>NC_141694.1:318743079-320100523 GCF_964263255.1 Lissotriton vulgaris
TTGCTTTTATCCTTTTGCTCTTGGGTTCCAAGGGGGGGAGGTTCGGGGGCTGGGGCAGGGACGGGGGGGGGGTGATTTGAAACTGTTGTCTTGGAACGTTAATGGTCTGGGTGACAAAATCAAATGTGGTGTTGTACTTTAATTCATTAGACGTCATTCCCCTGATATAGTTCTGCTACAGGAGACCCATTTGATAGGGAAACGCTTGTAAGGCTCTTGATAGACGAGGCTATCGGTTGGTAGCGCATGCTGGGTTCACATCGGGCTCCAGAGGAGTCAGCATCATGCTTAAATCCTCCCTACCCCTTGAAATCGATGAAGTTACCCTCGACGATAGAGGCCGGTATGCTGCTGTCTCTGGGCGGTGGGAGGGGAAGCTGCTTACGATTGTTACTGTTTATATTCCCCCGCGGCTCCAGGCTACTACATACGCCATCTTGGAAGGACTCTCCAAGGACTTCCGGATGGTATCCTTATACTAGGTAGCGATTTCAATTCGGTGGTCTCGGGAGAGTGTGACCGGCTGCCCCCCAGGTCCTGCCGGCGTCTCAGTCGTGGCTGCCTGAGTTGCTTGAGACTCTCGGGTTGGTGGATGTCTGGCGGATGTTGAACCCCACGCAAACTCAATACACTTTCCACTCTGGAGCCCACGGCAGCCTCTCGAGAATTGACACTTTCTGATGTTGGCTGCCCATACCCCCTTGGTGCCTGGGGTTCGTCATCTTCCCAGGGGCATTTCTGATCATTCCCCCTTGATGCTTGAGGTTTCGGTGGGATATTTTGGTGGGAGTAGGATTCCCCCCATTCCTCCTTGGCATTTTAGGAACCCTAAACTTCGTTCTGACCTTCTCAAGGCCATTGACTGTTATTTTAATGAGAATGAGGGGTCCGTTTCTTCCCCTATTTCCTTGTGGGAGGCCTTCAAGACTGTAGTAAGGGGCTCTGCACTGTCCTTCATTGCTGCTGATAAGAAGGCCAAGAGGAAAAACCTGTTAGCCCTTGAGGCCGACATCACCTCTCTTGAAAGTGGATTGGGTGGTGACGATACCCCTGCAATCCTGCACTTCTTAGCGCTAAAACAGGCTTATTACAGGGCCCTGGTGATCGATGCTGCTAAGGTTATGCACAGGAACCGACTGGGCAGGATCTATGATGTGGGAGATAAGGCTAGTAAACTTCTGGCATGGTTGGACAAGTCTGAGAGAATGAGTCGTGTGGTGCCAGTGATCGCCCGAGTGACTGGGGAATGCGTGTCTGACCCAGGTGAGATTGTTGAATGCTTTGTGGACCACTTTCAGACAGTATACCGCTCCGTGAGTGATAGAGACGAGTTTGACTCCCACTTGCTTCTGCGCGATATTGCTCTGCCCTGTGTGTCGGAAGAGGATAGGTCCGCTTTGGATGCGCCCATAACGGTAGATGAGGTTGCTACCGCTATCCGGTCCTTGCGTTCGGGTAAGGCTATGGGGCTGAATGGTCTACCCATCGAGCTCTACAAGCTACGGCCTGATAAGATGGCAATTTATCTGCGCAATATGTTCATTGAAGCCTTTGAGGCTGGTCTCCTTCCCCTTGATCAGCGTTTGGCCACTATAGTTGTCATCTACAAGGAGGGTAAGCCTCGTGATCAATGCACTTCTTATCGCCCTATTTCGTTGCTCAACGCCGAGCCTAAGATCCTGGCTAAAGTCCTAGCGAATCGCTTGCTAACGGTGATCTGTGACCTGATCCATCCGGATCAGTCCGGTTTCATTCCTCATCGGAATACGGCGCCTAATCTTCTCAGACTCCACGGTGTTCTCGCGAGAGCTGGGACGCCGACTGAACCCGCCATTTTGGCCTCGCTGGATGCCACTATGGCCTTCGACACTATCGAGTGGCCTTATTTGTGGGCGGCCCTCTCGAAGTTTGGTTTTGGTCCTAACTTTATTGTGTGCGTGCAGCTCCTGTACGAACGTCCATTGGCCCAGGTGGTTGTTAATGGCAGAGTCTCTGGATCGTTCCCGCTGGGGCGCGGCACCCGACAGGGTTGCCCGCTCTCCCCCCTCCTGTTTGCTCTGGCATTGGAACCGTTGGCTGCGTTGCTTCGGTGGGAGCCTTCGATTAAAGGGATCCGGTGGGCCCCGGACCTTGAGGATCGCGTCTCTCTCTACGCAGACGATATCCTTCTTTACTTTACTTCCCCTCAGAAGTCCCTTAACATGCTTTTTGACGTCCTCACCTCACCTTTGGGAAGAACTCGGGCTCGTAATTAACTGGACCAAATCGTGTATATATGTTATAGCGGGGGTGCTGCCTCCACTACCCCATAGATTCCCGATTCAGGTGGCGGAGACTGGGTTCAAGTATATGGGAATTTTTATTTCCCTTGACCCCTCTGTACGTTATGACCGCAATCTATATGTTCCTCTTCGGCGCCTTAAATGAAACGTCCAGCGGTGGCGTGGCTTGCCCTTGTCCCCACTGGGACGCGCGGTTCTTTTCAAAATGATGTCCCTCCCTAGATTTTTATACGCTATACAGAATTTCTTTGATCCTGTTCCCTCTAGCTACTTTCGTGAGGTAGAGGGGCTCCAGAGGCAATTGATTTGAGACGGACGGGCTCGTATCTCCTTATCTAAGCTCACGTTGCCATGGTATGATGGTGGCATAGCCCTTCCGGACATCAAGCGCTACTACTGGGCCTCACAGTTGAGTGCGGTCAACCATGCGACGCATTCCCCAGGCCCCGTTCCTGCCTTCGCAATGGACAAATTACTGTTGCCGGGTGGCAACTTCAACAGGGCTTTGTATTCGAAGGAGCCATTCCGACTCCTGACTGGACCTACAAAATGTGCTGTGCGTGCGTGGAGAGATGCGACTGTGGCTACGGGCTGGGGTGATAAGATGACACGGCTGACTCCATTGTATGACTCAGAGATTGGGCAGCCTGTGGCGGTCGAAAGGGTTTGATAGATGGGATATGATCGGTATTAGCAAGGTGGAGGATCTTTGGTCCAAGGGTGCAGTTAAGTCCTTTGAGGCCCTTAAGGTGGAGTACCAGCTTGACGACAGGGAATATTTTCGATATCTTCAGGTGCGCCACTCTCTGATCTCTGTGTTCCCGGACGGAGATTCCCCAATCGTCGCCACTCGAGGATCGTATTCTGGATGGCCACGTGCCTGACAGTACGATTTCCTTGATCTATAAAAAGCTCATTAATACCAGAGCTGATCTCCTTGTGCGGCTTCGGGCCTCCTGGATTGCGGACGGCCTTGAGCTAGACGACGAGGATTGGCAGATAGCGATTGCCTCCCCTAAAGGAGGTGGCTATTCCAGCTCGCCTTCGTTTTGTGCAGTTGAAGATCCTCCATCGAGTTTACATGACTGGTACGCGTCTGGTCCGAATGGGATACTCAAGTGATGGATTGTGTAAGCGTGGCTGTGGCATGAGTGGCACCTTTCTCCACATCATCTGGGAATGTCCGGTGATATCCGCTTTCTGGTCCAGAGTGCATGACATTATGGGGCGGGTCAGCGGGGTCTCTCTTCTCCTGAAGTGCATCGTTGCTTGCTTAATGTCTGGGAGCCTACGGACTGCACGCCCGCTCAGACCTTTTGGGTAACTCTTGGCAACATGGTTGCCAGAGGGACATAGCGCAACTCTGGAGTTCTCATAGACCGCCTGGGATAATAGCCTGGAAGGAAAACATGGACTGGTGCATGTTTCGGGAGAAGACGGTCTATGAAGGCCGGGGCCGTCCCAGGAAGTGGGGCAGGATTTGGTCACAGTGGAATGAGTACCGTGGAGATATCTGCACCCCTCCACTCAAATACACCGTTGACGTCCTTTTGTCCCCGTAATTGGCGTTCCTGAAGACTGACTGATATATCTTCTTTGTGATCCTCTTCACCATCCCCCTGCCCCTCGATAATAGTTACAGACTTTTTGGAAACTGACTTCCTCCTCCTCTCCGCCCCGCACCCTAGATATCGCTCTTACCATGTGAGTGTTTGTGTTGTTTGTTCTTGTTTTCATCAAAATTATAAAAACAAAACCTGGTTGATCCTTTCTTTATGGTGTTTTGATGCCAGTGCACCGACATGTTGCGATTTGTGGCCTCAATGATGTACTGTGCTGTCTAGTATCCTGACTTTTTGTCGTAGCGGCCGGCCCGATTGGGTTGTAGGCAGATGCTGTGTACTGTGCAATCTAAAAATAAAGGTTTAAAAAAATATATATATATGTTTCTTTTAAGAGGGCTATAGAGGTCTCCTTCATCTGATATAGGAATATATTTTTGCTTTCACACAGAATTTATAAGACGAATATTCCATGTCAAAATGGTACATTTATTTCATGTTAACATGCTATTATATCAATTGTATCAGTATCCCAAATCTTCATCATTTAGCCAAGAACAATGCTTACCGTTTTTCCCCCTTTACTTCTTCATTCACTTCAGTGAACCATTGCACACCATCGATCAACACCAATTGTTTAAACCTACAGACCAAATATTAACATATAAACAATCACCCCTTCTGTCCTCCTAACTGTTAAAAGTAACTGTGTAATACCTCATGCACACCTGTCTCAGTGTTAAAGCATTATGGCGGTATGACGTCAAACTGTGACCTCATCTGCCCACCAGCCTACTCCACTTTGTAGTCCGGCAGGGGAAAGATGTTCCCAAGGATAACGAGTCTTAAATGTCACCTCATCATGACACGCTAATGTGAGGGAAACTCTCGATTCATTGTATGCATCTTCACAGCCTTCCCCCAACAGTAGTTCAATGTCTCAAAAATCAACTTGTATTTACCTCGGGTGTTTATACTTCAATTGTTGCTGTGGAGATCTAAGCCACCTCAGCAATTATGTTCCAGTTGTCGCTTCTTGTTGCTTTACCAAAGCCCATGGAACCTCAGGTTCATTTTAGAATAAAGTCTTTTGCCCCTTAATGATTTCTAATTTCTCAGAAGTGAGTATTTTAGGCCTGTTTCACTGAGTTTCAATTTCACTCATAGAAAGGAGGCTCAATGGTGTTGTGCTAGTATTGTTAAATAAGGAAATGGCCACCTATCAAATAATGTCTATTTCCAAGCATTTTGCAGTGTTAGGTCTCTCTCTCTTTGCTACCACCAATCTTGGAGGTGGCCCTGGAAGGGGCATCGGGAATCTGTGTGCCTTTTCAAGAGAGAAAAAACCTGGGGCAATCCTTGAGACCACTGTTCTTGTCAACAAGATTTTCGGTATACAATCATGTCAGTGCATTCAATTTCTTCCGGCAGGCCCACAATATGGATACTACTGCACCTGGACTCGCCTTCTGTATCTCCTGCTCTACCTTTCAGAAAATGGTTCCTTTCTGTGAGGTATGTGGCTTCCATGGACTCTTTTAGTGGTTTCACTGAGGTTGCCACTGTCCAGCGTGATCTGATACTGTCCCGAACCTTCTAGTAATAAATGTGAAGCCTCTCTTCCTCTATGGCCCGATCTTATTGGAAAGGTGGCTTTGCTAGCAGGACCGCTAGCTAAGACTAAGGCGCGCACTACTAATTCAATTATAACAAAATGTTTCCAAGTTTAAACACGTTTCTTTAAACTATTAGAGTTTGCCGTTTATTCTTATGCTTTCATTGTAATTTAAATTATATTCAACAAACTACAATACATTTTTCTAAAGGTGTATATACAGCATATCATCATTGGAAATGATACAATATACGAAAACTTTTCAACTGAAGATGTAGATAGCCCAATGCATTTCGGGACATGTAGGCAGTCCCTTCGTCAGGGGAAACACTGAAACCAAAAGATAACATACAGGCACATCAGTTACTGTCCATGTAGCTTTTAGCAAACATAAGTATTTAGTCATGTTCAGGGTTTGTGGGTTAATAAAACGAAAGAAAGAAAACAAGAAGCACCTTCACCAATTAAAGCACCTCAAGTGCCATGTGCTAAGTGAATGAACAACTCACTCCAATGATAGAGGGCCAATCCCTCTGATTCAAAATGAATCCGTTCGCTGTTAAAAACGATTCCTATCAGCTTTTCTGAAAAGATTTGTTCATGATAATCAACCTTAATGATATAACATCTAATAACATGAAATCAATCGCAACGACAATAAACTATGTCATCCAACCTTATGCGCGATGAGAGCAAAACTTGTGAGTTCAATAATGGACCTTGTACTCTGTATTTACAAAAAAAGAGTACTTTGTCATGAATATTCTAATGTTAAAATCACGTTGTTACAGATCTAAAACCATTCTCGCTTACCGGTGAAATAGTATTTCAGATATACAAATGGCACTTGTATCCAATCCCGCAACCATCAACCACGCATCGACCTGCATGTGTTAGAAAGCTAAATCAGTCTAATTTACTAGAAAGACTAGCTACCTATACAATGAGGATTAGGAACCAATGGGGGGGTTTATCTCCGCTTTTTTGGCTTTAAAAGCCAAGAAAGCGGAGATAAAATTATCTCTCTATTACCTAGCTGTCGCTAACACCAGTTAGCGACAGCTAGGTGGAGATAGCGACCATCTTGGGCCCCACTTTGCATGTCAGTGATATTTATCACTAATGACATGCAAAGTGGGACTACTTTAGATAACAGCTGGCCATCAGAGAGCCTATTGAATCGCCACTATCTCATTGTATGCTGATTCTGCCCCCAAACCTCTAAGCCTGATTGTTTTACCATTTGAAATTGTGTGATTGACTGGATCCTGGTAATGGACATCTCTTCAGCTTTGGGAGTGCAAGATAGTGCTGCCCTGCAGCTCATTATACTACCGCAGCACTTAGATCCACATTTATCATATAATGTCGAAGTGTCCAAGGTGTGGAGCCAAAGGCTGCTCAATTTTTCTCACTAGGACTGAGCTTGAAAGTCCTGCTGAGTTTCTGAAGGAATGTCCTACTGCCTGCTACTGTACCTGCCATGCCTGAATGACAGGCCCTGCAAACTGCCCCAAAACCTACATACACCCCTCATGGAATGGAAATATAGTAGTGCAGGTACTCACTATTTAGAGAGCGTGCTTACTCCTGAGAAGTACTGCTACTCTCCCATTAAATCTATTGTAGCTGTGCAGAGAAGTGCAGGCACTCTCACTTCAAATCAAAGAAGTGCAGATACTCAGGTACAGGACAGTACCCGCCCATTTAAAACACTGAATGTAAAGGATTGTACCCCTCATTGCATAACCCTCTCTCAGCAATTTTGTCCAAGCTGCACTGCTGTCTTATACAATGTTGGATTCTACTTAATGGGGTGGCGGGGCTGAGGGGGGGGTGGGGGAGAAAAAAAATATGTTTAAGAAAAATCTCTTACCTGCGGGATGGCCGTCGCCTCTCCTCAGTCTTTCTGCCGATGACCCAGGGTAGCAGGAAGCACAAAGGCCCCCTGACTCCCCTAGCCAATCACGACGCTGCTGTCACCAGCATGACAGCAGTGTTGTGATTGGTCTGAGCACCGTGTTTCGGAGCTCAGACAGGTATTGGGAGCCTGTGCATGTTTTCCACCCAGGCTGTGGGATACAGCTGGGTGGAGAACATGATAAGTGCACATGACTGTTTGGCCAGCCCAAGACAGCCAGCCAAACTGTAATGGGCACTTAAGAGAGTACCCACCACTCCTCCTCCTGCGCTGGGCAGCCCAACCCACCCCACACCTAGAACTGAACCAGTACGGAAAAATAAAATGATAATAACATTGCATTATTATCATTTTATTTTTCCTTTTTGAACTGCTCACAGAGCACTGGGGCAACGCTTCTCCGTCTTGGCGGAGGAGCAGCTGTTGGTCTTATACTGTTTTCTGCTAGGGACAGTAGGCTACAGTAGCGGCTGCTGGTGGGAGTACTGTGAGCGGCGGCGCAATGTAATTAATTATATTTATTTATTTATGCACTTACCTACACTCTGCCGTATGCCGGGGTTTACTACCCCACCTAGTTCCTCCCCCGGTCCGCCCCATCGCCCCACAGCACTCCCTCTAGAAGCCGCTACGGGTAGGCTACCTTTCACAATGTTACAACCTCTACCATACGAAGAAGGGTGGCACAGCGGCTAGGGCCACTGACTCCAGAATCTGGAGATCACGGTTCGATCCCCGGCGGCAGATTAGCTCAGCACCATGTGACTCTGGGCAATAGCTTGCTTAATCTTCCCGATGGCCCCCAGCGCCTAGAGACCCTTACAAGTGATTTTGCGCTTTACAAATGTGTATTATTATTATTAATTACCTACCACACACTTATCCACGGTTTGTTGTTTTGTATTTTTCCATGTCTGCATGGCATAAATTTCCTTGGAGCTAGCCAGTGTTGAAATGTTACTTAGTTTTTGCACCTTTGTGTATGGAAGTGATTAGAACGGTCAAGAAATGATTTATTGATTACAATGTTATAGTAAAGATAAGGTTGGAAAATAACATCCGCTATTCAATGCGTTCTAGAAAATGAACATTTCATGTGACAATTCAAACACAACCGACATTCCCTGCTGCACTTTGCCAGTCGGTTTTATCCATGGAATATGAGAACGGTATAATTTGCATCCACTTGCAAATTGACACTACGGAATACTCTTCCCGCCATTAAAACAAACGCAAGAAGCAGCTGCACTGTTATTATTAATCCCCCTTC
The DNA here is from genome assembly GCF_964263255.1 of Lissotriton vulgaris. Classification (NCBI taxonomy): domain Eukaryota; kingdom Metazoa; phylum Chordata; class Amphibia; order Caudata; family Salamandridae; genus Lissotriton; species Lissotriton vulgaris. The sequence continues at coordinate 318,751,730 of NC_141694.1, forward strand.
GGATCGCTCATACATTTTGCCGTTTACAAGTTGACTAGCAAATTAGGTTGTGGCAATTAATCACACACTTCTCCGTTGTGGGCACCTCCCCTTGGACCCTGTCCTTTTTAATCACTACCGCCGCCACTCACTTTTCATATTTATGCCAAATCACAAGCATTTCCCATGCCTCACGTCTACTTTATACCCAACTTGTGATCATAGGTTAGAACTTTATTCATTCTAACCTCCCACCGCCTATTCAATGCTCTTTGAGCTGTAAAATACTAATTGGTTATTCAAATCAGTAAAAATGAGAACAGAAATTAAAAGGCAAATATATTTGCATTTAATCTCAGTATTATTTTTGGCTTGAAACATTTTGTCCTGCTTCCAAGTTATTCATTCACAAGGGGGCACATTTCGGACTCCTCCCTCTACTGTAAATCTTTAGTTCTTGCACATTTAGTGGCAGCTTCTGTTCAGAATATATTAGCCCAGCGTTTCTTTTACCTTTTGACTTTTGTGGAACCGCACTTAGGGCCAGATGTAGGTAATCCCAATTTACCTATTCTTAAATACCGAATTTTACCGATTCGGTATTTAAGAATAAGTAAATGGGATGTAGATACATTTCCGGTAAAAATTACCGAATCGGTATTTACCGATTCAGTAATTGCCATTCATTCCTATGGGCCTGGAGTTTCCCCCATTTTACCAATTCAGTAAAATGGGGGAAACATTCAAGGGTGCCAGGGTGTCACTTTGACATCCTGTTGCACCCCTGAATCGTGCTTGTGTGCAGATGTGGCACACATACATGCCCTAAGGGCATGTATGTCTGCCACATGGCACAGTTGAAAATGCACAGCTTTGCATTTTCAAAGGTATTCCTTATTTACCACCAACTTATAGTTGGTGGTAAATAACGAATCCTAAAATGGGAAAGGCACTCCTTTGAGTGCTCCCTACATTGCAAATTCAGTAATTTACCGATTCAGAATTTTAAGGAATCAGTAATTTACTTTAAAATACTGAATCGGCAAATTACCAAATTTGCAATTTAGGCCACCTACATCCAAAATGCCCAATACCGGTCGGTAACGGCAGAAATTCGGTAATTTTGGCTGTTACTGACCGGTATTGGGCAACCTACATCTGGCCCTTAATCATTACTTGAACCCAGGGACACTCACTGAGTCATTACTTGAAGCGGGCACCCTGGTCTATTCCTTTTCGATTATTTGAATGACAAAACGAAAAAATACAGATACAAGCATTCATCAAACAAATACACAAATGATTAAATATTTCATTTAATTCACAAACATATATAAAACTAAACTTTAATAAGAAGGCTCTAAATTCAATTTAGGCCACTCATCTGTATGATGTATTTGCTCTGCTCCCACGAATCAATCCGAGGACACTAACTTAATGCTTAACCTCCTATTTCACATTTTTTCACATTTACAAAAGTTGTAAAATATTCATCTTAACACATTCAACCCTTATTGATATACACTTTAATAATGTGTTAATATTATTTAATGTTGTAAGCAGTCACAGTCTCCCTGAGTAGGCTTTGAGGGACTCCCAGGGGTGCCTGAATCACAAATTAAGAACCACTGTATTAAGCTATTGTGATAGAGTATGCAGATCGAGCTCCCACAGAAACATAACAATAAAATGCTTACAGCCTGGAATCAAGATTTATTACGCCAGGCCAAACAAAGCAAACTAATAAAGGACTTCAGTGGCTCTCCATGGAGCAAAGAGACACATTTTAACTAATCTGTTACTGGTCGCCCTGCGCTAATTAAGTTTCTAAGCTTTGCAACTAAAGGAAGTTAATGTGGAAGTCACCAACCCACGTCCCTGGGAGCTCACAGCTATCCATTATAATTTAGAAAATAGGCTGTTCACATGAAATAGCAGTTTGAATAAACAAGCCTCCTCCATTGCAAGTCCAGTTAAAAATAATTATATTCTTGAAGCCAAGACGGTATAAAGTACTTCTCGTCTGTAACCAACTCCATCGTTTCCTACCTACATGGTTTATAAGCCATATTATTTATTAAGTAGACTTCAATTGGGTGTTAAAATACACTTTAACTGTTAAGCAACATTACCAAAGTGGACTCGTGGTGGCAGGCATTAGTCTACTAACCAGAATAACAAAACACATTTCAAAAATGTGTATTTTTAATATTTCTTCCATGGCCCAGATTGTCTGCTTATTTACATTCCATTCAATATTTGAGATACCTTACCCAAAATATTAGTTCACAGTACTGTTGTCGTACTTCTCTAAATGTTCTGCAGGACGGCCTCTCTAACTACTAAATTGTAGAGCAGGCCGTCTATGCCATCAGAGCCCGGAAGAGACTGGGCTGGGCCAACGCTTTTTTGAGGAATTTGACAGCTGTTGCACAACTGGAGCTCCTGGGTGAGTGCCTTCTTAACTGCATGCTATGGGCAAACAAAAGGCTGGTTCTCACTGGACCGTGCAGAATAATTACCATAGACAGTATGCTTGAGAGAGATGTAGGGTTGTTATCTAACAAAATAGGGAAGACCCATGGTGAATTCTGATAACCTTGGGACTAGGGGGAGCTAAGGTGTTATCTAGTTTCCCGCTGTTAAACGGGGAAAAGAGAGCCAGTTTTTGTCCTTCCCAAAGCCACAGCCCGCTAAGGCCACTGTTCAATTCAATTTGAGCTAGCTGTGTCTTGAGGAAGACCTGTGCAATCAATTTTCCGTCATGCTGCAGGAGCAATTGAGACCCATTACTGATCATTTGGATTGTACAGAGAAACAACTGGCCAGTCTGCCCAGCCTAGCAAACAGAAGCCACAAGTAGGACCTGCTTCCACCAGAACCCTAATGCCTGCACTCAACACCGTGTGTGTGCCATGCATCTGCAGGTGACAATTCTTCAACAGAAGTAGCCAGGTGAGATGCTACCACCCCTGCTGATCTTGTGGGCACCCACTTCCTGTGTCAGATGCTGGTGCTTCTCATCCCGGCACAAATACGGACCCAATTTCCAGCTCAATGGGTGAAAGTGGCTCAGACGCCTCCTCGAATATGGACAGTACATGAATTGAATTTGCTCCTAATAATGCAAAATTAAACTCATCTCTGGCAGCGTTTCTGTATGTGCTGTTGTTAGCCGGTGTTCCAACCTTAAGGCACAATCAGTCTGAATCATGGGAACAATTGCGAAACTCACTGGCATTGCAGATATAAAAACTTTAATGTAATGGAGCGCAATGAGACTATATTGTTAATTTGGATTTGGCTGGGTGGGGCCCTCAAGTAAAAACGTAGAGGGATATTGTATTGTGGTAAATTTTAGGCAACCAGCCTGTGCGAGAAACCTACTTAGGTTGATCGTGGGGGGCTATCATGCTAGGCCAGAGATTGTTACATTACCCCCTGGGATTTTTTTATAAACCACTATTATGCCCTTCATGCACAGTTATTCACAGCCTAAACCACTTTTGGAGTGCAAGATTAGATTTAGAGCCCTGTCTGATCTCACGATATTGATAGACTGGGGTGGAGACACAAGGTTGTAAGTCAAAAGGTAGTTCCCAATCAGGCCTTAGCTCCATCTAAGCCTCCTGTTTTCACCTTATATTCTGCAAATTCTAACTTGTATGTACCACTCTTGAAAATACTAAGCTGCTATGTAGTCAGTCTCTGCTCTAATGTACTCCTCTTGGATTGGCAGCCTTTTGTAAGAAACTACGATATCCTGTTTCAGAAAACCCGAGACCCTCATCCTCTGGTGTTTGATGGGTTACAGTGTCCCCGCTATACCTTCTCGATTTGGACGTACATTGGGGGTTTATCTATCTGGAGAAATCTGCTGACCGTTGATGTTGCTAAGGCTCTGGAAACTCTTGGAAAGGACTTTCAGGTCGTTCTTTTTACAGGAAATTTGAGCTTTTACCTGGGTAATTTTTATAATAATGACTAACAATATTCCGAACATGAAGTTCCCTGGTTTATTTGAATATATTGATTGACTACTAGGTTATGTCACTTATAGGGTGCGCCAGGTGTATCTTTGCCTAGCATGTGACTTAAATGCTAGGTTGACCCAGCATTCCAAATCACATAATGATAAGTGCATTACAGAGGGTGTTGCTGTTAGTGTCAAGGAGCAATAGGCTTTTCTCGCACCACTTGAATTGAATAATGTTATGGTCGTGGGTGGTATTAGTGACCCCGGGCTGCCCACGTTTAGGGATAGACTGAATTAATCTATAATTGTGTTGAAATGTATATTCAATACGCAGGAATCAAGTTGTTGAAGAACGTATCTTCTTTAATTAAAGATAATTGGTCCTGAGTGAAATAATCGTGGCTCTTCCCTGGCCAGCTGGCCTTCAGCTGCCGAATGTGGAACCAGAGACCACTCATGGAATGTGGAACGCACTAAGCACAGTGCTCCACACTCCATACTAAGTATTAGCCATACAAGATGATTACAACAAATTGATTACTTTTATTCTAGTAGCCTAACTAATATATTACAACATAGTGGAACCATCCGCTCAAATTTCGATGATCACAATCCCATTGAGGCAGTTCGGGCTGTATTATTGAGGGTAAAAGTATACCCATTGTTGATGTTGGGATTAGCAAACCGCAATCAACCCGAGATAACCTCAGAGTGGTTTGGAAACTCCAAAATTGAACCCAATTTCTGGAAAATATAATAAAAAATAAAAAGAAGAATTAGGTTATGAGCTGCGTAACTGACGAGGTAGCCCAAAAGTAGGTAGCCTGCTCTTTTGTGGCCATGTGCTCAAATATTAAAAAGTATAAGAAAGCGGGGGACCCAATATACCCTTGGAGGCTTGGGCAGTCTAAATAATAAAGAGTAAAGAGATGCCTTCAAGGGATTTTTTTGAGAATTCTTACTCTAGTATAAGATACATGTAGTTGCTTTTATGTTCAACCCCAGATGCTCTTGAACCCTTGAACAAATGTTTACATATATGAAAATATCAGAGACATAAACAATCAATGAGTAAACAAAAATTTCAAAAGCACAGGAGAATCTTTTTCCAAAAGTACAAAATGTTTAATATAGATAAAGTTGAAAAGGGTACATTCAAATATAACAATGCAACATGATTGAGGATGTGTAAAAGTACCTACAGAGCATGAACACAATCTATTCCACATATTTAGATAAGTGAGGAATCTGGACATAAAGAAAACATTCACTATTATACAACAAATGTTGGGTTAATAGATGAGAAAGTCGGCGTCTCGGTCTGTTGTGTCAAGGAGGAGACATCTGCCTGTACATTCCTAGCGATTCCAAGGACACTTCACAGATCCAGTTTGACTTTTACTCAACTCAGCAGTGAGTTACTGAAATTCCACGCTATTTAAGGGGAGAGTTGTACCCTGCATGTGTAGATAAATTGTATGTACAGGCAGACGTCTCCTCCTTTAAATTGGATAGCAAGCAGCAGCGTTCTTTGAGTGAATAGATCCGAAAGAACCATTCAATATAATTTCTTTACAACTCATTGGGTCCAAATTGAAGAGTGGACTGATGCTAAGGACATTTTTAAACAATGGACTGTACGTCCTGAAGATGGTCTGACGGACAAAAACGTCTACTTTCTCATCTATTTCCCCAACATTTGTTGTATAATAGTGAATGTTTTCTGTATGTCCAGATTCCTCACTTATCTAAATATGTGGAATAGATTATTGTGTTCATGCTCTGTAGGTACTTTTAGACATCCTCAATCATGTTGCATTGTTATATTTGAATGTACCCTTTTCAACTTTATCTATATTAAACATGTTGTACTTTTGGAAAAAGATTCTCCTGTGCTTTTGAAATTTTCGTTTACTCATTGATTGTTTATGTCTCTAATATCTTCATATATGTACAGATTTGTTCAAGGGTTCAAGACCATCTGGGGTTGAACATAAAAGCAACTACATGTATCTTATACTAGAGTAAGAATTCTAAAAAAACCCTTGTAGGCATCTCTTTACTTATTATTACAAATATTAAAGCAAATATTTAAAAAAACATATTAAATCTGTACACATTGCACCAAGAAAGTTTAATCAAGTTTAATCTCAACCGATTATTATGAATGGCACTTGCTGCTAACACCAGGGATCCTCCCACAGAGGTCGCTTTACGTAAGTAGTACAAAACGGTTACTGCAAAGAGATGGAAGGAGGTGATTATGCAGCATTGGGATATATTAGCTCAAGCAGCATCTAAGAAGGACAGTAAATCCTTCTGGACTGCCATAGCTGCCATGAGAAGAATAAATCACACTGTGGCTCCTATTGGCTGCCATATTACCAGTGAGGCATGGGAGGCTCATTTTTCCAAAATATATACTGCCACAGTAATGATTACTCAGCCTAGCATGAACTATAGCAACCACCAGGGCATTTGGGACTCTTTATGTGAAGTTGTTGATTCTGTTTGGCAGAGTGTCAGTAGGAAGGCTCCTGACCCAGACAGAGTTTCTATTGATTTGAAAAAGTGTAACATCAAACTCTAGGCTGCGTTACTAAATAATGATTTAAACAATCTTGGACACTCCCCAGTACCGAGTTCTTGGACTACTTCAACTATTGCTCTAATTTTCAAAAAAGGTAACTGGTCACAACCTAGTTGCTATTTTCCTATTTCACTCATTGGCAAATCTGTCAAAATGCTAGACAGAGTTTTATATAATAGGATTAAGGAGTGGTCAACAGAAAAGGCAATCTTACATACCTGTCAGCATGTATTAAGAAAATGTGTAGGTACAATTGAGCAATGCCTGAACTTAATTCTAATTATAGGCAATTACACAATAGTCAAGCAAATGCCATTGTATCTTGCATTTATGATTTTGACATTGTCATTTGACTGTGTGAATCAGTCCAAGCTGTGGCAACGTCTTCTTTCTAAGGGGGATGGATGAAGCACTTGTACACTTTCTAAACTATCCTCATGAAAACATGCAAGCTCTAATGGTGAAGTCTCAAATTAAATAAATATCTCCTGGGGTGTGCAGCAGGGCTACGTGTTGGCACCCTTATTGTTTATATTATATATCAATGAGCTTAGCCCTTATTTTTACACCATCACCACCTGTTAGACCTGGCATCCTTCGAGTGGTCTTCCCTCAAACTTTTTACCTACTTACCTACTCTTTTTTGTTGATTCTTTTTGTTGGTCCTAGGACTCTGAGCCCTTTACCACTGCTGACCAGTGCTAAAGTGCATGTGCTTTTCCCCTTAACATGGTAACACTGGTGTGTACAAAATTGGCATATTTAGTTTACTTGTAAGTCCCTTGTAAAGTGGAATACCATATACCCATGGCCTGTAAATTAAATGCTACTAGTGGGCATGCAGCACTGCTTGTGCCACACCACACACAAAAGTAGCCTTTCAAACCTGTCTCAGACCTGGCATTGCAGAGCATGTGTGTGCAGATCACAGTCACTTTGACTTGGCATTTAATACCCTTGCCCAAGCCTTAAACGTCCCTTTTAGTACATGTCACCCCTAAACTAGGCCCTAAGTGGCCCATATTGCTGGGTGCGATGTAATTAAAAGGTAGGACATGTACTGATACATTTTGCATGTCCTCGTAGTGACACACACTGAAATTCATTTTTCGCTACTGTGAGGCCTCCTTCTCTCATATGTTAGCATTGGGACTTCCTTAATATACTTTTAAGCTGTAATTCTTGAATTGAAAGGAGTAGCTGCATCATGTTTTATATCTTTGAAATGGTAATGATAAATCCTCTCCAGTGGTAAAGTTGGATTTAACATTTAGAAAGACATTTCTCTGCTTTTACTGCTCTGTGTGCCTGCAGCCTGTCTCCAATACACATCTGGGGTGGGTGGCAGCTACACTTTGTGCATTCCCCCTAAACAGCCACAAACACAGGAAGTGTAGGTGTGACAGAATTCATCTACATTCAGATAGCTCTTACTGGGCTGGAAGACAGGGGGAGCTAAAACTTATACCTAAATAGGTAGCGTCCTGTTTAGAACACAAAGGGCTGTTTACCCCCTACTGATAGTCTGGAGCCAGGGCTGGGAAGAAAGGCCTGTGTGCACTTCAAAGATCCATGTTTGAAGACACCTCCACTTCAAAAGGCCTACTGGGTATAAGAACTGGGGCTCTGACCCTACCAAAGCGGTACACAAATGGACCTATGATGTACTCTGCCAGGAGTAAAGACTGCGGTGCTACAAGGATTACTACTTTGCTTGACTACTTCTCTTGAAGAACTGCTTTTCTGCATTGTTGTGCTGCCCTGCTGCCTGCTGATCTATGCCCTACTCAGGACAAAGACTGGACCCATCTCACTTGAACCCAGAGTCGCTCCAAAGGCTTGCATCCTGTTCTGAAATCTCAGGGCCACCGAAGACTTCCTTCAACCAGGCAGCAGCACCTGGACTCAACCATCTGTGAGTCCTGCCTGCCAAATGGTGCCAATCCAGTTCTGGGCCCTTGAAATGTTATTTCTGTTGTGCTGATCCATCCAAACCGACGCTCTGACAACTTTGTGCCGATCGGAAACGATGCATCGCCCTTTGACGCAGACGCTACCTGACGACATTTCATTGACTGACTGCGTGACTTGAGGATGACGCATAGCTGCATTATAAAAGGGTTCGCGGATGAAGAATTAATTGACTGCGCGCATCGGAACAGATGCTCCACCTTCATACATAGATCGACACATTGCCTTCTCTTATCCTCACATCAAATCTTCAACGTCAACACTGCCTCCAGCCAAGGTACTTTATTAGCGGGACAAGCATGAGTCCGGCAGCTAGCATGACCTCCATCGCAGCCAGCCTGAACTTTGGATTTACCCTGGTCTAGAGCGGCCAGATGTCCCCGGTTGGTGCTTTATGACTCTACCCACTGTAATTTGATTTAATCTTCAAAAATTCATTACGCAGATTCTACTAATTGCATGTTCGACAGGTTGGTCTTGATTTACTCATAAAATTCTCTATTTTTCTAACTTTGTGTAAAGTATTTATGTGGCGTTTTCATTGTGTCACCGTGTGTGGGTGTTGCACAAATACTTTACACATTGCCTCTTTAGGTAAACCTAACTGTTCTCTGCCAAGCGACCAGAGGTTGAGCACAGGTTATCTTTTTGTGTGTACTGGCTTACCCTGACTAGAGAGGTGGTTTCTGCTTATACAGGGTGCATACTCTGACAACCAGAAACCCCATTTTTAACATCCCAGATGTCCCAAGGGTGAATGGAGTTTTCCTCCCTACTTTGTTCTATGAGGATGGCGCAATGCTGAATGACCGCACTCCAAAGGCTCTGCGCCTGCTGGTGTCCTCCGTTATCCGATTCATGGCAACGCTTACTGTTGGTCCAAGCCATTTAGAAAGCACTGTCACTTTTCCTATCTAGGGGTTATGTTTGATTCAGCTGCTCATGGGTACCTAATATTACACACTGCAGGCTGAAGCTATCCAGGGTAGATGGATTTATCTTTAGTTTACCTCAGCCCCCTCGGGTAAGGCACTTTTGCCGCTCTTACAGATTTATGCGACTCAGAGCATCCCCGTTGCCACATATGGGGCTGAGATATTGGGAATTGGGAATTGCAAAGCCATTCAGGTGGAGAAAAATCACTTTTTCAGAAAAGCCCTTTCTGACCCTTTACCCTCCCTCCATCTCATGTGTCATGCATGAGAAGTTGGATTTGATTTATATGGGCAATTGTATTTGAGCTCACCCCTTACTCCTGTGGTTATCTGTTTGGATAACTGAGGAGGCAGCCCTTCCAAGAGCTGGTCAGAGATTGTCTTGCATGCAATAAAGACCTTACTATACCATGGATAGCATATGTGAAGAAAACCTTCCAGCAGATCGCCTGTCTCACATATTTCTGGAGCCCGGCTCCAGTGGTAGCCTAAATAAAAAGCATGTGAAAATGTTACTAGTCAGTCAAGTCTGAACCCACTGACTTAATGTGAAAATGCTAAAGCCCACTGTAGCATTTTACTTGCGCTTGAGCATTGACAGACCATTGGCCAATTATTTGTGTAGCACACATGGGCATTGGGAACAATGCTTATTATTTCGCTTTAGGGTGAACACAGTTAGGTACCTATTTGGTTTTCCACTAGACTATCAAAAAAGCTTGCTACTTGCCTATGTCCTTGTGATGGTAGATCTGTGAAAACAATGTTGCATTTTTCCTATTTCTGTGAATTTTACAAACACACCAAACATTTCTTAATCCCTTTTATGAGGTATCGGAACTTCAGGCAGCCCAACTTTTTTATTTTTTATAACCATTGATAGACGATGAGTCTTGTTTTCATGGCAGCTCTTTCTTGAGAGCCGCTGTGCGGCTATGAAGTATGATGCACTTTCAGTAATGTTTTCATTTTCTATCTAGATATGTTTTTTAATACTTATCTGTCTTACTGCATCGTACTGTATTTTTATATGTGATTTAATGTTATGGTGTTTAAAATTGTACTTAAATGACTATTTTATATATTCCATGTTTGTTTCTTGGATTGTGTACTTTTATGGTTGCATTCTGCCCCGGAATAAAGTTATTTTGATTTGATAAATCTTGATTTTGCAGTACTGCAGGTTGATAGGAACTTTATTTACCCTCAAGGTAAAACCTAGACGCAGGATAAACCCTAGGGTTGTGGTCTATGAACCCCACCAAGTTCATTAGGCCAATACCATACTCCTTGTCTCAGCGGTTTATGTCATGTCTTGGAGAAAATGTAGGATGTGTTATGCAAAAATGTAGGGGTCCTCTTGGGTAGCCTACTCCAGTATTAATGTGCCTAACTATGCCATTACTGCTAATAATGTTGGTTTAGGTTGTGTTTAAATCAACAGATAACGACGCAGTGGGTTTTATGGCCTGGTCAACTATGGAGTGAAATACTGCTAAACTATGGTCATACATTCTTCCCTAGTAATACCCTGTATTTATATTAGGTATGTCCATGAACATAAAAACAAGCAGGAGTGCTATGGGAGACGGACTTGCCAATATCAGTGATCGACTGTTGACTGCTGTGCGTTCACACACATCAACCATTCCGTTTCCCACAATCAATGTACTTAAGCCTTATGCAAGCTGTGCAACAAAGGCGCGCAGGCAAAAGAAAATATCCCCACATGTGGAGAACAAAAATGAGAAAAAACTCACAAATGCTAATTTTTTTCTAATACTACGCCTACACGTTGTCCGAGGGGGTGCAGAAGGCCATTCTCATATACCATATGCAGGAAAAACTAGTAAAATGTCATAGTTTTACCTCAATTAAGCATTATAGCACTGCGAAACAATCAGCAGTATATGCAAAGTGGGTACCCCTACGACTGCCTAGATTGCTGCATTATTTTATTCGGCCCAAATATATAGCATAGTGCGATTTACTTGGAAGACAAGACCTTGGAACTTCAGTGCTGGCATGAAGAATTTTCAAAAATAAGTCTTGTGACCCTCTGTGAAAATATATTTCCGCCAAATTGAATTAATGTAATGTTTCTGTAACCCCGCACACACACACCCCCCGCACGCACACACACCGCACGCACACACACACACCGCACGCACGTACACCCCGCACGCACGCACACACACACACACTGTTCTTTCTAACTTCCACTGTATTTGACTGAACAGCCACTGTGAACGTCTCAGTATTCTTGAGCAGGGGTACTTGTTACAGCCGCGGTACAACCGGCAGAAGTGCTGTTCTCTAGAAGCACTGCAAGAAAATGGCGGGAGAAATAGAATGAGGTAAGCGACCACTGACAGGAGCAGAAAGAGAGAGCAGAAATCATGTACCTAGCCAATTAAATGAAACTGTGCTTGGCTGTCCTTTTTAAAGGATTACTAATTGTGTGCGTCTATTTCCAGACAACATATCAACAACATTTGCAAGGTACACGAAACCCGAAATTATTATACTGGAAATCGTGTCCCGAGGAGCGAGCAACGCTGACGTACATCTGGACACGGTATTCGACTTACGATTTAGGAAGCAAGCTGTTAGGATAACATCTTCTGCAGCTATTAAAACCGGACCACGCTTATCTCTTGGCATCGAAATGACACCATTGGCTTCTTAAAAAAAATTGTCAGACACGAAATTAAATTGAATTCCTCGAGGCAAACAGGGCGACACACAGACAGAGAGACTATCAGGGAAGTATCCAGGCACGAGCGGTCTGGCGAACTAGCATGGCATAGCTATGAGTATTTCAGAAGCAATGTTATCTCTCGCAGCAGACCAGGAGATTATCAGAGGTAATACATTTCACAATATGGCCCAGAGAGCGGATCAGCACACACATCCCCGGTACCGGCCTGGATAAGTGCAGAAAAGTTTTGAAAGTCTAGCAAGATTCATCAGAGCAGAGTTAGAAATGACAAGAAACCGAGCTCATCCGATTGAGAAATGTGGTGCATTTTTTATGCTCAAATTTAAAGTCTTATATAACCTATTCTCAGGGTTTGACTAGGACAGAAAATGGGCCCGGGCTCAGAAATAAAAAGTGCTCCTCATCAGCGAATCACATAGCTAAAAAAATGCCCCACCTGTACAAATTGGGGCAGTTTTGAAATTATGAAGACATACTGTATAGGTGTTTTGCAAGGTATGGGAGATTGCAATCATTTGTTCTTGCTGCGGGCAAAAGTTGTGCTAATATCAGGGACATCAACAGCAAACTCTGGCCACTAGACCATAACACAGCCAAATAAATAGGCCCACGCACACTCTTGTCTGACCAGCCCTCTAGGCACGCTCAGATTGCCCATTTGGCCAGTCCGACCCTGCCTATTCTGTTTTAGTCTCAGGGTCTGGATATTCCATTGACATACAATCTACCAAAAGAAGAAGAATGGAAAATGGGGGTCTAGGTTTTCAACTCACTCAAAAGCAGGTGCTGAGTCTACAGTATTAGCTCAGAAGAATGGAGCCCAAAAATGTCTAAATTCAAAGATGCTTTCTTCACCAACCCCTACGACCTAATACAAACAGGCTGCTTTTGTCCCTTACTCCTAACACTCTAAAACTGAAAGGAAGCCTGTTCCATAAAAAACAATTGCCTTCTTTCTGATGTTTTTCCTCCGCTACTTCCTGAACCCCATGTTTTATGGCAAACATTCGCTGCTGCTGTGCTCAACACTGAACAGGTAGATAATGTACTCACTATGCAACACGTCACTACAAACATTAATGGAGTTTACTGTTTTTGAGTAGACTTGCCCGTTTTTTGATGTAAATGAATTCATACCAGCACCTACCCAGCACTACAAAGCAATTAGAAGTGTTCCCTCATACTAAGTGAATAATTCTAGAAAAAAAGACTACAAAGCACTATAGCGTGTAATTCTTTTGCAACACCCAACAACATTTAAATTCCTGGTAAATCTTAAACGTGAGGTAAACAATGATTTTAATAGGATCAAAACAAATTAAGGGTCCAATTTACATCTTGGTGGTATCAATACTCGGTATATGTGGCTGGACCTTAGGTTTAATCACGGTAAAGCTATTCCGTCTACACTGGGATTGAATACCTCCGACGGCTCTGTGAAGTAAGGGCTGTCAGCTTTCCTTCCAGGAAAACCGTAGCAATAAGGAGCAGCAGAAACTGCTAAAGGCTCTCCTCTCCATGGGAGATGACTCCCATGTTCATCTCCCACGGCAAGAGGTGTATTTTCTTTTTCCATTTTCAAAAATACAGCCTGCTTTAGGATTTTCTTTTTTGAGCAAAAAAAAGAGAAAAAAGAAAACAGTTAGGTGCAGGGTTTCGTCATGTTGACAAAGCCCTGCACTAAACTGTAAAGAGCATTTACAGTGGTTCCCGACAATGACTTACAAATGACCTCCTGTTTGGAGGTCATTTCAAAATCTGGCAGTAGTCTTGGCCTGGTGGAAGTTAAGTCCTCTGCCAGGCCAACGGAAATTACTCTATCGACCAAAATATGAACCGGGCCCTAAAATACTTTTCTTGGTGAAGCACAAATGATTAATAATCACTGAAACCAAATTTCCACACGTTCCCATGTGTATCTTATATAGTTTATCAATAAATATCTGTGAAAACTTAGGGGCAATTTCAATGGAAAATGTGCTGCCTATAAATGCTTTAGAAATATATTTTCAACAGTGTGCTCCAAAATGCACCACCAGCTATATATTACACCATTTCCACTCTCTTGCTGAATATATTTGGTTCACTTTGTGTAAAGCTAGGATGTTTCACAATTTCTATGACTTCAGTGATGTAACATTGATGTCAGGACATCCACTATTAAAACTTTTCCTGCACCACTGTTCAAAGGTGCTGAACTATGTCCCTACGTCCTGTTTTAAAACAAACCCCTGCAAGCATTCCCAAGCAAGACTCCGGGTGAACATTCCAGTATTTAGTGCTACTGTTTTTTTAATTCACAAAGCTAGTTCAACTGGGAATATGCTCACTATATGAGATCATACACAATCATTCCATTTGCGTATGGCTTTCACACATAAATTGAGAAATGTGGATGTGGCCTAATGACCAGTACTGTAGCCTTAGAATCTTGGGAACCAGGTTCAAGTCCCAGTGCTTGCTCTAGGGAAATCACTTAATCTCCGGTGCTTGAAATAAAATTAATCTGACCTTATGTAATGTAATCTAGTGCTCGTGTAAAGTGATCCAGTGTCCTTGGGCAGTGTTTGCACTACATAAAACTGCAATATATATAAGGAGTCCACAGCGCACCACTGGGTCTCATTTTAGCACAATAATGGATATGAGGCTTTACTCCATACTTTGCTGTGGAAGGCACATTTTCACATTTGCTAAAATCACTGGTATCAACACTAAAATTTTTCACAAGTCTTGTGCTTTTAGTGAACAGATGCCACAGGTTACTACCTAACTCTGGAAAGTGTTCTAGCTACAGTGAAGTTCACCATATGACCCTTTCATGGGCAGACCCATAGCTTGACAAAAGTCCAAGAAAGACATAATGAAGGGCAAAGTCAAGGTTGTGACATTTATAAACAATTGCTGTTAGAGAGGAACACAACAATTGTAAAGAGTATGTTATTTTGTTAAATTACAGCATTTTGAAATCATGTCTACTTTTACATTTAAAAAATCGCCCTCAACTCATGTCCGTTATAGCTAAGTGGGTCACAGAAGGATTAGTTACTTACCTGTAATCCTAGTTCTATTCCAGGGGTATCCTCATCAAAGTCATAAGCATTAGAATATTCCCGCCCATGTGCGTGACCACGGAAACACTATATTATATGTGCCCCACATATAAATACACATATATATATAAAAAATATATATATAAAAAACAAGCAATAGCAGCCAAATCACATTAGAGCTGAAATATGCTGTGAAGAATTTCCACCATACATGAAAAATAAGCATTAGAAACAGGAGAAAACAACACCAAAGTTTGTTAAAGAATTGTTTTAATGCTCAGAAAGCAGTAGAAATTCTCAGAACTCACTGGAAGCATAGGAAGCTCCCAGGCTGCATTGCAAACACACAGTCTAACAAGACTGAAAAGCTAACCTGTAGCTAAATAGCAAAAAACTGACACTGTGCCTTTAAGGCACTCATGACCCCCTGTATCCCATCATGCCTCAGGAATGGCAGTTAGGTCAGTTGTTCTTTTCGGAGACTGAAAACCAAACTCAAGAACACATAGGTTAACAATATCTCCTTATTAAAGAGTATCCTTTGCCCGGGGAGGCGGGAGGGTTGCTTATGACTTTGATGAGGATACCCCTGGAAGAGAACTAGGATTACAGGTAAGTAACTAATCCTTCTCTTCCAGGGGATCCTCATCAATAGTCATAAGCATTAGACTAGAATAGCGAGCCTCTCCTCATCCCTGCGGGCAAAGGAAAGATAAGACAGAAATCACATCAATAAGCGTGAGTAGACAAAAAACAGACTACCCAAACAGATTCCTCAAGGAGGCTTGCCCCACTTGAGTGTCATTCCTGGAATCAGAGTCGAGGCAGTAATGGTATGTACTGATTTCCAGGTCGCAGCCTTGCATATTTCGGACATGGGAACGTCATGCAAGAAAGCCACTGTAGCCACCTTCTCTCTAGTGGAATACGCTTTTGGAGACATCAACAAAGGTTTTCCTGCTAGTTGATAGGCCAACTTAATGCAAGAGACAATCCACCTGGAAATGGACCTCTTTGCTGCTGGAAAGCCAGTTCTCATTGCACCATAGTTCACAAACAGTTGGTCCGTTTTCCTAATCCCTTTAGTCTTTTCCAAATAAAACTTAAGCACTCTTTTAAGATCTAAGGAGTGAAGAGACCGCTCAGCCGGGGTCGTAGGATTTGGAAAAAAGGAAGGAAGGGAAATAGACTGATTTATATGAAAATCAGAGATGACCTTAGGCAAGAAGGATGGGTGAGCCCTTAGTACTACCCTGTTATGGTGGAATACAGTATAAGGTTCCTTTGCACAGAGCGCTTGTATCTCACTGACTCTGCGCGCAGAGGTAATTGCCACCAAAAAAGCTGCCTTCCAAGAGAGATGTTGTAAGGAAGCCTTGTGGATGGGCTCGAAAGGCGGAGACATTAACCTTGATAGAACTAGGTTTAATTCCCACGGAGGAGAAGGATTTCGCACAGGGGGATACACCTTCTTCAATCCCTGAAGGAAATCCTTGACCACAGGAACCTGAAAGAAAGACACCTGGTCAGGGGACTTCCTATAGGCCACAATAGCTGACAAATGCACCCTAATGGAAGCGTACTTTAAACCAGCTGTTGCGAGGGAGAGGAGGTATGGTAAGATGACGTCCTCCTGCCCTTTAACAGGATCCAAATAATGATCCCTACACCACAAGTAAAACCTTTTTCTACTTGAAGGCGTAGGATGCTCTCGTGGACGGCCTCTTAGCCTCCCTCAAAATGCTCATGCAGTCTGGAGGCAGGTTCAAATGTCCGTATTGCAGGACCTCAGGAGCCATGCTGTTAGGTTCAATGATGGGAGGTTGGGATGCATTATCCTCCCGTTCATTTTGCTCAACAGGTCTGACCTGCAAGGAAGTCGTTTGTGTGGACACACAGATAGATGTAGAAGGTCCGGATACCACCACTGCCGAGGCAAGTCTGGGGCAATCAGGATCATTTCCATGTTCGTCCTGAGGAGCTTGGAAACCACCCTCGGGATCAGAGCTAGGGGAGGAAACGCGTACGCGAACATTCCTGCCCAATCCAGCAGAAGAGCGTTCCCCTGCGTCCACGGCCTGTGGAACCTGGACGCGAAGGTGTGGCACTTGGCGTTTTCGTCGTCTGCAAACAAGTCTATGGACGGATGTCCCCAGCAACGAAAAAGCTCTTCCACCACTTCGTCGTTTAGCACCCAGTCTGGCTGATCTTCTAAGTGCCTGCTGAGTGCGTCTGCTTTGACGTTCAACTCGCCCGGAAGATGCACCGCCACCACCGTGAGACCTCGAGCGAGGAGCCAATGCCATATTGTCTGAGCCTCCCGAGACAGTGGGCGAGATTTTGTGCCTCCTTGTTAGTTCAGATAGAACATGGTTGTTGTGTTGTCCGTCTGAACCAGGACTGAGTTGGAGGTGATCGCTGGCAGGAAAGCCTTGAGAGCCCGGAACACTGCTCTGAGTTCCAGCATGTTGATGTGGTAAGTCTGCTCCTGTGCAGACCACCGGCCTTGAATCTGAAGCGGACCCATGTGTGCTCCCCAGCCGTGCAGGGAGGCATCTGTCACTATAGATTGAGAGGGAATGGGCTGATGAAAAGGCACTCCCACCATCACATTGTGTCTCCGAGTCCACCATCTGATGGACTCTTTTGTCGCTTGGGAAAGATGGATACGGTCCTCCCAACGACCTGTTGCCTGGTCCCACTGATCCTCCAGGGTATGTTGCAGAGGACGCATTCTCAGCCTGGCGTGCGGGATGAGAAAAATGCAGGACGCCATGGAACCCAGCAGAGACGCCACCTGCCGCGCCGTTGGGGGGTCGAGACTCTAGCAGAATCCCACATTTCAGGTTCATGGAAGAAAGTCTCTCCTCCGAAGGAAACGCTCTTCCCACGCTTGTGTCCAGAACGGAACCTAGGTAGTGGATGGATTGCGTAGGTCGCAGGACCGACTTCTCTAGGTTCACATGGAGGCCGAGCCCGTGAAGCTGTTGCAGGCACAGATGCAGATCTTGCGCTACCCGCACCGGAGATGGACCCTTCAGGAGCCAGTCGTCCAGATATGGATAAACGAAGAGACCCTTCTTGTGAAGAAAAGCCGCCACCACTGCCATGCATTTGGTGAAGACTCGTGGTGCGGACTTGAGACCGAAGGGTAACACCTTGTACTGGTAGTGTTTGCTCCCCACGACAAACCTCAGGTACTTTCGATGTTGCTGCGCAATCGGGATGTGAAAGTACGCATCTTGTAGATCCACCGAACACATCCAATCTCCGGTTTGTAGATGAGGACATATTTGGTGAAGCGCCAACATGCGGAATTTTTCCTTGACGATAACCTTGTTTAGGAGTCGTAGGTCGAGTATGGGTCTGAACTCGTCCTCCTGATCTTTTTTGGGGACAAGGAAATATCTGGAGTAAACTCCTTTGCCTCTTAGAGCGCGAGGAACTTCTTCTATCGCTCTTTTTTGCAGCAGGATTCTTACCTCTCGTCGGAGCAAGCTCAGTTGGTGAGGGCAAGAGCTCTTCGGAGGGATGCTCTTCGGAAGAGCACGGAAACGTATCCTGTATCTATTTCACAGTATATTCAGCACCCACTGATCTCTTGTGATGCTGACCCACTCTGCCAGGTGTTGCGAAGCACTTCCTCCCACTGGAGTGGGCAACGGCGTCAGAGGAAGCCACTGTTCAGGCCTTCCCTCCTCTCGTGGTGTTGGAGGACTGCTGGTGGCCCCCTCTGCCCCTGCTGGGCTTACCACGAAACTGGGGTTTTCCCTGAGCTTTGTTCTGGGACCACTGAGGGGTTTGAACCCTCTGCTGGGCACCTCTCCCCCTGTTGGACTTGAAGCGGCGCTTGAATTCCTTTTTCTTCTCCAAGCCCACCGCCTTCACCGTGTCCAGCTCAGTCTTCATTCGGGTCATCTCCTCGTCCGCGCGTTCCCCGAAGAGAGCGGAACCCGAAAAGGGGAGATTCAGAATCCGATGTTGAGCATCCGGCTTTAGACCTGTAAGGCACAACCAGGCCGATCTTCTGGCACAAACTCCATGGGAATAGGAATGAGCCGAAAGCACCGCCCCATCCGCGGCCGTGCTGATCATCTGGTTAGCACCAGACACCCCTCCGTAACAGTTTCCTCAAAGTCCTGCTGGTCCTCTTTCGGCAGCTTGGCTTTGAATCTTTCCATCGAGTCCCATAAGGTTCTGTCATACCGACCCAGGAGCGCAGCCGCACTGGCGACCTTAAGAGTGGAAGCAGCAGAGTTGCCAACCTTCCGACCCCAGGAGTCTTGGATCTTGCTGTCCTTATCTGGCGGGACTGAAGATGAACCAGCCACCGCATGTGTCTTCCTTGCCGCTGCCACGATAACAGAGTCCGCCGGAGGGTCAGACCTCACAAACACCGGGTCAGAAGCCGCCGGCTTGTACTTCTTGGTAATGCGCGCTGGCACTGCTCTGATTGCTGCTGGGGTTAGGAAAACTTCCTTGACAGGGTCCCTAATCCCCGGAACCAAAGGCAGCAGAGGTCTGGAGATGGCCTTTTTGTGCAAGGTTTCGAAAATGACTGTCGTCGTCACTTGAGGGACAGACATCTCGATGTTCAGCTTAAGCGCACCTCTCTGCAGAACGTCCAGGTACGTGCCAATATCATCCACTGGGGAGGACCTGGACGTTGGACTGTCCGTTAAAGTTGGTGAGTAGTCCCTCTTGGACGATCTGGTAGATGAAGTGGATGAGGTAGACGGAGTGCGTCTATGTCGATGGTGAGAACTGCGTCTCCGCTCCCGCGACCTCCTGGAGCGCTCCTCCCGTCTAGGAGAGCGAGATCTGACCCGATCTCTTGCCCGATGTTCTCTTCTAGGGGATCGGGACGCCCTGGGGGATTTGGTCGGTGACCGCACAGGAGATCTGCCCCGGTTTCGACCTTCCAGTCTAGGATCCTTTGCAGGTGATCTAGACCTTCCCCGATCATCCCGCCTAGCTTTCCTTGCAGGCGAACGGGACCTTCTTGGCGCCTTGGTGGGCAGCTTCGCAGGCGTTGAGCGCCTGGGAGGGCTACGCTTGTCCATCTCCTCCACCAGGTTCTGGAGGGGTGACCTGTGGTGTGGGCTGGCATACTCCTGCATCCGCTTGGTAGCCCCATCGTCTCGCCAATGGTCCAGGGAGCTGTACCATCTAGGTGACAGTCTGATGCGCCCCGCTGAAGGATCCGGACGACGTTCAGGAGTCCTGTGCGCAGTAGAGAAGCCCGAGGACCGATAAGATGAATGGTGAGAAGCTGATTCTGTCACCATGATCGTATCTGAGTGCCTCGACGTCGAGCGCTCACTTCTAGCAGCCGACCGCTTCCGAGGAGTCGGAGGGTCAAACAACCTCGACCTCGAATGTCCATGAGAGTGTTCGTAATCTCTCGACGTCGAGCGGCGATGAGCAACCGTCGACGGAGCTTCCTGCCTCGACGTCGAACGGTGGTGTCCGGTCGTCGACGGTGACCTCGGCCTCGACGTCGAGCGACGATGTCCTGTCGCCGACGCATGCTTCTCCCTCGACGTCGAACGACGATGTCCTGTCGTCGACGGAGCTTCCTGCCTCGACGTCGAGCGACGATGGTCAGTCGCCGACGTAGAGCCGTGTCTCGACGTCGAACGCCTGTGCGACGACGGCGGAGGGGTATTGGGCACCCTCGACGCCGAGCGCTGCTGCCGCACCGACGGAGACCGCGTCCTCGACGCCGATCGACGAGCCACCGTCGACGGCGGAGGAGTCACCCTTCTTGACGCCGGTCGTCGCCCGGTTGACGACGGCGAGGTGACGTCCCTCGACGCCGGTCGTCGCCTGGTTGACGACGGCGGAGGAGTAATGGATCTCAACGCCGGCCGTCGCCCGGTTGACGGCGGCGGAGTAGCCTTCCTCGACGCCGACCGCCGCCGGTTGACGATGGCGGAGGGGACTTCGCCGACGGTGCCGGTGCCCTCGATGTCGTCGACGTACCTGGTCTTCCTCCTGACGGCAAGCCCGCTGTCGACGGCAGCTTCGAAGAGGAAAATTCCACCTGTGGATCTTTTCTCAGCGCCAAGCTCGACGCTGAAGTAGAAGGGTGTGAAGACTTCTTCTTTGAAGAGGAATGGGTCTTCTTGGAGCCCTTCTTCACTGGAGATCTCCCTCTCGAAGCTCTGTGAGCCAGGCCATAAATCAGAATCCTCTCCCTGTCCTTGAGAGTCCTTCCTGACAGGTGCTCACAATGAGGACAGGTCTCTGGATCATGGTCTTCAGGCAGGCAAACAATACAGACCTCGTGGCTGTCTGTCTTGGCCTTCTTGCTGTTACAAGAAGGACATTTATCAAAGAGAGAAGGCATTTTTTCAGAGGAAAATGCACTCCAAACTGCTCAAAACAAGCAGTATCTTACTTGACTAGATCTAAGACGTCGAAGTAAGAGCAAAAGTTGTCAAAAGAAGCAATTTTTCTGTAAAAAACCAGAAAAAGTAGTGGAGCTGTGTAACCAGGGTCCTTCACTGAAGGAGCCGGAAAGAACAACTGACCTAACTGCCACTCCTGAGGCATGATGGGATACAGGGGGTCATGAGTGCCTTAAAGGCACAGTGTCAGTTTTTTGCTATTTAGCTACAGGTTAGCTTTTCAGTCTTGTTAGACTGTGTGTTTGCAATGCAGCCTGGGAGCTTCCTATGCTTCCAGTGAGTTCTGAGAATTTCTACTGCTTTCTGAGCATTAAAACAATTCTTAAACAAACTTTGGTGTTGTTTTCTCCTGTTTCTAATGCTTATTTTTCATGTATGGTGGAAATTCTTCACAGCATATTTCAGCTCTTATGTGATTTGGCTGCTATTGCTTGTTTTTTATATATATATTTTTTATATATATATGTGTATTTATATGTGGGGCACATATAATATAGTGTTTCCGGGGTCCCGCACATGGGCGGGAATATTCTAATGCTTATGACTATTTATGAGGATCCCCTGGAAGAGAAGTTGGTTATTCCGAAAATTGGGCCGCGGTCCCAAAAACCTTGGGAGGCACTGCTATAGAATGTATTGTGCAGCTTTATTTTGAACATTCATGACTATTCATGGGTAGGATCTAATTTAAGTTTGAAATTAATTGAACTTATAGTGAGCACCTTAATTTCAGTGGTCAGAAGACATTAACAATTTTAGTTGATTATAAATACCCAGTAACCAGCTGCTTCACCACATAAGGAAATGTTATAGCTTTTTACATTTACCACACATCCTTTACCATGTGATACTTTACCACGCAGATGAGCATTTTGTTTTAAATTACAATATTTTATACTATTTCAAAAAAAGGGTATAGGTGCAGGTAGAGGTAAAGTGAGGGAAGGGTGATTGTAGAGTATAGGGTCGATAGCGATAAAGGGTAATATTAGGGTTCAGGAGTGGGTAACAGTAAAGGGAGGTGGGGGTACATTTAGGGCTTAACCCCATCCGTGCGGCCGCGATTTTCCCCGTGTGCGGCCGCCGGCAGAACACGGGCGGGCCATGACGAACCCCAGCCGTCATCAGCACACGAGCACCGTAGTGCATGACGGCTGGGGTTCGTCACCAGCATGGAAGGGGTTAAGGATAAAGAGGCGTAAGGAGAAGTAAGGGTAAATTTAGGAATGGAGGATGGGGTGTGTATATATATATATATATATATATATATTAATATATATCATCCGATTGACGAAAATAAACCAGCGCCTACTTTTGATGGCGGGCCTCGACGGGGTTTCGTCTTACCCCAAACAATCCAACAGAAAGCCGTCTCAATAAGTATTAGAAGACAACAAGTCGAGGCCCAAACTGCACTTCAAGTGAAGTTTATTTGGCGATCACACCCTACAGGGGTGTGATCGCCAAATAAACTTCACTTGAAATGCAGTTTTGGCCGCGACTTGTTGTCTTCTAATACTTATTGAGACGGCTTTCTGTTGGATATATATATATATATCTGTTGGAATATATATACATATATATATATATATTCCAACATAACCCAGTTTTAGGAAAATAAATGAATCCACTGGTGCCGTGGCCACGTTTCATAAACGGTCTTTAATTCAGGCTTTCGGGCAAACCCGACGCGTTTCGCAGTTACCTCACTGCTTTGTCAAGGGTGATTCAATAAAGTGCAATACACACATTTAAAGGTGCAGGGTTCCAACTTAATAAACATAGTAAAAATACTTCGTTTTTTTGGTTTCGAGCAGAGTAAACAAGATTAATTTTCCACGTTGCCCTGAAATACATTGTAGCCATTCATTAACCATGACATTACACATTCATTTAGCCTAAGTGGGCTGGTATTGTTAGCACTATTGATAACAAATCAAAGAAAAATTTATAACATATTGATTACACGTTTCAAAATTATCTCAGTTAGGCTTTCAATATATAGTCTCTTTGTGATGTAGCTCTAGTGAGCAAATATTCACAGCCTCTGGGCAAAACATCTTTGGAAGTTACGTCTTTTGTCTGCAAAGAAACAAACGGAAAACTGACTTTAAAACTAGTTCGAACCCTGAGTGTCAAAAAAGATAGCAAACTTACGACATTAAAATCAAACAAAGATATACAGTAAGAAGGAGGTTGGGATACAGAACATGATTCATCTCAGGTGTATAGAAATCTCATTACCCACATTTAGACCATAAGGAATCACGGTGTTGTCTTTTATAATTATCTTTGACTCCAATTTCCTTAATTCTAGCGTGCGATTCCCTCCTCTTTCTCTCAGGGGTATTGTGTCAAGCACACAGAATTTAAGCAGGTTTGGGTTTTGGTTGTGTTTTTCAAAAAAGTGTCGAGCAACCGGGTATTGTTTGTCATTTTTACTAATTGCCCGCAGATGCTCTAAGATACGCAGTTTGGCTTTTTTGATCGTGCTGCCTATATACAATAGGTCACATGGGCACCTTAGGGCATAAATAGCAAATTCTGTATCACAGGATAGGTGTTTCAATATTTGAAATGCAGCAAGATCTTTGTTCAGTTTCATTTTTTTACAGTTCTGGCTATAACGACAAGCTTTGCACTTAGAACATGTAAAGAATCCTTGTACTGGGTTTCTTTTCTTAGTTTCTCTAATCTCACTTGTCATAAGTATATCCTTCAGTGATTTGTTACGTCTGAACGTTATAGATGGCTGTCAGACAAGTTCTCTTTCAAATCTTCATCGGTTTTAAGAACCTCCCAGAACTTTCTCAAACTCCCACGGACCTCCCATGCCTGGTTATGGTATGTAGTAATGAATCTCGTCTTATTGTCACTAGACAATTCCTTCTCTTTGTGAACGAGCAGGTCCTCTCTTTTCACTAGGGCAACTTTATCAACTGCTGTTTGAATAGTTGAACAGCTGTATCCCCTCTCCTTAAATCTAGATATCATCAATTGCTGTTCTATTTCAAAATCCCCGGACGAGCTGCAATTGCGTTTGGCACGCAGCAATTCCCCGTAGGGAATACTATTGATAAGGTTTTTAGGATGACAACTCTGAGCTAGCAATAAACTATTTCCAGCTGTCTTTTTTCTGTACAATTTACTTTTACTACAGATCGTGTTATTGACAATATTCAGTTCTAAATCAAGGAATTCAATTTTCTTCTTGCTCATTTCACAAGTAAATTGCAAATTACATTCATTTTGATTCAGTTTACTTACAAACTCTTCTGCCTGTTGTTGGTCACCATCCCAGATACAGAATACATCGTCAATGTACCTTACCCAGAAGACGACATGATCTTGGTACTGATCGATCTTCCGGGCAACCTGCTCCTCCCACCAGCCGAGGTAAAGACCTGCAAAGCTGGGGGCGAAGCAGGTTCCCATTGCCGTCCCCTGGGTCTGTTTGTACAAAACTTTATTGAAAATATAGAAGTTATTCTTCAAGCATAGTGCAATTATTTCCAGTACCATGTCTGTGTGTAACAGAAATGATAGTGACCTTTCTCTTAGAAAATATCTACACACATCTACATCCGCTGCCTGAGGGATGCTGGTGTAGAGACTGCACACATCCAAACTCATAAGGAGATAACTGTCTTTCCATTCAATTCCATTGATTTTTCTCAGAAAATCTCCCGTATCTTTGACATATGCCGGTAGACCCTGTACGTACGGTTGAAGAAAATAATCTACGTACTTCGATACATTCTCCAATGCACTACCCCTTGAAGATACTATAGGTCTCCCTGGTGGTATAGTGGCATGTTTATGGATTTTCGGCAGGAGATACAAAATTGGGATTTTAGGATCTTTACATTGTAAAAACAAATATTCATTTTGTTCTAAAATACCATCATCCCTCCAATTCATCAATTTTTTAGACACTTCATCGACGGTCTTATCATATTCACTTCTAGTCGCCACATCATATTTGGTGCAATCTGATAGTTGTTTCAAACCTTCATCCAAATACATTTGCAAAGGCCAATCAACCACGTTGCCCCCCTTGTCCGCCTTTTTAATTTACTATGTCTCTGCGATCTTCCAATGATTTAATTGCGTGTCTCTGATTTTTCGACATTTTGTTTGCTCTTGCAGCCCTTCTTCTCAATGTTTCTGAGGTCCTCAATCATACCTCTCTCAAAACAATTGATCGCATCATTGTTAATTTGGGGAATAAAAGTGGATTTGGGTTTAAAATTAGTTCCACCACTCATCCCGATGTCAATGTCTGTATTTATAAGGTTCAAAAAGGGATCATCAATGAAATTTTCTGTATTACCCAATTCATGTATCACATGTAATGTTTCTATGTCTGATACATTCAGATTGATTGGAGTTTGGTTAGAGTTAGAGTTATTTGCTTGCCTATTTTTGTGATTAGCAAACCATTTTTTTAACTTCAACTTTCTAGTAAAATTAAAAAGGTCAATTCTAGTTTCTGTATAGTTAAATTTGGAGGATGGGCAAAATGACAGTCCTTTTGCTAGCACATCAAGTTCATCATCAGTCAATAAATAATTAGAGAGGTTTACCACAGTTTGATTCTTCATTTCTTTGATGCCTCTCTTCCCCTGGTCACCATTCCAACTGGGGTTCCTCCTGTGCTGTTTGTGGCGTAGTTCCTCCCTCTTCCTCCTCTGCCTCCTCAACCACGTCCTCTTATTGGGCTTTCGCTGTTGACTTGGAGATTCTGGGCTCTTCCTTTTGTCATTAGCGTAACTTCTTTTAAAAAACGTTATTTTACTCCCTCTGACGTGGACGCCTTATTGGAGGCTGGATCTAGTGTAGTATTCCCTGCCATCAAATTGCTACTCCCTTCCAATGCAGGTACTTCTTCTGTGCTTGGAGGAGATGATATCACTTGTTTGCTTGGCTGTTGAGTATTTTTTCTCAAAAGATCAAACTTTTTGCTGAATGTTAGGATCTGTCCATTTTTATAATCAGCCTCATCTCGTTCAAATTTCGATAATTTCTTCAGTTTAATTTCTTCCTCAATTTTCAACAGTTTTTTAGTGATTTTGCTCATTTCCACATCAAACTCATCTGCGGTATATAAGCCTTTATCCATTAGTCCATCAATTTCTTCATTTAATTTCATGCATTCTTTTTCCGCATATTTTATAAGCAATTTCAGCATATTTTTGGAGCATTCCTCATTGTTTTGCATCCATTCCTCAATTAAATATGGGTCTGGATTCTGAAAGGTGGGGATCGTATATATACATAGCCCTCGTGGTACTCGTCCGACATCCACATATTGTTGCAAGGCCATTGCTTCCCAACCCTTAGCTTGCTCTCTCTTTAATGCCTTCCACAACGCATCCCATAATTTGCGTTTTTCGTCAATTACAACAGTCGCACTGCTTGTTGTTGCACCAGTACTGGATGCAAAACAATGAGGAATGCTCCAAAAATATGCTGAAATTGCTTATAAAATATGCGGAAAAAGAATGCATGAAATTAAATGAAGAAATTGAGGGACTAATGGATAAATTAAAAGGCTTATATACCGCAGATGAGTTAGATGTGGAAATGAGCAAAATCACTAAAAAACTGTTGAAAATTGAGGAAGAAATTAAACTGAAGAAATTATCGAAATTTGAACGAGATGAGGCTGATTATAAAAATGGACAGATCCTAACATTCAGCAAAAAGTTTGATCTTTTGAGAAAAAATACTCAACAGCCAAGCAAACAAGTGATATCATCTCCTCCAAGCACAGAAGAAGTACCTGCATTGGAAGGGAGTAGCAATTCGATGGCAGGGAATACTACACTAGATCCAGCCTCCAATGAGGCGTCCACGTCAGAGGGAGTAAAAGAACGTTTTTTAAAAGAAGTTACGCTAATGACAAAAGGAAGAGCCCAGAATCTCCAAGTCAACAGCGAAAGCCCAATAAGAGGACGTGGTTGAGGAGGCAGAGGAGGAAGAGGGAGGAACTACGCCACAAACAGCACAGGAGGAACCCCAGTTGGAATGGTGACCAGGGGAAGAGAGGCATCAAAGAAATGAAGAATCAAACTGTGGTAAACCTCTCTAATTATTTATTGACTGATGATGAACTTGATGTGCTAGCAAAAGGACTGTCATTTTGCCCATCCTCCAAATTTAACTATACAGAAACTAGAATTGACCTTTTTAATTTTACTAGAAAGTTGAAGTTAAAAAAATGGTTTGCTAATCACAAAAATAGGCAAGCAAATAACTAACTCTAACCAAACTCCAATCCATCTGAATGTATCAGACATAGAAACATTACATGTGATACATGAATTGGGTAATACAGAAAATGTCATTGATGATCCCTTTTTGAACCTTATAAATACAGACATTGACATCGGGATGAGTGGTGGAACTAATTTTAAACCCAAATCCACTTTTATTCCCCAAATTAACAATGATGCGATCAATTGTTTTGAGAGAGGTATGATTGAGGACCTCAGAAACATTGAGAAGAAGGGCTGCAAGAGCAAACAAAATGTCGAAAAATCAGAGACACGCAATTAAATCATTGGAAGATCGCAGAGACATAGTAATTAAAAAGGCGGCCAAGGGGGGCAACGTGGTTGATTGGCCTTTGCAAATGTATTTGGATGAAGGTTTGAAACAACTATCAGATTGCACCAAATATGATGTGGCGACTAGAAGTGAATATGATAAGACCCTCGATGAAGTGTCTAAAAAATTGATGAATTGGAGGGATGATAGTATTTTAGAACAAAATGAATATTTGTTTTTACAATGTAGAGATCCTAAAATCCCAATTTTGTATCTCCTGCCGAAAATCCATAAACATGCCACTATACCACCAGGGAGACCTATAGTATCTTCAAGGGGTAGTGCATTGGAGAATGTATCGAAGTACGTAGATTATTTTCTTCAACCGTACGTACAGGGTCTACCGGCATATGTCAAAGATACGGGAGATTTTCTGAGAAAAATCAATGGAATTGAATGGAAAGACAGTTATCTCCTTATGAGCTTGGATGTGTGCAGTCTCTACACCAGCATCACTCAGGCAGCGGGTGTAGATGCGTGTAGATATTTTCTAAGAGAAAGGTCACTATCATTTCTGTTACACACAGACATGGTACTGGAAATGATTGCACTATGCTTGAAGAATAACTTCTTCATTTTCAATAAAGTTTTGTACAAACAGACCCAGGGGACGGCAATGGGAACCTGCTTCGCCCCCAGCTTTGCAGGTCTTTACCTCGGCTGGTGGGAGGAGCAGGTTGCCCGGAAGATCGATCAGTACCAAGATCATGTCGTCCTCTGGGTAAGGTACATTGACGATGTATTCTGTATCTGGGATGGTGACCAACAACAGGCAGAAGAGTTTGTAAGTAAACTGAATCAAAATGAATGTAATTTGCAATTTACTTGTGAAATGAGCAAGAAGAAAATTGAATTCCTTGATTTAGAACTGAATATTATCAATAACACGATCTGTAGTAAATTGTACAGAAAAAAGACAGCTGGCAATAGTTTATTGCTAGCTCAGAGTTGTCATCCTAAAAACCTTATCAATAGTATTCCTTAGGGGGAATTGCTGCGTGCCAAACGCAATTGCAGCTCGTCCGGGGATTTTGAAATAGAACAGCAATTGATGATATCTAGATTTAAGGAGAGGGGATACAGCTGTTCAACTATTCAAACAGCACTTGATAAAGTTGCCCTAGTGAAAAGAGAGGACCTGCTCGTTCACAAAGAGAAGGAATTGTCTAGTGACAATAAGACGAGATTCATTACTACATACCATAACCAGGCATGGGAGGTCCGTAGGAGTTTGAGAAAGTTCTGGGAGGTTCTTAAAACCGATGAAGATTTGAAAGAGAACTTGTCTGATCAGCGATCTATAACGTTCAGACGTAACAAATCACTGAAGGATATACTTATGACAAGTGAGATTAGAGAAACTAAGAAAAGAAACCCAGTACAAGGATTCTTTACATGTTCTAAGTGCAAAGCTTGTCGTTATAGCCAGAACTGTAAAACAATGAAACTGAACAAAGATCTTGCTGCATTTCAAATATTGAAACACCTATCCTGTGATACAGAATTTGCTATTTATGCCCTGAGGTGCCCATGTGACTTATTTTATATAGGCAGCACGATCAAAAAAGCCAAACTGCGTATCTTAGAGCATCTGCGGGCAATTAGTAAAAATGACAAACAATACCCGGTTGCTCGACACTTTTTTGAAAAACACAACCAAAACCCAAACCTGCTTAAATTCTGTGTGCTTGACACAATACCCCTGAGAGAAAGAGGAGGGAATCGCACACTAGAATTAAGGAAATTGGAGTCAAAGATAATTATAAAATACAACACCGTGATTCCTTATGGTCTAAATGTGGATAATGAGATTTCTATACACCTGAGATGAATCATGTTCTGTAGCCCCACCTCCTTCTTACTGTATATCTTTGTTTGATTTTAAAGTCGTAAGTTTGCTATCTTTTTTGACACTCAGGGTTCGAACTAGTTTTAAAGTCAGTTTTCCGTTTGTTTCTTTGCAGACAAAAGACGTAACTTCCAAAGATGTTTTGCCCAGAGGCTGTGAATATTTGCTCACTACAGCTACATCACAAAGAGACTATATATTGAAAGCCTAACTGAGATAATTTTGAAACGTGTAATCAATATGTTACGAATTTTTCTTTGATTTGTTATCAATAGTGCTAACAATACCAGCCCACTTGGGCTAAATGAATGTGTAATGTCATGGTTAATGAATGGCTACAATGTATTTCAGGGCAACGTGGAAAATTAATCTTGTTTACTCTGCTCGAAACTAAAAAGCGGAAGTATTTTTACTATGTTTATTAAGTTGGAACCCTGCACCTTTAAATGTGTGTATTGCACTTTATTGAATCACCCTTGACAAAGCAGTGAGGTAACTGCGAAACGCGTTGGGTTTGCCCGAAAGCCTAAATTAAAGACCGTTTATGAAACGTGGCCACGGCACCAGTGGATTCATTTATTTTCCTAAAACTGGGTTATTTATGGGAGTGGCATTCCCTGCCGTGCTGCCCGCCGTGATTGTGGCTTGGTTTTCTGCCAAAACTACGTTGTGATATTTATATATCTATATCTATATCTATATATATATATATATATATATATATATATATATATATATATATATATATATATATATATATATATATATATAGTGTGTGTTTGTTTGTGTGTGATGACATCATTCAATGAATGTGAAAGTTTGCTATACGTCTTCACACTGGAAGGTATTCAGTGAGCTACACATAGACCCAATATTCTATCACCTCTGTAGTGTCAATGAGAGCAACTATTTGCAATATTTAGGACATAAAGCATATCTCTGAAAGTCCCTACATTTAGTAGAGGCTAAGCTCTTTTTTTACTGGTATTCAGTTGCTTAAGAAATATGTCTTTGTAATCATTAATACAATCAGCAAACTACTAATCCTTAAATACTATTTAAAAGAGCGTTTAGCCATTATTTACCTTAATGAGATTTACCTGTTAAAATTGTGTGCCAGATTAGGAATTCAAGTCAACAGCTTCACATCTATACTTTAGCCACTGATAAGGCATGTTTGTCAAAATGTAAACCAATAGAGTATGCAGTTCCTTTAGAGAGAAGTGAAAGAAGGGGGAAGGCCGGTTGCAAACTGAGGAACAAGATTGGGACATATGATTCCTCAGGAGCAAGAGCCCTCACACACCCAACTGGGTGTCATGCTTCATTATAGGACAGCTCTTCATTGGGCCGGTGCTGCAATGCCCAACACCCCCTCCAAGTTGGCTCTTTGTCAGAGGTCTTTTAGATTTAGACACCGTTTGTGAAGTATGGGTGGAGGTACTCAGAACGGACAAGTATGTCAACATTCAGCCACCCACTGCTTTTAATCATAGCAAGAGGATACACATATTACATTTGCTAGATTACCTCTTTGTTACTTTTAACTCGGATCACACCAATCTACACTCAGAGGATCTCCACCCATACTTCACTAATGGTGTCTAAATATAAAAGACCTCCGGCATACCACCCCAAACATTATACATTCTTTAACAATGCATAATTTCTCAGACTTTTCATTAAACTCAGATCTCAGAAAATGCGTCCTTATTTTAGCTTTCTAGAGCACTAACTATAATTTCTATGACAAAACAAATACCCTCATTATGCTAATTTCTAAAGGAAACGTTTAGGTTTGTACAGCTTTGATTCTCTCAAGATGGTTTCAGGTGTGTCTCACTTATCATTAATACAGAATGTTAGCACTCTAGTTGTTCATTGGAAAGCTTTGGGAGGCAGCAGTAGTGCACTCAATCAATCAATCAATCAATCAATATATTTATAGAGCGCACTACTCACCCGCGAGGGTCTCAAGGCGCTGAAGGGAGAAAGGGGGGGGCGCTACTCCTCGAATAGCCAGGTCTTGAGGTGTTTCCTGAAGGTGAGATGGTCCTGGGTCAGTCGTAGGTGTGTGGGGAGGGAGTTCCATGTCTTGGCGGCAAGGTAGGAGAACTATCTTCCTCCGGTAGTGGCTCTGCAAATTCGTGGGACGGTTGCGAGGGCGAGGCTGGCGGAGCGGAGCCGGCGGGTAGGAGTGTAGAACGAGAGGCGGTTGTTGAGGTATTCGGGGCCCATGTCACGGAGCGCTTTGTGTGTGTGGGTGAGGAGCCTGAACGTGATCCTCTTGCTGACGGGGAGCCAGTGCAGGTTTCTCAGGTGGGCAGATATGTGGCTCTGCGAGGGATGTCGAGGATGAGTCTTGCGGGAGCGTTCTGTATGCGCTGAAGTCGTTTCTGAAGTTTGGCTGTGGTTCCTGTGTAAAGGGCGTTCCCATAGTCCAATCGGCTGGTGACGAGGGCCTGGGTGACCATCTTTCTGGTTTCTGTGGAGATCCACCAGAAGATCTTTCGGAGCATGCGCAGGGTGTTGAAGCATGGGGATGAGATGGCATTGGCTTGTTTGGTCATCGTGAGGGAGGAGTCCAGGATGAATCCCAGGTTGCTTGCGTGGTCCGTGGGTGTCGGTGCGGTGCCCAGCGCTGTGGGCCACCAGGAATTGTCCCAGGTGGATGGGGATTGCCCGAGGATGAGGATCTCCATCTTGTCTGAGTTCAGTTTCAGCCGACTGAGCTTCATC
This sequence comes from Lissotriton vulgaris, assembly GCF_964263255.1. NCBI lineage: Eukaryota > Metazoa > Chordata > Amphibia > Caudata > Salamandridae > Lissotriton > Lissotriton vulgaris. The sequence goes on from NC_141694.1 coordinate 318,784,569, forward strand.
CATTCCGCGACGTCTTTCATTCCTCCCTGGAGGTTGGTTTTGACGGTGGTTGGGTCTTTGGTGAGGTAGATTATCAGCTGGGTGTCGTCAGCGTAGGAGATGATGTTGAGGTTGTGTTTGCGTGCGATGGGGGCGAGGGGGATCCTGTAGATATTGAAGAGGGTTGGGCTGAGCGAGCAGCCTTGGGGTACGCCGCAGATGATCTTGGTGGCCGTGGAGCGGAACGGCGGGAGGCGGACTCTCTGGGTTCTGTTGGAGAGGAACGAGGTGATCCAGTCCAGTGCTTTTCCTTGAATCCCAGTGTTGCAGAGGGGAGTTATTAGGGTGCGGTGGCAGATGGTATGAAAGGCGGCTGAGAGGTCTAGGAGGATGAGGGCGGTTGTCTCCTGGTTGTCCATCAGTGTCCTGATGTCGTCGGAGGCTGCGATGAGGGCTGTCTCTGTGCTGTGGTTGGCTCAAAATCCGGATTGGGATGGGTCGAGCGAGTTGTTTGCCTCGAGGAATGCAGTCAGCTGTTTATTGATGGTCTTCTCGATGACTTTAGCCGGGAAGGGAAGAAGAGAAGATGGGGCGGAAGTTCTTGAGGTCTTTAGGGTCAGCTGTGGGTTTTTTCAGAAGGGCGTTGATCTCTGCGTGCTTCCAGCTCTCTGGGAAGGTGGCTGATGTGAAGGAGCTGATGAATCAACTGACAGACTGCTACTTCTGTTGGATGTACATGTTTTACTCACTATGTCAGACTTTAGTTTCACATAGCTGAGAAAGTTAGTGTTCATTTTCGGACAATATGCTCCTAGATTAGAAGCACCTTCCACAAACTCTGAGAAACGCATGATAGATTTCTCTCAAACATTGTTCATTAACTCCCACCAGAGGATCAGCATTTTACACAGGGCAAAATACCTTAGAATACACCACTTTTCTTTCAGTCTTACTCACGACTGAGAATTAATGAACACAAATCTAATATAAGAAACGAGAACACCAAGTCAACAATGGTAACACATTTTGAAGAACTGAAGCACATTTCACAACTGAGATTTTTAATCTTGAAAGTAATAGATAAAGTGGAAGGCAGAGACAACAACAAACACCTCTTGAGAAGAGAAAACATTTGGATGTACAACTTGCAAGCTATGAGACCTTATGGTCTAAATGAACGTACTGAATTTGCTTGTTACTTGTGAACCCTCTGTGGGCAATTTTGCTCTAGAGATCCTGCACTCTATGCCTTTAAAAATAGCTTTTGTTGTAAATAGCTTTATTGAAAATAGCCTTTTTTAACAAACATTGATATAAATTCGTACAGAAAACATACATAATGTGCACATTGATCACACTACATTCTTATATATTATTAGGGAGAGTTACTACATCATGCCCGCCTTTAAAAAAAAAACATTTCACACACTTGCTCGCCTAAACCCGTTCAATTGTAGTTTTTTTGTATAACTGTAGTTCTGCATTCAATCCAGAAGTCTGTCTTTCATGTTGCCACTAATCTATGTATAGGTAATACGCCCAAGCACGCTAAAACTAACCCACCACTGAACGCGGAAGCGAGCGACCGGCAAAGAGAAGTTACTTGGACAAAGTTACAGAGTAAGTGAAAAACTGTAAGCGAAGCGCGTTTCTTTATCGAGCGCGAGTAAAAGCAAGCCAACGTCAGGGCCAGATAAACATAACACACTAACAACATGGCAGGTCCACGGGTTGGCAGCAGCTAACTAAAGTGCAACAATAGCTATCCTCAAAATCGTATCGTCACTACTAGTACTGAAAATCCATTAAACAACGGGCAAGTAAACTGTGAGTAGAATACACTAATTGAAACATAATTCCTTTTTGCACAGATCCTTTTTATACAGATTTTTCGCCGCATCACGCCACAATAAAGTGAGTAGAGATGGCTTTTATTTTATATGCGAACCGCATGTTTCACATCACTGTTAAAACCCATCATTAAAATACGTAATGCTGCATGAACACACATAGAATCAATGTGATTGAAAAGGCTAAGTTGAATGTTAAGCATGTCCTGGTATTATAATGCATTTTCAATATCATTTTCATAGACTGTACTCCCTGGCGAAGAGCTGGTAAAGCTCGAAATGCATTGGAGAACAATTTAAAACTAACATGTGGAGATTTAACATGTAGTACAGTGGAATTCGAAGAATAATGATAACAAATAAGCATAAAAAAATCAAATTGAAGAATATAAATGAATGAATAAAATTCATGAATAAGAGAACAAGAACTTTGTTTGAAATTTATTGAAAACTTTATTGGTCTATCAAAGGAGTGCCCCAAAGGTGGTTGCAACCAAGACATTTGGAAGCACTCAAATATTTGTTTACACGACGTCACTACAGGACGGAAACCTCACCCCTGGGAGCAACCTAAAACACACAAAATCCTCATTGAAATTGGAAACCTTCACAAAAGGAAATAAAATATATACCCTTTCTAAAAAAAATTGGCTGTGCGCAAGCAATTCTTAAATTATCATATCTGTGCACTAACAGTCCAGATATCACTATAAGTTGAATGCTGAACAGATCCACCCCAAACCACAAAAAGCATGCTTTCTGAGTAAAGATCTAGCTTTCGGCCAAATGTGGTGTAATTCTATTCAGCCATTTATTCTAAATTGCTACTTAAGATTCCTTTGGGAATTTGCACAGAGAAAACATGTTTTGAGACTGCCCATTATTTTCTTTTTCAGCCGCCAATTGATGGGACACTCCAAAACTTACCAGGAAGGAGAAGGGGGAATGACCTTTTTTGTTCGTTCTATCTATTTATTTTTCTGGTGTTATATATATATATATATATATATATATATACACACACATCACAAAGAAATGCATCTGACACCAGCAGGCCACTACGTCATTGCTGTGCTATAGATTTATTAACTTCTCTGTGCTCAGACAGAAGGACATGACTCATTTCGATCTAGGAAGGCTTGGCATTTGAAAGCGCATAGGACACCGCCCTCATTATTTAAATGCTCCAATGCATGCCCTGAATGGGATGCTCTGCCGTGACTCGCAGAGCATTATGGGCCTTGTAGTGTCCTTTATCTCCAAATGGAGCATACAATGTTGCTGCTGTGACATTGAATGCCCCAGATGGGCCTCGTTGTATCAGTGGATATGCTAAATCTATTACTGCCCCATGAAGTCAGCCTGCTTGATAGCAGACCGCATGGCCCCCGTATCCATATATATGTTACTACAAAAATGTATGGTAAAGGTCCACAATGTAATTTCACACGTTTTAAATATCAACACGTTGTCTAACAGGTGTTGTAAAGGCATTCGTGATTATGACATGCATTGTGAAGCCATACAACTTAAAGATGAACACAATATCACCACAGTACCCATGAAACATCATGACTATGGTTGACCCCCTTTATTGCACACATCATGGCATTATACCACCCTCAGGAGCCATAAACCCTTTTTTTATTTAGATACTATCTTGGACTCATTGTCAAACAATGTGAATATTGTTACCTTTGGTGGCATGAATCTCAGTCTGCAAACTCATCAACAGCAGCACTAACTGTCCCAGTATCTAATCCTTGCAACCTCATGCTCCTCTGTAAGGCATAGTCACTCCATTTCCCTTAAGTTAAGGCCACTATCCCACAGACCTGGGATAATACAGATATCCACATACTGCCTCCCCCTGTTATAACCATCACAAAGACTCCAATCACCGGGAATAAGCAGTCACCCAACTCTACTCCAGCATTCCATGATCAAATTCACAACGACCTCATACTCCACTTCTTTTGACTTGTTCACTGACCCAACTTCTTTGTCCCGCCTCTGGATAACTTTCATGCTTCTATTGCTTCCATTCGTGGATCTATTTTTTCTTTTTGCTCTACATGGGAGTTGAGTTCTTTTGTTTTCTTGCTCCCAACCCAAGTGCCTATTACCCCTCAACTGATCACTTATTTTTAGGCTAGAGAAATCAGGTATACAAGACATCGCAGTAAGGTGGATAATGTCATTTTTGAAGGACCTATACTTTCAGACCACAAAATGTGGGCACTAATCAGACATTCTAGAAGTTACATGTGGAGTGCTCTAAGTCCTACCCTGTTCAATCTATACATGCAACCTCAGGCCGGGATCGTCCAGGAATTTGGGTTGTCACTCATATCCTACGCTGATGACACCCAATTAGTAGTCTCAGTGGCAGAGGGCCCCAACTCGAAACACAACCTAGTGGCTCCCTGCATGGAAAGGGTAGCTAGTTTGGTGACAAGACGTAAACTGAAATTAAATGGTGATAAAATGGAACTTATGTTCCTAGGTAATAATCTGCCACCACGAATCACGATTGACTGGCCAAAAGGTTTGGGATGACCGCCAGTTCATTAAGACTCCATAAAGAGCTTAGGAATGTGGATAGACCACAACCTCATGATGGAAACCCAAGCCAGAAAACTGTCCGCCACCTGTTTTGGAATACTGCAGATACTCCACAAAATTCTAGACCTCATTCCAGTGGATCCCCGGTCAACGGTGATACAGTCCCTGGTGGTCCCGCGCCTGAACTACGGGAACTCTTTTCCTAGGGCCACCCAAATACGTATTGAACAAGCTACAGGTGGTGGAAAATGCAGCAGCCAGGGTACTCAAACATACCCAGGTATGAATCAGCGAAAGAGGCTCTGAGGCTCGAAGAATACTCCATTGGCTGTTGATACCGGCCAGGGTCAAATTTAAAGCACTTTACATAACACACAGTGCCTTGAATGGCAAACAACTGGCCACACTCAGGGCACTGATCATACCATACACTCCAGAGAGAACTGCAAGATCTTCTACAGATCAGCTTGACAAAACCACCAGGATCAGGTGGTCCAGATGGGTAGGAAGATCATTCACACACCTGGTGCCAACACTCTGGAACTCCATGCCTATAGAACAAAGACTTCTCACGGATGAGACTGCCTTCAGGAAACAACTGAAGACATGGTTGTTCCCAGGTTGAGTCAATGGTAAACGCTCTCTCCTATTCCGCAGCGCTGGGAAGCCCTTGGGCAGCTATGCACTTTACAAAACACATAAACATAAACCTGCTCTCTCCGTGTTGCTCCAAGCAGTTTTACCCATCCTGCTCATTATTTGTCTTTTAAACACTTCCCCCACTGCTCCCCATCCCTCACTTTACACCGCCATCAGGTGACGTTTACTTCCTTCCTCAAACTTCATCTCCTCTATTGCTCTCCTGCCGCTTTCCATCAGTTTAATTTTGTTTTTAAATTTTTGGCAGAGCCTGGCAGCTACAATTTGCTACTGAGCAGTTAATTTCTATGAAGGCTATAAGGGGCACATTTTTGTTTAAATTGACCCCTTCTAAGATGGATGTCTATCATCTTGTAATGGTGTAGCGACATGGTAATTTTAGTCTATTTTCAGACAGGTGGTGACTATAATCCACTACCATCTCAGTCCTAGTTGCATTTGCGTTCATTTGTAGGGCTTAACTATGCACTTTGACAGGGTTTAGTGCCTTTTTCTGTTTTCTTGGGCCTACCGGCCCGAAAGCTAGAAAGAAGCCATTTTGTATTTCTGCCTCGACTGTCCGAGGCGCTTGCAGGGTAAAGGTAGTGTTTAGAATTCATTCTGTTATTCGCTAGTGAGGAACCGGTCAAGACTGGCCCTTATCGAAGGAATGTGTTTGTCTCCTCGGCTCTAGACGCAATACGCCGGTGGCCACTGTGGAAGGCGAAGGGAGCCGGGGACTGCTACAGGAATTTGGTGGGAGTCGGCCTAATACTGGAATTTTCCATAGAGAAAGAGAGCTCTATATTATCAAGGAGCAAGGATACTGGGGCGAGAGAGCAACATGTGGAGTAGACAGAAGAAGTTGGTCCAAAGGCTGGTGCATAGAAACTGATACCATCAGCTAATTGAAATCTTGAAACGAAGAAGGAAAGTGATTGAGAATCCTGTAGTGACATCATACAGGAGTGGCAGAGACTAAGTCCAGAAGAGGGTTTGAGTATTTCGGAACCATGGCAGCGTAGATAACGCGTAGCCGTGCAGACGTGTATTGGTGAGCCATAGAGGAAGAGCAGAGTCCTGAGCACATTGAATACAAAGCGAGAGAGAGAGGGGGAGGGATCAGCTCCGCTGCTGAAATGGAAAGACACACGTCTAAGGTGAGGCGTTCTGAGCTTAGTGTAGAATATATCTAATCATTCATTTTTATCCCCTTTTTAGGTTATAGGTAGCGACTAACTTAACTCATGTTTCTTTTGCTCATTCTGTCATGCTTAATTGTAGAATAAAGATTTAATGATAAATATCTTTGAATGTTGTTTTTATGAATGAGATTGACCTTTCCTTTTAACTAGGTGCTGACATACAGAAGGATGGGATATGCCCTTCTGCAAAGGTAACTGATGATAGGGGGAGAGTGTGAACTTTATTTGGGAAATAACTCTTAAAGGTGAATCCTCATTAGTATCCCCATTAGTGTATATCGTCGGGTGACGTTAAAGATATAGTCGGGTGACGTTAAAGACATCGTCGGGTGACGTTAAAGACATCGTCGGGTGACGTTAAAGATCTCGTCGGATGACGTTAAAGATATCGTCGGTAGACGTTAAAGAATATAAGATGAGGTAATTATAGGATAAGATATGGAATCCATTAGGTGTTACTGGTATCTTTGATTATATAGGCTTGTAAATAGCTTCTTTCCACCTTCTCAGGTGAGTCTTCTAGATATCTTGTAAATAGTGGCCTGAGAAGAGTGTTGTTACGTGACGATTGGGTCAGCTACGGTTGGTAAGTTGCCTGTTCTGAGAATCCGGTCGTTACAAATGGTTAATTAAAAAACAAAATTATAGAAGCGTCAAGACAGATGCATGCTTGGTAATGCTTGTTATTTTTTTATGGGGCTGATTATAACAAGCATCAACATTAACAATAACAATTATTTAGCATCAGAAAAATCAGTGGCCTCCACCAAAGGAAACAATCACTGGAAATGAAATATTAAGGTGTGGTGCCGCTCTTAGTCCGTGGAGATCAGGCTTGCAATGCAGTCCAGCTGCCCCACACCTGATGTTGAGGTTTCCTAAATCGGTCCCTTCAATCCTAGTGAAGGCATTGTCATGGTGACAAAGTGCACATCTATTTTTGTTTAGAAGACCATCAGGAGGATGCACATTTCCAGGTTTATGGAATTCCAGTACTAAATCTCCTACACAAATCTATAGTGTGCAGTGATTATTTGAAACATAATTAGTTTTGTTACAAAGATGTGGCATACATGGAACCTAATCAGTCTTGTTGCAAAGATGAAGCGTAGCAAGGAAAATACCTCCTCACCCACTCACTGGGTTGTAAAAGAGTAAAAGACTCCTATAATTGGAGCACAGTGAGCTCCTCTAGCCCCTGGGACACAGTGACATTACACACTTGTTGCACCATTTAAGTATCTCATGTAAACAAATGACTGATAGCATCTGTAAAGGGTACTCAATCAAGAGTATGAGTTCCCCTGCATGTATTACCATAGCTGTTATCATTCCACAGGCAAACAGGCATCTCATTTCTGTAATAACTGCAGTATTCCTCAGTTTTCAGGGGGCCTGGCTCATTTTAATTTTAAGCATAACTGATATCCCACGAAATTCTGTTACAAAGTTCGTCCTTTAAGCATTGACCAGTATGTATGTAACTTATTTACTAGATCTTGCGAAAATATCCAACTTGATAGATGGATATGGCGAGCTCTAGAAGGGGTGGGCTCCTTTTATTTTTTTTATTTTCCTGAAGAGGGTGAAAAAACATCAGAACATGAATTTTCACGCGGTGGAGAAGCAAATCCAACATGTGCTACAGTGGAATGCAAGGCAAAGAAATCGATCAAAAACTAAAATGAGGAATGATTATGAAGTAAATAAAATGATCTACTTTATTTACTGAATGATATTAGGCCACATGTATCATTATTTCAAGTAGCGATTACCTAATTGCGATTTTCTCTGAATCACAATTAGCTAATCACTATCCCTAACGTATGAAACTTTTGTAATTTGTAATTTGCATTTGTATAGGGCGTTATCACCAACGGTCTCTAAGCGCTGAGAGAGAGGAACCTGCTCTGGATTACTGGTGGGGAAGCAGTACTTTACTGTGCGCCCCAGGCTTCCTTAAAGAGAATGGTTTTGAGTCGTTTCCTGAAAGGAAGCAAGGAGTGTTCCTTTCGGAGGTTGTCAGGGAGTTTGTTCCAGATCTGTGGGATGATGGTAAAGAAAGCTCTGCCTCCAAGGGATACCAAATGAGAGCAGGGGCAGTCTAACATCCTAGCTTCCGAGGATAGGAGTGCTCTGGTTGGGGCATAGTTGGTTAAGCCCTTTTTGATGTATATCGGTGCCTTGCCGTAAACGGCTTTATGAGCAATGCAGGGTGCGTTACTGTTACAACGCAACTTTTACGTCGTAATGCTGTTACAACGCAGCTTTTACAATGCTGGTTCCATTACATCGGATGCTATTACAACGCAGGATATTACATAGCAGATGCTATTACAACGCATACCATTACATCGTAAGTATTGGTAAGTATATAATTTTTTTTTTTAAATTTAATTTAATTTAAATAATTTAATTATTATTAATTATAAATACATATATTTATTTATGTTTTTTAATATTATAAATTAAATATATTAATTTAAGTAATTTAAAAAATAAGTATGAGTATAGGAGTATATGTTTTGGGGTACTGAGGTATATGTTTTGGGGTGTTTGGGTATTTTTAGGTTTTAGGGCTGGGTTTGGGTTTTGGCGTACAGGGGTATTTTTAGGTTTTAGGGCAGGGGTTGGGTTTTGGGGTATAGGGGTGTTTTTAGGTTTTAGGGCAGGGTTTGGGTTTTGGGGTACAGGGGTGTTTTTAGGTTTTAGGGCAGGGTTTGGGTTTTGGGGTACAGGGGTGTTTTTAGGTTTCAGGGCAGGGTTTGGGTTTTGGGGTACAGGGGTGTTTTTAGGTTTTAGGGCAGGGTTTGGGTTTTGGGGTACAGGGGTGTTTTTAGGTTTCAGGGCAGGGTTTGGGTTTTGGGGTACAGGGGTGTTTTTAGGTTTTAGGGCAGGGTTTGGGTTTTGGGGTACAGGGGTGTTTTTAGGTTTCAGGGCAGGGTTTGGGTTTTGGGGTACAGGGGTGTTTTTAGGTTTTAGGGCAGGGTTTGGGTTTTGGGGTACAGGGGCGTTTTTAGGTTTCAGGGCAGGGTTTGGGGTACAGGGGTGTTTTTAGGTTTTAGGGCAGGGTTTAGGTTTTGGGGTACAGGGGTGTTTTTAGGTTTTAGGGCAGGGTTTGGGTTTTGGGGTACAGGGGTGTTTTTAGGTTTCAGGGCAGGGTTTGGGTTTTGGGGTACAGGGGTGTTTTTAGGTTTTAGGGCAGGGTTTGGGTTTTGGGGTACAGGGGTGTTTTTAGGTTTCAGGGCAGGGTTTGGGTTTTGGGGTACAGGGGTGTTTTTAGGTTTTAGGGCAGGGTTTGGGTTTTGGGGTACAGGGGTGTTTTTAGGTTTTAGGGCAGGGTTTGGGTTTTGGGGTACAGGGGTGTTTTTAGGTTTTAGGGCAGGGTTTGGGTTTTGGGGTACAGGGGTGTTTTTAGGTTTTAGGGCAGGGTTTGGGTTTTGGGGTACAGGGGTGTTTTTAGGTTTTAGGGCAGGGTTTGGGTTTTGGGGTACAGGGGTATTTTTAGGTTTTAGGGCTGGGTTTGGGTTTTGGGGTTCAGGGGTATTTTTAGGGTTTATTTTTTTTAAAGTACAACTTTATTAAATTAAAATAATTAAATAAATTATAATTAATTAAATTTATTAAATCAAATTAATTACAATTTTAAGATTAATTCAATTATATTAATTAAATTAATTAAATTTAAATAATTACTATTATAAAATGTATTAAATTAAATTAATAAAATTATATTAATTTAATTAAATTACATTAATTCCTATTTAAAATTAAATTAAACTTATTTAAATAAATTATAATAATTACATTTTTACAATTATTTTAATTATATTAGTAAAGTAAAATTAATAAAATTAACTTAATTTCATTTTTTTAAAAAAGTTATACTTACCTATACTTACGATGTAATGGTATGCGTTGTAATAGCATCTGCTATGTAATATCCTGCTTTGTAATGGCATCCGATGTAATGGAACCTGCGTTGTAAAAGTTGCGATGTTACAGCATGCGTTGTAAAATAACGCGTTGTAACATCATAGATCCGCAATGCAGAGGCCCTTGAATTTTATCCTTTGCATGATGGGGAGCCAGTGAAGTTGGCGCAGGAGGGGGGGGGAGGCATGAGTGCGACGTGGAACCTTGAACACTAAATGGGCCGCGTCGTTCATGATGATCTGGAGTCTAGACAATTGGTAGTCTGGGAGTCAGAGGTAGAGCGAGTTTCCGTAGTCCAGTCTGGATATAATCAGTGCAACTACCACTCGTTTAAGGGTTTCAACAGTGAGGAGAGGGGCCAGTTTCCGTAACTGCCTTAATATGCTTGATCACACCCCTACTAATGTAGATACCTATAAGGCCATAGTTAGTTTATTGTCGATCTTGATGCCCAGGCTTTTAACTGCCGGGGCAGGCTCGGGTATTTGCCCAACTCTGGTGGCCAGAAAAGGCTATTCCAAGGGTTGGTGTCGGTGGTGACGGCCAGTTCCTCAGTCTTATCTGGATTGATTTTGAGGCTGTTGGCCGACATCCAGTTAATTGTGAGTTTAAGGATGTTCTGCACTCTGTAGTGGGCGGATGTGGAGTTATCGATCTGGATGATGATTTGGGTATCATCTGCGTAGTTGTATACTTGGCACTCCAGCTGGTTGAATGCAGCTATCAGGGGTTGGAGATATGCATTGAACATGAGGGGAGACAATGCCGATCCCTGTGGGACTCCACATAGAAGAGTACCCGGCCTAGACACCACTTCACCCAGCTGCACTCTCTGACAGCGGTCTTTCAGAAAGGATGTAAGCCATTTCATGGCTATGCCCTGCACCCAAAGTTAGACGCCGCAACAGGAGCAGCTCGTGGTTTACGGTGTCGAACGCCGCAGACAAGTCTAAAAGGATCAGGGCGCAGGGATCCTTAGAGTCAGTCCGTAATCTCAGTCCATCTAGTACTGCCAGCATCACTAGTTATGTACTGTGGTGCGCCCGAAAGCCTGCCTGATTAAATTGTAGGAGGTGGTTGGTCTCTAGCGAGTGAGGCGAGTACGTGCTGTTCAAGTACCTTGGAAAGGAATGGGAGCTGGGATATTGGCCTAAAATTCTTCAGGTTTTTAATATCGGCCCCGGGTTTTTTCAAGAGAGGGATCACACGCGCCTCCTTGAAGTCTCTCGGGACCACTCCCGTTTCAAGGGAAGAATTCAAGAGTGATAGAATCTCGTCTTCAATCCCAGGGAGGGCCATCTTATAGGTCCTGGGTGGGCAGGGGTCTGCTGGAGAGCCAGACTTCACGCGCCCTAAAAGTGGGGTCAGGGTTTCATGCGAGAGCGGGGGGAACGAGGTTAGGGCTTGCTCCACAGGAGGATAGATTGGTAGTGGATTTAATGGGCATGGGAGCCTGGGGGTATTCTCAATTGTGGTCAGGAGGTCCTCCACTTTGGTGGTAAAGAAGGCTTGAAACTTATCGCAGTCTTCTATGCCAAAGGAAGGCTTCTGCTCTTTGACCTGTCTAAGTTCTTTCAGGACTTTAAACGTTTCTTTTTTTGTGTTGTGAGCAGATGAAATTTTATTTTCATAGAAAATCGCTTTCCCGGTTTGAATAGCGTTTTTATAAGTGGCAAAAGCTTCAAGATAATTTGAGAGGGCAATTGGGTCGTATGCTTTCCGCCAGGCTCTTTCACCTTGGCGAAGCTGTTGTTTTAGACTGCGCAGGTTTTCATTGAACCAAGGGGCCCCCTTCCCCTTGTCTCTGATCTTTTCCCTGCGAGCGACTGCTAGCGTGTCGATGGCACTGTTTAATCTATTCGTGAGGGCGTTATATTGTGCATCGGTGTCCCCAGCTGGGTGGTCTGGCAGACAAGATTTTCTCAGGGTAGAGGCGAGGTCGTCCGCCCAAATTTTGTTCCAGCTTCTGATTGTTCGCCAGCTGGGGGGTGGTGAGAGTCCCAACTTGGGGGGTTGGATGGTGCCATAGATGATTAGGTGATCGGACCAAGAGCATGGTCTGATAGCTGGGGGGCCGATGAGGGGCAGTGAGGACCACACTAGGTTGAGTGTATGACCTTTTGCATGGGTTGGACCGGTGACGTAGTGACACAGTCCCAAGGCGGTCAGAGCCTCATCTAATTGGTTGGCTTGGCTCTCTTTGGGGGATCCTTACCAATGGAAGTTGAAATCTCCCAGTATAAGGAGGCATTGGTAGCGTGTGCATAGGTCGTGTACCAGTTCCGTCAACCACTTGATGAATTTGGGTGGTGTTTTTGGGGGACGGTACATGACCAGGACGGTCACACACGCTGAGGAAGAGTGGAATTTAGCCCCTAGTACATCCGCCCCTTCAATGCTTTCAGTGAGGAAGGTCTCAGCCTTCAGGGAGTTTTGTGCAGGATGGCCACCCCTCCTCCTAGTGTGCTGCCTGGCCTGTTGTGATAGAGGGCCGTGTAGTTGGGGGGAATGGATGCTACAAGGTCAGGGGTAGATGAGTCCTAGAGCCAGGTCTCTGTGATACCTAGCATATCGATTATTTTGTCTTGCAGTAGTGTAAATACCTCCAGGTGGTGTTTTTGTAGTGAGCGGGTGTTTAGTGAAGCAAAAGTGAGGGTCGGGGGTTTTCGTGGGCCAGCGGCTCTCAGCGGCTTACCAGTGGCCCTCTGGATAGAAGGCCTAAGTAGCCCTTCGGATTTAAGACGGATGCTAACCTATTATCCAGTGTGATAGATGGGCTTTTCAGGAGGTGAAGATACTGCCCAGGAGTATGTTAAGCCTCTGGCAGGGGTTTTGGCCCCTGGGCCCAGAAGGGCGCGGACGGGCTCAGATGGGCTTGCCTTTGGCGCGCCGCCGGCTCGCCCGCTGCGCGCTTGTTCCAGCTTGAAAGAAATAGGCAGAGTCACCACCCACCCACCAATCAGCCCTGCTGTGCAGCGGCTGTCAATTCCCAGCACTAGACCGGTAACCTACTGGAAGTGCTTCTACCCGGAAGCGCCGTGAAGTTGGGGGTTAAGATATGGCAAAACACGGTGAAATGTTACTTTTTAAAACTAGTACATCAGTTAAAAAATAATCCAAACACTGTGCAAACAAGCAAATTAGCAGTGATTCAATTTTTAAAAGGCAGCGAGCGGGGCAGTGTTTCAGTCAGCCCTCAACACCTGAGCAGGGCTCTCTCATATGTGCACCAGTTCCCACGTGGATGAAATAGGCAGAGTCACCACCCACCCGCCAATCAGCCCTGCTGATTGGCGGGTGGTGTTTCATTAGCGATTCCTAATAGTCGCAAATAGGCTTACCTTATGCATATTAATGAGGTAGGTCACAATTTGCGATCCCTTAGGAATCTGTGCCACCACAGGGATGGTGGCCTGCTGAGGTCAGCACACCACCATGTCTGTGATTTTTAAATAAAGCAGTCCTTTTTTTTAATGAAGCCCCTTTTCCTTAAAGGAAAATGGGATGCATTTAAAAATAAAAAAATAAAACTTTGTAGTTTAATTTTTAAGAGTAGGCCGTGGCCCTTAAGATCACAGCCTGCCCTTAAAAATATATTTTTTTCATTCTCAAAAGGGAAGGGCTCCCTCCTGGTTGCGAATGGGTTACCATCTGCTTCAAGGAGTCGGTACAATATGAATGTTCTGTGACCGTAATTCTCTCTAAAAACATTCATACATCTCATTCAGATTTGGTATTTGTAAGGGATGACCTAAAAACGCCCCTTCCAAATACTGAATCGCAAACACAAATTGCGATTCGTTAACGTGTTACCAATTTGTGTTTCATTCATATGGAAAAGCATTTTTGTTGTCGGAAACAAGCCTTTTCTGACAGCACAAATGCTTAATACTTGTGGCCCCTTGAGATTTCCTATCTAAGGTTATTTTTTACACCTTTTTATATTGCAGCAAGTATGTGACTAACCTTGTTACTTAAACAAATCTTGCTAAAAAAAAACCATGAAATTAAAGCCTGAAATAGAACAGGGATAGTTTATTCCCGAGTAAAAGCCGCCTACCAAGGACGTTTAATTCTAGAGACATTTTGTTGAATGGCTGATGACATATTTTTTAGTCGCAGCCAAGATTACATGCTATATTTACTATGAAAGTAAAGACTACATTTAGCAGACGCCTCTGCTGAAGTATAAGGAGGCTTGCTGATTGCTTTTTTTTTTCAAACAAATGCTCAAAGCCTTAAAAAAAAACTATGAATTTGATCAATGATTGTTAAAACATTTGAATATATTTCTAAAGATAAAAAAACAAAAAAAAAAAGGTAATACATTTATTTGGTCTATATGAAGATAAATAATAAGATCACATTTTATATATATTTAATTTAAATATTGTATATTAACATTATCACCCTGTGCCCAGAGATTTTTGTTCTAAAGAATACATCAACATCGCAAAAGGGGCAAATCCCAACTGAGGTGTTAAACAACATATCTTAGAACAGGACTTTAGACTGATGATGCAGGCACTTTTTCTGTCAAGACTAAATTGTGGCTACCCTATACTGGTATGAATTCCAACTCTATACTCGGCCCCCCGCACACCTCCTAAAACTGATCCTCCATCCTGCTGCCAGGCTGGTCTCCAGCACAACAACATTTGAACATATATCTCCACTCCTTATATCATTAAACTGTCTCCCCATCAAAGCAAGGATTTATTTTAAATAGCATGCATCACCAATAAGGCAGTTTAAGAGAACTCATCAAACTATCTTTCCACCAAACTTAGAATCTTGGGTAGACAACAAAAACTAAGAAGCACAGATAACCTCCTGCTCAAGATCCATGAAGTGAAAAATCAAAAACACTAAAATATTCCTTACAAGGAAGTGCTTCAAAACTATGAAACGCCATCCCACCAGATATCAGGACATTACAATGGTATTTTCTATTCAAAATTACCTAAAAAATAGTGCTTTTTAGACATCACTTGCATCTAGGATGATGTTAAATATCTGCAACACAAACCGGGAGACACTGACTCAGGCATTAACAATAAACTTGTTATTTCTAATTGACACATGATTTATCAACGTGCAATGCATATTATGAATAACAATTGTAGCCTCCTGCTTCACCCTCCTCTAGATCCCTTAGTTCTTCAGAATGTTCTTGATGTCAACCTAGTATATCCTGCAGGTATCTTTCTCCTCATCTAATGTTGATTATTACATGGTGACAATGCTAAAACTCATTTGCCCACTATCCTTTACTCTTTTCCCCTGTTGTCTTCTGTTAGCTCCAAATTTGTAATTGTAAATGCTCTGACACCTAAGTATCTAGTTTGTGCTATATAAATTTGCTAAATGAGTAAATCTGGAATCAAAGCATCTGAATCTTGCCATGGGAATGGTGAGATGATTTTTCAGCAGCTGCCCATATGAGTTTGATAGAGTTTGATGTTCACATTAGTCCAAGGAAGAGACAAGTTCATTAAAACTCACTGGGGACAATGATGATCCATACTGCTTGGGGCCATTGTAAGTTCTGTCTGTAGTTACTGCTTCTCATTACTGTCTCCTTATGTATTTGATGTATGACCTTGTAAAAGTGTGCATTCATATTGTGTCGGTGTGCTGGCACTATACAGAATTCAGACCTACTCTCTTTGTCAGTGCTTCTTGAAATGGTATCTGTAGCTGAGAAATGTGAATAGAAGGATTAACAGCTTTGCAAGCTGAGGGCTAAGCCAGAAGAGTGAGTAGTTATTGTTGGTCCATCAAACCTTTGTTACTCAAGATGAAACAGGGTGTACAAAGATAGGTTATCTACTTGATGGCCACTGCAGAAAGATTTTTCAAATTACCCGAGATGGAAGCCACAGCTAGCCACCCGGCTAAGACATTAAAAAAACGGTGTTCCTGTTTAATTGAGATTTTTTTACTCTCTAGTGAGGGTGTTAACTGCTATTAGTTGCCTGCGACACCGTTCTGGACCCAATATGAGAGCGTATAATGAAATAAAATATTTTGAAAGCTATTTTATTATTCTGTTTCCCCTTTTCTTTTTTCCTATTTCAATCCAAATTCATTACTAAAATCCTCAAAGACATTTGCCACATAGCTTCTGAGGAAAACCAATATTTTGTGTTTTGATAAAACATTATATATGTATAAGTGGCAAAAAATGACTGGACATCCTTCAATGCTTTGGATTTCAGTTTTTAGCCATTTAGTTATTTATTTGAACATTTGAAGCAGCAAAGTTGCATCACACCTTTATCCTCTATGTGCAGGATTCTCTGTGCACCATTGTGAATTAGATGAGCTCTTGCTTTCTAAAATGTAATTTTTCTAAAGAAGAGATTCTTCTATCTTTTTCAGGTTGATCTCTGTTAGTAAATCACTCTGTAGCAACACTATTAACACCAGGGATCAACACATGCTGCCTGAGTGAATTGATTTGGTTTTTCTTATTTATCCTTCTATCTAATGTCATCTTCGCTTAGATATTGTCACTAAATCGTATTTACAAAGATACAATGTTGCCTTTAACTTTTGAACGTGAAGGATTGACTACTGTTCCCACATTTGCATTTGCAGGTTCTATAGCCTGTGATATAGAATGGATCCCCAAGGATCTCCAAAGGCACAGGCAAAGACCTAGACCTCAACGTGATCACTGTATACAATGTTGCAGGAATGATGAAACCAACCAATGCCGATTAGTAGCTTGATGTTGCATTTAACAAGCTATGGTGTCAAGCGCTGTAGACTGGTGAGTATAATCAAGAGGAATTCTTCAAGATTGTGTATTATATATAGCACATCATCACTGACCTGTGTATGGTTATTTCTGTACCAGTGTCCAGTTTGAATGTGGATGGTGTGCCCCTACCAGGTTTGCATTTGCTGCAAAACTCTAAAGATAGATTTAGCTACATCTCTTAATGTTTTGTGCTACAACAGATGAGTCAAAATTCCCATGAACCGGGGGCGTGGCTTCCGCGCCGTGGAGTGACGACGGCTCTCCCGTGAGCTCCGCCGAGCTACGGGCGTCTGCTCTGCTTTTTCACCTCTTCCCTGCCGATGGCCACCTGAATTTGCGAGATTTCTGCGGCAGAATGCGCGCTGCACCCTTCCATCGCGATTTCGGCGATTTTAATGCCGTTTTTCGCGTGTAGCGCACTCTGGCATTTTCCGGCATATAAAGGGACGCGGGCGGCCGCCATTTTGTGCCGCTGAGCCCGCGTCCTCTCACCAGCTTGTCAGCCTCGCCTGGATGTCGACGCAGCCTGCATCAAATTACCAGGAATGTGCTGACTTCTGTTGTATTCTTCCTCCCAAGGTATGGCACAGAAATTATTCTATTGACAGTGTTTTCACGGACTTCTCCCCTCAGTGTATTCCTTCTTGGAGTTATGGCGGCCATTTTAAGTGCTGAGAGGGAAACGCTCGATTATATGCGCACTTTGTGAAAATGACTGTCTTATTCACCAGCCTGCTTTCCACCTTGTTGTCTTTCCTATTTGTTTTACCTATCTCAATGGCAATTTGGCTGATTTAGAGCTTTTGTTCGTCAGGAGTTAGTATATTCCAGCCTATTGTGGATTCTGGGCATTTGACCAAGGTGTGTGCTGCAGTTATTTCTATTTTCTTCATATGCTGTGTGACCTTCGATTCTGTGCTTTTACAAATCTCTCTTCGTGCCATTTGGGATTTTCACGTCATTCCATTCAATAGTCACTCGATTCTGCCATCCTGCCACGTCATCCAGTAACTGCGATGGCTCATGACGCTAGTACTGTCAAATCATCTCTCACTGGCACAAAACCAAAGAGACTCAAAAATGACCCCCCCCTCCCCTATTCACACCTCTCCAAACCCCATTTTGGATTCCATACTAGAGGAGGTGAGGGGTCTACAACCTTTTATGTCTGCCACTAATGAGAAGCTCAAGCAGATCGAGGAGAGATGGGTCATTATGGAAGGTAAAGTCCTAAACCTAGAACAAAGAGTCAGTGATATACAGGATGCTTCTTCTAAAATTCCCCAACTGGAAAAAGAGATTCACTTGCTCAAGCTCCACACTGAGGACCTTGATAATCGTAATAGACGCAACAACCTACGCTTATATGGTGTTCCGGAGAATATTGAGGGGTCTGATATGGTGTTGTTTGTTCGAAAGTTCCTACATGAGCTTCTAGACCTCCAGCCAGCGTCCCATCACCTTAATATCCAACAAGCTCACCGCCTAGGGCACCTCACTCCAAATGCTTCTAAGCCTTGTGGCATTATTGTTTTATTTCTTGAATTTACTCAACTAATGACAGTGCTCAAAGCTCCCAGACTTAAGCGTCGTCTTGTATGGTCGGGTCATAATATTTTTGTTTCACAGGATCTCTCCAACGCAACTAATGCCCGACGGAAAGAATTTTTTAATCTTCGTCCTCAAATGCGACAGCTAAATATCAAGTATGGTATTCTGCATCCCTGCTTATGTAAGATCACGCACAATGGACATACTCGTTCTTCAATTATCCTAAGAAACTCCATGCTTATCTACAAACTGTTTCCTCACCTGCGATGGACACTAATGTTTTATATTCTCTCACAGACTTGATTCTGTTGTGCTTATTCTTCGCTTTGCTTCTGTCATGATTCAGCTCATGATTCCTCCTCTCTCTTGTTTGATCTCTCTTTTTGTAGGCCTGATTATGTTGTGGCTATATGGTTAGTCTTTCGCCGCCTTGGCTTTTTACATGTTTCACCCTCTCCCTTGAGGTTTTGTAGTTTCTCCCTTTTTCTACCCGTCCTTGCTCTCCTGTTGCTCATTGGGACCCATGTCCTCTTTGGCGTTTTCAATGTCCCCGATGTCTTGGCTATTTCTTTCCTCTCAGACCTGGCTTTTCTGCCTTGATCTGTCTCCTTGTCTTCCTCCTGATGTTCTTTTCTTTTTTCTTTCCTTCCTTTCTTTATCTCTCTTTTCCTACGATCTTCCTTTCCTCTGGGCTCTACCCTATTTCTTTTTCCTTGGACAGTCTCTGTTTTTTGTCCTATGGCTTCTTTGGTTCTTGTTGTCTCGCACAGTGAGTTTGGTATATTGTATTTTCATTCATTATGTCTATTGGGTATTTTATATTGGTGTAACATGTTTCTTTGCTTTGTCCCCCCTTGTAGATGTTTTCCTTGCAGTGTATCCACCCCACTGCCCCATCCTTACCTTACATCATGTGTAATTTTGTGAGGTGGAATGTTCGAGGTCTTCGTCATCCTGTTAAGCGTCAGAAGGTATTGTCCCATTTGTCTAAAATTAATTCTCAAGTTGTTTTTCTCCAAGAGACTCATTGTACAGATGTTGAATCTTCTAAGTTAAAACGTCATTGGGTGGGTCAAGTGGTGTTTTCTCCTGCGGTTAACAAGAAAGGGGTGTTGCGATTTTGTTCCATAAAGGGTTGTCAGTCCAAATTTTATCATCTCAACATGATGACGAAGGACGCTGGGTAATGGCAAAGGTTGTGATTCAAAATAAAACTTTGATTCGATTAAACATTTATGGTCCAGTTCGGCCAGATCCTAAATTTTGGAACAATATCAAAATCCATATTCCTACTATGGACAGCCCTAATATTGTAATTGCTGGTGACTTTAATAAATGGTTAGATCCATTCGCAGACAGGCTTTCATCTCAAAAATTTCAACCTGATAAAACCCATAAATGTTTCCAATCTGCCATTGCCTCGCGTCCTCTTTACGATATCTGGAAAACATGTAATCCTGATACCCTTGAATATACCTTTTTTTCCAATGTTCATCATACCCGTTCTATGATAGACTATATTATGGTTAGTAAGTCTCTCCTTCCCTCACTCCAAAAGTCTGACATTGGTTCTATCTTTCTATCTGACCATGCACCTGTCCATGCGTCCTTTGATCTCACCTCAACTTCCTCCAAATTCAGTCGATGGAAATTCAATACATTTCTATTGTCTGATGCTACTTTTGTTAAGGAAGCTACGGTCTATATTAATGAGTTTTTTCTCCTGAATGACCCTTCTGATACCTCTATTCCTAATAATTGGGACGCTTTTAAAGCTGCTTTCCGCGCATTTACTATTTCTTATGTTGCAAAAAAGAAGAAATGTAATAGACTCAAATATGACGACCAACTCAAGCTTATTAAATCCCTTGAGCACTCGTATTTTTCCTCTAAATCCAAAGATGCGGGGCGTGGCCAAGATGGCGGAGTGAACGGACGTGTTCTGCCCGAGCTCCCGCGCCCGCCTAGGCCCTGAGCCCTAACCATCGCTTCTCTCCCCCCTAGCCGATCCCGGCGACCGGGTGTGGGCGAGAAGGTCTCCAGGCACAGCTGAGTGGTACTCCGGTCCTCCGGCGGGCCACGGCACGGACAGCGGAGATCTCGACCGCTGGGGCGCTGAGCGGAGGTGACGGTGCGGGCCGCATCGAGGTCCCGGATGAGGCGGCGCCGACCCGGAGAGCAGAGGGACGGGCTTGGAGGAGAACGGCCGCGCGACGGCGGCTCTGCAGCACTGGCCGCCGGAGCTCGAGGTGACCCGGCCTGAGGCCCAGCGGTGCAGCGGGCCCCGGCCCCGCCCCCGTAGCTGCGCGAGGCCGCGGCGGCGACCTAGCTGGAAGAAGAGCAGAGGCCCGGAACACCGCCGTAGCGGAGCAGCGGAGGGCCGGACACTGGCTGGCGAGACGCCCTGGAAAGGGCAGCGGCACACAGGAGGTCCAGTGAATTGGTGGGCCCATACCCGGAACACATAGGCCCGCACTCCGGTGAAGAAGAGTGCTCGGGTCCTGCACCCGCCCCACGATCTACCTGAGGCCGCGGCTGCGGCCTAGCTGGCGGAGGCCCGAGGCCGCGGACGTCCAGCGAAGGCGCACAGTCCGAGGCGGATTTCCGGAGGGCAGGGGCCCCGGCGCACAGTGGATAGCGCTTCCAGGCTGGGCCGGCGAATTCCGAGGTGCGGCAGCGGGACGGAGATGGAGCGGGGCCCTGGCCTCCAACCCCCCAGATCTGGCCGGAGGAGGTGAGGAGCAGACCGGGAGAGCGAGTGGTGGTGTGGGCGCCCAGTGGAGCGAAGACCTGCTGAGCGCCGCGCTGGGGTGATCCTACTGATTCAGCGTGCCTACCTTCCAGAACACGGCTGGGGAGATGAGCGGGGCCCCGGGAAGCAACAGCCGGGTAGTGTTGGGACGCCATTATCGGGTCAGGCCTGAGGGGAGTGCAGAGCGCCCTGGGACATTGCGGATTGACCGCGGGAAGAACCAGAGATTGCGGAGCTGTTGCAGGCCGGAGCATCAGAACCGGGTGCCAAGAGCAGGGCCCCGGTCAGAGCCTTCCCCTCCCCCCACGGACTCGACGGCAGAGGTGAGGAGTGGGCTGGGTGTGTGCATCAAGACGCGGAGCCCCCAGTGGAGCTCCAGGTTGCCCTGAGTAGACAGGCAGTCTGAGACATTTTACACCGGGGTGGCCGTGGGTCCACGACATCGCCTGATACCCATTGAAAAGGACGGAGGAGTCACCTGGGAACAGCGACCGAGTGGCGCTGGGCTCTCCCTGAGTAACCGGAAGCCGGGGGCTCGAACGTGTGTGTAGCGTACAACACAACAAGATAGCTGACTCACCGAGGACAGGCCTGCAAAGCGGAGGCTCTCGGAGGTGCATGCCAGAGGCACGAGCCTGATCAAGGAACGGATTGGCTGGGGGCTGCTAGAGCTCACACGCGAGCTGCGGACCAGTGCGGAAGATGGCCGGGCAGAAGGGCGGCAAAGGAGGCAGTCGCACACTCACGGAAATGCTCAATAAACCACCCAGCAAAGGAGACAAGGCCTCAACGCAGTCAGGAGGCGCATGCGGATCTCACGGGGGGAGCAGCGGAGAGCCTCCAGTCACCAGATCCTTTTTAGAATCCCTGTTCGGGACTTTGAGGGACGACTTTCAGGAGTTGAAAAAGGAGGTAGCCGGTGAAGTACGGGAACTGCGCAGGGAGGTGGATGGACTCGGGGAGAGGGTGGAAGCAGTTGAGAGCTCCACACAAAGGCAGGACGATGAGATTACGCACTTGCAGCAGGAGGTACTCCGCCTCAGGGACCAACACATAGACCTTCACCTACACAATGAAGATCTGGAAAACAGGGCGAGACGGAACAACATAAGGGTCCGGGGAGTACCGTCCACAGAGGAGACCTCCGGCATAGTGGCCTATCTGCAAGAACTGTTCCACACTGTCCTTGGCGAGCCTGCAGATTTCCCTATCAGGATTGATAGAGCTCACAGAGTAGGCCCGCAGCGTCGGACGAATGGACC
Organism: Lissotriton vulgaris; assembly: GCF_964263255.1. Taxonomy (NCBI): domain Eukaryota; kingdom Metazoa; phylum Chordata; class Amphibia; order Caudata; family Salamandridae; genus Lissotriton; species Lissotriton vulgaris. Next base: position 318,807,077 of record NC_141694.1, read on the forward strand.
TCCACCGGATGTGCTGGCTTTCCTTCCTGACTTCCCGCTAAAAGAGCGGATTATGTACGAGGCGAGGAAGAAACAATCTATAGCATTTAGAGGTCACCAAGTGGCGCTATATCAGGATCTAGCTGCGACTACGCTCCAGAAGCGCAGGGCGTTCAAGATTGCAACAGACTTCCTACGACAACACGACACGCCCTACTCTTGGGGGCACCCTTTCCGCCTCATTTTCCGATGGAATGGAGAGTCGCACCAGTTACGGTCTCTTCAAGATGTTTGCGAAGTCCTAGGGATCACAGCAGAGGAAGAGGAGTCGTCCACACCACAAAGGAGGAGGAATTCGACTGATGGTGGCTGGCGGAGAGTCTCGAGACGCAGGACACAGAGGGCCGCACAGAGACCGGACTCGCCGACGGTCAGATCTGGAATGTCGGACGCAACTCGTACAGCAGCCGAGACTTCGTGGTCGAGGGGGAAGTGGCGCTGACCGCATAATAGGACTCCGGGGGGAGAGTGACAATGCATTACTGATGGAGCTGGCTTGGAGAGGGGGTGGGCGCGGGGAAGCGAGGGCGGGGTGCTGGTGGCAAGTCGCCCATGAAGGTAAATCACCACAGACCTGTCCGTAAGGGGCAGGCCTGGGACTATTTGGACTATCAACGGTTAAGGAGGATGGGTTGGAAGGTTCAAGTTGGGGAAAGGGGGAAGGGAAGGTGGGGGTCGGGGAGTTGGGGTTCGGGGGCCTTGGGATCCGGGAGGGGGGAGTTCGGGGAAGCTCAGTCCGGTGTCTCTATTATGTTCGCTCAGCTTAGCCAGACCTCACGGGCCGATCCACAGAAGGAATTGGCATTTGCCGCTTTTGCCTGTCTAGTACTGGAAGGTTACATTAATCTGGCATGGCAGGCTTGAAAGTAGTGACTTTGAATGTGAAAGGCCTAAACAACCCCACAAAACGAAGGGCGGTTCTCTCCTTGTTAGAGGCCTCGCAGGCAGACATTTGTCTGCTACAAGAAACGCACTTGCTGGTGGGTGACTGTCATAGACTGCGGTCCCGTGCCTTCCCCACTCAGTTCTTTTCTTCCCACACCACTAAAACGGCAGGAGTTGCTATATTGGTATCTAAATCCTTTAGGGGTGAGGTGCTACACAAATTAGCTGAACAAAAAGGGAGACTACTGGCGTACAGGTTTAAGTTGGGGCTTACGCAATTCACAGTGGGGTCGGTTTACTGCCCAAACGAGCGTCAGAAACACTTACTCCACACCGCGTTGATAGATGTCACAGCATCCCCTGATCGGCATCTCATCCTGGGGGGGACCTGAACATGGTGTTTGATTCCTCACTAGACAGATCGGCACAGCGCTTTCCACAGACTGGGGAACTATCGATCTCCATGAAAACACATTTAGCTGAACTCGACTTGCACGATCTTTGGAGAGGGTTTCACCCCACAGATAGGGACTACTCTTATTTCTCACACGCGCACAAAACATATGCACGTCTGGACTATCTGCTGGTTTCTGGCCCGGTTCGGGACATGGCCACTGCCTCTGAGGTCGGGGTCATCTCCCTATCAGACCACGCACCGGTCTCAGGTACCTTCCTGCCCCCATCGACCCCGGTTCAGCGCGGAGTCTGGCGTCTACGGGACGCCCTTCTACACAAAAAACCTGTGGTACAGCGTATCACTGAGGCTGTGGCGGAATTTCAACTGCACAACGCTAACACCGACACCACATTGGCGACTCAATGGGGGGCGCTTAAGTCGGTTTTACGGGGAGAATTTATATCAATATCGGCAACCGAAAATAAGGAAAGGAAAGTTAAACGGGAAGAACTCACGCACAAGGTCAGGGAATTGGAGCAGGTGCATCGGCGTACGGGGGCTCCTAGAATTTGGAAACAATTAAAAGCGGTGAGGAAGCTCCTGTCGTCTCTGGACCTGGACAGAGCTGAATATGCGGCCCTCCGTCTGAAAAACGCTTTTTACACGGGGGGGATCGCTGTGGCCGGTTATTAGCAGCTAAGCTCAGAATTGCACACCAATGCCGTCGAGTCAAAGAACTTGCGGTGCCCGGCGGGCGCGCAGTCACGGAAGACGCAGACATAGCTGAAGCTTTGACAGTTCTACTCGGAGCTCTATGCGGAGGACGGCGCAACGACTGGGGACCCGGATGAATATCTGGACTCAGTGACTCTCCCGTCCCAAACCCAAATACAGACTGAATACCTGGACCGAGAGATTAGGATAGAAGAGGTTATCACGGCAATCGCTAGGCTAAAACTAGGGAAGGCTCCGGGACCGGATGGATACACCACCCTTTTCTATAGGACGTTTTGCACTACCTTAGCTCCAATACTGACCAAACTGTTTAACTCTTTTGGCTGCCCTGGTGCTATTCCACCGGATCTCCTGCATGCCACGGTATCGGTCATACCAAAACCGGGGAAGGACAGGGCTCAGTGCGGCTCGTACAGACCGATCTCCCTGCTAAACGTTGACCTTAAAATCTACACAGGGATCCTGGCGGCGAGGCTGGCGCAATATCTCCCCGGACTGATTGAATCGGACCAGTCCAGCTTTGTACCCGGTAGGCAAACGGTAGATAATACCAAGCGGTTGGTGCACGTATTGGAGAAGGCTTCCCGGATCCCTGGGGAAAGGATGCTCCTCTCGGTTGTCGCCGAAAAAGCGTTTGACCGGGTGCATTGGCCGTATCTTGAGCGGGTGATGGCTCGAATGGGTGTAGGGGAGAAATTTAGGTGCATGGTCTTTAATTGTTATAAGTTCCCGTCAGCGACAGTGCGCGTCAATGGCTGTGGATCGAGGCGCTTTAATATTGAACGCGGCACGAGACAGGGGTGCCCGCTATCTCCTTTACTCTTTGCTCTCTATATGGAGCCCTTTGCCCAGAGAGTGAGACGAAATGCAGATGCTACGGGTGTGCGGATGGGGGGTTATACCCACACGGTCAGTTTGTATGCAGATGATGTCATTTTTGCGCTAGAGGATCCGCAGAGGGCTTTGCCCGCGTGTATGGAAGAGCTTGGGGCTTTCGCGAGAACGGCCGGGTTCAAGATGAATATGGGGAAATCCACGGCGTTGGATATCTCCCTGACACCTGGGACGAGACGAGATTTGCAGAGGCGTTACCCACTGAGGTGGTCGCGGGACCATGTGCCTTATCTAGGTATCCTGCTGGCTCCCACGCTGTCGGCGATGGTAGCGGTTAATTATGAGACGTTAGGCAAGAAAGTGAAAGAGGAACTGGGGAGATGGAACAAGGGGACGATATCGTGGCTAGGCAGGATAGCGGCGCTGAAGATGACTGTGCTACCACAGATCCTATATCTCTTCCGGGCACTTCCGCTGCAGCCCCCTAAAGGCTGGATGCGAATGATGCAGACGGCTCTATCCCAATTTGTCTGGCAAGGCCGAATGCCCCGGATGAAGAGATCATTGACGACCCTGGCGCCGGAGGCGGGTGGGCTGGGAATCCCTGACCTTCAAAAATATTTCCAGGTGTCGCAGCTGAGGTACTTGGTGGAGTGGAGCAGATGGGAGTCGGACAAGCACTGGCTCTTCCAAGATCAGGCGGTGGCGGGCCGTCCATTGCAGGAAATACGTTTCCTGCGCAGACAACACAGACCCCCGAACCTTTACGCCTCATTTGTCACTAGGGTCCCGCTGAGGGTATGGGACGCCACTTGCGAACGGTTCGAGCTTACCTCGTTCCCCTCTCCGTTCACTCCTATTGTGGACAATCCAGACTTCCCGCCAGGGACGGAACCAGGCGCCTTTGCGCACTGGCGAGAGAAAGGCTGCAGAGCGCTTTTTCATGTGTACGGGGAGGACGGGATCCTCCCCCTCGAGAGCCTTAAAGAGAGTTACCAGCTGGTCGAGACGGATAGGATGCGATATTGGCAAGTCAGACATTGGGCGCTACAACCACAGGTGCGAGACGCGGCGGACAGAAACCTGCTCCCCTATGAGCGATGGTTGGCGACGCGCACTTCGGATGCGAAACTCATATCGGATCTCTATAAAATGCTACAGCCTCCGACCACACACATCTATAACCCTGGTAGGGAGAGATGGAACAGGGAACTGGGGAGAACACTTAGCCACAAGGAATGGGAGCAGATCTCATACCGAGCGCGACATTCCGCATATCATGTGGGGCTCACAGAAACCTTCACCAAGGTTTCGACATACTGGTACCGCACTCCCGAACGCTTGCACGAAATGAACAGGCACATAGACACTACATGCTGGCGCGCTTGTGGACACACTGGGACTCTGACGCATATCTTATGGGAATGCCCACTGCTACAGGACTATTGGAGGGAGGTGATCGATGAAATTGATAAATGTTTTGACATTGAATTACCCCGTTTCCCAGCCTACACCCTACTGGGCCTACCTAATGCCTTAATGTTTCCGTTTAAATCCCGGAGAGGGAGACACATAGCCATTGCCTTGGGCTCCGCTGTGCAGAACATCCTAATACACTGGCGCACATCCACTGTTCCCTCGATCACGGGCTGGTTACACAGGCTGTGGCATGTACTGGGCATGGAGAAAATTTCGCTTACACTGGCTGGGGAGGTCGACCAATTCACAGAGCTGTGGCAGCCATTCCATACTTTATTAGCTACTGAATTCAGGGAGCTTACGTGCCCCAGATATCTGAGACTCCTTAGGCTTACACCACCGATCACCTGAATGGCCAGTAGGGAGTGGGAGTGTTGGGCACGCATGTTGGGTACACAACGGGAGTGGGCTTGTGAGTTTCTGAGAACTTCTTTGCGCAGCACCGGACTGAGAGTTGGGGGAGGGGGAAGGGGATGGGCATGGGGGGTTGTTGGGGTAGTTTGTTACATTAACTGTGAAGTACAGAGGGATTGTTATCTGCTTTCTGGTCGACATTCGACTGCATTGCTCGAGGATGCCACCCATAGCGGCTCTCGCCTGGCTCAGACTGTAGCACCTCGAAGGTGGCGGTGAGCTCTAGAGACTGCATCAGCTTTTATTTCGCATGCTGGGAACTGTCTATTATTGCCTGGTCTTTTTCTTGTTTTACATTGCTATGCCGCTGTACTTCCTTAATAAAGATATTTAAACCTAAATCCAAAGATGCTCTTCAGAATCTAATCAAAGCGAAGTCGGAGTTAAAGAAGATTGCTACGATCGAAGCTTGTAACACCTTATTGAAAATTAAATCCAAATACCATGGGGGCCAAAACAAAGCGGGTGAAATGCTGGCAAACTATCTCAAAATCAAATCTGAACGTAAAACGATTGGTCCTATTCTTAATGACCAAACTAATAAGTTGGTTTCCTGAGACGAGGATATTGTATAATTCTTTCATAATTACTATCAAACTCTTTATACTGATGATACTCACCCATCGGACTCTAACCTAACGTCTTTTTTTTTAGGGTCTCCCATCTCCTCCTTCACTCCCAGATGAATTTGCCCAACTTGAGGAAGATATTTCTCTTCAAGAAATTCTCCAAGCCATCTCATCCCTTAAAAAATCTAAAGCCCCGGGTCCTGATGGATTACCTATTATATTTTACTCTGCATTTCATAACATATTTGTGCCCCAATTACATCAACTTTTTAATTTTTTTATCTCATCTGCCAAAGCTTCTGGATCCTTCCTGGAAGCCCTAATTATCATAATTCCCACACCAGACAAAGATCACTCCCAATGTAAAAATGTGCGCCCTATTTCCCTGATTAATTATGATTGTAAAATATTTGCTTAAATTCTTGCCTCTCGCCTAGATGTCCTCGTCCCTTTTTTAATTAAAACTGATCAGGTTGGCTTTGTAAAAGGCAGGTTGGCTTCGCATAATGCTCGTATGTTCGCTAATATTATTTCCCAAAGTAATCATTTAAATCTCCCTTTGCAGCTCTGTCCTTGGATGCAGAGAAAGCCTTTGATCGGATCAACTGGCAATTTATGTTTCGGTCTTTGCAATGGGTTGGTTTTGGTCCCTTTTTTATTTCCTTAGTTAAACTCCTTTATTCCTCCTCCCGTGCTAGTATTTTTGTCAACAATCAATTTTCTAGATTTTTCTTCTTGAATAGAGGCACGAGACAGGGTTGTCCTCTTTCCCCATTATTATTTATCCTATGTCTTGAACCGTTTTTGGAACGTATCCGAACTAACCCCAATATCCATGGTTTTAAATGAGCGTCTATTGAAACAAAAATATCTGCATATGCAGATGATATCCTTGTTTATATGGCTGACCCAGTCTCATCTTTACCACATTTCATGGATGAAGTTCGTTTATACTCTTCCATCTCTGGTTATAAACTTAATCTCTCCAAAACAGAAGTCCTTCCTCTCAACTCCATTTGTTACCAATACATGTTTCAATCCACTGACTTTGCTGGTGCCCTTCCAAAATAAAATACCTTGGCATTTAGTTTTCCTCCTCTCTCGATGATTTTACCTTTGATTATCTTGTTAACAAACTCCAGTCCCTTCTCCAAAGTTGGTCTCCCTTATTTTTGTCCTGGTGGGGACGACTGGATACTATTAAAATGATGATTACGCCACATATTCTTTATACTGTATCTATGCTCCCCATAAAAATTCAGTGCTCATACTTTGCTCGTTTGAATTCTATATGTACCAAATTCTTGTGGAATGATCAACACCCCCGCATTGCTTTGCAAACTCATTCGTCCAAAAAAAGAAGGTGGAGTATGGTTTCCCAACTTTAAATTATATCACTCTGCTTTTGTTATAAAACAATCCTTCACTTTAGCATATGATTTTTTGACTTCGCCTGTACCCAGATGGGTGGTGTTTGAACGCTCCTTGTTGAAAGATTTTTCGTTTCAACATGCTGTTTTCATGTCCAATTGTTCCTTTTTGTCCAAACACCCAGTTCTGAAGTACTCGAGGTCGCTGCTGCTTGACGCTGTTACCAAAGACCTATCTTCCCTTCAATGTTTTTTGAGTTTGAGTTTGAAATTATTTGTAAAGCGCGCATACACCAGCGGTTTCTTGGCGCTACAGCTAACAAAGATCCGGGGCCAGAAGACAGGGGAAACTGCGGGGGTTTTAGTCAAAGGACTTTATGAACAAATGGGCCTTGAGGTGTTTTCGAAATTTTGGGTACAGGGTGAGGGTTCGGAGTTCCAGGGGGAGGGAGTTCCAAAGGAGCGGGGCAAGGGTGGCAAATTTCGAGCCTCCCCACTTCCTTCTCCGGTAGCGTGGGATGGTGAGGAGGGACTGGGAGGACGAGCGTAGTTCCCTGGTGGGAACATAAGGGGTGATCTCAGATGAGATGAACGCTGGTGCCAAGCCTAGGCGAGCCAAGAAGGTGATGGAGGCGAGCTTAAATTGGACCTGGGCTCGCACAGGGAGCCAGTGTAAAGACTTCAAGAGGGGGTGGAGTGGTGGAATTTCGAGAGTTTGAAGACCAGGCGGGCCGCCTGGTTTTGTATCTGTTGCAAACGCCGTAAGCTATATGCAGGAATACCTGCATATAGGGCGTTGCCGTAATCCAGGCGGGACACCACCATGGCCAAGATGATAAGTTTGAGAGCGGTAAAAGTAAAGAAACGGGACACCCTGCGTATAGTGCGCAGTGAAAGGAAAGAAGAAGAGACCACAGAGCTGACCTGGGAGTGAAGGGTGAGTTGAGAATTGAGTTTTATGCCTAGAGTTTTAACTGAGGTAGAGGGGACAGGAGAAGGGCCAAGAGAGGGGGGCCAGAACAGAGAGGACCAGGGGCTGGATGAACCACCCGTCAACACCAGCTCGGTCTTGTCGGGTTGAGTTTCAAGTGGTTGTGGTTCATCCAGTCCCGGATATGGAGCATGATCGATTGGAAGTTTAGAGCAGAAGAGGGGGAGGAGGACAGATTGAAAACAAGCTGGAGGTCGTCCGCATAATTAAATACGGTGACCTCCATTTGTTGCAGAGAAAAGATAAGAGGGGCGATATAAAGATTAAACAGAAGGGGGGAGAGGGAAGAGCCTTGGGGGACCCCGCACTGAACTTTCCGGACGTCCGCTGTGAAATCACCCAGGCGCACGGCCTGGGTGCGGTCGCTCAGGAAGGAGGATAGCCAAACCAGAGCGGTCCCCCGATCACCGCCGCCTTGACACGGGAAAGTAAGATGGTATGATCCACCATGTCAAAAGCGGCTGAGAGATCGAGGAGCACCAGGGCCTGGCGCTGGTTGGTATCCATACCCTCCCTGAGGTTGTCCAGGACCGAGATGACAACGGACTCCGTAGAGTGTGCGGGGCGGAAGCCGGCCTGGCGGGGGGCAAGAGCTCCTTGCATCTCCACAAAGGAGCTCAGAGCGCAGGTGACATGGCGCTCGAGCACCTTAGCCAGAAATGGCAAGAGGGAGATGGGGCGGAAATTAGCAGGGATAGAGGGGTCCGCACCGGGTTTTTTCAGGATAGGCACAATAACCGCAGATTTCAAAGGGTTCGGTACCACGCCTTGAGCAAGAGAGCTGTTAAGGAGATGAAGGGGGGGGGTCTGGACAGGTGACAAAAATGTGGCGGAGAATGTGGGCAGGACAGGGGTCAGGTGGAGAGCCAGATTTGACCAAAGGTACTAAGGAGGTCAGAGATTCCTTAGTTATGGGGGGGAGGGTGGTGAGTTCTCCCTTGGGAGGGGGACATTGGGGGTCAACAAAGGAGGGAGAAGGGGGAGGGATGTTGGCTTTAATGGTAGCAATTTATCGTCCACTGTGTGGTATAATAAGTTCCTCAAATATAAGGGCAAGTCTTTCTATTACAAATACTGGAAAGAAAAGGGGATATCTTTTGTACATCAATTCCTTTCCAATAATTCTATTCTCTCTTTCCAAGGTTTGCAAAATCTGTATCAACTGCCTATTTCGTGTTTACGGGAAGATATCATCATAACTGATGCTATTCGCTCTCACTTATCGTCCCTTTCTCCGCCCAATGTTTTACCCTCCTTTTTTTCCCCACATCCCCACTCTACCCTTTGTTCTCTTTACAACAACCAAAAGCTGCCCATGTATATAGATTACTGGTTTCTAATGTTTTAGATTGTCCTAAATCCTTTGTTGAGACTGCCTGGGAAGCTGATTTGAATATTTTGTTACCAGTTGATGTTTGGGTCCGTTTATGGTCCAAATTATTTAAGGTTTCTATTGCTGCACGCATCACTCAATCCCTTTTTTTCATTTATCATAGAGTTGTTTTTACACCTGTAAGTATTTCCAAGTTTTCTCCTGCTTCAGCTTCTAAATGCTGGTCTTGTTCTTCTGAACCAGGTACACTTAAACATCAACTGTTTGACTGCCCTTCTGTCTTCTCATTTTGGAACTCTATCTGGGATATATCCATGCGTATGTTTAAATGTTCTGCACCATTATCGTTAGCAAATGTATTTTTAGGTTCTTTATCAGATGATATAGATATGATCTCATCTAATGCTCGGTTACTTGATTTGTTCATTGCTATTGCATTTAAAGTGATTCTATCTTGCTGGAAAGATAATTCTAAAATTTCTGTTATAACTTGGTGGAATTTCATATGCGATGAACATTGTATTTCTGCTGCTTCTTCTTCTTCTGTCCCTCTAAAAATCAAATCTGATCTCCTATGGCTCCCCTTTGTTTCTTACCTCTCTTCTACCCATTCCATGTGAGTTCATATCCTGTTCTTCTTGCATTTTCCCAACTTTCACCTAGCTTCTTTCTCTCCCCCTCCTCCTTCCTTCTCTGTCTTTTCCCTCTTTCCTCTCTTCTCTCTTCTTCTTTTCTTTACTCTTATTTCTTCTCCTCATTGGTGTTTCTGGAATTTTTTATTAACTTGAATGCCTCCTGTCTTAAATTATTATAATCACTTACATTATTGTATGGATTTGTTTGTGTTTTTGCTAAAACTCAATAAAAAATTCTTAAACAAAAAAAAATTCCCATGAACTATGGAATAATTGTTTTGAAGCATGGATTTACAAGTCCTTAATTGAAACTGCTTGGGAGTTCACGCTGTGATAGTAACCTACATCACTCAATAACAATGCAGGGTAAATGCCCTTTGACTAAATTGCCATTGAAATCTCTCAATACGGCTCATTTTGTTGAAGAATGCGGCAGCTGCATTTATAAACTGGAAGCCCTACGTTCCCTCAATGTTGACTCAGTCTGCGGAGTCAATACCATTTTAATAACACTTAAAAAGGAAATAGAGCAGCTTAAAGCTTCTGAACTTGCTGATCTTTAATGCCCAGTGTCAGTAAAAAAAGGAGAGGAATGAAAAGTACTTAGCTAACAAATGAAGATAGGCTTTTTCAGTATATTCTGAAAGAGGAGTGTGAGGTGAGCAAATTAACATGAAAAAAACGACCTGAAATGTAAGATCCCAGCTCTTTGGTTTTCCTCTTCAAGTATCTTGGATATAAGCATCCAAATATTGTTCATAATATAAAAGTGAAAAATTGTATTCACACTCTCTCACTCTTAGCAAGGGACAGTTTATGCAAAGACAATTTGCGTAAACATAGATTTGGAAGATCTTATATTTTAAGACTTCTTGCATTTTAAATGACTGGTATTATCTAAATGGTTTACTTTCTTGTTCACAGTGACGTTGCCACACCTGCTAATAAACTACTTCACATTGAAATATTACCTGTGTATGTGGGTAACCAGCCCCAAGTCAACAGCTTACGTTTGTACTAATTATAAGTAGTAGTATATCTCTGACCGTATGTAAGAAATCTGCAAAATGTCAGTGAAAACTTATATGTTACCTTCATGAGCAGATTCTCAAAACGAAATCATAAATTTACTTTCCTTGGTTTACTCTTACACTGGACATAACTATAACATTTTATTAGAATTCATACAAAGCAAATAATTCAAGTAATCCTCCTGACAAGCTGCATCATGCAACGCTTCCTAGGTGTATACATATGTAGCTATTTATCAATGAGCAAATGTTGTATGTGTACATTTCCATATGTAATGCTTAGTAAATGTTTGTAAATACTAAAAAAAACAGGTTGGGGGGTGATCGCCAGCTTTACAAGGTCTCCTCACACTAGAACACTTACTACTCACTCCACATGGTGAGTTGATTGTTTGAAATACTTAGCTAATTTTACAAGCCTAAATCCATTTTGGCGTGTAAATTCACCTTTTGTTAATACAACATTTGAATTTATATTCATAATAATATTTTTGCACCTACAACTAGTTTGGATGCACCAATAACTTTCCCATTGGGGCCCAAGTGAATCTCCCAATACATTTTAATTTAATACAGACATCCTTTAGGTGCCATGATCTTTCTAAAATAATACACTTGCCTTTTCTTCACGCCACAACTTTATTTCCTTCATTCAGAATTGCTTTCGCCCTCTCATCCTAAATTAGACTACTTTGTAATACATGTATAGTGATATTAGACTCGAGTACGGCCTGTTCACTTAAGCAAAAAAGCACATAAAATGTGGAATAGCTTCCAAATCTAGTTAAAACCACACCTGTTACAGCAGTATCTACCTACATTAGTGGATACCATTCAATTTCTGTTCTTCGAATAAGGAATTTCGTCAATTATGAAGAAACATGATACAAGAAACACTAAAAAAATATTATTTATAGCACACCCTGAATTAACGTGGAGTCATTAAAGATGCTTGCCAGCACAGTAACCGGACAGGCACTGCTTCTTTGCATGCACATGAATGGAGAAAATAATGACATCAGTCCATCATGACATGCCAACTCAGACTGGGTGGGTGAAAAAAAATCTATTATTGTTTGGAAGGATCTTATATGTATGGATATTGATTCCCAGTACTAGGGTAGGGATTTGGACACAATGTACAAACAATCAATCACAAACCTGAATGTGCAATAAGCACATCAACTGCCTAATGAGTAATAATTGGGAAGGTTAACATTTTTTTCTCTCAGCAGGCATCAAACCTATTATTGTTAGGAACGAGACATTAAAAAGGTATCCTACGTGTGTGAACTTAAAAGTGTTTGTAACAATCTTGTTCGAAAAATTTACACTGAGATTAACTCTGATACTGCTACTAGCTGCAAAGTGGTAAGTGATAACGTTAGTAACATCGAGGTTATCTTATCTCTGCGGGGCTTTGCTTAGTTGCCTTACGTCTTTAGACAAAGGTTACCCCATTACTTTAGAGAACCTGGGGTAATACAACGATTTAAAGGAGCAATGGTTCACTGGGATACAAGTCTTTAAGACAACGTTAAAGAGTCTTCTGTGAAACGAAGGCAACAAAACTTTTTTTTACCGATGCACTATCCGAACAGAGTCTTGCAATCGAGTTATTTATTCCATCATATCAACCATCATTTTATCATCAAAAAGAGAGGTCGGGTATTCATTCTGCAAATGACAAAGGAGGAGCAGTTCCAGGTGCTCGCTGAAACAAACCAAAGTGCAACCCTAATTAAAAAGACAAATGACTCCTGTCTATACTAATATTTCACTGTTATTGGAGTCTATATAAGTCTGGTGTCGCTGATACGCCTAAAAAGACTGCTCCCAATTGTATTAATTTATGTAATATTCTTTCATCAGGAATGTAAATTATACACAATGTTTCTGTTCCTTTCACTTGGATAAATACTAGTCTGCACGGTGCTGGTTATTTGAAATTATACCTTTAAATGCTGGTTGGCCCCTTACGTATACTGGACTCGTTTGCCCAGAGCCCTTTGTTGGTTCTTTTTGCCCTCTTAAGTAAGTTTTGTAGTAAGTTATCGAGTCTATGTTAATGTACAATTGTTGTACTCTCTCGTTTTTGAAAGTTCTAACTTAATACATTTAACTGATTTAGGTGTGCCCAAACAGGATTGATTCCTTGGCTCGCCATTCTCTGCCAACACCCAACCATGGTGTTACGTTTTTAAAATTCTGAGTTTGTGTTTCTCCAGAGCAGGCACTTTTTTTAAACTATATGGTCTAGCAGTATGGATGGCTTGGTACTCCTACACCTTGTAGTCGTCTGCCTAATGTAATATTTCCTATACATTGATTCGCACACTGATTCATTGTCTCTGTGTAATGTGTATGTAATGTAAAGTGCTTAACACCTTTCACTAGTTTGAGTGGCGCTATTAAACAAAATAAATGCATGAGCGAGAGAGAGAAAGTGAGAGAGAGAGAGGTTATAGAGACTTGAGGGACACTGTTAAAGGGTAATGAGGGTATCCATGGTGGAGGCGGTCATTGGGGCACCAACAAACAGTCTTGCACCCGGCGCCACCTGCACTAAATCCGGCCCTGAATGCAGTACGGTGACAGTATCTGGACAGTATGAACACGTACATTACGGGACATGCCAGCCATATGACACTGGCGCTGCTAACAGACGTCATCAACTCATGACATTTTACACATACACCCTATCATGACATGTGTAACAGAGCAGTCAGTTTACATCTTCCCAATCATATGACCATGGTGATTGACAGCTTGACCTTACATGACTTTACACTTCTATTTTCTTCTCCTGCAGTACTAGCAGGACAGGGGCATGTCTATCACTGGTGAATGCTAGCTACCATACTCCAATAATGTTAAGATAGTTTTGATGGAGTTTCTCAAGCATTCCCTTGTGCTTATGCCATAATTACGAAGAGTTGTGAGTCCATTACTAATTGAAAGTTTGACAGGATATGTTAAATATTGGATGGATTTGTTAGCATGAGCTGAAAGCCATTTTGTATTTCTGGCAGCCATTTTAGTTAGCCATGTGCTGCCACATGCTCGCCATGTGCTCTGTCCTCCCTCAGTGTTGACTGCTCTTGTAATCTGACTAGAAACGAACTATATTCAGCATCTTCCACCTTCGCGCATGCTCAGTTGAGCTTGTAGCTGTCCTTGCAACTGTTCCTAGTCTGTAAATGTCAGGATGTGTTTGCCCAAAACAGCCACTGTTAGCTCCTCCCACTTTGTTGAGCAAGCAGATCTTGTATGCCCATATTAGTCATTTCGCATGCTTACATGAGCCAGGACTGACCCTTGGTCTTATGCTATGTAACCCTAAGCATATATAAGGCCCCAGTTTTCTGTACTCCTTAGACTGCCTCATTCATTTGCTAAGGTTTCTGTGTGACAGTCTCCCTCATCCGATGTTTAATAAATATGCATTTTATATGACAGCTTCTGTGCTAATTTCTTCTTTGTTTGTTTAAAAGGACCAAGTATCAGTGGGACCCCTGAGAAGGTTTGTTGTTTTCTTCAGATCCAAGTTAAAAGAAATCTTGCCAGTTTTTAGAATCGCTTGTGTTGCTTTCACACTTGACTGTGATGCTGCACACCCAACACTTCCGGATCGTATAGGAAATATGAGGGAGAAGTGTTTTGTAACAAGGAAGAGCCAGCTGTTTAGCTTAAACTATTGTGTGCCGGGCAATAGTGGCATGGTTTCTATAAACAGCACTTATTCACAAACCTGACAGATAATGAACAGGAAAAAAGTACCGCATAATCAAAAAACGTGACTGCCAATGGAGCCAAGAAATGACAGACTATAAAATATTAAGCGATTATGCTATTTGTGTGAAGGACTTGGCAAGAGTTCTGGCGTCTGAGTACAATATGGCATGATTCATTTAAAAGTTGGGCCAAGCAAACAGTTGGCTGCTAGCATTGTTTAATTGAAAACGTGTGCAACCTGGATTAACTGGCCATGCAAAACAATATTATTATTTTTTTTTAAACAGGCTCTACTTCTAGCTTGTGTTTTTTCCTCCAACCAGGGGGTAGCCATTTTTCCCAACAGAAAACAATGTAGGCCTTTACTCCTCCAATTTTCCTACCTCCTATCACGGTGTACGAAAAAGGTAGCATTTCCTATCTGCCAGTGACTCAAATAGGCCAAACTTGTTCAGCTCTTGTGGTGGCTTTAGATCCTCGAATGGTCCCATTTATTTCCCAATCCTGCTTTCCACTGCTGGACTCTTTTCAGATATGCAGATATGAATTTGTGCATTTACAGGTAACTGAAACATTAATAAATAAGAACAACATAACACTTTTCTCCCAATTCAAATATGCTTCCGCAAAACATAACGACAAGTCGTCTGCTCTTTCAGGCTTATCTCAGAGGCCATGTGTAAAGTATTTGTACATAACACATACGGTAACAGTGAAAACACTACAAATGGGCATACCAGTTTATAAAAATAATCAATCTTTACCTAAACCAAACAAGACCAAAACAACAAATATCCAACATAAATTACTCAAAATATCACTTTAAAAAGGTTTAAGCAATTCTGTCATTATAACTCTATGGATGCGTTGGTTTTAGCCAAAAATGACTTTGGTGCATAAAAATCCAAGACGAACAGCTGCAAAGGAGGAATGCGTCAGAAAGCATAGCAATGCCGTCGGTTCTTGAGCCAAAGGGTAATGGAAGTGTTAGTTCTGCTGCAGTCAGGAGAAGTGTTGTGTAGATTCCTTATTGCGAGGAGAAGCCATGTGGCGATTTTCAGAGGCGACTCCTTTCGGTGTGTGATGCATTGAAAACTGAATTTGGAAAAAGGGGGGTGGTGATGGACAGAGTTTGTGAATGATGCAGAATACTCTTACCCAGTCAAGAGATCAGGGCTTTATCCATCACCGTTTTTTACCTCACTGCACCATCCCAGCTCAGAACCTGGCTATATGCAAATAAGTCTGTTCCTGTCCCAGTGCATGATGGGAACAGGGCAAACCAAACTACCAAGCCAATTCTTATACTGGGAAGGAAACAAGCTTCCGGGGACCGGTTTCTGGCATTTCAGCCGTCGTCGGCCCGGCTTGCTTGAATCCTGATGGTGCAATGAGCAAGGGACTCACGTCTGAGTATACCCTCCCACACATAGTGTGGACAAACCGAATTTGGAAAAAGGGGGTGGTGATGGACAGAGTTTCTGAATGATGCAGAATACTCTTACCCAGTCAAGAGATCAGGGCTTTATCCATCACCGTTTTTTAGCTCACTGCACCATCCCAGCTCAGAACCTGGCTATATGCAAATTAGTCTGTTCCTGTCCCAGTGCATGATGGGAACAGGGCAAACCAAACTACCAAGCCAATTCTTATACTGGGAAGGAAACAAGCTTCCGTGGACCGGATTCTGGCATTTCAGCCGAATTTGGAAAAAGGGGGTGGTGATGGACAGAGTTTCTGAATGATGCAGAATACTCTTACCCAGTCAAGAGATCAGGGCTTCATCCATCACTGTTTTTTAGCTCACTGCACCATCCCAGCTCAGAACCTTTGCTTAATTGTTTTGTCCACCATAAGCGTGGAAGGGTATACTCAGACGTGAGTCCCTTGCTCATTGCACCATCAGGATTCAAGCAAGCTGGGCCGAAGACGGCTGTAATGCCAGAAACCGGTCCCCGGAAGCTTGTTTCCGTCCAGTGAAAGAATTGGCTTGGTAGTTTGGTCTGCCCTGTTCCCATGATGCACTGGGCCAGGGACAGACTAATTTGCATATAGCCAGGTTCTGAGCTGGGATCTAAAAAAGTGAGCTAAAAAAGGGTGTTGGATCAAGCCCTGATCTCTTGACTGGGTGAGATTATTCTGCTTAATTCAGAAACTCTGTCCATCACCACCCCCTTTTGCTTAATTGCATTGAAAACTCGGCACACAGGTGCGATGCGTGGAAACCTGGATGCGCTGGGGTCAATGCAGTGGTGGCAAAACAGATGATGGTCGATTCTTTCAGGTGCAGAATGGTGATGCGTCGATTCTTTCAGCCTGCTTTGGGGTTCTCAGACGTGAGAGACAATGTGCTTTCCATTCGGGTTGCGGCAGTTCTTTAGGATACGCACAGTAGCTGCGTCGATGTTTCAGCTGCACCACAGTGATGCGTTGGTTTTTCAACCGCACTGCAAGCTTGTGACAGGATAAACAGCACTGGAAAAGTGATGCATGGATTTTCAAGTCTAGAAGCAGCTGAACCACCTCCAAGGGCCCAGAACTAGAATTGGGACCGCTTGGCAGGTCAGAACTCCCAGCAGTAGAGTTCAGGGGGGCCGCACATGAAGGCTTTGATGGCCCTGAGACTTCCAACAGGAGGCAAACACACACACACCCTTGGTGCAGGGCCGGCGCTAGGCATTGGCAGTGTGGGCAGCTGCACAGGGCCTCGCACTCAGCTGAAAGACAGGGGGGCCCGCTTCTGTGTGAAAGGCCACACTTTAACAGTTAGCCCACCTGCTCCTCTCAGGCCCCCTGCCCCACACTATTACAATACACATGCAAGATGTCTTGAGTTGATCTTGCTGGTCAGGGCGTCGTCATGTCATTCCTGGGGGTGCAGGGGTGGGGGGAAGGTACAAACAGAGTGGGGAAGGCACAGCAGCCAGGCCAGCAATTATGGCACAGCGTGTCCGGGGCGGGGCAGCACCTCTCTTAAGTACCGGCCATTCCCTTCCTCCATTTTGTTGCTAGGTGACAGAAGTGCCCTTTGTTTCCAGGACCAGCCAGACACAGGTAAAGCAAGGTGGATGAGGGGAGGAGGGAGTAGCCAGATCAACTGCCTTTTGTTAACTTTTGCATCAGTGCTGGGGCAGTGTTTAATGAAATACCTTGTTACTGCTTCAAAGGCCCAGGGGGGGGCACCCTTTCCCAGGGCCTCTAAGCATTAGAGCAAGTTGCAAGGTCCAGGCGTGGGCCCCCCTTCAAGGCCTTGTAGCCAGTACTCCCTCTTTCCTTTCCTTTATATGTTCCCCTGTGAAATTAATCCAAAATATAAAAACGCTTTTGCTGGAAATGTCGTCTTTTTTCTGACATTTTTCACTTCCAAAGTGCAGCCTTGTGATGGAGAGAAATAAAATGTTCAAAATGTAAAAAATAACTAAAGCAAGACAGAGTGGGTCGAAATGGGCCAGATTGATTTTATTCACAGTCAAAACTATTAGTGCCAATTTACAGAGTTTGCCAGTGAAGCGCTACTTTCGTTTTCATGGTTTTTTCTCACAGCATTGTTTTCCCCGGGTGGGGAAGTGCACCATTCCTGGATGTACCTCCATACCTGCTTGATGGGTGGATTCAAAAACAAAATGCATACCGCAGCTCTGTATTCATGAATGAAGTCTTGTTAAACCATATTGCTTACGTTTTGTAAGGACATAAGCAATTGACATTGAAACTGGTCCCTTCCGGCCCTGTAGTCGCGGCTTGAACTTTTCAAGCAAAAGCAATCAATGAATCCTGAATAATAAGTACAAAAGTGTTAAGGTAACCAGGTTGTTCCTGCTTACATTTCACATGCTTTTACTTAATCTTATATTCCTTATGAGTGTTTGCTTTTTCCAGGATGTTGTCACTTTTTTAGGTCTCGTAGAACAACGCGCATGCGTTGTTCTGCAAGAGTTATAGTAAGGGGCATTCAAAAATGCTACCAAAGTCTGCAGTCGGATCTGGCACAGTGCATGCGCACCGGGCGCACGCACCTTCTGTCTGCCTGCAGGCTTTGGGAGCATTTTCCCGGCTGCTTTGATGTTCTCAGTGAGCCGCTCGGCCACTGAGAACATCAAAGCGGCCGCAAAATTGCTCACCATTTACCACCCACTTCCTTATGGGCTCAAACAACAAAGGCTATCAGTTCGGCTGGCCAGCCTGCAGCCAAGCATAGTTTGCTGTGGTTGCATTTTCCACTGACTTGTTTTTTTTCTCACTTTTTTGTTGTTGTTCTTGTCAGCCGGGTGGCGCTGCCAATGCTTGTTTTTTTCCTTGTCTGAGTTGAAGTATTGTTTGTTTCATATCCATGCCCACAGCATGAGCTCCATTTAAGAAAAGCACATTTGAAGCTGTCACGAAGGTAGTAGCGTTCAATGAAAAAAGGGACCCGATTTCGATTTGCTTTCTAGCAGCAGGGGCGCATCTTCGGTTGGGAAAGTTACTAGTTTTGGCATTGGGGCTTGACTTGGGAGCCAGCTGGCCGATGGACAACATTGGGGCAATGCTGGGCTGTATTTCGTAATGGAGGCAGGAGTGCTAGAGGTTTCTCACGCTGGCTGCTGGAGTTAATGACAATAGACTAACATTGGCGCGCGCACGTTGCGGTGTTTGTGATGGACTGGGTCCTTTACGCATGTTAACGTCTTTTTTTTCTTTTTGGCGCTTAAACAATGCACTCCTAGTCGTTTACTATTGTACATGCTAACTCTTCTAGGTTTTTGGCGTTCTAGTGAGGGACATCCTTGCCAAACCCCGAGTGTCATAGATGCGTGCGACTTCCTTATTGTTTTCGGCCTCCCCCCACCCCCTTCCTTCCTCCTCGTCCCCCTTTCTTTTTCTTGTCACCTATTTTGCTTCCTGTCACACTACACCCCCTTACTCTCCCTCCCAGACCTCTTACATAAACTAACTTAACTTCCTACAGCCTGTCTTACACTAGACTAGACTCAGAGCCACGTTGCTATGTCTATAATGTGTGCTTTCCTCCACCTTGTGCTGCTTCTTTAATTTCTTTTAGAGCAAGCTCTCCATACGTGCATGTATTTTTGCACCTGTCTCCGCTGTCTGCCTCTCTCCCCTCCTGTGTTGCTCTCTCATCCGTTTTTTTCTCTCCCATCCTGCGCTGCTCTCTCGTGTGATTCTCTCCCCAACCCTGCACTCCCTGTTGCTCTCTGTATTGCTTTCCCATGGTATCCTTTCGGAGTGTGCACAGGATGCTTTTCCCCTTTCTCCTCGCCACGTGCTTCTCTGCTACTTCCTAAAAAATAAAATAAAAAAAAAAGTATATATATGGCGGATTGGTGCTGGGCTAAACTTTAAATAAAATCGTATTGCACCACTTCTGGGTCTCGCCTGTTCCTGCTTGTCGGTGTGGCAAATTGCGCTGCGCTACATCTGCTGAGAACTGAACGTACCTCATATATATATATATATACATACAAATACATATATATATATATATATATATATACAAATACATATATATATATACATACAAATACATATATATATATACATACAAATACATATATACATATATATATATATATATATGCATTTACACAAAAAAAACGTAATTTTTTTATCTACCAATCCAAGTGGCCGGATGTAGTGGCTTTGCCAAGGCTCCTTTACACATCTCAACGTTTCTTCATTGCCATCGCCACCACTCAGCCAAGGCAAGCTGCACCCAAGTGAGGGCCTTTACCACTGGCCAGGTTTCTTTCTGGGTTCACCACGAGCTGAACGACGGTCTCTTAAGGTGCTTCTGTACAAGGATTTTTTCGGTACTGCCCAATTGTGAGGCCTATTATGACCCCTTTCTTAATGTTCATTTTCTACAGTTTATTTAAGAAACCGCTAATATGTTTACTAGACCCTAGTGTAAGTAGAATGTGCTGCAATACAACAGTCACGTTTTTTGCAACATAACTTGTGATAGGTGGCTCCGCCAATGAGCAGGTCAAGAAATTATGACCTATTGGAGGGAGCGACACAGCAGACCTCATTCCCCTGATGCCTTTCTGACAGCAAGCCATTCTACTCCCCTCAAAAGTCATGAATGACCTCTCCACCTAACATATATGGCAGCAGTGGTAAGGTAACTTTTTTCATAATTTACAACCCTTTTGCGGAAGTTGCATCTATGCGGTGCACTTGTTTAAATCTGATATGTGCGTCACCTGATACTAGATGAAGTAAAGATGGTTTTTCTCTTCTTCTTGCTGTACTTTATTTTATTCAATCCTAAGATAAAGAAGTGCATTTTTGTTCACTTTTTTCATAGCACAAGTTCAATGGGAAGTCTTGATTGTGTTTGCGTAAAATCTTTACATGCCATTTCGATTTTGTTATTGAGCACACAAGTAGAAAGACAGAGTCCTGACTGAAACTTACAAAGGGAACTAAACCACCTTAACCCAGTTTAGATTTACTCACAAGTTAATTCCTCCCTAACTTTTTTCCTCCTTGTTTGCTCCTCTCTTAGGTAACTGTCCTCTTAACTCGCATCGCATCGCACTGATCCCTTTAGGTCACTCACACAAGCATCCACGCCCACAAGAACTCCGAGCCATTAACTCGCGTTTTGTAGAAATACATCCAAATATATATTTGAAATAGAAAGGTTATGCATAACTACACCCCTCTCTCTCTCTCTACACACCCCTACCTCTCTACACCCCTCTCTCTCTACATGTCTCTCTCTCTCTACATGTCTCTCTCTCTCTCTCTACATGTCTCTCTCTCTCTCTCTACATGTCTCTCTCTCTCTCTCTACACCCCTCTCTCTCTCTCTACACACCCCTCTCTACACCCCTCTCTCTCTACTTGTCTCTCTCTCCCTCTCTACACCCCTCTCTCCCTCTCTACACCCCTCTCTCCCTCTCTACACCCCTCTCTCCCTCTCTACACCCCTCTCTCTCTCTCTACACACCCCTCTCTACACCCCTCTCTCTCTACACCCCCCTCTCTCTCTCTCTACACATGTCTCTCTCTCTCTTTACACACCCCTCTATCTCTACACACCCCCTCTCTCTCTACACCCCACTCTCTCTACACCCCACTCTTAACACCTCTATCTGTCTATCGCCCTCACTCTATCTATCTATCTATCTGTCTATCGCCCTCACTCTATCTATCTATCTGTCTATCGCCCTCACTCTATCTATCTATCTGTCTATCGCCCTCACTCTATCTATCTATCTGTCTATCGCCCTCACTCTATCTATCTATCGCCCTCACTCTATCTGTCTATCGCCCTCACTCTATCTGTCTATCGCCCTCACTCTATCTATCTATCTATCTGTCTATCGCCCTCACTCTATCTATCTATCTGTCTATCGCCCTCACTCTATCTGTCTATCGCCCTCACTCTATCTGTCTATCGCCCTCACTCTATCTGTCTATCGCCCTCACTCTATCTGTCTATCGCCCTCACTCTATCTATCTATCTGTCTATCGCCCTCACTCTATCTATCTATCTGTCTATCGCCCTCACTCTATCTGTCTATCGCCCTCACTCTATCTGTCTATCGCCCTCACTCTATCTGTCTATCGCCCTCACTCTATCTGTCTATCGCCCTCACTCTATCTGTCTATCGCCCTCACTCTATCTGTCTATCGCCCTCACTCTATCTGTCTATCGCCCTCACTCTATCTGTCTATCGCCCTCACTCTATCTGTCTATCGCCCTCACTCTATCTGTCTATCGCCCTCACTCTATCTGTCTATCGCCCTCACTCTATCTGTCTATCGCCCTCACTCTATCCGTCTATCGCCCTCACTCTATCCGTCTATCGCCCTCACTCTATCCGTCTATCGCCCTCACTCTATCCGTCTATCGCCCTCACTCTATCCGTCTATCGCCCTCACTCTATCCGTCTATCGCCCTCACTCTATCTGTCTATCGCCCTCACTCTATCCGTCTATCGCCCTCACTCTATCCGTCTATCGCCCTCACTCTATCCGTCTATCGCCCTCACTCTATCCGTCTATCGCCCTCACTCTATCCGTCTATCGCCCTCACTCTATCCGTCTATCGCCCTCACTCTATCCGTCTATCGCCCTCACTCTATCCGTCTATCGCCCTCACTCTATCCGTCTATCGCCCTCACTCTATCCGTCTATCGCCCTCACTCTATCCGTCTATCGCCCTCACTCTATCCGTCTATCGCCCTCACTCTATCCGTCTATCGCCCTCACTCTATCCGTCTATCGCCCTCACTCTATCCGTCCATCGCCCTCACTCTATCCATCGCCCTCACTCTATCCATCGCCCTCACTCTATCCATCGCCCTCACTCTATCCATCGCCCTCACTCTATCCATCGCCCTCACTCTATCCATCGCCCTCACTCTATCCATCGCCCTCACTCTATCCATCGCCCTCACTCTATCCATCGCCCTCACTCTATCCATCGCCCTCACTCTATCCATCGCCCTCACTCTATCCATCGCCCTCACTCTATCCATCGCCCTCACTCTATCCTTCGCCCTCACTCTATCCTTCGCCCTCACTCTATCCTTCGCCCTCACTCTATCCTTCGCCCTCACTCTATCCTTCGCCCTCACTCTATCCTGCGCCCTCACTCTATCCTGCGCCCTCACTCTATCCTGCGCCCTCACTCTATCCTGCGCCCTCACTCTATCCTGCGCCCTCACTCTATCCTGCGCCCTCTATCTATCTATCTATCTATCCATCTATCTATCCATCTATCTATCCATCTATCTATCCATCTATCTATCCATCTATCTATCCATCTATCTATCCATCGCCCTCCCTCACTCTATCGCCCTCCCTCACTCTATCGCCCTCCCTCTCTCTATCGCCCTCCCTCTATCTACCTATCGCCCTCCCTCTATCTACCTATCGCCCTCCCTCTATCTACCTATCGCCCTCCCTCTATCTACCTATCGCCCTCCCTCTATCTACCCATCGCCCTCCCTCTATCTACCCATCGCCCTCCCTCTATCTACCTATCGCACTCACTCTATCGATATATCGCACTCACTCTATTGATATATCACACTCACTCTTTCTATCTATCACATCACCACAGCATCACTCAGCACCATCACAGCATCACAGCATCACTCAGGGGCACCACAACATCACTATTCGCAACCACAGCATCACTGAACGCCACAGCATCAATCTGTGCAACCATTCAACAACAACTGGTTCAAATATGTTCTCTCAATGTTTCAAGCTTTATTACAAACGTCACAAAAAGATGTTAATATTTCACTTCTGTTCTTGGATTTTCGTCACAATAAAATACACTGAACATAATCTTCACAAAAGTTATTTACTAAAGTTTAAGCTATTGCCATTATAAATTACAATAACTTTTATTTACGTATTAATTTAAAAAAAATAAAAGCCATTGTTCTTTGTAATATCAATACATCTAAGTCACGTAAATACAACACATATTGCATTACAAATGCTATAGCTGTCACATTTGCGAAAGTTAAAACTATTGGCATTGTAAATGACAAAGCTGTTAATTTAGCTATTTTCAAAACCAACACATAAATACAAAATTTATCATTTACAATACCAATAGCTCAAAGTTTCCTAATACGAGACCTATTGCATTGCAAATGCTTGTTTTTTTTAGGCAGCATATTGCTCATCTTGTGCCTAATTTGAATTGAGTCCCCTCTAGGTGTTTAGCGGGGTGCAATTGGGTTGTAGTCGAAGGCAGTGCGAGTTTCTCTTAGTGGAGCAGTATGGTGTTCAGTGGGGGAGAGGATGTGGCACAATGATCAGAGCTGCCAAATTTGGAACTGGGGAACCAGGTTCAGCCTTCCTGACCAGTCTACCAGACCACTCCCCTGAGAGAGCACATTTCCATGCTAGACCTTAGAAGGCCCGAAAGACCTTAAAAGAATGGTATCTGAGCACCAGCAGGTGGACCATAGGCCATAGCTGGCCAGTTCACTACAACCCCTATTGTAGCTCACCTCAAGTCTTTTGGGCAGGCCTACGAAGCAGCACACCCTGGAGCAACACTGACTCTGTCACTGAGGTCACAGGACCCTTGAGCAAGAAGGCCCCAGCGCGGTGTGACCGATGAGATCGCCCTGAGCGCTGACTTTGGGTGGGGGCGTCATGTTTGCAAGTATATTATGTTTCTGAAAGAACTTGCTGCCTCCTTCCTGGGCTCCAGCAATTTTCAACAAAAATAAAAATATCATGATAATTTGGGTGATTAATGTTCCTCTGAGAGAGAGATGGCGTTTTGTCAAGTGGAAGTTTAGACTTGTGGAAAGGTAGCACAGAGGTTTAATGTGCCTGCTGCAAAGAACATGTACCATGCAGATCACTACGTCCACCCACAAAATGTAAATAGGCCAGTGGGTTACTGCTTTTGTCAGAGAGATCCTATTTTTACTTGCAGTTTATAAGTCAAAATCCTAACAGAGAACAATGAGCTATTAACTGTCAACTAAGAGCTGCATGCAAACTGAAAGGTATAAATTACAGCTTTATGGTTTTTCCCCAGCCTTTGATTATCCTAATGTTGCAAAAAGGGTTAATCTGGACAGAAAAGAATTCTGGTTATTAAAGAGAACCCCCAACCATGGTATTGTGTTCTAAATTCAGCGGTTGTGTTTCTCCAGACCAATCACTATTAAACTATACTGCCTACAAGTATGATTGTCATGTGACTCCTAGTCCTTGGTCTTATGTAATATTACTTAGTGTGATTTACACACATATGATTGATTGTCTCTGTGCAATGTGTGATATAAAGTTCTCTGACACCCTACACTGGTATCAGTGGCTCTGTAAATCAAATTAAATGCATCTGAGTGAGAATGTGGTTATGGAGACTTGAGAGGCACTGTTAAAGGGTGGTAGTGAGGGAATCCTTGGCAGAGCAAGTCATTGGGGGGCACCAACATTGTCGCATAGGGCTCCACCAGCGCTAAAGGCCACCACGTCTACTTCGTACAGTTCTAACACCAAATCAAAAATGTTGACTTGAAAACCCCTTGAATCTGAAGCATACTTCCAAGTCAATGGATGATTTAGCAGTGGTCTTGGTTGTTCTAAGTCTTTTTTATTTATGTACAATCCTTATTTGTTTGCAATGGTGTCTTGTAATTTTGTACTATATGTGTTGGGTTTTAGCACTTAACATAATTCTGACGAGTAAAGAGCCTACACACAAAAAAGATTGTCCTACGTCTCTTAGCATGGGATACTGGTGAGGGGTTTTATGTTAAAACAAATGACGAAGTATTAATATCATCCTAAGGTAGCACAATAATGGCAGAGAAAGATAAGGGAGCCTTTTGAAATTTGCAATTACATCCATGGTGTGAGAGGTTTTCTCTTCTGTCATTTTATATTTTGAATGATCCCGCCACTCATTCCCTCAACAGGATCTCTCCCCTTTATGAACTGGAAATTGTATCATGCACTCATCTGGAAACAATCAGTTAACAAGGAGTAAATAATATACATCTTTGTGAGACCTGCTCCTAGCTTTTCCATCCAATGTGACAAATGTAATCCATTTAATACAGTTTTAAAATATATGGACTTATTTCATTTGTATATTCATCTTTTTGTCGATGTTACTGATAGCCATGTTAAGTCTCTTCAGCGATGCCTAATAAGATCAATAGTCCTGTGATGTTACTTTCTGTGATGTCACTTCTTGTGATGTTACCAAGAGTGGCTCCTCCACTAGTGCGGAGGAGTGTCCCCCAACTGCTTTCTCGCAGTGCGAGAAGCAGAAATATAAAATGCTAAAACTACCAATTGTATGTTTCTGCTTCTTACACTGCGAGAAAGCAGAAGTGTTTGGTTGGGGGCAGGTGGGTCTCCTATGGGGCAGGGGAGGAGTGCCTTGCCCACGGCTGAAAGTGCTGACTGTTTGGTCGACCCTCCAGGGCCAACCAAACCAGTCATGCGCACTCTGGCCTTTCTCCATGTAGGCTGCAATGCAGCCTAATGGAGAAAATGTCTTCTCCATACACGCCTGGCTGGTCGGCGCCCCGACCAATCACAAAGCTGCCATTGCAGCGTTGTGATTGGCTTAGGGGAGGGAGGCTGCCTGCTTCCTGTTCCTGCAGGAGAGCAGGTCAGGAGCAGAGATGACGCGAGACCCAGTAAGGTAAGTTTATTTTTTTTTTAAATTGAACCCCCCCCCCCCCCCTGCGCGCGAACCACCAAGAGACTGCCACTGGCGAGACCCCTCACCCGCGAGTCATGCCGGCCGCAACTGGATGTTTCATGCAAAGTAGAGGGGCCTCACATCTTCCCTTACGCCTGTGGCCACGAAGTTCTAGGACCGACCCTGCCTTGGAGATACTTGGAAAAGCAGGATACAAGAAAGCAAAGTTCAGTTCTTTCACTGCAACAAACAAGCAGCAACTGCAGGTCCAACCAGCAAAGCAACACACAGGAAAGGGGCAGGGCTCCTCCTGACAGCTCTTGAGCTCCTCTTCTTGGTAGAGTCATTTTGCGTTGGAAATTACATATTTTTGTTTTGGTGGGGAGTGATGATATTTGCATAGCTTTGTTGTCATTTGTATGACCCTGGGGCACTAGAGAACCGGAAAATGGGAAATCAGTTATGAGGGAGGGGAGACAAGAGTAACATGCTGGCTGGAAAAAAAGTCACAGCATCCTGGAAAAAGTAAACACTGATAGGGAATGTAGGATTAGGTAAAGCATGAAAAATGTATGCAGAAGCAACATGGTTACCTTAACGGTTTTACATTTATTTAGAAACAAATGAGTGTTTCTGTTTGAAAAGTTAAGGACATGACTATAGGTGAGATGATGCGATAGGTTGGATTTATTGCGAATGGACCATACATGAGCTGATGAGCAAACAATGCTGTGAGCTCTATAAGAAAGATTGGAGTATATTTTGGCTCCCTGTGTACAGAATATGGGCACCATTTCGGTAATAAAAGGGCCCTGCTAATTTGATTTGGGCAAGATACCTTAATATGTATAGTAATGTTAAAGTTCTTTTTTTTTTAAGTTTGATTTATTAATGAATAGAAAAAGGGCGAGGAAGGGGAAAGGAAAGGAAAGAAGAGTTACAATAAGCAAATAGAAGAAATACGCATTAAAATAAAAACATCATAAAAGTAAGCATTACAAGCATGAGAGAGCATGAACATATCATATAAATATAAATAAAGTAAGCAAAATACAATATATATGAACACAATAAAAGTAATAATCAAATGTATATGTAAATAGATAGGTAATAAGGAAATCATGGGCGTTTGCAAACTTCAACCGTGTCCGGAGCAGGAGAGGGAGGAAGAGGAGCAGAGGGAGTGAGATAGGTTACCAAAGGAAGCCAAAGTAGGACATGTTTAACAGCCAGGGAGATGGGGGATACATAATTGGTGTCTAAACGATGGTTAAAACAAATTGCATTCCACCAGGATTGATAGGTAACATTCGTAGCTTGTTTCCAGTTAGAGGTAATAACATGAAAAGCTATAGCCAGGAAAAGGTCAAGTAAAGGGTAATGACTGGAGGAGTGAGGAAGTTCCGACGAGAGGGAACCAAGGAAAACTAGTGAGGGTGAAAAGGGGACCTGGAACTGAAAAATCTTTTGAATTTGCTTCCAGACCAGCCGCCAGAACTGGGAGACAGGAGGGCAATCGAAAAACATATGTTTGAGATCAGCGGAGGGGAATAGACATGACCAACAGGAAGAGGGAGTGTCTGTTGAAAAACAGGATAGGGCGAGTGGGGTAAATAAAATTCTGTGATAAATAAAAAATAAAGTCTGGGTAGTATTAGCAGCCCTAGAGGTCTTATGGAGTTTAGTCCAAATTTTATCCCAAAAAAGGACCGGCTAAGCCTGAGAAAAATCCAGCTCACATGCAAGCTCGGTGCGAGATTTTAATCTATCGTTGGTAAGACGAAAAGAATTATGTTATGTTATGTTATGTTACTGGGGGTTTTGTAAAGCGCTCAGCTGCTTCGAAGAGCGTCCTGGCGCTATAGATCATTACACAGATACCAGCAACTAACAAGACAGCCAAAGCGGCACTAAGAATCAACAGGAACAGCTTACAGAGCAAAAAGATGAGTTTTAAGTCCCTTTCTAAAGGTAGACAGATTGGAGCACGTACGCAACGTCAAGGGCAGAGTGTTCCAAAGACGGGGGGCCAGGTAACTAAAAGAGCGACCTCCACAACGAACACGTCTCACTGCCGGCACGATTGCTTTGGCCTGGGCAGCCGACCTCAAGGGTCTAGATGAAATATATATATATATAAAGCGGAAGCAGAAGGAGACGTTTCCAATAGAAGGGATGTGGGTCTGCGATCTACCGGAATCTCGTTAGAGGATGGGAGGGTTTGAAGATATGAAAGCAAGACTGGATAGAGGGTGTTATATTGCGCTCGGGCAGAAGCGGGCAAAGAGAAAAGAGATTGAAGATGCTGAAATGAGAGAGGTTTACCTTGAGATAGTAATTGAGCGATCCAGGAAAGTCCTCGAGAATGCCAAGTTTTCCAATATATGGTACGGTTACGAATTTTGAGAAGAGCGTTATTCCGAATCGGTTGTTCGTGAAGAGAGAGAAGAGATGAATAAGAGGAAGATATGTAGGGGGAGAGGAGGTTACGAGAATGTGAAAGAATAGGTGAGCGGAGACGAGTTAAGGAAGATGTAAAAGACAAGAATTCCCAGAAAGTGAAAGGGGAAATGAAAGAAGATTCCATATTGAGCCAAACAGGGGGATGGTGTGGCAAGTCAGATGATAACCAGCGAATCGATTGTTTCAGGGAAAAAGCACGATGGTATTGTTTGAAATCAGGAAAGCGCACTCCGGATTGAGCTTTGTCTTTACGTAAGGAAGCAAGGGCTATTCGGGATCTTTTACCATTCCAAAGGAATTTCATTAATAAAGAATCAATCTTTTTAAAGAAAGAGAGGGGAATGCGTAGAGGAAGCATGGAAATAGTGTAAAGAAGGAGGGGAGAAAGCATCATCTTTATAGAGTTGAGTCGGCCCCACCAGGATAAAAAGAGCGGATGCCAACGAGTGATAGCGGTATCCATTTTCTTATATACATAGTCAAAATTTAGCTTGAGAGTATCGGAAATCTAAGGAGCAAACCAAACTCCTAGATATTTAATTTTGGATGGTTGCCATGAAAAACCTGTACAAGAAAAAAGATGTTTCTGACAAAGGGGATTCAAGGGTAGAATCTCACACTTATCAGCGTTCAAACGATACCCGGAGACTGCGGAAAAAGAAGAAACCTGTTGAAGAAAAGAGGGAATGGAAGTAGCAGGATCATAGCAATAGAAAAGAATATCGTCGGCATAAACTGAGAGCTTGATTTGTTGGGAACCAAAAGGAAAACCAGAAATAGTATCATCTAAGCGAATTGTAGTAAGGAAGGGTTCCAAGGCTAAAATAAAAAGTAGGGGGGATAGTGGACAGCCTTGTCGGACTCCTCTATGTAGAGAAAAGTAATCTGAAGACATCCCATTAACAAAAATAGAAGCTTGGGGATTAGAATAAAGTAAAGAGATAATAGAAATAAATTTAGGGGGAATACCAAACCAACGTAAAGCCTGAAACATGAAATCCCACCCAATGCGATCGAAAGCCTTCTCCGCATCTAAAGAAATAGCTGCAAAAGGAAGAGTGAGTGAAGAAGATTTACCAAGTATGTTGAGAAAAACTCTGGTATTGTCTGAGGAGAGACGCCCTTTGACAAAACCAGATTGTTCTGGCTCGATGATATCCGGTAGAAGAGGATCCATACGCAAGGCTAATATTTTCGCTAGAATTTTATAATCAGTGTTAACTAAAGAGATTGGTCTATAGTTTTTGCATAAGGAGTGATCCTTATCTTCCTTTGGAATTAAACAAATTAAGGCTTGTTGGAAGGAGCCGCTAGAGGAGCCGGCGTCGGAAAAGGATTGGAATAAAAGTAGGAGTTTGGGAAGAAGAAGAGAAGCAAAATGACTATAAAATTTAATTTTGAAGCCATCAGGGCCTGGAGATTTACCATGATGAAGCTTAGAAACAGCATGGGAGATTTCAGAAAGAGAAATATCGCGTTCCAGAGTATGAAAATCAACATGTGAGGTTGGGGGAGAAGGAAGAGACTGGAAATAAGCAAGAAGATCATCAGGAGTAGGGGTCTGCTCTGGAGTATAAAGCGTATCATAGAATTTAGCAAATTCTGCAAGAACTTTTTTATCTTTAAATGTGGATTCACCAGAAGAGGTTTTGATAGATTGGATTTTTGTGCGTTCTTTACGAATCTTCAAGTAGTTGGCCAAGAGCTTTCCCATTTTATTTTTACCACCATAATATCTAGAATTACATTTGAGGAGGATATTAGAAGCGGCATCTGTTGTAAATTTATTAAAAGAGATTTTTGCATCAATAAGGGCTTTAAGGGATGAATCAGATTTAGAGGTGAAGTACGAGCGTTCTAAAGCTTTGATGTCAGTTAAAATTTTCTCCGATTTGGCCGCATGTAATTTTTTCCGTCGTGAGACAAAATTAATAATAAAACCCCTAGAGGCTGCTTTAAATGAGTCCCAAACCATAACAAAGGGAGAATCTGGGTTTTGGTTTAAAAGAAAAAATTCCTTGGCAAAAGCAGTAAACTCAACACCAAAAGTGGGATCAGAAAGTAAAGCATTATTAAATCGCCATCTGCCAGAATGCGGGGAGAATGGGAGTAAATCTAGGTCTACAAAAACAGGGGCATGATCTGAGAGTGAAATGGAGCCAATCTCTGAGCGAATAGCGTGTTGGGATAAGGGTTTACTGAGAAAGATATGGTCGATACGGGATTGGGATTGATGAGGAGGGGAGAAGAAACTATATTCACGAAGTTCAGGATTGCACAGTCTCCAAATGTCTACAAGGGCATTATTTTTAAAGGAATTCAGAAATTGCGTGTGCATTTTAGAGGGGGTAAATTTGACTTTTGAGTGGCGATCCAGGAAGGGATCTACAATCTGATTGCAATCTCCAGCAAGGAGGATGTACTCTCCAGTAAGGGAAGACAATTTGGTAGAAATAGCAGGCCAGAAAGATTTATCAATTGCAGTAGGGGCGTACACATTAAAAAGGGTAAGTGGGATATTATCGATGAGTAAATTAACAATAAGCCAACGGCCATCAACATCACATTCATGAGTAATCGAAGAAACATTTAACTTTTTGTGTAACAAAAGAACAACTCAATTTTTCCTAGAAGTCATAGGAGAGCAAAGAACATGACCCACCCAGCAACGTTTAAGCTTTAAAGCCTCCGGTTCAGTGAGATGAGTTTCTTGAAGGAGGGCAACATCAGTTTTAAGTCTTGCTAAATGGGAGAGAACCCTCTGCTGTTTGATGGGATTATTTAATCCCTTAACATTCCATGTCGTTACACGGAATGAAACAATTTAGAAAACAGCTAGAAGCAACATGCTTAATAATGCATAAAAGTACAATTGAGAAAAACTGAGAAAAGTAGAGGAGAAAGGTGAAAAGAAAGCGGAAAGGATGAGAACAGTGACGGTTTCAGAAATGGATACCAAAAGAAGAGAGAGAAAAGAGAAGAAGAATCCAGGAAAAAGGGAAAGAAGAGTGCAGGAATAAGAAGGAGAGAAGAGAAGAGAAGAGAATAGAGACAGAAATGTACATAAAGACAGTACAAGTTCGAACGAACCCCTGAAAGACATACTTACGAAAACGGAAAAAAACAGACAGGAATGGGGGTGATGGTCGCAGGAGATGACGACAAAAACAACCAGAGCGAGCAACCAACCAGTAGTATGTAGGAATCCAATGGGCACAATAGAAAACAATAGGAAGTATCGAGATGAGTCGACGAGGGAAGGATCTAAAGGGAGGAGATAAACATTAGGGAATAGTGTAGGAAAACATAGTGAAAACACGACTAGACTAAGGAGAAAGTATATGAAACAGTGGATCTAAATTAACAAAACAGCTAAGATTACGAGAAATGGTAATGAAAAACAGAACAAAACAGCAACAAGGCAAGTATAACCATAATTAGACGAGGTCAGAAAGAAACATCAGACAACGGACAAACAAGGCTATTCAGCCAGGTTTGGAGGTGTCCATGACATCCGGATGCAGTTGACGAAGAAAGGCTTGCAGAGCCGCAGGATCTTCATATGTGGTAGTCTTGTCTTTATATGTAACCTTGAAGAGGCAAGGATGAAGGAGACCGTATCTTGCATTAATAGCCCTTAACTGAGGTCTCAAGTCCAAAAACTTTTTCCTTCGGTCCGCGGTGGACTTGGAGACATCTTGCAAGATATAGAGACAATGACCTTTCCACATGATTCGCTTCTTGAGCTTGGCAGCTGAGAGGACCTGCAGGAGGTCAGTGTACTGCAGGAACAGCATAATAACACCTCTAGGTTTGGTAGCAACCCTGGGTCCAAGACGATGTGCTCGCTGAATATTGATGGAGGGCAAGGCCGGGGTGTCGAGTAGCTTCTCGAGGAAGGATTGGAAGAAGATGGTAGGGTTGGACCCTTCTGTAAGTTCCGGAAGGCCGTATAAGCGAAGGTTGTTTCGGCGATTTCTATTTTCCAAATCCTCAGCTTGACGCCTAAGGAGAAGAATTTCAGCTTCGATTGCAGGAATGCGGGAGCAGGAAGAGTGTAAAGAATCTGAGGATTGCTCCAAGGCTGCAACGCGTGAGTCCAAAGATGTACACTTCTCCTGCATGTTCTTTGTAGTGGCTTCCATAAAGGGCTTGAAGGCACGTAGTTCCTCCAGAATAAGATCCATGGAGGAGGAGGAAGAGCTACTCCCAGGAGATGGAGGATCTTTCTTTAAACGCTTGGATGAAGTCAGGGAAGACTGTGATTTACCTGCAGTTTGAGCTTTAGGAATAGCGCCATGGGCTGTATCCGACTTTGAGGGTTTGGCCTCCTCCATTTCCTGAGTAGGAGAGTCAGAATCAGAACCAGGAGGCAACTTCGGCAGAGGAGTAAGTTTCAAAGTACGGAGTTTCCCCATAAAAGGTAGTCAATAACCAAGGATGTGTAAGACAGGAGAATTCCGTAATACCAATCCTGTGATAAGCAGCAGCGACCCTGCGTATGTAGAATAGTCCACAGAAACAAGATTAGCCAGGAACACAGAGCTGTAGGTAATTGTTAAAATGAAAAATCCTGACAGGGTGGTTCAATGCAAGAAAGAACAGAAGCGCCAGTCAATGGAAAACAACGTAGGAGAAATGTTGCGCATAGCAAAGTCTATTTAGCAGGAACCATTGAGGTTGAAAGAAGGCACAATAAACTTGAGAAAAGTCTGAAATGAGTAACTGGCGGAGCGTGAGGAGGAGGCGCCGTTGAGGAAGTCAGAAGAAAAACACCATGATGAGGAGATGCCACAAGGGAATACAACTGAGCAGGAAATGAGAAAAAACACGCATGTTGAGTAATTACTGATGCACAAAATGGCGGCTGAAGCGTGTAGAAGAGGTCTCAAACAGCGTGCTCAGAAATTAGTGACCTTGACCCAGCATATATCAAAGATAAAAGGTTCCTTGAGGAAGCATAGGAAAAAGACAGCACAATAGAGGTGCATAAATGTTCTGCAAAGTGCTGCTGCAACAGTTCATATTGTCTTAGTGGGTTGTAAATACCTCAGGAAGTAGCACAGTCGAAATTGAAGGAGAAGGACGTTTCCTGAAAGCCATGGTAAAGTGTTGAAAGGCTTACCCAGGAAAATAACGTTGGAGAAGCTGCCTATTTATCAGAGCAGCGCTCGCATGAGGAGAAGTGATGAAGAGCCGGCCGCCGCTTTGTTTCGCGGCCGGCGCGCAAAATGGCGGCAGGAGTTGCGAGAGGAAAGCTGCTCCGTAGCTGCGTCGTATGGCCGCGAAAACCGGGAACAGCGAGGGCATTAGATTGCGCTCACGTTCCGGTCCGCGGGACGATGCGCATAATGCCGAAAATCGTCGATGAAGTGCCCGTTATAGGAAAACGGGATCCGGTTGGCAGTGGAGCGCTCGGTCTACGCCGCCATCTTGCCGGCGTCCAAGCCACGCCCCGTAATGTTAAAGTTCTGAAATCAGTTTAAGGAGGTAAACTGGCCTGTACTTGATTAACCTAATTGTTTCTTTGTTTGCCTTTGGAAAGAGTGATAGAAAAGCTAATTCTATAGAATGTGTTTTACATTTACCAGTAACAATCTCTGTTTAAACCTTAAAATACAGGGGAAAATATCTAGGAGAAGTAACATACAATTTGAAAAGGACCCATGCACAGTTTTAACAACATTCATTTTAGCATGGGCAAGCTGGGCCCATGCCCAGGGTGTCAACGTTAAGAGGAGCTCAGGAACAGCCTGCAGAAGTCTGCAGAAGTCTCCCCGAAGTAAAGTGTGTTAACTATTGTTATGAAAGTCTATTTCTCTTTTTCCTTTCACCTTCCACATACCCGTCCTATTTTCCCAACACAATGACAATTAAAGATGACAAGTGGGAGGAGACAACAAATTGTGTTTTGTATAGGGCTGTATTGAGCAAAGGCCAACTCTGAATAGCAGCCTGCACCTCATTTTGTCAGCTCAATTTGGTCATTAAGGGAGAGACTAGAGAAATGTAGGTTATCTAAGGACGAAGTTTTAATCTGTTTATTTGGAGAACCATATGATTAAAGTGTGTTGTACAAATATAGGGTGTGAATGGTATGACAGCCTTTCACAATCATACAATACACAGTGATTTAAGTATAAAAACACAAACACAACTGAGAAATAATGAAGGGGGAAGTAAAAGGGAGTGAAGCAGATGGACTTCATCTACAGGTACCAAACGTATCTTCAACACTTTCCTACAGGATACATTCATCTAGATATCAGACATGGCCCATGACGCAGAATGATGCTCAGTAACAACAGTAAATGAAAAACAATGTGAAATATTACTCAGAGAAGCAGCAGGATCCGCTTCTCTCAAAACATTTGTCAGAACGTTGTGGGAAGACTCAGACATTGAGAAGATGTGGATTTTCTTTACTTGTACTCTTCTTGTGACCACACTGGGGCCTCTTTGCCCGCCACAACAAGATCCCTCTGAACATTCTGGAGATCTTGTGTCCTGGATTGAGAGCTCTGAATGAGGTCTACGTTGAGTAAATGTCTGTTTTCCTTAAAGGACACTTATTTACTTTTCATTGATGCTCTCAGCGCCTTTCATCCCAAATGTTCCCTTTGCAGGAAGCTTCATAACTGTGGTTACCCCCATTGCTTCAGGATCCTCACTACCAAAGCATCTCAGATCACAAGAAGTGTACACAACCTCTTTAGATCCTCACCTAAGAATGAAGCAAACCCTGGGACATTCAGGTTTGAGACAGTTAACATTGAAAACGTCGATATCAATATGAATAATGATACATTCATGTATAACAATGAAATCGCATCTTTATTGAGAAATTCGCCTTTTGAGACATCAACCCAGACTCAGAAATACGTGATCAGGCAGGCCCAGAGACCCAGGTCCCCGGGTTACTGATTAACAGATCGCAGATCACAGATGGGGTAGCATGTAGCCATTATACAAACGCACAAACAGGAAATCCCAGCTCGATCCCACAGATAGGTGCAGCAACACCACAATGGTCCAGGGAGATTAGCCCCAGTAAAGCAAACATGCCCGGAGGAGTGCCTGCATTCCCAAAAATCCAAAAAGTCAGATTCCACATGAAGTTAGGAACACTTACCCAAATCAAGACCGAGCACATACAGTACACGCAGTGATCACACGCTCCCCATAAAAGACATCTGGATACATTACCCACTGGCCCGCATTGTGTCTAAGGAAGGTCGGAAGGCTCATCTGGATTCCTAATCCAATACCCTAATTTATGGCTCCAAAGGCCGAGGTACACATTACTTACCAACAAAGGATCGCCGGAAATCTTTTATTACATCCAATGAACTGTATAAAAGTCTATGTTAGACCGATTGTAAATTCAGACAGTCCTCAGACACTATGCCTGTGACTGTGCTCCTGGCCGCCTTGTTTAAACTGCTCCTGTTTTACCAAACGCCTCTTGTCTCTTGTTTTTTCAAGGTATTTCACGTTCAAGCAGCAAGACTCTTGACAAATACTCCAAATGGTCAACCTTTATTTTCATGTATAGAATTGATGTGCTGGCATAAGTTTCAGAAAAGTATTCTTGTTCTCTGCAGATATGAGAAACTTTGTTCTCCAGCCATTGTGCTACGTCCTGCATCTTTCCCTTAACAACCTTCAGCCTTGTTTGTATAGCTTCAAGCTTGCATTTCATGGATAAAAAGTATTATTATTTTTAGTGGCAGGTTACAACTCTTGACTAGCCACCTTGAGGAGTGAATCTCCATGAGTGAGATCAAATCCTTATGCAACCACATCTCCACTTGCTTCTTCAATATTGATGAGTGGCTCATGATGCTTTGTCTTCCCCATACCACCCCTCTGCATTTTAGTCGGTAACTGACCCCCCAGAGGTCTAGTAGATACGCGATTCAAGGCCAAAAGATGTTCGATTTTCTAGTCTCCAAAAGTCCTTCGAAGTAAATATTAGAAAAATTACCACCGATCTTTAGGAGATGCATTAATCATTTTTGCTGTACACACTAATTGCAAAGAGTGAATGTCCAAGTTAAAGTGAATGTTATAAATTTGATGAATGATTTGTAGAATGGGCATTACTGCCGTGCAGAGTTTAACCAGACAGATGTTTTGCCTTTCAGTAAAGAAGGTATGCTTCAAATGTAGTAAGTACTGCCATATTCACAAATCTTACAAGGATTTGGCATAGGTGTACTGGGCCAGACTCTTAGCTGAGGCAAAAAACAGACGTTTAGTATGCATAAAATATCCTGTACTTCAGCAAGACCAGATGGATCTCAGAGCTAGTCCCAAATACATTTTCAAGGTACCACTATTTTCTCTTTGATTTGTTTCAAATGTGCAATGTTTCGTGTTCAGTCTCATGTTATTTGATTGATGAGTCTTTCAGTCCCGTTTTCCAAAATGTAGAAACCATTTTTTTAGTTTATGAATTTTGTTGAACGTTAGACCACATTTTAACTCTCATACGTATACTACTGTTCTAAATCACCAGAAGGCAATTACACATTCAAACTAAACGAGTAAAACAAACTGGCATGCGCATACAACAGGAGGCATCATATGCTGCCAAAAATCAGTTGCCAAGGAGATTTTATGTTTAAAATAAAGGAAGTACATTGCCAAATACTTCTCACTACGGAAACCAAACAGAACGCAACATATGGTCTTTACTTCAGATTGTAATTAAGTCTGATATCTGACTCAATGGTAGTGTTTCTAACAATTTTTTAATGTGTATTTAAAGCCTCGCTGAAGCCACCCAACAGAAGTGGCATGCAACTTTATCTGTGGGCAAATGTGATTTTATGCATGGCTTTGGGTCTCCGAAAGATCAATAATTATTTAGTGGACAACATCTATGTCTCTTATGTAAGCTAATGCATGTAAGTACTGTGTCTATCACTTTAATACAAAATAAATAAAGAAATTGTATTTTATATAGCTATATATAAAACAAAGTTGACAAATCAAATCTGTAGTTTTGTGAAGTTATAGCTCCTTCAATCACCAGCTTGGATGATTGGACCATTACACCAGAATTCATTCAACATAACCTTATGTTCTCAATTCTCACTCATTTGCTCTAAAAACCTTCTTACTGATGTGGGAGATATTCTTCCAAACTGCAGCAAGGATACTGCTCTCCTAAAGTCATGGGATAATGTGCTTGTAAATCTAACTTATCTACGACCTTCAACCCAGGGAGCCATAATTTGATGCTTATTTGTCTTCAGTTGGTTACTCAAGTCTAGAGAGGTACTTTAGTCTAGTGATCTGAAGTGGAATTACTGCTCTTTACTCAGTAGTTAGTGCAAAGTAAAAATGAACAGTTGTGTCTCCAATCAGGAGATTGCCATTGGCTTTCCACAGGATTCCTACATTTCCCCACATTTCTACATGATAGGGACCAACCCACGCAAATATGATTTTACCATTCTGTCAGTGTGACCCCGCAAGGCTTTTCCACAGTATCAGATGACACAGGACTGAGCAGTGACTGATCCAAAGCTAGTATTTTGTACCCACCTCTCCACATGTAGATAATACTGAGACATTCTTCGAGAGAATAGTATGCCACCTGTACTTCTGGTGGGAATCTGATATAATTCTTGATGCCCAAGTTGCTACACTAGTTGGTAGCTCCTTTCTTAAGTTACCTGACCCAAAGTGGATTCTCTCAATTGTGCTTAGCGAATACTGCCATGCTTTTATGGATGCTTTGATCTACCTATGACTATGCAAATGCACTGTTCCCCCAGACGATCAAAACTTTTAAAATGCAACTGCTCCACCATTTTTTGGCCTTATATGTGTGATCCTATTGCTAAACTTAGTCAAGCCTTGCACTGACTGCCCATCAAGCAAAGAATATACATTAAAGTGCCAAGTCTCACTTGAATATTTACAATATATTTTCCCATTGTACATTGGAGTTCAAAATGTACTGTAAAAACGTGTATTGTCTTTATGCACTGAAGGAGAATATCATCTGATACAAACACCCTTCCATTGTAAACCATGGCGTGACAGAAGGTTATCATTCAAGGTCCTATTTTATGAAAAAAACTTTCCTAGAAAGGAAAAGTCATCAGGTCCACTTTAAGCTCTTTGCAAAACAGATAAATGCATCACTATTCTCTGCATTCTTATGTGGCTATGAATGTCCAGTCTTTCACTTACCGTTTAAGCATAAGAATGGATTTACATTTCTAACTCGTGCTCCATATATAAATGTGAATAGAAAATTATATCAAGTGGTTGTAAGCCCTGGTCTTTTTTGGTAAACAGAAAACTGCTGCACATGGCCAAAGATTGTAAGAAATTGATTCTGGGAGCTACAAGCTCCGGGTTCAAGCCAATGTCCACTAGACATGATCAAATGCTATTGAAAGGGAGATTTTTGATGGGCCTTGGAGACTGCTTGGGGTGACCATAGGTCTTATGCCCAGAACCCCAGTAGCAGGGCCTAAAGTTATATGCAGTGGATTCTGGGGGAAATGAGACTGGGCAGAAGGAATGATTAAAGGACATGCCTTGCATGCAGAGGCAATTTTACATGATTGAAAGCTCTGCATAATGAATTTTGATGGCCACACAGTCAGGGTGCCAGGCATTGATGAAGGCCATTTTCAATATCCAAAGCCTGCTGCCCCTACAGATCATGAGCAGTGTGTCATGATCTGTAGGGGGCAGGGCTGGTTGAAGGCTGACACCTGTCCCCAAAACCTCTGTGTATAGTCAATGGGTGTTTGTAGCATGTTCTGCACAATCTGCACCAACAGTCCATTGGCACAGTCAAAGGCCATGCGTAAGGAATATTTGGCACGGGGCTGTCAATATACCTAGAGTCTTTTGCATGTGGCCAAATAACATGCATTGCGCCAAGTGCCTGCTGCTTGCTGCTTAAGGTTGTGGACAGTGGCTCTGGTGGTAGGGCAAGTCACACCCTGAACCAAGAGGCCACTGCACATAGTGGAAGACAACGTAGAGAGGTTTTAGGACAGGAAGTGTAATTCAGAAACCTGTGTGATGGCTAAAGGAAATATGCTGCTGGTTTTGGGTTCTATGGGAAGGCCATATCTCGCACAAAGATTTCAGAGTGCAATACAAATAGTTGGCTTTTGAAAACCAGTCCCTCGGACATTCACTAGCTGCACATCCGTTTTCACAAATGCCTCACTCACAAGTGTATTTAGGAAATACTCTTGACAAGCCATTCTTAAACATACACTGTTTTTTATTTACAGGAGAGGACAAGAAAGCATCCAGTTACAGCTGAATCTGTCAGGGGCAACAGTTGAAATACAGAGATAATATGTGGCTCCCATTGACCCCCTCAGTACTGAAGTCCACAGAAATACTGGATAAGCCTGGTTGAGATTGGCAACAGAAACTAGAGATTTGTCGAAACCCTGTGTCCATGCACTGGGGGTTGCCATATACCCTACCACATCCATATTACACCAGGTCCCTTATGTCCTCGTCCCATTCATTACTAAATGGAGATAACCATTTCCCCGACAGAAAAAAAGATCAGAAGAATGCTGGGATACTGACCCAGCCCCTCCCACGGGAGTACATAAGGGGTACTTACCCAGCATTCCGCCTGTTCTTTTTTTCTGTCTGCAGACAGACTTGATTGTGGATGCTGGCGCTGCTCCTGCTGGGCTTGAGTGGCTTCTGTTCCTGTTGTACCCCATCTGGCTGCCTGGCTGTGCGGTTGGGGTATCTGGTTCTTTGCCTCCCGGCCTGCAGGGCTTGCTGGGAGGCTTGGTTTCTCTGCCGGCTCTTTGATTCCCATGTGTTTAATTTCTGGCGACCCTTTGCGGCTGGTGAGCCGGCCTCCCTGGTCCTTCCGGGTTGCTGACGGCTCGTCTTCCTAGGGCTTGGCTTGGTGGAATAAGTGCTGATTTCCTGGTTCCCCTGCCTTCCTGTCAGTCTTCACTCTCACCGCTGTGGCTTCTTTGTATTTGTATTTGTGTTTATATAATATAGCGAATAAACCATCCGTACGTCTCAGAGCGCTTGGCAGATGCTAGAAGGGAGTAGCCGGTAACCAGATAGCTAGAAAAGCCATGTTTTTAAGAGTCTTCAAAATCTCAGGTGGTTGGGTTCAGTCCGAATGTGTAGGAGGAGGGCATTCCAGGCATCTGGG
Organism: Lissotriton vulgaris; assembly: GCF_964263255.1. Lineage (NCBI taxonomy): Eukaryota > Metazoa > Chordata > Amphibia > Caudata > Salamandridae > Lissotriton > Lissotriton vulgaris. Next base: position 318,848,328 of record NC_141694.1, read on the forward strand.
GCTATTTTGGAGAAAGACCTGTCGCCATTCCCGACAGTGCGAACTTTGGGGACGTTTAGGAGAGACTTGTTAGTAGACTGAAGGGTTCTGGCCGGACAATGATTTACAAGTTTCTTTTCTAAGTATTTAGGACCTTGTCCATTGATGGTTTGGTGGACTAGGCAGCAGACTTTGAAGTTAATGCGCTTTTTTATGGGGAGCCAGTGAAGTGTTCTAAGACTGGGCACGGAGGTGGTGCGAGGGGAAGGGTGAAATCAAGCACCTTTCTGGCTGCAGAGTTTTGCAGGGCCTGGAGTTTAACCAGGAGACTCTCATTGATGGATGCAAGTAGTGCGTTGCCATAATCCAGCCGGTTTATGATTAGGCCTTGGACTAGGGGCATGCGTGAGGCACGGGGATCCATTAAAAAATGTTCTTGAGATTGTGCATCAGTCCGAAGCTTGTGTGCACTATCTTGTTAACATGGTTGGCCATGGACAGTTTGTCATCAATAGTCACTCCCAGGTCTCGGACCAATGTCTTGGGAGGGGGACAGGGTCCCAGTGATGACGGCCACCATTAGTCAGTCCAGTGCTTGTGGGCATTTCCAAATGACACGATCTCGGTTTTACCAGCATTGAGCATCAAGAAGTTGTTTGTCATCCAGTCCTTGATTGAGATCATGCACTTTTGGAATCTCAGTTTGGTATCGCTAGGGTCAGGGCCCAGGGTGATCAGTAGCTGCGTATCGTCGGCATAGAACACGGTATCAAAGCTGTGTGCCCTGATCACTCGTGCTAGGGGGGATACATATAAGTTGAATAGTGTGGGGCTCAAAATTGATCCCTGGGGCACCCCTTGTTGTTATCCTGGCTATTTGAGGTAAAAGACCCGATTTGCACCTTTGAGTGCCGTTCAGTTAGGTAGCTTTTGATCCAGAGTAGGGCTGGACCTTCGACACCCATCTCCGTCAGGCGCTCCAAGAGAACGCTGTGTGAGATGGTGTCGAAGGCCACCGACAGGTCGAGCAAGATCAGTATGGCGGATTGTCCTGTATCGAGGGTCAGCCTAATATTGTCCACAATCTATAGTAGTGCAGTTTCAGTGTAGTGGGGTGCCCTGAATCCTGACTGAGATGGGTCAAGCAGCTGGTTAGCCTCTAGGTGTTTACATAGTTGCTTGTTAATTAAGGATTCCATAATTTTACTGAACATTGGTAAAAGGGAGATTGGGCGGTTGTTGGAGAGCTGGTTGGGGTCGGCAGAGGGTTTTTTCAAGATAGGTCTTATGGTGGCCTCCTTCCAGTGGGAGGGAACAGAGGAGTGGGATAATGAGAGATTAAGGGTATTTGTAAGCTAGGGAATCAGAGCAGGCACAATTTTTGCAAGAATTTGAGAGAAGGCAGGGTCCGTTGGAGATCCAGATTGAATTTTGTTCAATGAGTAGGCTACTACTGTTTCTGAGAATGGGTGGAATTCTTTAAGGACTGCAGCACGCGGTTGTGGTGACGTATCCGCCTGACTGGGGGGCAAGTTGGTTGCCATTGTGTTGGTTGTCTGGGGAAAGTTTTATGGATATTATTGATTTTATCCTGGAAGTCTGATGAGGGAGTTGACCCATTCCTGGGATTCAACAAGTGGGGGCTGGCAAGCCGGAGGGTTCGTGAAATCATTGACTATTTTGTATAGCTCTTTGTCTGAGTTGGTTGCCAAATGTATCCTGTTCCCCAAGTAGGTTCTTTTATCTGCGGCTATCTCATTCATATAGTGTCTGTGAGCTGTTTTGTATTGTTGTCTGTCTGTTTGATTCTTTGTTTGTTGCCATTTACGTTAGGCTGCCCTTGCTGATCGTTTGGTTTTATCTAAGTCGGAGGTGAACCATGGGGAGAGTTTGTTAGAGCCTCTAGATATCTTTTTGGGGGCAATTATGTCTAAGGTGGAGGAAATGGCGTCTTCTAGGGCAGTTGCTGCCTTGTTAGGGGCAGTGCACTTAGTGATGGGCCGGGCAGAGAAGTGAGAGGTGAAGGATTTGATGTTGATCTTGTTCCATGGCCTGCTCCATTTCACGTGGTTTTTGACGAGAGGATGTGTTGCGTTTATGGAGATGTAGAACCTAATAAGATAGTGATCTGACCATAGGACAGGGAGTATTTGATCAACCACGACTTTAGATGAGTTTGTGAATAGGAGATCTAATGCATGACCTGCCTTGTGAGTGGGGCCAGTGGCTAACATGTTTAGACCTAACAAGTTAATGCTGGTGATGAGGTCACTGGTGTGGGGATCTAGAGTTAGTTCCACATGATAATTAAAGTCCCCTAATTAGTTGCCAGAGACTAGGGCGTGTGGGGCAATTGTCTCCATGAGTTTGTCGACAAAGTTGATTTTGGTGCCAGGGGGCCTGTAGAGGAGGGCAACTTTCCATTGCTCGTTGTTTCCTGTCACGAGGGAGATGATACACATTTCGCCCCAGTTATCTTAGAAGGTATCAATAACATGTAGTGTGATATTTGTCCTGTAGACAATTGCAGTGCCCCCTCCTCTTTTCCCGACTTGGTCCAGTCTGAATATCCTGTAGTCAGGAGGCATGGCTACAGCGATGTCAGGTGAGGAAGAGTCTTGGAGCCAGGTTTCAGTCACGAGAAATAGGTCTGGCTTTTCACTATCTAGCAAGGACCATATTTCTAGTGCGTGCTTTGGGAAGAACCGTTCATTACAGTACAGACAGTTAGCTGCAATAGGGGTTGCGATAAGGGTTTGCTTTGGTTGTAGTTAGATTTGTTGGGCTTAGTTATGTATTGCCGACTGGTTTGGGGGTGTTCCTGATCTAAGGCATATCTTTGCCGAGGACAGGGTGCAGACTTTTAAGAGTGTAACTCCTGACTCGTGTATTGTAATATGGCCATCTGAGGGAAGGGAGAAAAGGCTGTGAAATAACAAAATGGGCAGGGTGCCTGCCGACTGGCGACGACCAGGCGAGGACGGGCGCAGATGGGCTTGCCTTTGGCATGCCTTTGGCTCGGCGCAATCCCTTTTGAGAGGGAGTGGGGGGGACCTTGCAGCAGTGTGTGGAACGCTGACCTTGCGTTCCACACAGGAAGTGAGTACTGCCTCGGTTGTCAGAGACTTGGCGGTTTCAATTCTAAACACGCTTTCATTGTAGAAGAAAACTTGTTTCAGTAGTACCTGGTGACTAAGGTTTACTTTCTGGGATTGATGTTGATGTGCTGCGCGAGTCTGCTTGGCGCAATCCCTGTTGAGAGGGAGTGGGCGGGACCGTGCAGCAGGGTGTGGAGCGCTGACCTTGCGTTCTACCCAGGAAGTGAGTACTGCCTCAGTGGTCCAAAATGGTGTATAGCCCCTCCGTTCAATCGGCACAAGCCGCGTCGGACCAGGGGGACACCAGGACACTGGAGGTAAGGGCAGTGATGCGGGTGACGAAGCGGGACTTCAGATTGTGCAAACTGCAATTATGATATTTAAAAGTAGTAAAGTTAAAAAGCTGGGCCAGTCAGAGACTTGACGGTTTCAATTAAAAACACGCATTCACTGTAGACCAAAACTTGTTTCAGGAGTACCTGGTGACTAAGGTTTCCTTTCTGTGCTTGATGTTGATGTGCTGCCTTCTTTGATGAGCGCAGCAGTATGATGGCAGGCTGTGAGGAGTGCCTACTGCATCAAGAGCCTCCTTGCTTCCAGCCTCTTCAGTGGTGTCTCTCTGCTGCCTTTGATGACTGGCGGCGGCGGCTTCCTGGAGTCTGATAGATGCAGGGGGGGAGGCTTGTGGCTGTTTGCGCCCCCCTGGGTGAGTCCCGCATAGTAGTTTTGTTTGCTCTTCGTTAGCAACTGAAGCCCTCATTGCACAGGCCTGTCCACAGGCACGTCTTCCTGCATTCTGATTGGATGGCACATGGAAAAGTGCACCGGAATTCTGTTTCTTGTTCATCACTCGGAATTGGCCGGGACTGTATTTTGGCATTTGAATTTTACAGTTTGTCTACATGCTCGCATTTTGTTTTGTGATTTTGTATCCTATGCTGTTATCGCTGGCGGCTGCTGTGTGTTCGTGCTGTGGTCACACACGCTGTCCTGCAGACAGGGCTCCTGTGGCTGGCCTGTGGGTCTAGTAGTGTCGTGTGGCTTGTCTCTCTGCCTAACTGTTTTTTATATTCTGGTTGGCGAGTAGATTGTATGTCCATTTCTCATGCCCTGGTGCATTTCCGTGTGTCTGGTGCTGCTCCTCTTGGTTGTCTGGTGGAGTGACTGGGTACCGGCGGCAGCCCTGAATTCGGGGCTGCACTGAGTTCACTGTTCGGTTGCTCCGACGGGTCTGGTGGCTCAGTGGACTAGTGTGTCTACTGCAAGGGCCTGTGTTCAACCTCATGGTTCCTTGTATTGCCGCCACATTAAAAAGCATAGCTAACCAACTAACAGGACCAATTTTGACTCCTTACTTGAAAATCATCCAGGCTAAGCTACTACCATCCATCTGCTACGGCAGCGAGGCTCTACGTGGGAGAGATGCCAAGAATCTGGACGTAATCCAGACAAAAGCCTACCGAACAATGTTTTCGCTCCCATCCTATACATCGCCCGCCCAACTCAGGCTGGAATTTGGACTACAAAAACAAGCTCTTGCAAGACAGGGAGCTTACATCATCTGTTGCCACAAACTTCGTTCTGCTATTACTAACACTTTAAATGAGCTGTTATGGCAAGACATTCAAAGAAGGGAGGCTTCTCAGGCAAGATCTTACCTGAAGACAGCCTTGGGGACTACCAAACTAACTGCGATCTGGGATTTGCAACTCGGCCACAAAGCATTTAAAAAACTGGTCTGGAAAACAGTCAAAACTCTTTCACTACTAGAGGATAAAGAGTCATTCGCTAAAAGAAACCATGCATGGATGACTATAAACACATATAAATCCCTGACACCTCAACCATACAGCCAGGGTTATCCCAAGACAATAAAACTGAAGTTTCTGAAATACAGACTAGGGGTCTTGCCTACCAGAGAGCATCTGCCACCATGGCTAAGGAGCAATGGCCACGAACCCTGCACCTTCTGCAATACAGAGAAGGGCGACATACTTCATATGACTTGCCTCTGCCAAGAGTTCAGGCCAGCACGCCAGCTGTTCCTAAAGGACCAACTTAGACAGATAGGAACTCGCACTAGAAGGCAAGCAGTACTGGCTTGTCTTAACCCTGCAAACACAAAACTGAACTGCAGGTATGTAAAGTTCCTTGCGCTAATTGAGCAGAAACTGCCAAAAAACATTACACAGCATATAGACACTAATTTGAACTTAATGACACCTGCTCTTACCCAAAAGTAACGCATCCGGAAATTTGTATTGGGCTTTTACTGTTTGCTCTTTTAATGACGTTTTAAAGACACAACTTCTTTTATGATATTTAATCTGTTTTGTAAAATGTTTGCACTGGTTTTAATTAACTATGCAGAATAAAATTACCTTACCTTACCTCATGGTTACAGGTTCAGATCCTGGCAGGTCCCATCAGCCTTTCATCCATCTGAGTTCGATGAAATGGGTACCATTGGGTTGGGTCACAATAAGCTTCTGTTACTCAGCTCCAAACGACCCCGATGGGGTGAATGTGTGCTTTCCAAATACACATGTACACCTTCTGCTGTGCATGCCTGTGTTTGCGTGCTTTGGCTTGTTGCAGGGTCACTGGACTTTGTTGTTTTCGGTGGTTTTTCTTTTGCACACGGTTGTGGTACTCCCTTTGTTTTGTCGTGCTGCGAACTGTACTGGCTTCCTTTGGCATTGCATGTGTACCTGTATGTGCTCTGCTTCTGTCTCCGTTGCGGGGTTCGGGGGAGGGCTTGTTTGTGGGTGTCTCCCGTTTGTTGGCGTGCCGTCTTCATACTGGGTCAGGGAGGACTTTTCTTGGTCGGTGTGTCTGGGATTCTTTCCTCTGGTCTGTGTGCACCTGGTCTCCTCATCTCTCTGTGGTTTTGCTGGGTCGGCCTATTTTGTGCCCGGTTGGTCGTCCTAGGTCTTCCTGGTGGGGGGGCTCTTTTGGGGTCCTTTTCTTTGGGGGCTTCTCGGCCCTGGCCTGGACATGGTGTCCGTGGTGCCGGTGCCTCTTGGTGGCTTCTGTGGTCTCTGCCCATTGCTGGTTGTCGTCTTTGTCATCCAGCTGCTGTTCTGGCTCTCCTGGTTCCCTTCCATGTTGCCTTTGCCTACGCTTCTGCGTGGTTCTTCCTGGCACGGTTGTTTGTGCTGCGTTTTGCCCTGGTTGTCTGCATGCACTTGCCTTTGGGCATGGTGCTGGAGCTCCTTGGCTGTGTCCTGGACCTTGATGTTGCAGTCCTGGCTTCCGGGGTTTTGCCTTTGGCCTTTCCTCCATGGGATGGCTTCTCTCCTGGGTGGGGTCACCTGCTTGGATATCGAGATGAGGTTGGCTTCGTCTTTTTCTGCTTTCCCGGGATGCTGGTTCTTGGCGGGTGCTGTGGTGCTGTTCTGGCCTACTTTCGGGGTCTGTCTCACTTTCAGGGTCTGTCTCCTTTGCCAGTGTGCTTAGGGGTGCCCTGGTCGGTCCTCTCTGGTCCTCGCAGCGGTGTGCTGTTCTGGGCGCCTCGTCTGATCGGGTGCCTCGTGGCCTCTGGATTCTCCTGGGGTGTCTGGTGTTTCTCCTCTTGGCTGTGGGCTGTGCTTCTTTTCTTCAGCCTTTTCCTCCCTGCTTCCTCTGATCTTGTCTGTTTCCAGTAGTGCTCCTGAGTTTTTCTTTTTCTTTTTTGGTGTCCAGTTGGGTTTCCTGGATGCTGTTGGCCTCCACTGTGTCTCCACTGGCCTGCGGGGGGTGGGGGGGGGGGGGGGGGGTGGGGGGGGCGGGATTTGCTTATCCCTGCTTGTTCCTAGTGGTTCTTTGACCAGGGTTGTGCCTCGACTTTCCCATTGGTCGGGGGACCGTGTCCGTTCTCCTGGTCTGCAGGCTTGCGGCTGCTTCTGCTTGGCCTTCAGCGGTGCCTCCGTGTGGTTGTTGAATGCCTTCAGCCTTCCTCTTTGTTGACTCCTGTTCTTGACTGGTCTACTGGTTGCCAGTGGTACGATCTGCTCGGGGTTGCCTGGTTGCGCTCTTGTGGCGATTCTGGGCTGCCTGATGGGATTGTTTTGGGGCTCGCTGAATGGCCTGCCCCTTTGATTTTGATGGTGTATTTTCTGCCTGTAAGGTGGCTGGTTCCTCTGCTGTCGGGTTCTGGTTCTTGCGGTTGTCGTGTGTTCCTGCTGTTGTGGCCTCTTGGCTCTGATTGGCCCTGTTTTGGTCTGTCACACACTCCTTTCTTCCCTGCTTGTCTTCTCTGGGGCCTATGGCCGTGCCTCCCTGAGAGCACCGGATCTCATCTGATCTCAGTCGTTAAGTAGGGTTAGGCCTGGGTACTACCTGCATGGGAGAATGTCTTGGAATTCCAGGTTCCGTAGGCTCCGTTTTCGGTTTGCGGTGCCGGGGCTGCTTGCTCTCTCTCTTTCTCGGCCCTTGATGGTCCAGGCCTTTGTGCTGTTGCCTTGTTTTGGTTACGGTCCTGCCCGGTCTGACGTTTTTCGGTGCCAGGGGTCTCTTCACCCTTCCAGCCTTTGCTTGGCCTCTGCTCGGCTGGGGCCTTCCCCTCTTTGGCCTTGCCCCGGGTGTGGGTTGGGCCGTCGGGTCCTTCTGGTCACCTTTTCTGGCCTGGGGGTTTACCCCTGGTCATGCTCTACCTGGGGTCGTGCGGACCCGTGGGGTTAAGTTTGCTTGGGCATTCCGCCCTGGCTTCTGTTTCTTCTGTGGTCGGGATGTTTTTTGTGTTTCCTCTCCCCTGGTGGGTTGGCGTTTCCAGGCGGTGGTATTTAAGTCATAAGTCAGATGCTTTTGAAGAACGCACAAATTACTGTTCGGTCTCAGGGCGCTTTACAGCGAAGAACAACAACCTTGACAGAAACGCCAGGTTTTTAAGTTTTTACGAAACGACTGGTGGTTGGTGATTAACAGACGATGGGGGGGTAGTTTATTCCAGAGTTGAGGAGCCACATAGGAAAAAGACTGACATCCATTACGTGACGTCCGAGCCCGTGGCTGACCCAGGAGAGATTTTGAGCAGGATCTTAATGATCTAGTCGGACGATACCAGGCCAGTTTTTTTGCAAGATAGGCGGGCCCGGTGCTGTAAAGGAGTTTGTGGGTCAGACTTAGTACTTTAAAATGGCTTCTCTGGCGGATAGGCAGCCAGTGCAGTTTCTTGAGACTTGGAGTAGAGGGTGATCTATGGGGTAGGTCTAGCACCAATCTCGCCGCAACATTCTGCAGCGTTTGAAATTTAGAGAGTAAACACTCATTGATTGTTGCGAACAGAGCATTGCCGTAGTCCAAGCGGCTTATAACTTGGCCTTGCACCAGTGGCTTTCTGGTTTATAAAGGTAACCATTTACATTTTTTTCGCAGTTTGTGCATGATCCCATAACAGACGCCGGATACTTGATTAATATGGGTTTTCATGGAGAGAGAACAATCTATCAGGAATCCTAGGTCACGTACCGCCTCCTTGGGTACGGGCAGGGTCCCAGTTCTTGGGGCCACCAGTCCTGTGACCAAACTTTATTTGCCTTACCAAACAGAATAATCTTTGTTTTACTACAGTTCAACTGGAGCTTATTGTCACATATCCATTTGCTGATGTCAATCATACACTTTTTAAATCTAGTACAGGTATCAGAAAAGTCAGAGTTACAGGTGATGAGCACCTGAGTGTCGTCGGCATACGACACGGTTGTGAAACCATGAGATTTTATTATATTGGCCAACGGAGTTAGGTATAAGTTAAAAAGCCTGGGGCTAAGAATCGACCCCTGAGGGACTCCTACCGTAAGCGGCCGACTACTAAATACAAGAGTGTCGACCTTGATGGAGGTAAGGCGGTCCGCAAGGTCGTTTTCAAACCAGGATAGGGCCTTGCCTCTGACATCCATCTCCCACAGCCGATGTTTCAGAATGCTGTGGGAGATGGTATCAAAGGGAGCCGACAAATCCAATAGGACAAGAATTGCGTAGTCGCCTCTATCTAGTGTAAGTCTAATGTTTTCCACAATCTCCATGACAGCTGTCTCTGTGCCATGAGCGGCGCGGAACCCCGCCTGAGAGGGGTCCAGGAGCTCATGTGTTTCAATGTAGGTTGTGAGACACTGGTTCACCAAATATTCCAATAACTTCCCAAAGTAGGGAAGCAAGGAAATAGGGCGGTAGTTAGTCGGGAGAGTGGGGTCACTGGAGGGCTTTTTTAAAATAGGCTTGACCATAGCGTGCTTCCAACTACTGGGGATAAGGGCTAGATCAAAGGAGGTGTTAAAGATGTTAGTGAGAGAGCTAGACAGTAGCGGAAGTATCTCCGTGCAGTGACGGGGGGACAAATGGTCAGTGGGAGAGCCAGATTTAATTTTCCAAAGAACTTCCAAAACTTCAGAGGTAGTAGTGGGATCGAATTCTGTGAAATATGGCGTACCTGCGGCTACGTTGATGGTGGGATTGAAAGGAGGATAGTTACCGTGTAGTGAAGAATCTTCGTTGTTTTCCGGAAATGTGGAATAGATTCATTTAATTTTGTTATCAAAATAGGAAGACAACGAGTTTACCCATTCCAGAGTGGGGATAAACACAGATTGTTCTACCTGGGGGGCAATACACTCATTTAGTATTTTATGAAGCTCTTTACTAGAGTTGGCCGATTTATTTATTCTTTGAGTGAGGTAAGAGTTTTTTTGCCGATTTTTTTTTTATAGAGTTAGAGTGTGCCAGTTTATAATTCTCACGATTCTCCAATGTTTTAGTTTTTCTCCACAGGCGTTCTGCTGATCTACTAATCAGCTTTTATTTTTTTAGGGCAGCGGTAAACCAGGGGGACGCAATGGCTTTTACATTAACACTGGTTTCGGGTATAATTTTATCCAGAGTTTTCCCAATGGATGTTTCTAGCTGGATTAACATTAGCTCGACATTGTTCGATTGATCTGTGAGAGGTTTAAAATGGGTCAAAAAAGCCTGCAGAGTCATTTTACGCCATGGTCGAATTAAAGCTGTTTTTTCATGGTTTCTAAAACTCGTCCCATTAGGTTTAGAAAAGCTAAATTTTAAAAGAAAATGATCAAGTACTTTTGAAGTGATCACAAGATGTGCGTTTTGTTTCCTTCCATTGCTATTAGCTCAAGATGGCTCCTCGCCCGGATTATACTTCAACAAAAGAAGGGCTGTTTGTCCATTAAATTAGGGCTTTGTTTTGGGCCCAGCTGGAAGTTAACCTGCAGGTTGCTGCTCCAAAGGATCCGAAAGCAGCTAACGTGTGATCACTGCTAAATTGTTTCCTGGTTTAGGAAAATTACACAAGCACAAAATTAGCAGACCCAGAAATAGCTGCTGGAACGGGGTTCCACCTACTTTCCAGCACTGATTAGAGCATGCACAGGCAGGCATAAACTAACACATTTTCAGATTAACTATCCAGAAAACATTGATTAGAAGACAGTTGAAAAGGTGGTCCGTCTTCTGATTTGTTTGATTTATATGCAGCGCTCCTGTTGGCTGCCTTCAAGAAGCATCTTTTATATCATCGGAGTTAGAATCTTAATTTTAAAGGCAATTAAACATTTACCGAGCTGCACAATATAAATGCCTTACTTTGCATGGATTGTATAACATGTAACATATGTTTGTATTTCTTAGCCAGTCTGCACATTTGGTGTCCTGACATTTTACACTCGAATGCTTTCTTATCTAGTTATTAACTGCATCGCATTTTATAATATACCTAATGCTAAAAATGTAATTGTACAGTTAAAATGAACTGATCGATTTAATTTTAAAAGACAGATTTATTGTCTGTATATAGTTGAGTACCACAAATATGCATAAGAATTGCCATTAGTTTGAACAGAATTGCTTAAATAAATGAAACTGCTTCGCTGGCGTAGATTTCTGATCAGCCTAAAGTGTATTGTAACTCTGATTTATGGGCTTGGTTAGTTAAAGAAAATATTGTTAGGTTTCATATTTCATTTTCATGTTGCAGGCTTCTCACTAGACTATACAGGATTAAAAAAAAATTATATTAATAAGACAAGTTCGAGGAAGCGATCACAAAACAAAAAACAAAAAGAAAATTTAGGAGGGACCAATTAGAATGCTAGTTGTGATGCATCTACAGGTTTGCTAAGAAATCCAACATCCTTTCCAAAAGCATTTGCAGAATAGGTCTCCCAGTTCCTCCTCCTCCTCAACCTTTCACTATCTGACATGGACTCACCTCAAAACGTAGCCGTAGAAGTCACAACTTCAAGAATCTGGAGCAAATTTTTTGAAGTGGTCAGAAGACACTGACTGTCCATTACACAATAAGAAACCAACTAACAAGATAAAAGATCTCAAACAGGACAAACAAATGCATGAAACAACCTAAAACCAACAATAGGGATGCAAAGAAGGGAATGCATTAAGGAACTTGGGAAGGACATAGCCACACTAGCAACCTACTAATCAGCAATCTGTCTTCTACGCCTCTGAATACAACTGAAATTAACATTATTAGTGTGTGACTTCCCTTTCCTTTAGTCTGCCCTACAACACAATGGAAGCTGTTGCACACCAAAACTGATTTGTACAAATGTATCATAAAACATATATAACATTCATTCTTTGAGGACAAACCAGGAGTAACAATGGCATAACCAAAATTACCTAACCATACTTCCTCCACATATGGGGAATTGGAGTAAAATACATATTTTTTCGACTTTGGCAACTAAGGAGCAATCAGAACCGAAAGGTCCCCAAAAGACTTAGGCATTGAAACTTCTTGGAAGGTAAATTCAAACCCAAATCCATTTTTACACTTACTTTCTCATCCATTAACACAATTGATTTATTCTGTAATGACATCATTAATGATCTGTAACCTTTATTTAAACAATAAAATATCAGAAAACAATAATTAACAACCAGAACATAGGAGGGCAATCCAGAAACTCTGCAACCACCCAGATGCTATCATCAAAGATTCAGATCCATATAAAGGAGGCCAACACTGGTATTACCCTTTTCGGTATTTTCAACTTACAATTTTTTCAAAATGTGCTGCATCCAGATTATTGTCTGTAGATAGCCTGAACTCACAGAAAATCTCTACATGCCTAATACAAAACAAAACAAAAGTTTTGAGTCAAACTTTGGCAGGAGTATGTTTCGCTAGGGAGTTAGCTTGTTTTGGAAATGTCAACTACTGACAAACGTCCCATTCAGGGTAATCTCTCAGCCAAACAATCAGCAAGAGGAAGGCATTGAACTCAGTAAAATAAATCTTAGGATGTGTAGCTGTTCAAAATGTATGGTTGTTGGAGGTTTCCATATGGCTCAAGGGTGATAGCTCCAACTAAATGACCGCCCCAGACCTGCATTTCGCTTACAGCTGCTTTCCAAATTCCTAAAATTCACTGTACCCAGTTCATTGGCTGTAGGCATTTGTAAACTGCAGAAAACCAATACATCTGGTAAGCCCACACTCAGAAGACCCAGAGGAACAAAGCTGGGTGAGGGTTAAGCCTTGCCAACACTATGTTCCCACATGAGGGAGACTGGACGGAAATCCCATGTTTTAAAAAAATTTAAAAATATGACAAACGTCCTGACTAACATACCTCCAGACAGAGATACCGGAGTTTAGTCCTTTGGAGGCCAAGTTGTTGAAGAACTGTACAGGTGTTATGTTATGTTATGTTACATTTGATTTCTATAGCGCACGGCTACTCCAATGGAGTGTCCCGGCGCTTTATATTGTCAGCTCATAAGACAGAAAACTTAACAACAAAGAACAATCCTAAACAGCAGAGTGACATATACTAAAGGGTAAAAAGCCAGGTTTTAAGGCCCTTCCTGAACAACAGCAAATTAGAAGTACTGCGTAAGGCCAGTGGCAGAGTATTCCAGAGCTGTGGTGCCCTCATACTAAAGGAGCGCCCCCCAATATGTGCCCTCTTCACTCGGGGAACCACCGCGAGAGACAGAGATTCAGATCGCAAAGATCGGGGCGGTCTATAGAAGACAAGCCTACGCTGAAGATATTTTGCTCCCGAGCCAAAAAGCGGGAGCAGGTTTACCACTCACTCATTGCAAATGCTCCAAATGATCTTGACAATCTCAAACTCCGCTGGGATGGTTAGTGAACTTGACAAGGTGGATTGGAGGGAGGCCCAGTTAGCCCTGCCACACTTGCTGTTTCTACTTCTCTTCAATTGAATTATTTGTATGCTACATACCTTCCCTCGATACGCATGCGCCAGACTGGCAAACTTCCCCATCTGTCATGCTTCTGCGCTTGGCCGGCTATTTCTGTGTATTGGCAGTGTGTTTGCAGCAAGTTATCTGAGGTCCTGGAGCAGAATCTTGACCTGACCTCTAGGGTGCCTCTGCTGGAGAAGTTTGATGAAAAGGGAGGCTCTCGGGCTGACCACATGTTCATAGGTGCCACCACATGGGTGGCTAAAAGGGACATTGCACGGCGGTAGAATTCACACAGCGCCCCGACACTGGCCAAATGGAGGGCAGGAGTGGACTGGTGCGCTCAACTTGAAAAGTCTACTTTCAATGCCCATGTGTGTCCATAAAAACATGACAAGATTTGGAGGAGGTAGGGGGAATATGGCCTGTGGATCCGACTTGTTTGTAGCTAGATACAATGTGAATGTGAAATGTGAATGTAATTGTGATTTACTTGGTATTTATAAAACTAATAAGACTTGTTCTAAAAAAAATTATATATATATATATATATATATATATATATATATATATATATATATATATATATATATATATATATATATATATATATATATATATATATCATGTGATCAAGACTGTGGAGACAGTCGAAACGCGTCATGCTGAGAAGAATTGTGCACAAATAAAGGCACCTTTGTTCTGGCACCAAATTGGGTTCTATTCATCGTCATTCTTTCCGGTTGAATCAGAAACTGGAGGCGCCGCAAGCACCTGGCGGATCTTTGTGTATATATATATATATTTCAAAAGTTTTCCCGAGCTTTAAAGACGCACTCCATGAGTGAATGTTCACAGAACCTTTATTAAAATGAAGCGTTTTTGTGGACCCCAATTAACTCAAGTCCCTACGCGTTTCAGCGCACACCTGCGCCTTCGTCATGGGGTAAGGCAATGATTTTAAGTAAAATTGGCAGAGAAAATGGATTTTGGACATCGGACTCCACCGTGGAGAAAAATCTGGACTGTCATACCCAGCATGCTGTTCACTGGAGATCACATGCTCGCACAGGGAAAATATATTGCAGTCCATCTCTGGTGTTCCAAATTGCCTTACCCCATGACGAAGGCGCAGGTGTGTGCTGAAATGCTTAGGGACTTGAGTTAATTGGGGTCCACAAAACCGCTTGCTTTTAATAAAGGTTGTGTGAACATTCACTCATGGAGTGCGTCTTTAAAGCGCGGGCAAACTTTGGAATATATATATATATATATATATATATATATATATATATATATATATATATATATATATATATATATATATATATATATATATATATATATATATATATATATATATATATATATATATATATATATATATATATATATATATATATATGTTTAGTCAGAAACTTGACTTAAAATCCGCCATTTCATTTCAAACATTTTCCATAGCCTGATGTATTTCAGAGCTCCTGCTCGTTCATCAGAGGCATGCTAACAGTCCACAGAAGCAGTAACACACCCACTCGCCCTCTGCATGCTAGTAGGTAATTGCCCTAAGGCGGGCCTCCCAAGTGAGTTCCAGTGCTCATGCATGCTGGAAGTTGTGGTATGTGTTATGCACCATTATTTCCCTCCAGTGGGATCTGTGTTCTTGTTGCAACTTTATATAAAACGTTTTCTTTGCCCTCCAGTGGGCCTCAGAATGTAATTTCGGTTTGCATTTAAAAATCCCTTGTGTTGCTCCCAGGCTCAGAGTGATTCAAAGCCCCTCAGCCCCAAATATCTTTTTCTTGGTGGTGCAGTCATCCACAGCAGAACTGCCTGATTATATGTTTCCAAGTTGTTGTCCAACATTGAAGACTCACTCAGCAAAGGATGTTTCAACAGAAACTTTACTTTCAGACCGGCATTTCATTCCAAATCACTACGTGCCTGGGAGCAACACAAGGGATTTTTAAATACAAACCAAAGTTACAATCTGAGGCCCACTGGAGGAAATAGAGTTCTTAAATGAGTATGTGAATTCATAATTGTAGCTCACAAATGCTCATGCACATTCATGAACCAGTTGAAGAATGTGCATATGGAGTAAATATTCCGCAATTTACTCATTATGTGAAATTAAGAACAATACTAGCATACAAATGAGCATTCATGTATTGTTCAAATACACCAATTTCAGTTATACAAGCTGGCATTCACAAACTATTAAAATGTGTCACGCTGTTTGCAACGCAACAAGCATGCATTCACAGCATACACAAGTAGAAATAATAAAATAACTAGCAATTTCAACAAGTACATAATGTAAAATCATATTTCAAAATTAGTCAAGAGTAAAGAGATAAATGTTTAATTTGAAAAAATAACCTGTTTGATGCCTCTCAAACCTTCTCACATACAACTCACACTAGAAACATGGTATCCTAAATATTAGGGACGAAGAGCACGAAGATGGTGGAGATCAGGCACCTACTTCTTCAAATTAAAATATATTGAACATCTATCAGATCCAGGTTCTGTACAACTGTCACAAGACAGTGCTATACAATTAAAACAAGAGTCCCATGACCAAATGGGATACTCAATGTCTATAAATTAAATCCTGAATTTTGGACCTCACTTTTGACTACACTGTACAGAATCTCCCAGGATTCTCAATCTATTCCTGAATCCTGAAGGAAATCAATGCGCCAACCAATTTCCAAAACAGATGGGCGGATCTTAAAAATCACAATACAATAGCCCTACTTGATTGGAAGGGGAAACTACATGCTAAAATTCATCTTTTAAAACTGAAGATTTGGGAGAAAGACATCTTGCCTATATACTAGGCAGGACACAAGACATTAGATAATATCCTTACAGTCAATATCTTGGCCCCAAAAGTAGTAAAATGACGGGAGGACGTTTATTACTTAGACTACAGCACAGCTTTGAATACAGTAAACAGAGGTCTGCTGTGGCATAAACTGACTTCCTGGAGCAGTACTGATACCCTAATGAGAGTTATCCAAATGTTAAATGGGGATATGTGGTCTTTATTAAAATTGGTGATGGCTCAAGGATATGAAACAAAATCTCAACTAATCATAGATTAAACAGCACTTTAGCCAATACGTTGATGACCATGGGGATTTCTTACACACCCAAGTGATTCTTCCACCAAAATTGTGTTTGCTTAATTTTTTAACATTTCCTCAATTTCCACCTACCATCCCACCTTGCATGGAGGAACTCACACCAATATTTACCTAGAGAATACGAGTTCACTGATGTTGTGTGCTACATTATCACAAGTACCATCACATTTGTATAATGCACACCTGTATCCCCTACCTGCGTTCATTCGGTCTTCTCAACATCATTTTGCTGAGCTCCCCCTTGGGCTGCATGTTTGGCTCTTTGTTACAGTTCTATATCTCCGACATTTTCCATTCCATATCCCCCCTGTCGGCTCCCAGTGTATATTACCTTCTGCCTCACTCCACATTCAATTCTCACCCATCGTGCAAATTCTTTAGTCCACTGCCCTGTAGTTGGTTAACTGGCTAACTATTCACTTCAGTGCAATAAATTTTTTAGCCACTGCTAATGCTAATTTCACTACTTTAATAATTACTCTTGTTCACTTATTGAGGATTTTAGACCGGTCAGCCTTAGGGTGGTCCTCCCCATAACGTTTTGCTTTGTACCGCCACGTTTTTTACGTATCTTTTTGTTGGCCTTAGAACTCTAATTATTTTACCACTGCTAGCTAGTGCTAAATTGCATGTGCTTCTTCCCTAAACAAGTTTGTAATTGGTGTATACTTGATTGACATACTTAATTTACTAGTAAGTCCCTTGTACAGTGTTACACCATGTACCCAGGGCCTGTAAGTTAAATGCTACTAGTTGGCTTGCAGCACTGACTCTGTCACCCACAGAAGTAGCCTTTCAAACCGGTCTCTGGCCTGCCATTGCACGACGTGTGCGCAGTTTACTGCCACTTCGAGTTGGCATTTAAAAACTACTTGCCAAACCTTAAACTCCCTTTTTATGACATAGATGTCACCCCCTAAGTTAGGCCCTAGGTAGCTCTAACGGCAGGGTGCTATGTAAGTTAACATTTACCTTTATGTTTTGCATTTCCTGGTAGTGACGAACAGCAAATTTTGTTTTTCACTTCTGTGAGGCTTACCCCCTCATAGGCTAGCATTGGGAAATCCTTAATAATCTTTAAAGTTGTTATTCCTGATCAGAGAGGAATAGATGTTTGATGTTTCATGTGTTTGGAACGGTATGGATAAATCCTACTTAATCGTGAGTGAGGTTGGATTTAACTTTACCATTTTAGAAATGTCACTTTCAGAAACTGGGCATTTCTCTGCACTTACTATTTTGTGTGTCTGGTAGCCAGTCTCCAACACACTTCTGGGCTAGGCTGGGTGACAGCTGCATGTGTGCATTCCCTCTAGACCGCCACAACAAAGGACACTCATCTGAATCTACATTCATCTGCATAATCCTGGGCAGGAGGGACGAGAGGAGGTAAAACTTCACGTGAATAGGTAACGCCCTGTCTCCACACAAATGGTGGATTTCCCACCTATAGGAAGTCTGGCAGACCGGCCTGAGCTGGAAGGGGACCTGCACACTTCAGAGAGTTCTTTTGAAGTCACCCCCACATGAAAGGCACTTTTGGGTAGAAGTACTGGGTCTCTGACCCCATCTAATCAGACACTGCATGGGACTTGTAACCAACCACATCTGGTTCTACATCTTCACATTGCCAGAGGGACTGATGTGCTGCTAGGAGGGATTGCCACTTTGCTAACTGCTTTGTTGGTAAGGCTGCGGGTCCTAATGGTCTACCTGTAGAGCTATACAAATGTATAGCTGATAAAGTTGCGTTACATATGCTTGGCATCTTCCAATCCACTGGACAAGAAGGCATCCTCCCGGTGGATCAGAGCCTGGCCACTATTGTGGTCCTCCCGAAGAAAAAAAAGCCACCCATGGCCTTTAATTCCTATAGGCTTATATCTCTTCTGAATTTAGAGGCTAGGTCCTGCCGAAGGCCCTTGGCTAATAGACTTGTGAAGGTAATAACTGCGGTGGTCCAACCAGACCAATCTGGATTTATGCCTCACAAGGGTACCAGACTGAATTGGAGGCACTTTTATGGGTACTGTATATGGCGGCACCTCCTCAGGCAGAGGATGCTGTTCTGCTCTCATTAGATGCAAGAATGACTTTTGACAGTATAGAATGGCCATGTGTATTCGCTGCCTTGTCCAGACTTGGATTCAGCCCCAAGTTTTGCTCCAGGATTTGATTCCTGTACCACGATCCCTTGGCAAGTGTGTGGGTCAACAGTGTACTTCCTCACCATTTTACCCTTCACAAGGGCACAAGGCTGGGCTGCCCCTTGTCCCTGATGATCTTCACCTTGGCACAGGAACCATTGGCAGCCTGGCTCCGACAAGACCCGCTATCGTGGGGTATCCAGGGGAGCGGCGCTTGGGAGGGACGGATCTCCCTCTATACGGACGACATTCTGTTGTATGCTGTGGAGGTGCTCCAGTTTGCAAAAACAACAGGTGATGGACAGGATGCATAACAATGTCATACATTCACCCCAGTACAGAGCTCTGGGCCTAAATCCATCGTTTTTTTCTCACCATGCCTTTCCAGTTTGAGCCCAGCCATATGCAAATCAGTTTTGACCCTGTGCCGTTTGGGAACAGTCCAGCCTGAACTGCCAAGCCAGGTCCTCCCTGGACTGGAAACAAGCATCCAAGGACCGGTTTCAGGCTTTCAGCCCTCTTCAGCCTGGATAGCTTGATTCCAGTGGCATGGAGAGCACAGGACTCACGTCTGAGCATACCCGTCCCACTCGGGGCGACAAATGCAAAAACAACAGGTGATGGACAGAATGCAGAACAATGTCATACATTCACCCCAGTACAGAGATCTGGGCCTAAATCCATTTTTTTTTTGTGTGTTTTGCTGTGGAGGTGCTCCAGAGCAACAGAGAAGTAGCCATCAGGGCTAGCTTCTGTCTGATACAGTTACAGGTATTTCACAGAGCCTATTAATCTAGGTCTCTATTACACCATCTGGGCTGGTTCGACACGACCCTTTGCACTAGGGGATGCAGCATGGTGGGCTCCTTTTTCTAAATCCTTTAGGAATGCCCCGTAATTGAACGAAACTGGGAAAGGGTAGTGCACGTCATGGCCAAAGTCACAGGTCTTGCGGTCTCCTTGGAGGCCAGATGGCAGCTGCTATGCATAATGGGAGACGATAATTGGCCCAGATACTCACAAATGTGGGAAATGTTGGCAGCAGAGGTGGCAAAAAGAAATACTGTGAAGGCATGGGTCGCAAGCAGACCCTCAAGTGTTAAGGATTGGAAAAATGATTTAGACTGTTGCCAAGTCTGTGATTTAGCACAGTCAGGGCTGCCCAAGAAGATGTGCTAAAGTGTGAGACAAATGGGGCTTGTATAGGGAAACATACAGGCCCAATTGGTGAAGGATGAGGAGTAAGGGTCCGAGGTTCGCAGTTCAAAGGGTGATTGATGATAACATCTGCTTGTATTTACAATTATATCTCTGTGATCTGTATCATGTCTATCAATATATGAAAAGGAAACAACTTTACATGTGTTTAAGTGAGAACTGTCTGATCTGTGAACTTTAAAGGGCTAAGACCATGTGGAATAATTTGGACCCATTCATCTGAACAGAGCAGCACATAAGCAACACCACTAAACAGTGTAGTTATTACTTTGAACTAATTCAGATATCATTGAGGTTGGTGGATAAGGAAGACCAAACAATTCTGACTAGAGCAATAATCACCACAAGGCTGCACTACATCACTTGCAATATGTTGGACATCAAAGAAGTACAAAGCTTCTGAAATTTCAGAAAACATCAGCTAGAAATGTGGTGACAATTTCAAGACCATGCTATATTTTTCCAACTCTACATTAACTTTAGTGAATGTTGTTTATCCACTGACATTTATCGAAAATAAAATCTTCAATACAAAAATGTAGTTGAAATGTTATCTTTAGTGGAGAGGTGTGGCTCACTGGTTAGAGGCGGCAGACCTGTAAGCAGAGAACGGCCTGGGACCAGGGTTCAATTCCCGACGTGGCAGGGTCGTGGACCAGGGGTCAACGGACTCGATAATTCTCGCCTCAGTGCCTACTCTAACCAGGGAACACACTCGGTAACTCTGGGCATTAAGCTTGCCTCATCTCTACAACGCCCCCCACAGACTGGGGATGCCTGGTTTCACCCTGGAGATACCCAGAAAGGGACCATCTCACAGGGAAAACCAGGACGGGTTCCCCAGCGGTCTGCAGCGCCAGGACACTCGGTTAGAGTAACAGTGCGCTTTACAAGTACCCCACATTTACATTTATTTCTTTAGACCGCTGGATGTGTTCACCCTGAAAAGGTCTGTTAATCATTTCAAATGTCAAAGTAGAAATTATTGTAGGTTACTGAATACCATCTCAACAAAATGCAGATAAAAGCAATGTGAATAGATAGCATTTTGTGTTTCCCTAACTGAGAATCACAAGGATTCGCAATTAGGAAAATGCAATGTATAAAGGTGTATAGTACACCTTTTGTAAATCCTGGAGGGTCGCAAATGACCTACCTCATGAATATTAATGAGGTAGGTCGCAATTCCCCCCCCCCTAGGAATCGCAAAAATCACGGGGAAGGTGCCCTGCTGAGATCATCAGACCGCCATGTCCATGAGTGCTTTTCAATAAAGCAATCTTTTTTTTGTATAGCAGCCAGTTTTCCTTAAAGGAAAACGAGATGCTTTACAAAACATAAAATGAAACGTTTTCTTTTCATTTTTTAAGAGAAGGCAGTGGTCCGTGGGACCACTGCCTTCTCTTAAATAATGCTTTTACAAATATTCACAAAGGGGAAGGGGTCCCTTGGGCACCTATTCCCATTTACGAATGGTTTACCACCTACTTGAAGTAGGTGGTAAAATATGAATGTTTTGTGATCGCAATTACGGTCACAAAACATTCATACATACCCATGCGATTCGGTATTAGAAAGGGACGCCCTAAACACGCCCCTTCCTAATAATGAATCCCAAACTCATTTTGCGATTCGGTATCAGGTTACTGAATCACAACATTAGGTTTGCTGCCTTGGAAAACCAATCTTTGCTTTCGCAAACGGGCAAATTCTGAAAATCTGCCCGTTTGTGAAAGCAAAAATGCTTGAAACATCTGTCCCTATGATTCTTATATTGATATAGGGAAGCTAAAACATCAAATAGATGATTCTTTTCTTAAGTACAAAAAACACTAATATAGGAACTATTGGCATGTGGAAATAGAAGCTTAAAGTAACTTTAGAATTCATATCATATATTAAATCCAGCTATACCAGTATTAAGAATCTGTAGAGATAATGCTGGATACTTGCCACACAAGTCGATTTACTACCACGAGAATTAAGTTAAAACATATACAGGTAACATATGTCTTTTACATACCAAAGAGTCTCACAGTGATACTTTTGTGAGCCACAACGCTACACATATGAGCTTCTATGCTCTAGAATGCTTCGTTTGTATAAGAGCCAATCGGTCAACCTCAAGGCCGTTGTATTTTCCACTGTGCACAGGTGATTTCTTGAACCCAGATTTCTCCAATTGCCATGCGGTTCTAGGTCATCCAAATCTGGACCGGCGTCACTGACTACTAGTTCGGCAGAAAGCAGGCTCTTCTCAGCTTTGTGCACAAAGGTTTATAGCTGGAGACAATACTCTAAACAGACCTTCACTTAGAAGAGATAAAACAAAAATTGATCTGTAAAACTAGCATTGCATGTAGTTCATCCAACACAAAACCTTCTTGGGTGAACTATCAAGCCGTAATCTAATGAGGGCAAACATTTTTATATAACTACAAAAAGGACTGAAGGAGGATTGGGGAAGCCAATGGCGTTCAAGTTTGCCATGCAGTCCCATTGGGATAAATATCAAAGATTGCTCTTGATAACTTACAAATGATACCTTGAGTATCAGAGACGCCATGAATTTACTTTCTTGTTTCGTCAATTAAAGCTAGTAACTGCAATCTGTTCACCTAGTTATATGTTTCAAGTCCTTCATTGCTCTCTGGAGCTCCACACTGGTATTTTCTGGTAGCACACTATTATCTTCATGCAGAACCACAGGCAAATGAAATGAGCAAGCTTGAACAGGAGACGTCCTTCTCTAGCTAGTTCTTTCCAATGGTTTGCTGACTATAATTCAAAAAGCAGGGCTGCCAATAAGGATATCTGACTCAGGCTTTTGTTTGAGAATATTTATTCTACTAGATATATAAGAATTATCATCACGTGTGACTAAGATCCAAGTACCCCTGCACAGGCCCAAAGTAAACCAAGGAGAATTTCCCTTATCGGGCATCTTTTCCAAAGTAGGTTTCCAACAATATATTCAACTATGAACTTGAATTCAATAAAACAAGCAACAAAATTATGAAAATCCCCTTTGAACAATCCTCTTTTCAGGCACGGATCCCTGGAATGCATTATTTCAAACGCTGCTAATATAAATGACAACACCGAGCTCGGTTCGGATGATACTTTAACCAATCAGGTTCTAGGTGAGAAATTTGATAAATTTATGATAAAGCATGAACAAGTATGGTGGGTCCTTTACAATAGACAGATAGAAGCACTGCAGTTTGAGATAAAAGCTGATGTAAATCCATGACCCGTCCCTCAGCCCACTGAATCCTGTTTAATAGTATCCAAGGGATTTTCAATGTAGTCATTGGCAGAGGCTGGGGATATCTGGAGCTTTGAGCTCCTTTCAGAACTGAAGAACTAAGTACCCTGTTAGATTTACTCACTTTAGTCAGAACAAATGTGGGGTCTTCACGCAAGGCAGTAATTACCATACAGCAATTCATAAGAGCAACTAGCTGCAGAACTTCCTTGGGAGCAAACTTTTCAATAAAACCTACTACAGGTATTCCATTTGGCAGGGCCGGCTCTAGGCTCATGGTGGGCCTGGGCAAGGTGCGTAGGTAGGGGGCCCGGAAGAGGTAGTCCGGGCGGGGCGGAGCGCGCAGGCCAGTAAAGAGGGGAGGGGGTCAGGGTGTTTAGTAGTGGAACAGAGCTGGAGGCCACCAAATCCCTGCCAGGGGCCACCACGCAAATATGTATCCATCCTCAGAGGATTAATATATTAAGGATATATATTGGCGTGGTGGCCCCTGGGGTTTGGTGGCCCTGTGCAGGTGCACAGCTTGCACATGCCTAGAGCCGGCCCTGCGTTTGGAAGCAAACCTTGTCAATTCTATGAAAATGTGAAGACAACTCTTTTGTAAGTACACATCCTCTAAAAGTTTATATTGGTCTTTCTTGACTGAAGGAATTTACTATTTGGAGAACTCAGTCAGATCTAATACTAAAAATACAAGTCAATACCAGCCATAATAGTCTCCAGCTACTCTCTCAGACCCCTGTGATACCCGGGGATTTTTACAGTTCACCTCCTCATTTTCTGCTTCACACTTTGGCTACTTAACATGCCCATTTCCAAAATTTCGAACTGCCTTTCTACTGCTATTTGTTCAAGCTAATCTTTTCACATTCTTAAAGCCCGACCGAACACATTTTGCTTTATATTAGGTCTTCCCTGCCTTCTCTTTTTTTATAATCCTTGATTTGTCAATTACTTCACCCATTTCATTCTGCTTCACTGTATATTCACTCCTGTGCAGAGTTTTAGTGAAACTGAGTTGAAAAAATATAAGACACAGAGAGACCAACTCAATTAGTGAGCCCCTTTTCCAAATCAGAAACTAGCATGGTGCTTATATATATTTCGAACTTAGCCGCTTGAGGCGAATTCTCACTCCCATATCGGCCAATGTTGGGATGCTACTCTGCCATGCATTTTAGTCCATCTTTTCACCGTCATCTCGGTGCACAGTACTCTGCGCTTCAGATAATAACCAACATTGTTCACAGAATATACATTAAAGCAGACTCTCATGCCTTGCAAGCATTCCTTATGCTGGCAAATGGGCCATGAAAATACTACCATTGTCCATAATAGCAATAACAACTGTTCATTTTCATAGTGCTCTCTACCAAGCTGTAATGTACTGTACATTTATAAAAACACAGGTGATAGCATCACTCAGTTAATTTGTTCTTGCTCAGGATAAACAAAATGGGACGTGTACGTGCGAGCAGAAGACAACAAATAAGGCAAACAATTTAGCAATAGATCTTATAACCCCAGGTGACATCAAACACGCAAACCTTCTAGAATGCCAGTTGGTGATTCTTAGAGATGTAGGACTAGGCAAAGAGAACTGTTTTTCTGTACACTTGATGGCCCCATTATAAATCCTAGAAATATCTTCACATGTTATCCTAGATGCACAAAAAAATTCGTGAAAACATTCCATGAATGTAAGCAATCTATTTTTTCCTTTAGTCCAATCTGTACTAAATACTATTTAATACTACTTCCATGCGGATGATAACATCTTTAAACTCACCTGAACTTGTTACTCCCAGATTTAGACCCACCGCAACCAGAGGGTACTCTTCGTACCTATGGGGTCGTATCTCTCTATTTTCCTACCTGAAAGCAAAATAAATACTGTAAAACTAATCAGCTATAGTAAACGGACAAAAATTACAGACCAAGTATTCATTCCATGTAGTCCAAAAATTTCAACGCAAGTTGCTATACAATTATCACTCCTCTATAAGTGTTTGGAAGTCGTCACTGCAAAAATAAAAAATTATAAACTCATACCATAAAAAGATGCTAAAACTGTCCTTAATCTCATGTCATTAGACGAAATAAAGAAATATAATGTGGTAAATTGACCCCTTCCTGCCATTCAACATAAAGAAAAGTTTGCCATCAGGGTTGTTTGGAATGTTGAGCAGTCCTTATTGTATATATTTTCTACAGCACAGTTTTGTACATTAAATCATCTTAAAGTGTCAGAACCAACGATTCAGCTTTTGTTACTTAGCTTAATAAAAGCACAAGCTTCATTTGAAACTGCAAGATGTACTAAGGATTTTTGCTGAATCAGAGCTGTGCTCTTTGGGGTGTAATGTGAATTTGTTGAGGCATTCTGTGGCCTTCCCCTCGGTGCTTTTGTTGGTCAGCCAGAGGCTCTTGAAGGCAATTCAGTGTGGTGGGTTCAGGGTGAAAAATAGTCACCTGACTTTTTTTCCGACTAGCAATCTTATTGCAGTGTACTGGGCCACTCGGAGAAAGGAGTTCAGATGTATTGCCAGGCTGAGGTAAAGTCAGTTAGATTAGCAGAATGAGGGGCTATGGTGGTACTCACTACCACAGGGCTTGCCTCATGAGGTGGCCAGGATGGAGAAGCATTGCATTACAACAGTGACCCAGGTGCCAAGATTACTTTTAATCCAAATATTGATTCTTAGGCATAGCAGTTTTAATGCTGTAGGGGACAGGGTCATACACATTCCTTGGCTGGAATGTCAATCAATGTTTCACTGGTGATTCATGTTCAGCTTGTGGAACAGCAGTTTGATTATGCTGTCTCTCAGTTTCAGGACAGTTGTTGCAACTGATTAAGCAGACCCTATTTGCTGTAATTTGGGGTCTGTTGATAGTTCTGCACAAGTAGAGTTGTATGAAATTGTTGAAGGTCAAAGGTGACAGGAAGATTCTTGTGAAAATTCACAGAAGACCTAAAAGGAAAAGTAGAGCGAAGAGTCAGTTGTGCTCCCCAGGTGTTTGTGTTTTTCTTTTTCTCTTGTTTCCAGATATAAATCATGGATGGTTTGTTTTTCATTATCCCTTTATTTAAATAATTGCATGCACTGAAGCAGCAAGACCTGTCACTGCAAGTAAGCCTAAGGTAGCAAGCCTCCTGTTCATAGAAGTGCAAGGAATAAAATGGACACGGTAATTGCTAATGAAATTGTTGTTAACATGAAAGACATTAAAATGAGTGTCATAATGAACAGACGAATCTTATTAGGATTATCAAATATCAAGCTAATAAATAGGCTAGCAGAAGATGGCAGGGGGTGCCCAGAGGTGCTGATCTCTAGAGAAGAGATCATTGCAGCAATTTGCGGTCTTAAACCTGCAAAGACACCGGAAGGAGATGGACTGCCAGTCGAATTTTCTCAGAGACATGTGGGGGTGCTGGCTGACAAATTGATAAAAGTATTTGAGAAAGCGGTCTTCAGAGAGTAGTTGCCAGACTCCATGAGAGAAGCCTTGGTATTAATGTTGCTTAAATGGGGTAAGGACCCAACGGACGTTGTCATATCACCCGCTATTGATGTTGAACTGTGATGCAAAAATACTCAGCAGGGAACTGTTGTCACAACTGCTGGGCCATGTGTCCAATATGGTTCATTCGGCCCAGTGAGGGTTCATCCTGAGACATAACACACTCTGTAACCTTCAACGTCTCGCACACATTTACCACGCCCTGCAACTGGGGGAGGATGTCTTCACATGGGCGTTTCTGGATAGTGAACAAGCATTTTATTCTGTAAATTGGGACTATCTATAGATAGTTTTGGCCAGGGTTAGGCTGTGTCCTATGTATATTGGTTGGGCGAAGCTACTTTAATTCTGAGTTCGGGGTCAGAGTTAGGACAGATGGGATGGTTACTGGGTGGCTCTTGCTGCACAGGGGGGCAAGCAGGGTGATCCCCTGCCATCCCTTCTCTTTGTGTTCACTATGGAGCCCATGGCTAGCACGACAAGGCGGCTACTGGAACCCTGGGGCATTCTGGTATGTAAGACGCATATGTGATCTCCCCATATGCTGATGATGCATTGGTATACCTACAGCAACTGGAGTATTCACTGCCTATCCTATTGAGGGCAATGCAGTAGTTTGAGACATTTCAGGGTAGCAGGTGAATCATGCAAATT
The DNA here is from genome assembly GCF_964263255.1 of Lissotriton vulgaris. Taxonomy (NCBI): domain Eukaryota; kingdom Metazoa; phylum Chordata; class Amphibia; order Caudata; family Salamandridae; genus Lissotriton; species Lissotriton vulgaris. The sequence continues at coordinate 318,875,545 of NC_141694.1, forward strand.
CCTCACATTGGCCATTGGGAACACTGGGTGGAGGTAACCCGGGTTGATTGCCGTTCGTTGGCCTACCTTGCGAAAGTGGTATCATACGATATTTGGGAGTCTGTGTGGCACAAACGGCATCATAATCTATCGCGCTCAATATTAGTTGAGTAATGGATGGTTTGAGCTCATCTATCTGGTTTTGGAAAATGCTGCCTTTGTCGCTGATGGGTAGGGTTGCCCTGATTAAAATGGTGGTGTTGTGGGCTGTCTGAATACACTGCAGGGCTCACTGCACAACATTTCCAGGCAATTCTCTGTGGTCATAGATAAACTGCTAACTGAATTGCTATGGGCCTGGAAGTGGGTGAGGGTGGGTATTAATGCCCTCAGAAGATCTTGGTCCAATGGGGGGGGGCTGGACCTGCCAAATATGGAGTCATATTATATGGGGGCCCATATGCAGCATGCGGTACAGTAGCTAGACCCCAAGGAAAAATTGTGAAAAACAGCTGTAAAAGGGCTCCTGTGTTGTGGGCGATCTTCCTAACTTGTTGATGCTAGGGGCTGGAGTATATTTGGAGGTGCCCTATGTGGTGCGTCTAACATGTAGACTTTTGGAACAGCAGTGAAGAAAGGGGTTGGAGGGCCGCGTATGCTCTGGATATGCAGATCTAGTTGCACTAGCCATTTGTGAAAATGTCTGCCACCATGATGGTTGTATGGTGGAAGAGGGGCAGATTTAATTTTCTAGGGGATCTATACATGGAGGGCAAATTCATTACCAGACAAAAAGTGATGGGAACATTGGAGCTGGGTCATGGACAGTATCTCCTGTATGTAAAACTTCCTGCCACAGTGCGTGCGCTGTGGCCTACCATCCCATAGAAGAAAACACAGTCCCATACTGTTGAGGAGCTGCTGAACTTAGCGGGGGTAAATATATCACCTCTATAGAGCATTGCAGGAAGGCCATCTTGCTCCTCCCCTGACAATCCATGGGAAATGAGAGGGGGCTTTAACTGACCCTTTTACAGTGGCGGACTGGAGCAAAGTGCATGATAGGGTGCGGACTGTGTTTACCAAAGCTAGGTTCAAACTAATACAGTACTGATACAAAAAGCGGAAAATACATTCCTGAGACGCTTGTTGTCCACCCCTCAGTCTACTCCGACATTCTCAATCCACGGGGAGGTGGGACTTGACTATGTTACTGATAGAATCAGAATGGCCCCCCTACTATTCTGACTAAAGACATGGCTTAATGACGAGTTAACACTTAATCACTCCCTTATGACAGATGTTATGTCATTAGACCATGCAATGAAAATCCCTTGGCTAGAATATGTAAGACATACTTTTTCACGGCTAGGACGCCCGGATATATATAATGTTCCATCCAGCGGGAGGATGTGACCTGGACCAAAAAGAACTTTCTGGCCGTGGCAAGAGTAGCTCGGGAAGAGCAGGAACTGTCAAAACCAATGGTTAGACAACATTATTTGTTACTTAGTCCGCATTCCCTTGAGCCCTACCTTAGTATTGTAACCAAGCCCTTCCACAGACTATTGTTAACTAAATTCAGATTTAATTTAATACACTATTCCCTAGGCACTTATCACTCATGGTGTAAACAGGAAAGTGGTCCCCCATGTAGCTGTGATAAATTCTCCTCACAGGATTCCATGCATTTTATTATGTTCTGTAGCTTATACATGGCACCCAGGAAAAAATATCTGGCACCTCTACTAAGAGAAATTGGAAAAAAGGGGACCCCTATATATTAATAATATACTTGCTATACATAGGGAAAGTTAAATAATTTGGAAACGGTCTATAGCCAAGCAGAAGTGCAAAAATTACTAAGCAGTCTATATAGCAACCACAAATCTATATTATAGTAATGACATCCACCAGTATGCAAACTCACCACACAAAAATGTATTGAATTGTTTAATTTATTATTCAGAGAGTTAATATAGAATTGTTATCTTTTTATAATACTTTTTTTGTCATTTTTCATATTATGTTTACATTTCTAATATAATTGATTTACAATTCATAGACATATAAATATAAAGTTAAAAATACATGACAAACAGACAGTAAGCATTAGACATGACAGATGATGGAGGCAATGCGGCAGGGTAGTTCATAACATGCGTTTCGGCCAAATGGACTTCCTCAGGTGACCGTCTATTGCACTAGAATATTAAAAAACAATGTGGGTGAGAGCCAGACTAATATAAACAGTGGACATGGACAGTGGGTTATTTATGTACAATAGTGAAAACAAAACACCAGTTTATGTACATTATATATACAAAACAATTAAAGTCAATCAACATGTACAATGCAATTGATTATGTACAGAGAGCACATACGAGAGTGTATTATATACAGCATATACATTTTCTTTACTTCATCAAATTTCATCATAATGATCGCGTCAAAATATAAGCAAACCTATGTCACTTGTCCTTCTATTTGTTGTTTGGAAACGTGATACAATAGATCTATGGCACATGTTATATAGTGCACAATTAACAACCTTAGAGATAGTCATGAACATACTAAGTACCTACATAGGTTTTTTCGTATTATATTTTTCATTCAACAGGTCAATACAATTCATATTTCCATATGTTTAATGTTCCAAAACACAAATAATTGCTACTAGAAGCCAAAAATTGATAGCAAATTTGAAATAGGTGGTTGTGTTAAGCAACCGCTATCATTCACAGTTTAAAAAGGTGGGTCATCATGGTAAAGGCGAAGAGTTTTGCATAGGATATTAAATAATGAAACTAGATAACTCTGAGAGAAGTCAGAGGGAGAGCTATATGTAGTGAACTAGAACACATGCAGAATGTATATGATATATGGACAAATTATAGTACTTACAGAGAACATAGTGTCCGAACCATTCAACCAAAAAGAAAAAGAAAATGTGATGAACTGTAAAGTGTCAACCCGCTTTTTTACAGATGAGACTGATAAACAAAGGAAAATGATGAATGAAATGATTATAGTAATTCATAAACAAGTGATCGCACACTTAAGGATAATAGAAAAACACAATATCTATTGACAATTCTAAGTGTAATTATAAATACAGGGATGCAATACAACGATGGTAATCTCGAGAACAGCCAGTAAATGTGAGTAGTCATGGAATGTATAAATGCAGTATATACGCATAGGGTCACTTTTCAAATGATACATAAAGTACAGTGGTGACCACTTACCTAATATAAATTAGACATGGTGGTCGAGGCCATAATGAGGTATAATGATAATAATAATGCCTAATAATAAAAAAGAACAATAATAAAAAAAACAATGTAAAGAGTGTTGCCGTTAAACATTGAGTAATTCAAAACTAAAAAATGAAAGCAATATGTACCATAAAGAATGAAGGAGAAGGACTGTAACGTAAGTGCAGCCACCAGCAATGATATCCACACCATAGATGAAGATTTCTGATACCTATACATGGAAAGGAACAAGGCAACTATAAGTATAGAAAAAAGGGGAGAATCCCAAGAAGGTGTGGTAATGGTCAAACATAAGAGAACTATAATTTACCTTAAAAACGGGCTCACTAAGTATCCTGTGTAAGTTCAACCATATTCTAATAGAGGAAGTATTTCTACAGACGATTCAGGTGTTGATGTGGTGGAATTAATCAGGAAGTCTTTAAGCCTGGAACTAGAAAAGGAGGCAGACTATGAGCAATAGCATATAGAATAATCGGGAAATGAAAAACACAAAAATAGATATAATACCTAAATGATGCTACTGGTAGGGAGCCGAGAGTCAGTGTTCAGATTAAATATCATATTCAATATGCTAAAAGGAGAAGGTAAAACAACATAAAAACGGTAAATTGTATAATGTTACATGAATTTTGTATCATGTCTAAATTGTGTCATCCGAATAGGTATATAACCGTAAATATAGCAATTGATGAATATAGTAAACGAAGAAGTAGAGATGGTGGACCTACCACATGTGCAATGTGGTGTATTCTCTACTTAGTATGCGATAGTCGCGTAAACGAGAACTTTTAAAACACGAAAACACTCCTAAATGCGGTCGCTTACCATGACGGGGGACAAAGATATTTGGGTATGACTCTCGGTATGTGCGGACCACCGCGCGGGAGCACAATGTAGCGGATGGCAGGATGCAAACAATTGCACATCGCCAGCCGCCATCTTTATATAGGTAAGCATAGAGAGAAAAGAATATGAAGATAGAAGGAGGACTACAAATGGTGATACTGAAAAAAAAAAACATAAAAACAGGTCAGCGGGTCTCCGACAGCAAAGTCCATGTAGAATATTGACTTAACATGGTGGATGAAACAGAACCCCGATATGAAAACAGAACAAAGAAACCGGAGGGACAACGTGTAAACACATAATATATGTAGGAATATAGCATGATATGGGGGGGTCCAATATTCATGAATCACCGTATAATCAGCAAAATTGAATATCTAAAAGTCGACGATGTAGACGATAAGAGGTGCAACATGCTATTTCCAAGCGCCCGCCAGGCAAGCTACGGTGGGACATGTGCATATGACCTAATCAAAGTTCTTCAGATAGTGACCCTAAGAGGTTACCGTATTTGTTTTGGGGACACATGGGAGAAAATACTAAAGTGTCCCTATGTGATTGAAAACCAAGGCTAAAACTAATGTGAAATCAGAGTGGCATTAGTTAATTAAACAAAAGAGACAGCAGGGTGTTAATAAGTGGGATGGTTCCAAAAGTTACAATACAAAGTAAACGAACAGTATGGTTAATATTCGCAGGTTTGTATGACAAGTGGAAGAAAAGGGTCTGGTATGTAAACGAAAACCGTAATAACTTTAAAACGGGGAATTAGTAATTAAATATACAAGAATACTGTATTTTGAGTATACCAATGAGGTTAAACTGTGAATGAGAGAACATGGCAAATTCGGTCCATAAGTTAAATAGTGAGCACGACATTTGTAACATTCAACTCCTATTTAATATGGACATAGACTGGTTAGATGATGGCATGGTCCCATGAAATTTCTGAATGGAGTCCATTGTTGATTCTCCCCTTTTTTCTATACTTATAGTTGCCTTGTTCCTTTCCATGTATAGGTATCAGAAATCTTCATCTATGGTGTGGATATCATTGCTGGTGGCTGTACTTACATTACAAGTCCTTCTTCTTCATTCTTTATGGTATATATTCCATTCATTTTTTAGTTTTGAATTACTCAATGTTTAACGGCAATACTCTTTACATTGTTTTTTATTATTATTATTCTTTTTTATTATTAGGTATTACTATTATCATTATACCTCATTATGGCCTCGACCACCATGTCTAATTTATATTAGGTAAGTGGTCACCACTGCACTATATGTATAATTTGAAAAGTGACCCTATGCGTATATACTGCATTTAAACATTCCATGACTACTCACATTTACTTTTTTTTTTATGAAAAAACAATGGTTCAAGGGTGGCCTAATAAGGTGCTGTGTGAAAGTATAGCGTAGGAAAAATTCACGCTAGGGAGCAAAAGATGTAGGTACATATAAAAATATAATTTATTTCTATTTCAACATTCATCAGAAAGGTTTCAGGTGCTCATATGAGTGACAAGGTGCATAACGTGACACAAGTGAACATAGTGAAAACGGAATGTCACACAACAACAAGGTAAAAGACCACATACATATATACAATAGGGGGGATATATTTCCTTGAGTAGGTCGATGACGTTTCGATCTATATTATTTTAGATCATCATCAGGACTGGGGAGCTTCCTGAAACTGTAGAGAGGGAATTGAAATTAAGAAAGGAACGTACATTTACATTTTTTTAACTTAGAGTTTTTGGTGCTCCCAGTGTCAGGATATAATTCCATGCACAATGAAGTATAGTCGGAAAGGTGGCGCTTAGCAGTAAACCAATGTGTGCTGCGCTATTTTTATTTTTCAGGAATAGGGAGGGCGCTTAATGACATATGGGCACTGATTAATTTTGACTTACTCTGTAGTTAGTATAGTCCTATAGGCTCACAAACTAATTCAGAATGTATAAGACATCAGCCGGTTGACAAGCGTACTTTCTGGGGGATCAGAGAAAAATGTCACATTGCAGCACTTATTGCATGGGTTATTTTCAATAATCATTTAAGGCTGATGGAAGCCTTATACAATCGCTGTCTATTATGGGTCAGTAGTGATTGAGCGTTTTGGCTTGAGAATCTAGTCATGTTAGCGCAAAGTTTAGCAACACATACTTAAATGAATTAGAGACATAATGTACATCGGCTGAGGGGCAGAGAAGTTGTCAAAATTTCGAATTTCATAGACTAAACGCGCAATTGCGGGCATGACTTACTAAGTTCAAAAGTGTATCAGACAGCAAGGTCTGGACAGTTCAGCAGAGTGGTTTAAGGAGGAATCTTTACTTGTACCTAATAAACAAAAAGTGCCAAGGCATACATATTATGACCGCAAATTGGAATATAAATAGCGAGAAGGGGAACGAATAAACGCAAAAACGTGGGCACTTACTAAGTGGAGTTCTTTACGCTGTATTAGGGGTCCATTAATTGGTCTGGGAACCGTAGCCACATCAATTGGTCAATTGTTTGCCCGGAGCTAGGGAACAAGAATGTGGTTGGGTAAGAAATGATTGCCGGTTAAAAACCTAAAACCGGGGCAGGGTCGCGGAGTCACTTACTTAATATGGACATGACGGTTGTTGCAAAAAGGGGTGTCCGACTGCTTTCCAATCACTTGCCTGGAGCTGGGGTACAGGAGTGAAAAACGGGTTAGGGCTGGTGGCCGGGTCGATTACTGAGAAACGCGGCAAGCGCGAGGAGACACTTACTTAATCAAGGCTAGTAGCCTGCTGTGAAGGGGGTCCGAGTACCACGCCTCTGGGAACACTCACAATGAACGCCCAATTACCAGCGCGTAATGAGTACTTCCTAGTTGCGCGCGCAAGCGTTCTGCTATATTACACGCACATGCGTGGTCGGGGGCTAGCTGAGTCACGGGTATAGTGAGTTGGAAGGCGCGCATGGGCATTCTGGTTTTTTGGTTATGGGTCGTGACAGCTAGTAAACCATAGGCGTAAAACAAAATTGCAAATAAGCGGGAAAATCGAATTAACATCGGCTGAAGGACAAGGACATTGTCAACATTTTGAAATTCATAGACTTACCACGCAATTGCTGGCATTACTTACTAAATTCAAAAGTGTATCAGACAGCAAGGTCTGGACAGTTCAGCAGAGTGGTTTAAGGAGGGATCTTTACTTGTGCCTAACAAACAAAGGTTCCAAGGCATACATGTTATTACCGCAAATTGGAGTATAAATAGCGAGAACCAGCACCCCACCAAGTGCCCACCGAGTTTATAATTAATCTCTTGGAAATAGCCTTAACCAAAAACTATTTTTTGTTCAACGACACCTATTACAGACAGTGTAAGTGAACTTCCATGGGGCTGTTTTTGCCCCCAACTTTGCCATTTTGTTCGTGGATGACCTAGAGTCAAATACCATCCTGACTGACAGCAATCCCTTCAATGACCAAATAAAATTGTGGCGCAGGTACATCGATCGTCAATTTTTTGCTTCTAGTGGCAATTATTTGTGTTTTGGAACATTAAACATAAGGAAATATGAATTGTATTGACCTGTTGAATGAAAAATATAATACGAAAAAACCTATGTAGGTTCTTAGTATGTTCCTGACTATCTCTATGGTTATTAATTGTGCACTATATAACATGTGCCATAGATCTGTTGTATCACGTTTCCAAACAACAAATAGAAGGACAAGTGACATAGGTTTGCTTACATTTTGAGGCGATCATTATGATGAAATTTGATGAAGTAAAGAAAATTTGTACGCTGTATATAATACACTGTCTCGTATGTGCTCTCTGTACATAATCAATTGCATTGTATATGTTGATTGTCTTTAATTGTTTTGTATATATGATGTACATGAACTGGTGTTTTGTTTTCTCTATTGTACATAAATAACCCACTGTCTATGTCCACTGTTTATATTCGTCTGGCTCTCACCCACATTGTTTTTTAATATTCTAGTGCAATAGACGGTCACCTGAGGAAAGCCATTTGGCCGAAACGCGCGTTGTGAACTACCCTGCCACATTGCCTCCATTATCTGTCATGTCTGATGCTGTCTGTTTGTCATGTATTTTTAACATTATATTTATATATCTATGAATTGTACATCAATTATATTAGAAATGTATACATAATATGAAAGATTACAAAAAAAGTATTATAAAAAGATAACAATTCTATATGAACTCTCTGAATAATAAATTAAACAATTCAATACGTTTTTGGGTGGTGAGTTTACATACTGGTGGATGTCATTACTACAATATAGATTTTTGGTTGCTATATAGACTGCTTAGCAATTTTTGCACTTCTACTTGGCTATAGACCGTTTCCAAATTACCTCTACTAAGAGAGGCAGGTTTTACCCAGGTTAGGCCTGCCTTTGTTTATTTGCAGTCCTTATGTAGCACTCGTGTTATCTTTTGTGTGGCCAGTTTCTTAGTGGCGGCCCATAGAATTAAATAAAAAAATACCCACTAAGAGATCCTGTACAGTTAAGCTTGCAATTACATTGAAATATCTACAATACGTTTAGATTTGCACTTGTCCTAACATGTCCCACGAATGACCTTGCATATGATTGTGTATATGTATGAAATAGGCGATTTTAATTGTATATATATGTTTTATTGCTTTTATGATTTTAACGAATCGAATAAAGTGCATTTGACTGACTGACTAATACAGTATAATCATTTTCAAGCATATCTTACCCTTAAGACACTTCTGGTTATATAACTCTTGAGGGAGGCCAGTTGTCCACATTTTGGGGTAGGTGAGGCAGATCTTTTGCACATTGCTTGGGCATGTGGGTCCATCGCCCCCTCCTGGGGGAAGGTGGTGGAGAAGCTGAATGTGTTTACAGGGTGGAACTTGCAGCATGAAATTGGGATGCTATTGCTCGGCCTGCTCCCTCTCCTAAAGGGCAAGAACCTGAGCAGGAAGTTGTTGCTCTTGGGTCTGGTGTAGGTGAAGAGACGCATTGCCATGAGGTGGGTGGCGAAGGAGCCCTCTGGGTGGGAGAGTGATTGTGCGATATGTCTGAGTGGGCAGTGGCTGAGGAGGTTCATATGAAACAGACCAGGAGCGTCAATAAGCTGGAGGATGATCTCGGTGAGTGGGCTGCCATGTTGAAAGCATTGAAGGATGCCCCCCCTGACATTCACCCTCCTTGAAAGGTCGGGGAAGAATGTTCCTATATGGATCACACTGAATGATTGAGTCTGTGTTGGGTATGGGAGGGTTAGTTCTGGGGAGTTTTGTAGGCTCAATTGGTGAATGCCCCAGAGAGAATTGTTGGGTATGTGGAGTTGCAGGGTTGGGAAGGCCCAGTTCCACATGGTGGTGTTGTTAAATAGCTCTTAGCAGACTCTGGCAAGAATGATATGTATAGGATTTCAGAGAGCAGCTGAAGGGGGGGGTTTGGAGAAAGTTCTTGGTTATTAATTACTATTGCTGGAAATCATGTGATACTGTAATATACTGTATACACTGTAAAATAGAATAACAATTATGTGGGAAAAACCCTGCAATGAAACTGTAGTGCAGTTCCTATATTCCCAATAGGCTCTGCGCATTGGAATAATATATCCTATAGATTAGACGTAGGACTGAGGTTGAATTGGTCTCTATCGAATATACTAGACTTAATTGTGTGTGCCAGCTAGCTCAGCGGTCACTAGAAACTTTCTCGAATTCACAAGAAGGGATTTGTCTCTGACAACTGCATAAACATGACAACTTTGTTTCCCCAAGATAAAACATATCTTCAGAGCCGTGGAAACAATAGATAGATGTTTCACTCAGTCAATAGTGCATGCTTCGTTTCACCAGAGGTGCAGAGAAATAAAGAGACGGGCGTTTTCAATAAAAGGATTTATTGAACAGTCTTCTTTCTCAAGCATAAGAAATGAACTGCTACAATCGTAACACTGGTTGTAAAATATAATGCATACAGTATAAATAGTAGAATAAAGTAATACTGTAAGAGCATTGTATGATTCCTAAACCATATATAAATACATAGATAAATAACAGAGGCTAAAAGTACTCAACTGGTGCTTCTAAAATACGCCTACCCCGGTGTACCTAAGCTTAGTACGAGGGAGGAAGTAAGTGAGGTGTAGCATAAATGTACTATTCATTTGCAAGAATCTGCCCAAGGTTTCTCTAAGGGTCTAATCAGCTCAGTACCTTAGTTTAGAATGGAGAAGGCTGGTCTCGGGACTCGATTTCCCAACAACCGGCAAGGGTAGCTTGGAAACACTGGAGCTGGATTTCTCGGCAGGAGAAAAGACAGGGACTCTCTCAGTGCATCTGCTGGAGGGTCAGCTACCTTCGGCACTTGCTGTAGCAGGGCGCGTCGGGCAAGTAGATAGTCTAACTGCTCCAAACCACCGTGTGTTTGCTTGGGCGAGTGTGGGCATATTTATACCTTGAAGGTGCCGAGTTTGACGTACAGTTGGACATAATGTCATCAAAGAGTCTCAGTTCTTTGAAAACTCCATGAGTTCCTGGATAAATCAATACTCAAGCAAGGGGAAGTCCCTGACTGCTGAAGGCGGGTTTTTCCAATATATCGTTGTTGATTTTCAGAACTAGTAGAAGTAGCCCTGCCATATTTGGACTGCATGAGCTATGCCTAATATGGTTATGATTTCTATGCCTATATAAGGATATGGTGATTTATACCTATATAAGGGCATGAATCGGGAAACTTACAATAGGGTCCTACAATGATACATAACACCCACTCCATGCTATCATGTTTATTTAAGAGTACATACCAAAACATAATCTAGAGCATGTGTTTACAACCCCCCAAAAATCATATAAAATGCATTTGAAATGGTTGCACACGCAAAAAATGGCATTTTTGTACAGTACCAATTTAAAAGAAATGACTTCATTGTAAGCATACGATATGATATTAACAATGCTAACTGAATGAATCACGAAAATTACATTTATGAAATGGCTCTTAGTTATAGAAAAAAGGTCGAGACCATCCCATAGCAGAATATACAAACTGTTTTTGTTTGTGGATTAGGCTAATATTGTTTCTAAGAAGTGTTCAAGGAATTTCTTATTCTTAAAGAATAGTTTTACTTTAAGCACATTACTTTTTGTGCCAAAGTTCATTTTGTTTTTTGGAAAAAGTCAAATAAATCTGTCGTTAAAATAGAGTTCCAAACTTGGTAGCTTTTGTTTTGAAAAAAGTGAAGGTCGAATTTCAGTTTTCGAAAGAACGCTGTGTGCTAATTTCAAAAGTTATTCTCGGTGTCAGGAGAAACCATTAAGTCATCAAGGCTGGCAAACAAATCGTCTACCACAGTAGATGACAGTTCGACTACTTCATTAAGAAGGTCAATTGTGCACATATGTGAAGCATCGCCGTCAGCGTCGGTTGCCACGTTAGCAATGTTCATAGCAGATGGTACCTGTGTCCTGTTGATCCGCGTATCTCACCTCCAGTTGGATTTGCCGGTAAGATCTCAATGAATGCAGTCATCCGGATTGGTAGCCGTTAGGGGCAACACAACACATGAGCCGTTACTGGACCCAGTAATGCGTCCGCATCCGTTGGCATAACCAATGGTAGTGTTAGACAGACATCTATCATGCATTCCTCTCTTCGAGCAGGCATGGTAGAACAGGTAAGATGCAATCTTGCCAGATTGGTCTGAATGACAGGAACCATGTGGTATTCTGATCTCTCAAATGAGCCAAGCCAAGGATCTGTGTTATTCTTTCATGGTACCTCATAGCCTGCAGTGCATCTTCCATGCTGACTTGGGTATCGATAGTGGCTGGATTTGCCATAACGGAGCAGGAAAATAAAAATAAGATCCCTGCTATGAGTCCTTAAATGAGAGGCAGGCCGCCTAACACGGAGTGTACGAAGTTAGGAAAAATGACCAGGACTGCTTCAAAGGGTGCTAACAGTCCCGAAAAAAATTGTCTTAAATACATGTGGAATACCGCTGGTATCAGACCTGTTAAAGATAAAACCTAACATTTCTGCCAAATGTACTGGGCAGTTTGTTGATAACAATGCATGTATCTCTGCAGAGGACCTTGCAACTTGAAGATCATACGTCTCTCTGGACGAGGTCAGTGGCACAATTTTTACAAAAGAATGGCTTTCATTCTGTTTAAAGTATCAATTCAAATAGAAGAGATGTTCAGTGAAGGCCATAGTGACGACTTCCTGTCTATCTTAGTTTTAGGAAACAATACTTGCATACAGCAAGTGACCATGGCTGACACAGTAACGAGATAGCTTATTCCTGGCATCATTCCACAACAGCTGTGATCATTTAACATAACATAGCTACCATTGGAAAGCTGCCTGAAAATTGGATCTATCACCGCTGTGGGCGAACCCTGCAGGTAGCAAGAAAGGTTTGTGGAAGAACCTTCGCAGGCTCCGTGTAAATTAATACCTTGACAATTAGTACCACTCAGTGAGCTTTCACAATTTTTACCACTAAGAAATTCTTCCTTTCCCCCACTCCAACATTTGTGTGTGTATGGTAAATCCCAGGTCGACTTAATGTATTCTTTACCCAACCTTTCATAGAGGCCTGCTGGTATATGTTTTAAGCAATACTGAAACTGGAAAGTCGTCACTGGTTTCGTGATGGTGCCATGTATTATCCATTCAACTGATGGTTTATCAGAAACGGTCAATGGTAATCTCTCCAGTTTTTCAATGCTCAGCACTGTATAGTCTGCTCCCCTCTGTGCCAACGAGATTTGTTTATCTATAAGGTTAAATACAGTAAACAGTGACGTAGTGTTGATTAAACGCCAGGGCACATAGCCAGACCGAAGGTTTTGCAATGTCCAGCCTATTAGCATTATAGAACGTAATTGAGACTGGCCATGTTGTAACATTACCAACTCCTGTTCCATTAGGTCTATGGCAGAAGATACAATGCTGTCCAAAGAATAAATTCTGGACGACAGAGTTGTTAACCGGTTGTCAACTACAAAGAGTGATTTCTCTAAATTAATACAATCAATTTCTCGTATTCTTTCAGCTGTTTCCATTTGTGTGACTTTCCAAGCTTCATTGTAAGCAGCGTATATACCGGCATTTATGAAACGTTTATGACGTGGATTACGAGGTCCAAGTAAGAATTCTCGTAAATTAACGTCATCTTTAAGCAAAGATAAGTGTTGTTTTATGTCAGGGAGTGTGGATTTCTGTAGCCATTCAAGGCATAGTTTTCCTACACTATAAGTTGGTATTATCCCTGGATGTTGTCTTTGGATATATCTTGGATCCGGACGATTTACTGTGAACCCTTGTGTCTTGTTCAGGAATCTATCTTGACAGTTATTCGTGTCTGTGGGCCAGATTAACCATTTTTTCCATCCAGGATTTGTTATGTTCGGTCGTAAAATATAATTTAAGTCTACCTCCTCATCTGAAGTTAAATTACTATCAGGTGTGGGTTTAGGTATGGACGGTTTGTTTATATCTTTTATCTTAGCAATGCCAAGACAAGATGTCTGTTGAACAGTGTCATTTAGGAACATCATTTGTTCTGGGATGATGCAGACTCTGAACAATGCTTCTAAACCTTGTATCTGACAGTCTTTTGTGCCCCAAACAGTTTTTGTCTCAATGTTGTCTTTCCAAAAGTCAAAGCCTAAGGTTGACAATTGAGCATAAAAGGCAGCAGAATACATTTGTTTAGTATTTGTCAACATACTCTTCATGCCTGTCTTATTCACATTTTTAAAGTAAAAACATTCTGGGTTTGTAACATTAAAACCTTTAAAATATGGAAATTTTCTAAGGAATGTTTTAGAACTACCTTTTGGATGAGTTGGACAATGTTCCCATTGATTATAAGTTAAAACATTTCTAGGGTTTGCAGATTTATGCAAGTAATGATGGCCACAATGATTAAACCAATACATTTCTTCATAATTTGCTGAACCTTTTAAGTATTCATGTTTTGTAAATTTTGCTGACATTTCTAAGTCTGCCATCATGTTATTAACAGTCTCAAAGTCCCAATCATCAGAAAATGTGCTGGGCAAAACAAAATCACTCGAGGAAACCTTAAATTTATGAGGAATCTTTAGCAGCTCAACAGGGACATAAATGTCATCATCAGTTGTATCCCATGCTGTTCCACCAGGTAGTGGGACCGCTGTGATGTTTACTGATGACAGGTCTCGTTGTTCACGATGAGATGATGTGTGGCTTCAGGAGCAAGTTGATGTTCTTACTTGCTGTGTCCATTTTAATGTGTTTTCCATCTATCAGTTTTCCAAAACTTAACACAAGAATGAGCCATAGCAGGAGATAAAGTACACCTAACACAATCCAAAGTTCAACCCATGGTGAAATCAGATATGTATTTGTAAGCTCTTGACCAAGTTCCTTTACTTTTTCCTTGAAAGTTTTATTTTCTGGTGTAGTTTCAGGTTCACTGGGATCCTAAGAAAAGTTTTCGAAGTTGATAAAATAGCCAGAGGCAGTTCTGTCAATAGTTGGTATTGCATCCGGATTATTTGGAATCGCTAGAGCTGTTTTTTCCCTTGACATGTTTGTATAGTCAGATGCTACATCATTGTAGACGGGAGTTTCTCGACTAACTGTTATTTGGGGTTTAAGAGGCACAATTCCATGGCTTTAATGCATAGTCCTTATTTTCTTACTTTAGAATCTTCAAAGGTGATGAGTCTTTCAGTTTGAACCTCTTGGATAGTAGCAAAATGTGGTTGTCTGCTACATCTTGGGCCTACTACTTATTATCGGCCACATGGTGTGGCCACCAGGTCGATTGACACAGACCGGTTCTCCTTTTTTCCAGCAAGGGGCGGCAGTAGTACTGTTCTTGATCCATGGATTGCTAGCACAGGTACTGGTTTTCTGTAAGAAGGCCCAAATTCCTTCTTGTCTGCTATTTTCTCCCGGACCAGATCCCCAATCTTTGGAATCCAGACAGGTCTTGCTGGGACAGGTGGTTTTTCTTCAGTGGTCGTTTGTTTTTTTGCTGGTATTGCTTAGACTTCTTCTTGTTTTATTTAAGTCCTGTAAAACAGCCAAACGATCTTTGATTTCAAAGGGTTTTTGCTCCACCACTGAAGTTTGACGATCAAGATCTTTAACCAACATTCTAGTACCAAAAACGATTTCATATGGAGTGATTCCACCCAGAGAATTTCTTAGCAGGTTATTAAGACTACGTTGGACATTTATTAGATGTTTGACCCACCCATCACCCGAACCTAATACCCTAGCTGGTATAGATTGCTTTATGTCACAGTTATTTCTCTCCACAACCGAATTTCTCTCAGGATGGAAAAGACTCGAAAATTGGAATGCAACGCCCAAGCTGGCCAAAGCCTCCTTGTAAGTCCTATAGCTAAACGCAGGTCCCTGGTCAGAATGTAGCGTGCCGATTGCTTATGTGCCGATAAAGACTCGCAAATCTTTTATAACAGTTCGGGCGTCAGCTGAGCAGTGAGGCCACATCCAAATGAATCTCGTCTTAATATTTTTGGGACTGCATCAGTCCATTCGGACGTCTGCATGTAGATAGCCTTATGCAGTTTAACATTGGTGTCTGTACTGGGCTGGCTATGTTGTAGTCAGGAATCTGGTGGTGTTCAAAGCTGTGGTATTTGTAATAGTCATCGCAATTAATTCCGAATTAGTATACATGAGCTTTCATCCCTAGCCACCAGTACATTTCTTCTAATTCTAGTAGAGATTTAGAGATCCGTTGATGTATCAGACCCTTTCCCATATGTGCTTCGAAAACGACAGCACCTCTCCGGTTCCTGTTTGGAATTACCCTATCCCCCACTCCAGGGATATGAGCAAAAGGAACAGAGTTTGCATCAATTATGTATGTATACTCGAGTGGATAATTTAGAGGTAACGTGGCTCCACTGCCTTTGCTCTTGGCATTGACAGCGAGCATGGTTTCACCATCTATCATTGTTTTCGAACGATTGATTGTAGCTACGGAAGCCGTTTGCACAGCTGCCTTCGCGGCTTCATCAGCCAATTAATTCCCTGCAACGTGAACGCCATCACACTGATGACTCAGTGTATGAATCACGTGAGTCTTTTATAGTTCTTTCTGTAAAAGAACTACTTGTTCCCAAAGCTTTTTATGCTTGATTGTGCCACCTTTTGTATTTTTGTAACCATTTTGAACCCAGGTCTGCAGATATTCACTGTAATTCCGGACGCAGTTATACGAATCGCACACTATGAGTGTGGGGAATTCGCAATCGGTATTTTCAAGCGCCATCTTGAATGCCTGTAGTTCAGCTCTCTGAGCTGTACAGTCTCCGAGAGATTGAGTTTTTGTGACCATAGGTCTGAATTTACCATCATGCCAGCGACCTTTACCAATCGTGCACGCAGCACTATAGGCTTGTTTACCCCCAATTGCGGGCTGTGCTGATCCGTCAGTATATATTAAACAGCCGTAATGTTCTAGAGGAAGAATTTCAGTAGGCAGAGGACATTCTTGTTCATAATGGAGAAATTATTGTGTCTTCAAGTAAGGATCAAAAACATATTCAACGTCTGTTGCAGCAAGAGAATTAATTCATTGTATCCATCTTGGATGTAGAGCTTTTGCATTTGGAATGCTTACCTTTGTCACCGCCTCTAAGGCAGGTACAGGTGTAACGACTTTAATGCGTTTACCCTGTGCGAGGGCTCTCTCCTTGCTACAGCAGTTTGAACTGCTGTCAGAATCTTTTCTGTTGAAGTGAATTTCATTTCAGCTTGTGTGTTCAAGTGTGATTTGTAAGCTATTGGTACCTAGTCACCTTAATTAAAGGTTGGGTATGTGAATCCGCATCTCCCTGGGATGATTCAGATAGCAAAGTTGCGTACATTGTTGCGTGTTTGTAAGTGTGTTTTTGCCAACATGTCTGTTTGTACTGAACACAAAATTTCTGTGTGTTTTTGAGTCCAATTAGTTGGTTTGAATCAGGTTTGATTAGTTCATAGAGAGGTTTAACCCTTTCTGCGTTATTCAGAATGTAAGTTCGTCCGAAGTTTAGGAATCCTAGAATTGATTACGTTTTGTAGCGTTTTTGGCATTTGAAGCAGCGCACATTTTTCTAAAAAGTTTGCTGCCAGGCTTTTGCCTTCACTTTAAAGTTTGTATCCGAAGAATAGGACGTTGAGGTGGGCAATTCTGGACTTTTTAAAGTTGAATTTCTACACTTCTGAGGCGAACCCAAGTATTATGGTGTTCACCCTGTTCAAGTGCCTGTCCAAATCATCATCTGTAAGGTAGATGTCATCAACATAGGATAATGCCTCATCATCATACATTTGTAGTAACTCTGTTACTCTGGCTGAAAATAATCCAGGACTGTTCTTGAATCCCTGGGGGAGACGACAGAAGTGTCATTTTTTCCCCATTATTGAGAAAGCGGTCAAGTACCTGCTTTCTGGTGCAATGTTTTGGCAGAAGAAACCGTTTGAAATATCTAAAGTAGTTTTATATTTCTTCCGAACTATATTATTCATCAGTGGTGCACTGTGTGAATTTTGTACTGCAAAGGTTTTGCAACAAGAGTTTAAATGTCTGTAATCCAAAACTAGACGATATGTTTCATCTGGTTTGGAGACAGAAACAAAGGATTGTTCATTGATGAGGTGCATGCTTCAATCACCCCTTGGTATTCAAGTTGATCTAAGATCTCCCTGACTTGTTTTTTAGCTTCCTGCTTTTCTGGATACTGCTTCTGAGCAGTAGGTTGATTTTTTATCTGGATCTTATAGTGAGGAGAATCCTCATCCCATCCCACATGAATTTTTATATAATGCTGGAGCCTGGGCTACATCCCATTTTCTGGCATAGGTGTATTTTTTTAATAGGAATATGATTAGAGAAGGCTGGCATAATGATCTCTTCGCCATGTGGGCACTCCCTGACAAATTCAGGTGGCCAGTCTTTTTCAGATAGAAGGATGTCATAACCTTTAGATAATTTTTCCCAAAAGAGTACTTTTATCATCCTAGTTATATCCCCCTCTATTCAGAGTGTTACTTCATATAACTAATGAGGTACACTAACCCTGGTGTCGGCAGTTTCAACCTGAATGCATTCATTCAGATCCACTGTCTTCAGATGATCTTTCAGGATCCTGCGAGCTATGGTGACCTCTGCTGCGCTGTCCAGCATTGTCTGGGCCCACTCCCCGTTCTTGAGTTGTGTCCTCAAGATCCTCGCATGTCTAATTTTAATACTTGCTACCTTATTTTTGGAGAATTGAGTTTTCTTATTATTTGGAACATGTTGATCGTCTTTGGACTTCACACGTTCTTCTTTTTGTTCTGATCGTCCTCTTCTTTCGGATTTCTGCGAGGAAGTCTGAAAGGTACGAGAGGATCGTGTATCAGTATCTTGATATCTATCAGGTTTTCTTAAATTAACCCTATTTCTAAGGTTATATCTTTTTTCAGAGTGCTCCTTTTGGGGATATCTAATTCTGGACAGAGCGCTTCTCTTTAGGAAGTGACTGTCTACTATTTTCCCATTTCTTTTAGGAGTAGTTAGATTGTTTTTGATTAAAAAAACTGGATTTTCTGTTAGTTCATGTTTTACAGCTTTCCCTCCCAAACTATCTCTTCCTAGTTCTTCCTAGGATTTTTCAATAATTCTGGCAAGTTCATACAGTAGCTCAGTAATATCAAGTTCTTTTAAGTTTTGGCGGATTGCCACTGATGCTGCTTCACCTTTAAACCTGTTTTGTGCAACTGCTGCTGCTGCAGCTCTAGCCAACTCTTCGTCACTCTCCATCATTTTTTATGAAGGTTTGCAGAGCAAGTTTCAAGGAAATAAAGATAAGGTGCACAATATTTTGGAACACTGTATCCTTCAACGTTGAACAAAACCAAAAACTAATACATATGATTTTTCGTCCTACTCAGTTTAAGGCAGATATTTTATCCTCTAACCCACTGCAGACGTCTATTGGAGTTTTTTATGGGATAAAGTGGTCTCTGTGAAAAGCACAACTGAGTTACTCTAGTATCTAGCGTTAAATTAGTGCCTTACCAAAAGTTGGGCACCATGTAGTGTAGTTCCTATATTCCCAATAGGCTCTGCGCATTGGAATAATATATCCTATAGATTAGACGTAGGACTAAGGTCGACAAGGACTCTATTGAATATACTAGACTTAATTGTGTGTGCCAGCTAGCTCAGAGGTCACTAGAAACCGTCTTGAATTCACAAGAAGGGATTAGTGTCTTACAAACGCATAAACATGACAACTTTGTTTCCCCAAGATAAAACATATGTTCAGAGTCGTGGAAACAATAGATAGATATTTCACTCAGTCAATCATGCATGCTTCGTTTCACCAGAGGTGGAGAGAAATAGATAGACGGGCGTTTTCAATAAAAGTATTTATTGAACAGTCTTCTTTCTCAAGCATAAGAAATGAACTGCTACAATCGTAACACTGGTTTTAAAATATAATGCATACATTGTAAATAGTAGAATAAAATAATACTTGGTATAGGAACCATACATGGTATGGTTCCTAAACCATATATAAATACATACATAAATAACAGAGGCTAAAAGTACTCAACTGGTGCTTCTAAAATATGCCTACCCCGGTGTACCTAACCTAAGCTTAGTACGAGGAGGAAGTAAGTGAGGTGTAGCATAAATGTAGTGTTCTTTTGCCAAGAATCTGCCCAAGATTTCTCTAAGGGTCTAATCAGCTCCGTACCTTAGTTTAGAATGGAGAAGGCTGGTCTCAGGACTCGATTTCCCAACAACCCGCAAGGGTAGCTTGGAAACACCGGAGCTGGATTTCTTGGCAGGAGAAAAGACAGCGTCTCTCTCAGTGCATCTGCTGGAGGGTCGGCTTCCTTTGGCACTTGCTGTAGCAGGGCGCGTCGAGCAAGTAGATAGTCTAACTGCTCCAAACCACCGTGTGTTTGCTTGGGCGAGTGTGGGCATATTTATACCTTGAAGGTGCCGAGTTTGACGTACAGTTGGACATAATGTCATCAAAGAGTCTCAGTTCTTTGAAAACTCCATGAGTTCCTGGATAAATCAATACTCAAGCAAGGGGAAGTCCCTGACTGCTGAAGGCGGGGTTTTCCAAGAAATCGTTGTGGATTTTCAGAACTAGTGGAAGTAGCCCTGCCGTATTTGGACTGCATGAGCTATGCCTAATATGGTTATGATTTCTATGCCTATATAAGGATATGGTGATTTATACCTATATAAGGGCATGAATCTGGAAACTTACAATAGGGTCCTAAAATGATACATAAAACAATCAAGAGGTGGACCACAGGGAAATTAATGAGCAGGGCTCCCAACTAATCTAGACTGGAAAACTACAAAATGAACTTAATAAATATAAAACATATGTATAAAGATAGAAGAAACACAAGGCATAGCATATTAGCATAACAGACAAATTTAGGAGGTCTGTTATTAAAAAATATTTAGTGATCTAAATTATAAAGGACTAAACACTCTACAAAAATGTTGGTGATGAATTTACTCTAGAAGACACTTCATGCAGAATTACAGTGCAGACATTTGAAAATTTGGTCTCCGACATGTCAAATCGTAGTTGATCTGTTTACATATCCAGCTTAAGGACCTTTAATCACCAAACACTCTCGGACTGTCATGCTAGGTATGCCTATGTGACAAGAAGGGAATGCCGCATAATGTAATTTAAAAGCAATCATGACCCTCTAGTTTAACGTTCTCAAATGAGAAAAGTTTAGAACATGGACAGAGGATGAAGAGGGCATTATGATGCTGCATCTAGCTAGCAGAATATATGGTGCAATGTAACTAAACAAAATAAGGGAAGAGGAAGAAACACCAATGATGATTCTGTACCTTGAAAACCCAGACAATTTTTTTTTCAGTCATCAGCTTTCCTAGTTACAGGCCTGACCTGTAAATATTACATTGTGCGCAGAGGAAAATGTATAAAAATACAATTTTACAAACATAAAACAATGAAAATATATAAACCACGACTTAAAAGACCCCTAAACCGGCCGTAGGATTCTTGTTTCCAGTCCTGGTAGGACCTGGACTGGAAGTTAGGGCTGGACTGTTCCTATTGGGCGCAGGATAAAGACTGATTTGCATACGGGTTGGTCTAAACTGGAATGGCATGGTGAGCAATAAAATGATGGATTTAGGCCCAGATCTCTGTACTGGGGTGAATGTATGACATTGTTTTTCATTCTGTCCTTCAATTGTTCCTTTTCAAGAGTTTTACGACTCTGAAGTGGATAAAATATATAATATGTTCAACATTCATTCTCCAAGAAATCTAGAAAAGGACTGAATTTTCAGATATGATTAAAAAACATCATTATAGTGGGACAGAAACTAACTTCAGACAACTAAAACATCATTAAAGTTGCCTTCTTGGGCCAATTAGCAAATCATCTTCTGATTTCATTCATGACAAATGTAAGGCTTTCACATCTGTTCTAATATTGTCTTTCTCAATAATTGACTTAATGAGTTTTGGAAGATGAAGATGATAATTTGCAGGTGATTTGGCAAAATTAATAGAATGGAATTTGTTTTGTTCCACATACAGGAATGTTAAATGTATATACATGTCTTTGTCGTTGTTGTATTTGTATTGTATATTTACCATTGAATGAATAAGTGTATGTGTCTTATCAGACAATCTGAAAAAAATTAAAAGATTTATAAAATCGGATATTAAAAGGTTAAATAAATAATCAGATCGAGTTGGATTGACTACAGTGATCATTGCTTTCGCTGGCAAGCATTTAAATTAAGAAGTAGCCGGGTACACTGTTGTGCACCACTTATTTCAGCCCCACCTGGCTACAGGTTTTTGGACCAAACTCCTCTTTTTGTTCATATGGTCACTTTTCTTAAAATTTCACCTTTTCGGAATTCTTTGCACTATCTTCTTTGGACATGATGTTCACCAGGAATGGTGTAAGCAGTGATGCAGAAGCACTCCTTACTTCCAGCACCTTCCTAGGTTTCTGGGTTGCTGCCGCATCCTGTATTTGTAAACTTCCTGGTCTGACATCATTTTGCACCCAGAATGCAATTTTTCCTATTTTGCTATTTCCTATCAGGAAATCACAATTTTGCAATTTCCATAGTTACAATTTCCTAATTGTGAATGTGAATGTGTAGGAATTGCTAATTAGGGAAATCGGCGGTTACAGACATACAGTTTTGCGATTCCCAAATAGCGATATCTATGCATTCACAATTTGGAAATCACAAATGCGAAATGTTATACATATGGCCCTATAGTCTCAATAAACTCTTTACCTCAGCATGGCAATGTGCAAACCCTAATTCTGTGTGGGTGCCTCAACCATTATAATAAATAGTACGATTGTGTGCAACTTTGCACTCCCTTCAGAAAAGGTGACATCAGTTCTTAATTTTCTAGTCACAAAGCTCAAATTCTTCATTTCAAATGTCGGAGCTGGTGTGCAACTTACATATGTTTTCATGGTATTTTGCTCCTGGTGGCGGCCAGCATGGATCTGAGGTAGGAGGGCAGGCGTAGGGGCAGAAAGAGGGGAGAACGTGGGGAAAGTGGCTATTAAAAAATAAAATACAAATCTTACTTACTCACCAATTCTTCGCTGCATCTCTCCTCTGTAGTCCTCCCTCGCTGGCCTGAAATGAAGCACACACAGGCTGCCAATCAGCCAATCACAACGCTGCCTTAGCAGCATCGTAATTAGTCTCAGCGCCGTGTTTTGATGCTCAGACGCTGACTGGGAGCCTGGGCATGATCTCCACGCAAACTGTAATGCAGAATGCATAGAGAACATGCAAAGTGTGCTAGACTGTTTGGCCGACCAAGAGGGCCGGCCAAGCAGTCAAGTGATTATCTCCTTATTTTTCCTTTATTTCACTGCTTAAAAAGCAGTGGGGCAACGCTCCTCCACCTTAGCGGAGGAGCCACCACTGCTTCTCGTGAGTAAAATGCTGTATCACCTATAATAGAACCTGTAACATCAACGAGCCCGCAGTTCAAGCCTGGATTCTGATATGGGCTTGCAGAGCATTAGTGTTTCGAAATGCCAATCTGTGGTTTGGCTTACTTGGAGAAAAGAGTGGTCTACCTGAGAAAAATGTAACCTTTTTCCATACCACAGTTGAAATGCTATTTATCTGAATTCTTTAAGTTCAAAAATTACATTTAACTGTGCACAAAATAAAAAAAAGCTTATAAATTAGTTAACTGTTTCATATGCAGTTGTTCATGAATCATGACAGATTTTGTTTTGCCAGAGCTTGAAGCATAGGTTTCCTTCTTCCAAGAATTCCAGCCATTTCAAAAACACATGAAAATATGTTCCACGCACTGACTGGGCATCTGTCCAAGAATGAAGATTGCTAAATACATTCAGAACGTTTTTATTGTTTGTGTTCATCATCAGCACCTAAAATCGAAGGAGTCTGGTGCAACCTATAAACGGCTGCGTTTCATTTACAAAGCAAATCAAACGGTTTCCTAAACACATATGCCAAAATTGAGGGCAGTCACTCAGCCATGACGGGTGGCCTAAAGTCATTCTCCCTGAGTGGCACCCCACAGGTTTCCAAAACACAAAAATATTTGAACCTGCTATTTACTTGTAAACCATATCAACCTCGTAGGATGCTGAATTGATCCATCTCTATTACATGAAACATTATTAAATGCTTTGCTCCATACCACTCTGAAATGAAGACATTTAAGTAGGCAGTGCGATGGAGACTATTAAATTAGCCTGGTAACACACGGAGTATCACATCCACCATGTTCTTCCGGCATAGTGGCATCCATAGGCGTCTGCTCAGGGGTGAATTTGGCGAAGAAAATCTACTTGGTACACACATATACCTATTTGCTACATCAATCAAACAAATGTAATTGCATAACTGTGGCTAACCCTTTGCTTTCCACCCTGGAGGTGACAGTGCATACGCCGTGCGGGACTACATCTTGACACTGTACCTCAACCCAGCCACACCACATAAGCAGAGGTACAATGCGGCACACATCAGCACACTGAATGTGATAGAACGCACCTTCGGAATACTGAAAAGTCATTTCCGCATTCTTCACAAGACTGGTGGAGCGCTGCAGTACAGCCCAAAGACATGCTGCAGGATCGTGGCTGCATGTGCCATGTTGCACAACATAGCCACCAGAAGAGGCATACACATCGAGATGTCTGACAGTGAGTCTGATGGGGATGACCAACCACCCCCAGAACACCGACAGGCGCATGTGGCAAACTCAGCAGAAGGGCAGAGGAGATGTGCACACATCACCTAACATTATTTCTGAGGTAGGTAATGATAAGCCATAACAACTAAATGGTGAACGTAAAAGAATGTATTGACGTGAGCCCATGCCTAGCCAAAAACATAAGGGCAAAATATGACTGTGATTGCATTAAGGTCCAAAGTCAAATGAACTGTTTCACGGACTGGATAGCAATCACTAGTTTGTAATTGACCATGGTTACCCCACCATGTCCCAAAAAGGAGGACATGCCTGGCTAGCGCCTCCTGCAACACACCCCTTGCCTCCCCTCACCTGCTTCTGCTACATCACCCTGATGTGTTCCTGAAGATGTGGTGCTGTGTGAACGGCGCCTCCTGGCAGTGGTCACTGGCACAGATAGGCTACTGAGGCTCGATGCCTCCTCACTCCCCTCCTCCCCTGTCAAGTTGAGGTCACCCACAGTTCCGGCCTGGAGATGTTCCACAGCAGTGGTCACTTGTCCTAGGGCGCTGGCAACATCCCCACAGAAACGTCCAAGATCAGTTTGCATTGCCACGGAGAGCCGTGCTAGCAGCGCAGTGGTGTTGCTGAGCTTGTTGGTGGCCCTTGTATTTGCTGACATGCTGATCATGCTCTGGCGATGCCTTCTCCACTTAGTGCTTTGTACTGCAAGCACCTCCCGGGTGAGTTCCTGTAGGCTGGAGTTTGTCTGCCTGTTACCCTCTGCAACCACTTTTGTCAGCTCATGCACATGGTCTGCCTTTGTGCTGATGTTCTTTGCCAGATTTGAGATCTGTAGATTAATTGATCCCATGTGTCTTCCCTGCAGGCGCTGCACACGTAACATTTGGAACTCTAAACCTCCATACACATTGGGAGCCTGCTCTTCACCTGCAGCAAAACAGGCCCTGGACCTGCGCCGTCGTCCCGCTTGGACCTGGGCTTGTGGTGGAGGTGGTGTTGCTGGCTGGACCCTGTAGTGGATGCAGGAGTCAGCTTGGCTTCCATTGGCTGCAGTGAAGGGACATGTGCACTGCGTTTTGGTAGTGGGGGTGGTGTGCATGCTGGGGCCACTGGAGTCTCAACATCGGTCTCAGCAGGTGTCTTTGAGATGTGGAGGCGGTCACTATCTTCGGAGTCTGCCTCATCTGCATCTGTGATGTGAAACAGTGCAATGTTAATTTTGGTGAATCCTACAATTATGTTACATTTAGCATACTTTGCTCACATTAAATCAATAACTGAAAACACTAGCTGCCATGCAGTGTTGGTGTGTTTTGCTATCCATTGTTGCTTTTGAATGTCCACTTGGCTGACATGACTACAACTCCCATGATACATCTGGTGTATGAGGGAAAACGTGGACTGGAGTTTGATCTGTACACTTTGATTTGCCTGGATGTATGTGCACAATTATACATTACGCAAAGGATTATGCTTGCCTGCATCTTACCTTGTGGGGTACTTGCTGCGCCTGATGTGTCCAGCTGTGGGACTCCAACAACTGCTTCAGGCAGGATTGTCGCCTTCACAAGGTCCTCCAGGGCTGTGTTGTTGGGTGCAGTCGATGGTCCCCCTCCTGTGGCACCTGCTTCCTCCAGCCTTTTGTCTATGCGCTCTTTGGCACGTATCCGCAGGTCGTACCACCTTTTTTTTAAGTCATCAATGCTGCGGTGTATGACACCCACAGCATTCACTTTTGTCTTGATGAGCAGCCATATCTTTCTTTTTTCTGCCTCTTGCACTTTCAGAGACAATTTGCCAAAGATCTTGTCATGGCTTCTGCTGACATCCTCAATGAGATATTCCAGTTCACGCTCACTGAACTTCATCTTCCTCTTCCTGGGTGTGGCACTCTCCCCAGATGCTGTTTTCTCCATCCTGTGTCATACAAAGTTGCTTGATACAGATTAGGAAGTGTTTCAGATCAGCTCCAGCACTCTGCCTCCTCCTCTGAACTCCTCTGGGCACTGAATGAAGCATGGGTTGGATGACTTCCTGGTTGTGATGTCACCGGCCTGCTTCAATTACGACACGCTTTTTGCGATTTTCGCTACGAGCGTAATCGCTAATAGTGATCTCGCTAATGTCGATATCGCAATTTGGGATTTGCTGTTTCTGCTCCTCGCATTTGTGTCCTCGCAAAGAGTTATTGCGATTATTTGCAAACTGATATTTCCTCCGAGTAGCTTCATGCATTCCGGATAGCGTTTTTTTAATTGCGATTCCTTATTTTTCGCAGTTAAGACACCGCTATTTGGGATTTTGATGCATGTGCCTGTGTATTAGGTAAACATTATCTGAATTAAACATTATACCAGGTTTCTCCAACAAGTAGCTCTCCACCTACTTGGAGGTAGCTCCCCTGAATACAAGCATTTGCTTGGTTCAATTATATATACAGCAAAATTAAAAAGTGTGTATTTGAGACAAAATGCGTGTATTTTCAGAATTCATAACCTGATGTTTGGAGAAAAATGGTTGAATTTCCAAAATATCTTTATAGCTAATAGTTATGCGATAAATCATGTGGCATTGGGTATAATTACTACTAATATTAACTTGGTGTCAGCCCATTGAAGCTATTGCTGTTGTACATTACAGCGCCTTTACATTCCCAGGATTAGTAATGTGCTCTATAAAAGTATTTTCTTTCAATCATTCATGAATTATCTATGTGGAAGCACTACACGTTGATAAAACATGTTTTCCATTGCTGCTGGCAAGCATTCCTGATGCACTGAAGAGACCACTGATGGTAATTTTGCTTATGGTGGCCACTAACATAATCTTGTCTGACGTGGTCACTATTAGAACACTAATAATATCAATGGCTCATGATGGTTCTCACTGAGTCAGTCAGTCAGAAAATACTTTATTCGACTCTTAAAAGAGCCATAAAATATTGCACTTACATAATTTCATTTAAAAAAGGAGAAAACCAACAGGTCCACATACACAATAATTACAAATTGTAATCAGTAGTTTATATTTGCTACAAATCTTAAAATTAGTAAAAAGATACTTTAAAAGACAGTATATAATTTCAGTTGTTTCTAAGGTGAGTAGATATTTGAATGCCAATTAATGGTTTCTAATCCCCGCAGTAAATAAAAGAGGACGAATAAACAATTTCCTCTGGGGGGGTATAAAAACTGCAAAATAAAATAAAGTGCATAGTACTTTGGCATGAACAACTATCAGAAGGGCATACTGGAAGTGAAGCAAACCAGGAGCCTTGGGTAGGGAAAGCAAATAGGTTATGGATTGTTTTTAACCGTAACCTAGTCAGCAGAGATTTCCGCCTTTCATTTAAATCAATTTGTAAATAAAGTGCTGGTTCTCTTTGTAGCTGGGAAAGAGGCTCTGGATAATTAGTCATATTACAAGTAATATCTGTCCATTTATGATTTTGGTGAAAAAAGTACTTTAATAGAGGCGGACAAAACCTTCTTTAGGGTGTCAGGGATTCTATAGTATTCTGTTATATCCATTTTAATGAAATTCATTTGACCTAGCTTAACCATGGAATGTCTAGGCTCTTATCCAGCTCCATACAATCAGTCAGTATTGTCCAACAAAGGGTTTTTCTAAATGTTTAACCAAAGCAGCAGCAGTTGTAATGCAATGTTATCTTTCAGGTAACTCATTCCTACTTCATTATGGCGCAAAGCAACAGGGAACTCTGGGGCACTGATAGAAGTCTCCTTACAAACTTATTTCCTGTGAAGTACCACTCAGTTCCAAAAAAGGTTGGAGACCCCTGCATTATACAGTATGCATTTCAACCAGTGAAGCAGTATTATTGAGTTTTGTGGGGCGGGGGTGGTCTATAGAGTATCTCAATCACATTTGATCTTTTTACACCACCATTACACCGTTTTGCTTTCCACATCTTTGATATCCTTCATTTGCCTCATCTCTTTCCTTTGAGGTTCTGTGAAATCCGATCTTGTCCTGTGAGGTTATGGTTCCGTCACGATTTTGGTGATGTTATACCGTATTTAGTAAGTTCGGATAATATGGAGTGAGTTCGTCACGTTAACTAGCGAGTTCATTACGTATTCAGAGACTTCGTCTCGAATATGGGTTCCATTTTGTTCGTGCCTCCATTTTGTGTTGCCATCACGTAGGCCGATTAATGTGGTCAAACGAATAAAGCGACCTGGCCTTCTCGTACTGGTACACATTAACAGGGTCCTTCTTGACTCTAAGGTGAAATATAAGGATCTGACTCCTTCACCTGAAACTGACCCTGCTAAGCCAATTTCCTTGGTTGATTGTTGTCTGAGATTGCCAATCAATGTTCAGGACATCGTTAACTTTTAGTTTCCTTACACATGCCTTATCTTGCTCGTTATCTGTAATTTTTCATTTTCTATACTCCTTTATTACATGCATTGTGCTTTCAATTATGGGTTTGTCCGGCTTGTGGAGATTGAATTTGGGACATTCCTAATAATTACCTTTGGGCTGGGTTACTGTGAATTGAGTTTTCTGTCATGTGATACTTTGTTTGAGAATGTACCTTATTGGTTAGAATTTTGCGCAATGGGTGTGCATCTAATGTGGATCTTGTGCATAAAAAGAGATGTCTTGCCTTACAAAATTGAGCAGTCTCCTGAGAATATACACCATGCTGTATTTTTAGGATCACTGTTACTAGCTGCAGCTAATAAATTTGGTCTTTGACGCCACCCAGAAGTATTCTGTATCTCTGTATACCAAGACAGGTGAATCCAAAGACTTTGGGCGAGCCCCTGGCGCCACTGGGTTTAAAAACCCGGTTCTTCAGTTGGCGCCCAACATGGAGCAACTTCAGCGGTACTGGTCCAAGCCCGAAGATTGTGAGGAGCTTTGTGAGGAAATTCTGGAGGAGGGCCCCCACTTCATCGACCCCTGCATGTCGAATGTGGACTGAAGGTTTTTACTGCGAGGCTTCCCCTTTCTGACGGCTACGAAGGACTGCTGCCCTGACTGTCTTGGACCCTTTTGTGATGATTTGTAAGGCGAGACGTTAGACTGTCTTCTGGTGGCGTGACAGACATTTTGGTTAAGTATAAGTGGGGCGCTCCCACAACTTTGTTTTGTTTCTTGGGTTTCTTTGATTCGGTCTTTGCAAATACCGAAGCCGAGGGGCTAGTATATTTGCGAGTATATCGTTTTTGATAACCCCTCGAAGTTTGAAGCTAGATTAGTGAGCTATAAGATGCCTAGTCTTAGCAAACTTAGGAAATGGTTTTGTTGTAGTTGTAACAGGGATTCCCGATCAGAGGACTCATGTCCGATACTTCCGGCTGGAACTCCGACTTATGAGCTCTATTCAAAGCATGGTGTGGGTCCCATTACGTTTAATGAAGTATGGGTCCGCTATACAAAGAAAGATGGTGTCTTACGATGGCCCCAACCTGGTAGTTTTGAATCAGATGTTTTAGACAATTTAGAAGTTGCGTTATTTAGGAAGAAAGCCCGGCCGGCGATGTTGGACTCTTTCCGCCTCTGGCGTAAGGAAGCCAAACAGCGAGAAATTAAGCAAGCTAAGAGATATAGGAAAGAAAAGAATATATCGATAATACAAGCTGCTAGGCAGTTTAAAGACGATGAAGAAGATTGTGCAATTGAGGTGTCAGATAGACAACATTGCATGGCCATTGACAAATGTTACCCGGCTTTGCCTCCACTTCTTCCAAATGTGACTAATGACCCTGAAAAGGATCCTTTGATGTCGCATTTGTTGAGATTACCACCCCCTTATGTGCAGAGTGCTACGGCACCTCCGCGACCTCCAGTTGTTCGGCCCCCTGTTGTTCTCCAACCACCTGTTCCTCCACAATTGGTTCTTTCTCCCCCGGCGCAGTCCCCTCTAGGGAAGCCAGCTTTGCTAACAGTTCTGCCTCAAACTTCTTTGCCTTCCTCTCCTTTGCCTTCAACTTCCTTTGCTACTGACCCTACGTCTCTGCCGCCTCAAAACACTTTGTCTCCTGTCCTCATGTCAACTTCTTCTCCTTCTGCTCGACAACGAATGACTGAGACGGTCACTAGTCTTTTGTCTCCTCTCTTTGGGTCACTGAATATGACCCCTGTTTCTGTCAGCTCCCTAGTTCCGAGGAGCGGACAGTGTTAGATCTCCATGCTCGTAGATGGGTTTCAAATGCCTCCAAGTATAATCTACAAACGGTTATGGATGTCTTCCTACAGTGGGAGGCATCAACACAAAGGTATGTTTTTGATGTTATGTGTACTTTCCTCCGTGAAGAATGGGTAGATAATGAATTTGGTCCAATTCCATTGGAACTACTTAATGTTCAGTCTGAATTTGCTAAAGGGATGATAGAGGGTCCCGATGTTGAGGAAGCGGTAAAGACGCTTCTTGTCTTTAGGTCTTTAGGTGTAGACTTTCTTCTCAGTCGTTGTTTGAACCTGACCCTTCTGTTAGGAGAAAAGTGAAGCAGTACCCGATGAGAGAGGTTCCCCCTGTATGGAGAGAGGCAGTTTTGGCTGATGCCGCTCAAGGTATTCAGGCGGTACCGGCTCATTTTCAGCGAGTGTGGGTACATGTTCCTTGGAAGAGAGCAGAGGTCCTGGCTCTTAAGCAGACTTTGCCTGACCCCCGTAAAAATCCTGCTGGTTATTATAAGGAGTTGTCCCAGACAGTTGATGCGTGTGTTATTAATTTAGCTGACATAGATATGTTGTTGGGTAATGTAGTCCCTCAACCTTTGTGTGCGAAGATCCGTCACGAGGATCATGGGGCAGAGTTGGGAGATACGTGGGTTAATATTGCTGCTGCAGATGGCCGGCAAGTAGGAGGGGCCAAACCTGAGCCTTTAGTTGCAGATCTACCTGGTAGGATTATTAATTTAATGAAAACTTTGATGCCTCCAATGCGAGTGAATTGGGACAAGTTAGCAGCATGCAAACAAAAGAAAGACGAGAGTGTGTCTGGTTTTTTTTCACCAGGTTTAAGAAACATTCATTGATCATAGTGGTCAGGACATGAGTACAGAAGGTGGTCAAAGGTTGTTTGTGGTTAAGTTTGTCTATAATTTGCTTCCCGAGCTTTCTAATAAGTTAAAGGACTCCTAGAGTTCATGGGCTGTTTCTCCTTCGGCTCAGATATTGGCCACTGCACAATACTATGAGAACAGAGATATAGAGGAGAAGGATAAAGTAGAGAAGAAGACTAAAGAATAAAAAATAAAGGTTCTTCTACAACAGGCGTATCCGCCTCGCCCTAATCAGCGTCAGTTTCAGCAACCTTCTCAGTTTCAGCAACCCCCACAGTTTCAGAGATTGTTGCAGAAGCCTGAGTCTTTTCCTTCGCGACTTCTGCTAGGCCCTAATCAGTGCACTTATTGTAGAGAGGAAGGTCATTTCAAGAATAGTTGCCCGATTCTGCTACAGCGTGTAAATGGTATGGTTTGAGAGGTCGTGGTGTACTGTCCAACAAGTAACTAGGGGTAGGGGGCGTGGAGCGTTTCCCCAGAATGAACGTTCCTTTCCCCCTCAGAATTCTATGAATTGTTTTGATCAACAGAATGTTTCGTCTGTTCAGTCTGCTCAATATTACACTGATGATTATTATGTTGAAAGCGAGAGGGCTGATTTTAATAATAGCTAGGACAGCCATGGACAAAGAGAGGGAGTAGTGTCAGTTCCAGTAGACCAGGGTGGAGCTTAAGTTGAAGTAATTACATCAGGTGTGGCAGAACCTTTTCTTTTGGATACTAGTGCAGCAAAGAGTTCTATCATGCACTCTAAACTCCCTGGCGTACCTTTGTCTGGCTTGATGAATGTTTCAGTAGGATTTTCGGGCGCTCCAGTTCGTAACCCAGTTTCTTGTCCTTTGCCTCTTTCTAATGGGCCTTGTGAATTGGAAGCACCCCTTATTCTAAGGACAGGTTGTGGTGAGAATCTGTTTGGTTTGGATTTGTTGAAAAGATTGTATGCGACATTACATTGTTCTCCTTCGGGAGTACACCTTACGTTGGGTAAGAAAGTGATTTCTCTGGAGGGGGTGGAGCTAGCCGGCGTCTATGGCGGACGCGTAAGAACAGAGCTCCGCGTCGGCGCCAACTATTATCCGACAAAGATCCTTGTTCAGCAAAGAAATCCCAGCGAAAACGGCAGGAATTGTCGACCCTGCTCCTTCCGCAACTCCACCCGAGGTTTGGGGTCGCTGCACGCTCGGACACACCATTTTTCATCGGCTGCGAGGTGGCGAGAGACCAGGCCGCGATCCCCGACCTCGCTTGAGAGCCGAGACCGAGTTACGTGACCCGACGTGCGGCCACGCGGACAAGCTGACCTAGACCCCTCCGGGTCCCAGCGAAGGCGGACCCCAAGACTCCACGCCACCTCATCGACACACAGAGTCACCAGCTGGTGGGGGCTCCTGGAGCCGTGAGACCCCGAAAAACCCTGGGCTAACCGCGGAGAAGGCGGTGAGCCACGTGGCACAGGTCGGGGCCTGACGAGGCGCCATCACCCAGGTCCCGTCGACGAGCGAACCCCTCAAGCCCTGAGCAGGAGAGCGGCTAGGTACCAACTCAGCCGGCACCCCGGGCGGAGCCCGCCACGCTCCCCCGACCCAGAGGCATACCCACGTCCATTGCCGCAACAAACCGCACCCAACGGGGGCAACGCACTGATCACCCGCTGCACCCCCCTCCGTAGTGCGGACTTTAGGCTGCCTGGGTAGCGTGGCAATGGTGAAGGGGGACAGGACCCAGTCGAAGCTGTCGTTCGACCAGCGCCGCCAGAAGGAACCAGGCCCTCCGGCCTCCCAGTCGCCAGGAGCGACCAACGACCCGGGTTCCTCGCTCTGCGCGGAAATAAAAGGCATGCTCACTACTATGGAGAAGGGCCTGCAGGAAGGGATGTCGGCCATTGGCAACAAGATCGACGCCCTGGCGTATCGCATGGACCGCATGACGGAGAGGGTGGATAAACATGCGGAACGACTCGACATGGCCGAACGCAGACTGACCGAGGCTGAAGAGGCGCAAACGGAGTGGGACGCTGACCGAAAGCAGTTTGGCCGCCTGCTTCAGGTGATACAGGAAAAGTCGGAGGACTTGGAGGCGCGCTCAAGGCGATCCAACATACGAATAACGGGTGTGGCCGAGACGACCCAAACGGGTAAGATGGAACTTTTTGTCGAAAAACTACTTAAGACTCTCTTGGGAGACGACACTTTTTCCCCAATGTTCATTGTGGAGCGCGCCCATCGCACCCTTGGACCTAGACCACCCCCGGGCGCAAACCCCAGGCCGATAATTGCGAAATTATTGAACTACAGAGACAGGGACGCGGCGCTCCGTGCGGCCCGCGAGAAGGGGTCACTGCAACACGAGGGGATGAACATATCTTTATACCCTGACTTCACCACCAAAGTGCAGGAAGAACGACGGCGATTTGTCCCGTACAAGCAACAATTGAGGGACCTTGGCCTGGACTACGCCATGTTATACCCAGCGCGGCTGCGCATTAACCGACAGGGGCACTCACACTTCTTCACGGATCCCAAAGAACTGCAAAAATCCTTGAAGGTGTGGATGAGGGAGAACAGAGGGAGTTCAGAAACGCGTGCAGCGGAACAATCAGGCGCGGAGGACCTGGAGGAACAGGACTGAGGAGCGAGAGCGCTCTTATGGACACACCGGCAGGCCGCTGCTTCGGGGGCACACATGGCGCCACTCCGCTTTGACACGATACGCTCTCCCCGCTCAGTCTGAATTGTGGAATATCTAGGCCCCCTGAGCGCCCTAGAGGGGGTGAGACCTGAATGATTCGGCTGGGTGCCCCTGGGCCCTCGCACTTGCGGCACACTGCAACCCTGGATGGGCTCATCTGCCCTGGAACCGGACACGATACAGGTCAGAGGCGGCTGGAGGGGCGGGAGGGGGGGCTCGGACAGAGAGCCGGACCTTGTTAGGCACTCCTTGCTTGCTGAGCTTTGCCTCTAAGGCGCTGGCGTGAGGGCTATGTATGAACATTGTACGGAAGTCCAGGTGGGACAGTGGACGACGGACAGAACGAGTAGGCTACCTCTGCCCCAGCGCTGCCAGCAGTGACGGCTCAGATTGAGCCAGTTTGAGGTGTTATTGAATGGGATTGCTAGAGGGTGAGGGGGGGGGACATGGGGGATTCGGTCACACCAGGTTGGGGTCGGTTGACTGTGGGAGGTGGGTGGGGGTTCTTGTTCTGGAGTTCGGAATGTTCGGGGGGGGTCACAACTGTGTTCTGCAATGTTCCATGCCCTGGAGGGGACTGGTGGTGGGGGCACATGTGGTGGGGCGGGGTGTGTACTGCTGGTGCTCATTAGATGTTGCTGCTTTCCTAATGGCTGAAACGATACTAGGGGACCCACTGCTTAGCACTGAAACCCTAACTGCGTTGACATGGAATGTAAGGGGATTGAACGACTACCGGAAACTCCGCAAGGTGCTGCACTACCTCCAAAGACACCATGTGGACCTGGCTCTGCTACAGGAGACGCACCTACCAAACACCAGTAGAATGCTCACACATAGAGGTCTTCAGGGTAACTCCACTTATGCGGGCTTCACCTCACACGCTAGGGGAGTGCTCACGTGGGTAAATCCTAAATCTAAACTTTCACTCAAGCTACTCAGAGCGGACCCGGAGGGCCGATTCGTGTTAAGCAAATGCACGGGTAAGGGACATAATCTCCTGATCATGAATGTGTATGGCCCGAATTATGACTCCCCGGATTTTTATGCGGAGCTGGCAGGGCACTGTGCTGAATGGCCCACAGATAAACTGCTTTGGGGGGGGGACTTTAATTTCACCTTTAGCCCTGAGCTTGATAGGTCGGGGGGCCCCCCAGGCGTCCGGCAGCAGCTGCGCAGCAAATGCAAGCCGAAATGGTGAGACTGGGGCTGGCGGATGTCTGGAGGGAGAGGCATAGCGCGAGGGGGGGTTACACACACTACTCAGCGTACCACAACCTCCACACTAGGATTGACTATTGGCTTTCCCCTATTACTCTACTGGCGATGGTGAGGGACTGCAGAGTGCTCCCGCGGACGCTGTCTGACCACTCCCCCATACTACTGGTTCTGAACACACCACAACCTAGAATCCCCCCGTTCACGTGGCGCTTCCCACCGTACTCTGTTAGATGAGGCATTCCGGGCGGAACTAGGGGAGGACATAGACACGTTCTTTTCTAATAACGTAGGCACAGTGGATAGCTTCGGGACGGTTTGGGAAACATTTAAAGTCTATGTTAGGGGTGTCGTCATGGCCAAGCATTCCAGTGTCCTCAGGGCTATCAGGAGTAGACTGTCACTGCTCGAGGGGCAAATTGCGGATTGCGAACGCCAACGACTGACGGACCCATCCCCGGAGGGTGATGAGACGCTGCGGGGGCTCCTGACAGAGTTCCACGAGGAGGCGGACAGAGAGGTCAGACACCTAGGGAAATACGCAACGGCCCGAGCATACGGTGAGGGCGACCGGCCGGGTTCTCTGCTAGCCAGGATTATGAAGGGCGCCAGGCGACACCAGGGTGTCACTGAATTGCGCTCTGCGGACGGGGAGACACTGACATCACAGGGAGATATACTGGCGGAATTTAAAGGATTCTACCAAGACCTGTACACCAGCAAGATCTCGGGCGTGGAGAGCCACATAGACAATTACTTAGACTACATCAAAATGCCGTTCTTAGAGAATTGGCAGAGGGAATTCCTGATGTCCCCTATACTCCGAGAGGAGATTGCGGACGCCCTAGACAGCATGAGGTCAGGAAGTGCGCCCGGAATCGATGGATTGACCGTCGCCTTTTATAAGGCGTACAAGGACAAGCTGCTCCCCTATCTCTCCACCCTCTTTGATGAGATCTGCGAGTATGGTGCGATGCCCCCTTCTATGAGAGAAGCACTCAGTGACGATTTTGAAACCTGGCAAGCCGCCTGACCTCCCGGGGTCCTACCGCCCCTTGTCCCTTATCAACGTCGATGCGAAGCTGTACGCTAAGGTACTGGCAAACAGACTAGCGCTCGTCGCCCCAGAATTAGTTGCCCCAGAACAGGCGGGTTTCATCCCGGCCAGAAACCTCACGTACAACATCAGAACGGTTATGGGAGCCATCCAACACACCAAACATGACACCAAGGCAGTCGCTGTCTTCTTAGACATGGAGAAGGCGTTTGACTCCGTGGAGTGGACGTTCATGCGCAAAGTCCTCAGGAAACTGGGGCTGGGGGACCTTTTCCTCCAACTCCTCGGCGCACTTTATCACCAACCCACTGCAAGAGTTCGGCTGGGTGACGCAGTTTCGGAGGCGTTCACTGTGAGCCGAGGCACGAGACAGGGCTGCCCCCTCTCGCCGCTACTGTACGCGCTGGTCGCGGAACCGCTGGCTTGCGCGATGTGGGAATACCACTCCTACGAAGCCATCAGCTACCCTACCTACAAGATCGGTATCTCCACATATGCGGACGACATGTTGTTGTACGTCAGGGACCCGGTGAACAACCTCTCATCGGTCCTGCGGGAGGTGGTACGGTTTGGGGCCCTTTTGGGACTGAAGGTGAACTGGCCAAAGTCAGTGGCATTCCCTCTGACCCCTGTTACCGAACCCTTCGAGATGGACTATCCACTACAATGGTCCACGGACCCGGTCAGATACTTGGGTATAAAGATACACACGGATCCAGACATAGTGTTACGCGAAAACTACGGGGTTGCCTATAGTAAACTAGTTGATGATGTTGAGCTCTGGATTAAGCTTCCGCTATCTTTAATGGGCCGCATCGCCTTGATGAAGATGGTGGTCCTCCCGAGATTTTTGTTCCTCTTTAATAACCTCCCGATTGTCCTCTCCAGGGCTTTCTTCATGACCTTAAACAAGCTCCTTATCAGGCTCGCCTGGGCCGGGAAACAGCCTAGAATCCAATGGAAGGTGCTCCAGCTCCCATACGAGCAAGGGGGACTGGCTGCCCCTGATCTGGAACGTTACTATAGGATAGCGCAGGCCTCCCACCTCCATACCTGGATACACGGCGACCCGGATATCCCGCATGTGATTCTGGAGCGCCTTTTCGCGGCCCCTACTCCACTCCCGGCGACTATCTGTAGCCCTGGCGACCGCAGAGTAGGCATACTGGATTCCATCCGGTCCACTAACCACGCTTGGAACTCCATAATGCAGAGGCAAGATAAGATACTACTGTACACTCCTAATATGCCGATACATTGGGCCCTTTGGCTTCCTACTTTGGCGGAACCTGGTGTATACAAAGCCCTAGCTGATCTAGGGGCGCACACGCTGGGGGACCTTTTCCAACATGGAAAAGTTAAGACGTGGGACCAGCTGGTGCGGGGGCTTGACCGCCCCTCCCTGCTCCATCGCTTCCAGTATCACAGGGTGCGCAGCGCCCTTCTGGACTTTCTAGGCCCCGATATGGAGGAACCACCTGCGATACCAGAGCTAGAGTATGTCATTCACACAGAGTCCCCGAAGAAGCTTACTTCTAAGCTTTACAATATGGGACACGCTCACACGGCATTGCAGTACACGAGGGCGCGACTGGCCTGGCAGACCGATTTAGACATGCACATTGACGATGGAATGTGGACGTACTGCTGCGCGGCCACCAGGCGGATCTCGCTGAATGGTAGACACCGCCTTCTTCACTTTAAATTCCTGAAACGAGTATATTACACACCTGAAAGATTGCATCGCTATGGGCTTCGCGACTCACCCCGTTGCGAGAGATGCCGCGCCCCAGTAGCGGACTTCATGCACGTGGCCTGGCTATGTCCGGGAATCAGTAAATTCTGGACGACTATATTTACGGAAATAAGCAAAATTACGGGACAGGAACTGGACGCTGACCCGGCACTCGCTCTGCTGGGCTATGCGAGGAATGTGCCGGCGCCGGTGCGTAAACTCGTCAGCATGGGCATACTACTTGCCAAACGGGTCGTGGCCACCTGTTGGATGAAGGGACCGCTCCCGACTCTAAAGCGGTGGACTAACGACATGCTGTACTGTAACACGCAGGCGGAGACTTATAGCGAATTGCTCCCTCCCCGTAGCCGCCCCAAAAACTTCTGGGAGCTCTATCGCACCTATCTCTACTCCAGGATGGACGATGACGACTTGGCCTCGGGAGGGGATGAGGGCCAGGAGGGTGCAGCGAACATAGATCCCCCCTGATTCCAGCGGCAGTACCGCTTGCTAGACAGCCCTGAAAAGCTAGGTAGACGTTCAGCCATTCCCAGCCTTACGGGATCATACACACACCTGGGCACTCGGCAGGAAATGCACACCACCACACCACACACCACTCCAACAGATTGCACCTTACACCAAAGGGAACATGCAGACTAGGGACCGGTTACGAGGGGATGGGGTTCGGGGTTGGGTTGTTAGTTGGGAGAAAACATAAAATTTTACAGATATGTCTGACTATGCATAGTGCACGATGCAATACTACTGTCATTCCATGTTGGGACCTTCACCGACCGGCCTGTACACTGGACATTTCCAAGATGGGAGCTTCTTCTTGGTGCCCTCGTTGTAAACACTACTGTCTCATTGGTAAGAAGACCTGGCCTACCGACGGCCCGAGAAGGGATGTAGGTGAAGGGCCCTGTATGCATTGTAATGTGCTATTGTTTGATAAATAAATAAAAAAAAAAAAAAAGAAAGTGATTTCTCTGATGAATTTGTCTAAAGATCGGCTTCCACTGGAATTGCGTTCTCTCCCTGATACTCTCTGGGCTACAGGTCCTAATGATGTTGGCCTTTTGCAGATTCCACCCTACGTTGTTACCCTCAAGTCGAATGCTAAGTTGCCTCGCATTCCACAATACCGGATTTCTAGTGATAGCGAAAGAGCGCTTTTAGCGATTATCTATAATTTGGTTGAAAAAGGTGTGATTAAAGAAACGAGAGGTAATGTGTGTAATAGTCCTGTTCTGCCTGTCCTTAAGCGTACTGACTCTTCCCAGCCACATGTGTATCGGTTTGTGATCGACCTTCGAGAGGTCAATAAGATTGTTGTCCCGCAGTTTCCTGTTGTCCCGGACATAACTACTTTACTGACTATGATCCCTGCCTCAGCTGCTTGGTTTTCTGTTATCGATCTGAAGAATGCTATCTTTAGTATTCCAATTGCTGAAAGTAGGGATTTTTTTTGGCTTCTCCTTAGGAGGCCGAAGTTTCCGGTTTAAGCGAGCTCCTCAAGGTTATTGTGAAAGTCCCTCCATCTATAGTCAGGCTCTGAAAACTCAACTAGATACTTTTGTCTTCCCTTCTGGTGCGACTCTTATTCAGTATGTGGACGATTTGTTGGTCGCTGCTGATGATGAATAGATTTGTAAAGAAGTTACTTTTTCTTTGTTATGGCACTTGTCTGACCTGACCTTCCAGTAGAGAAGTGTGACTCAATGATTAGAGCGGGTGATATAGAACAGGAGTAAGACCCATAGACCATGCTGGGACTGGGTATAAAGTATGTAGAAAAAACAATGTCCCAACAGGTAACAATCATAAGGCAGTTTAGATATGTATGCACAAAACATTACATTGGAAGGAAACAAGGAGACTCGCGGCAGATTGGATTTGTACCGGGTGATTCATGTCCAGCTAGCAGCTCAGATTAATTCAGACGCTGCTTGGTCATCAACTTTAACACAGACACCCCTCCAATATTGAATAAGATGCGCCGACCCTGACGCTGATCGCAGTTCCCCGAGACACGCGCCATTTACAATTTAGAACAATCGCAGATCCTATTATGCATCGACATCGTTGGGGCCAACTATACCAACACCCGCCCCCACCAAACCTCATCAGCACATTACCAACTCGACAACCCTGTCCTGAAGAAGATCCCAAACAACTGTGGATCGAAACGCCGTCGACACCACAGCGCAATTGTTTGGCGCACTTTAGCGTTTGGCTCATAACTGATTAAATGTACTTTGATTGACTGAAAACTTCTACTTACTGAGCCACCATTGTACATATATTGGTCACCATGCGCCGTTCCCTTTTATCACTTGCGTCGTCACTGTTCACTTGTATATATATTACTCCGTCACCAAGTGCCTTCGGGTTGTCA
This sequence comes from Lissotriton vulgaris, assembly GCF_964263255.1. NCBI lineage: Eukaryota > Metazoa > Chordata > Amphibia > Caudata > Salamandridae > Lissotriton > Lissotriton vulgaris. The sequence continues at coordinate 318,916,093 of NC_141694.1, forward strand.
CATGAATTTTCTTGTACAGTGCTGCCTTCAACTGTATTTCCTTGTGAAAATTCATTCAAGAAATTGGTGAATTACAAGCCATGTACTAACCACTTGAGTCTCCTTGTTTCCTTCCAATGTAATGTTTTGGGCATACATATCTAAACTGCCTTATGATTATTACCTGTTGGGACATTGTTTTTTCTACATATCAATGATTAGAGCGGCAGACCCTGATGCAGAGGTCTAGCCCGGGACCAGGGTTCAATTCCCCGCCTCGGCGGGTCTTGGGCTCAAAATTCCACGGACCTGATAATTCACGCCTCGGTGCCTATTCTAATCATGGAGTCCCACTCTGCAACTCTGTGCAATAGCTTGCTTAATCTCCACAATGGCCCCCACAACGCTAAGGATGCCTGGCCTCCACCTTGGCGGTGCCCAGGAGTGGACGCCTCACAGGGAAAGCCAGGATGGGTTCCACAGCGGTATTCGTACAAGTGCCTTGAGACCCTTGCGGGTGAGTAGTGTGCTATACAAGTATCAATTTACATTTTACATCATAAAGAGTTGCCTTCGAAGTTGCAGTATTGCCGCCAAGAAGTGACCTACTTAGGTCATCTCTTGTCGAAGGTGGGAAGACGATTGACCCCGGAACGTATACAAGCGATTGCTCAAATGACTGTACCATGCACACAGAGAGAGGTGCGTGCTTTCCTAGGTATCACCTCGTATTGTAGACAGTGGATTCCGAATTTTTCTTTGTTGGCGAAACCTTTGTTGGCACTTACTCGTAAGGACACATCAAACCCTCTTCCTTGGTCTGACGAATGTCAGAGAAGTTTTTCTGAATTTCGTGATGCATTGTGTTCTGCTCCAGTGTTGGGTACCCCCGACTACAGTAAGCCTTTTACACTTTATGTACACGAGAGAGAAGGTTGTGCGTTGTCAGTGTTGACACAACTATTTGGAGACAAGCAGCGCCCATGTGCATATTTTTCAGCTACTTTAGATCCGGTAACTAAGGCGTTGCCTAGTTGTTTGAGAGCCACAGCGGCAGCGGCTGTTTCTATCCGACAGTCTGCTGGTTTGGTATTGGATAATACATTGATTGTGATGGTCCCACATGCAGTGGATACCTTATTGAATAAAACAAAGACTCAACATCTTACTAGTGCGCGTTTGTCAGGTTATGAGTTGACGCTTTTGGCTAGTCATGTGCACATAAAGCGGTGCAACACATTGAATCCAGCTACATTGTTGCCGATTTCTATAGAGACAGATGCTCAGGAACAGCATGATTGTTTTCTCCGGACAGAGGAGGAAACGAAGGGTAGAGTTGATTTGAAAGATACTCCTCTTTCGAATCCAGATGGTACCTTATCAGTAGATGGCTCGCACTTTAAGCTTCCGAATGGCGATACGACTGCAGCGTATGCGGTTACGACTTTGCACACGATTGTTGAAACTGCACGTATTGCACAGAATTCAGCTCAAGCAGCAGAGTTGATTGCGCTGACGAGAGCGTGTGTATTGTCGAAAGGAAAGAGAGTGAATGTGTATACTGATAGCCAATATGCATTTGGTGTGGCTCATAGTTTTGGGCGTTTGTGGGGAGAGAGGGAGGATTTCTTACTTCTCATGGTACGAAAATTCAGCATGGACAATTGGTGAATGAACTTCTTGAGTCACTTACTTTGCCGACACAAGTTGCGATTGTGAAATGCAGTGCACATAGGAAGGTTACGGATGATGTTGGTCATGGCAATGCGTTTGCAGATGAAGTAGCGAGAGAAACGGCGAAAGATGTGACGAGTCGTATGTATGTTGCTGGTCCTGCTAGATGGGTTACGGAAGGAGGAATGTGTGAAGACACAATAGAAAGTTTAAAATTGATTCAGGCAGAAGCTACTGACAAAGAATTGAGTGTGTGGAGAGAGACTACGGGAATGTTGGAGTCGACTGGCTGTTGGGTTGAGTTGTCAGAACACCAGCGATGGTTGTTGCCTGATGCTTATGTGCTTCCAGTGGTTACAATGGCGCATGGATTGGCTCATATCAGTTCGAAAGCGATATGTAAGTTGTTGGCTCCAGTATGGCAGAATGCTGGAATTCCTAAATGTTCTGAGAATCTGGTTAAAAACTGCACGATGTGCTTGATGCATAATCCTGGCAAGGGAACCCCAACTCCAGCAGGTCATTTTGCTCCTCCAACGTATCCGTTCGAGGTGCTACAGTTGGACTTTATTCATATGGAGAGATGCAACAACCTGAAGTACGTCCTTGTGGTGGTTTGTGCCTTTTCCGATGGATAGAGGCCTACCCCCTCAAGGATAATACTGCTTTATCTACAGCCAAGGTTTTGTTAAAGGATTTTTTCCCTAGGTATGGATTGCCAAGAATGGTATGGAGTGACAATGGAAGTGAATTTGTGGGTCAGATTATGAAGAAAGTGTGTGCGGGTTTGGGAATCAGGCAGAAATTTCATGCTGCGAATCACCCCCAGTCAGCTGGTTTGGTTGAATGCTACAATGGCACTCTTAAGCTTAAATTGGCCAAGATACAAGCGAGCACTGGCCTTGCATGGCCGGACGCTCTACCACTGGCACTTTTGTCTACAAGAACGACAGTACATTCTTGTGTGGGACTTAGTCCATTCAAGATTGTTTTTGGTCGCCCGGCAAATGTTTGGGGTGTGCCGAGGCCAAATAAATCCAGTGATATCGAGTACCCTATGTTGGTTGATTACTTACATGACTTGACTGCTAAATTGCGTGTTCTTCACCAACAGGTGCATGATACCTTACCTTCAGCTTCAGTGGATGCAGGTCATTCGATTCAACCTGGAGATTGGACTCTCGTGAGAAATTTCCAGAGGACAAAGAATCTTGAGCCGAGGTGGATTGGTCCTTATCAGGTCCTGTTGGCGACTCGGACTGCTGTCAAGGTTTTCGTCAAGAAAAACTGGGTGCATGGCACCCAGTGTAAAAGGGTACCCTTGCCCTTACCATATGATCAGTGGGTCAAGGATGGTATTGCCGATTATGAAAATGAAAGGGTTCCGGAATTCAAGCACAAGAAGTAGGAGACTTTAAGAGTTTCCTACCATTTTAGGGTCCTATGGCCAATAATAGGAATATACGACAACTTACGAGAGTGGTTTAGGCCACCATAAATGAAACTGCAGGTGCCCTTAGTAATGTTACAGCTGAGCTTCAAGCGGACCGCCTTATGACGTTGCAGAACCGTATGGTGTTAGATGTCATACTTGCAGATCGAAGAGGGGTATGTAAATTGATCCAATCTAGTTGCTGTGTTTTCATACCAGATAATGCCCCTACAGTGTACCAAGCCATCTCTAGATTGCATAAGGTTTCTGAGTCTATTCATGTAGATGAAGGAGACTGGTCATTGAATGGGTGGTTTTGGGCACTACTGTCCAAGTGGGGATGGAAAATTCTGATGTTCCTTGGTATGGTCTTAGCTATTCTCTTCTCTTGTTGCCTTTGTATCCAGTGGGCTCCTGCCATTTGTAGTCTTTGTGCTACTATGTTTTGGCGGAGATCTGTTTTGAGAGAAGTAGAAAGTAAGAGGATGATGCTTCAACAACATCTTGATGATCTGATGAATATTGATATAGACCTAGATTCAGATTAACGTGAGTTTGGGCTTTTGCCTACGTAATGGCAAAAGGAGGGTCTGAGGTTCTGTGAAATCCGATCTTGTCCTGTGAGGTTATGGTTCCGTCACGATTTTGTTGATGTTGTACCGTATTTACTAAGTTCGGCTAATATGGAGTGAATTCGTCACGTTAACTAGCGAGTTCATTAAGTATTCAGAGACTTAGTCTCGAACATGGGTTCCATTTTGCTTGTGTCTCCATTTTGTGTTGCCATCACGTAGGCCGATGAATGTGGTCGAACGAATAAAGCGACCTGGCCTTCTCGTACTGGTACACATTAACAGGGTCCTTCTTGACTCTAAGGTGAATTATAAGGATCTGACTCCTTCACCTGAAACTGACCCTGCTAAGCCAATTTCCTTGGTTGATTGTTGTCTGAGATTGCCAATCAATGTTCAGGACATCGTTAACTTTTAGTTTCCTTACACATGCCTTATCTTGCTCGTTATCTGTCATTGTTCCTTTTCTATTCTCCTTTATTACATGCATTGTGCTTTCAATCATGGGTTTGTCCGGCTTGTGGAGATTGAATTTGGGACATTCCTAATAATTAACTTTGGTTTGGGTTACTGTGAATTGAGTTTTCGGTCACGTGATACTTTGTTTGAGAATGTACCTTATTGGTTAGGATTTTGCACAATGGGTGTGCATCTAATGTGGATCATGTGCATAAAAAGATATGTCTTGCCTTACAAAATTGAGCAGTCTCCTGAGAATATACACCATGCTGTATTTTTAGGATCACTGTTACTAGCTGCAGCTAATAAATTTGGTCTTTGACGCCACCCAGAAGTATTCCGTTTCTCTGTATACCAAGACAGGGGAATCCGAAGACTTTGGGCGTGCCCCTAGCGCCACAGGGTTTAAAAACCCGGTTCTTCACCTTTTAGTGCCAAATCTCTTGCCCGACACACAACACACCCACTCACCTGTTAGCTCTGCATTTTCTGTGACTTTCACCCTGTCAATATTTTTAGAAAGCTATGTATCTCCGTCACACATGTTTGTAGACAAACATTGCACAGTGTCCTTTGTGATTGCATGAGCATGCATTCTGAACACTATATGACCCACTGCAGTGTGAGAAACTCACACTCCGTTCAGCCTCAACTCAAGATCTCTCCATCGTGGCCCATTATAAACACTAGGCCTGGGCATAAAATTTCATTCCACTAACGGAATTTGCGATATTCGGACAATTTCGCGTCCCGCGGAGAACGCAGAAATGTCAAAACTTCCACGATCCGTGGGGAAACGTAAGTATTTTCTTGTTTGCGCTTTAAAAATGCGTTATCGCGCGCGCGGTAGCGACTTACCGGCTCCCTGCGTTCGCCGACAAGTTTTCCTATCCGTTCGCGTGCGCCACAAGATGTTGGATTGTTGGTAGCCGGTTGCGCTATCACGCGAAAGTTTGAGATCGCGAACACGTCATTCGACCCGGAACAGAAAATAAGCATTGCGAGCAAGATAGCCGCGCCCATTAGCGACTGCATGGGCAAGTTAGAGATATATTTCCTCGCGAGCACGCAAAAACACATCGCGAACGGGGGGGACGCAATCTCCGCGTCTTCATGAAAGTTACGTGCGCTCGCGGAAATTTTGAGCAATTTTGCGATAATTTGCGTAGGGCAATTTCGTAAATTCCGCCCACTAGAGGCGACTCAGTTTAAAGTAGGCAGTGTATAAGAGTAATATGCTGCACAAAGAAAATGTTCAGAAACACAACATACCGGAAAAAGCAAAAACCCATAGGGAATGCTAGATTACATAACATGAAATGTAAACAGGAACTACATTGCTGACATTGATTACTGTTAGACCTGGCACCTTGGCGTGAGTCTCCCTTCCACTTTTTGCTGATGTGCCTCAGATATTTTGCTGGAGTTAGCTGCTCAGGGCACTGTGCCACTGCCAATCAGTGCCACAGTGCAAGTTCTCCCTATGGAAAGTGTATATGTAATGGACTTACATGATTGGCTTATTTGGTTTACTGTCAGACCCCAGTAAAGTGCACCAGGAGTGCCAGGGCTCGTAAATACAAATGCTGCTAGTGGGCCTGCAGCACTGGTTGTGCCACCCAAGAAGCAGCCTTTTAAAATGTGTCTAAGGTCTGCCATTGCAGAACCTGCGTGTAGTCTGGTACTTTCATGCTGGCTGGGCAAGTGCACACACCTGCCAGCCCCTAAACCTTCCCTTTACTTCATGTGAGTCACCCCTTAGGTAGGCCCAAGGGCAGGGTGCATTGTAAGCATAAGGTAGGACAAGCCCTGATGTGTGTGGCATGTCGTAATAGTGAATTACAGCCATTTTCGTTTTTCACTATTGCAAGGCTACCTGTTCTCATAGACCAGAATGGGCTGCTGGAATTATTACACCCTATAACCCTATCAGGCTCAGGGAACATGGCAGAAAGTCAAGTTTAGTATGCCTGAACTCAGGATAATAAAATACTTATTTTAGTAAAGTTTATTTTAATAGCTTGTGTTTGCAAATACTACTTTTAGAAAGTTCGCATTTGCTTGCCTGACCATTTCAGCCCGCCTCTGCTAGGATGTGTATCTGCTGTCTGGTTTCTGTGGGTGACAGGGCTGGGGAATTCCAGGAGACAGTCTGGGCTGCCAGGTGGTGAATAGAGAGATTACACCAGGATGGGTGGGAGGAGTGCCCCTTGACTCTGAATAGGGTTGTGCTCTGCCACCACAATGCTGGCTCCACCTTCTGCTGAGCGTTTGGTGTCTCTGCCCTGCACCCTGAATGAAACTGCAAGAGTCCCAAAAACAAAGTGCTCCAAAATTGGGCTGAACCAGGCTCAGGCCCCCTGGCCTGCAAAGACAAAAGAAACTGTGTATAAAAGTAGGAGCCCTGCTCCTAAACATTAGATCCTGTTTTGACCACGACGAACTTCTCTGCAGAAGCTGTCTTGCTGAGGAAAAGACCAGAAGGGACTTTGTAAAACTTGTGCCTAAAACGATCTCCAAGGGCTTGAGAACGAGCTTGCCCCCTGACCTGAGCCCCAGGACCATTGGGCTCATCCTGCCTTTGCCCGTCTCCTGCTGGGCTGCTGTGTCCTCCCCCGCCGGAGCCATGACTTTTTGTGCCCCTTGCCCCCTCCGTGGGCCATGAATACCTTGTGCCTGGCCGTCCCTGCTTTGAGAGAGCCCCGCTCATGTTCGAGCCGCTCTCCCTATGCCTCGCAGTGCCGCCCGCACCCTGTTCACCTCGCCGACTCAGAGCGCGCACCTCACCCCTCCCGCTGGAATCAGCTCAAAGTGTGATCGAAGCCCCGGAAGGCCCATAAGCTCGAGACGTACCCGGCCGCCCCGTTCTGCACTCCAGCACCTCATAGAGCCTCTGGTACGGTCCGTACAGAGGGGCCCGTGGAGCACCTGCCCGCATCTTCACACAGTCCCCAGCAGATCCAAAGGAACGCCGTGAACCTCCAAGCGTACGGACAAAGTACGCTGCGCACACCGGCATTGAAGGTACACTGCGAACCCCTTAGCGTACGTAAGCCGTATGCCTCGCAAGCCAGAAAGACGCCTCACCCTGTGAGCCGCATCCAGTCCCAGACCGCCCGCACCTCTCCCCACGAGTCCCGCTCTTCCGCCCCGCACCTCGAGGCTGACCACGAGCCGGAGCAATACGTGGCGAACCGCCGGCCCCGTCCTGGGCGCATCAGTTGCTGCATCTCAATGCTGCGAACCCCGCGAATAAGGTACTGTACATCTCAAAACCAATCAAGGGCTCGCATCAGACCAAGTTCTGCGCTAGTGGTTTGTTTTAATACATTTTTCAACCGCACAAAGCCCACGAGGCGTATAGCAGCGCTACCAAGCGCACAACAGTGAAAAGCATTGCCAAGCAGAACAGAGCCTTGCCTTAAAGATTGTGGAACCGTATTAAAAGCCACTTGAACCTTTTTCAAAGCTATTTGAACTGTTTTGAAAACTAATTGAACTTACGAGGGAAGCCTTGCTAAAAGAACTTTAAAGGTTCCTTTTTATCCCAAAATACTGTGGCGCCATTTAACATTACATTGGTCTTGTATTAAGCCTGCAATTATCGCCTGCCATATTTTTATAAAGAAGACGTATTTTTTACATAAATACGCCTGGTGTCCATTTGTGTTGGGTCTGTATATTATTGTATGTGGTCATAAATGCTTAACTAACTGACGCCCCGGAATTAGCCTTGTCTGCTTGCGCCACACTACCTAGAGGGTGAGCAGGGGTTATTCTGAAGGGTGATCCCCTTATCCTGACTAGAGGAGAGGGTCCCTGCTTGTTACAAGTTCTTACCTGTGCCAACCAGAGACCCCCAAATCTAACAATTACCTTAAAAGCATTTACAGTCATTGATCAGAAACTGATCAGTATTTTTGGATGTTAAGTTAAAGATATGAGTGTAGAGTCAAACCGGGAGGGGACAGTTTTAATGTCTGTTTGTAAATACTGCTGGATCTGACCCAGGAGGTTTCCTCCCAACTTAAAGCTCTGCTGCACTGTACTCATTTGGGCCTGAACAAAAATATGAAAGTGAGTACAATGTAAATTCTTTAATACTTGTGACACGGATTTCTGCCTGTTTGGTTTGCCAGAGTTTAGGCCTTTTATTGGGCACTTTGCTTTCTATGATTTCACTGTTCACTTTTGTGTTTTTAGTCGCAGGTAGAGAGGGTTTAAGCTGTCTTCCAGAGCTTGTGCCTCCAATACACAATATACAAAGAGGCAATGGGTCAGCTACCCTGTCTATTCTTCTTTCCACTTTAATTGACATTTTGGTTCAGCCCACAGGAAAGTAATTAGGCAGTGCAATTGTTACTCATAGCATATGGAGTGCTCCCTCTTAAATGTACTAGTTGTAACGCAAGGTGTCCTTTTCTACCGGCGTTGATGTTGAGGTCTGCAACTAGGCCCCCCAGTGATACCTATTTCTCATTACAGAAAGCAGTCAAGAGTATGTTAAGGCTCCACCTGGTACAGGAGGTTCTGTGCTACATGGAGTGCGGGGTACTTCGAAACTTGTAGTTGAAGGAGTCACACTTCTGCCCTTGCATTTTCTGCTAAACTGCTGGGACTACATAGTCATCTGTCCATGACGAGGAAGGATGCCTCCTTGCTGGAAGGGGAGATGCTGTATACCAGGGCCTAGCTGTCATGGGTGAATGGAGGAGGTGTCTCAGCCGTGCCACTGTAGCTATCAGCTATCTGTCCAGAGGATGTCATGCTGCCAGTCCTAGTTTTGTACCAATCCAGATTAGGAGGTGTGGTAGATTTCCTGGTTCAATTAAAGCAAATGCTGATAGTCACAGAAAGGGCCAACTTTTTAAATAAAAGAGCAGAACTGGATACATGTCTTCTTAACATGGTTTGATACAAAAAACAAATGTGTCCTACGAACAATTTTTTTTATACCATTTAAAACTCTGCATGGTTTTAATATAAAATTATGCCATACTGCATTGATTGGTGCTTGCACTGTGGGCTAGAAAATTCTGATTGCCACAGTGTAAGTGTTTGGCCATCATTGTGTGAGCACTAAAGGGTCAAAACCCGTTACGTCTTGCTCCCTACTCTGCCCCCGGTGGTCAACTCTCTCCAACTCTTCAGTGATACTCTCCCTCCACCCCAGAGAGGTTCCCAACCTTCCAGTTCCAGTGAAGGCTTTAACCGTCAGCTCCATGCACATACGGTGTTATGTCAACCAGGGTCACCACAATGGTGAATAATGGCAGCCTGCCACCGTAGCTGCAATGTTGTTTTCCCAGAGGAAGTACACTGTGGGTAAGCACAGGACCTTTATGACTCATGAAGCCTTTAGAGCCACCCGCCATGAATGCCACTACCTCCACAAGGTAGGGCCCATCGTTAGCTACTCTGCCCCTAACTATCTGAAGTGTGAAGGACCTTCAACAACACAGTTGCTCCAAAACTCACCCAAATAGCAGTCATCTTGGAGCCCAGCCTGGCACTCTAAAGCGTCTCCACATACCGGTGCTGTGCAATGTCAACACGGCGGTGCATGCAAAAAGTGTTACACCAGTGACATCTGGCAGGGAGGCAGTGGACAGACAGCACTAACAGGCAGCCGTGGTGTGAACTGAGGTAAGATTTTTTTATTTAATTTGCTCAGCCACTATGTTAAATTTTTTATGTTTAAATTTGTTTTCATTGTTGCATCAGTAAGCGTGTAAAGCAAGCTCTTCCTCAGATGGCGTAGCGTCACCATTCAGCCACTGTCAGCTATTTGTGCAACTTGTAACAAGGAACTTTCCCCCCATCCCCCACACTACCCTCCCTTGCCCCCCCCCTCCCACATCACCGGGTGCCTGTGTGAACTACTATTACCACCATGGTCTTGCAGCATGTGTTCCTTTAGAGTTCAACCCCAGCTGAGTTATACCGGTGGCTTAGTCAAGCGCAACAATTTTAGATATCTATGGCAGGTAAGTACTGTGAATTCCTGGGAGAGAAGTGTAATGAACTGTTCATATCTTTTAATTAAATCTATTGAGCAGCACGACTTAAGATCTATAGAGTAAAGCAGGAAATATAACAAATAAGAGGAACTCAATATTTGGGGAATCACTCTACAGGTACATTGTCCAACACAATAACCGAATATTTATGTAATTGTGCTGTAGAGTACAATACAGCAGGTCCTTACTGCTGATATTCACAGCTCTTAGCAGGCGATTGACCAAGTGAGTAGGAAACTAGTGATGGCTTCATTAGATTTGCCCCTGATGTTTCTACAAAACGCTGCGCTTTGAGAAAAATCTAAAAAAGGAATTTGCCAAAGAAATCTTAGTTTTCTTTATTATGAGAAACATGTTTATTTACTTGAAGTTTCATTTACACTAGTGAAAGCGGCTGAAGGGGCTTCCCGCAGTCAGTAACTCAGTGGAGTTTAGTGGGTGCATCGGTGGAGCTCTGTGGTGGGTGCATCAGTGGAGCTGTGTGGTGGGTGCATCGGTGGAGCTGTGTGGTGGGTGCATCGGTGGAGCTGTGTCGGTGGAGCTGTGTGGTGGGTGGAGCTGGGTGTATCGGTGGAGCTGTGTAGGTGGAGCTGTGTGGTGGGTGCATCAGTGGAGCTGGGTGGTGGGTGCGTCAGTGGAGCTGGGTGGTGGGTGCGTCAGTGGAGCTGTGTGGTGGGTGCGTCAGTGGAGCTGTGTGGTGGGTGCATCGGTGGAGCTGTGTGGTGGGTGCATCGGTGGAGCTTAGTGGGTGCATTGGTGGAGCTGTGTGGTGGGTGCATCGGTGGCGCTTAGTTGGTGCATCAGTGGAGCTGTGTGGTGGGTGCATCGGTGGAGCTGTGTGGTGGGTGCATCGGTGGAGCTGTGTGGTGGGTGCATCAGTGGAGCTGGGTGGTGGGTGCATCAGTGGAGCTGTATGGTGGGTGCATCAGTGGAGCTGTATGGTGGGTGCCTCGGTGGAGCTGTGTGGTGGGTGCATCGGTGGAGCTGTGTGGTGGGTGCATCGGTGGAGCTGGGTGGATCAGTGGAGCTGTGTGGTGGGTGCATCGGTAGAGGTGAGTGGTGGGTGCATCTGTGGAGCTGTGTGGTGGGTGCATCAGTGGAGCTGGGTGGTGGGTGCCTCGGTGGAGCTGTGTGGTGGGTGCATCGGTGGAGCTGTGTGGTGGGTGCATCGGTGGAGCTGAGTGGTGGGGGCATCTGTGGAGCTGTGTGGTGGGTGCATCTGTGGAGCTGTGTGGTGGGTGCATCGGTGGAGCTGTGTGGTGGGTGCATCAGTGGAGCTGTGTGGTGGGTGCATCAGTGGAGCTGTATGGTGGGTGCCTCGGTGGAGCTGTATGGTGGGTGCCTCGGTGGAGCTGTATGGTGGGTGCCTCGGTGGAGCTGTGTGGTGGGTGCCTCGGAACTGTGTGGTGGGTGCATCGGTGGAGCTGTGTGGTGGGTGCATTGGTGGAGCTGTGTCGATGAAGCGTGTGGTGGCTGCATCGCTGGAGCTGTGTGGTGGGTGCATCGGTGAAGCGGTGTGGTGGGTGCATCGGTGAAGATGTGTGGTGGGTGCATCGGTGAAGATGTGTGGTGGGTGCCTCGGTGGAGCTGTGTGGTGGGTGCATTGGTTGAGCTTTGTGGTGGGTGCTACATTGGAGCTGTGTGGTGGGTGCATCTGTGGAGCTGTGTGGTGGGTGCCTCTGTGGAGCTGTGTGGTGGGTGCCTCTGTGGAGCTGTGTGGTGGGTGCATCTGTGGAGCTGTGTGGTGGGTGCCTCGATGGAGCTGTGTGGTGGGTGCCTCGGTGGAGCTGTGTGGTGGGTGCATCGGTGGAGCTGTGTGGTGGGTGCATCGGTGGAGCTGTGTGGTAGTTGCATCAGTGGAGCTGTGTGGTGGGTGCATCGGTGGAGCTGTGTCGGTGGAGCTGTGTCGGTGGAGCTGTGTGGTGGTTGCAGCAGTGGAGATGAGTGGTGGGTGCATTGGTGGAGCTGTGTCGGTGGAGCTGTGTGGTGGGTGCATCGGTGGAGCTGGGTGGTGGGTGCCTTGGTGGAGCTTTGTGGTGGGTGCCTCGGTGGAGCTGTGTGGTGGGTGCATCGGTGGAGCTGTGTGGTGGGTGCATCGGTGGAGCTGTGTGGTGGGTGCATCGGTGGAGCTGAGTGGTGGGGGCATCAGTGGAGCTGTGTGGTGGGTGCATCTGTGGAGCTGTGTGGTGGGTGCATCGGTGGAGCTGTGTGGTGGGTGCATCGGTGGAGCTGGGTGGTGGGTGCCTCGGTGGAGCTGTGTGGTGGGTGCCTCGGTGGAGCTGTGTGGTGGGTGCATCTGTGGAGCTGTGTAGTGGGTGCATCTGTGGAGCTGTGTAGTGGGTGCATCTGTGGAGCTGTGTAGTGGGTGCATCGGTGGAGCTGTGTGGTGGGTGCATTGGTGGAGCTGGGTGGTGGGTGCCTCGGTGGAGCTGTGTGGTGGGTGCATCGGTGGAGCTGTGTGGTGGGTGCATTGGTGGAGCTGTGTCGGTGGAGCTGTGTGGTGGCTGCATCACTGGAGCGGTGTGGTGGGTGCATCGGTGGAGATGTGTGGTGGGTGCCTCGGTGGAGCTGTGTGGTGGGTGCATCGGTGGAGCTGTGTGGTGGGTGCTTCGTTGGAGCTGTGTGGTGGGTGCTTCGTTGGAGCTGTGTGGTGGGTGCATCTGTGGAGCAGTGTGGTGGGTGCATCGGTGGAGCTGTGTGGTGGGTGCATTGGTGGAGCTGTGTCAGTGGAGCTGTGTGGTGGTTGCATCAGTGGAGCTGTGTGGTGGGTGCATCGGTGGAGCTGTGCCGGTGGGTGCTTCGTTGGAGCTGTGTGGTGGGTGCTTCGTTGGAGCTGTGTGGTGGGTGCATCTGTGGAGCAGTGTGGTGGGTGCATCGGTGGAGCTGTGTGGTGGGTGCATCGGTGGAGCTGTGTCAGTGGAGCTGTGTGGTGGTTGCATCAGTGGAGCTGTGTGGTGGGTGCATCGGTGGAGCTGTGTGGTGGGTGCATCGGTGGAGCTGAGTGGTGGGGGCATCAGTGGAGCTGTGTGGTGGGTGCATCTGTGGAGCTGTGTGGTGGGTGCATCGGTGGAGCTGTGTGGTGGGTGCATCGGTGGAGCTGGGTGGTGGGTGCCTCGGTGGAGCTGTGTGGTGGGTGCCTCGGTGGAGCTGTGTGGTGGGTGCATCTGTGGAGCTGTGTAGTGGGTGCATCTGTGGAGCTGTGTAGTGGGTGCATCGGTGGAGCTGTGTGGTGGGTGCATTGGTGGAGCTGGGTGGTGGGTGCCTCGGTGGAGCTGTGTGGTGGGTGCATTGGTGGAGCTGTGTCGGTGGAGCTGTGTGGTGACTGCATCACTGGAGCGGTGTGGTGGGTGCATCGGTGGAGCTGTGTGGTGGCTGCATCGCTGGAGCTGTGTGGTGGGTGCATTGGTGAAGCGGTGTGGTGGGTGCATCGGTGAAGCGGTGTAGTGGGTGCATCGGTGGAGATGTGTGGTGGGTGCATAGGTGGAGCTGTGTGGTGGGTGTATCGGTGGAGCTGTGTGGTAGGTGCCTTGGTGGAGCTGTGTCTCGCGTGCATCAGTGGAGCTCTGTGGTGGGGTCATCTGTGCAGCTCTGTGGTGGGTGCATTGGTGGAGCTGTGTCAGTGGAGCTGTGTGGTGCTTACATCAGTGGAGGTGTGTGGTGGTTGCATCGGTGGAGCTGTGTCAGTGGAGCTGTGTGGTGGTTGCATCAGTGGAGCTGTGTGGTGGGTGCATCGGTGGAGCTGTGTCGGTGGAACTGTGTGGTGGGTGCATCGGTGGAGCTGGGTGGTGGGTGCATCGGTGGAGCTGTGTGGTGGGTGCATCTGTGGAGCTGTGTGGTGGGTGCATCTGTGGAGCTGTGTGGTGGGTGCATCTGTGGAGCTGTGTGGTGGGTGCATCTGTGGAGCTGTGTGGTGGGTGTCTCGTGGAGCTGTGTGGTGGGTGCATCGGTGGAGCTGTGTGGTGGGTGCATCGGTGGAGCTGTGTGGTGGGTGTCTCGTGGAGCTGTGTGGTGGGTGCATCGGTGGAGCTGTGTGGTGGGTGCATCGGTGGAGCTGTGTGGTGGGTGCATTGGTGGAGCAGTGTGGTGGGTGAATCGGTGGAGCTGTGTAGGTGGAGCTGTGTGGTGGGTGGCACTTTTTATAAATCATTAGTAAAAGAGATCAATGAAATTTAACTAAAACCCATATATAGCAGAAGAGGAGAAAGCTCTAGTAACGGGATTCAGGATTAATGTATTCCTGTGAAGCAAATCGCCAGCATGTGAAAGGTGTAAAATAGCAATCAGCATAAAACGAAAATGCCAGCAAAAGACTTTATAAAATTATGTGTGGGCCTGATAAAATTTTTAGAGCATTTAATTATATCATGACCAACAACGGTTATTGTTTCAAGAGCAGCGTGCGAGATGGTTAGGCTGCAATATAAACAAGCCCTCGGCATTGCTGTGGTGGGAAGGGGGGGCAGGGAGAGGCAAGAAGAGAAGAATAGGGGCCGGGAGCAGCCGCCTTTGATGTGCCGGCCGGCAGGCAGTGCAGTGAATAATTAGGGGTGGAGAAATGCCGGCTGGGGGAAGCTTGAGATGCCTGAGGAGGCTGGTGGCTTTGATGTGCACGCGCTCTCGGGCACTGCAACAAATCGCCGAGATGGTTAAGCTCTGTTTAAGCCACAATCTAGCTCGCCAGCTATGCGCTTGAGCGCATCAGCAGGCGAGCCCTAAAAAGGAGCACCTATGCTGGGGCACACTATTTGGTTCACACCCGAGGCCACTGTGAAAGCAGTAAATCTTCAGTGAGACGAATTGGAGATACAAATCAACTTACTCTGAATTCAGTCACATGTGGTTATTGATTGAGAATTGGGGAAAACAAATAATTTAATTGATTGGACTAAGGAAAAACCATGGCCAAATAAACTGTTAACCTGTATCGGACCTATATCCTTCCAGAATTATTATAATTGTTTAGAGATTTAAAATAGCAGGCACGAGCATGTCATGTATTTCGACTTCCAAGTATTGCTAGCCTTGACGTATCCCAAATTGCTCCTCAACGTTCAATTGTGGGAGATGAACAAACTACTGGTGAGCCTAGATGAATCACATCAAATAGATCTGAATTTTCTGCTCAAACCCCAGAAGATACCTTGATAATGAAACAATCAAATACTCTTTGTTCGAGCTGGTCTTGTCTAAGAAGCAACTCTAGGGCGGAGTTCACAGGTCCGCTATGCAGAACTCTGCAAAGTGCACAAAAAGCGCAGTCACTCTTTGCGGAGCTACGCGAGCAGCAGAGTTTCTTTAGCTAAATGCAGTTTGTGGTGATTGCCAGTGCCAGGTGCTTGTCCGCACTGTGCAATCATCGCGCACGGCATCATGCACAGCGCAAGCGTGCGGTTTCTCAATGCCAGCGTTCGCAAGCATACACGACCACTCGCAATGAGAAATCTGACTGCCGCGTTAAGAAATCTTGTTGGGAGGTTGATTTTCCACACTCGCTCTCACCAGCTTGATGTTGATGATGTTGAAGATCGCGAACAAGGAAAAATCTCATCGGGAGGTGGAATTTCCTCACTCGCGCTCGCTAAGTTGACGTTGACTAACGTAAGCGGGAAATACAACTCTGCTCTGCAACGCGAAGCAGAGTTTTGCGGAACTCTGCAAGCTCAACGTAACGCAGAGAGTAGACAACTCCGCAAACTAACGAGCAGAGCGGAATTCACTGCCCAGACTTACTAAGAAGCATAATAAAACATTTTACATATGAAAAAAAATTGATAAATTCTTAAAATATTTACAATCAATAGAGGAACGTTTTTTCCAGGACACAGTAACAACACCTGAAGCCCCAATAAGGGTGACAATAGTATGCATTCCCACAAAAGTAGTACTATGATTGAGACAAAGTCTAAATAAATGACCAGTCACATAAATATAACATTTTTGACAGATCAAGAACCACCAACGTAATTTCTCTATCCAATGTTGCCGGTTATGAGCTCCAATATTCTGAAAACCATAGGCTTATTGTGAGGCTTAATTTGAAAGATGATATTACTTCTTTCACCTCAGTGGAGCACCGGAGACAAGAAACAATGAGACAGTGATGACGACTATTCAAGCACCTTGTCAAAACACTAGCACAGCCTAGTATCACTTGCAAATGATTTTAACTTAGAAGGTTGACAAGCTAGCAGTGCAAATGTTTCATATGAAATAGTAGAGAAAATGTAAGGGCTACACGGGTAAAGAGTACCCAGCATGCAAACCCCAAGAGAAATTACTGCCTCAAAGGACTGTGTCTTTTCATGGGAGAGGGAGGCTATTTCTTATAGTGGAGGCTCCCCGAGAAGTGGTCCCAGAAATATTAAATGCACTGCTACAACAGGGGGAAAAAATCAACCTTTTACCATGCAGGGACAATACTGAAAAATGATAATTTGATTATTGCAAAAGCTAATAGGTTTTCACAGGAAGTAGCTATCTCCGAATAAGGCCTTGACTCAGGTGCTGCGCTGTCATTCAGTTATGAGGCCTCTCATAAATTGACTTTTTGTCCTAAGTACAAGCCTAGTGTCTACTTTGATATACCCACAGCAATAAAGTCAGATTGTTAGAAACTCAATTGGAACTGTATCACTTGGCGTCCAAGAACAATGATTTTATTGAGGTTCATCAGCTAAAGTCTCATAGCTTGATGACAATTGCAGTGGTGACATGGTCCAATCTATAAATGTCCAAATATGTCTTTGAGAGAAGAGAAGTATTTGCAAACTGGAAAACAGCTATGACTCAAAAGTATCAAGAATGATAACCTACCATTATGGAATCAGGAGTTCTTGGGTCTGGTGGGTCTAATAAATTGCTTATATAAAGTCAAGAAAATTGTATCTCTATTTTAAAGTAAAACAAGTTTAAAAAATATTCAAGGTGATTGATAAATCCAAAGTGCCAATCTCCTGGGGCAGTACTATGGGCAGACCAGTGGCCAAAGTTCATGAAGAAAAACATGGGGATTGTGACCCTGAGCTCAAGGGAGCATGGCCAGCGAGTGTGAGGTCAGAGACGTAGCTAAAAAACAAAATATTCTGTAACCTTTTTGTTGGGATTTCATATAGAGGTAACTCCATTTAAAATATAATACACACACCTTGAATGAAAAATAAACTCAACTTAAATTTCTGCGGGAAATGCATTTCTTCTGATTGGAATAATGTTGGTTAATCACTTCAGAGGTCTGTGGGTGTAACCAGGCAGCCACTGATTTGAATCCTAGTTGGTGCACTCGCGAACTAGTGGCATGTATTTATGGTGCGAAGTGGTAGAAGCGTGTGACAGAAAGCTCTGTCAATATGTGTTTAAATTGCATTTATGTAGTGCTTACTACCCATGATGAGGCATTGAAAGTCATTAGTTTAAAAAATCTATTACATATAGTAGGACCGGCTGCACATCGTATAAATAATGCTGTCACAAAATGTGCAAAAAGATTGTGCTTAAATGTTTACATTGCTGCACCTAGTGCAAATGTTTTTTATAAGCATGTGTTAAGATGGCACATTCCAGATGCTATCAGTTAAAGTCTATACTGACTTCCAAGCCGTCTTTAGAGCCACTGATCAAACAACTGCACACGTTTATATTTGTTTCAGGTAGCAGGGACCCTGGAGAGAAGGCTTGTTTCCTGTTTAGCTGCCTCTCCCTTCTCTTTCTTCACAGTAGAGGAGACCCTTCTTCTCCTCTTTTCAACGTTTAGGATCAGCTGTTTTTTCATAAACATGTATGGGAACTGTTTTGATCAAATTTATACAACTTGGGAACGCCGTTCCGTCATTCCCATGTCCACTTAGACCTCTGGGGTCGACAGAGTTTTAATTGTGATCCACCTCATAAAAGTCCAACACGAGATTAGGGTTCAGTTGCCCCTTGAATTGCTCTGTGAAAACTCTTTTCATAATTCTCTGTGTAGGAAGCAGATTCATCTCTATGAGAATCGCAAGCTGTTATGCTTTAGGACCTATGGTGTACGGACCTATGTTGTGAGTCCCACTAATGGAGTTCATCGTACTCTAAGAATCTGCTAAAAATCTATTTGAGTTGTAACCTTCATTACTCCCTTTGAAAATAAGTTGTGTTGGCATGCAGCTGGGATAAGAGTCCCAGCAGATGACACATGAACACGTGTACACGCGCATGTGCAAACCAGTGCAGGCTGATTAAGGAATACTACGGTCTGACTCCCCCTTGGCATCTGTGCACAGGTGGCACTGTGGCCGACGGAACACAGAGCAAATTGGTTTAGGTCTAAGATAATTCAATTGGGAATAATAAAAAGAAATGTCCTTTTGGCTCAGAAATAAAGTCTGCAGTATTTTAAACTGTTTTTACACTTTGAACAAAGTAATTTCAAAGTGTAACTTTTGATAGGCAAGAGATAGGAATCTCATTGATTTGTCTTTCCCTACCAAGGTGTGGACCACAAACAAATATGCAGAGTTGATTTTACATTATACGCATTTGTTTCACAAATTGTAAAAACTGAACGTTTCTCTGAGCCAGCCATAATGGAATTCATGTTTTGAACTATCCTGCTCGGCCAGTAGTTACACTGTTCACCATTTGCAAATTTAAAGATCCCCCTAAACAAAAGACCCATTCTGGGAGATGAACCTTCTCTTGGCAGGAGAATAGGGTGCAGGTGATGTTTCCATGAGGTCGCAGCATCTTCTTGACACCTTTACAAAACAACGGGGCAACACAAACCGTAAGACCTGGGTATGTTCGTTACAAAAAACAAGGTGGTCCTAACAGGAAAAATTAGTACGATTCAACATAAAGTACCCACAAATATGAAACATAAAAGCAATGAATTCACTGTTTTTATGAATAAGAAAATGTATTCGATACACAGATTGCAAAATTAGTAATGGAAGGAATCCAATCTTAATATAAATACAATCAATGTATAGCAGTTGCTCCGTGGTGGATCAAAGTGAGTGAAAGGTGGAGTGCTTGTGATTAAGAGAGGGCATTGAAAAGGGAAAGACGGTACATACAATAGTTACATTTTTCCACATATGCAACCTGTCTGTAGCATCATATACAAGTAGGGACTCCACAAAATGCAGATACAATAAATGGCAAATTATTAACCCATAAGTTGATAAATGTATCAGTACAGGTTAGAGAATGTTGAAAGTGTCGGCGTTTCGACCCCACAGGGATGAACAGGGCCAATTATGCCTCAAGACCCTTTCCACTGCAAACTTCTAGGGAAAAAAAAGGCGATGTAAAGGTCTATTTCTCGAAAGAGGGAAACATTGGGACACTGAATAACAGACTACGGATATGAAGGCTTTACCAAGTAAGGAGGACAAAAATTTCAAAATAGGTTTATACTGCAATAGACTATGGTCGCATATGAAATATGCAGGGCACGAGACAGCTCAAGATCCTTGACTAGGCAATACAATCTAGGGTGAGAGTGCTGACGTTTGTTCTAAATCTGCAATTTCATGTGACAAATTCTTTTTTAATACAAGTGATTTTTATAATGAACTAGCAGCCCGCCCCAGCGTTGCCTGGGGCAGAAGGGGGCTGCATTTTTACCCCGGGGCAGAAGGTGGCTGGGGCAGCATGTTGTCGAGCGGTGCACCCGCCGACTCCCCCCCCCCCCCTGGCCCGGCCCGCCCCGCCTACCGCCCGCACTCCAGCAACATCCGATTTAAGTTAAGTAGCAGCCCGCGCGGTGCACCCGCCGACTCCCTCCCGCCTCCCGCCTCCCGCTCCAGCAACATACCTCTCACTGCTCCTCCGCTTCCCGCTGCTCCTCCCCGCGCTGCCACTGCTCCTCCGGTTCTTGCCGCTCCGCAGCTCCTACCGGCGCTGTTGTCCTCCGCTCTTCCTGGTTCTGGTGAACGCCGCTCCTCCCCTCACGCAGACGTCGCTCATGTCGTCTGCTCTTCCTGGTTCTGGTGAACGCCGCTCCTCCCCTCACGCAGATGTCGCGGCCGGCGCTAGTTGCAAGGGATTACTATTTTTCATTTATTAATATTTTAAACAACGTTTTATTTTTATTTTTATGTAGCCTATGTCCTTCTGCTTGACCTGAGGTTTTCTAAGATGTCTTGGGTGTGTAGATTGGCGCTGTGGTTCCCGAGATTACCTTGCCCAAAGGTGCAAGTTCTCTCTTTATAATAGTAGTATAGATATATTCGTAATTTATTGAATTGATGTGTCACTTAAAACAATTTTGCCTAGATATTTAGAAATGTGTTTATTAACATTGTTTAGTTATTCCACATGTTTTTCGGATACACCATTCCATCAAAACGGATGCTGTTTTTTTAACAACTTTATTGACATTTTATGATAACATCATACATACTACATTATTATCAGGAATATAGGCTGTTGTCCGTACCAGGGTGAATGTTTAGCATTTTCCCTAAATATATAATCATAACATTTTCCTGCTAACTCGCAAGTCTTTGAACAACAGTTCTGCCAAATGTCATCGTTTCCCCCTAACTCCGTCACCCCCCCCCCTCTCCCCTCGGACCAAAATGGATGCTGGTTATATTGTTTTGCACATCTTGCTCCTGCTTATCACCCCTTCCAATCAATGTCACTCTGCATGTTTTCTCCCCCCACAGACTTCACAGAGCACAGGACAGTAATGCAATGTGTTATTTTTTCGTAGAGAGCATGTATTGTGAACAGGGGGGCAGATTTAAAAGCCCCTTGTGCCTCTTTGACGCAGCGGCGGCGCAAAAGATGCGCCATGGTGCGGGGTATTTACAACGTGACGCATCTGGGAGATGCGTCACGCTGTAAAGCCCTGCGCCAGAAGTAGGCGTTCCTGCACAGGGGGGGGGGGGGGTGTTCCGAAGCAGGAACACCTCCTAAAAGTGGCTCAGTGAAATCTACAAGATTTCACTCAGTCACTTTTGGGCCCATGCTCCGTCAAAAACCCTGCACCTGCTTGAAGCAGGCGTAATTATTGACACAGCATTGGACAGATAGGGCCCCCCAGAGCTTGCGACGCAACTCCAGCAATGCGCTGCCTTTACAGTACAGATGCGTCACGCATCTGTGCCGTTTTTGCCCCATAGTGCGCCGCATTCTAAATGCGGTGCATCCATGGTGGCGGAGCAGCAGCGCACAATAACTGGCGCATCCCTGCTGTTATGCAGTGATGCGCAAGTTATTGTAAATCTGCCCGAAGTGTTTTCCTCATGTCCCTAATGTGACTTTCTGATGAACACTTTCACTGGATGTTCCGATGCAGGTTTGCTAGCACACTAGTGTAATAGTCTTAGTTTGAAAATGTTGCTTATTGTGTTGTTCATCTCCAGACTGCAGTGTTGCTGTGGATGCTAATAGAAGATTTCCCCAACCTTAGGAATGGTTAGCTTTATTTTGGTGGGACAATCATTTCATCATTCTGATTTGTCCAATATTTGTTTCCTCATAGGACCTTGTCCATTTCTCTTATGGTTTTGTTGTTTATTGGGACTTATAATAAAACTTATTTCTGAATATGTCCACTGTATCCAAGGTTTTATGACTTATATTTCTGCACTTTTCTGTACTGCCTATTTTAAGATTTTTGTAATAAATTTGCGCATGCCTTACTTTCAACTTTGATGGTAAAATATCAAGGTTTCGCAACCACATTTCACTTGCAAAACCTTGATTCATGACACCGGAAATCTCTATTTTGGAAGGGACGCCTTAAACATGCCCCTTTCAAATAGCTCTCTCACTTTTCACCGATCTACAACTCAGTTTTTGAGTGGTCCCAGTAACTATTTAATTTACTTTGCTAATTTGTTGGGCCTGATGTCAAACAAAAGGCTAGATCATCCATGCCAGGAGTTGAGCTGCCAGCTGTATATTTTTGGGTGATCTAAAATAATGGGGTTCAGTAAAATATTGAGATTTTTGCTCCCACAACAATGGTAGCAGAGGATGGTTGCAAAGGAGCACCTCCTTTTTAGTAGATGTCACCAAAGGATTATCCTGTGATTTTTGAGTTTTTGATGCCTATTTCAAAATGAGAATGGAGGTTTTAGAATTCTGTCAAAAAGTCCAGTGCTGGAGATTCTCGAGAACATTAAACTGCAATACAGTGCATCAAAGTATAAAGAGCAAAGCGGGGACATCTGGTCGCGCTTGACCGAGGTAAATTCAGATGTGGAGCGCAGGTCAGATATAGGAGCCACTGAGGCCCCACTGAAACCAATAACTTTACGGAGGATGAATTCCTTATGTATGAAAGTTTTTGTTTCATACTTGCAATTCCTAGAGGGTAGCAAATTGACCTACCTCATGAATATTAATGAGGTAGGTCGCAATTTGAGACCCTGTAGGAATGCCTGTCAACACAGGGATGGTGCCCTGCTGAGGTCAGGAGCCCACGTCTGATTGCCTTTGAATAAAGTTTTTTTTTTTTTTTTTTAAATGCAACCTGTTTTCCTCAAAGGGAAAAAGGGATGAGTTTCAACAATAAAAAATGAAACGTTTCATTTTTCAAGCATAGGCAGTGGTCCTTGGGACTACTGCCTTTGCTTAAAAAATGTTTTTCAAACATTCACAAAGAGGGAGGGGTCCCCCCATAGTGACACCTTCCAATTTGCGAATGCCTTACTTTCAACTTTGTTGGTAAAATATCAAGGTTTTGCAACCACATTTCACTTGCAAAACCTTGATTCACGACACTGGAAATCGCTATTTTGGAAGGGACGCCTTAATCATGCCCCTTTCAAATAGCATTTTCTACACCCTAACTGCGATTCTGGAGAATCACAGTTTGGATGTTTGTACATCAGGAAAAGCATTTTTTGCTGTTGCAAACGGCCTGATTTTGTAATTCGGGCATTTGCAATGGCAAATGCCCGCAATACATATTGCCTCTATTGTGCAAATAGATCACTGGATGGCGTGGTACTAGAATGGTTCAGGTCCTTCGTCCGCAACCGCTCTCAGAGATTGCTCATCAACAGCAACCTATCTGCACCCACCCCGCTCACGGTTGGAGCCCCCCAAGGTTCAACCCTGTCCCCCACCCTCTTTAATCTTTACTTAGATCCACTCACAGAAGTTCTTCGTACCGCCAACATCTCCTACCATATGTATGCAGACGATACCCAAATATACATCAATATCTCTTCGCTCGAGGAGATCCTCTCCCTGAATGAGACCCTGAAACTGACTGTCCAATGGCTAGCCAATAACCAACTCAAACTTAACGCAAAGAAAACTGACTTTCTCCTAATCTCCCATTCAAAAGCCAATCCGGTGATTCAGATGTGGATCAAGCCCATCTCAGCCCTGAATTGCCCGCCGACCTTTGTGGACTCTGCCAAATCCCTGAGCATAATCCTCGACTGTAACCTGAACATGGGAAACCACATTAACTCGATGTCTAAAGCAGCCAGATTCCACCTGAGCTACCTTTGGAAGCTGAAACCTTTCATCGATGCTCCTGACTTAAAAATGGAAGTTCCAAGCACAAGTCATCTCCAGACTGGAATGTGGTTGTTCCACCCTCACAAGATTACCCAATTTCTCCTTAGCACCTCTAAAAGCCTGTCTCAACGCAGCCGCAAGACTACTCACAGGTACCAGGAAATTTGACCACATCTCCCGGCACATGAAAGCGCTTAACTGACTCCCTTTAGAGGCCAGAATCCAGTTGAAACTGGCATGCATTATACACAAGGCTCTTTACACAAACTCCCCTGTTTATCTGGCACAGAAACTAGTGGTATCTGGAGGAAGCTGGTACTCCCGATACGCTAGAAAATTCTTACTCCAACCTGCCTTCTTTCAGAAAAAAAGAACCTACATTAGGGCCTTCAACGGAGCAGCACCAAGAATTTGGAACTCTTTCCCACTGGCTATCAGAAGAATCCCTTCTCTAGCACGTTTCAAAAAAGAGGTCAAAACCTTCCTCATGGGTAAATTCCTCATCTAAGGCCTGCCCTCATCCACCACATTGTGACAGATGAATCTAAGACTATCGCCTCTTCCCCAATTCACCAATTCTCCCCGCTGAGAATACGTGGGACCTTTGTTTATACTGACTCGAACGGTGATTGGAACCATTCACCTGAATCCCCCTCTTTCCCTATGCTCTCAGCACCCCGTCCCCCGCCATCCTTTCTGCTCATTATGTATATTTCTGCACTTTAAACTTTGTTTTGTTCACCACTGTATACCATGTAAAGCACCCTCAAATTTGCACTCTATAAAACAAAAAAATAAATAAATAATAAACTGAAGAAGTGAGCCTTACATTTCATTTGAACATTTGTGAGTGATGTGCCAAGAGGGAAATGAGTCGGAAAGGCGTGGCGCGCTACTGGTAAAACTGTATGGTCAGATACCCTTGAGAGATCAATCTATGAATAACAAGCCTACTTTCTTCCTGACAGTATTCCATGTTTTAACCCTCCAGCGTTAATCCAGAAGTTAAACAATCTAACTGCATGCATCAAACCTTATAAAGACAACAGAAATTTATTGGCAATTAATAAAGTTGAAAAACTGTTGAATGTGGGTGTAATGTGATCATATTTTTGAGTTTATGTGATAAACCTCCAGGCAGAATGAAGAATATAAATATTTGACTGATACCAATTAAGAATTATACCAATGAAAAGCCAACCCAGAAAAGCATTTCCAAACTGTAACACAAGTATAATGACCAAGATGTCAAAATGAAAACTCGAAAAAGAAATATTTATTTTATTCACCCAAAAACTTATTTTGAAGTAAAACGACAAAACTCAACAATTTGGCCAAATCAAGAATGAAACAACAAGATTTAGCACACATAGCAAATTATGTAGAAACACCAACGGTACGTAAAACCCCATTCACCTGAACGTCCAGCAGTTTCACTTTGATGTTAGATAGTGAAGGAGCTATGATCGTACCCTTGTGCAACCCAGACAGAGTAACGCTGAGATAGGATCTGGATAAGCCTTTCTGAGCACAACAAATGTTAATGAGAGAAAACCTAGGGGGCAGGGTATATGTCCCATCCATAAATTGCATGAGATCATACATCACTTTGAGGTATTCTATCTCAGTGATGTCCTCAGGAGGAAGAAAGCCTGATTGATTGTGGTGACTGTGCTGAAAAGCTCTGAGAAAATTTGATTTGCCTAATATCTAACAAGGGGCTAGCTGAAAGTGGCTAAACATGTAATCTGCCAGAAATTAGCAAGATCCAGAAGTTCAAGAGAAGACTTTAACAGTGTTGGAGAAAGCATCCTTGTTTAAAAGGTACATTCATGACAGGTAGCCAAAACAATTATGTAGCCTCATAAATGGGTTTGATTGTAGAGGAAGGAAGAGAGTCATTTCCTTAAAACATGGCCCTCATGGATTAAAGCAAGGTAAGAATTTAAATTTCAGACAAGGACAAAAACAAGCATTTGCAATGCAATCGGTCTCGCCTTTGGGACCTTATATGTATTTAGCTATGCAGCACATTAGCCTGGGTGATGAAACATCTATTGTTCTTTAACATGGAGGGAAACTAAGAACCAAACTGAGTGACACACCAGGTATAGGAACACATGGACAGAAATATTGCCTTTCAGCAGGAAATGGTACAGTCCAAAGCTCTGTTTTTAAATATAAAATCAGGGCCTTCAGTGGTCATATAACTGAAAATACAAGATTTGAAAATTGTCTACGGGTGCTCGTGGAAGACAATTTCTAAGGACTGGAATCTAGAGAATGCTAAAATGATTCTGGTATGTTACTGACCTCTGCTGGTTGTGTTCTATAAAGAAACTTAAATAGACACAGTTGCCAGAAAAATTAAAAAAAGAAAGTCCCTCAGCAGAAATCAATTTTGGTATTTTACTGACCTCTACTGGTCGTTTTATATCAAGACAGATAAATAGAGTTAGTTGAACAAGCAGAAGCAATTCTGGTAGTTTACTGACCTCTACTTGTCGTTTTTTTATCAAGACAGTTAAATGGAGGCAGTTGGACAGAAGAAAAGTCCCTAAGCAGAAGCATACAAGTCCTAGGGCTGATTTCAAGTGCCCACAAAGTACATACACATATAGGTATATACTGAAGTATATACAAGAGTTCTCGAATGCTCGACCTAAAAATCTGTAAATAAAAGAGGTCCCTGTCTAACACAGAACCAGAAGGTAGCCAACAATTTTGTGAGTATACAGCTTATTTGAACACAAACTGCTATACTTTAGTAAGACTAATGGACCACAAAAGATTCAAAGCATGGATACTGCAGTTCTATTGGATAATTTACTCAGACATACAAAATCCCACCTTCAAGAGGTGAAGCAGATGTGGTACATCCAACAAGCATTTTGACTGTGTGGCAAACAAACAATGGGAGAACTTGGTTTGTGACAGTGTTAACATTTCTCATCTCCCACCCATTCACAGTAAAGCACAACTCTTGACTCTTCACCCTTCTTGAAATAAGACTAAGCAAAGGACTTTAACACTAATAAAAACAAATACTAAAATCAAGTAAACAAGAAAAACCTATCTCGAGCAGTTATTTTGGCACAGTAGCCCTTCCCACAAGAACCTACAACCAATAATATTACGTACATCTACTACAGCCTTGCTCATCTGGTTAATTAACAAAGGGGCACAACAATTACTTAAATTATATTTTTAAGTGCACTTACATTTATTGCTGCCTAAAATATGATATAACTGTTTGTCGTGAGATGTAGTACTTTCTTGGCTTTTGTTACATTCCTTCAAGGTACACTAAACATGCTTCTTTCTGGCTATGTTTGAGTTTGTTTAGCTTCGATGCATTTTTTGAGTTCCAGATCTAGGTGCCAACAGCATTGTTTGGATCAGTGGTTCAAAAAGGCTTTAATGTTTAGCTTATGTGGACAACCGGAGTTAAACAAAACACTTGCTATTTAAAAGAGGTAAATTTAAGAAAGGTAGATGTAGAGTTGGTCTGAGGGTCTGCTCCCTTGACAAGATTAAGTTGAGGAGGATTCCACAGTCAGACATCTGTGAAAACTTTGCAGAAGTATGTGACCTTCAGGTGTTTCCCAATTTTGAAACAATGTATTGGTTGCAAGTGAGCAGCCAAGTATATTACAGAGCTGTGCTTCAACTGCTGTACATTACCCATTTTGTTGCATATTTATTACAATTTGTGGAAAGATAAGGGCAAACTAGACACCTCAGAGATTGGTGGGAATATGGTGACATGCCAGTTTCTGAAGACACTTAGGTTTACTACCACTGAAGGTCTTCTACAAGCAGCCCGGGTTTCTAAATCCATTTCTTTGCTTAACTGGGAGCTAAGGGATTGCTTTAATGCTGCTGTAGGGTCACATTTTCTCAGATTAAAAAACATTTTTGTAATTTTCCTTTGTGTCTTTGGGAGGATCTGCTTGGATGACATTTCAGCACCCCAAGGCTGAGAGATATTTACCCCTTTTTACCTCTATATGATGATCCCTATCTAGAAGTGAAAACATCTTGCTGAGCTTGCTCCACCAGTTCAGTCAAAGAGGACCTCCAGCTTTCACAATTTTTCATGATGTGGCAGATGGATGTTGTGCCAAGGAGCAGGGCCAAGATAATAGGAGTGCCATGAAAATGGGAGCTGGGCCTCCAACCTGTCCTTGACAAAGAGAATCCTAATTTTATAAGGCTTTCTTTCAAACAGAAAAATGTGTCACAGTTAGACCAAGATGTAAGTTTCATTCTTCTGCTCCCCTTCAGATTCAAAGGAGTAGGCGCAGTGTCATTGGCGAACATTTGGAATTAGAGTTGGTGTGATCTTTTGAACTGAACCAGGAGTCACATGTACCCACTGGAAAACAGTGAGGAAAGAGTTGATCCTTGTAGCACTAAACAGGACAACCTCTCTCTCTGCCTTCCTGTACTCTGCAGACTGGCTGCTGGAATTCAGTGATCTCACCTGCCACATGTAGAGCTTCATCTTGTCAGTGGCAACGAGGATGAGATACAGTCTGTCCACTGGCCTAAACACTACTAAAACGCTACAAAGTGATGAAAATGAAGGGTGGTGCTAACTCCTTATTTTGTGCTGCTAGCCTTTTCTTAAGGGAATTGCTGGAGGAGAGGGGTATTTCACATGGCTATTTTGATAGATCCTCGCAAGGCAGTCTTGCTTATCCCCTATTGCTGCAGAGGCAACCTGCTGGCATAGCACTGCAAACCCAGGAATAGTATGGTGAAGATTTATGGCAGCTGGGGTAACCAAAACACAATGGCTGTGAAACGCACAGCTGTACGTCACTCAACCAGTAATGTGGATGCCAAACTCAAGGCGCTTGAAGAAGGGTGGGGAGTTACTTGTCGAAAATCCACATTTTAAGTTGCTTTCTGAATACTAGGTGGTTCTGAGTAAGGCGAAGGTGAGTGGGAAGTGAGTTCCAGGTTTTAGCTGCCAGGTAGGAGAAGGATCTCCCTCCCAAGGTGGTTTTGTTGATGCGAGGTACAGTGGCAAGGGCTTGGTTGGAGGATCGTAGCTGGCGGGAGGGGGTGTAGAAGGACAGTCATGTGTTGAGGCATTCGGGTCCAATTTCGTAAAGTGCTTTGTGTGCGTGGGTTAGGAGGCGGAAAGTAATCCTCTTATTGACGGGGAGCCAGTGGAGGTTTTTCAGGTGACCAGAGATGTGTTCTTTACGCGGGATGTCTAATATGAGCCTGGCTGAAGCGTTCTGGATGCGTTGGAGTTTTTTCTGGAGTTTTGCGGTGGTACCAGCGTATAGGGTGTTTCCGTAGTCCAGGCGGCTCGTGACCAGTGCGTGGGTGACCGTTTTTCTAGTTTCGGTGGGGATCCAGCGAAATTTTTTTTGAGCATGCGAAGAATGTTGAAGCAAGATGAAGAAACGGCGTTGACTTGTCTGGTCATCGAGAGTGAGGAGTCCAGGATGACGCCCAGGTTCCGTGCGTGGTCCGTCGGGATGGGTGCTTTTCCAAGGGCCTCTGGCCACCAAGAGTCATCCCAGGCGGAGGGGGAGGTGCCTAGGATGAGGACTTCTGTTTTGTCTGAGTTCAGTTTCAGACGGCTGTGTTTCATCCATTCAGCTACTTCTTTCATTCCTTCATGCAGGTTGGTTTTGGCAGTGTTGGGGTCTCTGGTGAGTGATAGGATCAGTTGAGTGTCATCGGCGTAAGAGATGATGTTGAGGTTGTGTTGGCGTGCGATGACCGCGAGGGGGCTCATGTATACGTTGAAGAGGGTGGGGCTGAGTGAAGATCCTTGTGGCACGCCGCAGATGACTTCAGTGGCCTCTGACTTGAATGGTGGAAGGCGGACTCTCTGGGTTCTTCCGGCGAGGAACGAGGTGATCCATTCCAGTGCTTTTCCTTGGATTCCGGCGTTTCTGAGGCACTGTAAAAGGGTGCTATGACAGACTGTGTCGAAGGCTGCGGAGAGGTCGAGGAGGATGAGGGCGACTGTGTCTCCATTGTCCAGTAGAGTTCGAATGTCATCTGTTGCTGCGATAAGGGCGGTCTCCGTGCTGTGTTTGGCTCGGAAGCCGGACTGTGAGGAGTCGAGGGATTTGTTGGTTTCGAGGAAGGCGGCGAGCTGGTTGTTGACCGCTTTCTCGATGACTTTGGCTGGGAACGGGAGGAGCGAGATAGGGCGGTAGTTTTTGAGTTCGGTGGGGTCAGCTGTGGGTTTCTTCAGAAGGGCGCTGAGTTCGGCATGCTCCCAACTTTCCAGGAAGGTTGCGGAGTTGAGGGAGCAGTTGATGACGTCTCGGAGGTGCGGTGCTATAATGGAGTCTGCTTTGTTAAAGATGTGGTGAGGGCATGGGTCTGTGGGGGATCCTGAGTGGATAGAGTTCATCAGACGGATGGTGTCCTCAGTGGAGATTGGGTTCCAGTCATTGAGGATGTTCAAGGGGGGTGGGGGTACTGCAGAGGGATGGGTGGGTTGGTCATCGGGTCGGTTGTCGAAGCTGTTGTGGATGTCTGCAATTTTGTTGTGGAAGAATGAGGCTAGGGAGTCGCAGAGGGCTTGAGGGGGGGTGATGTCGTTGGAGTTGGCTGAGGGGTTGGTAAATTCCTTGACGATGTTGAATAATTCCTTGCTGTTGTCGGCGTTGCTATCTAGTCGGTCCTTAAAAGCGGCTTTCTTGGCATTCCGGATCAGTTGCTGGTGTATGCGGGTGGCGTTTTTGAAGGCGTCCTTGGTGCTGGTGTTTGGGTCTTTTTTCCAGGCCTTCTCAAGGGAGCGACAGAGTTTCTTGGATTTCTTAAGATCATCGTTGAACCAGAAGGCCTTCTTGCTGCCTAGTTTGATTTGTCGTTTTTTCAGCGGTGCTAGGATGTCGGCGCTGTTGGATAACCATTGGGTGAGGTTAGTGGCTGCTTGGTCGGGGTTTGAAGAGTGGGCGGGGGGGTTTTGAAAAAGCGATGAGGAGATCTGGTCGATGGTGATTTTGTTCCAGTTTCTTCGCAGAGTGGGTTGGGGGTGGTTGTTGGATGTGGACTTGTTGTAGGTAAAGTGAACGCACCTGTGGTCAGTCCAAAGGAGAGCTGTGGTGTGGCTGAAGGAGATATGTTTGCTGGAGGTGAAGATAGGGTCGAGTGTGTGACCTGCGATGTGGGTGGGGGTAGTGACAAGTTGTTTAAGTCCGAGGTTGGCGAGGTTGTCCAAAAGGGTGGTGGTGTTGCGGTCGTTTTTTTCAAGGTGAAAGTTGAGGTCTCCCAAAAGGATGTAATCCTCGGAGGGGAGCGCGTGTGGAGTGATGAAGTCCGTGATGTCTTCACTAAATTGTGCGCGGGGTCCTGGTGGCCTGTAAAGGAGGGTGCCTCTGAGTGTGGTCTTGGGGTCGATGTGGATCTGGAAGTGAAGGTGTTCCGTGTTGGCGAGATTGACGTCTGAGCTGGTTGAGATGCGGATGGATTTCTTATGGATGATAGCGATGCCTCCTCCTGTTTGGTCGGTACGGTCCTTGCGAATAATCTTATAGCCTTCCGGGATGGCAATCGTGATGTCTGGGGCTGATGTGGCGTTCATCCATGTTTCTGTTAGGACGGCGACGTCCGGAGAGATGGTGTTTAATAGATTCCAGAGGTCGATGACGTGTCTGTGGACCGAGCGGGTGTTGAGCAGGATGCATTGTAGGTGGTTGGGGTCGGATAACTGTTTTGGTTTCGTAGATGAGGAGTTGCTCTTGGTGTCGTCAAACTTACAGGAGTTGCAAGAGAAGGGTCCATGGGTGTGTCCAGGAGCGGCTTGGATGCAGTTGGGGGAACGGCCGGGGTTAAGGGCTAGGAGGGTGGAGGCGTCGTAAGTAATGCTGGGGGGCTGGGCATTGCGAGGGCCAGGGGATCTGGCGCTGGGCGCGGTCCAGGCGCGGAATCTCTTGACTTGACTATTAAACAGTTCAGTACTAAAAATTATTTAATTAAGATGTTTAGAATAGTTTTGCCACATTTTTGTTGGGTTTTACCACTTTATTAAGATGGATACAGAGTTCAGTGTTTTGCTTCTGCTCATTACCCCTCCCAATCAATGCCCCCCCCCCCAGCAAATCTTCTCTCCACACAGTTTTCACAGAGCACAGGCCACTGTGACAGCAGGTAATGTAAATGCAACTTTCCATTGTGTTCGTGATGTATCTTTCTGAAGGACAATTCTGATGGAAGTTCAAATGCAGGCTTTCTAGCACACTAGTCTATTAGTCTTTGTTTGAAAATGTTTCACATTGTGTTTTAAATATTCGGACTGCTGTTGCTGTGGAAGCTAATGGAAGAATCCTGACTACCTTAGAAAGGGGCTGTGTTATAATACTTTTAATGACATTCTCACTTCTGATTTGTCCAAAATGTGTCATCGCTAGTCATGCTATGATGAATCTGTAGCTTTTGCTCATTGTTAATGCACAAAATGTGTTTAAAACCCCTTAGTTTTGGGAGTTAAAAAATATATTTTAATTTCCCTCTGAGAACTCGGTCTGATTATTTAGAGACTTTTCGTTTTTTTAATGATTCTGACACTTAAATTACTTTATTTTTTGGGATGCTAATTATTCTGTTTATGATATTTGCTCTTCATTGGGACTTAATTATATTACTGATTATGTACTCTGTAACTGAGCTTTCATGGCCTTTACTGCTTTTCTCTGTATTGCCTATTTCATGATTTTAAAATAAATCCTTTTAATTTTATCTGATCTAGAACTCAGTTATTGAATGGTCCCAGCTGCTAATTGATGTACTCTGCTAATTTTATTGAGTCTGATGTCATGAAAGCTGGTGACTTATCTCTAGATCAGGGGTGCTGGACCGGAACCGACAGAGGTAAATGTTGGGGTGATCAAAATATTGGGGTTCAGTGAACTGTTGGTCTTTGGACTCCCACGGGAGTCAAGTCAAGTCAAGTCATAGAATTTTTATAGCGCACTACATACCCAGAGGGTTTCAAGGCGCTTAGGAAGGGGAGGAGGATTACTTGTCAAATATCCACGTTTTAAGTTGCTTTCTGAACGCTAGGTGGTTCTGGGTAAGGCGAAGGTAAGCGGGGAGTGAGTTCCATGTTTTAGCAGCCAGGTATGAAAAGGATCTGCCTCCCATGGCGGTCTTGTTGATGCGAGGTACAATGGCGAGGGCTTGGCTGGAAGAACGTAGTTGGCGGGAGGGGGTGTAGAAGGACAGTCGTGAGTTGAGGCAATCTGGTCGGATGTCGTAGAGTGATTTGTGTGCGTGGGTGAGCAGTCGGAAAGTGATCCTCTTATTGACGGGTAGCCAGTGGAGGTCTTTAAGGTGACCAGAGATGTGTTCGTTGCGTGGGATGTCTAATATGAGCCTGGCTGAGGCGTTTTGGATTCGTTGGAGTTTCTTCTGGAGTTTTGCGGTAGTGCCCGCGTAGAGGGTGTTTCCGTAGTCCAGTCGGCTCGTGACCAGAGCGTGGGTGACTGTTTTCCTTGTTTCGGAGGGGATCCAGCGAAATGTTTTTCTGAGCATGCGAAGAATGTTGAAGCAGGAAGAGGATACGGCGCTGACTTGTCTGTTCATTGAGAGTGAAGAATCCAGGATGACGCCTAGGTTCCGTGCGTGGTCTGTCGGGATGGGTGCTTTTCCGAGGGCTTCCGGCCACCAGGAGTCGTCCCATGCAGAGGGGGATGTACCTAAGATGAGGACTTCTGTTTTGTCTGAGTTCAGTTTCAGACGGCTTTGTTTCATCCATTCGGCAACTTCTTTCATTCCTTCGTGTAGGTTAGTTTTGGCGGTGCTGGGGTCATTGGTGAGAGAAAGGATCAGTTGAGTGTCGTCCGCGTAAGAGATGATGTTGAGGTTTCCTAGGATACCTCAACTTCCATCTGGAGAATAACAACGACAGCAACACCACTACCCTGCTGGACAACCTCACCAATCTCGGACTCAAACAATTGGTGAACACCCCCACCCACTATGCCGGACACACACTCGACCCAATCTTCACCTCCAGCAAGCACATCTCCTTCAATCACGCCACGGGACTCCACTGGACTGACCACAGCTGCATCCACTTCATCTTCAGAAAGATCACGACCCACCACCACCCGCAACAAGTTCCCCGAAGATACTGGAACAAAATTACCACCGACCAGCTCACCACATCTCTAAACCAAAACCCTCCCGCCAGATCAACGGACCCAAACCAAGCAGCCATCAATCTCACACAATGGATCACCCACTGCGCTGACGAACTAGCACCCTTGAAAAACCCTCCCAACAAGCCAGGAAGCAAAAAAGCCTCTTGGTTCAAGGACGACCTCAAGAACTCCAAAAAGAACTGCCGCACCCTCGAGAAAGCATGGCGAAGAAACCCAACCACAAACAACATGACCGCCCTCAAGAACGCCACCCGCAAACACCACCAGCTGATCCGCACCACCAAAAAATCAGCATTCAAGGAGCGACTAGACAACAACGCCCACAACAGCATAGAACTCTTCAGCATTGTCAAAGAGCTCATCAACCCCAACGCCGGCAACAACGACATCACTCCCTCTCAAGACCTCTGCGATTCTCTTGCCTCATTCTTCCACAGCAAGATCGCTGACATACATAACAGCTTCGGCGACCTGACCACTCCCCCAACCACAGAACAGAAGCCCCCCACCACTACCCTCCCCGCCTGGACCCCGATCAGCACCGAAGACACCATCCACACGATGAACTCCATCCACCCGGATCGGCAACCGACCCATGCCCCCATCACATCTTCAACAAGGCCGACTCCATCATCGCCCCCCAACTCCGGGACATCATCAACTGCTCCTTCAACACCGCCACCTTCCCGGAAAGCTGGAAACATGCCGAACGTAGTGCCCTCCTGAAAAAAAAACTACAGCGGACCCCACCGAGCTTAAGAACTATCGTCCCATCTCGCTCCTCCCATTCCCCGCCAAAGTCATAGAGAAGACCGTCAACAGTCAGCTCGCCGCCTTCCTTGAATCTAACAATGCCCTAGACCCCTCACAATCAGGTTTCCGAGCCAACCACAGCACCGAGACTGCCCTCATTGCAGCCACAGACGACATCCGGACACTGCTCGACAACGGGGAAAACAGTGGCCCTCATCCTCCTGGACCTCTCTGCAGCGTTCGACACAGTCTGCCACCGCACCCTTGTACAACGACTCAGGAACGTCGGAATACAAGATAAGGCCTTGGACTGGATCATCTCATTCCTAGCCGGAAGGACCCAGAGAGTCCGCCTCCCCCCTTTCAGATCAGACGCCACCGAAGTCATATGCGGTGTACCACAAGGATCTTCACTCAGCCCCACCCTCTTCAACGTCTACATGAGTCCCCTCGCATCCATCGCACGCCAACACAATCTCAACATCATCTCCTATGCAGACGACACCCAGCTGATCCTCTCCCTCACCAATGACCCAACCACCACCAAAACCAACCTACACGAAGGGATGAAAGACGTAGCCGAGTGGATGAAGAACAGCTGCCTAAAACTGAACTCAGAAAAGACGGAAGTGCTTATCCTAGGATCATCCCCCTCTGCCTGGGATGACTCTTGGTTGCCCTAGGTAGCGCACCCAAACCAACGGACCATGCTCGCAACTTGGGATTCATCCTAGACTCCTCCCTCTCGATGACCAGACAAGTCAACGCCGACTCATCATCGTGTTTCAACATCCTACGCATGCTCCGAAAGATCTTCCGTTGGATCCCCACCGAAACAATGAAGACGGTCACCCAAGCACTTGTCACAAGCTGTCTGGACTACGGAAACACCCTCTACGCCGGAACCACAGCCAAATTACAGAATAGACTTTAACGCACTCAGAACGCTTCCGCCAGACTCCTCCTAGACATACCTCGCCACAACCACATATCTGGTCACCTGAGAGACCTGCACTGGCTCCCCGTCAACAAGAGAATCACGTTGCGTCTCCTCACCCACGCACACAAGGCCCTTCAGGACCTAGGACCCAGATACCTCAACACTCGCCTGACCTTTTACACCCCCACCCGCCAACTACGATCGTCCAACCAAGCCCTCGCCACGATTCCACGCATCCGAAGAGCCACCATGGGAGAAAGATCCTTCTCCTACTTGGTGGCCAAGACCTGGAACTCCCTCCCCACCCACCTCCGTCTTACACAGAACCACCTCTCTCTTCTTCAGAAAACAACTCAAGACCTGGCTGTTCGATCAGTAGCGAACCCCTCTTCCCTTAAGCACCTTGAGACCCTCTGGGTGAGTAGCGCGCTATACAAATTTATGACTTGACTTGTGCTGCATGACGAGCCTGGGCTCGTCATCAGCACTGAAGTGGTTAAATGTGTGACCGTGAAGATCACATGAACTATGCTACGCTCTTGCACAATCCACAACTGCTTGAAGATAATGGGCAGAGGTGCTCTTAAAACTACACTGGGTAGGCTCTGAAGCTGAGGGAGGGCTTAGAAAAGTCTCCACTAACCTACTTTAGATATGTAAATGTACAGGAATTTATATAGCGCAAATCACCAAGCGGTTTCTAAGCGCTTGCTTAGGGAACCCGTCCTGGTATTACCCTGTGAGATAACCCCGGCAGGGTATCCGCAAGGTGAAAGCCAGGCATCCCGCCGCGAGGGGCCGTTGTGGAAATTAAGCAAGCTATTGCCCAGAGTCGCAGAGTGTGAACCCGTGAATCGAGTAGGCACCGGAGCGAGAATTGTCTAGTCCATGGACATTTTAGGATTCAAGTCCCCGCCGAGCCGGGAATTGAACCCTGGTCCCGGGTTGACCTCTGCTTCCAGGTATGAGGTGCAGCATCTACTGTGCCAAAAATTAAAGGAGGTAAGGGTATCCCAGAGCAGGAAACAGATTACTTAATAAATATTCATGCACTGGAAGCATTTATAAAAATTATGTTGCCCCAGCATATAAATGATCACTGCACAGTGCCTAATTTCATATATCGGCTATGGGAGCTCAGAAGTCAAGGCCTGGGTACATCAATTCACTCACAGATATTTTTCTATTTACTGTTTTGGAAGGTTCATCTGAGCGGTAGTTCTCTCTTGGATATAGGCTTTACTTTGTGTTTCTTTTTTGTGTAAAGATATTGCAAACATTACTCAGTTTTTCAATCTTCTGGGAAACAACGAGGTGTAATCCATAAAGACTCATTTTAATGACCGCTCTGCCATCATACAAACACGAGCAATAATCTTAAGACAAAAAGTAAATCACCTTTAATGTTGAGATATAAAACTGTATCTCAACCACATGCCGTGCCAGACCTTAAGAAAAATGATGCTTCATGACAAAACATTAGTAAATGTGCAATTTTGTTTTAGCTCGGTGTTTCAGAAAAGAAGGCTGCTTTTTTCCCCCTGTAATTAAACGCAGCCATTAGGTAGGGAAACAGTAAAAGTAAAACGCTGTAGCTAAAACACCCAATCAGGGCCCCCTCTTAAAAGTAGCTTGCTGTGGATTTTAGGTACGGTGTTAGCGAAGACCTTTTGATTTTTGAAAAATTAACCACTTGGCTGCTAGGCGTTTTCCCGTCCTGCGCTGGGAATCGCTTTATTCCTTTATTTCATGACGAGCTGGCCTTGTCATCCGCGCAGGGCAGGTAAGCGCCATGACGAGCCCAGCTCGTCATTAGCTTCGAAGGGGTTAAATAATGACTTATTTATAGGGACTTTTTTGTTGTTGCAGATTTATATACCACTAACTCGACCCGAAGGTATTTACATGAGCACCAATTACCTTACACAAGGACTTATTCATATTTTTGGTAGGCACAGGGAGATTAAGTGATATGCCCAGAATCACAGGATGTGGAGTCGACCCGAGACTTAAACCTTAGTTTCCCAGCTCCAAAGTCGGCAGTCTAGCCGTGAGACCACATCCTCTCCCCGAGAGATATGGCATTCTACCATATCTCTTCTTCCACTGGTCTGTTGTTGTGTCATTCACATATTGCTTGCACCCACTAAAGCATACAGCATGGGGCAGTGGGTTACCCTACTTAATCCACTGGGTAACTTCCCTTGGAGTAACTGCATTTTGCTCTCTCACAATGAGCACATCAGCACAAAAGGTAGTTTACTTCAGTGCCAATGTTTTTGTTAAATACTATATAATTATCTTAGTTTTGCGTTTGTATTTATAGCCTGGTGTGATAGCAGGACACATTTGATGTACATGGCACATTCCAGCGTTATCAATTCCTGCCAATCCTGTTGTAAATAACTTTTGAAATGACCTTGTTTAGCCGACTACTGGTATTATACCAGTCTGAAAACATTGTAGAGAACAGAGCCTTTTGAAAGACACAGTAATTCTAACAGCTGTTTACAAGAGCTCTGAATACAAGCTCTACTTGTGCAATCTTGTCTGTCTGGCTTTCTTTCTTTTTGCTTTTCTGCTTATTGCTTTCCTTTTTTTTCTTTCTTACACCCTTTCCCTCTTTCCTCCTCACCTACTTTCTTTTTCTTTCCTTGTTTTCCTTCTTTCTTTGCCTTTTAGCTTGCCTTTATTTCTTGCCTCTTTCTTGCCTTATTTCTTTTTTCCTTCCTCCTTTTATAATTTTTTCCTAGTGATTCCATTCTTTCTTGCCTTTCTTTTGTTTTCTCATTTTTTTACTTGCCTTCTTTCCTTTCTTTTTTCCTTCTTTCCTTTTCTTCATTCTTCTTTCCTTTTTCCATTCTTCTATCCCTCCTATTTCTCTTCTTTTGCTTCCTTCTTTCCTATATGCCTTTTTCTTTCTTGCATTTCGTCTTTTCTTATTGTCTCCAGTCTTTCCTTCTTGTAATTATTTTCTTTCTTTTTTCCTTCATTCATTCTTGCCTTCCTTCTTACCTCATTTCTTGCCTTCAAATCTTCTTTCTTGTTCTCTTTTCTTCTTTCTTTCTCTTTCCTTCTTTTTCCTTTCTTTCCTTTCCCTTGTTCTTTGTCCTTTTGTCTTTCTGCTTGACCTGGCATCCATGGTGTGGTTCTCCCCTAGCATTTTGCGTTCAACCCTCCTGTTTTTGCTGGCTTTAAAACTCTAGTATTCATTAGAATGGTAAAGTGTGTAAAGTACTTGCGCTCTCTCTCCTTAAAACATGATAGAATTGGCCTATTTCATTTACTTGTAAGTCCCTAGTAAAGTGGTACTGCTTGTGCCCAGGACCTGTAAAATAAATTATACTAGTGCGCATGCAGCACTAATGATGCCACTCACTTAAGTAGCCCTTTAAACAAGTCTTAGGCCCGCCATTGCAGCCTGAGTGTGCAGTTATAAACAGCCATGGCGACCTGGAAAAATGAACCCTTTGCTAGGTCCAAGTTTCCCTTTTTAATACATACAAGTCACACCTGGGGTAGGCCCTGAACAGCCCACTGGGAAGAGTGCAGTGTATTTAAAACACTGCACATGTACTTTTAAGTTTCACATGTCCTGATAATTAAAAACTCCTACATTTATTTTTCACTACTGCAAGATCTACATTTCCCATAATAACATTGGAGTTACCTTGTTAGAGTTAATAAACTGTAACTTCCAATTGGGAGCAGGTAGACAGCTGAGTTTGGTGTATAAAGAATGCAATTTCAAAGCCCTATCTACTAGAAAAGTCAGATTTTTAATCACAATTCTGAAAATGCCACTTTTAGAAAGTTGGGATTTTCTTGTCCTAACCATTTGATGTCTGCAGCCTGATCTTGAATCACATGACTAGGTGTAGCTGGCAATTGATCTTTGTGCATTTCTCCTAGACAGCGAGACAAATGGAAGATCGGGGTTGGCAGGATGGGCCATTCTGAGTTAAAGAGGGGGACAAGCCATCACCTTCCACACTTGCACAGCACAAAGGCTCTGCCTGAGCACTTTCACATAGGGTTTGTCAAAGGTCTTTAGAGACCCCAGAAAAGCGGGGGTCAGGATAGGTTAGAAGGGAATGCTGCCACCTCAGGAGGGTGGGACTCTCTAGAAGCTTCTTCCACTTCAAAGTGAGCCCCTAGACTCAACTCTTAAGTACACTTTAGGGCCTGTGAACTCTGCAAAGACTAAAGACTGCTGTGCTGCTGCAAGCACTGCAACTCTGCTGGACTGCTGCTCTGAAGGACTACTGATCTGCTACCCTCTTGCCTGGGTAAGAAGGACCGGACCTGCATCTCTAAACCTAGGACCCCAGAGTGACTCCAAGTGCTAGTTGGCTTGTCTCCTGATCAGAATCCATGGGTATATAACAGGCTTTTAACAACCTTGAAACCAGCACCTTGACTCTGCCACCTATGAGTCCTACCTTCCCAAGTGGCGCCACCCCGGTCCTGAACCCTTGGAAGTGGGCATAAAGGTGCTCTAGTAGTCCATCTGTGGATACGCAGAACTGAAGCATCTCCTCCATGTCACAGCGCATCTCCTGCAGAACCATCACATCACCTTTGCTGCTGGACACATTGCCCTCGGAACTGATGTGTCTCCTCAGCTGCAGGGACTTCAATGATGCAAGGGCCACGCTTTCCCCATCGCAGCCCCAACCGAGCCAATGTATCTCCAACCAAGGACATCTCCTTGCCCAACGCAGCCCAACGGAACCGCCGCTGCTTGACGCATCTCCATACAAGGACATAGCCTTGCTCTTCAAAGCTCCCAGGAACTACTGCTATGTGACGCATCTCCTTGCCTTGAACTCGCATTGCCTCCACTGTGAGATGCATCCTCGACATGGGACTTTGCACCTCTTTGCAACCAGGATACATGGTACTCTTTTTCACCGGCCTAAGTGGGTTACTGTAGCTGGCCTGTATTCCATCGTGGTCAGTCTGAACTTGTGACTTTGTCTCGGTCCACCGTGACCGGATAACCACAGTTTGCGTTTTGTTCTTTTTGGTGCTATTTTCACATACATCTTTAAAATTGCATTTCTTCGGTTCAACTGATTCAATTTTTGTTGTTTCGGTCTTGATTTATTTATTAAAATTTACTCTATTTCCCTAAATTGATGTGGGATTCTTCTTGTGTTGTGTTTTCAATCTATTACTGTTGGAAGTGCTGCACAAATACTTTACATATTGCCTCTAAGTTAAGCCTCAATGCTCTGTGCACCTTCAAGCTACCAGAAGGTTAAGCACAGGTTCATTTGGAATTTACTTATGATTTCACCTTGACAAGGATTGTGGTTGCTTCTTGAGTAGGGTTTCACCCACCACAGCCAGTAACCCAATTTCTTGCACTGCCCTTGTTGCTTGCTTCTTACCTTCTTTCTTTCTTTTTTCTTTCCTTCTTTTTTTTCTCTTTCCTCCTTTCTCTTTCTTTTTTCTTCCTTCTTGTCATCTTTCTTTCCTTCTTGCTTTTCTGTCGTTCTTGTTTCCTTCTTCCTTATCTTGTTGCATTCTTTCTTTTTTTCCTTTCTTTCTTTTCCTCTTTTTCTCTTCTTTCATTCTTTTGTGCCTTCTTTCTTTCTTGACATCTTTCTTAAAGTCAAGAGACTGGCAGCCAGTGCCACCCAATTGGCATTTTCAGGTTTGTATTAGCCAAGACCTTTTGATTTTTACAAAACGTATGTGTATAACTCCAGTCTTCATCAATTAGTCTGAGACATTTAGTTATACAGACCCTTGTCTGTTTTGTTTTTTGGGGGTTTGGATTTATTTTCTCATGTGAATTAATTGGACAAGTGTATGTATTAGAGACATGGCAGCACATAAAAAATGAGGAGGTAACGAGGCATGCCATGCCCCCGAGTCCACCAGTGGGACTTTGCTAGCCCTGCAAATTTTGTCTCATAGATTCACTGCCTCAGGCGGGCCGCTGTTCGAGCTGAGTGTCAGCATTTTATTTAAATGATATCAATAGTTAATAATAGACCATTGTTGTACATAGCTTCCACTGGAAGCCATAAACTCGAATAACTAAATTAGAATCTGGTTATTCACTGCAGTGACGTTACAAAAGTGGTTACCAGGGGTGGTGGCGGAATGGTGATCTTAACTGCCTTCTCCCTGGACACCACAAACCTGAGGGAGATGGGAAAGTGCAAGTGGCAATGTCCAGGGGCCAACCACCTTCTCCCCTGTTAGATTAGGTCTCTGCAGACCGACGCCAAGAGGGGATATGAAGCCACAACAGTGGTCAAAGAGCATTAAAAATAAAATATGGGTACTGTGATTCTGCACACAATGGGGTGTAGTGAGTGAGCATATAGATGGGGTCAAAGGCGTGGCTAAAAAAACTGACTATTCTGTAACTTTGTTCAGTCTTTCACAGTCCGGTAACAACACATAAAATAATACACAGCTCAAATTCAAAATAAATGTGAGTTAAGTTAATCAGTGGGAAATGCACTACCATACATTATGAGACCTTTATTAGTTAATGCACTGCAGAGGTATGTGTAACCAGCGAGCCACAGAACTGAAACCTGGTCATGCAGTGGAGAATAGTGATTTTGTATGTTTAGTGCTACGAGGTCAGTCTGTGAAAGAAAGCCCTGTGAATATGAACCTCTTTATTTTAAACTTGCATTACACACATTATGAGATAGGCTGCTACAAAATGTGCAAAAAGGTTTATGTTAGAAGTGTTTCCAGAATTTATATTTTAGTCATACCTAGACTGTATGTAATGCCTTTTTTTTTAATAACTGGCTTTTAAAAGCACACACTTCACATCTCAGATGGTAACTCTGTGTCATCAGGAAGTATGAGTGATTCTGTTAT
This sequence comes from Lissotriton vulgaris, assembly GCF_964263255.1. Taxonomy (NCBI): domain Eukaryota; kingdom Metazoa; phylum Chordata; class Amphibia; order Caudata; family Salamandridae; genus Lissotriton; species Lissotriton vulgaris. The sequence goes on from NC_141694.1 coordinate 318,958,395, forward strand.
AGGCAATACAGGTTTCCAAGCATCCGTTACATTTGCATATTGACCAGGTGCGCACATTTACATTTCTTTCAGGCAAGCAGGCACCCTGGCAAGAAGGTGTGTTTAGCTGTCTGCCACTCCCTCGGTATAACAGCACAGGAGATTGGAGCCATACATAACATGATATTATAGATGGGTAAAAAGTTAATTACGGAGATGTTTTTCACAGGGAGGTTCTTACTCTTCAACTGAAGCATTTCATGAGTCTCTATTAATCAATTAACCATCCCGGGATACTTGTCTTAACAAAAAGTAGAGGAACGTTCTTCCATAAATTAATCAATCTGGCCTACTTTGACCACTAAGCAATGCAGACAAGTGGCACTCACAGAGCTGCTGGCAGTGCAGTGCAAGCTCTCCGCTCTCGTTGTGCAAATTTAGTCTAGGCGAGGCGGTTTTGCACAGAGAGTGCTGTGGGTGGGTGAAAAGAGGTCAGGTTATTTATTTATTTTTAAAATTACATTTTTGACACATGGAGGGTTTTGCAGAGTGTGATGGGGTGGGTGGCAGCAGGCTAGGTATTTTAAAAAAAATATCTGTAGATGGCAAACGAGGTTTTATTTGGTGGTAGGAGTGTGGGGCGATGTCTGGAGGCCAGTTATTCATTTTTTAGTTTCATGGAAGTTAAGGGTATCGCTAGAGTGGTGTGGGTGAGTAGCAGGATGAAAGATTTTGTACGTTTTTTCAACAGATTATATACAGCTACCCATTTTTCTTCTGCCCTGCGTATATGTTGGGTGCCAGGGCAGAGGTTTCCTGGCGGCATTTACAACTAAAAATTATAGATAGGTAAAATGTAAACTACAGGGCTATTTTTCACTTAAGGGTTCTGAGGGATATCATAGCCAACTTGTGCTTCGCTCTCGTCTATTTCTACGCCTCTGTGAAAAAAAACTTGTGATTTACAGTTACGCTTCTATAGTTCTATATGGGCACTATTGGTATAATTTCAAAAAAGGGGGCTAGGAAACAAGGTGGCTGTGCACAGATGCCCATAAATGTGCTCGTCCCTCATGGGAGCACAGAGCAGTTTGTTCTGGCGTACAACTTGCAGAAAAAAACATATAGACTAATAGATGGGTAACTATGAATTAAATGGATGTTTTTGACTGAAGAGTTTTGAGTGACGTCAAAGACAACTAAAGCAAAGCTCAAGTTGCTGATGTCACTCAGAACTTCTCTGTGAAAAACATCCCCATAATTCACTTTTTACCCATCTATAATTTTATGTTATCTAAGGCTCCAAAATCCTCAGCCTCTGCTTTCAACTGCTAAATCAATCAATCTATCAATCAGGTTTCTTATAAAGTGCGACTACTCACCAGTGAGGGTCTCAAGGCGCTGTGAGGGGTGGTGGGGAGGATCTGCGGTTCAGTCAGAGTCAGGTCTTGAGGTCCTTTCTGAATTGTGGCAGCAATGGTTATTGCCTGAGGTGCAGAGGCAAGGAGGTTCAGGTCTTCGCAGCGAGGAAAGAGAAGGATCTTCTTTAATTGTGGATCTGTGGGATGGTGGCCAGGGCCAGTTGGGCAGAGTGGAGATGTCTGGTGTGAGTCTAGAAGGAGAGGCGGTGGTTGAGGAATGCAGGTCTGTCATTGAGAGGGGCTTTGCAGATGTGCATGAGGAGCTTGATGGTAATTCTTTTATTGATAGGTAGCCAGTGATGGTCTCAGGTGGCCGGTGGCGTGGCTGCAGCGTGAGGAGTTTCTGGGTGGTGCCGGCATAGAGTACATTGCAGTAGTTGACTCTGCTACTGATGAGCACATGGGTGACCGTTTTCCTGGACTCGGTTGAGATCCACTTGAAGATCGTACGAAGCAGGGGGAGCGTGTGGAGGCAGGAGAAGGAGGCTTGTGGAAGCAGGGGCAGAGGAGTAATGGGAGAACCACACATAACACAGGCTCTCTCGCTGTCTGAAATTTAAAAACAAAATACACCTGCAATCCCTAAAAAACAATGACCACCTTCCCTGATTTCATTCTCTCACCTGCAGCTGTGCTTTCTGCTTTCATTTAAACCAGACAAGCCGAGCTGCACGGACAGGCTCTTAGAGAGCTCAGTTAGCTAGCCTGGCCTGGAAGGTCTTTATGACATCACAATAGTGGGTTAGATATGATTCTAAAATATAGACACCTACAATATCTACCTTACATAGATTTCATTCAACAACATTGTCAACCTGTTTACTATTATTAAGACCCCCCATATAAACTACCCACATATTTAAAATCCGACCCTAGCATTTAAGGCAAGCGTTTTAGTGGGAATAGACGCAGTTCACCATTTTTGCAGGGAGAAATGTATATGAGGTCAACTTTTTTGTATTCTATTGCAATTAGGAGTCTATGCTTTTGCAAAAGAAAATGCAATTACAATACAATAAAACACTGATTATGGTTTATCATGCAAGCAACATGCTGCCATGGCCGATGTCCACCAGAGCCAAATGCCTTTCTGGGCCTACAAGACTTCATTCAGTGATGAATATTGTCTTTCAGTAAAGAACCAACTAAAGTGTAAAAATCTCCTCTGTTTCCTTAGCATGATGTCATGCAATGGAAGTAAATAAGCCACTACTAATGTTTATCTACATCAACCCATGCCTGCCAACCCACACGGTGCCGCCATGTGACACACAATATCGGCTCTCAACACATGGTCTCCCGGTGAGGAGCCGTTATTACACAGTGGCAAGCGAAAGGAGCTGAAAACGACTGAAAATAGTGATTTTACAGCTCGTTTTCCAAGGCTTTGAACTGCTGACATCCATTAAGGTGTGTGTAAACACTCCGGAACATTGACACCAACCTCCGCAAGCTTTATTTTGGGAGTGGGGGTGGGGGTGGGGGGGGGAGAGGAAGGGGCTTGGGGGCGTGGTGGGGTTCAAGAGTGCCTCGTAGGTACTTCTCGGAATGAGGCCCTGCCTCCTCCTAAGCCCCACCCCCTCCTCACAAAGTGAGATTGTTTTTCAAGTTAACAGGTATGTAAACTCTTCCTAGTATAAGTGCCCGTCTTTTAAAAAGACAAATATTTTCAGAGTTGGACTGTACTGCAGAGCGACAGAAAGCACAGGTCACAGGTTCTTGAGATAGGGCAGGGTGTTGAAGACTTACTGGTGAGACCTGCATGAAAACCAATGAGCTGGTTTATAGTATCAGCTGTTATCGGCGCTGTGACTTCTTGGAGTTATCCCTATCTAAAACACATACTATAATTAGCATTAGGTTTAGTTTAACTTTGCAGAAAGTTTCCCTTTCATGCCATGGCTGAAGAATTAAAATAATCAATTAAATTCTACAGGACACTTCTCATGGCACTGCGGGGAATGAGATTTTGATACCTTTTCTGATCACCTAGATACCTATCTCATTCTTCCAATTTTGGATCGATTATTATCTGTCATTGAGTAAAAGGCAAACCCACATAGGTTAAATCAACCCCATAGACTGACGCAACTCTGAAGAACCACTTACGACTGATAAAAGTTTAAAAAGTTTAATATAAAATCAAAATCAACTGCATATACAATCCTCTCAGGATAAGATTCAACAAATATACAGGAACTAAAAGGAACATAAATTCCCTAAAGAATCTTAGTCTACAAAAGAAAACGATTAAAATCAATTCCAGAATCAGCAAATTGAAAAGCATAGACACAAAGTGGATCCGTTGCGTCATCTACAAAAAGAGAATAAACAAGTTAAATCTGTCCCTACTCTATGCTAGGTGACATCCCTACTAGCAAGTCCTTTTACCCTAAAAAGGTGTCAGCAGTTTGACTTCCAAAGAAGTTCAAACTCTCTTAGCCTCTAATGGTAACCTATGTCGAGAAGCAGTACCCTCTCTGCCTACCCATCCGCTCTCTAAGGGTCCTCGGCCTACTGCTCTCTTCCCTCTGCTCTCTTGCTTTGTCTTCAGGCCATCTGCTCTGAGCTCTTGTGCTGCTCTTCTCCCCTGGGTGCTGTCCCTAAATACACAATCACAGTATAGGTGGAACGCCCTTTGACGCCCACCACATACACATTCACATGATCTCATTCTAGTTCTTTCCATAGCTTCGTCTCTTCGCGTCGTCCGTTAAGTTGACCTTGCTTCTTAGGCGCCATCTTCGTCTTCTTGTTGGCGACTTCATTGACATTCCAGTTGACACTTTCAGAGCAAAGTCTATCACCTCATCAGAACTCTATTCATTACAGTTGTGATCATAACCTCGTTTGGTCCCATGAACGGTCACTTAAAACAAGACTCCAAATTCCAAGCGTCTCTTATCTCATTTAGGCCATAAACTTCGTCCAGCATTGTCACTTTAAATTTAACAAGACCTTTGACTCTTGGCTCGCACATTTGGATCAAAGCTATCCCCTATTCCTGTGAGCCCACTAAATTACATTCAGTGAACCACACTCCTGCGAACCCTTGGTCAGGTTAAAATCACACATGACCACACTATGCTAACATTCCTACAAACTCTTCTACACAGTATGACTTTTAACACACATATATATATAATCGAATTAGCAAATCATTGATTATAGCGAATGCATTTTACACAGAATACAACATTATACTCTCGTTCCTTATGCAGTGCTATATAGTCTGCACATTTCTTTACTTTACATTTCATCTTCTTTCCCCGTTTAATAATTACATACGTACATCTATTCAGCACGTTCTACTGTTCTTAAGCATTTCTACACATTTCTATATTAGCCCAACCTATATATATATATGGGCCTTCTAATTCTGATGTATTCTAATGTAGATACAAATACATTTCCTATTACATTGGTTACATCGGCTAATTTTACGCTACAAGTGCTCCTTCACGTTACAAGTTCTACGTTTATGCGATATGCTTGTAAATATGGTACAGATATACTTTTCATTCAAATTGCGCTCTCTCAGTTCCCCCCTTTGATGACCTCTAGGGGTCATCACTAACACCTCAATTTGAATGACACTTTACACAGAACTAGTTACAAGGCTCCCTCTTTTTATCGTTTCGAGAGCTCTTAAACTTTTATACTGTTGATCTTGTAAAGCAGCTAATCTCCTTTCTTGCTCTCTCATGGACCTTTGTAACCGGTTCGTCCTATACCATTTGTACAGTTTCACTAACCCCAACAATATGATTATGCAAATTAATATTATTAAAACAGGTTTCAATATATACCACACAACACTTTTACCAAGGTTGGCAAACCAATCTCCAACTTTTCCCATTCCATGACCTACTTTTTCCCAAACATTTATTTTTGTTAAATCTTCGATTTCTTGATGTATCTCTGTAATGTTCTGTATAACTTTCTCAAGTGGTTTTGAATTGTCTGGAATGTAAGTACAACATTCTTGGACCTTCAAAGCCTTGCAGACTCCGCCCTCTTTCGCTAGCAGAACATCTAAAGCAAGACGGTTCTGAAGAACCATTGCTCTAATCGACTGCATCTCTCCCTCTACTAGCATCAATGACCTTGCAGTACTTGCAGACAATCTATCCACAACTGTAGCTAGTCTCCTGATCTTAACATCGTTAAGTACCAAACCTAAAAGAGGAAACATTGCTCCAAATATGTCTCCTACTACCTCAGCATCTCCTACTTCTCTTTTCGCTCTTGTCGAAGCCTTTCCTTCTATGATCTCTAAATCCTTTGCATGATATATTTTGGGGAAGACAATTGCCAAATAACACGAACCATACCAATTGTCAGGCAGTTTTACATAGGCATTTCTTCCACATACAAAATATACATTAGGAATCGCTTGCATCTCTTTCATAAAATCTTTCGTATAGTACTCTAACCTAAAAGCATGTTCACAATTAACTTCACCTACAAATACACTCTCATAATATGTCTTGCTTCGAGTTAAACATAACTTTCCTTTCTGCGTTCTATCCAAAGCTATTGGACCATTGCTACCTTTCTTCTTATGTGCTTTTTCTTCTTCGGTCCAATCTGTTTTCCACTGTCCTGACATTTTTAGAATCTTCTGCCTCCTGTATCTGTCATCTACTTGTCCAATGAATCTTTTCTCTACCTCTGACACTTTGCAAGTCAGATTATTTCTACGTGCATATGAAGTATCTAATGTATCCCAAGGAAGAAAGAATTTTGCCAATCTATCTTCCTTTTTGTAGTAGTCCCACTTATTCATTTGTTTATAATTCGGGACTTCAGGCAGTACCGAATCATAATTTGAAAAGTAGTACTCAAACCCTTCTCTACCATAAAATATACTGAGCAGTAAACTACATGTTATCCCATATGTCAGTGGGAGATGATGATATCTGATGCCTTCATCTACAGAAGCCGGCAATTGCATACAAACATAACAATCTTTGGCCTCCATGGCATCGATATACTCGTACAATAGCTTGGCATATGCATTTGATTTAAAATTTCCCTGTGACTCGTCTATGTGTAATCTACGAGCTTCATTTGCCAGTAACGCCTTTTCACGGATTTCATTGCTCTCCTCCTTCTTCCCAACAAGAGCAGGTTTCAAAGTCGTTACAGGCTTTACATCTGTTGTCTCCTTTACGCTTGTATGTCCTACTATGTATGATATGGTAACTACTGTAATAATGAGAAAAATTACTACTGCTATCAGTGTACCTATTATGCATTTGGCTTTTCGGTTTGGGTTGCCATTCTCCATGTTATCAAACAATGTAGCTCTTTCTTTCTCGTGGAAAAGTTTTCTTCTTCAAGTCTTTATCTGCTTTATTTGATTTCTCAGTCTGTGAAGCGCTCTTAATCAACAAAAGTCTCTTTTTCACAACAATGTCTTTTTATCTTTAGCAACAGACAACCCTAACCCTTCTCCGTCCTCTAAATGTAATCCCTAATTTTATTCTTCTTTCCACTCGGCGCTAGGTTATCTTCTTCTTTATAGCTTAAACACAAAGGTCTTTATGCATCTACAATGATTCTCGTACCTGCAGCTCTAATAACATATTCCAATAGTTCTAAACGAATGACTTTTTCTTCTTGTGCTGGTATTTGATGACCAAAAGTCGGAAACTCTAATCGATTTAGCACTAGGTCTTTGATCCGACTTAGGTAAAGGGGATTGGGAAGTGTGAAAGTCAGTAACCCCTCAGTCTCGATTCCAGGCGTCAACATCCATATCTCCACCGCCACAATCGGATCGAGATTGATCACCTGCACTTCTCTCACTCTCCCAGATCTCTCTCCCCAAGACATCTGCTAGATAAGTCCACTCTGGGGTGGTGTATCTTCTGCAGGGCACACGTACCCTTCTTGATCTTCTCGGACTCTCAGAACCTGAATCCGTAGCTTCTTCTTCTAGATCCGAATCTTCAGAAATCGGGACAAGTGTGCTCTCTGGATTTGCTCTCAAGGTTGACCTTCTCCTTCTTTCCAGCCAACTAGCTTCTCCATTCCTTGTCCTCCTGCTCCTTGTTCTTGGACTCGTCTCTTGATCACTTATAGCTTGTTCGGTGTCTGACTCGAATTCCCAGCTGCTTTCCTCTTCTGAGACAGCTTCGGTCTCACTGATGTCTTGACCGTCATCAGCCTGTTCCGACACAGGCTCAGCCTCTTCAATCACCTCTACAGCTTGACTTTCCATCTCTGTGGCTTCTCCGCTTTCAGCTGGATTTTCATCCGAGAGAGGAGCTGTTTCTTCCAGAGGTGCTGGAACTCTTCGGGTGTGCGAGGCGTGTATCCAGTTGGGCAAGCCTCCACACTTTACTGCAGTGTTCGTAACTAGTATGACTTGGAATGGTCCACGCCAGCGCACGTCTAGACAGTTCTTCCTGACATGCTTCTTCACCAGGACCCAGTCCCCTGGACACAGGTCATGGCACAGGTCATGTGCTGATGGAACCTCTGCAGCCTGGACCTGGAGGGACACAGAATGAATGGCATCAGATAGTCCCTTGCAGTAGTCCAAGATCAAATCGTCTGTGATGTTCAACAATGCTGCAGTCGGAACCGATGGCAGTCTCATAGCTCTCCCCATTAGCACTTCGTGTGGAGAGAGACCTGTCCTTCTATCTGGTGTGCTACATATGCTCATAAGAACCAATGGAAGTGCATCAGGCCAACTCAGGGATGTCGATGAACAAACTTTGGCGAGTCTGGACTTTATTGTGCTGTTGATTTGTTCTACAATCCCCGAAGCTTCTGGTCGATAACTACAATGGAGCTTCTGGTCTATGCTCAAGGCTGAACATAGCATCTTCACTATTTCGCTGTTGAAGTGAGTTCCTCTGTCTGATTCCAAAGAGGCTGGCACCCCAAACCTCGGTATTAACTCTCTAAGCAACAATTTTGCTACTGTGAGTGTATCGCACCTACGTGTAGGATAAGCTTCAACCCATCTGGAAAATATACAGACAATCACTAAGACGTATCTGAGTCGATTGCACTTAGGCATTTCAATAAAATCCAGCTGCATCCTATTGAAAGGCCCCCCAGACATCCCTATGTGACTCAATGTGACTGGTGTTCTTTTCCCTACGTTTAGTTGCTGACAGATCGCACAACGCTGACATACTGCTTCTGCCGCTACTCTAAACTTCGGATTGTACCACGTTTGTCTGAATACTCTCACCATAGCATCTCTACCTATGTGTGCTGGTCCATGCAATCTCCTTGCCATTGGACTAACGAGCTCGTTTGGTAAAACTGCTCTCCCATCTGCAGAAATCCAAAAATTCATTTCACTTTTGGTACATCCAGCTGTTTCCCATGCTTTCTTCTCAACATCAGGCGCATTTTCCTGGACACTCTTCAATTCATCCCACGTGTCTACAGTGTCTAACAACATAGTCAAATCAGTTCTTTCCTGTATTCCCCCCACTTCTACATTGGTGTGAGAATACCCCTGTTCTGCACAATAACGTGCTACCTCATCTGCGTATCTGTTTCCTTGCGACACAAAATCTGTATTCTTTGTGTGCGCGGCGCATTTGACAACCGCTATGGCTGTTGGACCTTGCAATGCGTCTAACAATAATCTCACGAATTCTCCATTCCTAATAGGAGAACCCGAGGAGGTCATGTAACCTCTCTGAGACCACAACTGCCCATAGTCATGAACTACCCCGAAACCATATTGGCTATCGGTGTATATGGTGACTCGAATTTTGTTGCCTGCCAAACAGGCACGGGTCAAAGCAATGATTTCAGCTACCTGAGCGGAATGTACTCCTTCCAGGCAAGCAGCTTCCACTACTCCGGTAATTGTACAAACTGCATATGCTGCTCTCAGCTGACCAATATCGTCTCTTACACATGAACCATCAACAAAGAATATTTCATCGGGGTCAGTCAATGGCTCATCTACGATATCTGGTCTCGGTTTGGTGCATAGTTCAGTCACATCAAGGCAGTCATGATCTGTACAAATTTCATCCTCAATATCATTTGGAAGTGGCATCAAAGTAGCAGGATTCAAAACAGAGCATCTCTTCAGGGTCACATTCTCAGCAGCCAATATGACTTGCTCGTAGCGTGTGAGCCTGCTATTCGTCAGATGCTGAGTCTTGGTCCTGGTCATTAACAATTCCACAGAATGCGGTACGTACACCACTAACTGATGTCCCATAACCACATTTTCACACCTTTCAATGCTGACACCCGTTGCAGCAACGGATTTGAGACATCCGGGCAACGCTGCGGCTACTGGATCTAATGTAGCCGAAAAATACGCAACTGGCCTACGCGCATTTCCGTGTATCTGGGCCAAAACTGCTAAAGCGCAACCTTCCCTTTCACAGCAGTAAAGCAAGAATGGTTTCTCATAGTCAGGCATTCCCAAAGCCGGGGCACAACACAAGTCCTCCCTCAGCTGCAAAAATGCCATCAAACAATCTATGTCCCATGGTACCGGATCACTCACCCCCTTGTGCGTCAGTTTTAGTAAAGGTTTTGCCTTCAGTGAAAAATTGGCTATCCACTGCCGACAATAACCAACCATGCCTAGAAACATCCTGACTTCTCTTTGTGTTTAAGGCGCATTCATTTTCATGATCGCCTCTATTCTGTCTGGAGACACCTTCCGTTTTCCCTTTTCAATCCTGTGGCCCAAGTATTGCACTTCGGTCAGACAATACTGCAATTTACTTGGAGACACCTTGTGTCCGTTCTCGGCCAAGTGATTTAATAAGGTGATGGTGTCTGTTTTGCAAGCTTCCTCAGTTTCTGACGCCACAAGTAGGTCGTCTATGTACTGGACCAGAACCGAGTTCATAGGCAGTACTAGACTTTCAAGATTTTTCTTCAACAGCTGGTTAAAAATCGATGGGCTTTCTGTATACCCCTGGGGAATACGACACCATGTTAACACACGATTTTCCAGCTTAAAAGCGAACAGATACTGGCTCTCCTCATCTAAAGGGATTGAAAAGAAAGCCTGGCACAAGTCTATCACTGTGAACCATTCAGCTTGGAACGGTATCTGAAACAATATTACTGATGGATTCGGTACCACTGGACAACATGAAACAACGATATTATTGATCTTTCGAAGATCCTGCACTATTCTGTATTTTCCACTAGGCTTCTGTAAACCCATAATCGGGGAGTTACATGGACTTCCCACGATCTCCTTCAGTATTCCCTGTTTAATCATGGATTCGATCACAGGCTTTATTCCTGCAATCGTCTCCGGTGTCAACTTATATTGTGGTGTTCTTGGGTACTCGGCATTGGGCTTTACCATGATCTTTACCGGTTCTACTCCTTTGATCAGTCCTATTTCTTCTCCAGTAAAATCCCACACCTCAGCTGACACAGTCTCCTTCAAATCCTGTGGAAGCTCCTCCACCGTTAGGGTAGGGTATAGCTCCACGCATCCCTGCGAGTTTACAACCTTAAAGTCGGCATCATCATCGTTAGTCTGCACTTCTACTCCTTCAGGTGTGCAATATATGGCGCAGTTTAGTTTACACAACAGATCTCTTCCTAGCAGACACACAGGGCTAGAATCACAAATCACAAACTGATGTTCATCACTGTAATTCCCTATCTTCACTGATACCGGTTCGGTCAGAGGATTCGTCATTCTCCTATTTGCAACTCCTACCACCTGAATCGTCTCTCCCGACATTGGCAGACCTGGGACTACCGCCGATCTCAAAGTGGATCGAGTGGCCCCCGTATCCACCAAAAAAGGTCGTAGGACATCCAGCTAATTCAGCTTCCACGTATGGTCCTCTCTGATCTACCTCCAGGGCTGCTCCTAGAGTACAGTCTTCTTCTCTATTCACTCGTTGTCCCGTAAGAGGATCAACGTAGTAGCATTCTTCTCCTCCTACGAACAGTGGCAGTTGTCTATAGGTTTTTCCTCCATTTGCAATTCGAGGCGGTTGAGGGAACTGAGCTCGAGGAGTCTGAGTCCCCCCCTTTGATAAACTTCCCCTTCGGGACCACTGTTCCCTTTACCATGCTGTTCTGAACCTCATCCTCCTCCTGTTCTAATTCCCCCGTCTCGACATTATAGGGACACTCGCGTCTCCAATGTCCTACCTCGTTACACTGATGGCACCTCGTTGTCTTTTTCAATGTTGCGATATCTATCCTCGGTCTCGGTCTTTCCTCCTCATCTCTGCTTTGACTATTCTGTTTCTTTCCTAGTGTTCCTGTTCCCTGTTGTCGCTGTCCACCCTTTCCAGCTGATTGCATCTGCACCAACATCAGCTTCTCCTTAAGTTTCTTTGCTTTCGAATCTATTTCATCGCTACAGTACCTCGCATACCTCAGAATCTCATCTAAAGGTTTGTTCTGCCAACAGATCAAATGCTGTTGAATCATTAAGCATATGTCTGGTCTCAATCCCAGGACGAACTTCGACACAAACTGTCCTATGTCTTTGGGATCCATCACGTCCAACCCACTGTACTGTTTGAATGCTTTCAGTAATCTCTCATAGAACTCGTGAACGGTCTCTTTAGGTTCCTGAGTTGTTCGATCTATTTTAACCCAGTCTATGTCCTGCAACGGCACCTTCTCTTTTAACCATGCAATTACCCTCTCGTACTTTTCCATGACCCTCTCTGATGGACCATTCGTCCGGGCATCCCTCTCGGGTTCACAAATGGGCCATTCGACATTAAGTTTGCGTGCTGTCCACAAATCTCCGGGTACTACAATGTCAAACAGGGTGTTCAAGTCGACCCACAGCACCTTAGAGATCTTCACGAATCTCTCTACCTGCTTATACCACTCAACGGGGTTCTCCCTTAACTTTGGGAAGGAATTGGTAAATGCCGCTAAATCCCCCCTATTCCAGGGCACATGCACGTAGCTTCCGTTCGCGATTTCTCGCAAAGGGAAAGCTTCCATTCGCATTAGCTCTCCATCCGGGGACCTCGTAAGTGTACTCCTTCTGACGGATCCCCTCTTGGACCATCTTTCCTCCCATTTATCCAAATTCCTCCACAATCTGATACTCAGGATCAGTTCCTTTATGTGTATTTTCAGCCCAATCGTCCTTCGCTCATCTAGATCCTGATCCGTGCAATTTAGCCTATGGTTACCCTGTAAAGCTTTAGTTCGTGATAGGTCTATCATATATCTGTTTGCCAAATTAGATACATTTTCATGAACTGACCACGCTTTCCGAGTAACGTCCTTAGACATAAACAGTATTTCATCCGGTTCGTCCAGCTCTATCCTTTCTATTGGCAATGTGCCGTCTATTATTTCTTCCAAGTCTGATTTTAAACTCATTACATCGAGCCGTTTCGCTTTTATCTCAGCTCTTAGTACCTCATTCCTAGGTTGTTCTTTTACATCCCGCTCACCCCCACTACGAGTCCTACGTCTGGGCACAGGCGAGTTATGAGGCGTCCTTCTTGCTTCTCTTTGTTCCCACCTCTCTAAATCCCAAGCTTTCCCATCTTCCCTTGGGGTATGGTGGAACAATGATCTATTCCCCATCACTGCATCCTGCCTTTTCGACTCTGTCTCTTTAGAGGCGAGATAGGATCTTCCGTTCTGTTCTATGTCACTGCAACTCCCTTGCTGTATGGTGTCGCTCAATAAACGATAAGGTCCTTCACGGTCCTCCATGTTCCCGCGATCTCGTCCGTGATCACCGGATGCATGGCGAGACCCTTCGCGACTCCCTATATTCTCTTGACTCCAATGTCGCACATTTTCGCCCGGGGCATGGTGAGTGCACCTGAAACTATCTCGGTACTCCTGCGTCTTTCGTTCCCCCTCACTAAGGATGAGGCGAGGCACTCCCCCACACCCTGTACTCTTGTCTTCACACATTTGTCTATTGCCACTGGTGGTATGGCAAGTATCTCCTTTGCTTCCTTGACTCCCTCCCTCCCACTTCGGACTGCTTTCGCCAGCTCCGCAGTGAGAGAGGATCCGGTTATCCTGATCTCTCCATTCTGCTTCTGTTTCTATTCTTTTATTCTGAGTCTCTACGGCAGCATCCCATTCTTTCAAATATTCCCTTAATTCCTTAAAGGATTTCGGTTTCGGTCCCCTCAAATACATATGTCCTCTCTGACCCCCCAGTTCTATCCAGGGACCCGTTACTGGATCCAATGGGGTACTCCGACTCCTTGGTCCTAGCAACTGCCTTTGGGAATTGATCATATTATTCCTACTTTCCATCTCTGCCCTTTCCCTGTCCCATCGTGCCTGTTCCTCCTGCTGGGCTCCCTCTGGGTTGTAGATTGACACTTTAGGACCTATGGTAACAGGTACTTGTAGAGCATCCGGCAATTGGTACGACCTTGCATGCTCCGTTTCTGGCACCTTCTGGACTACGAATCTTCCTACTACTCTCTGTACGGGACTAGATTGAGGTACTTCCTCACCTTTCTTGGGGTCCCACTCTGATGTGGGGAGCGGTTTATATTCCCCCCACCTAGCCCCGTCCCCTTGCTGTAGTTCAGGACTTTCGGCTTCTCTGTTGTACGGAGGTGGTCTATCTAATAATAGCCTCTCTATCAGATCCTCATCCGGCTCGCTATCCTCATCTTCTTCTAGAGGTTTCTTTTCTCCCGTAGCCTCTAGCATTGGGTACAGTTTGTCTGCTTCTATCTTTTGCACCCTCCACTTTTTAGCTTCATCGTCCCATTTAGCATCCTGCACTGCTTTTACCGATCGTCTCACTCTTTCTTGGCGTCTATTCAAGCTCTTATCGTGTGCCGCCCTGAACCATGCATTGAGGGCTTCGAACTGTGTTGGCCTCGGTAGAGGTCTCGTTGCGAGCATTACCGCTTTCAGTTGGTTCAATGCTTCTACCCTAAACGTCCCGTATCTCGGGAACGTCAGTTCCTCATTTCCTTCTGTTAGCTTACTCCACTCGGAGATCCATAGTATTGAGTGTAAGCCTACATTCACAGCCATATAATAAGCTGGTGTGCCTTCTGGTGGGGCTTTTTCCCCTGCATACAAGTTTCCTCGATCTCTCTTAAAGATCGCCCTTAAACGTTTAAAACACTTCATTTTCAAGAATCTACGATTTTCCTTAATTACTCTTCCTTATTTTACTTCCCGATGACAAACCACCAATCCCTGCGCGGCTCTCGCTAACCAGCCTATCCCAGCGCGGTTCTACACCAACCGGCCAATCCCAGCGCGGCTCTACGCTGACGTCACTCGTCCCCTCTGCAGCAGTTCCCCTCCTTTCTCAGCTTGCCTCGCGGTCTTGCATGCGTCTCATTCATACACCGAAAAATGACTACTTCCGTCCAAGCGATCACTTTTCTTGACTGTACGTCCACAGTCTAACTGTAATTGTCACCTCAACTGACGAGACGTCTTCCTCTCACTTCAGACGCTCGCCTTAACTGATAGGTTACTTACACACAGTAAACGTACGACCAGCGTCCGTTACTCATACACTCACTCTGACACTCCCCCTATCATCGGTCCTGCGGGCGATCAATGGTACCTCATGACCCCCTTTACAATGGTAGACAATTACTCTGGGTGTTCGATACACCCGAACCACTTAAGCCCTTCTCTGAACTTAAGATTTTATCGGGTTGCGCGCGCTCACAACCTTCCCTCAATCACACTACAGGCATTCAACTCCGCTTGACATTACAACACAGGTACAACATAAAACACCGCAATCTGGCAACACATGACCCTTATACTCACTCTCGACCGATTCTGCTGCTTTTCTCTCGCACCGTCAGCACCTTCTTCGGCAGGGATTCTTCTTCTGGTCGTCGATGACTAGGGACCTTGGGGTAATCTAGACCTGACCTAGGTTGCCTTCCTCAAGAAGAAAACCATCCTCTGCTACCAACTGCGGGGAATGAGATTTTGATACCTTTTCTGATCACCTAGATACCTATCTCATTCTTCCAATTTTGGATCGATTATTATCTGTCATTGAGTAAAAGGCAAACCCACATAGGTTAAATCAACCCCATAGACTGACGCAACTCTGAAGAACCACTTACGACTGATAAAAGTTTAAAAAGTTTAATATAAAATCAAAATCAACTGCATATACAATCCTCTCAGGATAAGATTCAACAAATATACAGGAACTAAAAGGAACATAAATTCCCTAAAGAATCTTAGTCTACAAAAGAAAACGATTAAAATCAATTCCAGAATCAGCAAATTGAAAAGCATAGACACAAAGTGGATCCGTTGCGTCATCTACAAAAAGAGAATAAACAAGTTAAATCTGTCCCTACTCTATGCTAGGTGACATCCCTACTAGCAAGTCCTTTTACCCTAAAAAGGTGTCAGCAGTTTGACTTCCAAAGAAGTTCAAACTCTCTTAGCCTCTAATGGTAACCTATGTCGAGAAGCAGTACCCTCTCTGCCTACCCATCCGCTCTCTAAGGGTCCTCGGCCTACTGCTCTCTTCCCTCTGCTCTCTTGCTTTGTCTTCAGGCCATCTGCTCTGAGCTCTTGTGCTGCTCTTCTCCCCTGGGTGCTGTCCCTAAATACACAATCACAGTATAGGTGGAACGCCCCTTTGACGCCCACCACATACACATTCACATGATCTCATTCTAGTTCTTTCCATAACTTCGTCTCTTCGCGTCGTCCGTTAAGTTGACCTTGCTTCTTAGGCGCCATCTTCGTCTTCTTGTTGGCGACTTCATTGACATTCCAGTTGACACTTTCAGAGCAAAGTCTATCACCTCATCAGAACTCTATTCATTACAGTTGTGATCATAACCTCGTTTGGTCCCATGAACGGTCACTTAAAACAAGACTCCAAATTCCAAGCGTCTCTTATCTCATTTAGGCCATAAACTTCGTCCAGCATTGTCACTTTAAATTTAACAAGACCTTTGACTCTTGGCTCGCACATTTGGATCAAAGCTATCCCCTATTCCTGTGAGCCCACTAAATTACATGCAGTGAACTACACTCCTGCGAACCCTTGGTCAGTTAGGTTAAAATCACACATGACCACACTATGCTAACATTCCTACAAACTCTTCTACACAGTATGACTTAACACACATATATATATATATATATAATCGAATTAGCAAATCATTGATTATAGCGAATGCATTTTACACAGACTACAACATTATACTCTCGTTCCTTATGCAGTGCTATATAGTCTGCACATTTCTTTACTTTACATTTCTTCTTTCCCCGTTTAATAATTACATACGTACATCTATTCAGCACGTTCTACTGTTCATAAGCATTTCTACACATTTCTATATTAGCCCAACCTATATATATATATATATGGGCCTTCTAATTCTGATGTATTCTAATGTAGATACAAATACATTTCCTATTACATTGGTTACATCAGCTAATTTTACGCTACAAGTGCTCCTTCACGTTACAAGTTCTACGTTTATGCAATATGCTTGTAAATATGGTACAGATATACTTTTTATTCAAATTGCGCTCTCTCAGCACTCAGCCAAAAACATCAGAGTTAAAGATTTTAATAACTCGGAAGGAGTAACTGCAGCCGATGCCGAAAACACACGGAATTTGATTGTATAGCATACATCATTCTTCTACAGAAGATTCATCCATAGAGCACAGCAGGTTGAAAGGGAAGTTCTGTCTGTGTTTTCTTGTACAAATCTCACCAACTGCTACTTCCTGTCATAGTCTTGCTGCCCCAGAGTGCAGTTAATATTAGGTGGTACGTTCAATTCTGCTGGTCCGTGAACTCTGCGTAAACACATTAAACAGTAGATGTCACCATAGTTACTCGACGCAATGGTAGCCGTTTAAGATACCTCAGAAAAATGAGGGAATAGTTTGCACTGGATTACTACTGGTGACTTATAGGTTTTAGTTTTAAACATGCCCCTTCACTGCACTGGGTGTGTCAACCCCATGAACTATCCTTCCAGAAATCATACAAGTGGCCGCAGGTCAGACACAGATCATTGCAGCAGATCCATCACCTTTATACTAGGTTGAACTATCGGTGTCAAGCTTGGGCCAGCAGCCCGCTCCCTGGATGGAGTTATATTGACCAGAGGGAGCCTGAGATAGTGATGCATGGACCACTCATCCTTTGCTTTCTTTGAAGGACCATTCCTTCCCACATGGCTGCCCACATGGCAGTCTTTGCGGAAGCCCCCTTTCTGCAATAGCCACCCCATGTGTTACAGCTCTCCTCTAATCCAGGTAAATCGCTCTGAATCATTATTTATTTGCACACCAGCAAATTATTAAAGCAAAAAAGTTTGCATCCATATATGAATAAGTCTGATCAAGTCCAGGAAATGTTAAAGGTTGCTTCATAAACCATGCTATATGAAATCTATTTTAAAGAGAAACTGCAGCCATTTTCCTACCATCTCACTCACCCTCCCTTCTCATTCCTTGACTCCCTAATGCTACCCAATACTCACTCTTTTGTGAATGAATTATCGCCGGCACCTCTGCAATGGCAGAGGAGTGGCGCCCTACTGGTTCAGAGCCAGCAGCTGAAAAATAAAACAATATTTTACATTTGTTTTATTTTTCAGCTGCTGGCTCTGAGCCAGCGTGTAAAGGAAGGGATGGGGCTAGGCTATGGGAGGGGGAGGATGAGTGGTTGGTGCACTTTTGGATGCGCATGTCAGTTTGGCAGTTGAACATAGGCTACTTTTTAGCCTTACTAATGAGTAGTAGCTGTCCTGGTCACAAACAGACTGCATTTCAAGATAGTTTAGGGGTTGAGAATGTGTTGCAGGGATCTTTATGTGGTCAGTAGGTTTCAGTGCATAACAATTGTTAGTATATTTGCTGGAGAGATCTGTGTTTAATTTCTAGCCACAGCTTTGAATTATTATAAAATAGCTTAAAGGATTAGCATGATTGTTGCAGAGCATTGTAATGTGTAAATGTGTAGGTCACAGATTTATATTTTATGTAAATACCTCGGTGTGTTAATACTTCTGTTACAAAGATCCCTGCGTATCCTACAGGTCACAAATTACAATACACTCTTTTTTACCTGCACGCATCCTCCAGTACACAAGTTTAAATTCTTCCTCTTTCCAAGGTTGAACGTAGTCATTTTTGTAAGGTTGATAAAATGGGTTCCACTGGATTGTCATAAATACATGCAAATAAGTGCCAAACTCTGCTGTCTTGTGTGCTATATAATGGTTGTCAATAAGGCAGTAATGCACAGACATCTGGGCCACACTGGGGAACCAAAAACAGCCCTGACAAAAACGCTTGAAGGAGCCAAGCTCCCTTCATCTCCCCGTTCAATCCAACCGGTCTCTTTCTCATTCTCTTCCTCTCTCTTACCCCTGTGTACGCTTTCTCCCTACCTTCCTCTCTCTTGAAGGCTCTCCGTGCCTGCTGCAAATAACCTGGACGAGCTGGGGAAAGTGACCCAGGCACCAGGAGTGTCCCCTGGATTGAAAACTGTGCTCCAGCCCACGAGAACAAAGTGAGGGAGTAAAAGGTCTGTCCGGCCCTGCAGACATCCCTACAGAGCACACACAACCCTATATATCTTATGTAATTACAGATCGTGAGAAAGTCAAGAGCAGTTTCAAACCTCACTATCTTTTGGCAGCTTGTGAAGTGACATCCTCAGAGCATCTTTCTTTGTTTCATGGGTAGACGAGTCTGGTAACAAGGAGGCAGATTTACTACTTCTGGCGCAGCTCTGCTAATCAGCAGGGATGCGCCAGAAGAGTCGCGATGCATCTGCCCACCCGTGCGCCACCACTGATGCGCCGCATTAACAATGCGGCGCACCATGGCGCATGGATGGGCAGATGCGTGTCGCATTCCTTGTCGGAAAGGCACTGCATTGCTGGAGTTGCGTCGCAAGCGCGACGCAGCTCCAGCAAGGCTCGGGGTTGCCCTATTCCTAACATGCTGAGTCAATATTTATGCCTGCTTCAAGCAGGCGCAGGGTTTTGACGCAGCATGGCCTTAAAAGTGACTGAGTGAAATCTTGTAGATTTCACTTAGCCACTTTTAGGAGGCGTTCCTTCCAGATGCGTAACGTTGTAAATACCCCGCAGCATGGTGCTGGCTCTACCCCAAGGTGTATTTGCCTCCTAGTTAGGACACAACTACATCCCGGTCAAAGGGGAATTAGTCGTCCATGCGTTAGTGGTCAAACTGTAGAGCAGAGGACATCCACCCCTGTATGCTACTTTTGCATGCGCCCTGCAGCCTACAAACACAGGTAGTGGGGCATTTCGCTGGAGCCGGTGTACCATCGTTTTGATCTCCCCATCGGAATGATCTCCCCTTAGCATCTGGGCATGCGTACTTCAATGCTCTTGCCCACTTGCAACAATATAACTTTCGCCTGTCTTTCTGAGCTCCCCCTAGGATACAATGACAAGGTGACACCTAGGCTGGGGACCTCTTTCCAGCAAAATCTAGTAGAGGCTGGACACATGTTCACCACATTACCTTGAACTAGAAAAGGAAAGTGCCACGTTCCGCCATGTTACACCGAGTTATGCCACTCAAGATAAGCTGAGAGAGGCACAGTGGAGTCTCAGTGTACAGTGTAATTACCTGCAGGTAGTTAAAGCTGCGAGAGCATCCCAAAGCTGATAAAGAGCTTTGCTTTTATCCGAGTCGTGGCATCCTTAGAAGACACGCAAGGTGCAAACAGTGCTTAGCAGCATCTCAAAGCACTCCCAGATAAAGTCATAGAGCTATTGCTGTAGCATTGCTTACTTGTGTGCAGCCCCTCCCATTTAACCGCACATCACCTTTATTGTTGTGAATGTGTCTCATCTCAAACGCAGGATTGTACCACGTGACCTTCACCTGGCCCATAAATGAATCGCCAGAAAGAGCTGACTAACACAATCATATGAAGTACAATATTTATTCTAGTCACACAAACGTGAAAATCACCAGAAACAAGCTATGCGTGCCAGCGCATCACCAACACAGAATCTTTTTGCAGCTGCAGTGGACTGGAATACTGACCGGATTATGCAGTGCACAGAGCCTGCTACAGGGTTCGTTTGGGGTCTTCTCTTTTATGTTCATATATCTTAGTTTTATTATACAGCTGAGCATCCAGCAGGCCGCATGTTAATACCTCCATGATTGATGTCACAAAGTATGGCTCAATATGTCAGTATCAAACTAAATTTGGATTGACGAGCAGATGATTGGTAATCCGATAATCAAAGGCAGTGATCTAGAGCTACCACAGCAATTACATTTCGTGAACATACATATATTTTACGACTGAACAAAGGATGAACATTGTTAATGCCACGGATATTCGCCTTTGGGGATTTCAGAAAGGCAATTTTGTCATCTCTATGTAATCAAGAGAAGCAGAAACATGGTTGTATGGGCACTTGTCATTCTGCAAAAAAAACATAAAGGTTTTAAGTCACAGCTGACATTTTCAACTTTGGTTATTAGCGCCCTGGGGAGCCGGGGCTCATTTGCGGGAAGTGGATTAAGTGGGAAGGGGCGCAAACACTTCAAGCTGTGTGGAGTTTGGGTGCACAGAAGCAGGGCCAATGAACTCCATTGCCACGCTCTGTGGGCGGGCGGGGGCTTTCTCCAAGAAGGCCTTTAAGAAGGGACTCTGGAGGCTAGCAGCAGAGTTTAGGTGGTAGACTAAGCATCAGAATCAAAAGAAACATCAGGAATTGCTCTTTTATTAGGTTACCTATTGCGGACAACCTCACACCAATGAAAGCATGCAGTTAATGTCCTATTACTTCGGGTAATCTTCATTACTCCGGGTCCCGTAGTCCTCGACACCTTCAATACTAATGAGATGTTACTATCTCTGACAGAAAAAAGAAAAAGAAGGAATGCTGGACCTACCCTCCCCCTCCCGCCGGGAGTACATAAGGGTACATGTCCCAGCATTCCCTCTGAAATACCAAGCCAAAAGGATGAAGGCCGGCAAACAGGGCGGGAGGGAGGGAAGTCATGAAGGTGTCGAGGACTACGGGACCCGGAGTAATGAAGATTACCCGAAGTAATAGGACATTACCCCCAGGTCCCTACGTCCTCGACACTTTCAATACTAATGAGACATACCAAAACAAACTCCGGCATTCATCCCACAAAACACAACAAACAACCAGTACAGCAAAAGACCAGGCATTTATTGAGCACAGAACAGAAATCACGGGCGAACACAACCCAACACCCCCAAAGCAAAACCGCCCTCATCACCCAGCAAATTGAGAAGATGGTAATGCCTGATGAAAGTATAGGACGAAGCCCAAGTGGCCGCCCTACAAATCTCGGAAAGAGGGACACCCCGGATCTCAGCCCAGGAGGCCGCCACCACCCTCGTAGATCGACCTTGAACACCCACAGGAGGAGGGGACCCAGAAAGAGAATAGGCCAAGGAAATGACCTGCTTCAGCCAGCGACCAATGGACACAGACGAAGCCTTACGCCCACGGGAAGCAGCCCCAAAAGAGACAAACAGGGAGTCAGTCATCCAAATAGCCGCTGTGCGCTCAAGATAAACACGCAAAGCCCGGCACACATCCAACAAGGACCAACAGGTACCACCCGGGGAATCCTGCACAGAACCCAACGCAGGTAAGACCAACTCCTGGGATTGGTGAAACTGAGAAGCGACCTTAGGCACGAAGGAGGAATCAAGGCGGAGCACCACCCCGCCCTCCGAAAAGGACAGGAAAGGTTCCCGAGACATCAAGGCCCCCAACTCGCCATGGCGCCGGGCAGATGTGATGGCCACCAAGAACACAACCTTCAAGGTCACAAACTTCAAATCCACCTCCGACAAAGGTTCAAACGGAGGACCAATCAAGGCCCGAAGGACCAAGGGCAAATCCCACTGGGGAAAGGAAGGCCGGGAAACTGGACGAGAAAGAGAAAAACCGCAGAGCAGCCTGGAGACCAAGTCCTCATCATCAGAAAGATTACCCCATGGGGAACGAAAAGCCCGGACAGCCGCCCACTGGGCACGCAAGGTGGACACAGCCCAACCCTTCTCAAAACCCTCCCACAAAAACTGAAGCACCGCCTGTAAAGAACAGTGCAAAGGGGAAAGGTCCAAGGCCGAACACCAACGACTGAAGTTACCCCAGTGGCGATCATAGGACAGGAGAGTAGAAGGCCCTGGATGGCAGCAGCTAAATGCTCCGGGAACCCGCGCCGCCGCCACCCCTGCCTCTCAACCTCCACACCGATAGCCGCAAGCGGAGAAGAGACAGGGGCGGGGAGGACCGCAGGGGAGACGGGGACAGAGGGAGGAACCAAGGGCCCCGCACAGCCAGAAGACGAACCGTCGGAAACCAAGACCTCCGAGGCCAAAAGGGCAGAACCACAACCACCTCCCGATCCTCCAGACACAGACGGGACAGAAACCTGGGAATCAGCGCCAGAGGGGGAAAGGCATAGAGCAGGCGGGACGGCCAGGGAACTGACAGGGTATCCACCCCCCAACAACCCTCCTGCCGAAACCTGGAGCAGAAGCGTGGAAGCTGCGCATACAGCCGGGAGGCAAAGAGGTCCAGAAAGGGACGCCCAAACTTCCCGCACACAAGCCGAGAGACAACTCCAGAGGAGCCGGAAAGCAGCGACTCAGGACATCCGCCGCACAGTTGTCCACTCCCTTGATATGAATCGCAGTCAGAGACAGCAGATGACCCTTCGCCCAACAAAACAAAGGAACCACCATTGCGTTCAAGGAAGCCGAATGAATCCCCCCTTGATGGTTGAGATAGGCCACCGACACCATATTGTCCGACCTCACCAGGACGTTCCTGCCCAGCAAACACACCCGAAAACCCATCACGGCACGGGACACAGCAGTCAACTCCCGCCAGTTGGAAGACCTGCGACTCTCCAGCCGGGACCAACGACCCTGAAGGGACTGAGAACCCAAGGTCTCCCCCCCACCCCAAAGCGCTGGCATCCGTCGTCAAGACCAGCGACGGAGATGGCTGCAAGGGGAGCCCCTGAGACAGATGGACCGGATCTGACCACCAAAGCAGAGCAGGCAGGACTACAGGAGACATGGGCACCAGACACTCCGAATCGCGGGACAACGGATCCCAGAGAGACAGAAGGTAACACCACAAGGGGCGGAGGTGAAAACGAGCCCAAGCCACCGTAAAGACAGTCGCTGCCATCAGACCCATAAGACGCAACCAGAGGCGCACTCGAAAGGAACCCCCCACCCGGAATCTTCGAGCAAGGGACAACAGGGTCACAGCCCGAGGATCCGGCAGGAACACCCGGTTGAGGTCCGTGCGAAACCGAGCCCCAATGAACACCAGATCCTGCGAAGGAGTCAGTCGGCACTTCGGCAGATTGATCAAAAACCCGTGCCGCCGCAACTTCGAGCACACCAACTCTCTCGCCTCCAACAGCAGGTCCCGAGAGGGAGCATGGATCAACCAATCGTCTAAATAGGGATACACCATCACCCCCCGGAGATGAAGCCAGGCAACCAAGGGGGCGACAACCTTCGTAAAAACCCTCGGGGCAGAGCGAAGGCCGAAGGGCAAAACCTGGAACTGAAAGTGGCACCCCTGAACACAAAATCTCAGGAACCGACGGAACCTGGGATGCACCGGAACATGGTAATAGGCGTCCTGCAGATCCAGGGTACACATGAAGTGACCCGGCAGCACCAAAGGGACGATCCGCTGCAAGGTCTCCATGCGAAAGGGAATCCGCAACACCCACCGGTTCATGGCCCTCAAATCCAGAACCAGGCGGAAACCCCCGGTATTCTTGGGCACCAGAAAAATCAGGGAATAGAAGCCCGACCCCACCTCCGAAGGAGGAACCGCCTGAATAGCGCCCTTCCGAAGAAGATCCTCCACCCCTTGAACCAGGTGGTCCCTCTTGGACCGGCAAGCAGGCCAGGGAGTCGGGCGGAGGCCGGAATCTGGAGGGGGAACAGAAAACTCCACCTCGTAACCCTCCCGCAGAACATCCAACACCCAAGCGTCTGAACATGACTGAACCCAGGCATCCAGGAAGAAGCGCAGCCGCCCTCCTACCAACAATCCGGGAACCACAGCCAAAGAGTCAGGAGCGAGGTTTCGGGGGAGGAGGAGACCTAACCTTACGGTCCCGACCCCCGCCAGAAGAAAACCTCCCCCGGCCCTTCCCAAACTTCCCACGGAAGGAAGGCCGAAAGAAAGATTTAGACTTAGAGGGGGCAGAAGAAGCAGGAGCAGAAGCAGAACCCTTAAAAGAAGAAGAATGTTTCTTTTCTTTAAACAGCTTGTGCAGTTTGGTCTCCAACTCCCCCCCCCAAACAGCATAGAACCCTGAAAGGGCAAACGCAAGGCACAAGGCTTCTGCGCAGAGTCTGTCTTCCAGTCCTTAAGAACAAGACTGCGACGAGCCGCCACACAGGCCCCACCAGAAAGAGCAGCAGCTCGGACCACATCAAAAGACACATCGGACAGAAGTTCAACCTGCCGCTCAATGTGTTCAAGAAGACCTGAACAGTCTGTGGCATTGTCCATCGACTGGTAGAGAGACTTAATGTCCGACAGCAGAGACTGCGACAAATAAGTACCATAAACACCGGCCCTCAAGGCCAGATGAGAGCCAGAATAAACCTTCCTCAGAGCCCCGTCAGCCTTCTTATCCACAGGGTCCTTCAGCACAGCATCCTCAGATAAGGAAGTGCGACCCACCAAACTCGCAACAAAGGAGTCAATGGGGATCGAATCAGGAAGATCCGTAGCCATATCCCGGAGGGGGTAAAGACGGGCCATAAAACGTGGAACGAGAATGCGATCCGGATCAGCCCACTCCCTCTTCAGGACATCCTTAATAAAGGGATGAACAGGAACATCCACAGCGGCAGAACTCTGGAATTGGCGGAGCAAAGAACCCCCCGAAGTACTGGGAACAGCGTCATCAGAAAAGCCCATATTCTGCTTCACGTGCAACAGGATACCAGGAAGAGCGTCCTTTTCAATATACTTCCCCTTCAGCTCAGAGTCCCCAGCCCCAGCCGACTCGTCACCAGAAGAAGCAGAAGCACCCGAAGCCGCAGCAGGAACCTTGCGTCCGGCACCACCAGAACCCATTTCTGAAAGGGTCTCCCTGATCAAGCGCTTCAAGCGCGCATCCCCACCCCCACCACGGCGTCTGGACCGGGCAGGAGAAGGAGAACGTGAGGCACTGGAAGAAGAAGAAGAAGAGGAGGACCTCTCCCTGTGACGCCTCTTCCTCAAACTTTTCCCCATCCTGCACAGCAAGGAACAACACAGGAGGCAGTAGCAACCAGCAAACAGCACAGGAAAGAAACACCGCTACGCGGTACTCACCAGCTGCCCCCGTTTATATCCGGGAAAAAAACGACCGGGCAGAAGCGCCTGACCACGTCCCAAACCGGAAGTCAGGCAGCGCCATCACAGGAAGGCAGTCCCAAACCAGCCAACCCAAGACGCGAAGGCGGCCGCGCCCCCTAACAAACCCGGCAGGCAGGAGGGGCGGCCATCGGGCAGACGCGAGGCCCACGCGGTCCAACATCCACGCGCGGCCCAGAGGAGCGTCAGAAGCAGCCCGCGCCACTCCCCCCAAGCCCGGCAGGGAGGGAGAGGCCATCCAAGCCGCCGAGGACAACGAAGCCCCAGCGGAGGTAAGTTCGGCGCAGGAGCCAATTCCAAGCTCCACGCGCCACAGCAATCCCTGTCAGAATGACAGAAAAAAGAAACAGAGGGAATGCTGGGACATGTACCCTTATGTACTCCCGGCGGGAGGGGGAGGGTAGGTCCAGCATTCCTTCTTTTTCTTTTTTCTGTCAGAGATGGTAACATCTCATTAGTATTGAAGGTGTCGAGGACGTAGGGACCTGGGGGTAATATGAGTGTGCACTAGGAAAACCTCTCCTCATCTACTGCAGTAGTTGTCACTGTCTTTAGTAAAAATAATTTTTTTTCAAAATGTAATGCTTCCCTCACATAACCTTTTAGTAGCTAGAGTCCTACAAAACACTTGTCCCCCTCACAAAGATGGTGCCTCAATTAACACAGCTTTCTCCCAAACTGAAGAAAGTCTTTCAACGCAATAATTTTTAAAATGCTCTCACTTAAGTCTGCCATACGTCAGCCCATAAGTAACCCAAAGAAACTCTTCTAACTGTCTGTATGATTCATTGATTTAAGTTAACCTTAAAAACCATTAGGTTGGGGCGTGGCTACGACAGCCGACATGGCGGACGCGGCTTAACGGAGCTCCGTCCCGCCGCCACTTTCCTGATAGATTTATCCTGCCTTCCCCCCTCGCCAGAACTTCTCCAGCGATAGGAAGGTGTGGCGGAAGGTTTCCGACGGGCTCTGGAAAGTTTTGAGCCGCGTCGGAGGCGGTGCTTGCTGAGCAGCTGGCCCCGGAGGCGGAGAGGCCTACGCCGACCACGGAAGCCGGGACCTCGATTTTGGAGGCGCCCCGGGGGCGCAACAAACATCGGCAGCGGGCCAAGCTGAGCGGTGGTGCGGCCCGCCTCTGCCTCGGGGGGTTCGGGTGGAGCACCGGAGCCTGCGGTGTGCCTCGTTGGCCCTGACGCTGCACTGGAGGCCTGAACAGGGGCCTGGAGGCTGACACCGGCTGGGCCTGGACTGGGTCGAGGGCCCGGACGTCGCATCGCCCTAGAAAAGGGTGGCCTACGCAGTGAGTACACTCTTGAGAATCAGCGCCATTGGAGTCGCGGGGCCGGTACTGGGGGCTCGGCGGCCAGATCGGGCTGCGGCGGACTGGGCCTCTGCAACACACGTGGCTTGTCCCTACCATAACCTGTGCCGATACTTGTTGAGACTCGGTGGTCAGATCGGGCCACGGCGTGCTCTTCTGGGGCCCCCCTGCTTGTGCTGCGCAAGAGGCGCAACGCCTCGTCGACCCTGTACAAACTATACTGCGGGATCGGGGAGACTCCGGGCTCGAGGGCCGCCCCGGCCTTCCCCTGCACAGCCTGGAGAGAAGCCATGGACCGAACCTGGGAGTGTTGTGGGACCTCACGGGTCCAAGAGACACGGCTGACGGTGGATTGCGCGGAAGGACTATCTATCTGCAACCAGCGTCCCTGAAACTGGTTTGCGGGGGAATAAAGGTTGGGGCCTAGGAACGACGACTGGCGGAGAGGGGCCCCCCTTGGTGGAGGGGGTGTCGCCGTGAGGTCCACGAGGTGGCTTCTTCGCACCATTGGCCCCACTGATCGCCAACCATGACCAGAGGCGGGAGTTGCAGCGGAGCCTCAAAACAGGCTACTCTCGACAAATTCACCGGCGCGGGGGGAACAGCCGGAGCCTCCGGGGGCCCCCCGTCCCAGGGGCCAGATAATGCAACGCTTTTGGCGGCCATCACCCAATCCAGGGACACTCTCGACGCCAAGATAGGGGCTGTTGGGGCGGATGTAACTCTATTGCGCCAGGACTTACGCAACGCAGTGGCCCGTTTTACAGAGGCAGAAACACGGATCACCGGAGAGGAGGAGGATGTCGTAACATTAAAAAAGAAGGTTGCTGCCATGGAGGGTATCCAGAGGGGCCTGGCGCTTCGAGTGGAGGATGCGGAGGGACAGGCTCGGCGCAATAACCTACGCTTTGTTGGCTTTCCGGAAGATTGCGAAAAAGGGGAAATGGAGGCCGTTCTCACTTGCTGGTTAGAGGGCTGGCTACCACCGGAGTCCCTCTCCCGTTGTTTCGTCATCGAGAGGGCCCATAGGGTGCTGGCTCCTAAACCACCAGTAGGGGAGCGACCACGACTGGTGATTGCCAAGTTGCTTAATTATCATGATCGGGACACTATCCTGAAACAAGCCCGATTGAAAGAACCCCTCATGTGTGAGAACCAACAGATCCTAATATTCCCGGACTACACAAAGCTAGTGCAGCGCCAAAGACAATCCTTCGCGGATGCCAAGGCTCGCCTGAGAGGCCTCAAAATCCAGTATGCCCTACTCTATCCAGCCCGTCTGCGGGTGATCTATCAGTCCCGCACTCTGTTCTTCAACTCTCCGGAGGAAGTATTCAATTGGACGGATGAGACGGTTCGGACTCGTCCTCCTCGACGGCGCCGAAGCAAACACACAGACGCTCTCGAAGCAGAAGCAATTGGAGGTCCCTCTCCACTAAACGATCTCCCGCCAAGAAGGTTGCTGCTGAGGGAACAGCTCCCACAGATACACAGACTGTGGACTCGTGAATGGGGGTGAAACACTCCACGGTGCAGTGAGGTGAGATTGGCGAGTGGCCCTGAGCCATCTGGTGGGGTTGACTGGCGTAATTAAGACACACCGACATCCTTGGACAAAGATATTGACTTCAGATATGGGATGTTGGATGAGGGAGGGTGGGACTGCAGGGCGGACATTTGCCTCAGGGTACCAGCAGTCCGATTTCCACGGGTGTTGATCGCCCCCTTAAGGGGCTAGTTTGGGGTTGTGGGGTTGGCCTATGGGGATCCATTGGAGCGGGTGGCCACTGACCTCCCGTTGGGGGTTGGGGCTCGCCCACGCCGCGACAGATACTTCAATGTTGCTGAGGTATGGGGGGGGGGGGGGGTGGTGGGGGTTCGAGAAGTTGAGTTGGGCCCAAGTTTGGGGTGGGGCTTTGGGGGACAGCGGGTGTTTGGGGTACTCAGGGATAGTTCATTGTTACACGATGGTCCACCTGGTTCCGCTGATAAGGTATAGGCAGATTCACTCCCATACGCCCAGGCGATTGTAAATGTACTCAATTGATGGCGGCTAGAGGCCCGGCTCCCGAGCTCCCCAGGGTGGCGCTGCGGATAGTGTGCTGGAATGTTCGGGGCATGCTGTGGGGCGCTGTGCTGAGGCAGGGGAAGAGGGAGAAAGCAGATGTCCTATTATTGCAAGAAACCCATCTCCTGGGTACCAAGACCCTTAGCTTGCAGCGCTATGGTTATCAACAAGTGTACCACGCAGGGTTTGTCAGAGAGTCCCGGGGTGTTGCGGTGTTGATTCATCGGAGGGTGTCCTATATTCACTCTACGCAGTGGGTCGATGCCCAGGGTAGATACGTGTTTGTTAAGGGAACGATTGATGGTGAGCCAGTTGTCTTTGGCAGTGTGTATGTCCCCCCCCCCCCTGCTGCAGTGGTCCCTGGTGGAGAAAATTTTCGCTATCTGGTCTGAGATCCCGGATGCCCTGGCGACGGTTGGAGGGGACTGGAATGATGTGATGGATGGTGCAATGGACCGCTATAGACCAAGTGCTGGGCAGCCACTGACCACAACTACGAAGTTGCATGATATGGTGCTTAGCTTGGGTTGGACGGATGCCTGGCGCTATCAACATACTCATAGTAGGGAATACACCTATGTCTCGGCGGTCCATGGCTCCTTCTCTCGCTTGGACTACCTGTTTGTTCCTTGCCCCATGATAAGAAGAGTGGAATCGACGGCCATATTGCCGCGTGGGCTTTCCGATCACTCTCCCATAGTAATTGACATCCGCCTGGACAAGAGACTGCAGCCATTTCGATGGCGCCTCTCCACCTGGCACCTTAAGCAGGACGAGTATCAATCCCACATGCGGGAAGCGATAGCCCACTACTGGTCTGATAATGAAGGATCGGGAGTGGATGACATGACCCTCTGGGAAGCATTAAAGCCCACGCTCCGGGGGGTAGACATAGCCTGGTGTGCTGGGGCTCATAAGTTGCGCGGAGTAGAGCTGGAGAGGGCTGCGGACCGTGTGCGTACCCTCAAGAGCACCTGCACGGAAACCGGAGAGGAGGAGGATGTTAGACGGCTGCTGCAGGTGCAGCGAGATGCTGCTTCCCTGCAACTTGAGGAATCACGCCAGGTGTGGCTTGCGACACAGAGCAGAATATACCAGTGGGGGGACAAATCGGGCACAATGCTATATAGACTGTGCGAGGGCACACTCCAGGCGCCGACATTGCCGGCGCTACGGGATGGAGCCGGTAGCTCCCTTTCGGACCCTAAGGCAATCGCTGACAGCTTCGCATGCTATTATGCAGCTCAATACTCCCCTAGGGAATCCCTTCTGGCGAAGGAGGTTAACAAGTTTCTGGCGGATCTCCCACCGTGGGGGGTCTCCGACGATGAGCGTGATAGCCTTGAGCTCCCTCTATCTGCGGAGGAGCTGGGAACGGCCCTTGGAGAATTGAACGCAGGGAAGGACCCCGGACCCAATGGGTTCCCGTGTGAGTTCTTTCGGAAGTATCATACTCAGATAGGGGCACCCTATAAGAGGGCATTGGATGCTGCAAGGGAGTCTGGCTGTCTGCCGGGAGACTGGAGGCAAGCTGAGATAGTGGTCTTCTGCAAACCAGGAAGACCCCCAGACCGCCATGAATCCTATCGCCCTATCTCATTATTGAATACGGAGGCAAAGATACTTGCCAAGGCCCTCGCCAACCGTCTCCTCTCATTATTCACCACCATGGTCCACCCAGACCAGGCTGGCTTTATGCCACACAGGGCCACCAGGCAGAATATCAGGCGAGCCCAGGCTGCAATGGAAATGATGAAAGCTCCCGGAACCCAGGCGGCGCTACTGCTAGCGGATATAGATTGACCATTCGACTCCCTGAGCTGGGTCTACCTGCAGGCGCTCCTGTCACGGCTAAATCTTGGACCCCACTTTCTTTCCTACGTTCGGCTGCTATATACTGACTTAACGGCGTCGGTTCGGGTGGCGGGTGCGGTCTCAGAGGCCTTCCCTATTGGACATGGCTGCCCTCTTTCGCCATATTTATTTGCTCTCACCATGGAACCACTAGCGGCGTGGGTCCGCGTAGATGAAGGGATTTGAGTGGGACTCTGGGCCATCCGATAGGATCGCTCTTTATGCAGACGATGTGCTGTTCTTTCGCACTGACCTTCATAGGTCGGGCCCAAGAGTTCTTGAAATCATGAGGATATTCGGTGAGGTCTCGGGGCTCCATCTTAACGTACAGAAATCTACTCTATGGACCCTGGGAGAGGGTGCGGAGCTGGGTGACTAGGCGTCGGCCCTACGGGAGGCAGTGGGGGGCCTTAAATACCTCGGGGTATTCCTATCGGATATACCGGGAATCTCGTGGGAACGTAATATCGTTCCGGTGTGGGACAAGGTTCGTTCTGATATGAAGACGTGGTCCCGCATGCCCCTCAATCTATATGGCCGTTCCGCCATATTTAAGATGGTGGCCCTTCCTCGTCTGCTTTATCAGTTACAAAACCATCCTTACCCTGTCTCGCCACAGTGGTTTTGCCAGGTCAACTCGGCGCTGGGCCGCTTTCTCTGGGCTGGGGGCGCTGTTCGGGTGGCACTTCGCACCTGCTTCTTGTCCACGTATTGTGGCGGACTGGCATCGTCAGATGTCTTATCTTACTACCAAGCATCTCATCTGTTGGTGTTAAACGAATGGTGGTATGGTGACCGCAGCGACCCGGCCTATGCCCTGGAACGGTATTTGAGGGACCCCGATACCCTTCATGAGCTACTGTACGCAGCAGCAAAGAGGAAGAAACTTCCGATGGTTACACAGGTGGTAATCCAGGTGTGACGTCGAGCGCTGGGCCGCATGGGATTTTTTTTTAGTGTATCTTATATAGCGCACAGCTACCCCAACGGGGGGTCCCGGCGCTTGCATTGGGAACCCGTCCTGGCTTTTCCCTGTGAGATAACCCGTACTGGGCATCCCCAAGGTGAAAGCCAGGCATCCCGCCGTGGGGGGCCGTAGTGGAGATTAAGCAAGCTATTGCCCAGAGTTGCAGAGTGTGAACCCATGATTCGAGTAGGCACCGAAGTGAGAATTATCGAGTCTGTGGACACTTGGGCTCAGACCCTGCCGCGTCAGGAATTGAACCCTGGTCCCGGGTCTGACCTCAGCTTCCGGGTATGCCTCCTCTAACCATTGAGCCACACTTCTCCCTGGTGGAATACACTGACGCAGGAGACTCCGCTGTGGCACAATGGCCGTTTACCGGCTCTGGCGGCCTTGCGGGGGATTCCGAGGCTGGGGCGCAATAGGGATCTCGACTCTGGGTCATGTAATGAAGGGAACGACCCTTAAATCGTTCCAGGCTCTGAGGGACGAGTATGATATGACGAACTCCCAATTCTTTCGATACCTGCAGTTTAGACACGCTGTCTCCCCTGCCTTGGAGGGACTGGAGTCCCTGCAAGAGTTCAGCCCCCTGGAAGCCAAGCTGTTCATGTGGGAACTAGAAGATAGGAAAATATCCCACATCTATCAATCACTCTTTACCCACTGCTCCTCCTCCCTAGATAACTTGCGGTCTACATGGGAAAGAGATGTAGGAGAATTAGATGAGGAGAGCTGGAGAGAGGCCCTGGCAGCCCCAAGGGAGACGGCTATTGCAGTGCGATTGTGATTCATTCAGTTTAAATACCTGCACAGGGCCTATTACACGAGAGAACGATTGCATAGGGCTGGTCTGATTGCCTCCCCCGACTGCCTGAGGTGTGGCCGTGAGGTGGGCACGTTTGTACACACGGTGTGGTCCTGCGGGGCATTGGAAAGGTACTGGAAGCGAGTTTGGGATTGTCTGGATGAGGTGCTGGGTTGGACACTCCCCCGCCCATCACAGCTGGGTCTCTTACATGTTCTGGAACAGGTAGGAGGCAACATCTATAAAAGACACCTGTAACTCCTGGGCCTAGTAGTGGTTTAAAGGGATGTGGACCGTGCTTGGAAAAACCCTCGAGCTCCCCCGATAGAGGCCTGGAAGCAGTGCTTGGACTACTATATGGGTCTAGAACGTCCAGTGTTCGAGGCCCGAGGCTGCCCTAAAAAACATTTCAAAATTTGGAAGAGGTGGGCGGACTATAGGGGGCTGTGGCTAGAGCCGCCGGCGCACCAGGATGCTATCAGAGAACAACTGGTTGATGAACTGGGGCGTGGGTAGGAGTGTATTGCCTTTTTCATATGGACTGCTTTATCGAATATGGACTGACATCGTGATTGGGGTTAGGGGGGGACCCAGGTGGGGGGTAGCTTATGTGGGGTGGGGGGAATAGGGGGTTATTCGACAAAACTGATTAGTGTCGATTTCTACATTGATTGCTTATATTGATTTTATGCTCATGGCTCCTCCGGGGTTCAGAGTACCGTGGAATATTTTTGCAATCTTCCCTGATGTGACAAGGCTTGTTCTGAAAAAAAAAAACATTAGGTTATCATCTGATTTCTCAATTAATCTTCTCTGTCATTACACAGTTCTCCTTGACATTTGGTCATTATCGGTGCTCCTCACCATATTGCTGGCGGTGGAAAGGATCATTGACATTTGGTCAGACGTGAGTCCTGTGTTCTCCACACAACTGGAGTCAAGCTATCCTGGCTGATGACGGCTGATAGCCAGAAACCGGTACTAGGATGCTTGAATCCGGTCCAGGGAAGACATGGCTTTGCAGTTTGGGCTGGACTGTTCCCATGAGGCACAGGGTCAAGGCTGATTTGCATATGGCCATGTCTGAACTGGGGTGGCTTGGTGAGCAACATAATGATGGATTAAACCCAGATCTCTGTACTGGGGTGAATGTATGACATTGTTCTGCATTCTGTCCATCAACTGCTGTTTTTGCATTTGTCACCCGAGTGGGACGGGTATGCTCAGACGTGAGTCCCGTGCTATCCACACCACTGGAGTCAAGCTAGCTATCCTGGCTGATGACGGCTGATAGCCAGAAACCGGTCCTAGGATGCTTGATTCCGGTCAAGGGAAGACATGCTTGGCAGTTCGGGCTGGACTGTTCCCATGAGGCACAGGGTCAAGGCTGATTTGCATATGGCCATGTCTGAACTGGGGTGGTGTAAAGTGCACAAAAAGATGGATTTAGGCCCAGATCTCTGTACTGGGGTGAATTTATGACATTGTTCTGCATTCTGTCCATCAACTGTTGTTTTTGCTATAGTACGGGATGGACTGTTTCCATGAGGCACAGGGTCAGACTGATTTGCATATGGCCATGTCTGAACTGGGGTGTCAAAGTGAGCTAAAGAATGGTGATGGATTAAACCCAGATCAGTTGACTGGGGTGAGTGTTTGATTTGCTCAAACGCTCCGTCCATCTTCCCCTTTTGTATTGCTTTGTTTGCCCTAAATTGAAAGGGTATGCTCAGACGTGAGTCCCTTGCTCATTTTGCCACTGGATGCAAGATAGCCTGGCTGATGAGGGTTATAAACCCGTAACGGCTCCCAGGATGCTTGTTTCCGGTCCAGGGAAGACATGGCTTGGCAGTTCGGGATGGACTGTTCCCATGAGGCACAGGGTCAGACTGATTTGCATATGGCCATGTCTGAACTGGGGTGTCGGAGTGAGCTAAAGAATGGTGATGGATTAAACCCAGATCAGTTGACTGGGGGTGAGTGTTTGATTTGCTCAAACGCTCCGTCCATCATCCCCTTTTGTATCGCTAGTACATAATAGGGCACAGCAGTTTAGAGGTCAGCAGCCAGTTCTGCACTTGCATGTGTGCACTGCTGAGCGGGAGGTCAGTTTAAAAGTAGCCCTGTGATGCAGGACCGCTTTTAAAAAGTGAATTGTGCCAAAATTGGACTTTGGTGTTTGGACACTTAAAAATGGATATCCTACAATGTTTGGGTATATTAGGTACCCCCTGGGTCTTTTCTAGGTGCCCCAGGGGTTGGGGATCAGGTATCTCTAAGGAATACCCCTATACCCTTATAACCTTATAACACTTGAGTATCCGTGCGCGATATAAATGTTTTGTAACGTAACATAACATAAAATGAGTTTTATTTGCCCTGGGATTAGTGAAATTGCACATTTCACTCCCCACATTGTGATAAAGTGCTGCACAAACTCGACTTTGGTGCTAGGAGCACTGTGAAGGGAGTATCTGCAATATGTCTGCATGTTCAGAACCCCTAAAGTCTGTAGATATAGGCAGAGTACTTATAAAATATGTTTTTATAAGCAATGGTGCTGGAAAATGCCCCAAGTCTTTTTTTCCCATTGCAAATCCCCACCACATAGGTTAACATGGCAAGAAGTTATTAACTAATAACTCTTGATATGAGAAGGCTAAAAGTACTATTCAAAGACTTCACTGAATGGTATTAATAAACTCAACAATATGGTATTGTTGAATTTCTCCTAAAATGTACATACAAGAAGTTATAAGACTTTCTTGTTTGTAAGTGGAGATTCAGCCTTCCAGTGTTCTGTCCTGATTGGTCAGAGTTAAGAGGATTAGCCAGGCTTCTTTGAAGAGGTGATAAAGAGCCCCCGGGGCAGACCAGCTCTGCTGGGTGGGCAGTGTTCTGTTACACAGGAATGCCAGAGCAGCGGGAGGAGTCGTTAACAATCGACTTCAAGCAAGGGCAAGATCCCAGTGTCATTTACAACTCTACTCTTTTGAACCCAGCAAGATGCTAGATTTAAGGAAGGAATGAGTAGATGCAAGGGGAAGAGACCATGGAGATTAGTCATCCTAGCGGTGTGTTTAGACAGCTCTTCTCTCCCTGCTGAGAAATCAGCAATTATGAATTTGGAAGAATTGGTGCACTCTGGGACAAAATAGTGCCACACTCTGCAGGAAATTGTCAGACCTTGGAGCGGTACCAGGAGTGACCTCTTACTTGACCCACAGAACTTGGAATAAGTGTCTGAGAGGGGCAGGGCCTCTCAGATCTGCTGCTTGAAACCTAAGAAAGCAGACGGGCCACGCTGGTAGTTTGATGTGCATTTCCTAAGGCCTGCACTCTGAAGACTGCACCTTCTGCACCATCTGAAACGACAGACGGTGCATTACCTTCCTGTAAAAGGACTAAAGAGTGGACTCCATGCAAGCTACAGGTTAACAGAGTTCACCTGGAACATCAACACCAAGGATCCTCAACAGGGAGAACTACCAGTGGATTTGTAGGGGTTTTGTCCAAGTGGATAGTGAGAACTGAAGTCCTCAACTTTCAAGGACCATCTTGGAGCTTCCAGACGCTTGGAGTGAGTTTGAGACACTTTGGGACCCTTTGGGAACTTCAGGAATAAGTTCCAGAAGTTTAGAGAACTTTTGAGCAACTTTGTAAAAAAGTTCCAAAAGGGGACCGACTCAACCTGGCCAGCCAAGTCGCCTGCCTTCAACCGCAAGTCAGCCTGCCGTCCAGGTTTCTCCTGCTGAAAAGCTCCGTAGGTCCTTCTTCGAGAGTTTGACTGGGAGTAGGTGAGATCCAAGGCCGGCGAACCCTCACTGAATCCAGTCTGGTGAAGAACATCACAGGACCCCACGATGGAAAGCTCCCGAAAAGTTTCTAAGTCCGAAGGTAAAAACTGTGACCCAGACCTTCCGAGAGTGGTAGCTGAGAAGGGCTCCATTGTGGTTGGCCTAAAACTTTGACCCGGACTATCTCGACTAGATGTCCTGATAAGGTTTCTATGTGCTAGAAATTGCTAAATCTTTGAAAATTCATATCTCCAGTTCCCTACATTGGATTTTTGTCGGTTTGGTGTCATTTTAAAGATAAACGTATTTCCTATTTTTATAAATTGGTGTTGGATTTTCATTGTGCATTGTGTCTTAATTATTTACAAAACTGGTGTTTTTAAATGCTTTACGTACCTGTCTTTAAAGTTAAGCCTGCCTGCTCGCAGCCAAGCTACTAAGGGTCTAGCATAGGAATACATATCTAAAACCTATCTTGAGCTCTATACTGAGTCAGTGGTCTTATTGCCAGAGGCAGATATACATTTGCCCCTACTAATAATCCACTTTCCAACAGTCATTATCGGTGTGCCTCACCATATTACCAGGGGTTGAAGGGATATTTGACATTTGGTCATTATTGGTGTTCCTCACCATATCCACAGAGGTGGAAGGGATCCTTGACATTTGGTCATTATCGGTGCTCCTCACCAAATCCTCAAGGATTGGAGGGATCCTTGACATTTGCTCATTATCGGTGCTCCTCACCATATCCTCAAGGGTGGCAGGGATCCTTGATAATTAGTCATCATTGGTGCTCCTCACCATATCCCCAGGGGTGGCAGGGATCCTTGACCTTTGGTCATTATCGATGCCCCTCACCATATCCCCAGGGTTAAAGGGATCCTTGACATTTGGTCATTATCGGTGCTCCTCACCATATCCCCAGGGGTGGCAGGGTTCCTTGACCTTTGGTCATCATCGGTGCTCCTCAGCATATCCTCAGGGGTGGCAGGGATCCTTGACCTTTGGGCATCATTGGTGCTCCTCACCATATCCCCAGGGGTGGCAGGGATCCTTGAACTTTGGTCATTATCGATGCCCCTCACCATATCCCCAGGGTTAAAGGGATCCTTGACATTTGGTCATTATCGGTGCTCCTCACCATATCCCCAGGGGTGGCAGGGATCCTTGACCTGTGGTCTTTATCGGTGCCCCTCGCCATATCCCCAGGGTTAAAGGGATCCTTGACCTTTGGTCATCATCGGTGCTCCTCACCATATCCTATGGGGTGGCAGGGATCCTTGACCTTTGGTCATCATTGGTGCTCCTCACCATATCCCCAGGGGTGGCAGGGATCCTTGACCTTTGGTCATTATCGGTGCCCCTCACCATATCCCCAGGGTTAAAGGGATCCTTGACATTTGGTAATAATCGGTGCTCCTCACCGTATCCCCAAGGGTGGCAGGGATCCTTGACCTTTGGTCATTATCGGTGCCCCTCACCATATCCCCAGGGTTAAAGGGATCCTTGACATTTGGTCATTATCGGTGCTCCTCACCATATCCTCAGGGGTGGCAGGGATCCTTGACCTTCGTCATCATTGGTTCTCCTCACCATATCCCCAGGGGTGGCAGGGAGCCTTGACCTTTGGTCATTATCGGTGCCCCTCACCATATCCCCAGGGTTAAAGGGATCCTTGGCATTTGGTAATAATCGGTGCTCCTCACCGTATCCCCAGGGGTGGCAGGGATCCTTGACCTTTGGTCATTATCGGTGCCCCTCACCATATCCCCAGGGTTAAAGGGATCCTTGACATTTGGTCATTATCGGTGCTCCTCACCATATCCTCAGGGGTGGCAGGGATCCTTGACCTTCGTCATCATTGCTTCTCCTCACCATATCCCCAGGGGTGGCAGGGATCCTTGACCTGTGGTCATTATCGGTGCCCCTCGCCATATCCCCAGGGTTAAAGGGATCCTTGACCTTTGGTCATCATCGGTGCTCCTCACCATGTCCTACGGGGTGGCAGGGATCCTTGACCTTTGGTCATCATCAGTGCTCCTCACCATATCCCCAGGGGTGGCAGGGATCCTTGACCTGTGGTCATTATCGGTGCCCCTCGCCATATCCCCAGGGTTAAAGGGATCCTTGACCTTTGGTCATCATCGGTGCTCCTCACCATGTCCTATGGGGTGGCAGGGATCCTTGACCTTTGGTCATCATCGGTGCTCCTCACCATATCCCCAGGGGTGGCAGGGATCCTTGACCTTTGGTCATTATCGGTACCCCTCACCATATCCCCAGGGTTAAAGGGATCCTTGACATTTGGTAATAATCGGTGCTCCTCACCGTATCCCCAGGGGTGGCAGGGATCCTTGACCTTTGGTCATCATCGGTGCTCCTCACCATATCCCCAGGGGTGGCAGGGATCCTTGACCTGTGGTCATTATCGGTGCCCCTCGCCATATCCCCAGGGTTAAAGGGATCCTTGACCTTTGGTCATCATCGGTGCTCCTCACCATGTCCTATGGGGTGGCAGGGATCCTTGACCTTTGGTCATCATCGGTGCTCCTCACCATATCCCCAGGGGTGGCAGGGATCCTTGACCTTTGGTCATTATCGGTACCCCTCACCATATCCCCAGGGTTAAAGGGATCCTTGACATTTGGTAATAATCGGTGCTCCTCACCGTATCCCCAGGGGTGGCAGGGATCCTTGACCTTTGGTCATTATCGGTGCCCCTCACCATATCCCCAGGGTTAAAGGGATCCTTGACATTTGGTCATTATCGGTGCTCCTCACCATATCCTCAGGGGTGGCAGGGATCCTTGACCTTCGTCATCATTGGTTCTCCTCACCATATCCCCAGGTGTGGCAGAGAGCCTTGACCTTTGGTCATTATCGGTGCCCCTCAACATATCCTCGTGGGTAGAAGGGATCCTTGACACTTGGTCATTATTGGAGTGCCTCAACATATCTCCGGGCATGCTCACCATTGATAAGTGAGACTTTCTACCGTTGATATTTCAACTCCATTTGAAACAGTGCATTGTTTTACTACTTAACTACATTAGGATGGGGGGCCACCATCAGGGTGCAGTCATTGAAAATGTTTTGTTCATTCCTGATGTGGTGGATGGACCCAGCCTGACATGCTTTACATCATCTGAGACAATGGTTGAGTGTGGGGTTCCACAATGATCACCTCATTACCTCTACTATTCAGTGTATTCATCAAGCTATTGTTCTCCAGCATTAGAATTAGGGACCACATATATTTATACACATGCCTAGTTGCACATAAAAGAACTGAAAGATGATTTCCTGGATCTAAACGTTTTAGAAGAAGCAGATTTGTTTTCTCACCGGTGGTGTACTGTAGAAAAAGTTGTAGAATACAGACATTTCCCAGCTGCATGAGGTTTTCCGACTTTAACATCTTTTATTCATGAAAAAATTAAAAAGAAGAACCTGGGAGATATATTTTTAGGTCAGTAGTACAATCAGCATTTATTAGCCTTTGACAAATAAAACAGGCATTGCCTTAAATCGAAACAAATATCATTTAAGCATTGCCGCTTCACTGATTAGCTCAAAATTGGATGATGACAGTGTTGTATCAATTAGGATGCCAAAGAACCAAGAACACGATTGCATTAGGTGCAGAAACAGCAGCAAGACGGGTTCCTAATTTAAGAAAGGTTACTATATTCAGTATGGCTATATTCACTGCACTGATTACCAATGAATAAGCACATTATCTTTGAGGCAGCATGCTTGTTTTTACGACTGCTATAAAAAAGAAGAAACAAACAATCACCCGCACGATAATTTCTCGAAAATACCCAGGCTTACTCATAGCTCTGCTCTTGCTAATATAAATGTACTCAGGCATCTTTTCTTGATAACATGTACACTATTTTAAAACATCTTGAGTACCTTTGGGCTTCACTTGGTGGACAAAAGTACAAAATAAACATTAATTTAAGTTATTATACAATGTGTTTTATATGAAGGGCTTATTTAGTTTAAGGTCTGGTTTACTCTTAGAATGGTGTGCTTTATTAGATGATTCCCTCATGATATTTATTTTAAGTTACTTTGGGTTTCTACAGAGAAACTGAATTCTTCAATGAAGAAGGCACAAGCAAAGTTAAAAGAGTTGTGGGTTTAATGTAGCAGGAAGAAAGGACGCAAACTTTCAGTAAATCTGTGAAACGGTCTTGAAGGAATACATCTAGGTTCTGAGATTCGTGGAATGTGGGACTTGATGTTAAAAATGTCTCGCTTCCAAAAGATCTGTATGATAGGAGGTGAACTATGTGTTCATGGTGTCATCCAGAAGGGAAGGTAGATGATGGTAGTGCAAAGACTTTATCAAGGAAGCATGGGAATTTACAATAAAGATTGCCAGTTAGTAAAACAGACAGTACTATTCTGCTCATATTCCTCATGCATTTCCTTACTAAATGTTATGCTATGAA
The DNA here is from genome assembly GCF_964263255.1 of Lissotriton vulgaris. NCBI lineage: Eukaryota > Metazoa > Chordata > Amphibia > Caudata > Salamandridae > Lissotriton > Lissotriton vulgaris. The sequence goes on from NC_141694.1 coordinate 318,999,441, forward strand.
TATTAGTAGAATGCACTATCATCCATGCGGGTATCCTGGCGCTCTGCAGGTGTAGGAGGCTGGCCTCCTACACCTGCACAGTATGTGAGCTAGCTGAAGAGCCAGGTCTTCAGCCTCTTGTGGAATTCAATAGGCGCGAGGATTGTTAGACCTGGTAGCCTTAGTAAGGTGGTCATCCCCCAATCCTTTTACCTTCATCCTCTCATTGTTGCTGAAGTTTTTGCTTGCCTTTGCTGACCAGTTCTAAAGTGCTTGTGCTCTCCTTCAAAATGGTAAAATTGGCTTACACCTAATTTGCACATTTAATTTACTTGTAAGTCCCTAGCGAGTGGTACCCCATACTACTACTAGTGGGCGTGCAGCACTCCTTGTGCCACCCACTTAAGTAGCCCTCTAAACATGTCTCAGGTCTGCCATTGAAACCTGTGTGTGCAGTTTGAAACTGCAATTTCGAATTGGCAAAATAAACCTGTTGCCATACCTAAACCTTCCTTTTTAATACAAATAAATCACCCCACAGGTAGGCCCATAGGGCAAGATGTAGTGTATTTAAAAAAAATGGGACAAGTACTTTTACATGTCCTGGTAGTGAAAAACATTACATGAATTTTTCACTACTGTAAGGCCTGCTTCTCCCATAGGATAATATTGGGTTGCCCATCTACATTTAATAGGTAATAACTTTTAATTGGCAGTTAGGTGGGAATGTCAAGTTTGGTGAATTGTAATTTAAAACCCTTTTTAATGTCTAAGTTAAAGTCATAATTCAGAAAATGGGACTTTTAGAAAGTTTAGGAACGTTAGTGAAGTGCAGAGCAGGACCGTTTGATTCATGCTTCCGATCCGCCGACCTCACCCTCGCTGAACTTCTGAGAATCCGCAGAGCAAGAATGGGTTGAAGAACCTTCTCCTACATCATGACCAAGACCTGGAACAAGCTCTTGATCAACCTCAGACATGCCCCCACCCTGCGCATCTTCAGGAAGACCCCCAAGACCTGGCTCTTCGACTGACCGGAGCTGACCGGAGCTGCTCCCTCCACCCCCACCACCTTGAGACCCTCATGGGTGAGTAAAGCACTTCAAAATTCCCTGATTGATTGATGCTTTAGTGACTATGTAAAGAATTTAATCCATGTGAGGTCTATTGATTTATAATCAATGTTTACATTTATATATTACTGAAGAGACCTCATTAAGATATACTGTGTCGACCTTGAAATTATCGACCAAGGTGTTGAAGAATCTCACAAGATCCCTCTTTGTCCTGAAGATGGTCTAATTAATATATTACGACAGAGACCGGAATGGCGACGTATATCCATTACTTCTCTTTAGTTATTGTTAATTGATTTATTTTGAGCCTTGAATCCTATGTATAGGACGGGCTCACTATTGATTGGTTGGAGATGGGCAGCTATACATTGATGACTAGGATACATTTTTATATTTGTTTGGTTTTGTTTTCTGTTTTCAATTTTTATGAGAACTGTTTGTTTGGACACCTTTTTCTTGCATTTTGAATATAAATCACATTATTTTTGATACACCCAGTTTTTGCAATTTATATTATGATTGAATTGTACAAATTGGAACTTGATTAATTTCTTTGGTGTCATAAATAGGTCAATATATTTAAGATAAAGTTATGTGAAGAAAAGTACAAAGAAGAACAAAATGCGTCTGACCAGGGTTCCGCACTACAAAGCCCAAGTGAATGTGTAGTTAAAAAGTCTGTGCAACTACTTTCAGAGCCTGCCGCACTTCCGCTCCACTGGAAACCAGATAAGCAAACATTATGCCAAAGGGAAGGCGCACCATAACCAAGTCAATACACTCCAGGTGTATCCGAATAATATATCTTCTTATTGTCGTAGAAAGTTAGAGTTGAATATGAAGAAGTGTGGCTCAATGGTTAGAGTGGCAGACTCTGAAGCAGAGATCAGGCCCAGGACCAGGGTTCAAGTCCCGACGCGGCAGGGTCTTGGGCTCAATGTCTGCGGACTCGATAATTCTCGCCTCAGCGCCTACTCTAATCATGGGTCCCACGCTGCAACTCTGGGCAATAGCTTGCTTAATCTCCACAACGGCCCCAACAACACTGGGATGCCTGGCTTCACCTTGGGGGTGCCCAGGAGGGGCATCTCACAGGGAGAGCCAGGAAGGGTTCCACAGCGTTATACAGCGCCGGGACGCCCCGTTGCTGGGGCAGCTGTGCGCTTTACAAAATACACTACATTCACATTCAAATATCAGCCAACGTGTTTCATTTCACAGCTGGAACTTCTTCAGGATGACAGCAACAGCACTTCTTCCTCCAAGTTTTTTGGAAAACTTGGAGGTAGAAGTGCTGTTGCCGTGTCTTATTAAGGACACTGGCCACCACAGAGGCTACCTGAATTGTGGGGTGTTGAACAATGTTGTTCAACTCAGACCTACATTAAAATTGATGTCAAGAATATCCTAAGGAACTTATGGTGGGAGAAGAATCTGATAAGTTCATATGTCCCCTTCACCATAGGATTCGGGCCATCGCCAAAGTTACTAAGACTGTGGGTTATTGAATGGAATCGCTGAATATTTACTATAACAATCAAAATTTGAGATCAAGATATCTTGTATTTTAAGTGCTGTTAGATGGTTTTGGTTCATTAACACAGGCTGACCGTGCTGTTGACCCAACTGAATAGATAAGCCCGGATGAAGTTCCAGCTGTGGAACGAAACGGGTTGGCTGATTTTCAACTCAAACATTCTACGTCAATAAAGAGATATATTTTTCATATACACCTGGAGTTTATTGACTTTGCTATTGTGCACCTTCTCTTTGGCACAAAGTTTGCTTATCTGGTTATGTGAAGAAAATACCCTTTTGAAGGAATCTTTGTAGGCACCTTTACCTATTTGACTTTATTACCCATCCACAAGGTTAGATTGGGTGTCCCAATTTGTGGTTATACCTTTAGACAGTTGCCATTTTCTCTTCCTAACTGTTTGGTGCCTGTCACCTGTATTCTGGCTGACATGACTAGGTGTAGGTGAGAGTTTGTATGTATGTATTACTCCCAGACAGTGAGAAAAATGGAGTATAGGTGTTAGCAGGAAGGCCCATGTTAGAAAGCGTTTTCTGGTTAGCTAGGGTATGCACCTACGCCAGGCAGAACCCACAACTCTAGTCCGGATAAGGGGGTTACATGTCTAAAATAACCCCTGCTCACACCCTTGGTAGCTTGATATGAGCGGTCAGCATTATCTCAGAGGCAATGTGTAAAGCATTTGCACATAACAATCAACAATACAGGGAAAACACTACAAAAGAACACCACACCAGTTTTAGAAAATGTCCAATATTTGTCTGTGTAAAACAAGACCAAAAATATAAAAATTCTAAATACAGTGATCAAAATACGAATAATGCACACATAGGCTTCATGTACAGTTCCTTGAGGTCGACAGCTCTGTCCAGGGCTATCACTGCGTTCTGATGAAACAAAATCAACTGTCCTGACTGGTTGCGGCATCACAGCCAGCTATGGTGTCGGGGAGACCCATAAAACAGTACCTTTGGAGATGCAGGGTGAGCTCCGGAGGAGTGGTGTCAGCAGGCATCGATGCAGGAGTCGTTAAACCCTTGAAGTCACACACATTCGAACTCTGTTAGTTTGAAGTCAGGAGCACTGGTGTCAGCAGTGTCAGGGCAGCAGTGTGAAGCAGAGCGGTGCGACGTACGGCAGCCTCAGATCGTGGTGCATGGGGATACCAAGGTGGCGGTGTGAATGTGCTGCCCACAGGTCATGGTGCAAGAAGCGGCTCAGTGTCATTGTCAGGCGCCGTTGTTGGTGAGACCAGAGTTATGGTGTAAAGTTCGGTGGTGCCCTCTACAGTGCCTTCAAGTCACGGAGCCGGAAGCTGCATCGTTGACCACGTTGGTTTACAATTTCTCCTCTGTGGCAGCTGAAACATCCAGTTCCAGAGGCTGGTACCCAGAAGATGTTGAAGTTGTGGATTTCTCTAAGACTTCCAACAGGAGGCAGGCTCTACATTAAGCTCTTGGAGATACTTAGTATGCAGAAAGAACAGTCCTTTTCCTGCCCAAGACAGAAGCAGCAACTGCAGGCCAACCCAACAAAGCAACAACAGCAAAAGGGCAGTATTCCTTTTAGCAGCTCTTACAGCTCTTCTTCTTGGCAGGTTCCTTAGGCTAGCACTAATCTAAAGTTCTGGGGTCAGAGCCCCAATATTTACATCACATTTTCCTTTGAAGTTGGTACAAACCAAGTTACTCTGGCACACACAAACCAGTTCTGCCTGGCTCGGGCCAGGTTCACTACAGGAGGTGGAGACAGCTTTGTGGAAGGCAGCCACAGTCCATTCAGGTGGAAGCAGAAACTCCTCCCACTGTTCTAAATGCAGCCAGGTCTATTCAGCCCAGCTAGGAGTTAGAGAATTATGTGTTTTACCTAAATCACACTTCTTTTAAATTCAGTCCGCTACCCAGAGGATACCCACACTTCGCAAACGCTTGCGATTTAACACTCCCTCACAAGCGTTAGCTAAATAAAACATTTTTTAAATTCAATCCATTGCGTCTTCAACTAGAACAAGCATTCCGGTCTAGTCTTCGGGGGCGTACATCTGGCGCAGGTGCATGCTGGGATGTCATTACATCACCGCCTACGCGCCGCAAGCCTCCCGATGCGGTCCAGGTTGTGCAGCTGCTTTAAAAACTCCCTGACCCAGGGTGGTGATATCCGCTGGGACCTCAGAAAGGGAGTATGCAGGTTCCATACTGGTGCTGAGCTTTGGTGTGGTGAGTATTGAAACCCCACACTCTTCAGGCTTTTGGAAGGTAAATTATAATGGCTGCGATTTGAGTAACATTCTTTTTCACTTGATTTTACCTCTACAGCGTGTGTCTACAAGCCACCGCCCCCCACCAGGACTTATGGTGTAAGGTTACCTGATGCCTTAAGTAAACCTGACCCTCTCCGTATTTTCAGTCTGCCTACTTTCTGGATACCACGAGCTCCACATTCGCTCATATCCTGTGATTTTAATAGTCATGTCCTTTTGTTTTTAATGACCTGCAATGCCCGCGTCGGCGTGCAGGACTAAAGTGCGCTTTTTAATTACAAATATCACGTTGGAACTAGCGCTAGAATTAGAGCTTGGTACCTCAATAAGGCACATGAACAGCACAACGTGTCAGTGCTAACTACATACACATCATGAGCACAGTTAGGCACTAAAGTCCTCTAGATTTAAGCCTGAAGTGGCACTATGAAAAGCACCATCAAACGGCATGAGCATGATCACCTTGGGACTATTCGAGCACGCAAAACACAATGTATGTACTGTTATCTGACTTGTGCTGTCTTTGTGTACGTCTTCTTTTCCTCACATATTCATACAGCTTTCATTACTGCTGAGGGCTCTACTCAAACCGTAAGTCATACCGGTTTCTCTACACCACAGGTTAGGGTGCGCATACCGGCATGGTGCTTTGGTCCGGATGAAAGCCTTGCAATAGGAGAATGGAGGCAGAAACATGTTGACCACACCCCTTTTTCTACACCACAGATGTATCAGGTCAAGTTAGGCACATCCACCACAATGCTTTTAAGTGGTGCCTAGTTCTCCACGAATAAAGTTTGTTTACGGACGAACTATGGACTTTTTAAATCACTTTCACTTTTTCACTCTTGCATCACCAAGAAAATACGCTCCACTGTAAGTAGGCATCGTAGCACACCAGGGAGGCACTAGGCCTCTCTGGTGGGAACCCAATAACGAAGCATGTTACCAACTAGGTTGGTGAGTGAGGATTCTTTTTATAAACAAGAGTGACCTCTTTTGACATCACATAGATACGTGCTCAACATTACATTTCTCATGAATAATATTCCTTCAGCATTCATAAATTCCACAAATTGATCCAGAAGAAAATCTTAATATTTGCGTCCTTTAATGAAAGGCATAAACAACTTTGCAGGCAACACATCTGTAGCAAATACAGAGGATACAACCCATTAAACAACCCATGTTTTAGGGGATGTCCATGTAACAGTATGAATACTCAAGTTGCTTTTACTCAATAAGCAGGTTTCGCTCTACAATTTATTTATTTATTTATTTTTATTTCTAAAGTTGTATATAGCGCGAACAAGTAGGTGACTGTAATGGTTAAACAAATAAATTGTCTGAGGACTGCTAACGTAGGAATCTCTCCCTTCCCTGTAAGACCACAGATCACAAAAACAGAATCCCCTTTTCTGATGGTGGCCCTATGACTCAAATAAGTTCAGTGCCTTATGAACATTCGGTAGTGTAAAGAGACATCTTTCTTGATAGTGAAATCTGCAAAAGAGGCGTAGCCACAGGGTGATGGATTTGCAATATGTGATTTAAACTACAGATGGGCATAGACAGAGTGATCCTGATAAGAAGTCCCTACTCAGCAGACTAGTTGGGTGTCATGAGCACAGTATGTTGCTTGGCCCACAGTCCTATTGCATGGTTTAGATATGGTAGGCTGAAGTTGTAGGACCAACATCCCCCTCTATCTCCCCAGTAAGGGGAAAATGCCAACAAGGCTCTTGGATGTCTCTAATTTGATGATGAGTCTCCATGTCAGAGCACTGCTCAGATGGGCAAAACAGTGTGCCAGTCTCACAAGCTCTGTGAGGACATGGTCAATCAATGTGCTGCTCCACTCTCCACAGGCTTTTCTTCTTAGGCAATTTCTTGGCCCTACTTTAGCATCTCAAGCTTCAAACGGACATTTTTCAGACCCATATCCTCACCAAGACCAGTACCTACCCTACCTCCTGGGCCATATGCCCCAGAGGATGATTGTGGCAAAAGTCAACAAGATAATCTGGGCCATCTAGTAGAGGGCCATCTGTTTGCATTTGAAAATCAATGGGAGGCTTCTGTCTCTAATGAGTGATTTCGGTTGTCTCTTCACTTGAACTACTTCACAAACATTAGAAAAAAAGAAGAGGTTTTTGTTTCCATAGTCTAAGCCCTGGTTAAATGAAGCTGCCAACATGGGATTTCCTTCCTTTCCTTCTGCAGCTCCTGGGGATTCAGAGGCTCTTAGGTGGATATGGGGAGAATCTATACAGCTCCATCAGCAGTGGGGGCCCAGAACAGTCTAGCAGAGTCAGATGTGCTGCAAATAAAGAACTCTAAGGTAGGAGGCTCTACTCGTATTTTCTAGCATTTCCATTGTGTTCTTCACAACAAAGGATGGTATTGGAGACACCCTGGGGAACGTTGTGGCTGGTTTTACCTTTGCCCCTGCTGAAACCAGCTGGTCCTCTTCCACTTTGAGCCTGGATCCCTGCAACAGTATTGTAGTGGTGCCTGCCTCTTAACCGGAGTGGTGGTGGTGGGGATGAAAAGATTAAATAAAATTAAAATAAATGTATCTGCTTTGCCGCCACCTCCACCGCATGCCTCTCCTCCGTCTTCTTCCTGGCTGCTGTCTGCACCCTGCACTGGAAGCACCAAGCTTCCGGACTCTGCCAGCTAATCAAGATGTTGCAGGAGCAGCAGCGTCGTGATTGGTCTGTGCGGCCTGTTTGGTCGCTCAGGCAGTGCCTGGGGAGGCTGGGCTTGTTCTTGAATGTGCTGTGCAACACAGCCCAATGGAGAAGATGCCAACTACGCATAACGGTTTGGCTGGCCCTAGAGGGACAGTCAAAGCATCATACACATGTAGGGAGGGAGTTCAAACCACTCTTGCTCCCTCTGCCGTGAGCCAGCCCCGCCCCGCCTGGAGTTGCAAAGGAAAATAACATGATAATAACTGTGTTATTATCATTTTATTTTTATTTTCCACTGCTCAATGACCAGTGAGGCGATGCTCCTCTGCCTTAGCGGAGGAGCCGCCACTGCAACGCTGTGGCTTCCAATTAAGCCACCCTGGTTTCACTTTCCCCCAGACTCACCTCTATTTTGGAGACAGCCTTGTCTATTGTGTAAAGATTTTATTTTAGCCATAGTGTTCATAATTTCTACATCTCTCTAGAAGTTGCATCTCTATGGTCCTTCTCCCCACTGTCTTTCTTCATCTGCTAATGTGGAACAGAGAACACCTGTGCCCTTTTCTTCGCCTGCTTGTCAGTCATCACACACCATCAGTCTACAGATGGGCTTGGATTAGGTCTACTCTGTCCGTGACCTCGCTCACTGCAGCTCTACAAGGAAAGAGACTAGCCCATAACTAATCCAGGAGACCGTTGGTAGAAATAAAGACAATATTCCCATTGTTTGTGTTAAAAAAACATTAGCAGTGGAATCAAAGGAAGTCTCAACTAGCTATTGGGGACCCAAGTCTTTAAGCAAAGAGGGTTGGTCCCATTGGAGCCTCTTTGTGAGATATAAGTACCTTTGAAGAGCGTATGTGCTTTTTTGAATGATGCTAGATATTAATGTTGTCAGAAGGCCCAATAATTTCCACAATGAGGCTCTTAGTCTCCCTTGAATACTTCATAAAAATGTTAGAACTATTTAACCACAACAACTAAAGAATTATAGGTGCCACTGCTTTATTTGAGCGGTACAAAAGGGGGTGGTGATGGACGGAGCATCTGAATCAATCAAACACTCAAAAGATCTGGGTTTAATCCATCACCGTTCTTTAGCCCACTATGCCACCCCAGTTCAGACATGGCTATATGCAAATCAGTCTGACCCTGTGCCTGATGGGAACAGTCCAGCCCGAACTGCCAAGCCATGTCTTCCCTGGACCGGAAACAAGCTTGCTAGGACCGGTTTCTGGCATTCCAGCCGTCTTCAGCCCGGCTTGCTTGAATCCAGTGGCAAAGTGAACACTGCTTTATTTGAGAGAATGATTGGAAGATGTTGGTTAGAACTCGATTGTACGTGTGGAATTAGCCTCAGACGAGGAAAACCCAGAAAAGAGATTGTTGGGTGGCTCTAGTAACCAGAATTGACTGTCGCATTAATTTACAGAAATGGGAATTTACACAACCGAACAGTAAGCGTGATGTCTTAAAGTGTCAAAAATCTGGTAAAAAGTTACTCACGGTAGAAAGTCATATCAGACTACTGGTTTTCAACAGTTAATCTGAAAAATCTTTGCTGTTGAAGGTCTACATCAATATAAAATGGTATCCTGAAAAGTACCACCCATTATATAATGTAGGTAAAGTAAAAAAATAACCTTTTTTTTCTTACAGTATGTTACATGTAAAGGGAAATTTGCAGTGTTTCTTTACAGAAGCAGTATAATATAGTCAGCGAACTGCGGGGCAGTGACAGAAAAGTAACAAATAATACTGTGTGTTTAGAAATCACTTGTTCAAACCCAAATTACGTATTTAGTATCTTAATTAAGTAGGTATGCATTGGAAACGAATACTGTGAATTGACTCCAATAGAGTATAAGTCAGTTCTATTTTTAAGGCTTTCTTTTTAAAGCCCACGCATCATTAATTTCTTCATTACGACCTCCTGTACATTCAGTTTTTTCAAATATCACTTCTCCCAAACAGTTTTCCAATAGTGGCCTAGAAGCATTTTATCCAATTATAATAAACAGCAAAAGTGCATAGTTTGTGCATTTTTTAAATGTATTTATTTTGTTGTAGTTTTGTTTCAAGCATGTTGATTAATTACACGCTCAAAGCAGAGGCAATCAGTATACAACTTTGCGTTGTTGACTATTTTACAGTTTGTATTTTACGGCTAAAAGTAATCACTTCTGCAGTGGGCTCTACTCGCCAGTATGAAATGACTCCTAGCCAATTAATTATTTTACACCAATATCTGGATGAGCCAAAACAATTAGGAAACATGCTGTGTCTGTGGCATTCAGACAACATCAACAGAGACATCTCCTGAGTTTAGCTCAATATAAAACTACAAACTACAGGACAGTAATGCATGTCACACATCGACCTGTGTCTTACTTGTAATATTGCCAGTTCTCATTTCAAAGCTACTCATCCCAAATCTAATAGTGCCTAAGAGAGGGAAATATGAATCACCAGATGATCTCTAACGACAACATCACCAACTCAAAGAGAGGGTGATCTCTGAGAAGGGATTTATGACTTCACCTTGTAGCCCATTTGTGTAGAATAACACTGTCTAACCTGGAGAAATTTAAAAATGTCCACTTTTACCAAGATTATATTGTAGATCCTAAGCTGCAAAGGGTTTACCTGCCTTTAATTCCCACTCCCGAAATTTCGCGGATTTATAAAATCCTGGACCTGCCAGTAGGAACCCAAGACTCATTGACATTATTTGTGAAATCACAGTTATTAAAAATAGCAGTAAATGCATGAATGTTTGTGATCACATTTCCCTTCGATTAATCAAACCGCCCAGGGCATATTCTAATTGAACCCATACCTGACATTTCTAAAAAAAATGTGGATTCTCACATTAAAAAAATACTATGAAACATGTTCCATGGTCCATGATCTCCTCGCCTGAGAATAGAGCTTGAGATCTGTTACACATCCAATGTCTTTCTTAGCCAAAGTAGATTCCATACTAAAGGCTTGGCTTGCGCTATAAACTGCAAAATAATAAATGTACTTTATTGGGAAAAGAATTTGAAACAGAGCATGGCATGGCACATCATGCAAAAGGTACAACCAGGATGTACTCTTGTTTTTAGTAATTATTATTGGCCTGAATCAAAATCTCAAAATAGCTGAAGAATTGGCCTCAGCATATAAAGAACCATATAGATATTTTCACTGTATTCCCAAGAAAAGTAAACTCTTCTTATATTTGATGTCTGAAACTAAACGTTTTAGTTAATTCAGGGAGAAGAAACAGAAAATAAAATGCTTGTTTTGCCAGGATTCTCGTACAGTTTAAATAAATTGATGTTGCAAGCCCTATTTTTCCAAAGGAGTCCAAAGATATTTCCACTAAATGTTTTAATGAAGTTTCTGCAAACAAAATAATTACTCCAAGCTATTAAATCTCAGGTTGTGTTAATAATAAATTGCACAGCCACATTCTTACTAATGTTTGTTAAAAGCCCAGGAACAACTCCATTCTGCTCTTTGGAAACAACTAAATATAGATATTTTTGTCGGAGAAAATCTACTACCGAACTGTTTGTCACAGAACAAGACATTTTCATTATGAAGAGAAATATGCTTGAAGGTGCAGACCAGTACATTCAGACACTGCCTTGTACATTTTTGCTGGTATACCATCCAATCCAGACGTTTTGTCATTCAGACCACTTCCAGTTACTGTAGGAAGCACCTAAAGGGAATATGTAGTATTCAGCATTATTTTATGTGGCTCCTTGTTTTCATTTGAAGTGCCTCTAATTACATTATGACTTTCTGATCTACTTGGGCTTTGGTGTCAATCATGCTCGGCAGGAATGTTACGTTTTTTATATTAATCTAACTACACATAGCATAAGATATGATTTACAATTCTTAACTCCACATCAATCTAGCTTGATGCTATTTATCTTACCTACATAAAGTCACCTAGATGTGAAAGTTGATATCTTTGTTAAAACTTTTGTAGGTTGATATGTGTGGGCTCTATATTCTGACATATAACTGATGTACCACATTGTATGACTGATAAAAATACTGCCCAGACGTATGTAGCTTGTCTACCTTTTGACCAGAGGTATCCTTAAGTAAATCAAAATCTCTGGTTCCATGCCCCTCTTGAGCTTGTAAGTCAATTGTATTGCCAGTGACTTCTTCCTAATCTTGTGGGATATGAAGACTGTCAATCTGTCTTAAATGGTCCTCTATTAGCCACCATTTCGTCGAATGTCTCCTCAGCATTGGTTCCTATATCACTAACCTTATGAGCATGAAGATATGAGAGCAGAGCAATGTTGTACCATGATTATGCAATATCCATTAATTCACTATTTTCGTGGATTCTACAAGGGGTGTACCATCAAAGGTTCCCAAATGAGGATCCACCAAAAATAGCATCCAGTCCCTTGAAATGACAAGATGCACAGCAACATCATCCAAACAAGATATTAGGAACACATGAGACTATCTGTCTTGCAGAATTCGTATTCTCCTATTTATGAATTATATAAACACACACATTTCCTCCAGCTGCGGTCAGATCACCAAGTAAGTGACTTTGACCTAGAGGTATTAGGTGAGAAATATCCACCAGAACTGTATGGTACGTTTGGCAGAGAAAATGGAAACCGCTAAAGGAGGATCTACCTACCCTATTCTGAGTCATTTTATGGAGTAGCAATAAAGTGACAATACATGCCTTCCCTAGAAATACTGAAATGGTTTGGTAAGGCTCTTATAACTCCCACAAATTAAAGAGATGGTTAGAAAGACAATAGCAGAAGAAATATAATCCCTAGGCTGGTCTGCTTCATGAACTATTTGCCCATCATTACATAGGTTTAGTTAGATGGGCAACAAAGATTCGTTTTACTGATAAGAACGCAAACATCATAGATCCTCAAACGGAAATTTGGAAAATAATGACAGAATTAAACAAACACTGGATTTCCAATGGGTCTCGAATAAAAAAAAACGGTGGGGTTTCTAGGGCTCCCACGGTGAGTAGCAGCTCTTTGCCCAATCACTACAGCTAGCCCACACAGGAGATTGACATAATTTCTTGCCCTGTAAATTCCACTGAGACTGATGCACTTCGCGTCCTCCTTGTGTTCCATGGTAAGTCCATCCACACATATGGGGTACTATTTTTATTAGATGTGTAGAACTGTTGGATAGTAGGATGTTTGTCATTTTAACCAATGTTGTGTTCACACAACCCATACTATCATGGATCTGTTAGACTTCTAGTTTTCAAAACTGTTTGGGGTTGGTATGTGTCTTGATGGTGTTCCTAAGTGCATGCTGACCCTGTGCCCAGATAATGTATTCATTTCACATGGGTGCTTAATACCATGTTTATTGCTGAAAAGCCCACAGGGCACATGTAGGGCACGTTTATATTGGGGCGAAGTGTAGGAATGGTGGATGGGAGGACTACTGCCTTTTAATGGAAATTCTGGAATATGTGACGTTAAAATGCAGTCATAAGTCCGCGGTACGCTACATCGCAGTTATTAGAACGCAAGTCGTTACAACAACTTGCGCCGGAGGGCGCAAGACTTAGGAATAATATGAGTTACTATTCCAACTCCAGCCTACGTAACAGTAGGGAAGGTGTTGGAATAGTAAATCATACTATTCCTTAGTGTATAGAGCCATCCAGCTCGAGTCGTCATAACGACTAGGGTTATAATGAAGCGATTTAATCATACTGCGGTGTAACACCTGCATTGTAAAGGTCGTTCTCCGAAATTCTGGAGTTTATCATACCTAAGTGAGGAAACTATTTTTCGTACTGATATGCTGGGTAAGAAAAAGCTGTGTGGTCCATGCAAGCCACTCCACACTTGATTCTCCTGGCTCTTAAGCTTTGAAAATGTCCGTATAGAAAGGGTTCCCCGGTGCAGAGTGAACATGGCAACAAATAGTGCAGCAATCTCATGTCACAAACGTTTACTTTTTTAGCATCTCAACTCTGTGCCACGTTGCAATATTTGGTCTTTTCACTTCTGTATAATAGATTCACTCAAACATGCGGGGTTCTGTTTTATCAGGAAATGTGTGGAAATGTAGGATAGTTGCTATGATCTTTGACAATTATTTGGCTGCCTACTGTATGAGAGAAACAACAAAAACACTTTTACAAAAGCACCCACACAAACCTCTGACACTAAGGGTAATCAAAGTCAAAGTCAAAGACCAGCTTTATTCGATTATAGTACAATATAATCATTAGAGCTTTCCAAGAAGACAGAATTATAGTAAAAATAATACATATATACACATTTAATTCATTAATAATACCCATCAATTATAAAAGTTGGATAAAAAAGCAAGATGAAATCATAACCATCTACCACATCGCTGCGCTCGCGCTGTTACTAGCGCAGAGTATTTTAATGCTTCCTGGTTTTGTATTTGGGTTCGTTTTTCTGTTCTATTTACCCCTGTTTTTAGCCTGCTTGCCTGTAGCCTCCGCCCCTCTCTCCCCTTACCTGCATTTAAAAAACGGCATTCTCTGCCTGAAAAGCACCACCATTTCGGTGGGTCCGGGTCCTGGGGGTCATTTTGGGCGCCATCTTTCTTTGGGACACCTCAGCCAGCGGCGGCCGCCATCTTGGAGCGGACTCGCACGCTCAGGGCCGATTGGAGCGCCTATTTAATGTCGCTCCCTCACGCGCAGCGTGACGCGCAGGTGGACGCCTTCGCTTAGCCTGAGTCGTGCCGGAGTCCTGCCCGTCTGCGCCCGTCAGCGTCCCGGAGGCGGCGGGGCGGCGGGGGACGCCGGTCCGGCGACACTCTGGCTGAGATGATCTGTTACACCTCTGCGATGTTGCAGGATATGCGGGGCCACTCCAGCTCCTGCCGCTTCGTCTTCCCGGGCGATTTGAGGGTAAACGCCGTTGTCCGGGTTGTGGCTGGACGCCTTCATGGACCCATGTCAATGTTCCTCGTCCTGTAACGGCTGGCGCACAGCATCTTTGTTTGCTGCTGAATACGAGGTCGGTAGGTTGTCATGCCCTGCATATTTACGATCTTCTTGTCAAGGAAAATCCCCTTTGTCTGCTACTTACCGAAACCTGGTTGGGAGAGGCTTCCAACCCGGATGTCTTCTCAGCCATTCCTCCGGCGTACAATATCTTCCGGCAGGATATAGTGAAGGGTAGAGGTGGGGGAGTGGTGGTAGTGGTGAAAAAGAGTGTTTCCTGCTCAGTTCTTCCCCTTAATTCCATCGGGAGCGCTGAGTCGCTCGCCTTTACGCTCAGACTGTCCCCGGGCCAGGCTCTGAAGGGGTTGTTGGTTTATAGACCACCAGGCCCTGTGGGTTCCTTCCTGGAAGATCTGCAGACAGCTGTCTCTGAGTTGGTGCTTACCTCACAGCACTGCGTCATGGCCGGTTATTTCAACTTCCACCTTGACGTAGCGGACGACCCGGATGCGGTCAAACTGTTGGATATTACATCTCCACTGGGTCTTATACCGTTTGTGTCGGGGCCAACTCATGAGAAGGGGCATACCCTGGATCAGGTGTTTTTGTCTGTCCCTCTTATGGAGGTTGACACCCTGCCGGTGCTCTGGTCCGATCACAGGCTGATCAGATTTTCGGTGCTGGAGAGTGCGCGGCCGGATAACAGTGCCTCGGTCCTGTCTAGACCGGCCTCGAGAGCGCTGCACAGAGTGACACCTGACATGCTGGAACAGGCGCTTCTGAATCACCCATGCCACCTTTCGGGTGATCTGGACAGCGACACTGAGGCTCTGCAGCTATGGCTCATTGATAGGCTGGACGATCTGGCCCCCAAGGCAGCCCCCCGATCCACGGCGGCACGGCAATCTGCACCGTGGTTTACGGAGGCGCTTCGTGTGGCTCGCAGCCAATGCAAAGTGGCCGAGAGGGCCTGGCGCCGTCTGTATGATGGGGAGGCTAAACTCGCCTACAAGGCGGCGGTGAAGGCCTACCATCGGGACATTCTGGGAGCTAAGAGGGACTATTTGGCTAGGAGGATCAAGGCATCTGCGAACTCCTGTAAGGAGATCTTCACCATTGTGAAGGAGTTCACGACCCCTAGCTCCCAATCGCCCCCTTTAGTTTCTTCGGATACGTGGGCATGTGATCTTGCCGGCTTCTTTACTAATAAGATCAAGGTGATTCAGGCCTCCTTTGTGGAAGGACCGGAGGATGGAAGCGGCGTCACCGGGGCTGGGTGCGGACTTCCGCACACCCCGGCGGCGGTGCTGTCTGATTTTCCTGCTGTTTCCAGCGATGTGTCCAGGCAGCTGTTGGCCAATTTGAAATCTGGCTCGCCACTTGACCCCTGCCCTGCCAAATTTTTGGCTGGGATGGCAGAGGTGGTGAATCCGCTGGTTAATCCCATCCTCAACGCCTATTTGAGGGAGGGGAGGGTCCCTAGCTCTTGGAAAAGAGCGATGGTGATCCCCCTCCTAAAGAAACCGGGTCTCGACGCCGTGGTTCTGGCCAAGTATAGGCTAATTTCACTTCTTCCGGCCCTCACGAAGATCACAGAAAAACACGTCCACGGTGTCCTGTCACGCTTTCTGGAAGCTAACAATCTGCTCCACCCATCCCAATCCGGTTTCCGTCCTAATTTTAGTACGGAAACGGCATTGCTAGAGGTCACTGAGATCATCAGGGAGACTCTGGATGTCGGCGGGAGGGCCATGTTGGTCATGTTAGACCTATCGGCGGCCTTCGACACCGTCCCCCATAGGGCGCTCTTAGCGAGGCTTTATGACATCGGCCTTAGGGGGACGGCGCTCAGGTGGTTTACATCCTTCCTTGAAGGCCGCTGCCAGACGGTCTGGGTTTCCCAGAGCTCTGCCGAGATGCCGCCATTGGGAGTTGGGGTTCCACAGGGTTCTGTGTTGAGCCCCACGTTGTTCAACATCTTTATGTCCCCTTTGGCGGCCTTGGTGGAAGCATATGGGGCCCAGATCGTCTCCTACGCGGACGACACGCAACTCCTCTTCACATGCGGGAAAGACCAGGAGTTTGATGGAGGGAGAATTCGGGACTGTCTTACATTGGTCTTTGACTGGTTCCAACGGAACAGTCTAAGGGCCAACTCTAGCAAGTCCGAGGTTCTATTCTTCGGTTGCGTTGTCGATCCGGAGTGGCAGCACTGGTGGCCGTCCGACATGAGCCCTCCTGCACAGTCTTCCTTGGTGGCTAAAAATCTGGGTGTCAAGCTGGACAACCAGCTGTTGCTGCGAACACATATTCTGGGTCTGGCTGGCACCTGTTATGGAATTTTGAAAATGCTCCGTAAATTCCTGCCCCTGCTGTTTGAGGAGCACAGGCGTATTACTGTGCAGGCTCTCGTCGGCTCTAGGCTAGACTATGCTAATGCCCTCTTCCTTGGCCTCCCTGATTACCTAGTTCAGCGCCTTCAGGTGGTACAGAACTCTGCCGCCCGGGCTATCTTTGGCCTGCGTAGACGAGCCCGAGCCTCCGGCTGCTACAGGCGCTACACTGGCTGCCTATCCGGAAGCGGATCCAGTTTAAATCCCTGACTCTGATGCACAAAGCCCTGTTTGGATCAGGGGCTGGATACCTGCGGCGGAGACTGGCCTTCTATCGACCAGTCCGCTCCTTGCGCTCGGAATCCCTTTACAAAGCAGTGATCCCTCGGTTGAGGAAGGCCCGCACGGGAGGGCGCTCTTTCAGCTGCAAAGCTCCACAGCTGTGGAACTCGCTTCCTCTTTCGCTGCGCAGCACTGCCAATCTGTTCCAGTTCAGGAAGAGCCTGAAGACCTGGCTTTTTAATCTTTAGGCTGTTCTTATTGTTTCAGTTTCAGTTCTTTTTCTTATTCTCTTTGCTGTGTTGTGTTATTTTTATTCTGAGTTGCAGGTGGAAAGCGCCGGGACCCTCTTTTCGAGTAGCCGTGCGCTATACAAGAGCGTTGTAACATAACATAACATAACATAACATAACATAACACACAAGACACATTTAAGATATGACAAGGGAACGCTAAGAAAATCAATTAATTAACAATAGATTTCCTGAAACTAACCACTTTTTTTAAAAACATTGCAACTCTCCATATCACATGCACGTTATCCAAAGACTGGAGGGCAATTAACGCTGGGTGGCACGGTCTGATCCCCATAGATTTCAGAATAGGGATAACCCACACTTTACTAATCTGACAATAAAATCTGCAGAAAAAGACAACATGGATGGTAAATTGTTTAGAGAAATTGTCACAGGGAGATAAAACCATTGTTCGTGACCAATCATTCATGGTGGGAAAACGATTCTGTGCAGTGTTCCCAACCTGAATCTTGTTAATTAAATTCTATTGTAACCTCCATGTACAAATGTTAAATATGGTTGAATGATAAAAACACTTACATTAAGTTGATTATCTTGAACTGTGGGTTTCACAATTTTAGCAGTCAGCCGTGACAAGTCCAACATCCTTAGGCCTTCCTTTTTTAGATCTTTCCTACATACCTCTCGCAGGGTAGATGGTTCAGTAAAATACTCGGGAGGGCCTAAATTCTGAATAAAATCCTGGACATATCTAATCCAGGTAATCATTAAAGCCTGTTCCATCTTTAAGATGTCTATTTAGATTTCCCTATTTAGTTTGGTCTTGTCCTTAGTCCATACCCGATGCAATCAAAGACCCGGCTCAACTTTTATGAGATCTGACAAATTTCTTAGGCCCATTTCTGCATGGCAAACAAATGACGAGGTGCATTTAGGTACTGATAAAATATATCTAAAAAAATTGTTTTCTAGAATCTGAAGTGGTTGAGTATTAGCCAGACCACACCCCCCCCCCGCACCATACATTGCTGTAGGAATACTTTTAACTTGATAAATCCGCAGTAGCTCTACAGGGGGGGTTTCTCCCTAGTTTTTTCGCGAACTGGGCAAGTGCAGTGGTGGTTCGTAGGAAAGCTAACTTTTTTGATAGAACAGACTGGGTCCACAGGTCTTCTTCATGGAATAATATTCCTAGGTACGAGAAAGTCTTAGTTGCTTCTATTTTGTGCCATCCATGAACTTATCCCGACATTTTCAGCTCCCTTTGCCACATTTCATTATAAACGTCTTGGCGGTGTTCACCATTAGTCCTAAATTACTCAAAGTCCGTAAAACCATTTAAAACCTTTTGTAGACCTGTTTGCGTCTGTGACATTAGGACCGCGTCATCGGAATGAGAAGGGCAGGTATCAGGCACCCATTTACGCATGGGTTATCATAATTTCAGAGTGGGACAAATAACACCAAACCATAAACTCAGAATCTTAAGCACAATTTAAGGATCAATATTTTATCCAGTTTTCAGAACTGTATAGCACTCTTGGTTCACCAATGTGTTTAACACTTGTTTCTCTTACACATTGTCAATAGGTAGAAAACACCCAAATCAGAAATACAGCCCACCAACCACACAATCAATTTAAACTATGTTTTACTCTCTTTTTGTTTTTGAACGATGGGTAGAAGGTGATTTTAACAATACACCTTTAGCTGATGATATTTTGTAAAAACAATATACACACTTTGTTGCAAAGATCTTTTCACCCATTTTTTTTACAGACCCCCCCCCCCGCCACCGAAACGCTCCCATATTTTGATTTATTTTATCACGTAAACCACAAGTCCAGGGTATCCTCACAATCTCCAAAATAGGAGTAAAAAGGACACAAATTCGGCCTAAATATAATTTGCGAAATAAAGTTACGAAGGCTTATGCACAAACATTTCCAAACATCCTGTGCGCAGCACCGGAGATAGGGTTGAAGGAGGACCCACAGCACTTAAGGGGTTAAGGTGGCAACTCAACTCCGGAGAAAGGTGGGAAGCCCTAGGGTTTAATGGATTAAGCTATGTTTTTAAATAGATGTATAATAGAGCATGGTTGGAGCTGGCAGATTAAGGTGAACCTGTATGCAGTGAAGTTGTGCTACTCAGAGTGAAGTTAAAGGGACATTGACAGGGTGGTGGTTGGTGAAGGTCGGGGTAACAGGAGGCAGATGGAGAAAGGGGAAGGGTAATATGAAACGCAGGCTGGGTACAGACGAGGAAGAGAATGAATAAGTACTAATGATCCTATGGATCTTTCTGCTGGCTAGATGAGAATGTGAGTCAAAGTTGAAAGTTGAATACATTGAAATAGTGAATGAACTCTGGTCATCATGTGTTGCAGCCCTGGCACAGATATGGGACTATGCAAGATTACATGAATAATGTCATGTTATTAGAAACCTGGCTATTGAAATAGAGTAAGTGGGATTCCACCAACTTACATAGCAATCTGCAGCATACATAGGTGTGGTCCATATTGGTATGAAGAAGTGTAACTGTAGTGGGCTCACCAATCCTTTCAGCCATAAAACATTATAAAATTTATGCAGGAAAGAGCATCAGCTGTCAGACCAAGTTCAGGAGGCCTCGTGGCAGGCAGGGGCTACCTGCCCCAACTGTGGGGGTTGAGGACTTTAACCTTGCTGTCCAGAGGCCAGTTCTACTACAGCTCTGCAAACTGTGCCAAGTACAACTCTTTAGGTAGCCCACTTATGGGGCACACGGGCCACCAGCAGACACCTTTCCAAGCCTCATTCGAGCCTACCGCTCGGGCACATCACTCCAGGGGCCTGGCAGCTTTGATGGGGAAATTCGATGAAGGTAGCACTGCCGAATCCGGCAGTACTGCAATTCTGGTGCTCCTGCTTAGCAAGAATCTATCCAAAGGGCCCTACAACTTTTTAATTACAGCAGTCCCAACTTCCTGCATGGTTGGCGCTTCCTTTCCTAGCTCACAGGAGGGATGTCATGGCACCCAGGACAGTCAGTAATTTCTCCTTCCGATCAGACCTCCAGAGAGTTGACTGTCAGTGCAATACCAACTCTTGGCTGCATAGTAGTCCCTAAGTATTCTGTGGTGTACCCCCTCCTCGGTAGAAGAGACCACAACAACGAATAACCATGGGTCTTGAGCTTACCTCTTTACACCAATTTTGCTGACGCAGGATGTTTATATCAAATCTGCTTCCTTGGAGCCGGTTCGGACTGGCTCCCTTTTCGTGTGTCCTGAAAAGGCCACCATCCAGGCCTGGCCTTTGTCTTCAAGGATGCCCTGTCCAGCAAAACAGTCTCTAAGTGGAATACCCCCCACAGATGTACAAAGAGGTGAGAGAAGGTTGCACACAGCTATTTGCAGAGCGCAAGAAGAGAAATAGTTTGTGTGAATTGAAAGGACTCCTTTCCCTAACAGATACTGTAAATCTCACTCTATAACCCCTGCCATCTACCTAATGGAAGCTGTAGTCAGAGTTTTACATACCCTTATGTCAGGAAGGGCCCTTGCACTTTAAAGGACAGCCTGCCTCCTCTTTCCTCACCATAGTGTCTTGAGCTTCCCACTCCCATCTAGCAGATGCCAGAAATATACATATGCTGTCTGGGGAAGGAACTCTTATTTCCATCTAGTACTCTGGTTCAGGTTGTGGACTTTCAAAATGGAATCCGCAAGCCTGTTTCACTTGGGCATGGCATACTACTAACTCTAGCACATATGCAAACTTACAATGCATGGAATATTATGTTCTACATTGTGGGCTCATCGTGAGCAGTAGGACATTTTAGATGAATGGGTCAGTAAGTGCATATCTGTCTGTCGCTATAATTCATTAACTTGGTATGCTGTTACCACCGCACTTCATGCATGAAGCCTGCAACGGTAGTCCACGAGGAGAGATCACTTGGTGCACCCCTCCAGCTTAAGGTGTAGGTTCAGAACCTATCAATGTCATCAGACAAGGTCTAGTCAATGTGTGCACATGGGATTAATGTGAGGTATGACTAAATACTTTTTAAAAAGTATCACAGGTACGGAGCTCAGGCAGGGGACACCACTATCCATCATGCAGTGGACATCATTCCCATCCGTGATAACTTGTATTAATAGTTGGGGTGGTTATGAGACCTCAGTAAGTAATGTGAGTATTCTGCATATGGTCCAGTTTCTTTAAATCAAATGTCAGCCCTGTCCTGGGTAGCTGTGGCACAGAGGAGTAAGTCTTAAATTAAAGGAAAAACAAGCATAAAGTATATTATCAGTCAATAAGTGAGAAATATGACACTAAAAATTCCACTCCAATTGATAAATATATTATATATTTGTATATTAAAATAGACACAAAACACTTAAATCTGAAGTAGGGATTTTTTGGCAAGGTTTTCATAAATCACTGCTCTTCACTTTTAGTGGTAGTATATGAGCCTCGAACGTGAGGATAAGAGGAAAGTCGAAGTTTTAGGCCGACTGCGATGGAGCTTGCTGTCGGTTTGCAGGCACTGGGTTGGTCCCATTCAAGATTTTATCTTTGCCCTTAGAAACTTTTCTGGTTCTTTTTCTTGACGACAGACTCATCAGTGGGACCCTCAGCAGCTTAAATCCAGAGTTGTGTTTTACCTCGGCAGGCAGGCAAGTCCAGCAGTCCAGGGAAAGCCTTGGGGGCATATCAACAAGAGACATAAAACCGCTTTTCCGGCAAATAGCGCCGGAAAATAGGCAATTATTCTAACTCATTATCATCAAAGCACTGCTAACTTGCATTAGCGCATGTTAGCAACCATTACATTAACGCCTCTGCCTGCATCGCTCATGAGATGCGAAGTAGGTGTTGCTTCCCAGAAACAACAGGGAAAAAGTCGCTAACCAGACATCGCAGTATTTGCAAGCCGGCACAGGACAAGCGAAACGATAATAAAAGCCACGCTAACCGTGGTTATCGCGGTTATCGAACGTCTCCTTTTTTTCCGACTTAGCTATCTGTATAATGGGAGGTGGATCACAAGGTTAAGTCCACATCTCCCTATTATCTATATTTTAATAAGCGCAGTTCCCTTATCGTGGGATTTCGCACGTTAATGCTCATTCTCATCGTCTATCACCGGACTTCACATCGCCTGTTAGCAAAGCGTTGCAAATACGCCGCTAACACAGCGATGTGATTCTGCGATAGACAGCAATAATGACAAACGCAATAAACGCGTTTAGCGATACTTATTGCGTGTTCTTGTTGATATGCCCCTTGGTTCTTAATGGTGTGAGAGGTTTCCAATAAACTGGCAAGTAGCAGTAGTCTACGAGCCTTGAACTTTGTACCCAAAAAACATTGTCTTTTGCTTTAGGCTCCCAAGTTGCAGTTCTTTAGAGACAAAAGTACACAGTAGCATTAGCCAATTGTCTATGACCTAGTGGGCACCTTTTCAGGGCTAGGACTTGATCTCACGAGCTGCACCAGTGGAGTGCAGGGCACGTCCAGTCCCTAAAGCTTAAAAGTAGGCTAGCCAACTTACCCTTGGCATCCTGCTCACAGGTGCTTGGCACAATTGGAGCCCTTGTGGTCTCCAGCCACAAAGTCGATAGTAGGAGCAGCCCTTCTCTTTCTTAAGTCCCATTTTACTTCAGCAGGTGCACTCTTCCTGAATGCAACCTTTTTTCTG
Source organism: Lissotriton vulgaris (assembly GCF_964263255.1). NCBI lineage: Eukaryota > Metazoa > Chordata > Amphibia > Caudata > Salamandridae > Lissotriton > Lissotriton vulgaris. The sequence continues at coordinate 319,022,504 of NC_141694.1, forward strand.
AGGCCCACAAGTTTGGCAGTTACTGTCCTTCTTCTGTCCAGTGTTCGGAGGCTGGAAGCTAGGAGTGTGACTTTCAAGCCAATTTCTAATTTGTGGTGACCAATGTTGCTATAATGCTCCCGAAGTAACCCTACCCATTCCTGCATCATTTTATGTGGGGCTTGCACTAAACAATTCCACAGTGTATTTCTCTGCCCAAATTCAAAAGGTCCGAACCCTTCTTCCCTGGGTCAGAGCTATGGGTCCATCCCTGAGGAGTGTCCAGTATAATTAGCCAACCCTGGAAAACCGTATCTACAATGAGCATCCCCCTCTGGATGAGATGCCAGCCTGTCTACCCAAACATAGGAGTGGGCAAGCTAAGATTTGACTTGCATTTTCCTCTCAGAGGCAGTGACTTCTTTGAAGCTGGCTCATTTGTGGCCACAGACCTCTAGCCACATGTTAGGAGGAGGCCACTCCTTCTTACTCCAGAAGGACTTTTGCTCCCCTTCCTGTCAGCCATTCACCCCTCCGGCCAGGACGGAAGAAGGCTGTCTCCGGTGACAACTTCTGTAGGGAATCAGAAGTGGCTACTAGAACTTTGGTGCAAGTAAGTGCTGACTTTCTAAAGCAAGGGTCTGCAACCTTTTCTGTAGTGAGAACTACTCCAGATCATTGACAATCATTGTGAGCTACTGAAGGCTAAACAACTCATGCATTGTTACCAGACAACCCCACGCCCAGCTTAATTGACTTTAGGCTTAATGTCCATAGAGCCAGATACTTGAACAAACTATTTTGACTAAGGGCTGAAATGTGTGTCAGTGAGAGTGCAATCGTTGGGGATGCATGAATATGTGTGCGTACGAATGGTACATATTTGTATGGGTGACAGAGAGCCTGTGACATAACTACTTGCAGCACAGAACATATATTTTGCCATATTGAGCACAGTTACATGTATAATACAAACATTCAAAAAAAATTATATATGGGAGAAATTTCAACGCTGAAACAATTTCTGCACAAATGTTCATAATATGCAACATCTTTCTGCACTTCTAAAATTCTCTCATTTAAAAAAATGGCAGAATTTTTCAGTTATAATTATGGCACAGTGTCTACTGGTCACTGGGAGTAAGGGGCCTGCTGTTTGTGAATGAGACACTTTGACATGGGAGAAAATTAAAATGAAGAGTTAACTTAATCATTAAGGTAACTTTTCATTTTCTTACATTTAAAGCATTCAGAAACATAATTTTGTTCACTGCTCCAATATTGTATTGAATTGACAAAGATTTCTATTTAAGCATTAAATACCTCAGTGCCTCAGTTGTTCACCTCTGTGACCCAGCCCGAGGCTGGGTCATAAATCTGACTAAGTGATGTAATATGTGACATCATCAGCAGTGCATTATGGGGGAACGGGTTATAGTTAACTCCACTAACTATAAGGGCTGAATTTCTCTAGTTTTGTATGTGTGCAATGTCCAACTAACTATAACGTCCCTAAAACCTGTGGTATTTTCAGTGAATTTCAAAGGTTTTTTAAATGCTAATTTCTAACTATAATGTTCCTGAAACCTATGTTTTTTCAGTGAATTTCAAAGGTTTTTTAAATGCCAATTTCTAACTATGCCTACAGAGGTAGGACATGTGCAGAAATAGTAAGAAAGGCGAAGAAAGAAGCAAGTGAAATGCAGAAATAGGCAACAGAAGTCCAGAAAGAGGAAGAAAGGTGCAGAAAGAAGCAAGCGATATGCAGAAAGAACCAACAGAGATGCAGAAAGAGGCCTTGTTGCAAAGTCATCCTGTGCTCTGGGCCCTTCCCAACTTTTTGCTGACTGGTACTGGTGGTAACGGACTTTGACTGGCCCCGGGCTCTGCCTAACCAAGCCCGGAGCCAGTGCTATGCTGAAAGACACTTAAAATCCAATATAAATACCAACATACACTAGGGTACACTATGGGTTGGGGTACCCCAGTGATTGGCATGGCTTCCCATGTAAGGCCCTAGTACTTAATAGGGCAGGAAGATTAAAACTACCTCTAAAACTCTAGCATATAATAGGGCATGGCAGTTTAGAGGTTAGCAGCCCTTTTCTGCACTTGCATGTGTGCACTGCTGAGCTGGAGGTCAGTTTAAAAGTAGCCCTGTGTGTGCAGAAGGAGCAAAGAGAGGTGCAGAAAGAGGCAATAGAGGTACAAAAAGAGGGAAGACGGTGCAAAAAGAGAAAACAGGGGTGCAGAAAGAAGCAAGAGTGGTGCAGGAAGAGGCAGAGAAGTGTACAAAGAAGCAACAGAGGTGCAGAAGGAGGCAAGAGGGGTGTAGAAATGTGCAAGAGAGGTGCAGAAAGAAGCAAGAGCAGTGCAAAAGTACCAACAGAAGTGCAGAAAATGGCAAGAGGGTGCAGAAAGAGGCAAGAGAAGTACAGAAAGCAGAAACAGAGGGCACAAAGAGGCAATAGGGGTACAGAAAATGGGAAGAGAGGTGTAGAAAAAGGCAAGAGAGTTGCACAAAGAGGGAAGAAGGGTGCAGAAAGGCGCAAGAGGGGTGCAGAAAGAAGCAAGAGAAGTGCAGAAAGAATCACACTGTGTGGGACTTACTGGAGGGAACAGGAGGGATAGTTGACCCCCAAGGACATCCTTGGGTGCCAACTACACCTCCTATTACCTCCAGTAAGTCCCATTCATCAGGATTGCTAAGTTCTCATAGCAGGCCACGCCCCCTTTCCCCACCACTCTGCAAACGCGCTCCCTGGCACACTCTTGGATGGGGATGGAAGACCCCTTTGCTGCCGGGGGTCCTTAGCGGCCAACTAGCCTACCTGTGACCTCTGATAAGCCCCATACAGTGGAATTGCTGAGAGGTGGTAGCAGGCCATGCCCCCTTTCTCCTCCACTCTGCAAACCTCCTGGCATAATCCCTTAACCCAGAACACGCGAGGAGGCGTTCTGGGTTAAGGGATTATATCTCCTTGAATCCTGAGGGTCCCTGGGGGCCAGCTAGCCCACCAAGACCTCCAGTAAGCTCCACACAGCTGGATTGCTAGAGCGATTGGAGGTCACGCACCCTTCTCACACCAGTCTGCAAACGCGCCTCCTGGTGCACTGCTGCTCAAGGATGAAGTCCACCTTAGTCCTGAGGTCCTCCGGTTACAAGAGGACTTCATCGCCCCACCAGCTGTGCACCAAGAGGTGCTTTTGCAGAGTGGTGTACAAAGGGGCATGGCCTCGGACCTCCTCTCAGCAATACCACTGTGTGGGGATTACTGGAGGTACATGGTGGCCTAGTTTGCCCCCAGGGACCCTAGGAGTCAAAGGGGACTTAATCCCCCAACTTAGAACGCGCCAGGAGGTGCGTTTGCAGAGTGGTGTAGGGAGGGGGCAGGCCTCCAGTGAGATACCAGCTTTTTTTTGCTAGAAGGGGGGCTGTGTGCCCCCCCTTCTTTTATTATTTTTGGGACCCTGTGGACCCAATGTCCCAGGACCTGACCCATTAAAAAAAAAAAACCAGGAAGGGTGCTGTGCGGCCCCCTTTCTTGGGCCACTATTGGCCCCAGGCCCTCATCCCTCTAGGCCCGGCATTTAATTTTTATTTCATTAAAGGGAGAGGGGCCACTCCTGGCCCCGGGGGCCCCAACCCCCAGGGCCAGCCCTCACATTGGAGACCACGGGGGAGCCCCAATCCCCCTGCAGTCCTAGCCAGCCCCCCGCCTCCTGCGGGAGCTGGCATTGCTTTTGGACAAGGGGAGCTGCTAACGTGCATCTCCCCTTGTCCAAAAGCAATTCTGCTTCGCTTCATGGAAGCGAGAGCAGGTTTCCTGCTCTTGCTTCCATGAAGCGAAGCAGAGTTTGCTATGGCAGGGTGGGAGCAGTACTCCCGCCCTGTCATAGCAAACATCAATGTCCCGGGGTGGGCACCCCAGGGCCATCGAGGGCTCTAGGAGGGGGCTGAGCGGCCCCCCTCCCAGCATTGTCCACAACGGACCCCTGCTCTTTATTTAAAATTCCCCCGGGGAGGTGGTGGGGCCGGGGCAGTGTGGGGAGGGGCAGGAGCCCCCAAACGTATCCATATTAATTTAAGCCACGGGAGGTGGTGGTGCCCGGGCCTTGGGGGGGCCCATGAGGCCGCCCGACAGATTTACAATTGCCCAGGGGGCTTGAAACAAATGAAGGGTGGGAGCCTGCGCTTCATTTAAAAAAACTAAAATGTTGTCCGGATTTACGCACCCAGCGCTAATTCGGCCAAATTTATTTTTAAAAATGCTCTTTTTGGCCCTTGGGGTACTTGCCCTAGGCATGCCCTCCGAGCATGCCTAGGGGGTCAGAGTGTTTCTATAATGCCCCCTTTTCTTGTTTTTAATATTTATTTCTACTGATTTCTTGTGACTTGGTTACCGAGTCACAAGATGGCTGCTAACATATATATATATATATATATATATATATATGTGTGTGATCAAGCCTACTGAATGGGCGAAACGCGTCATCTACCATGCTGAGCGTCAGCTAATAAAGAAGAACAATTTGCACTTACCTGGTGTTGGTGTCCCACTTTTCGACTTGCAGCAGTTGTGGGAATCTTGGTGAAACATATAAATATATAGATATGTGATCAAGGCTCTTAGGAGCCGAAACGTTATGGCGGCAGAACAGCACAAAATAAAATAATTAGCATCTATTACTTGGTCCGTGTTTGCTGAGGAGTGACGCCGAGTGAACTCCTGAAGCTAAGCCATGGATTGCTATATATATATATATATATATATATATATACACATATATATATTCACTGAAAAAACCATAGGTTTCAGCCACGTTATAGTTAGGAATTAGCATGTAAAAAACCTTAGAAATTCACTGAAATAACCATAGGTTTCAGCCACGTTATAGTTGGGAATTAGCATTTAAAAAACCTTAGAAATTCACTGAAAAAACCATAGGTTTCACACGTTATAGTTAGCTGGACATTTCACTCATACGAAATCATTGAAATTACCCCGTTATAGTTAGTTCAGCCAACTAGAACTTGCGCGCCCGCAATGCACTGCTGATGACGTCACATGTTACATCACTCATGACATGGTCAGTGACATTAATAACACTACGGTGGGAGGGGGCCCAAGGGAGTTTAGAGACCAAGCAAAGACACATTCCCTATTATGAACACCTAACACAAAAGTGTCAATGGGTCTAAAAAAGTGGTGCCTACCGTGATGTGAAACCTGTCAGAGCACTAAGGTATCAAACCTAAAATAAGATATCCCGATCACCTGACATCCTAGGTGTCTTCTTGGATGCCGGCAGAGAAGTACCGACGGACAGAGCGGTGCTTCCCTCATTGCCTGAGCCGCTGCCAGGTGGGGTGAGGTCCATAACTCCTGTGACTCGGTGACATACATGATCCACCGACAGGATGATAAGAAGAAACCTAGGATGTCAGGTGATCTCACTCCTTGTCACATTATGATTTATGTGCAGTCACTTCTAAATTTATTTTTCACATTGCAGTAGCAAAAGCTATTCTCTGATCCTGAAGAAGGCAAGGACTCAGTTGTCCAATATATTTGCTGAAACATGTCGACATTTTATTACACCTAGGCAGCTATTTGTTACAAACTGCCTTTACTTTTTTAATGTTGGAGGAGTGAGTAGAATCAGAATAAAATGTCATGTTGCTCCCTCACCCAATTTTACTACACTCTTATTCACACTCTTCACTTGCACTGCAAATCAGTGACCTCTCTTTTTCCACTTAGAAGTACTGACCATCAGTACAAAGACCGCACAGGCACCTCACTTGGTTGATGGAGGATGTTCCATCTCTTCCTCTCACATCACCGGTAGGCTGTCAGTTGAATGGTCAGTAAGGTCTCCCAAGTGATGAAGGGCGGTTTCGTGTGGTGACTGATGGGTATCCTTTTCTGATCTACATTAGGTCGGGATATCTTATTTTAGGTTTGATACCTTAGTGCTCTGTCAGGTTTCACATCCCGGCAGGCACCACTTTTTTAGACCCATTGACACTTTTGTGTTAGATGGTCAGTGACATCACTCATTACATCACTGATGACATCTCAAACAACATCACTGATGACATCATCCAGTAAATGTGTCTTTCTGAAAAATAAATATTTTTTATATATGTATATCTAAAGGTCGATGGAAGAATAAATGGGTAAATAAGTGTCTAAATGGATTTTTTTTTGTAAAATTGATTGCACCCTGGCGCATACTGGAGGTTCCCGGTGGGTTACTTGGCCCCCAGGGACCCCCAGTATTCAAGGGGAATTACTTCCCCCTCTGCAAATGCGCCAGGGGGCGCGTTTGCAGAGTGGTGCAGGGAGGGGGCATGGCCTCCTCCCCGATCCTGGTTACTTTAATTTTTATTTTATTTTTAAGAAGGGGGGCTGTGCAGCCCCCCTTCTTTTTCTTTTTTTTTGGGCCCTGGGCACCTCATCCCCCAGGGCCTGACCCCCATATATATATATATATATATATATATATTTTTTTTTTTTAACGGGAAGGGGGCCGCGTGGCCCCCCCCTCCCGTGGCTAATTCCAGGCCCTGGGGACCCCATTCCCCAGGGAATGACAAATGTTTTTATATATTTTTAAGGAGGGGGGCCCCCCTCCTCAGGCCACTTAAGGGCACGGGCCCCCATCCCCCGGGGCCGGCCTGCCTCCTTTTTCTTATTTAAATTTTTTTTATTTCGGAGGGGGGGGCGAGGCCCCCCTCCTGGGCCACTTCTGGCCCCGGGGACCCCATTTTTATAAAGCCCCATGGATTTGCCCCCCCGGGGGCTAATTAACATTATAGCGCAGGAAACCGTGCTTCGTTTTTTGGGGGGATCAGCAGGGTAGGCGTACCCTACACGCATCCTGCGATTTAAAAAAAAAAAAAGATTTTTTCTTTGGGCCTTGGGGGTCCTTGTGGAACTCCCTAAGCAGGCCTAGGGGGTCAGGGTGTTTCTACCCTGCCTCCTTTTCTTGTTTTTCGCATTTCTTTTTATGTTTTCTTGTGCTTCGGTTCTACACAGGCACAAGATGGTTGGCAACACTTCCTGGTTTGGAGTGTTGGCAGCCAGTTGACAGCCAATTAGCAAGCAGCTCACGCTCGTAAGGGTACACGTATAATCCTCGGATGGTACTTAGTCTATAGATATTTCTATGATTTTACTTTTGATTTTCTCAGGTACTACTGCACGGATTTACACCATTTAACAAAAAGCATCATCTGCGAACCAAACTCTACCTTTTTGCCAAATTTGGTGTAATTCCGTACAGCAGTTCGGGCTTTAGCCCGTCTTTAAGGTCCCTGTGGAAAATAGCATGGGGAAAACACGTTTTGGGACCACCCATTTTTCTCAGCCCCGCTTCACGAATAACCCCCAAACTTTCCATTTTTTTGCAGAATTTTGCAAAGATTCGTCGACCAGCGCCAAAGTTATTCCAAATAGAATGTTGTGGATTTCCTATGGAAACTAGGTCCTAACTATAACTACCTACTGGCGACGCCAGTAGGTAATATATACGAGCTAAATCCGGGGTGGTTGTGAAATCCTCCAGTGTCACTCTGACCATCGGATGCAGCCGCAATATGGTACTTGACCGAGTAAAGGCTTTGGAAGTGTCGGAGTGACGCTGTGTAAGTTTGCCAAAATCAACACTGAAAAAAATAATTTAAGTTGGATTACCAACAAGAGGCATTGTGGGGCCTGGAGCCCGAATATGGAGTAAAGAAAAAGTACTCAAGTTAAGGTGAACTCGAGAGTATTTACAATGAGACTTCCATATTAACAGAATAAAAGAATGAAACAAGTACTCACAACCTTAACGTAACAATATTTAGTAGACGCTAAAATAGACTGCCTCTTTAAGTGAATGGACACGGGTTCTTCTTCAATGTTCAAGTTACGTTTGAAATAGCTAACAAACCCACCCTTGAAGCTGTGCATATGATTAAGAGGTGCTTTACCTTGAAACGCGTCATGCTGTTTTGCCGTAAATAAAAGATTTGGAAGTGTGCTGGTGTGGCCGGTTTCATGCTGCTGAGGGCTTCGCGTGTGCTTTGTTTGGTTTACGAGGTGTCTGACACACCTGATACCAGCCCCAACTCGTAAGGCAGTGGCGCTGTAACTGTCAGATTTCTGGAGTTCTGTGAGAAACAAATAATGAGCGCCCGCCGGCGGAAACATTTGTCATGGAAAAGGGCTGAATGGAAGGGCTTTGTTGAGAAGCCCGCCTCACCCATGATGTGAACTTTTGAATTTGCCAGAGTTTTCAAGGGCTTTCCCTGAAGCACGGCGTACAGACGAACTTGGTTTCACTGAGGCAAGTAAGAACAAGCTAAATCCGGGGTGGTTGTGAAATCCTCCAGTGTCACTCTGACCATCGGATGCAGCCGCAATATGGTACTTGACCGAGTAAAGGCTTTGGAAGTGTCGGAGTGACGATGTGGAAGTTTGCCAAGATCAACACTGGAGAAATAATTTAAGTTGGATTACCAACAAGAGGCATGCGGGGGCGTGGCCTAGCAGGCTAAGATGGCGGCAGCAAGTCCTTAGAGCTCCGCATCGCAGCTGACGCCTGCAGCCACTAAAATGCCCTAAATCCGGCCACACACCCTGCATACTCCAGGGCAGCGAGGGGAACAATGAGGAGAGTCGGCGGACCCGACCAGACAATCCGGAGACGAACGAATTTGCCCGGGAGCGGTCCCGTTGTGATGGGGATCGCACAGACGAAATGGCGGCGCTGGACGCGGTCCGGGTACGACAGAGCCTGAGCCGTGATCGGGGCCGCGCGGTGGGTGGCGCGGCCCCCAGTGTCGCCAGCAGTAGACCAGGAGGCATAAATTGTGGCCCCCCCTCCAGATCCGAAGGTGAGGAGCGGCCGTGATCACCCGCAAGGCCCCCTCCCCCCCTGCGCGGCTGAACAGGCGGCGGGAGAGTAAACCCTTCCTGCGAGCCTCCCTCCAAGCGGCCACACGAAATGGGGCCACAAGAGCGTCCACATCAGGGAGAAAACGGGGGTGTGCCGCACAACACACACCCCCCCCTGCCAAGAGGCACCCCCTCCCCCAGCAGCGGCTCAAGGCCTCGAGGCACATGGTGGGAGGGTGCTGCCAGGCTGACTAACCTGAAAGTGGCAAATGACAGCCCGAGCTGGCAGGACTTCTGCAGGATTGAGGCCCGTCCTGGCAATGGCCCTTCGGGAGACCGGGGAGTTGGGGCAGGGGCCCGTGCAGTGCGGCAAATGAGCGGAGCCATCTGCTGAGGGAGTGGTCGTAGGCCCTGAGGCGATCCTGAGAAGAGTGGAGGTTTGTCGCATTTGGGGAAGTGACCTAGCCCCATACTACCTCCACGCTTCTGCTCGCCCCCTGCCGCTGGAGACACCCCCTCCCCCGTGGTGGCGCCGGGCCTCGAGGCGCACGGGGGGGAACAGGGACTGGCAGTTAGTTCCCCACAGGGGACTTTGAAGGAGCTCCCACCAAGGCAACAGCAACAAGACGCTGAGGCAACCCCCTGAAGATGGGACTGGGGGAGCGAGGATAGCCTACAGAGATAAACATTGGAGACACAGCTTGGGGGCCCCTACCACAGGACACCGGGACTACAGAGGCCGAATCGACGATACCCCTCAGGTCGATAGTCTTTCCCCCCCTGGCCCCAGGGGGCCTGAAGGTTAACAGCGCAGTAGTGTAGCGGCTATCCACCTCAAGATCCAGCTACGCCATAACACCACGGCCGTTCGCTGCTTGGCCGCAAGGAATTGTCCCTCATCCGCGACGGGACTCGTGGAGCGCGGAAGTCAGCCGTCGCCAGGCTCGGTGCAATAGCCGGGACAGTAACAGAGTCGTAACTGCAGGTGGATCCAGAAGGATACACCTGGAGGATCCATTAACACAACCACAACCGTCCACAGACGAGAGAGACCGAAGTTCACTGGACAGCGGACGCCATGGGACGCCAACGGCAACTAACAGGGCACAGACACCGGGATCCCCGAGAGCACGGTCCCCTGCATGCCAGACCGTGCCCGCGGGAGATGGGGGCTCGGCAGGATCATACGATATGTCATCAAAACTAGACAAAGTGCTGGCAGCCATAGAGCATTCAAGGGTGACAATGAAACATAAATTTGGGGAGCTGGCCATGGATCTCAATCTACTGCGGGATGACCGCAAAAAACTGGCGGATAAGGTGAAGCTGGACAAAAATTAATTACAAAGTCTGGAACCCCAGGTGCGACAACAGCAAGCCTCCCTGACGGACCTACAAGCTAGAGTGAAGGCCCTGGAAAGCCGCGCGGACTATTTAGAAGGTAGATCATGGAGAAGTAATATCCGCATCATAAATTTACCGGAGGGAGTGGAGGGAACCGACCTTCTTCACTACATTGCAGACTGGATAGCAACGTTCACTCCAGCGGGTGAATTGACCCCTTTCTTCTCCATAGAGCGGGCACACCGTGTGCAGTCTCGTAAACCAACACCGGGATTTCCTCCAAGACCATTCCTGTTGAAGTTGCTCCTCTATCAGGATAGGGACACCATCCTCCGAGCCGCACGGAAAAAAGGTGTACTTCGTGTGGAGGACAAGCAGGTGATTTTATTTCCGGACTACTCCAGTGCAGTGCAGAAACAGAGGTCCACCTTCTTAGGGGTTAAGCGAACCCTGTGGCAGAAAAATGTCCAATCCGCACTCCTATTCCCGGCTTGTTTGAAGATCATTCATGGTGGAACCACGCATTTTTTCTCGGACTCAACGGTGGCCAGTGACTGGATTGAGCAGCACCTGACATCAGAGAACAACCGAGGTCGGACACTGGCCAGTCGGGCCTCAGGCCACCAGCAGCGACAACAGAAGAAGGTCACACTCACCGAACTGAGCATGCGGTCAGACTCCTCCCCCAAGAACTCACCGAATCTCATGCAAATCATCGCAGAACACCGGAAGGCACTGCAGGCGGTGGCACAGATGGGGCCCCCGTGCGACAGTTCAGATGGTGAGCGAGGCCCACACATTTTCACGTCTGAGGAAGAGAGCAGCGATGGATGTGCTCTGAGAGACGGCTCGATGACTCTGCCGCTGGTGACCCCCCCACACGGCGGACACTTTGTTCTGATGCTCTTAACCAGCTACATTAGACTATGATATCGAGTGAAATCCAGGCCTGCTGCACCCCCTGCTTGTGGGGAACCATGTCGCCCGGATGCTGGAAACACCTGGAGCCCAGATAACTAGGCAATCTACCCTTCGCAACCGACGTCTCCAAATGAGGTGGATTGATTGGGACGCAGTTGGGCATCAGCCCGAAGTAATCACAATACCAGGCGGCTGCAGCACCGGCAGCGGGCGGAAGCCAAAGACCACTTCCCCCACATAACGAACTAGAGTTAGCACATGTTGTGCAGTTTGGACGTATCGCCCTGAGGGATAGATCCTCTTAGTTGGGACGGTTCCCCATTAAGTTGCAATATTCACCCTCAGTTACATTACCCCTTTACACACCCAGGTGAGCGAGTGCAGGATTTACGGAGTGGGGGCATGGTTGGGGGGGTTGGATGTTGGGACAGGGGGGAGGGGCTGGAGGAGCAGGAAATGGCGCATTGTCTGCAACATAGTCCCGAACACAATAGACATGACAGGTAGGGTCCCTACTACGGACTTTAAAGTGGTAACATTGAATGTCAGGGGTATGCATACAGCAAGCAAACGATATGCGATTTACGCATATATGAAACGACAGCAAGCCCAGATAGTGCTCCTCCAGGAGACGCACCTAACGGGTACAGAGGTGGACCGCATACGTAAGAAGTGGCGAGGGATCATCTGTGCTACCACGTATTCAGCATTTGCCAGAGGAACCCTGATCTGGATCAGGCTCCCATTTCGATAATAGTCTAGGATGGTAGATAGAGAAGGCAGATACAATCTGGTAGTGGGTCAGCTAGAGGGCAGGGATATACTAATACGCAGCATTTACACCCCTAATATAGAGCAGGAGCAGTACTGGACCCGTCTCACAGGGGTACTAGCACAGTACACAACACTACCATGGTTGTTGGGAGGGGACAACAACTGTGTCCTGGACGTCGGTCTGGACTGGTCTCATCCCCCAGCCGGTGCGTTCACCTGCACTGAAGCAGACAGAGCAGTTTAAACAATGGGTTACTCAATGGTCACTGGTGGATGTGTGGCGCAATACAAATCCGAACGCTAAACTATATTCATTCTACTCCGCCCCACACAACCTCAGAGTGCGACTCGACCGATTTCTATGCTCCGCAACACTACTTCCCCAAATACAACAAACTGACTACTTAGGCAGGGTGCTGTCTGACCATGATGCGCATGCCGTGACCCTTAGATGGCGACCACAGCGCCCCCCCAATACCCACATGGAAGTTACTCCGGGAATGCCTCACCAACCAGGCTTTTTGTCACACACATGGCACACATATCCAGGAATACTTCATACTAAACGCGAACACAGCCTCATCTAGGTCAGTAGAGTGTGATGCCTTTAAGGTCGATGCAAGAGGCCACTGCATTCAACACATAGTAGGGGTGAGACGAGTACCGGAGCGCTCACTTCAAATGGCAGAAACGCGCTTGGCAGACCTGACGAAACAGCTAGATCAAGGGGACACATCTCCAGAACAGGTAGCGGCAGCAAAAACCATCTATGCGGAAGCAGTGGGCGACCTTCGTAAATGCAATTTTAGAGGTTATGCTGCTCGGGTCCATCGTGAGGGGAACAGGGCTGGCACACTTTTAGCCTGGCTAGCAAAACAAACCACAGACCACCACCGATCACAACATTACAGGACAAGTCGGGTGCGCTTAGACATGCACAGGGAGATATTCTGCGCATTTTTTATGACTATTACATGGACATTTATCGGGCCCGCCACAGCCGTCACACCTGGCACTAACCCAGTTCCTTCACTCCCTGCCCCTGCACAGCATACCGCCGGAGGAAGGAAAGGCAATAGAAACTAACATAACATCTGCAGACGTTACCCACAACATTAGATCGCTGGCGCGCCAAAAAGCGCCGGGGATGGATGGCCTTCCCCTCGAATATTATGCCACCTTTCGGGGGCAATTATCCACTCACCTCGTATCAATGTACGATGATGCATTAAACCGACGTGAACTCCACAGTTCACTTAGAGAATCCACCCTAGTAACCTTCCTCAAACCAAACAAGTTTATTGATGAAATGTACTACTACATATTCGGAAGATAAATATTTTTTGTCCTAAAAACCTGATAATTTATAGATTCCAATATCAAAAGGTTTAAAGTGGATTCATTTACATAATGGAAACAGAACTTGCGAGTTACTTTGGGGCACAACCATGCTGAATAGAGAACGGGAGATACTCTAGGAAAGTTTAAAGGGAAGTGTGCAAATCTTTATTGGTATACAGTCCTTATGGGACTTTAGTATCCAAATCTAAAATATAGCTGGTCTCCAGCCTCCGTAATATTGGTCCTCGATTACCTCCACGCCTTAATTTCGGTACTGTGTCTATCACATAGTATTTGAGATTACTGAGGTTGATGTTATGAATGTCTTTGAAATGTCGAGCCACTGGGTATGAGGGATCCAAGTTGGTTATTGCTCGAATGTGTTGAAGTATACGTTTATGCACCTGCAATTTGGTGCTCCCTATGTAGCGCAATGAGCATGTGCATTCAAGGACATAAACAGCAAACTCAGTCTTGCATATAGGAAATGTATCTATTTGACATGCATGTCATGGAATGGTGTGTCATATTGTGACATATTGACCCCAAATTGACAAGCCCTGCATGAATTGCATTTATAAATTCCTTTTTTAACAGATAGCCAATTATCACTCACCGTCACCTCCAAACTGCTCTTCACAAGGGCATTACTCGTAGTTATGGCTCTTCTGAATGTGATCACAGTTTATTTTAGGGAGTTCCGACCCAATGACTGGATCACTTAGAATCAGAAGCCACTGTCTCCTCAGCATTGCTCTTAATTGCAGCTGTTGTTTGCTGTAGGTCAATATCAGCCTAGCTAGCCCATCTGTGGCCTTTGAATTACCATGTTCGGTGTCACTTCCAGAATGCCTGTTAAAAAGTAAACTTTCCCTGTTTGTTTTTCCTGTTTTTAAATAGCTTGATCTATTATCCTAGAAGAATATCCCCGGGTGAGGAATCTCTGTTGGTTTAAATTTGGACCTTTTTTTAATTTTAAAAAAATATATATATATTTTTTTCAAAAACCTTTATTGGGAATCTTGCACATTGAGTTACAATATATGCAGGGGGACGAACTTCAATCAAAGAGGAAAACCACATCTATTACATGGATTGTCGGGGCAATTTTCCATAAGCAGCCCATTGCATTATGCAGACAGAAGTAGCATGGAATGAAGCAGGGTGGGCTGCGTGCGGGAACACCTGGGAGAGGCCAAGTGCTGGTGAAAAAGGTTGCAAGGAATCGGTAGAGTGTGTGAATGGGGAGGTTGCACATCATGAGCTGTCCCCGGCAGCCGCCGTCAGTGGAGTTCCATCGGGGGGCATGGGAGAGGCCGCAGAGGGCAAGGCGCTCTGGTGCTGGAGATAAGAAATGAGGGGACCCCAAATATCAATCGGACGGCTGCTAGCCGGCACCGAGTCACAGAATTCGGACAAAAGTGCCTGACAGCGCGCAGCGTCTTCAAGCCAAGCGCCAACTTTGGGCACAGACCTCCATCCCCAGTGCATGGAGACCCTACGTTGTGCAAGAATGAGCAGCATAGCGGTCAGCCTGCGGGAGGCATCTGAGCAGTATTTCACAAACCCTAAGAGGCAGAGCAGTGGGTCTGGCGTGACAGGTGTGGAGGTGATCTCAGTGAAGGCAGCGCACACATTGCGCCAGTAGGCAGAGACCATTGTGCACAGCCAGGCTAGGAGTGAGAAGTCAGCGGCGGGAGCTGAGCATTGTAAACATATGTCGCTGGGGATGAGGCCCATTTTGTGCAGCTTGACAGGGGAGCGGTATAAT
Organism: Lissotriton vulgaris; assembly: GCF_964263255.1. NCBI lineage: Eukaryota > Metazoa > Chordata > Amphibia > Caudata > Salamandridae > Lissotriton > Lissotriton vulgaris. Next base: position 319,037,525 of record NC_141694.1, read on the forward strand.
CTATGCAGGTATTTAAAATGTATGAGGCGCATAATTAGAGGACAGGCGTTTGGTCTGATTGCAACAGAATAGCCAGACCCAGACCTCCTGAGAGAGATCGGCGCCCAGGTCCTTGCTCCAGGCAGTACAGGCGTGGTCATCAGTAATCGGGAATGCTGCCAGCGTGAGGTCATAAATCCTGGTGACCAGCCTGCAGGGGGCGCTAGATGTGTAAGCAAAGTCGAGGACAGCCATCGAAGGGGGGCTGAGGAAACATGGGGTGAATCACCCTGCAGGATGCTCTGAGTTGATAATATAGCAGAATGTCCATGGGGCTGGACTCGGCAGCAAGGGAAAAGAAGGTATTGTTAGGGTAAAGGTCCGACACCGTAGCTAGCCTCAAGCGAGATGCTCATTTAACCATACCTGTAGCTGCAAAGTGGGGAATGCCGGGTTGTGTGCAATGGGCATGGCATTAGTGGAGAGTCTGCTGGGAGTCCATCCCAGGCCCAGCGCTAGGTCTCCACCGTGTCCATTTTGCCACGCGGGGTTTTGCAGGGGCAAGGAGAGTGGTCGGGAGCTGCCAGGGGGCAGTGAGGTCAGCTTCCACCATGAGGTTGAAAAGGCTTCGGGTGCAGCCAGAAATGGAGGCAGCTGGCTTGGGTGCTGAGGGGGTAAAGTTTGAAGTCTGGGGCACTCAGCCAACCACACGATGAGGAAAGTGTGAGAATGCTGTATGAGATTCTGGGCTGATGCCCGGCCCAGACAAGGGTGATTATAAGTGAGCGGAGTCTGTGAAAAAAGTGAGCTGTGAGAGGGATGGGGATGTTTAAGAATAGGTACAGAACTTTCGGAAGCACCACCGTCTTGGCGATGGCTATGCGTCCCGCAAAGGACAGGGGAAGGCGTCGCCAGAGGTGAATCTTGGACTTCAACCAGTCCAGTGCCCAACCAAATTTCACCTTCCAATGTTCGTCCACGTCCCCGCTGAGACAGATGCCCAGATATCTAGGGGGCCCAGAGGCCAAACAAATGGGTAGTCTAGAGTGAAGGGGACAGTGGGGTCTGTGAGGGGAAAAAGAATGGACCTACCCCAGTTGACCTGGATTCCAGATATACCCCTGAAGCACACCACCTCGTGGACCATGGGGCAGAGATTCTCCTGGGGATTCCGGACATAGAGTGTGACATTGTCCGCATACATGGAGACGACCAAGGCTCAAACCGCGAAGCCGAGACCCCCCTGTGTGTGATGTTGCCTGAGCCTGGCGGCAAGGGGCTCCATAGCAATAGCGAATAGCATGGGTGAAAGTGGGCACCCCTGCCTTGTGCCCCTAGCGACAGGAATGGGTTCTGTGATCTGACCGTTGATCCAAAGGCAGGCTGTGGGGAGAGTGTAAAGAAACTGGACTTTGAGAAGAAAAAGCGGGCTAAAGCCTAAGCGAGGGATAAGATAAAAGAGGACGGGTCACTCAAGAGTATCAAAAGCTTTGGTGGTGTCCAAAAGGGCAGCCACAGCAGGGAGTGCTGGGTTGATTTGATGAAGGACGGCAAATATAGTCCGGAGAAATGTGATATGTCTCGGAGCCCGGGGATTAAGCCGGACTGATCTGGGCGAGCTATCAGGGGCATAAAACAGAGAAGGCGAGAGGCCAGAAATTTGGCTAAGATCTTTGTATCGGTGATGATGAGAGAAAGAGGGCGGTAAGAGTTACGAAGCTCAGGGGCTTCTCCGGCTTCAGGAGAAGCGCTAGTAGAGCCTCGCGGAGCGAAGGAGGAAAATGGCTGCATTTTAAAGATTCGTTATACATAGCGGCAAGGTGCAAAACTAGGAGGGGCACGAACGTTTTTGTAAAAGGATGCTGGCAAGCCGTCGGAGCCGCGAGCTTGGTCGCCTGGTAGGCTATTGATAGCCACCAGAATCTCCTCCTTAGAAAAAGACTCGTCGAGGTATTCCCGGTGGCTGTTGCCCAGCCAGAGGAGCTGAAGAGTATCAAAGTATTGATAAAGGATGCCGCATGAGGGCGCAACACCAGCGGTGTAGAGTTGACAGTAGAAGGCGGTAAACTAGCCACCACCTCCTTGGGAGAAGTTGTTCTTTCCGGGCCTCCATCCTGGTGCGCAGTGATATGAGAGCCCGCATCAGGCTGCCGTAGGAGATTGCCAAGAGTCTTGCCTGGGCGTTCCCTCTCACCAAGGCAGCGCGCCCTCGCCTCCATGCCCAGAAAAGAGAGCTCTCTATTGGCCTTGTCATTAAAATAAGTGAGTTTACCCCTAAGCTGTGCAAGGGTGTTGAGGCTAGGGTCCAGAGATTGCAAGGAGTCCAGAGCCTTGATCTCCCCCTCCAACCCTTTAAGAGCACCCCAAAATAGAGCCCTATACGCCCGACTGCTTGGAGATGCATTTGCATCGGATCTCCATCTTAAAACCCTCCAAGAGCATGGAAGGGGAATCGACGGCACCAGTGTTGAGGTCAAAATAATTTGTTATTGCAGTTTGGATCTCGTTGCAAAATACCGAATCCCAGAGATCATTGGGGGGCAGCCGCGTGGCATACATGCACGGAGGGGAGTGCAGGAGTTGCACACTTAGGCACACAGGAGTTTGGTCACAGAGCGTGCACGCCATATGCTCCATGGAGGTAACCCACACAAAGGCGTCCTTGGTGGTGATCAGAGGTCCAAACTGGACCAACAGCCCCGCAAGCCTGTCATGCACGTGCCCTCACGCACTCTCGGGCGGGTGAGCCACCATGCATCGAGTAACTAATTATCGGTTAGTATAGAGTGAAGAAGAGAAGTCGCAAGCTGGTGTAGAGCATGGGGCCCAAAGCGATTAAGGGTGGCTGAGGGTGTAATATTAAAGTTGCCCCCACAAAGCAGAGCGGCAGGCCCCGGGAGGAGATGTATTGCCACACCTGTGGAAAGATCTCAGGGTCATCAGAGTTAGGACCATATATCGCTGCAAGGATCAGAGATTGGGCCAGGAGAGTCCCGCACAGGATGACAAAGCGCCCCCCAGGGTCCGCTATGACCTAAGAAGTGTGCCAGGGGACCGCTCTGCGCATTAGGATGGATACTTTGCAGGAGTAGCTGGAGTAGAAGGAGGAGTGAATTTTGCCCCAGGGTTTAGAGAGAAGCCTGGTAGATGTGGCGGGCAGCAGGTGGGTCTCCTGAAGGAAACAAATGTCCACCTTGTGTCGGATGAGGTGGGAGTCTACCAGGCGGGCCTTACGGTGGTCATTGAGACCGCGGACGTTCGAAGTCCAGAGTGGGGTGTCTGTCACACCGCTGTGCCAAGGAAGTGAGTGACGAATGGACATCAGATGCGCAATGGAAACCATGAGTGTTTGAGAAGGGATGTGCAGTGCAGAATTCGATGCAGCAGATGACATGCTACAGAAAACATCATAAAACAAAACAAACAACATCCCTCGGGGGAGGCAACAAGCCCAATATACCCTCCCCCCCACCACCCACACCAACCCCCCAATTAGGTTGAGGAACCAACCACACCCACCCAAGGAAGCCCCAACTGGGAAGGGGAAGATCAGAGACAAGGTAGGGATTCCTCCTGTGGAGGCATGGTTCCCCCCGGCATACACCTCTGCCACATGGACAGGGTGGCCAAGTCCTGGATTATTGGGGACATCAATTACTACCTTAGGAGGGCAGCAGGGCGCCCACACGCCGTGGGGTGTGTCACCTGGAAGCAAATAAGGTATCGGGAGCCAGAAGTGAAGGCCAGCATTGGTCGTGTGAGGGGTGAGGTAAAGGTGAAGCCAATACTTTAGGAACAGTGGCCCCTCAGCTAAAGAGAGCCCCTGGACCCAAGGGCCAGAGAACATGAGAGCAACAAATGAGAATGGGAATAACTGTGACTACAAAAGCAGGTGAAAATCTAGCCAGGGCAGATAGCATTATGCCAGAATGGACAAACAGTAAAAACCCAATAGGAGAGGCAAAGATCAGTCATTGTCACTTAAATTGCTATCGGCAGCCGCCTGGGAACCGGACGGTGAAGAGCATTGTGGCTTGTCCAGTTTTTTCGCATAGGTCAGTGCCGCCTTCGGCTCAGTGAAGACATGCACTTAGGAGCCTTGTTTGACTCGCAGCTTAGCAGGGTATGCCAAGGAGTAGGAGGCGTCATATTTCTGGAGCAGTCACTTGGCCGGGAGGAACTCACAATGGGCAGCCTGCAACGCCACTGTGTAGTCAGGAAAAAAGGCAAGAGTTACCCTGGTGTTGAATTTCACCCTTCTCCCTGGCCGCATGGAGAACAGCATCACGGTCCCTAAAATGTAACAGTTTAGTGATTATTGGGCGAGCAGACAGACCAGGAGGAGGCTGAGGACCCAGGGAGTGGTGGGCGCACTCCACATTGAAAACAGCTGAAAGAACCTCACCAAATAGGTCCCGAATGAGTTGCGCGACAAAGTCTTCCATTTTGGAGATGTTGGAGGATTCGGGCATGCCTGTGATACGGAGGCACGCTCTAGAATTGTGTCCATTTGGAGTAGTTTATTATGGTCTTGTGTCCAGGCATCTTCAACATCAGAGACTCTCGCCTCCACATGAGTCAGCTGTGCATCGTACAAGTCAACACAGTGTTTGACAGTGTCCAATCGGGCTGACAGCTGGTCGAGCTGGGTGGCGATGCCAGTTACAGTAGCTTTCACGTCATACATGATGGCTTTTAAGTCGTCCTCTCGGGTTGGGCTAGCCTCGGTTTGGGCGGCGGGCTCACCAGCGCCCATGGCTGCCCCATCTTGCTGTGCTTGCATGCGCTGAGCCAAGGCCAGCTTCAGTTGCTTGGGGTCGGACTTCCCCATGGTGGGGCCGCCGTCTCCGCAAAGGAGTACCACTGGAGCCGCTGAGGATCTAGAGGCAGGGTGGCAGCTCAGGGAGAGGCAGGAGACAGTGAAGAGAGTTGTGGCCGTGGGTAGAATATTGGACAGTGGGGCGAGTACAGGTTCCAGGAGAGAGGCTAATGCGGGTAGGGTGCCAACCGGTGACTCAGGCCAGCGGGGCAGGGTCAGCACGGGAAAGTAGTGGCCGTCCAGGCCCCAAGGCATCCATGCAGATCCGGGTAGGAGGCAGAGAGATTCCAGACCATGCAAGTGGGGCTATAGTTTGAAAAATCAGCAGCAGGCACCGGCAGCAAGCCAGACGGGGAAGCCGAGTGGGGCAGGAGGCAGAGAGATGAGATGAGAGGAGAGGCAGTCGCAAGTTGCAGGCCGACAGAGGATAGGGCCTCTGCAGAGGCCAACACTGTTCAGGGCGCTGGAGCAGCAGGTTCGTCCTCCACTGAGAAAGGAGTTGAGAAGGGCTGCTGGGCAACGCCACGCACAGCGGCAGGCAAATAGGGCTGCAAAGCATGTCTACAAGTCTCAAAGGCGAATGGGTGCCGGTGCAATGGGCTTGGCATGCAGGGCAGCAGTGGTGGACCCCTTACTCAGCAGCAGACAGGAGGGCCGCCGCGTAGCCCTCATCCATTGCGGCGGGTAAGCAGGAGCGCTGCAGTGGGCCAGGGCACCAGACAGTGGGATTAAAGGGCCAGGCCCTGCGGTGCAGCGTGTCTGCCCCTACCCAGCCGCGAAACACCCCAGCAGCAGCGCGAACTGAGGAGATAGTTGGGCAGCAGGCAATCTTCAGCCGAGCATCCCGGTCCCAGTGGGTCAGCATAGGCAGTCACCACAGCCATCAGCCGCACGCCGTCAGGTAGGCCCAGCCACTGTGCCCAGGACCGGCAGCAGAACTCAGTGTAGTGACGATGGTGGATGCACGCTGGGGGATCAGACGGTTCTCCCGGATGGAGGGAAGCAGGATGGCGTGGGGTGGAGAGTCAACTCCACCGGAGTCCGCAGGATCATGGTGGATTTAACGCCTTGGCTAGCAGAGCCCACTCAAGGTATGGCCATCTTCCAGACGACTAAGCCATGCCCCCTACCCCCCCCCCCCCTCCAATTTGGACCTTTTTAAGGTCTTCCTCATCGCTACAGATTCTTTTGAGCATAAGCATCTCCCATAGGGGAAGCTATTGATCAGATGTCAAAGGTGAAAACTATTGGGTAAACCACTGAATTGCCAACTGTTTTCTTTCCGTCTAATTTCGTTTCAATTTTGTTATTTTGTATGAATACATTGACATCCAAGCAATCAACCATATTTGTGCTAATCTGAGCTATAAACTTGAGATTCACAGTATTGCAATTGATTTTGGCTACTAAACTGTCAGCACTTTCCTTTGACCCCTTTCAAATTATAAATACATTTTCAATGTACCATAGCCAACAAATGACATGCTTGTCCCAACTTTCATTGAGATCCACAATAAGAGCCCGTTCCTCCCACCAGACCATTTGCAACCAGGCATAGCGGGAGAGAAACACGCCCCCATGGCAACACCATGAATTTGTTGAAAAATTCCCTTATTGAATTTAAAAAAATGCTTTTCAAGCAAAACTGTATCATACAGATTAGCATCTTGCTGTACTCATAGTTTGAGAGGTCTTCTTTTAAAGAAATGTTCTACTGCTCTAAGGCCATCTTGATGGTTGATACTAGTATAAAGAGTGGTTACATCCATGGTCATTAACAAACATTCCTGACTCCACGGAATGTCATAAATTCTTTTAAGAACGTCTCAAGTGTCCTTGACATAAGATGGAAAACTTCGGACAAACTCTTGTAGAAAAAAAGTCTACATAGCGTGACGTGTTTTCCAGTTGTGGGGTGCCACAGGGCGCCTCTTTGAGCCCCACCCTTTTCAATGTCTATGTTTCATCTCTGGCCGACATTGGAAGGAAGTGGGGCATTGGCGTCTGCTCCTACGCAGACGACACACAGCTGGTGGTGGCTATGGACGAGGTACCCGAGGTAACCAAAACCAAATTACACAACTGTCTGACAGAAATGGCACAATGGATGCACAAGCATTTTCTGAAACTGAATGCAGGGAAATCGGAGATCCTACTGTTCGGGGGAGCAAAACACGTGTGGGACGCCACATGGTGGCCATCTTCATTGGGAACGGCCCCCATCCCTAAACAACATGCCAGGAACTTGGGAATCATCATGGATGACACACTTTCCATGAAGGACCACGCTCGATCTCTCTGTGGCAAGAGTTTTGCTATACTCAAACTTCTTGCCAAAATATTTCCCTGGTTACCCCTGGACTGCAGACGGTTTGTCACGCAGGCCTTACTGGTCAGTCGCCTGGATTATGGCAACGCACTTTTCAATGGGATGAACGATCAGTTATTCTCCCGCTTACAGATTGTGCAAAACCAGGCGGCTAAACTTATCCTCAATAAAGGCAAACGAAATTCGGCATCTGAGTGCTTAATTAAACTTCACTGGCTCCCGATGCGCCAGAGGGCTGCCTTTAAACTACTCAGCCACACTCCTAAAACCTTACATGGAACAGGCCCCTCAATACTCCAAGGGAGGATCGAATTCTATGTACCCAACAGAAACTTGCGATCATGCCAATCAGCCCTGGCGAAATCTAAACGCATCTATAAGGTCAGAACAGGCGGACGCTCCTTCTCCTACCTTGCAGCTAAAAGGTGGAATGAGCTCCCTTCCGACCTGAGACACACCACCAACTATCTCCAGTTCCAAAGGAAACTCAAAACGTATCTCTTCCCTAAACTGTAAATCTCTCAGTATACACTTCAGCAGCTTCCCTGGTTTTCAGCGCCGTGATATCCCATGGGATGAGTGTTGCGCTTTACAAAAACCGCAAATAAATAAATAAATAAACAGACTGTTCCTAACCGAAATGATTGGCCTGCCCAGGTCAGAGGATAAGCTCTTTTGCACCTTTGGAATGGAGTAGCTTACAGGCAAGCTCGGATAATCACGACGCAAAAATCTGTGTTCCTCAACAGTCAAGACCATCATTTTTTCATGTCGCCAGTTTAATATAATAGTCATTGTACACTGATCTGACCACTTCTTGTAAATTGCTTCTTTCATACCAATGGATGTCATTTGGCTGTTTTTACACTGCCAACAGATAATCAGATTTGGGCCCATATATCCCAATGAGAACGAGTTGCTGAATCTCCAGCCACTTAGCTGCACCGAGGGTGCGGTTGAGTTGCAAACCCCATATGTACAGCAAAATTCCAATCGCAAACATATTCCCCCCATTCACAAGGTAAGAAGGGGGCGGGTCGCCACTTCAATGCAATTAATCTGCGTGCTTTTATTAAAACAAAGTAATGCCAGAAAGCAGCCTGACGCGTTTCGGAGACTATCTCTTCTTGACCACAGGTCAGGTTACGCTCACACTCATAGTGTCTAAATAACATCAGGTGTTCAATTACAAAATTTCATTAACAGTGTAAATACACTTTCTATTGGAACTTGGGTCAGGGTAAACATTATGGCCATCTTGAAATGCTTGAGATAACCGTCCCTTACGTCACTTCATTGGAGCTTGGCACACAGTGCTCTCACCTTTTCCAATTAGGAGCTTTTCAATGCCGTTTATTCCTGACGGACTCCTTCCCCTCATCAGTAAACATTCGTACCTCATTACGCATATAATGAAACATGCAGCTTTACATTAATTGTATTGAAAATGACAGCTCTATGCCTTCTTATACATACACAGCTTAACATTAGGACTTCAATTTGATTCTGCGGTTCATTCCGAAAACATGTTGTTATAAAATCCAGGTGTGATAATCTTTTCACACGATTCCTAGCTGGGGGCAGGGACTGTGTATGTATTCGTTACCAAGAGGGGGGTTGTATACCATCTTGATGGACAAGGGAAAATACTGTTATGTGATTTACCCAATACTGTCCTACCATTCTGGATCAATCCATCAGACTGGGGATCCAGGGGATAAAATACTGAGCAGAGCACCTCTACCTCTAAAGTTAGACTATCGTCTCTAACTACTAACCTATGCCACAGCAGTTAGAGGGTTGGGCTGGAGCAAAGAAATTCAAGCGTTCTAATTAGCTGCTTTTTGGAGCAAGCATTCTGATTGGCTGGCCCAACATGAACAGAAGTGTTGCTGTTGTGATTATAGAACTCGGGGACTTAGTCTATTTAATTAGTTGTGTAACTATGTGATGCTTTTTGAGTGTTTTATACTGGCTGGTGAGGGAGCACCTCTGTTGGGTCACTTCTTCAAATACATTCGACTTTTGCTCTTCTCTGAGGTTGTTTCATTACAAAACTGGCAATGAGTTCCAGGCCAGTAACAAGATAGCAGAAGAACTAAAGCAACCCAGTGGGTTCACGCGAATCCATAGCATGCTACATACTGGTATCCATTGCCAAGACAAGAAAGATATACCTCCATTAGAACTGCTGTATTATATGATGGGTGCAGAACGTTTATGTCGATTACTGCCGTCAGTGTAAGCATACAAAAACGGCAACTACTGTACTTTATGCAATTTATCTGCTTCAAAGACAGCTACAGGGGTGCGCTTTTAAAATATTGTAACATATGGGCTGAGATTTAATTAAATGAAGGCAACTTTAATTGTTAACAACAATCCCCAAATTTTACCAGTGCTCAACTTTTACACTTGTATTAGTATCTGCACATAGTAACTGTGCATCACTACTGGAAAGTAGCTAAAGTTAGGCCTCTCTTAATGAACAAACACTACTGCAGATCCCCTTGAGCTATCCAACTACAGGCTGCTTCCATTTATTAGCAAAATAATAGAGGCTCTAGTAAATAAACAGCTTAAGTCCTTTCTAGAAAGTCATTCTTCCTTGATTATTCCCAGTCTGGATTTTGCGCCTCTAATAGCACTGAAAAGCCACCAGTGACAGTATTAGACACCATAAGACTCTCTCTTGATGACGGTTTCCCAGCAATGCTGGTATTACTCGACCTATCTGCTGCATTCAACACCCACTCACACTCTATTTTGATCCAGAGACTTGTTGAGATTATTTTAGGTGGAAAAGCTCTTTGATGGGCCAAGATTGTTCTTAGTGACCAGACCCAAACTATACATCTAGGGGCATATGTACAAGCCCCCTGCGCCACTTTTGCGTCACTTTTAACATGGGAAAAGTGACGCAAAAGTCGTGCAAGGGGATTGTAAATAAGCCCCCTAGAGTCTTTTAACATCTGTAGGGGTTCTGCAGGGCTCCTCTTTGAGTCCATCTCTTTTCAATATATATGCGGCTCCGTGGCTCAAGTGGTAAGATGCTGAGGTTTTGAAGTCCTCTTTTACACAGATGACACCCAATTGATCATCTCCATAGGACCCAATTCTGAGTCCATGAAGATTAGATTCGGCAATTGTATGAGGAAGACAGCCCTTTGGATGGTGTCCAACTGCCTACAATTGAACAGTAGAAAGACTGAGATTCTGTTTTTCGGCAAAGCTTATGTTCACTGGTCAGAGAATTGGTGGCCCCCAGAACTGAGTTCAGCCACCCCCCTAAAAGGCAGTAAGAAATCTGGGCATCTTAACTGATGAGAACCTTCATTTAAAGACCAGGCCAGCTCTACCTATGGCACTTGCTTCAGAATCATGTGACTGCTCTGGAACGCTTTCCAATGGCTAGCCCTCCAAACCAGAAAGTCACTCATTCAAACTCTGATTGTTAGTCATCTAGACTATGGTAACATAGTTATGGTAGCTGCAAATGAGACTCTTATCTAAACTGCAAGAAGATCATAACACAACTGCTTGCCTGGTCTGTCAAGTGCCACCCGCACTCCTTCTCTCCTTCTGAGCCCACTCTCAGATCTTTGCACTGGCTGCCTGTGAAAAAGCGCTCCTTTTAAACGTATCTGCTTAGTTCGGGGAACATCCATAACGACGCGGTCAAAACACCGCACTGCCATTACCGCGCGTCTTTTACAACGGAAGTCGTTACCACGACTTGCGCTGGAGGGCGCTATAGACTAAGGAATAGAAGATTTACTATTCCAACACCTTCCCTACTGTACGTAGGCTGGAGTTGGAATAGTAAATCTTACTATTCCTAAGTCCAGCACCCTACAGCGCAAGTCGTGGTAACAACTTGCGTTGTAAAAGATGCGTTGTGATGTACCACGATCTAAAAGATCGCGTTGTAACATCATACAACCCTCACTTCACAAGTCTCTGTCCGCAGGCGGCCCCCTTTACTCTCAAAAGAAACTACAGCCCTACCGCCCAATCTGTAACCTTAGGTCCAGACCGTAATCCCCGCTATGCCCTTACAGCATTAGTACAGTCAGATATGGGGAGAGATTTGTCTTTTATTTTGCTTACCTTGCTCCCAATTATTGGAACAAACTACCCCTACATATTAGGTCTCGATCCAACCTGGCCCGCTTCACAAACGTCTGACTCTTTCTAGATTGTTTTCGCCTGTTTATGTGCCACAGTGCCATGTGACCCTTTAGGAGATAATTCATTTCTGCGTTACACAAATAATAATATCATAACAACATAACTGCAGCTTAGATTCATCTTCACAAGTCAAGCTTAGCGTGAGTCCAGGCAAACAGCACAATTACAGAATGAGACCTCAGAGCGTGTGAGGCTGAGCCGCAAACTCAACAAAAGAAGACTGAAACACAAGCTAACAACACACAACTTCAGTGGATGTGAATTTGAGCCGAGAGCTGAACAAAGGAAACTGAAGTGATAGCCAACAAGGAGGTCAGCATAATTAACATGACTCGAGGAAACAACACAGATTACTCAGAAGCGCCCACATACTGCTCAACAAATAAAGAAGTTATTTCTATAAAGAAGACATTTGTGACATTACAGTAACTTATTTGTTTAAAAGTATAAATGTGAAAGACATTTTGGGTGAATTTGAACTTTAGCAGAAATAATAAATGACTATCTTACCCTCGACTGGCCAGCCTCTGCACTGACCAGCTTCTACTGGTGGGGCCCTTCCAGTTTTCGTCTTTAATAACTAAAACAAAGAAAAGAAAACCGGTTATCTTATCTCAAAGAATCACAATAGAAACACGACTATTCTAAAAGAAAGTCCTATTGAAACTAGAAGTAAAGACTACACTTTTATTTTTGCTTGTGAGTGTGCTGCCTCTCAACTTTCATTTCCAAACATGGAATCCTCAGCACGTATACCCCGCCATAATTTTTTATACAAACAGGAAATCTACCCATTGATTGTGAAAAATCGATATGTTTGACAATTATTTGGAAGCTATAGATGGAAGGGTGGAAGTCTTCCACCCTTCCAGAAACAAAGCCAGCCTCTTAAGGACACTCAGCAAAGAAGTTCAACGAGTTTTTGATCAGGATGGTAAAAGAACACAGGGGCATATTACCAACAAGTAGCGATATTTATCGCTGAATAGGCTTAGCAATGATTTTTTTATCGCTGTCTATCGCAGGATATGTTAGCGAAGAAAACGTGCTGTTAGCAACGTTTTTCTCCATTGTCCTAAAATATGCAGCGATAGAGGCGAAATGCGTGAATATCGCTGAGAATACAGCGATATTCACACATTAGCGACAAAATGCTCTTAGCCATGTTATCCACCTCCCATTGGATAACATGGCTAAGAACTGGTCTGGGCAGGTGTTAGTATTTGGGGATATTCGTGCTTACCGCGAATATTTCCAATGCTACGCCTGCCTTGCTAATAGGCGATAGCAACGTTAGCGACTGCTTTCAGTCGCTAACTGGTTGGGTACACCCATTTTGCATGTCATTAGCGATAAATATCGCTGACATGCAAAGTGGGCCCCAAACCACTCGCTATCGCCTAAAAGCTGTCGCTAACATCAGTTAGCGAGAGCTTGCTAATAGGGCGATAAAATTATCGCCGCTTAGCGGCCGAAAACGGCCGCTAAATCGGCGATAAGTGCCTATCACCCCCCTTGGTAATATGCCCCACAGACACTTACAAGGAAGCAAACAAAATATTAGAGAACAGATTTGCAAAAGACACTAACACAGGTATGACCAGAAATACGTTTTACACACAACCACAAAGAGTGGTAGAAATATTAGGAAAGTTCATTTCTAGGTTACGTGAATTATCAGTAAAGTGCCAATTTAGCACAATGACTTACGAGTTGATATGGAATCAGTCAATAGACCAATGCAAAAGTAGGAACATGCAGGAGAGACTTCGTACAGCAAAAAAAACCATCAGTCAAAGATGCAATAGAGTTAACTTAGTAGTAGAAGAATGTGATTGTTGTATGAAATAAATGGAACAAAGAGAAAGTAGAAGTGGTGGTGAGGTTTCTTGTGTAGATAGAGAGACTACAGAAGTCCTTAGCACAATCAAGGGATATAAAAAAAGGTAACAAGAGCATAGCTGGTATGGACCCATACAAGCAAATTAGTAAAATGTGCACTAGGTGTGGAAGCAGCTTTCACAATTCAGTATTCAAATAATTAGTTTGCTTTTGGTAAAGAGTACAGAAAGTTTCAGGATAAAGGCCATTTTCCACAAAAGATTCAGAGATCACGTTAAATCCAAAATTGCTATACCACAAGAGAACTTTCAGAAAACCAGAGGGTTGACAAGATTCTCTGTGTTGGTTGTAGTAAGGTGGATATCTGACTATGGTTACCCCCAAACTTTTTGCCTGGTGTTTAGCTGGTTTTTAACTTAGTTGGCCTGGGATCCTGCTATTCAGTGCCCCAGGCTGATTGCTCTCTCCTTAAAATGGACTCCATGTACCTTAGGTGCATACACAATTGGAACTGGTTCACCGTATAGGCCCCTGTAACAGTGTACCCTAGGTATCCATGGCATAGGTGTAGCCAAGGCCTACCAGGGGCTACAGCATGTATTGTGCCACCCCTGGCCTCCATATTTGACACAACTGGCTGATCACTCAGCTGGGGTAAGTTGGTGTAATCACCTCTTACTTAGATATAGTATACCTATATCTAACCCAACTGGACACATGGTAACCTATAAGTCACTCCTATGACAGGCCTTAACAATCCTGGAGGCAGAGTGCTTGGTTTTATGTGAGATGGTGCTCTAGCATGAGCTGAGCCTGTCTGCAGCTGTCGGGGACAACTCCCTTAGCTGTTCCGGGATATTGCCATACCATATACTCTTAAGTGCATTATAATCCTCGTGGTTATATGCTAACTTTGGTTTGGCTTTATCAAAACATGCCGAGTAAGGCGGTCATACGATTTGGAATACTATCCCCTCGACAGTTCTGTCGACGGGGATAGCATTCCACCCTTCTAGAGAGACACGACATGTACATAACCTGAACCCCGGTTAAAGTTAACCAGAGCCTCAGCATCATAAAATGGATGCTGCCACCACAGACACAAGTCTGACCTCCTGCTGCTGGGAGTCCTTCCAGCGAGGGAGGCTTGGACAAAGGGTTTCCTGCGTTGGGAGGTGCGAGCACCACCCCAGACAGGATTTTGTGGATCGGGTAGGACAGGGCTGAATAGAATCAGACATGCCCGGGGCACACAAGGTGTCCTCGGGCATAGGCCAGTCCAAACCGGTCCTGGGGCTTCCCAGCCCCAGTTCTGGCACGGAGCTGGACAAAGGAAAGGGGGTGTAACCGCCCCTCTTCCTGGTCCCACCCAGAGGAGGGACCTAGCAGGTGATCCACCCCTCAGATTGGGAATAAGAGTGGGAGCAGTGCCATAGCACCTCAGATCATCCTGAATCAACTTGAAACTAAGAAGACGACTGGACTTTGACATTCTGCTGCACAGAAGACTGAAGAGCATCTCCCTTGTGGCCTAGGAGTGGCCACCCTGTGAACACAGGCACCATCCAGCAACTCGACGTCTGCTTTGCCGCCACCTCCTGCCGGAGCCGGAGCCCTGAGCCTGATGAGAACCAGACTCCCAGACTTCTCACAGCCCGATCCACAGTCTTTGCAAAGAAGGGACCCGTGGAGGCACTGAGAGAAGTGGGACTGGACATCTCGAAAGACCCCCGAGAAGCTGACTGCGCAGCACCCAAGGCACCGAGACGCTGTGCTTTGGGGTTTGAGAAGCCCCACAACCGAGCAGCCCTTGCACCGAAGATCAGCCCCCCAACATCTCCACGATCTGCGTGGGGTCCTTTTGCATCGTTCCACTTGACGCGCCATCCAGGCCACTTGCCACGTGGTCAGCGCCATCTTGGCGACAAAACCTACAATTTACACTGTGGGTCTGGTTGCTTCAGACTTGCCCTCGCTCCTGTAAAAAGGAGCACCCGCTTTGACCTTGCTGGTCCGAGTGATAAGCTTTTTCCACTTCCTGGGTGGCTTGCATTAGCCAAGGCCTGTTTGCTCCAATTAAGTTGCCGACACCGCCATCAGCTAGAACCTTTGTGGGACAGCTCGTGATCGACTCCTGGGCGTCCTCGACCTCTTCGTGTCGACGTGGCTGAGGAGACAAGCTGCACCTCATCGCCTGTTTGCACCCGACATCGCTTGGTTCCATCCTGGTTCCACTGTAGTCACTGGCTAATGACTTTGAACATTGTCCCCTCTGCTTTCAGGTCTTCACCACTTAAGATCCACCCTTGGATCCACCGGAACTCTTCTCGTCTCGACGCCTGCAGCATCTTCAGCTCCAAGCACCATCGACCTGCGTGACGAAACCCGACACTACTTCGCACCTGTGCACCCGCTTCCTGTGGGTGAGGTAACTCAGCAACGCCGGTGTTCCTACACTGGTACACACCTCTAGTGCCTAGGTCTAAAGTTTTGTCCTTCTAGGTCAGCCGGAAGGTTCCTTAAACACTAACTTTGTAACTTTTACGCACCATTGACATTACATTGGTATATGCTTGCACTTTCCGCACTGCACCCGAGTCCCGCGGGCCTTTCCCGACTTCTTCACTGTTAGTCCCGAACGGCTCCAGCGATTCCCAAGGCCCTAGGCCTACTTCCTTTCAGCTAGGTGGTTCTCATACCACTATTTTAGTATATGGTTTAGGTGGCCCCTAGGGCTCATCCATATTGTGCAACTTTTGCATATTTAAACTGTTTTTTGTTTTAACGCATTTGCTTCTGTGCTCATAAAGAGTATAGGGGATTTTGTAGTAAATAAATATATATATATATATATTTTCAATATATATCTGTGTGGTGTCCTTTCATTTGGTATTCAAGGGGATTGTGTATGGTAAAACAGCTTGCTTCACATGCCTTTACAGAGTTTAGCCTAAGACTGCTTTGTCCACGCTACTAGGATAGCTGGTCTATAAGGTTGACTTACAACCAATCATCATAAGGGTTGCTTGGCATGGTACAAGGTGATCACTAGAACTAGTGAGCATCATATACCAGGCCAACGTCTCACATTGGTGACAACTCAGACACCACAGGCAGACTACATAGACTCAAAGCTAATTTCAAGATTATGGGGTAGACAGTTCACCTTATGGTGGATTCAGGTTCACTTTTCACCATTATACCAAGACAAATGTATATGTCATAATGGACATGTCTATCTTCTTTGCAAAGACAAACCCAGGTGGCTATCAAGAGGAATATATTCTCATTATTGGCTATATGGTTACAAAGATAAAAGTTCATAAGAGGCAGGTGGAGGGAAACGTGCACAAAGTGGTAAGTGGTGCAACGATCTTGGGGTAGAAACTCCAACACATCCTACATATATTAACTAAACTAAGAGCTCCCAAACAAGTCATGGTAGTTGAGGACATATCAGTGTGTGAGATCTTAGAAAGAGCCAAATAAGTGTTTGCTGAAAAGATGGGAGAACTCAAAGGATATGTTCATAAGAAAATTGTCAAGTCTAATGCAGCTTAAGAAGGGTAACAATTATTGTCAGGAAATAGGTAAAGAAAAGGAGTTGCATACTTCAAGATGAAATCACTGAACCTACTGAAACCTCCACATGGATTTCTCCTGCTGTTATCACTGAGAAATCAGATGAAAGTTTGAGATTCTGGATCGACCTTCATAGAGATATGCATGCCAACATTTTAGAAGAGAAAAGTGGGAGATTTAAAAATAATAATCAGGAGGATGTACTTCTTCTGTTGACTTCTATTCAATGCATTGGGCCTATTGTCATGTATAGGACGTCTAAGTGTGCTGCTGCAGGATCGGGTATCATAAATGCAAATATACGTAATGTACAGAGAAAGTGCTATGACAGGCAAAGAGCGTGAGAAAAATGTTGAGCAATCCACAGGTTCTTGGCAGTGAGTCACACAAGACCAGTCCCTGTCGGCAGAAGCCCACCGAGGTATTGGGCTTTTGCATGCAGGAATTGGGAGGCAGAAGATTAGCCTTCAAATTGGTAGTCTCCCACCTGAATTTAGAGGGTTCGCATGTATGCAAAGACTCAAAACCTCTTACGATCATTATAGCAATAGAAGGAACTTAAAATTCACCGGGATACCGTTTAGACTATTGTCAATGTCAAATGTTTTCGAGAGCATAATGGTAAAGGAGATCAAAGGTATAAACAGAGTGAATAATTTCCAGGAAAACATCCTGGTGTTTGAAGAAAAAATATAGAGCCATAACATCCCTCATTGGCAAACTTTTGATAGGCTTGTGGAGGCGGGTGCAACCCTCAAAATGGAAAAATAAAAGTTTCTTGTCAAAGAATCTGTGCTGTGAAGTTGAACACACCGAAAAGTAGTTAATAGTTTTTCAAAAAGATAATCAAATTAGTTCAATGTAAAACAGATTTTAAAATGCTGTGGCTCAGAATGTGTGTAAATATTTAGAGAGTGTATCAGTTTCCACTTTCCTTGTTTAAACTGCAGCTGTAATGGTGCTCAGTAACATACCTTTCCCTATGGATGCTAGTTCTGACTTCTAACAATGATGTAGTTGCTCAACTGTAAAAAGCTATTATGGTTGAGGTTGGATGTCAAAATGCCTGCTGACAGACCTAGCAGTCAGTGTCATGGCAACAGAAAAGTAAAAGGTATAAATGTGATGTTCCTGCACATTTAAAGTGTGCACCTGGCTTTGAAACTCACCTATACGTCACTACTTCAACGCAAAGCTGTACACTGATGTGATTTGTTTCAACAGTATGCATTTCATAAGTTTTCAATATATCTGCCTCCAGATTCCATAATCAATCCACATATATTTAGGGCCAGAAGTAGGAGGAGAACAAGTGTTGAGGGGGAGGGTGACAATTTATTATTGGAAGGCCTTGCACCAGGCTTTTTATTATCTTGTGTATATTTGTCTACCCTTAGCTATGTCCTCCCTGTAAATGGGTTTTGCAAGATAGCTTCCCAGAGTCCCCATCTCCCATTCAGTCTCTTGACTTTTCGTGGATTTAATGTCAGGACTACCAGCTTGTATTCAGAGAGTGCTCTGTTGCCTATCTCCACTCCTAACAGGTGCTTGTGAACTGTCAACTTGCGCTGTGCCCACTATATGATCCAACCTAGTATCTGTCTGTGCATCACTGAGAAATAAGTGAAGTCTGCCTCCGTCAGATGTTCCACTCTCCATAAATCGAGTAAGCCGTTATCATTTTACCAAGCCTTGCCATCTTTTGACCACTCCCTCATCTGACCCACTCTTTGGGGTGCGCGATCTAAAGTCCCGTCCATCACCGGATTAAAATTCCCTCAGACTATCACATCCCTATCCAGGACTGTTTAATGTGCAGTAGAACATTCTTTAAACCACTCATGCCCTTTATTGAGGTCATATTTAGTTTCCACTGTGAATGAACATTCCCCCACCACCACTGCGATAGCCAGTGTTCTACTCTCCTCCTCCATTAATAATTATCTCACACAGCATCAAAATTTATTAGCAATCAGTATAGGTACAGCTCCTTTTTATGTTTATCGGACAAGAAACCGCTGTACTGAGAACCACTCTGATCATAATCTGTGCCAATCTTTCTTAAGATGTGTTTCATGTAAAAAGCACATATTAATACCTCGTTAAGCCCTCTCACCTTGAGGCTCACTATCCTAATCTCATTCCGGGTAGTAGAGTGTTCTTCGCCAATCAAGCTATTCTTACATTGTTCTGCCACCAAGACCACCGATTCAAGAGCAGTCTGGATATACAATGTGAAAGTCTTTTTTTGCAAATAGAAAATTCCCTCTCCCACATATCAACACAACACAGTAAACCAACGAGCTTCAATAAAAGAAACAATAACTTCCCACCCTCCGTATCTGTCTCCTGCCATTGAAACATTGGTAAAAGTGAAGTACTCCTTATCCCCTCTGGTGAAACAAGATCAATGTCACCCCCCACCTTTAGCTCACTCTCAGTCCTGTATACAAAGTTTTAGGCCTTGCAAGTGTCACCCTTTGTGTTACACCTTTCCAGAGCCATTTGCTGGGAAACCGCTTCATATCTCCTGTGAGCCCAAGGAGGAGGTTGTTGCTTGCAGCTGCTTTAGGAGGATGCTTCTCTCCTGCGCTGTTAGGTCCGCAGATGGTTTATCTATGGGCCTCCAATGCTGAACTGTCCTTAACGTACACTGATGAGGTCCCTTGGGTGATACATTTTGATGCTCCTTTGCCAGAGTCAGCCATTCTCTGAATTCTTTGCGCTTTGGTAAGCGATCTTACCTGAGGGTGCACTCCCTCCCACTGGAAGATCAATCAAAATTTTTGCTTCCACCAGCATTTAACTCCTTTCTCATGCAGAGTGGATCTGACAGGTGTAAAGTCTCTCCTTTTTTGCAACATGATTGCCAACAGTTCTTGATAAATGTAGAAGGTTGTCTTTCAAAAGTGACTGCATACGTGGAACATATACATGCCATGATGGTATACGTTTTCCGAAAAGATTGCACACAGGTAAATATATCTGGAGCTTTACTTTTCCTGTATGATCGTGTTCCCACTCTATGTGTACGATTCAAGATGATATCCTCTTCCTATGGGCTCCTCAGCAGTATGTGTCTGAGGAGGCTCTTAACATACGCTAATATATCTGACCCTTCTACATTCCATGCTGTAGTAAGTTCCCTTTAGGGCCGACTTTGGTTTTCCCTTATTTTAGCCTTACTGCACGTTGTAGGCTGCTATGCTATGCCCAGCCACACAACACATTTACTTTTGTGCCATTATATTATTTAAGAAATATGCAGTACATGTTATTATTATTCAGTTCCTCTTCTTGGGATTCAGTCTGAACATTTTGTACAAGGTCGAACAACATAGTGCCCTGTTTTTCTGTGCTCAGTAAAACAACTGCTCCTAACGTTTTAGACAAAACACAGAGGAACAGATGCTGTTTTACAACACAACACTTCTTATCATATGAACCAAGACCTGCCCTTTGGAAAACAGAGAGGAGGATTCTAGTAGAGGGGAAAGGTCTTGTAATGGGCGCACCGGCCTTGAGCAACCTGAGATGAGGAACACCTAACTACAAATGCCAGGTATTGGGTCCGGTGCTAATCCCAGAGATCACTGGTATATCCCTCTGCTCATGTTCTGAGGGTAGGCTTAGGAAGATATATCATTTGTCATGGGAGGGCTTTTCATTGTATGCAGTGTACTTGTAATGCTAATTACTCTGCTCAGTTGTATATGTTTTCTAATCGCAGCACAGTTGCTTCATATTCATAAGAAATTCAGGACTACAAGTTCAAGAATGTAAGCAAAAACTGGACTGGATGAGCTAATCCTCTTCATGGAATTAGAAAACCTAACCGCTGGCAGGTCTAAGCTCTGTTTTTCACCTTAAAATATTACACTGTCTCTGTGGAAATAAAACTTCCTCCAATTGTCAGGGAGGCCTTAAATGGCAGCTGCTGAGATATGCAGTGATCTGGAGGTTACTTGCTCAAATCTTAACCGTGGCTGACTCAGAATTCCATCCTTCCCAGGGCTATACATTAAGTAATGGTTCAATTGTAATATATTTATAGACTATTATTTACAACATGTAAAATGGCAGCAATCTGTTATGAAGCACTGGTGTAAATTTTAAAGAACAAAAGGAGATTTTTTGTATTAATTCCCTTAGTCAGTTCAAATGCCCCTATGTGATAGTGTTAACTACTGAAAGGAATTTCCTGCAAGCGCATACCTCAGCCTTTCAAAACCAATACGAGGCGGATATTTGTTTCCCACTTATTAATCTGATTGTTACCACAGCCCAGCAACACTGGTGAAAACTGAGCTATGTGTAATGTAAACACGACTTGACATGAGCTTCATGTCGCCAGCCTTCTCCCCAAGAATGTTTAGTGAAATGCTGCAGAATATACTGCGTTTTAGAGCACATTAGTCAATTAACATTAGTCAAGTCTGGATATTGCTTAGTTACGACAAAGGCTGGCTTTAGGGCAGTGCGACTGGTGCTGCCGCACTGGCCCCTGATCTGTGAAGGGGGGGGGGGGTCATGAGGCATGGGGGACGCCAACAATGATTGTCGCACCGGGCACCACCAGTGCTAAAGCCGGCCCTGATTACGACTTTATAGGGAAAGGATGTATAGGGAATCCCTTGTCTGCGGCACAAGCTTATATTGTCTGTGCCACTGCCACCACATTACATTAATAAATTTAACCTGTTTTTGGAGGGAGGAAAAAATGTATCCTTTTTTAGGTTTGACATTTCACTATTGAAAACGTAATCCAAAAGTCAAAAACGAGTGAATCCAGAATAAATATAAATGTTCCTTTAAGATGTAGTTTATTCTGGCGCCACACACATTCCAAGGATGAGCACTTCGTTCCAGA
This sequence comes from Lissotriton vulgaris, assembly GCF_964263255.1. Taxonomy (NCBI): domain Eukaryota; kingdom Metazoa; phylum Chordata; class Amphibia; order Caudata; family Salamandridae; genus Lissotriton; species Lissotriton vulgaris. The sequence continues at coordinate 319,059,137 of NC_141694.1, forward strand.
GTGTTGCAGCAGCTTTAAGTCTATTTTTTAGACACGGAATCCCAAAATAGGGAATTTCTGTGATTTCTTTCATTACAACTGCTTTGGTCCTCTCATGATAAAGCGTCCCTGAGGGTCTTTATCACACCGGATTCTTTCCTCTTTTTTTATCTGATCTTACCAATCCTAAGATTCCTCGGCCGACTGGACCTTTTTATCTGCTGAAAAGTGTAAAGGGGAGAAAACCAATACATTCACCACCAACAGTGTGGACCAACCTTGGATTCTGAAAGGTCCACTAACTCAGACTTACAATTGAGGGGTTTTATTACAAAGCCAAAAATAACTGAACATACAAACACCTCATGATGAGGTTGAAGAAATAAATGGGCACTAATGCAAAGTTCATCATACGAAACAACCTAATTCGGTACAGCGTAAAAAGAATAAGCATTTCTAAATATATTAAACAAGCAACAATTGCTCTGACATCCAAATTAGTCTTCATCAGTTACAGAAAGGAAAAGTAATCAATTTGTTCTGTCCCTACGCTAACTCTAAAGTGACATCCCTACATAGAATCTCCCAGGCAAAGTTCAGAAAAAGGTGTCAGCTCGTGAAGACTTTCTAAGAAGTACCCTCCCTTACATGGGTCAGTAGCCAAAGCTAAGTTTTCCCTTCAAGAATCGATCCCTTCTCTTACCCTCCTAACAGCTCTCTGCCCTCCCCTCCCTCTGGGCACTATCCCTAATACAAACTGATGACTTAGTAGAACACCCCCCCAAACACCTCCATTGGCACCTGTGGAAGGTAACTTTCCACAAACTTGCACTCCGTCCAATAAGGGTTGATACGACCTTGGGTCTCAGGCTTCTCCAGCGAGCTTCCAATTATCAGCATTCCACTATACTCTGTAACAGTTCTCCTCCATACCTAACTCCTAAAACAAAGAGCATCAGTCTAACTAACGAAGACGATGTCCTTGCACCTCAAACTGAAAGCATGTGAACAACTCAACCTTGTGCGTTCATGAAATCTGCTGACCTCCTTCAACTGATAGCTTTTCCAGGGAAACACATTTCGACCTACAAAATTCAGCTAACATAAGAAATCACGAATAGGCCTTTCATGGCAAATGCAAATATTTATTTTAGGCCTTTTCCCATCTAGGACTACACACTTTTAATAAACATTGCATGTATGAGCAATACATTTCTTCACTTTAAAGCACATTTAGTTATCTCTACACATACAAGCTTTCATTTGCACATTTAAATCTAATGCATTACATTACACATGAACTAATTTGTTAAGCGTTTACAATAAGCAGTGGCATTTAAATGTCGTTTTACTCTTTTAACTAGCACAACCTAACTTCCTAACATTACACATACATTGCTCATTATTACGTCCACATTTTCTAATGATTATTACTTAGTTCAACACAAATATATATATATATATATATATATATATATATATATATGTATTACCTACTGGCGGTTGCCAGTAGGTATATATAGTTAGGATTTTTTCTCTATGGGATTTTTGAAAATTCTATGCCTAATAACTTTGGCGTTTGTGGACGGAATTGGCTGAAATTTTCAGGAAAATTGAACATTTTGTTTCTGAGCAGCCCCTGACAATTTGGGGGGGGTTTCATCAAGGGGGGGCCGAGAAAAAAGGGGGGTCCCAAAACGCTTTTTTCCCATGTTAATTTCCATAGGGCGGTTGGCCTCACTTTTAGCTCGAACGGCTGAATGGATTCGCACGAAACTTGGCAAAATTGTAGGGACTGTTAGCCCGATGTGCCTTTGCTAGGTCTCAATATATGTGCTCCAGTGGATTTTGAGTAATTTAGGTTCAAAAAAAGATATATATCTGGGCGGAGCCTAACCACACATCTGATCTGATTGGCTGTCAGCACTTCATCCAAGAAGTGTTGGCAGCCATCTTGGGACCAATATACATGATAGCACCTCATTAAAAAGCATTGTAGTTAATAGAGGGTTTTAGGACTTTAGTTACATTATAAATCATTTGTTGATGGTACCATACTCGTTTTAGGAATTGTGGTGGGTTCTAAGGTGATTTTACCATGTGAAAAAACCTTCTGCTGTAATATCATGAATATTGTTTGAAAGAAAACTAATATCTCATGATTTTCCCACAGTGGTTTGGAAGGGGATCTATAAGCTAAACTGAAAGCATATTTTCTGTAAATTCACATTATCTTTCTCAGTCATGTGAAAATGAAGTCTGACATTCTCAGTAAAACATGTACATCCAACAAGGACAGAGACTGTCAGTTGATTCCTTTGTGTTCTACTGCAGCCTCCTAGAGTGTTCTAAAGAACAACTAGAGCGCTAACAGTCCTACTTATTACAAAGGTATGGCACACCTGAAGCCATCTTGATTGGAATAAAGTGGTAACTCTTAAAACATTTAATTTAAAAAGGAACAAAATGAGGGGGTATATTTTGCCATATGAATTATGATTAGTGCTGCAGAAAGAAAAATTAGGGCACATTTTGAGTGACTTCTCAAACCCTCTTCAATTTCATTAAACAATTCTGACATACAGTCTCCCAAGATGGCCACCAGAGACAAAAGAGCCTATATGTAGCCCAAATATCACCCAGATGTACCCCAAGTATAGCCCAAAGACAGAATGTCCCAGAGTATTCTAAAGAACAACTAGAGCGCTAACAGTCTTACTTATGACAAAAGTATGGCACACCAGAAGCCATCTTGATTGGAATGAAGTGGTAAGTCTGAAAACACTCAATTTAAAAAGGAACAACATGAGGGGGTTAATTTTGCCATAGAAAGTATGATTAGTGCTTCAGAAAGAAAAATTAGGGATCATTTTGAGTGACTTCTCAAATCCTCTTCTATTTCATTAAAAAAATTCTGACATGCAGACTGAAACATGCACTTTGAATACCAGCAGCAGACGTCCCTGGTGAGCAGTAGCTTTACTACAGTGATCTAATGTGCAACTAGAGTGCTAACATTCAGAATTTATGGCAAATGTGTGACACATCTGAATGCCTTCTTGATGGAACCAAAGTAAACAAGCATTGAAAATGCAATAGATCTCGCCCTTGTTTAAGTTAAAGCCCTTCTGTTTGTAATGAGGTGGCTTTTTAGCTTTGCTTTTATTAGTGTTTTTTCAACTTTCATGTAAATAACATGCATCTGTATGCATATAAGTATATGTATGCATGCATTTATCTTTGTATTTATATAGATATACAGATGATATATGTTTATATATGTATGTATATATATATATATTCACTGAAAAAACCATAGGCTATAGACCATATATAGTTAGGAATTAGCATTTACAAAACCTTGAAAATTCACTGAAAAAAACATAGGTTATAGACCATATATAGTTAGGAATTAGCATTTACAAAACCTTGAAAATTCACTGAAAAAACCATAGGTTATAGACCATATATGGTTAGGAATTCGCATTTACAAAACCTTATTTTACTCACACAAAACCATTGAAATTCGATATATAGTTAGTTGCACTAACTATATATCGTGCACCCGCAATCCACTGCTGATGTCACATATTGCATCATTCATGACATGGTCAGTGACATCACTGATGACATCACTGATGACATCTCAAATGACATCACTGATGACATCACTGATGACAACATCCAGTGACTGTATGTTTCTGTAAAGTTAAAATATGTCTTACATATTGAAGAATGAGTGGATGTATAAGTGTCTGGATGAAGGATTTAGTAGGTGCATGACTGACTGTATGAGTGAGTGATTAAATGTGTCTCACTGAGTGCATGGGTTAGTGACTAAACTGTCTTAATTTGTGCATCATTATGTCTGTTGTTCTGTAAACTGTTGCATGTGTTGATAAGTAGCTATATGAGTAACTATATGGGTTATTGATTGGTTGCCCAAGTATTTGTATGGGAGACTGAGTGTGTGGGTGGGTGGCTGGGAGTAGTATGACTCTGTGCATAGATGTGTGAGCAGTTGATTCACTAGATGTATGGTTTCAAAAGTGCATGTGGAAATAGCTGTATGGGCGGTTGACTGTGTGCATGAGTGTATTGGTGAGTGAATGGATATCTCAGTGCTACATGTCAAAGTAAGTACATATGTAAAACACAGTACATGTGAGAGTTGACATATATAAATAACTGTGCATAAGAGCCAGTGAATGTGTGAGTGGCTGTATGGATCATTGTGAACTTGTATCAGGGATTGTATAAGAGAGTAAATATGTGTTAGTTTATGTTTGAATAAGTAAAGTTTGTATAACTGTATAGTTGAGGAAATGGAGGTGTGATTGATTCTTTGCATGACTGACTAGGTGTGTGAGTAACTCCATGGATGAGTGACAGTCTGTGAGTGTCTGTTTACACTGATTGTATCTAAGGTTATATTAGAGTCTGAAGAGGTTCATCGTATTATCACATGAATGATATCATCAGTGATGTGATCAGTAATGTCAAATGAGATGTCATCAGTGATGTCATTTGAGATGTCATCAGTGATGTCATTTGAGATGTCATCAGTGATGTCATCAGTGATGTCACTGACCATGTCATGAATGATGTAATATGTGACATCATCAGCAGTGGATTGCGGGTGCGCGATATATAGTTAGTGCAACTAACTATATATCGAATTTCAATGGTTTTGTGTGAGTAAAATAAGGTTTTGTAAATGCGAATTCCTAACTATATATGGTCTATAACCTATGTTTTTTTCAGTGAATATATATATATATATATATATATATATATATATATATATATATATATATATATATATATATGTGCGGATTACCCATGATTATGATGCACCCCTACAATTTTCAGAGTATCGTGACGCTCTATCAGTGTCAAAAATAGGGAATTGAAATGTGCCACGGAAGCACACTAAACATGGAAATGTCACACAATCAAACATAAATCTTGGCAGCTATGGGGTCCATGTTACTATGCTCTGCTGTCTGCAGCACACAAGTTAACTCGTAACTTTAGCACAATAAGGCATGCGCTGCAATGTGAATTCTTTAAAAATGGAAGCACAGCCCCTTCCGTGTCTGTGCGCGTTTACGCACATTACTAAGATCTGTCCCTGGCGTGGCCACATCGGGTCATGACACCTAGCAGACATTAATTAAACCAGGAGAGCTTGACTCCTTCCTGGAAGTGGTGGGAATAAAGCTGTAGACACATGCAATGCTAACATAGACAATCAGATGGTAAGATAAGAAGCTACAGTGGTTTCGTCAGATGCCAGTACATAAGAATCATGGAATTGCAGACCTGTGCAGATCCAATGCTACGGGAGATAAAATTGGGAAGGCAGGTTAAAATGGAAAAAATCCATCCTACTTATAATTATAAACCTATGAACAAATGGGACACCTGTACAGGTAAAGCCGGTTTAGATTCCCAGAGACACCAGTCAAGGTACTGAAAAACACAGGCATTTGTTTGTTATCTTGAGGAAAGTCAAAATGTTGTCCTGAAAGCAGTGGCGGTTACTCTGCTTAGGCGGAGGAGCGTCACCTCACTGCCAGGAGCAGCAAAAAAAGTACAAAGTAAAATTATAATAACTAATGTTTTATCATTCTATTTCGTCCTCATGCTGCAGCAGCTTCCGTGAGAGGGTGGGCGGGGCTGCAGAGCAGGGAAGGACTGGTGCAACCCTCCTAAGTGCGCAATGACTGTTTGGTCGTCTCTCGGGCCACCCAAAACAGTCCTGAGCACTTTCCCTGTTCTATATGCAGGCTGCATTACAGCCTGCATGGAGAACATGCCCACTCCTCAGCCTCCGGCGCTCAGACCAATCACAACGCTACACTGCAGCATTGTGATTGGCTGCAGGGAGCATGGGAGCCCTGGTGCTTCCTGCTTCCTGTTTCTCCCAAAAAGTGAGGAAGAGGGTGCAGGAGAGGCGGTGGTGGCTGGCCAGCCAGCTGGGAGGTAACTGATTATTGTCCCCGATCCTCCCACCCCACTACTGCTTCCAGGTAGCAGCCGCGACTGCCTGAAAGTGACAACCATAAAGACGTTTTGTTAGAAGAGATGTTTTGTGACTCCAGCTGTAAAGGAGAACTTTCCTAAATTTTTGTCTAATAGATTCAACGTACCAAGTGCACCGTACAAAGTTACCGAAGCTAGGATGCAAAACAAAGGGAAGCCATTCTGCTTTGTGTGCGAATGGGTGAGGTTTGTGAAACCTTTAAGGACTTACTTAGTACTGCTGCCATTAAGCAACAACTATAGTAAGTGGAACACACTTTTAGATAAGGAAGAAACAAAGATATGTCTTCTCAAGTGGTTAATGTTCTCGAATATTTTAATGTCTTGTCGAACAATATAAGGGTATATATACACCTAAAATATACACTAATATGGTTTAGTGTCTTCCTCTGTTTGTTTATTTTAAATGTTTTGTAACCACGGGTCGTCGTTTTATGATAACACCTTGATACTTCAAAGAAAAAAATAAAGTGCAAGCACCAGAAAAATATATTCCAAGACTGCTGCCGTTCAGGCGCACATACGCGCGCAGCAGGCATCTTGGAATAATTTCTCCTAGGCTTTAAGAAAAATCATTCAAGATGCCTGCTGCACATACCTACACATGCACCATGACCATATTTGAATATGTTTTCATAAACCAGAAGAACAAACATTCCAAGATGTATACCAGAGGGGTACACTGACGTGGCACTCGGGGGTCTGCTGGAGTAAGCGAGGACGGGGATGCATTATTTCTTAATTAAGTGACAGGTGGCTAGAAAAGGAGGTGGGCAGAAAAAGGCCAAGGGTTGCAGAGAAATTAGTCCCTCCTGCTCTTCAGTGCAAGGTTTGAAGACAGCAGTGAAAGAATACACAATATCAAAAATACTGCTACAGTGGGACAAAAACAAGAATAGGGAGGAAAACCATTGAATCATGAACAAGGGAAAGGACACAAGGTCCACTTAAAGTCTACATTGTATACAGTAGCTCTGTTTTCCAACAGTCTGTAGGCGAAACCTAACAAGGTCTTTCACTCTTCATTTTCTCTGTTTTTCCGCACTTTCATTGCCTGTTTAGGCACTATTTGGAAGTAGTTTTTAGAAGTGCACATCCAAACACAGGATCCACTAGCCCTTAAGCATATTACAGGACACATAATACAGGAAACGACTTACAATGTGGTATCAGGCATAGAAATGAAACTAAGAAGCATCATTGATGGTGAGGGTGTGGCTAACAAACCAAGATTATCATGGCAAATCTAAGTAATCCGGCCCGTTTAAATAGGATATCACAGTAAAATCCTATCCTATAGACACACAAGCCTGGTCAACCCGATAGCTGAAGGGTGGTATATGGCGGCGAGGGAAAGTAAGAGGCCTCGTTCATGATGCGCCTGCTGATCTCTGCAACCGCGCGGAGCTGACTGCACCAGACCAGAGAGGATATCGCAAGCTCCTGGACACAAGAAAGCCCAGAAGCAGGGAGATAGGTCCTTGTGGGACCTTGGATGATGCATGAAGTTGGTGGCGCAAGTCCAGGCCCACGGATACCCTGCAGAGCAGCGAGCGGCTCAGGGCAGTATGCCTGCTGAGCAGAACAGAGTTCACAGATCTCCCCACCATGGACCCTGGATAAGAGAGTGAGTCAAGCGGCAGCCGCCATGATCCAGCCTCCACACACAGATCGGACACAGTGAGATATCGAGGCTGCGACTTAAGCCGGGCTGAAGACGGCTGGAATGCCAGAAACCGGTCCTCGGAACCTCGTTTCCGGTCCAGGGAAGGCATGGCTTGGCGGTTCGGGCTGGACTGTTCCCCTGAGGCACAGGGTCAGACTGATTTGCATATGGCCATGCCTGAACTGGGGTGGTGTGGAGTGCAAAAAAACGATGGATTTGGGCCCAGATCTCTGTACTGGGGTGAATGTATGACATTGTTCTGCATTCTGTCCATCAACTGTGGTTTTTGCATTTGCGACTTAAGCAGGGACCAGGCCCACATCAAGGCACTAGCATGAAGAGGATACTCAAGAGGCCTGATGGGGCAACCCGGCGCTGGCCATGCTCACTCAGTGTGGGGCACGCAGCTGCATGTGGTCAAACGGATCACCGCTTCCAGCTGTTGGTGAGACTGAGCAAATGTCAGCGCTCCCAGCATAGGATGGGGGCGGGGATAGTTTAGACCCACGATTTGCTGCGGAGACACAGGACTGGGCACGCAGGTCGGTTCAAGCCTAGGTCCATACAAAGTGGCACACGAGAGGAGTAGGGATATCTGAGCATTGGTGCCCCATAACCAGGCCAGCTGCTGTGTGCAGGGAAACACCCCAGCTGGCATAAAAGACTAGAGCGAAACCAAGAACAATACGGCCTGACCCTCACATGCATGCGGCAAACCCGTCGGTGGTGTATTGAAGCTCAATGAGGTTGCGCTGGATCAGGAGGCTGGTTCGGACCTAGGTCCCCGCATTAGTGGCAGCAAGGAGAGAGCTTTAAACTGGGTGATGGAGCCTGAGACCCCAACAGAAGTCACAGCCGGGAGGACCCCACGGAGGCGGTGCGGCTGGCAGCTCCGAGCATTACACTCGCTGGGCAGAGTTGGGTGCACCGATTTCCCTACACTGGCCCTGGGACAAGAACGTCAGGCAATGGCAGTTGAGATCCAGAAATCAACCTACCCAGAGCGGATGCAGCAAAACCTCTAGGCGGCGAAGGAAACCAGGGATGAGTCCCGCACAGCAGCAGAGCTCAGGTCTGAGGGAAAAATCCGAAGCAGACGGCGCTGGCCTGGGCCAGAGAAGGCATCGGCTCATAACTGGAGGTGATACTGCACAAAATATATAGCTCTTAACACAGCATGCGATACGGGGGCAAGACAAGGCCTAAAATTTGCCACTGAGACACAAGACCGGGCACAAGGGTCAGTATGGACCCAGTCCCATACAAAGTGGTGCATGTAAGGAGCAGGGATATCCACCCGTCTGTGCTCTAAACCCAGGGCAATGGCGGTATACAGGGCAATGTCCCGACTGGCATGAAAGAGGGAATCCCAGTGTAGTTTGACCTGATCTGAGCCTGCACGCAGCACCCTTAATGAATGCCCATGGAGGCCCAACGAGATTGTGAGAGACTCGGAGGCTGGCTCGGGCTTAGGTCTCCCGACAAGTAAAGCAACCGCAGCTCAGAGATACCACACACATTTGAAGCATCTCTCTGCCCGACTCCCCCCACTCCTGTCCCCAGCGTGGAGAGTGGGAGAGTTCCACATGCACAAGTGGACATACATACCTGCGGTGTCACCCACAGGTTCACCACCTGCAGCGAGTAGGGTCCCAGGCGACAATGTCAATCAATCAAGGAATTTGTAAAGCGCACTACATACCCGTGAGGGTCTCAAGGCGCTGGGGGGGGGGGGAGCTGCTACTGATCGAAAAGCCAGGTCTTTAGTAGTCTTCTGAAGGCCAGCAGGTATTGGGTCTGTGGTAGGTTGGTGGGGAGGGTGTACCAGGTCTTGGCGGCGAGGTGGGTAAAGGATCTGCCGCCGCCGGTTGTTTTCCAGATGCGTGGGACCGTGGCTAGGGTGAGGCTGGCTGAGCGGAGGCTGCGGGTGGGGGTTTAGAAGCTGAGTTGTCCCTTGAGGTATGCTGGTCCGGCATTGTGTAGGGTTTTGTGTCCGTGGATGAGTAGTTTGAAGGTTATCCTCTTGTTGACAGGGAGCCAATGTAAGTCTCTCAGGTGGGGGGTGATGTGGCTGCGTCGGGGGATGTCGAGGACCGGTCGTGCCGCGGCGTTCTGGATGCTTTGCATTCGTCTTAGGAACTTGGTTGTTGTCCCTGTGTAGAGGGCATTTCAGTAGTCCAGCCTGCTGGTGACGAGGGCCTGGATGACTGTTTTTCTCGTTTCGGAGGGGATCCACTTGATGATCCTGCGGAGCATACGGAGGGTGTTGAAGCAGGATGTGGAGACGGCGTTGACCTGCTTGGTCATGGAGAGGGTGGAGTCGAGGATGACCCCCAGGTTGCGTGCGTGGTCGGTGGGTGCTGGGGCTGTTCCCAGCGAGGTAGGCCACCAGGAGTCTGAGGGGGTGGAGCCGAGGATGAGGACCTCCGTCTTGCCAGAATTCAGCTTCAGCCTGCTGTCCTTCATCCATTCAGCGACGGTCTTCATTCCCCTGTGGAGGTTGGCTTTGGCGGTGAGAGGGTTATTGGTGAGGGAGATGATCAGCTGCATGTCGTCGGAGTAGAAGTTGAAGTTGAGGTTGTGCTGTCGGGCAACGTGGGCGAGTGGAGCCACGTAGATATTGAACAGTGTTGGGCTGAGGGAGGATCCTTGTGGTACGCGCAGATGATCTTGGTGGTCTTGGAGTGGAAGGGTCCTGCGCACCTATATCGCTGAACTAAATAAGAAGCGACTCCATCACACTCAGGCAGTGAAACCTCCCAATACCCGCTGGCCCCTGCTGATGCTGATGAAAACATTGCAGAAAGCACAGGCTCTGGTGACATTACCTACAAGTAACTAACAGACACATAATTGAAAAGTAGCTCCAGCTCGCACTCGAGGAGGCGGCTAGCAATTGCAGAGTAAAATCCATTTTCGCCCCTGGTCAGTGACAAAAGACCCCCACATTTCCCAGAGAAGAGCCCTCAGTAAATACTATATGCCCTCAGCGCAAAAGCTGGTTATGGGCCTCCTGCGATTGAATGCCCCTCAACCGGCTACGCACTCTGAGACACACGAGAACTCACGTTCAAATGACAATTGAGCCCTCAATATCCCACATTCGGCATTGTTCACTAAACTTGACTCTGTCCTTGTTGCGGTAGAGAGATTAGGCACATTGCTGGACCAAACACGTAAGTCCCTTGAATCAAAAATAGACAAGATCACATCCGACTTTACGCTACTAAATGCAGAACACTGCAAATTAACTGATAAAGTCCAGGCCAACGAGCTTGTACTCTCAGATTTGCAGCCAACCACTCATAGTTACATAGTGGCAGTACAGGACCTCCTGGATCGAGTAAACACACTGGAAGATGCAGAAGGATGTTAGCGCCATAACAATGTAGGAGTGGTAGACCTTCTAGAGGGAAAAGCGGGACACAACTTAGTATACTATGTCAAGCGATGGTTGAGGGAGTTACTCCTAGAAGATGTATTATCGCTCTAGTTTGTGGTATAGCGAGCTCATTGGGTACCAGCCCATAAGCCGCTGCCAGGAGCCAGACCAAGGTCATTCCTATTCAAACTGCTAAACTACAGAGACAGAGACACAATATTGAGGGAAGCAATACAAACAACATCAGCTGAACATTCACCAACAGCCTGATAAGTGATCAATGCTGTGCAATGTGCAAACATTGTGATGCTCTATTTTCATGCTCGATCCCTCCTACTACACATGCACTGTAAGGGAAATTTTGTCATTTAGAATGTGTGATGTGGAAGCTAAGTAAGAAATGGTGCTTCCTTTAGTCAGATAATGCGCACATATACATCTAAAACTTAGAAGGGATTACTAAACATCCTAAGAAAACATTGAGGGTCTCACACAACATTGAAGGCACAAATGTCGCAAACCCTATAGCCAGACAAATGCCACCATCATAGTTAGCATAGGTCGGCAACTTTGTTTGGACAAACTCCAGTTGCGAGTTTGCTCTAATATGGTTATGCAGATTACATTTGAATCCCCAGTTCTGTCTTTATTTGTGACATCTTTGAGTGCTACACAATCACTTGGTCCCCTGCTGCACATTCACACCCCATATCACAATAGGGGCAGCATCACTGACACATGGCACTAGCAAATATTATCACATGGAATGTGAGGGAAATGCACCCGCCCATGCGTAGATACTCCATATACTCATATTTACAACACAGATCCACTAACATAGCCCCCCCTGCAGGAAACACATTTGACCCAGGTAGAAGCTGATCGCCTCTGCTGTCACTGGTGGGGCCAGATATATGGCACTGATTATACCTCCAAAGCAAGGGGGGCCTTAATATGGATAAAAACAGGGGTCCCATATGGGATGGAGGAAATAGTAACTGACACAGAAGTTAGATATTTATTCACGAAAGGCAGGCTGAACTGCCACACTCTCCTCATAGGTTCTATATACACCCCAAATGTTGAACAAGCCTAGTTTCTCCACAAATTAACTGAAGTCTGGGCCCGATGGAGTGGAACGCCCTGGTTGATTGGGGGTGAATATAACTCAGTGTTAGATGTGGAGTTGGACAGGTCGTTCCCACCCCTGACACGAACCACAGCTGCGTCAAATGCACAGGCATTGGCCGAGTGGCTGGCCCACTGATCCTCGATGGGCATATGGCACATTGTCAACCTGGAAATGCGCATTTACTCATTCTACTCTTCAGTACATAACTTCCATGTCATATTGGATCGCATAGTAGGGTCACACACCCTCTTCCCACTAATCAAGAGGATTGAATACCTGGGACACACATTCCTATCATAACACCCCAACTGTTGCAGTTACAATGGGAAACAGGCCCTCCACTCGTCCCACCCTGGCACCTTCAACCAGCAGCGGTGGAAGACCAGGTAGTTCATGCTTCTTAAGGTACAGCAATCCTGGATTATTTCAAGACCAATGAAGGTTCCACAGGTGACACCCTTTTAGAATGGGATTCCTTGAAGCTAACCACCAGGCGACATTGCTTAGGACTCACCTGGAACATACGCAAGCACTCAAAGTTGAGCGTCAGCTGCTGGACCATGAAACCAATGCAGCAGTGGATGCAGAAGACACTCAGAGCTTAGAAGAGCTGCGTGCTGATCATGCAGATCTATTAGGAAAGGATCAGATGCTACAATTACGCTGCACCTTCCTCATGTTCACCACTGCAGACAGAGCAGGCTGGATGCTTGCATGGCTCCTGCGCCAGAAACAACCCCGTCAGCCCATATGCGCTCTACGAAACAAAGTGGGCTACATTCTGCATACACAGCATGAAATACACACACCAATGACTCATCATTATGCGCTCCTATATCAGCCTTCATGGCAGTGCGACAAACATCAACTGAACACCTTCTTAGACACAGTGCACTTACCCGGGGTAACCCTACAGGGAAGAGAGACATTAAATGCGCCAATCTCCCATGACAGAATTTGTGATGGAATAGCAGCACTGGCAACAGGGAAAACCATAGGGCCAGATCGATTCCCGACTGAGTATTATAAGCCATATGTAACATCACTGATTTCACGTCTGCATACACTTTACACCAAGGTTTTTACTAAACATAGACTCCCCCTATCCATGCATGAAGCGAGCTTGGTGTCATTACTTAAGCTCAACAGGGATCCCACAGACTTGTCTCCTATGGGCCGCTAGCCCTCCTGAATGCAGATTATAAGATATTGACGAAGATACTGGCTGACTGATTGGCGCCTGTGGTCCCAACCCTGTTCATGCAGAGGAAAACAGGTTTGTTCCCTCACGAAGCACCTCTCTCAACCTGAGGTGCTTTTTTAGAGTCGCAACATATTTTGAACCCCATTGGCTGCACTCCGGGTGTCTAATAATAGAACTTGAGAAAGCCTTTGACTCTCTGGAATGGGAGTACTAATTTGCCGCACTAGCATGTTACAGGCTAGGTTGAACATGCATGGAATAACTCTTGTACACTGAGCCAACGGTGCGGGTGAGAGTATATTATATATACTCAATCCGATATAAGTTGGAAGAGGAACTAGACAGCAGTGTTCACTATCCCCTCTCATCTTCGCACACACATGAAATCACTTTACGCTGATGATCGACTAGTATACATCAGAGACATACGCTCGATCCCTCCGAGATTGACACATATTTTAGGAGACTTTGCCTCCTTATCGGGCCTGAAAGTCAACGTTGCCAAATCGAATTTATATCCCTTTAATGAGAGGTGCCAAACTCCGACAGATGTCCTTAATGGGCGTGAAGTGGCAAGTGGATGCATTCCTCTACCTAAGAATAAAAATATACAAGCAACCAACTGACCTGCTAGATGGTAACCTGGGAAGATTGTGACCGCTGTCCGCTCTCAAATGACATTCTGGGGAACAGTTCCACTGTCAATGACAGACCGAGTGGCCCTCACCAAAATGGTGATCCTCCCATGGTTTCTATATTATTTGGTGAATTTGCCACTATACATTCCTCCTTCCTTTTTCCTCCCCCTAGATAGATTGGTTAGAGACATTATATGGGGCGGCTCCCGACACCGAGTGACGATGACACAGCTCTACTTGCCCAGGGCCCAGGGAGGCCTTGCGGCCCCAAACCTGGAACAGTATTAGCTTGCGGAACAAATGCAATGAGTGGCATGATGGCTGGCAGACCGCCAGCTTTGTGACATGATAACCACTCAATCACTCTGCTCTTTAACTGCCCTGATCAGACTATTTCATCCTTGCGTGAAAAGAAAACCACTGGAATCATTACTACTCAGTCTGGCGCTGTAGGAGTTTGTATATTGCCCGACATGTGACCGCATACAAGCCTGCTCTACCGCTAGAGGGGACACCTGACGCAATGGTTGCCAAACTGCGGGATTGGCACGAGGCAGGGATTCAGGATACAGGAGATCTATACCAAGAGAGTGTCCTAATTCCAGATGACACACTTGTAGAAGATGATGGGTTACACCTTACTTTATCCTACTATACCGCTCACTACTGCTCTTGCTTCTAAATGGGGGGATTTAACCAATGAGCCCTGTTAGAAATGGGATCTCTGGTTGACTAAGGCTTGCGCCAAAGCCAGGCAGAGACCATTACTCTAGTCAGGGCAAGGGAGTTGCACGCAAAAGATAACCCCTGCTCACCCCCTTGGTAGCTTGGCACGAGCAGTCAGGCTTCTCACGGAGGCCAAGTGTAAAGCATTTGCACATTCACACAGCAAGAACATCCCAGGCACACTACAAAAGTATTTCCACAAAAGGTTATATCAAAAAAGAGCCTTTGTAACACATTAGAATAGTACTCGCATAATATACATGGTGCCACCTGGCACTGGGTCATATCTACAAGGGATTATATACACCTGACAGGGCCCACTGGACCACTGTCAGAACCATCACAGAGTGAACTTAGTAAAAGTCAAACATATCAAAAACGTACAACCAGTAACCACTGGTAATCACTGTACTCAGCATCAGCCTGTAACAAAACTTACATTATGCACAGTATCGCATTATTCGCAAATTACATTCTGTGTCAACCTCACCAGCATAAACACATTATGCAATCATCTCATAAATCTAAACGCATTAGACCCCAACCTCCTAAGCATACTCACATTAGGGAATAATCTTGGTGGAACATAATCTCACTAGCATAAACCATAATATGCAAAACAACCTCAATCATAAAAAACACATTTAGAGGTATAAAACAGGGTGCGTGAATCATACTACAAGAATCACATTTCCTAGCACCACATAAATCACATTTAGCACATAGTCTTCTAATAAAGACCTTAGTAGAGGCATTAATCACATTAGGGCCTGGCGCCCTAGTTACCTCACACCCCCCCTGGGTAACTGGCCATCTACAAAGGGTAAATGCTTGTTACTGTTTCTTTTTATAGTTACCAAAATGAATTCATTCAATATATAATCATAGTAAACAGAAGCTGTCAACATTAAATATTTACATAGATATGGGGTGATTTTGTGACATAAGTGCTCAGTGCTGTACAAGTGTGCAGTATATACAGGATAATTGCAGTTTCTATAAACAGGTGGGGGATAGGCCAGATATTGCTTTCACACCAATAACTCCTGTCTTGTGGTGTGTGGAGTCTTGGTTGGTCTGGACCTCGAGTAAGCGTCAACCTTTCAACCCTAAAAGTGCCCTAATAGGTGGTCACGACGGGTCTTCATCAGGACAAAGTGTCTAGGAGGGATGGTGACAGCCCTGGGCCGGCTGGACGTGTCTCAGCCAAAGACGAGGGACACTCCAGGAGATTTCAGTTTCAGGTCCGAGCGTGTAATGCTCTGTTTTTCCAAGAAAAAGGGTCTAGAAGGTTGATCAGATGGACCTAGTCCCATCAGTCGGCTGCAGTGTGTCAGACTGCAGCCGGCAGATGGGACTACTGAATGAATTTAATCTGATAATTATAAAAATAAACGGTGACAAGCATTTACATTCTGTCTCAAATTCCTTCAAAGTAAATGTTTTTTATCCACAGGCATGTTCCATAGGTTTCTATCGTTTTTATATTTGCACTATGAGCAACACTAAGTAACGTACTTTCTACCCGACAGAACCACTTGTTGTTTAATTTATACTTACCCAGGTTCTGAGGGACACAGGGTTACCCCATTTTTGTTAAACCATCTACAAAGGGGCTTAAACGCCATGTGTCCAGATTGTCAGGGCTGCAGCCGATGCAGCGAAATCAAATTGTGCCATTGCGCAAACCTAAACGGTGCAGCTGGCACCAAGTGCTGCGCAGCTGTGAATGTAAGGTGGCAAATTAGTGCATCTCACTCCTAACTTCAAAAAGACATGGCCCCAACGTTGCAGCTTGCCGCGCTCTCGCAGGACAGCTGGGATCACCCATGAAAACTAGCACTGGCACTACATGTGCTGTAGGAGCCCCCCGCTGGGGACTCTGAAATACCAAGATGATCAATCGGTGCAGCTACCCGCTATCAGGTGGGGCAGCTGTGTAGGGGAAACAAATGCGACACTGGCACTGACCGTGCCTTGTGGGCCCCACTCTGGGACTCAGGGAATCTTACTTATCCCCTTGTTGCAGCTGCCCACACTCTTGTGGCGCAGCTGGGAAGATCTAGTGGGGCCCTGGTACGTCTCGGGCCTCCGGAGCCCTTAAAGTACTCAAAGAGGAACCCCTCGATCTCGGGACTCTTCTGGTGCTTCCTCTGGCAGGGGCAGCGGGCACCAACAGTATGCCCCGACAACTTCCCCCCTACTGCCACCGACCATGTGGTTGGAAAAAGCCCACCTCACCGTCTCCTTCTGCGGGACTCCTGCAGACTTCAGGCAGGGTTGCTTCTTTGCCCGGTCCCTCTCCTGGGACCGGGACTTCACAGGGAGCCTGCAAGGCTCCGAACCGCTGAGGCTGCGCGCTGGGCTCTTTCCACCATCACGGGAGCCCCGCTTCATCAGAGAGGCCTTGCTTCGCCCAGTCCCCCTTCTCGGGACTGGGACTTCGTGAAACGAGCCATTGAGGCTCCAGATTGCTTCCGCCTCATTCCACGGCCCACCCACAACCAGGCAAGGCAACGTGGCTTCCGGGTCGCGATGGAAGCAGCCCGGCCACGTTTCCTTCTCGGCAGCTCCTTAGTGTGGGGTGGGCACCCGCTCGGCAATAATAGTATTGGTGTGGCCGCAATTGCGTGGTGGGCACCCATTATGAAATAAAATCAATTTGCGGCATACACAGTGGGGTGGGCACCCGCAAAGGAATAAACCAAGGCCTGCAATGCGGGGTGGGCACTCGTTCTCCATTAAATACAGAGGGCGGCCATAATGCGGGGTGGGCACCCGCTCCCAGAGATACCTAAAGGCAGGAGAATCCCTACGTCGGAATCCCCTCAATCGATTGCAGCATAGCACTGCAGTTCCAAAAACTGAGCAATCCTCAGCAAAAGAGCGCCCAGGGCTCTCCCAAGTAAAAGTAAAGGGTTCACAGGAAGCTAAGGAGCCCCAGCTCCAGTAGCAGGCAAAGGTCCTGTAGAGATTAAGGGAAATGCAGGGCCCAGGGAGACAAGCCCTCCTGACAGCCCCCCCCTCCCCCCCTGCTGGGCCCCAGCAGCAGCATGCCCGGTCAGGAACAAACACAGCACACTGAACATTTTCATGGGGTCACAGCCCCTATATTTATATCAGTAAATCCCTTTGTCACAGCACGGGGCTTGGGGATACCAGTTGGGACTGGTTTAGAGGGGCTTTGGAGCACTTTGTCTCCTCTCTCCTTTGTCAGGTGGGGGCTCAGTGATCAGATGCACCACAGGGGGCAGCACCAGCATTGTGGAGGGAAGGAACAGCCCTATTCAGGTCCCAGGTGCAACTCCTCCCTCCTATCTGCCTGCAGATCTCTCCATTCATCACTGGGCTGACTCACCCTTGCTCCTGGAGCCACCCACACCTCTCAGCTCCTGTCAATCACAAACCAGATAGGCAATTCACATCAGGCAGGCAGACCCAGTATTTACACATAATGGGACAAGGCGGACACCTCACATGTTGGTTTGCTGCCTCGCTGAGACAACACAAAGCAGTTATGTAATTTCTACTTATAGAGCGCACTGCTACCCTGAGGTGTCCTGGCGCTAAATACGGGTTACCTGGAGGTTCTGATAAAGTGCTACTGAGAAAAGAGCCATGTCTTCAGGCCCTTACAGAAAGAAAAAAGGTCCGGGGTATTTCTGAGCTGAAAAGGGAGCTTGTTCCAAGCTCTGGAGGCACAAAGAGTGAAGCTTCCACCTCCCCAATTGCTTTTTTTGAAGGGGGCAACTTGCATTTGTTTATTGCCATTTGATCTGAACATCCTGCCTGGAACATACCATTGAAGTTTAAGTCTGAGAAACTCAGGACCTGTTCCATTGACGGCCTCAAAGACAATACACAGCGCCTTAAAGCGTGTCCTTAGTTGTACTGGGAGCCAGTGCAGTTTTTTTAGTTCTCCCTTAACAGAGGCAAACTTCGGTGTTGCATACAGCATTCTTGCCGCTGCGTTCTGGAACAATTGAAGCCTATTCAAGTGTTGTTTTTGTGCATTGAGATGTAGGCTGTTACAACAGTCCAGATGTGACATTATAAGGGCCGTCAACACTTTCTTAAGATTGCTCTCATTGAGGAAGATCTTAATTTTCCGGATTATTCCGAGAACCATAAACCAGGCTGAGGTAATCATACTTACTTTGTCCCCCATAGTAAGTTTGTTATCCACCAGGACTCCCAAGTTTTTGGCTTTTCTTGAGGGTACTAAACATAGACCAAGGTCCTCTGGCCACCACTCTGGTGTCCCTACCTGAGGGTTGCTGCCAAACTTAAGGACCTCGGTCTTGGAGGAGTTTTAAACAGTTGAAGGACATCAAACCGAAATGGCGCTCATACCTTCATGAAAACGGTCCCCAGCCTCCTTTTCAGCTCTCTCCGTCAGAGATACACAAATCGTGCTGTCATCTGCGTAAGAGGTGAGCTGGAAGCCAAATGACCTAATAACTCCAGCCAATGGCGCCATGTAAATATTAAATAGCGTTGGGCTGAGGGTCGAGCCCTGCGGCACCCTACAAGGAAGTGAAAAAGGTTCCACAGTATTACCATCAAGGTCGACCATTTGCGACCTATTTGATAGGAAGGAATGGAGAAGATTCCAAGTGGATCCCTTTACACCAATTTCAAACAACCGGTACATCAACACTTTATGATGGACCGTGTCAAAAGCGGCGGATAGGTCCAATAAAATGAGTACAGCATTTCCTCCCCTGTCCATGGCCTCTCTAATTTCCTCCGTGGATTTTAACAGAGCCAGCTCAGTACTATTGTCAGCTCTGAACCCATATCGTGATGAGTCCAGAGAATTGTTAAGATGGATAAATGTGCTGAGTTAGTTGTTCATTGCCTTTTCCAATATCTTGGTGGGGAAAGGAAGCCTGGAGATTGGTCTATAACTATTAGGATCTGTGGGGTCCAAAGTGTTCTTCTTCAGTAAAGGAAGAACCAAAGCTTTTTTCCACACCTTAGGAAATATGCCAGATTTTTTTAAGTCATACTCGTAAGTGAGGAAAATGTAGTTTCTATTTTATGTCTAAAAAAATCAGCAATTTTATTGCAAAATTACGGAAGTCCGGGGCTTTTAGGAGTATTAGGAGTAGATAATTTAGTTATAGTTTTGAAGAGATCTTTTGAATTAGATTTAGCTTATGCTATTTGCATTGAAAAAAACTCTTTTTTTGCTTCTAGAAGTGAATGCTTATAGCTGGTGATACAAATTTTGTATCTTTCCTTGTCTACTTCATCATAGTATTTAATCCATGTCCTCTCTGATTGTTTGCAAGCCATTTTTTTTGGCCTTCAGTTCAGCAGAGTACCAAGGGGCAGTAGGAGAGGCTCGTTTAGGAATCCATTTTTTTCTCAGAACTAACTGATAACACGCATTGGTTGGCCATTTGTTATATGCAGCCGTGGCCTCTTCCACTTCCGAAGGCGGATGAGATAAAGAGCTCATGAGAGAACGTTCAAATTTCATAAAATCTAGTTTTCCCCAAGCTCTGGTAACAATCTCCTGGGCCTGTTTGGTGCTGATTGGATGAGCCAAATGACTTCATTTCAAACTAGATGGCACAGTGGTATGACCACAGAATCGGGAGAACTAAGATGTTGCCTATATCACTGTTATTAGAAAATATGCCATCCAGCGTGTGACCTTTATCATGGGTGGGGGTCTTCAACAATTGTTTAAGACCTCCAGCGCCCATGATTTGTTCCAACCGATTGGTGTCAGAGTCATTGATATTTTCTAAATGAAAATTAAAAAACACCGAGTAGGACTCTAGGCATAGCCCATCTTCGAGTAGGGTACCCATTGTATCTAGGAACCCACTTTTGGATACCGGTGAACGATATAATAGTAGGCCTTTAAAGGTTTTGTGGTAAACAGAGTACATATTAAAAGCTAGAGCCTCACATGTTGGGTTGGAGACCGGGAAAATTTTAAATACGAGTGACTCATGATAAATGACAGCAAGCCCTCCCCCTTTTAAGTGACCGGTCAAGCGTAAAACATTGAAACCCAGGAGGGGTTGCCTTGATTAAATGTGGCCCAGCGGCCTCGTCAGTCCATGTCTCTGTAATAAAGGCCATTTTGGCCTTATATTCCTCCAATAATAGAGCACACTCTGTACGATGCTTACCCAGCGATCTAGCGTTAAGCAAAATACGTTTAAGAGGGCCCAGCTCAATGCAGTCAGATTTATTTTTTAGCCTCTTATCTGACTCCGCACTGGTAGATTCAAAATAGGCGGGAGGCATAGCTGGCAGTAGTCACTTTGGCACCGCTTCGGCTTCACTGGGAGTGAGACTTGCATCATGTGCTCACGGACCCCGAGTGGGACTCGGTGCTGGAGAGCCCTGTCACCATAAATGTACGCCTACGACAAATACAATATTTCATTACATAAAGAGTATATCTTACACCCCCAAACAATTAATTGGTACTTTGGCCGAGTGAACACTGCTCGTCCCCGCTGCCGCCTCATAGACACAGATCTACTGCATATGCTATGGGGATGCCCCAACCTGCATAGGTACTGGACAGAGGTAGTAGACACAATTACCAAATGCACAGACTGTTCCCCTACATTTTAATGGAAAATTCACATATTGCATCTCTACTGTAGAATCCGGAAACACAAAGTGACTTCTAGATCTGGGTTTTGTGGTAACAAAGAGATTGCTCAGCCAGAGATGGAAGGCTCCGGACCCCCCTCACATATTAGGGTGGCGACGCTCCATGCGGACATGGACTAGGGCAGAGAGTGTTGCGCTATATTGAGAGGACATCCTGTGTGTCCACAGGACCCCACTTGCCACAAGCTGGGACAGGTGCTAGCCAAGCTGCAAAACATAAACAATACCAATACGGAGGATTCACCTTAGGCTAAAGCCACTACATAGAGACACACACTACAAAAGGAGGGCAGTGGCTTCAAAGAGCTGATCAAAGAAAATAGGGGGCAGGCATAAATATGCGTTAACCGATCCAGCTCCTTAGACACATATCAGACTCCCTTTTCTGTGCGACAGTGCAGAGGACACAGTGGGTGGGGGACCTGTTATGTTTTAAGTTGTCCCTGTTACATTATTACCTACCTCCTCAGTTCACAGACATCTACACGGAGAGGGCTAGCAGAGCCCGCATGCATCATTCACTCAGGCGCCACAGAACCTACATGAGTGCCAGCAATAAATGCTCAAGACACAAATACACATAGCAGCATTATATGCATGCAGCAGTCAGAAATGTGGATCTATTCTGATTAAATCTGCTATGGTGTATATTCAATATCAATGTACCCATCAAATGGCCACTATCAGCAGGAATGTATACTGTGTATGTCTAGCCTGTTTAAGAAAACCGAATAAAAACAGATTGATGGAGAGCCACAGACATAAAAAAAAGTATAGAGTAAGCACGGGTTAGCAACCCCAAGTGAGTAAAACTACCTTCGAGGCAGAGTACTTCCTTTAAAAGCTGCACATGGAAGCTTAAAGAAAGACCATAATGTAAGTTTTCCTGCTGGTCCCCTGCTCTGCATTTGTAAACCGTGTCCTCGATGCAATTTAATTGTATATTAAAAAAAAAAATCAAACAATGATAACATTTATAACAATTGAACTTGGCCAACAAAATTACCTGCCCTACACCGCCTGCAAGGTTTCATTAAATAAGACAGCGTATTCGGTTACACAATACAAACACCTTTTTTCAGAAAACTAGAATAAACTACTGTATGAATGTGCTTTATTATTATGAGCGGATGAAGTTGCTACAATTATTAAAGTCAATAACCTTTTAGGCCTAGTCAAAGGCTTTAAAACTCGAGCTCATGCCTGGTAGCTACGGCTGAGATCAAATAGGCCTTGACATAAAGAACATTTGTTAAGCATTTAAAAATACCAAAACAGTTAAAAAGTCAAAAACACAACATAATAAAAATTGTACTCTGATTTAGAAAAATAGAGTCAAATATATTAAACAAAATGACACAAAAACGGCAAAAATCAATTAAAGGGAGTAGGAGATAGGAATTTTAGAGGATTTAAGAAAAAATAGCATCAAAAAAGCATTAAGCGCCAATGATGGTCGCAGTGCGCAGGGCCATAGGCATGATTTCAGGCTGTCCGAGATTTAGCAAGGGTCAGATACACCAATTAGGTTTGTCCTGTTCTGAGTTTTTACTTTGGGACTCAATCTCTGAAAAGGAAGTCCAAAACTCCAGCATGGCAAGGGTACAGGCTCTATCCAAGGAAGTCCTCCTGAAGTTGGATAGACATTGGATGAGGTCTACTTTGCCTAATCAATATCTCTACATTTGAGCTTAGTCATTTTCAGAATCCTCCAGTGGGACTAAGTTCCAGGCTGTATCTGACGATGAGCTCCGCCAGGGTGGATACATTCCATCCCAGCCCACTGAAACAAATTTGCTTCTTTGAAGAAGATCTAAGTGTGAGAAACATGCTTCTTTAGCCCAGCAATTTCACGTTTAAAATTATAGGCTTGAGGGTTGGTCCCAGTCCTCCAAAGTTCTGAAACTCCAAAAATAATCTTAGTCCCAACTTTCAAAGTTGTTAGGAACAGTCCTGTTAATTACAGCAAAGGGTCTTCGGACCTTAGGTACAGCACTTGGGGTTCAAGACTCACTCCGGCAGATGCCACCAGCAGGGCCCAGTCCAGATCTAGTTGCTATTGCTAAGATAGTTATTTCAGGGAAAGGCCTATCGCAGCTTGTTGTGTCCCTCTAACCACACAGGAGGTCAGCCAACTAACCTTTGGGGTCCATTGCTTTGTCCTTGGCACAAGTGTGAGCTTGTACAGCCCTTCAGCTCTCCTCAAAGGTCTCAATAGCAAGCAAAGTCCTTCTCCGTTCTTTCACAGGACCAAAGAGTCTTCTGAGGAAGGTGCTTTTGTTTGCCAAATTTATTGTTGGCACCAGCTAGTGGGTGGGGCACTCCTTGCTCCTTCCTAACCCATGGGGTAAATGTTCCCTGGGGCAACTCTAACGACTTTTGCAAGAGTTCCTGTTTGCCCTACTGTAAACAATCCCACACTACACCTTACTCCTAAAATCCAAATGGGGAACCCTTTGTCCCTTGTACGGAGCCTTTGTGCCCACCCAGAGGTGTGGTCAGGGTAATGAGCAGTCACCTCCTCAGTAATCACTCAAAACTGATTCCTGTTCTTGGATTAGCTTCCCTCCCACTTTATTGGATGCCAGCCTGGCTAGGGGATCAAAGAGTTGCTTTCTCCAGACCTCACCTTACATTTACTTGTGAAAGGGCAGGCCCCTTTGCAATGTAGTGACATCCCTGGGTCCACCCTCACCATACCAAGGCCATTGTTTCTGCACTGGAAGCAGTCTTCAGACCTCATTAAGGTCATGCACTGGCTACGTAGCTGCTGGAGAGTTATTGCAAATCCGCACCCAATGAGATTCAAGCAGGGAAAAGGTAACTTTGATCAAGTTAATTTGCCTAAATATGTATTAAAAATCAAACTTTACCATTGAATTGGGATTTTAATACATATTAAAAACAGTAGTTGAACTACTTTTCTAGCTGGTCTCAAACTCGATATATCATAATATTTTTATCTGTACTCTAGTTTTCTCATTGGTCAGCCAGGGCCTTCTACAGTGAAAATTGCTTTTGGGGGCTTGTCAGTGCAGAGACAGCAGCATTACATTTCTACATGTCCCACTTTTAAATATCACTCAGCCTACCGGGTGGGTCACAAACTTTAGATAGCAGTGACATAATATTTAGAAGAAAGGGTTTTTCTCTGTCAAAATAGTTATTTTGACAGATTGGACTGCAGCAGTCAAGCTACAATGAAATGCTTGAAGCCATGTTTTCCTTGTCACGCTGGTGGATGGCACAATCAGAGTTGCAGTCCACAGGTGACATTTAACTTGCCATGACATTGGTGTAAATTATACACCATATACTATTGCCTTGCAGGGCAGTTAAATATGCTGCCAGGGATTAGCCAATTGTTACATGTTTTAGGAGTCATTGCACATAAACTGGGCACTGGACAGGATAGACCCAGTGAGCAGAGTCTAAGAAACAGCAACACAATCGGACAAAAATGGGAATGACCATGCAAAAAGGGGCATTTTCTTACAACTACAATTCATAAATGTTGAATTAAGAGCTTAAACCTACCTTCATCCAGCACTATACGTTTTTTGTTAAAACAGGGACATTAAGTATCTTTATTTATTGTGCATACTGACCATTTTCTGTCATCAAATGACATGTAGCGGTTGCTGGATGATGTCCATCCTGTGGCTCCTACCACCCCTCCTTCTGTGAAGGAACTGCGTGCTGCTTTCTTTTTCGCATTCAATGCAGATTGCTATTCCTCAAGTCATACTCCCCAGTACAACTCTTACATATTTTGCATTTTAATGTCCTGTTTGAATAATATGTTCATGCATGTGTCAAGATGTTCTTAAGAGCTTCCCATTGTACCGGAGTAAAATATTAGACTTTGTTGGAACCACATTACAGACACAAAAACAAACCTATCTATTTTACCACTGTCTTCCTTTATTAAGTGAGAAAAGATGCTGCCAGAAAGGCATACTTTCCTTTTATAGTTTAGCATTGCAGAAATGTTGGTCTTTCCTGCACTCTAAATTAAGATAAATGTATTTCTTTGTCTAGACAAATAAGTGTTTGTTGGAATATTTTCTCCAATTTACTTTTCAAAGGTACGGATGTATTTATCTGAAAGCAATGCTCCCTTTCCAAATGCTCTGATTTAATCTCCTAGATCGGGGGTCTCCAACCTTTTCTGTAATAACTGCTACTTATTTTCAATGAAACTCATCAAGAGCTATTAATAATATTAGTGTTGTAATAGTGACCACATCCGACAAAATTACATTAGTGGATACCACATGCAAGACTATTATAATATCCCCTCAGTGCATGGTTGCCAGCAGTAATGTAAAAAAGGCGTTGACAATGCCTCTGCCTGCACGATATATTTACCAGACATAGCTGCAGCTCCTCTGCCACCGAGATAATAAAAATTGTAAAAACTGCCCCCAAAGCCACACGATTTACAGCAAAAATGTACGTTTTAAATAGATATACACCTATTTATATTTAAATATCAGCTCATGAGTTCTGCAAATAAACTTTTTTTGTAATACACACTCCCAATGTTGGTATACCTATATTAATCTAACCAAGGAAAAGCTTCTAATTTTGTAGGCTAGGCTGCACACAGGAGAGCTATTTACTTGTAGCTGAGGAGCTACCAGTAGCTCACAAGTTGCTCACTGGAAAAGCCTGTCTTAGATGATTACTCGATATCCACATCATGCATTCCTTCAAGAAGAACACTTTTCTTTAAGGAAGCTCTGCACACAAACTCCTGAGACGGTTATGTAGGGTCCAGAAGGACTTGGCAAAGGAAAAAGCAGAACTGGTGCTTACTTTAAAAGATTGCCATCGAGTGCAGAAACCTAAGAAGTAGCTGCAAGAGACTACAACATGCAAAGAGGACAATATGACAGACTACATTTGTGAAGCATACACTACCCCATGGAATCTTTTGCCATGGGTCTTATACAGGTAGGCTCGGAATGAAAAAAATAAGTTTTGAATGTTTTTCCTGAAAGACAGGAG
Organism: Lissotriton vulgaris; assembly: GCF_964263255.1. NCBI lineage: Eukaryota > Metazoa > Chordata > Amphibia > Caudata > Salamandridae > Lissotriton > Lissotriton vulgaris. Next base: position 319,085,573 of record NC_141694.1, read on the forward strand.
TTACTCGGACAGATTATTAAGAAACAGTGCATTCCAGTAACTTCGAACCCTTGACAGAAATAAGTTCTACCTCTTCTTGGCAACCCCTTAAAGCAAGGCTAAACCAACAGATGGAGATGGGTACTTGTTAAATATCCGGCGCAGGCGTAGGGGTGAATAGGACTGATTAGGTAGGATGGAACAACTCACAAATGCACTGATAGATCAGCAAGCTAATGGGATAGAGATCTTTTCTTTGATTGGCAATCAATGTAATGCTATTTTGCTTGTTGAGATATGGTACAAGACAGACTATTGCATTCTGTAACCTTTGCAGCTGATTTAGCTAGTAATCCAGCATCAAGAGCACTGCAGTAGTCCAGGTGGTCATTCGCAGCTGCTCTCGCCTCCCAACCACATGTGGGGCATTGTTTTTATAAGGAGATCTGTAGATTAAAAGAATTTTGTACATCACCACAGATTCTGGAACATTCCGTCACAGAAATTTGAGAAACACAAGTGATTTTTGTCAAAGTATGAGGTTTGCAGGATATTCTGGGCACAAAAACAAAGGGGAATCCCCGCAAGCCACATCAATATGTACTACTGTAGTTGTCTAGTTTTCAGAAATGTCTAGCTCTGGGACATTTCCCTGGATGCAGACCAAGCCCGAGTTCACAATCTGCAGCTATCCATGTCACCAAAAAGGGTAATTTTTCATACCAAAAATCTGATGCCTTCACTTTGTGTTTTTGGGCATTTACTGTCACAGCCGCTAGACCAAACCACACAAGTGGAGTATTGGATTTACTTGGATAAGTAAAGAAACACTCACCTGGGGGTCTAATTTTTTGAAATATTTGGGTCTAGTACATTTAAATGAGTGGCAGTCAAGCCCCGGGCCAAAAATCCATAGCTACCCACTTCACCTAAAATTGTAATTTTTCATGCCAAAAATTTGATGTCTCCAAGTTGCGTTTTGGGGTGTTTCCTAATGTTGGCGATATGCTAACCCACACAAGTGGTGTATCATTTGTATCAGGAAAAGTGGCTGAACACAACATAGTACGACATTTGTTATTACCATTTGGATTGCTCTCAATTTTCGGCTTCCAAATGTCAACCAGTGTTCAAGAAAGAGCATATTTTGAAAAATGTCCATTGAATCACATGATAGTATGGGTACCTCCAAATTCAAAGGCCTACACACATGAATTTTCCAAATCTCAGTTTCTTGTGCGTATTAAAAAAATTCACAGGTTCACGGGGTGGGTTACAAATGAAACATTTGTCACCAATTTCCTATTTTTTCCTACTTAGTGGGAAAGCCATTAGCAATTTAGACAAAGTACTCCTTGCTGAATTCACAGCATGTGGGAACAAATTATGCAAATTTGACCTGGATACTTTTTATGGAAATAGCTTATGAATTTCTAAGCTTGATGTTCCCTGTATATTAAAAGAAATTGACTATTTCCACTTCCTCATTTTCCATTTTCTATTTTCTATTAGAAAGTTTCAGGTAAAATGAAATCCTTCCACTACCAGCACATTTTAGTGTTCATGCCACACTGTATAAAAGTTGTGGGTAAAATGTGTGGCTTAATTTGTTTTTCACAGTAATACCCTTTTGTTTAGTTATTTTCCTTACCTGACCACTGCCAGTAACCTGCTTTTTGCCGGATATCCCTAATTTTGACCCGGTGCCAACACTAGGGGGTTATTATGTTTAAAAACAAGCATCACTCTATTTACACTTGCTCAGCAATTAGCCTTCAAGCCGCCTTACACTTACAATACATCACAGTTATCTCCACTCTTATGTGATTGTCTATGTTGATGCGATAACGGTTAGGCACTATATTATCCAGATCTACTAACAGCTTTTGGAAAATATTCCACATAGCATCTAATGAGGAGAAGGGGAGGAGGTGTGGATTGGGGTATGTAATTGAAATTTGTGATATGTACTTTAGACCTCATAAGGGATATTAAACTTGCTATATAAATACCAACATATTGCTACACAAGTACAAAAAGGCAGCAGTTGGAAAATGGTGACCAAAGGGAAATAATGGGGCAAGAAGTAGCTCCACACAAATGGTCTGAGACAAAGGGACGTCCGGAGTTAAGGATGGCAGTAGCCCACTACACTGCAGAAATGTGATTAGTGGTAAGGTCATCCAGCCAGATGGCCAGGAAGCTGACATGCATTGCCTTGAGCGTACCAATGTCACAGGACAACAGCTTGGCTGAGGGCACCATAAAGGTTGCAGGCGGAGTCTGACAGTCAATGGCAGTACAAGGTAAATGGATTCAAAACTTTAATTTCTTTACCCCAAATTTGGAACTGTGCAGGAGGTAGGATAGGAACTTGGGGTGCATCCCTTACAGAGGACTGTCACATTTTAGTGAGCATGCACTCACTATTCCCCATGACTACTCCCACCTCTAAGCTCTCAACTCCCCCATCTAAATAGTACCCCCGCGTTCGATGATAACAAAAGATTGGGGCAAATCACTTGAACTGGTGAAACAAGGCATCAATAGGAGGGATAACACTTTAAAAGGTTAACATCAACTCCATGTTGGATCTTTGACTTCATCAACTGTGTTTTTATTACGGATCCACACACTTCATTTGTGATTCCAGATCGGATAACATTTTTATGTAATGTAGACCTATTTTTCTTTACATGCCCAAATGAAGGAGGGAGGTAGCCATGTTGAATTTTCACTTACTCTGGGATCCCATCAATTGGCAACCAAAGTGTGGCAGCACACAAAGGGTGGAGTCATGAGGGCTGGAGTTATGAAAAGCAAAGTCTGACAGTCAACTTTATACTTTTTTTTAAACTCTACTTCAAAAAAATGTGCAGCACGGACAAATATGACAGTAAAATCTGTGCTGGATTACTTAATTGTTTACAAATAGGCTGCACTATAAAAATATTAGAATTAAAGCACCTCCTCCAGAGATCTTTTTATGCCCACCGATTTTCCAATGATGATAATAACAGATAATTCTGTTGGTTAATGCAGTTGCTGCAGGGATCTGTTTTTTGTCTACTCAAAATTTTGACTTATCACAGAGAAGAACAAGCATTAGCATAGTCAATAGGTCTCACCTTTGGGAACTTATGTGTTTAGCCAGAAGTTTTGGCTATGTCGTAGAACATTGTGGCTGCTGTGCATTATGTTGAAAAGTTATAATAAAAAGTGTTAAGCATCTATGTTACCTTTATACATACAAAGACGACATCATATACAACTGAAAACCCTTATTAAAAAAAGATTTTAACATAAAATAATGTCTTATTTTTTTTTGTACTTGAACTGCTGGCAACTTCTTCCTGCCTGTTCTTATGCTTGTTTGTTATAATTTTTTGTTGTTGTGGGGGAGCGGGACATAAATAACGGGGGCGTGAAGGTTGGAAAACAGTAATTTAATGAGAACACGAGCAGCGGACGGACAGTAGGGGTGAATGAACAGATGCCAGATTCCAAGGGAAGACTGATGCAAAATGGTGGTGGTGAATGATGTTTGGTGCTCAGGTGGTGACACTATATGGTGTGGATTGGAGGTACGTTGTGGATTGTGGAGTTGAAATATGTTGTTTGGTGTGTAATTATGTGGTGTGTATTGGAAATGTGTGGAGTTGAATTGTGTGGCCTGGAACTGTGGTGTTGAGTGAAATTATGGTTAGTGAAATTGTGTCATGGTGTGGAGTGCATTTATGTTGATTGCTGGTATGGGGTATAGAGTGCATTTATGTGGAGTGTATTTATGTTGCTTGGAGTAGAGTGCAATCATGTGGCATGTAATTATGTGTCACTGCGTGGTATTAGGTGGAGTGTATTTATGTTGCATTAAGTAGAGAGTAATTATGTGGCGTGCAATTATGTGGTACTGAGTGGTATGTGTAGTGTATTTATGTTGCATTGAGTAGAGTGTAATTATGTGGTGTGTAACTATGTCGCAGTGAGTGGTATTTTGTGGAGTGTATTTATGTTGCATTGATTAGAGTGTAATTTAGGCTTTGTCATAACGCTTCATGATAAACAGTTTGAACCTAAGGAATCTACGAAGAAATAAAGCGAGTTGTGGAAAGGACGCGCCCAATTAATGGGCCATCGGCTGTGGTATTATGGAGTCTTCCTGCCTCAGGTTCAGAGGTCAAGTATCATCTTCCACCAGGAGCCCTGCATGTCTCGCTGGTCTGTGCACTACTAGCTCCTTCAGCTTTTCTTTACATTCGGGGACTAGTTATGAGCACCTCATTATAAATGCGGACATCAAGTCCCAGAATTCGAAGCCCAGCTAAGCCAACACAGATGTGAGAAGCTTGGCACCCCAGCCCCCTATATAGTCACTTCCTCTCCCACGGTTTTACGTGTTAAGTGGGCCTAATAGCTTGTAAAGTTTCATAACGCACGGAGTAAATGAAAGCTTGTGTTTGAAGAAGCTAGGTGATGAAGCACGCTCTGCTAACTCACCTTTGAACTGCAGCGTCACTGGCCTCCAAGCCCTGTCCTTCCTGCAGCCCATCAAGCCTTTATTTCCAGATAATTCCGTGCTAATATCTATTGGCTGAGGAGTTCATAAAATGCACCACAATGACAGCTAATGACAGATGAAATACAGGGGGAGGGTGCTGCAAGGTGCCACTGCTTCGGTCTTAAGTCAACCAAAACGTCTGAAGAGTGGAGATTTGGTGCCAGGTAATGACCTCAAGACACTAGAGTTGAATCTTAAGTGATTGACCATTCATGTTAAAAGAAAGGATGACCATGACAGGCCTTGTTTACTTTATTTATAAAGTTGTGAACATTTCAGCTGTCTCAGGCAGTGGAGCAGAGGGCATCAGAGGAAACCACGAGGGACCGCTTGCTAGCTCTGTGCCTGGGAAGGCTTGCGTCAATAACAGAAACTATCGGGCATCTAGGCATTCGTAGGCTGAATGGGAAGGTCACGTGCCATTATACATCACATCACTGTGGCGTTTGGCGTGGTCTAAAGCGCCCTTGTTTTGTCAGAGAAGGAAACAGACAACGAGAGAAAGAGAGTTGCCCAGAATCTTTGCATAACTCACTCTCATGAAAGGCACGGACTATGAATGGGGCTTATAAACTGGTTCATCAATGAAATGGGACTCTCATTTCTAGAGTGCACTTCTCCATAAAAAATAAGGTCTTCACTTGAATGGCTGAAAAACAGGAACGTCTAGAATGCACTGCCAGACTCTGCTGCAGACTGGAATGCAGCCTGCCCTCCATCTGACACACTGCGTGCAGCCGCTGATAATTAAAAACAGATGGCATACGGCCGCGCTGCTGCACACTCTTGAGCACTCTAGGCTAGGGGAGAGGGAAGGCGGGACATGCACATGCCTTGGGCCAATTGCGTGCTGTCTTTCTTAGAAAGAGGCATACAAAGGCTAATAGCGGGAGATTAATAAAAAGCGCACATTCGTTCGTATGTTCAGAGTTTTAAAGCCCTTACTAAAAGCCTAGCAGTGCAACGCATGCGTCCTGGCTCAGGCGAGACCTAAAAAGGGGTTAATGTGCCTGCTGTAAAGCGCAACGTGCAACATGCAGATCATATATTTGTTTTTTAAGTCGATAGCTCAGTGGCTTACAGTTTTGTACATAGAGATCCTTTTGTTACTTGCAGTTAAGAAGTTAAAATCCTTCTAATACAGCACATGAACTATGGTAAACTGCATTAAATACTTTTAAAATGTTATTGCTTTCTTCCCTCAATCTTTTGATATTCTAGGTTGCTAAAAAAAGTGTTCCTTTAGGTAGGAATAAAATCAAATATAGACAATCCCAAACCACTTTGTTAGAGTTTAAATCTTGGCTTTGAGCTTTCCCAGGCCATGCACTCTCAATACATAATACCCACCCACAATGGAAGATATGCGACTCCTATACCTTGCAACCCTCATTTACGTATGTAATATTTCCTGTACATTGACTTACACACTTGTGTGTTTCATTTTCTTTGTATAGTGTGTGTGTTTGATATATATGCACCAGGATGAATAGCTGTTAGAAATTGAATCTCTAGTTGGAAGTGGTTTGCACCTTATCCAAGTAGAGACTCACTCTAGTCAGAGTAATGGAATCACAGAGCTAAGATAACCCCTGCTCACCCCCTTGGTAGCTCGGCATGAGCAGTCAGGTTATCCCAGAGGCAATGTATAAAGCATTTGTAAATACACACAGTAACCCAGTGAAAACACTATAAAAGGCATCCACACCAGTTTAGAAAAATGTGTGTGTATGTATGTATGTATTGCACATTTGTATAGCGCAAGCTGTCACACAAAGGGTATCCTGGCACTTTGAATCTACTGAACCAGATACACAATCACACCGTTACACTGTCCTAGGGAAGAGGTAGGTCTTTAAGCCCCTTTTAAAAGATAGAAATACCCTTAGACTCCTCAAAGACAGGGGGAGGGAGTTCCAGAGTTTGGTGGCTGCATATCCAAAGGAGCGACCACCCATCCGTAGCCTCTGGATTCTCGGGACCACCACCAAACATGCCGAGGAGGAACGTAATGGTCTCGCTGCATGGTACCACGAAAAAAGTTTCTGCAGCATGACTGGTCCTTGATCATGCAATGCCTTAAAGACCAGGCAGGATGCTTTAAAGCAGATTCGCTGCTCAACTGGTAACCAGTGAAGGTCTTTTAGCGCAAGGGAGGAGGAAGCTGCGAGCGGCCTGGAAAGAGCGAGCTTCACTGCCATGTTTTGAATACGCTGCAGCTTGCTAATCAAAGTGCTGGGTGCCCCCAGAAGCAGTGCGTTGCAGTACTCAATCCTGCTAACGATAATACCACGCACCACCTTTGGCCTGGCCTGTGCCGGGAGCAGGGGAAGAATTTTAAGCAGAGTGCGGAGTAGCATCATGCAAGTGTAAATGGTTTTGTTAACAAAACCATCGAGCTGTAAATTAGGGCCAACATAACTCCAAGGTTGCGAGCAGAGTCCGCCGCCACCACTGTGCCCAAGGAGGATGAAGGCCAAAAGTCTGCCGGTAAAGGACGCGGGGTACGGTCAGATGAACAATACAGTACCTCGGTCTTTGAACCATTAAACTGGAGAGAATTGTTTCTCAACCAGTCTGCAGTGGCAGTCATGCATCAATGGAAAGTCTCCTTGGACACAGCGTCTTCTCCTTCAAGGGAAAAGATAAGCTGGGTGTCGTCAGCGTAGTTAATTACAGAGATGCGGAAGGACTTAATCAAATTAATCAGGGGACGGAGGTACAAATTAAATAAAATGGGACTAATCGCTGACCCTTGGGGCACACCCTGCCCTACTCTCCTGATGCCTGACCTGAAAGGCGGTAAAGCCACCACCTGGTGTCTATTCTGAAGATATGAGATTAGCCAATCCCGTGCCAGTCCCGCTACCCCAATTTCCTCCAGCCTGCTGATGAGAGTAGAGTGGCTGACCATGTCGAACGCGGCCGACATGTCGAGCAGCACTAAAAAGGCTGCCTGGCCAGTGTCGAACCGCAAGCAAAGAGCATCCAGCCCGACCACCAGTGCCGACTCGTACCATGAGCCGGCTGGAAGCCGAACTGGGCCACATCAAAACAGGTGTTACTTTCCATAAAGCTGGACAGAGACTGGGTCACGAGTTTCTCCATGATCTTGACCGGGAAGGGAAGCAACGAGATTGGCTGATAATTCGCCAGACAGGTGGGGTCGAGTGTGGGTTTCTTCAAGAGGGGAGAGACCACTGCCAGCTTCCAACACTCCGGATCCGTGGCAGTACTAAAAGACTGATGACAGATGGAATAGAGGGGGCGAAAGAGTTCCTCCTGAAAAAGCTTCCAGAATTTATGGGGTAGTGGGTCAAGGGGAGAGCCTGAGGACACACCATTTGCTAGAGAACAGGAAATCATCAAACGGGGGAAGAGTAAAACTCTCCAGCCGTTGATGGCCTGTCAGTTCTTCTGACTCACCTAAGATGAGAGTAGGTGCAGGGGCAGCTAGTGACTGGGGACAGGGAGTACCTGAAATAGAAAGTCCACTCAGGATAATGGCAATCTTATCCTCAAAGGCAGCTGCCAAAGTATCACATAGGGACTGTGAGGCCGGGATGTTGTTAGCCGCACAAGTCGCCCTGGAAAGGTCCTTAACTATTTTAAACAAGGTCTGCGATTTGTTGGATGCCTGCAGCAGCATATCCTCTAGATATTTTGCTTTAGCTCACTTGATCTGGGCTTTATAGTCCAGCAGTGCTTGTTTGAAGAGGGATCTGGCAGACTCAGAGTAGTGCTTCCTCCATGCCCTTTCTGCCTGTTTGCACCACAGTTTCAATTGGAGAAGGTTGTTGGAATACAGTGGCATGGCAGGCCTACGTCTATCTCTTGATTTCACAGGCCAATAGCCAATATTTATCTGAATAAAAAGACCAAAAGCACAAATGTCCAACATACACAAGTCAAAATTTCAATTTTAAAAGATTAAGCAAATTTAGTCCATTGAAATGAATAGATGTATTAGTTGTAGCACACAGTACTGAAGATGCATCAAAAAATCAAAGACGGTGCAAGGCGCAGGGGAGGTTAGGTACCAGTAAAGCAAATCAGTGCATCGGCTCCTCACTACACAGGGGAGGTGATGCGCCGTTTACTTACTAGCAGGGGAGGTGATGCGCCAATTCCTTACTGCTAAGCAGGGGGAGTCATGCGGCAGTTCCTTACTGGCAGAGGAGGTGATATGCGGTTTTTGGACACACGTCCTTGGTTTCGTACTGCAGAGCGATTTCCAAAAGGTAGGTGTCAATCTGATATCAGCGAAGAAGGCCCAGCATTGATTCCTCATCTGCGAAGCAGGCACTGCTTCGGAGTCAGAGCGGGTGTCACAGCGACACAGTGCTTGAGACTCATGCTGTGGTGATTCTTCTGATGCACTGGGATTGCGAGCTGTGGCCTGTGGTGAAAGCTGTGGTCGATGCTTCAAGCGGGAACCACACTTCAGTGTAGGCAGCGAAGATGCTTTGATGTTGTGCAGTTGTGCACTGAAAAAACGGGTGCTAAAAGACTATGCGTGGATTTTCTCTTTAAGATCACCAGGATACACTTCCATGGGCCCAGGAACTGAATTTGGCACCACTGGCAAGTCGGGACTTTCAGCAGCAGGGCCCAGACACTGATAGGTGAAGTCTTTGAGGCCCCTGAGACTTCTAAACAGGAGGTAGACATGCACACACCCTTGGAGAACCTTGGAAGCAGGATGTAGAGAGCAAAGTCTAGTACTTTCACTCCCAGGACTGAAGCAGCAAGACAGCACAGCAAAGCAACAGGCAGAGTGACAGTCCCTCCTACAGCATCCAGTCCTTCTACCTGGCAGAATGTCCTCAGTCCACAAGATTTCTGATTTGGAGTGCCAGAGGTCCAATACCTGTACCCCTTTCTGCCTTTGGAAGCAGGGAAGCTTCAAAGGAAAGTATTTGTAGTGCAGAAGACCCTGGTTTCCCTGACCTTGCTCCAGACTCCATACAGGGGGGTGGAAACAGCTTTGAGTGTGGACAGGGACAGCCCTATTCAGTTGTCAGTGACAACTCCTCCACCACTCTTGCTCAGAAAGACCCATCAGCCTTGTGACAGCCCATCAGGATATGCACGGTACACCTTAGCTCCCTTTGTATGACTGTCTAGAGTGAATGCACAAGAGCCCAACTGTCAGCCAACCCAGACATGCATTCTATAGACAAGCAGAGGCACAGAATAGTTAAGCAAGAAAATGCCCACCTTCCAGGCCCAGATCTCTGTACTGGGGTGAATATAGGAAAATTGTTCTGCATTCTGTCCATCAACTGTTGTTTTTGCATTTGTCACCCCGAGTGGGACGGGTATGCTCAGACGTGAGTCCTGTGCTCTCCACACCACTGGAGTCAAGCTATCCTGGCTAATGACGGCTGATAGCCAGAAACCGGTCCTAGGATGCTTGATTCCTGTCCAGGGAAGACATTGCTTGGCAGTTCGGGCTGGACTGTTCCCATGAGGCACAGGCTCAAGGCTGATTTGCATATGGCCATGTCTGAACTGGGTTGGTGTGGAGTGAAAAAAACGATGGATTTAGGCCCAGATCCATGTACTGGGGTAAATGCATGACATTGTTCTGCATTCTGTCCATCAACTGTTGTTTTTGCATTTGTCACCCCAAGTGAGACGGGTATGCTCAGACATGAGTCCCGTGCTCTCCACACCACTGGAGTCAAGCTATCCTGGCTGATGACGGCTGATAGCCAGAAACCGGTCCTAGGATGCTTGATTCCGGTCCAGGGAAGTTCGGGCTAGACTGTTCCCATGAGGCACAGGGTCAAGGCTGATTTGCATATGACCTTGTCTGAACTGGGGTGGTGTGGAGTGTAAAAAAACAGTGGATTTAGGCCCAGATCTCTGTACTGGGGTGAATGTATGACATTGTTCTGCATTATGTCCATCAACTGTTGTTTTTGCACCTTCTAAAAGTGGCATTTTCATACACACATTTTCAAAACGAACTTCACTAAAAGATGTATTTTTAAATTGTGAGTTCAAATTCCAAATCTCTATCCGCTCCCAATAGGAAATTACATTTAAAAGATATTTCAAGGCAATCCCCATGTAACTCAATGCGAAGACAGTCCTTGCAATAGTGACATTATCAGTATTTCACTATTAGGACATGTAAAGCATATCAGTACATGTCCAACCTTTTAAATACACTGTACCCTTCCCATGGGGCTGCCTTGGACCTCCTTAGGGGTGACATACATGTGGTAAAAGTTACATTTTGGCCTGGAAAACAGGTGCACTAGCCAGGTCGAAAGGACAGTTTAAAACTGCACTCACAGACACAGCAGTGGCAGGTCTGAAACATGTTTGCAGGGCTACTTAAGTGGGTGGCACAATCAGTGCTACAGGTCCACTAGTAGCATTTGGTGTTCATACCCTGGGCAACTCTGGTGCGCTTTACTAGAGACTTATTAGTAAATCAAATATGCCACTCATGGATAAACCAATTACCAATACAATTTACACGGTTGGCACTTGCACTTTAGCACAGGTTAGCAGTGGTACAGTGCCCAGAGTCTAAAAACAAGGTTAGAACATTACAGGAGGAAGGCAAACATTAGGAGATAACCCCGCAAAACGGTCCAGGTCCAACAATAGCACTATATAAGAAATTAAATAAAAATACTTTAAAGAGTGCTCTTTACCACAGTAATAATGTAATTACGCATGCACACAGATTCCTCTGAATCACACTGCACGCATATCTTTTACATACAGGATTTGAACAAAGTCAAAAACCTGCCTCCAATTCATAGTTTTTCCTAAGTCCATTGTAGTGGCACATAGGTGTTAAGCTCCAGGTAACTCCGAGTAAGGATGAGACTGCAACAAATAGAGGAATTATGGCCCTTCGAGGCCTATGTTTTGGGCACAGCTGGAAGTGAAAAGAAGAAACTGATCTTGTCCACTGCAGATTGATAGGGAAGCAGAAAATGTGGAGGAAGTGCTGGATGTATCCTGGTGTGGGAATAATACACAACAACCAAGTTCGCATATTTCACAGGGGTTTGCCAAGACACCATGCCTGGCTCAATAATAGATGTCAAATCCAGAATCTATATGAATCCCATTAATTTCCGGTACTGCTTGCTTGAGCATATGTTCTTTTTTTTATTTTCCTTACAGTCTGTCTCTTAAAGACTCGTTTCCTTTATAGCGCAATAAAATACCTACTCCACAGTTAGAAATGTCTTGTTTACTACAAGTCACATTATATAATATAGAGAAGTACATCTTAAAAAAATCCATTAATGTTTGCCTTATCGAAATTCAATCAGGGTACAACTGTATGCTTATCTTTTTAGTTCTGTGAGTGTACGAGTGCTCTAGAAGTCTTGATGCAATCAATATGGATGCTGAGAGGCAATGCAATTCATTCTGTAAAAAGCAGACATAGGGCCGGAGTTATTTTTTTACAATGATCACCTTCAAATCCTCTTTTTGAGCAAGAAAGGTTTCACAATGATGTATTTGTGACACCACATTGAAAGAGTAGAATAAAAATGGTAATCTACATGCATTACTGCCTGCTTCTACCAAAAGAAGAATTTTTTTATCTAAGACGGTGCAGGGTCATCTTGGACGGATCTTGTCTCTATTACACAGACAAAGAGTATCTCCTCATGGAGATAGGAAAACAGAGAATATCGAAAGCTCATACCAACTGTGCTGTAGAAAGATAAATAGGACTTTCTCTCCGCCGGGACCAGAAAGAGAGAGGCAGGGTGTTGGAAAGTGGATTATTTGTGGTGACAAATGTATATCTCCCACTGGCAATAAGGCCACTAACACAGTCTAGGGCTCAGAATAGGTCTTAGAAAATTTCTCCCATGCTCAATCCTTGGTAGCTTGGCTGCAAGCAGGCAAGCTTAACTTCAAAGACAAATATGTAAAGCATTCAAAAACACCAATTCAATAAATAATAAAGACACAACACACAATAATAATCCAACACCAATTTATAAAAATCGGAAACATTTTTATCTTTAAAATGACACCAAAACAAAAAATTCTACTGTAGGGGACCGACGATATGAATTTATAAGAATTTAGCACTATATATTGAGAGCTCTGTTCACGCTAGACCGGGACTATGTCAAAGTTTCAGGCGGACCGCAATGGAGCCCTGCGCTGCTACCCCTCGCGGTCGGTCTCAAAGTTTTTACCTTCCAACTTCGAAACTTTTCTCAAGCTTTTCTTCCTTGGGTCCCTCGAAGCTCTCCGCCAGTCTGGATTTGCTGAGGGTTCACCGTCCTGCCTTGCGTCGAGCTCCTGGTCAACCTTGTGGAAGTCAGACCTCTGGAGCTTTCCAGCGGGATGAACCAGGCCGGCATGCAATGGAAGCTTGGTGGCATGACTCTCGCGGGTGGTCCTGGTCACCTCTCCTATGTTCAGAGTTAGAAACTTTGACAGCGCTTTTTCTTCAGGGGTCCCTTGATGCCCTTCACCAGGCCGGCTTCGGTGAGGGTTTGCTGGCCTGGGTTTCAGCTTTCTCCCGGTCAAACTCTGGAAGTCATACCTCTGGAGCTGTTCAGCGGATGAACCTGGTTGGCAGGTGGGCTTGTGGTTCAGGGTCCCCAGCTTGGCTGGCTAGGTCGAGACAGTCCACTTATGGAGCTTTTTGTCAAAGTTGCTCCAAACTCTGGAACTTCTACTTGAAGTTATCCAAAGGATCCCAACGTGTCAAAAAATGACTAAGTGTCTAGAAGCTCCAAGATGGTCCTTGAAAGTTTAAGACTTCAGTTCTCAGAATTCACTTGGACAAAACCTTTAACATTGTACTCATCTGAATATTCATGGTGGTGATGTTCTAGGTGAGCTCTGTTAACCTGTAGCTTGCAGTGAGTCTACTCTTTGATCCCTTTGAGGCAAGTTAGATCCACAAGGCTGTTGTGTAGATGGTAGGCTGGGTTCAGAGGGGAGGCTAAGGCTGTAACTGGACCTGACTTACAGTGTCTGCCCCCTCATCTCTTTGAAGAAGATGTTGTATGACCCCTCTCCCTTCTCTAGCATTCCTATGTAGCAGAACCCTGCCTACCCCCGAATAGCTGGATAACCCAGGGGCTACTTCTCACCTCATCAAATCAGCCTGGCTAATCCACTTAGCTCTGACCAATCAGGTCTGATCACTGGACGGCTGAATTTTGGCTAACAGACAAGAAAGTCTTATAACTTCTTGTCTGTACACTTTAGGAGAAATTCAACATTACCATATTGTTGGATTTATCAATACCATTTGAGGAAGTCCTTTTTATGATTCTCCTAGCGGGAATTATTAGTTAATAACTTCTTGCCATGTTAACCTATGTGGGTGGGGATTTGCAAAGAGGAAAATTAACTGGGCATTTTCTCCAACATCAGGACTTATACATTTCATTGCAGCCCATCCCGACGTTGTTCGGGGGAGAAAAGTAATGTGTGAAAAAATATTATAGTGCTTTTAGTGACTAACTGTGCGGCAATGTAAATGAGGCTTCTGGAATTCGGCTTTTTTTCGCTTTCCTGCCCGCCCCCCTGTGCGCTCGTTTAATGGACCGCAAAGTGTGGAATTGTGTCCGCCTTGCTGCATGAATTTTAGTGAGCCCTCCAAAAAGGGCTTTCAGAAAGTGTGTCGAGTGTTGCGCAGCAAATGTAGTGCTCCGTACCTGTCCCGCTTTTGTGCGTCCGACAGAAATAATGGTCCAAGTGCGTTAAGCAATCCTTGTTTTTTTTTTTTTTAGTCACGTTCGCGTTGGACCAATGTGTTAAAGTTTAGCATAGTTTTCGTGTCAATGACTGTGGTAGTTTCATTTAATGTAGTGTGATTGGTTGTTTGTTGAAGTTGCGCCCCTTTCGTGTGGTGTGACTTGAGTGACAGTGATCGCGTTGTGAATTGGGATGTGAGTTGTGGTACAGCGCCCCTATATTCGTGCCCCTTTTGCTAACGAAGCCGCGCCCCTTAGTTTATGATCCGAACACTGCTGAATGTATTGCTGAATGCGTTAGTGAGTGCTCAGCCCATGCCACAGACCAAACTTGTAATGTTTGTAGGCTTGCCCCTATCACAATGTATTCGCCGACATGTTGAGTTCCACATAGACACGGTCCTCAGTAACATTGCAAAAACGCTGTTTAGGTCACCACTGGCAGCCGTGTAAATGCTTCAAGGTTTGTTCCTGAAGTCGCTGTGTATAAAACGGTGTTTATGTCTCCACTGACACCTTTGTTGATGAAGTCGCTGTGTTTTGTGGGTGGTTGCAGGTCACAGCCCCTGTAACCGAGTGAAGTGTCATGCATTTTGGGACATGCCCCTCTGCCAATGTTACGGCCCACATTAGTTTGACACGCCCATGCTACTCCCTAACAGCAGAACAACGCCCACAAGGAACTTATCTATCCCGAATGTTGTCTGCCCTTTGTAATGTATATGTTGTACAAATCTATCAATCAATCAATCAATCAAAGCATTTATATAGCGCACTACTCACCCGGAGGGTCTCAAGGCGCTAGGGGAGGGGAGGTCCGCTACTGCTCGAACAGCCAGGTCTTGAGCTGCTTCCTGAAGGCAAGGTGGTCCTGGGTAAGGCAGAGGTGGGTCGGGAGGGAGTTCCAAGTCTTGGCGGCCAGGTAGGAGAAGGACCTTCCTCCTGCGGTGGCTCTTCGGATGCGGGGGACGACGGCGATGGCGTGGCCGGTCGATCGAAGTTGGCGTGTAGGAGCGTAGAAGTTGAGGCGGCTGTTGAGGTATCCTGGGCCTTGGTTGTGTAGGGCTTTGTGTGCGTGGGTGAGGAGACGGAAGGTGATTCTCTTGTTGACCGGGAGCCAGTGCAGATCTCTCAGGTGTCCGGAGATGTGGCTGCGACGGGGGATGTCCAGGATGAGTCGTGCTGAGGCGTTCTGAATCCGCTGGAGTCTCTTCTGGAGTTTGGCGGTGGTTCCGGCGTAGAGGGAGTTGCCGTAGTCCAAACGGCTGGTGACGAGGGCCTGGGTGACCGTCTTCCTGGTCTCGGTGGGGATCCACCGGAAGATCTTACGTAGCATGCGTAGGATGTTGAAGCACGACAAGGAGACGGCGTTGACTTGTCTGGTCATGGAGAGGGAGGAGTCCAGGATGAAGCCCAGGTTGCATGCGTGGTCTGTTGGTTTGGGTGTGCTGCCCAGGGCGGGGGGCCACCAGGAGTCGTCCCAGGCGGAGGGTGAAGATCCCAGGATGAGGACTTCCGTCTTGTCTGAGTTCAGTTTCAGGCGGCTGTTCATCATCCACTTGGCTACGTCTGTCATCCCTTCGTGTAGGTTGGCTCTGGCGGTGGCGGGTCGTTGGTGAGGGAGAGGATCAGCTGGGTATCGTCGGCGTAGGAGATGATGTTGAGGTTGTGTTGGCGTACGATGGCTGCGAGGGGGCTCATGTAGACGTTGAAGAGGGTTGGGCTGAGCGAGGAGCCTTGAGGAACGCCACAGATGACTTCGGTGGCTTCTGATCTGAACGGGGGGAGGCGGACTCTCTGTGTCCTTCCGGCGAGGAACGAGGTGATCCATTCCAGTGCCTTCTCCTGGATTCCGACGTTGCTGAGGCGCTGCACTAGGGTGCGGTGGCAGACAGCGTCGAAGGCCGTGGAGAAGTCTAGGAGGATGAGGGCCGCTGTTTCTCCGTTGTCGAGCAGGGCTCGGATGTCATCGGTGGCTGCGATTCGGGCGGTCTCGGTGCTGTGGTTGTCATGGAAGCAAGACTGCGAGAGGTCGAGGGATCCGTTCGTCTCGAGGAAGGCGGCCAGCAGCTTGTTGACGGTCTTCTCAATGACTTTTGCAGGAAACGGGAGCAGCGAGATAGGGCGGTAGTTCTTGAGGTCGGCTGATGGCTTCTTTAGTAGAGCGCTGAGTTCGGCGTGCTTCCAGCTTCTCCGGGAAGGTAGCGGTGTTGAAGGAGGTGTTGATGATGTCCCGCAGGTGGGGTGCGATGACAGCGTGGGCCTTGTTGAAGACGTGGTGAGGGCAGGGGTCGGTCGGAGATCCAGAGTGGATGGAGTTCATCGTGCGGATGGTGTCTTCGGTGCTGATCGGGGTCCAGGCGCGGAGGGTGGTGGTGGGGGGCGGTGGTTCAGTCGTGGCGTGCGTCGGTTGAGTGCTGAAGCTGTTGTGTATGTCCGCGATCTTGTTGTGGAAGTAGGAGGCGAGGGAGTTGCAGAGGTCTTGTGAAAGGGTGATGTTGTTGTTTCCGGCGTTGGGGTAGGAGAGCTCTTTAACGATGTTGAAGAGTTCCTTGCTGTTGTGGGCGTTATTGTCCAGTCGTTCCTTGAATGCAGTTTTCTTGGTGGCGTGGATCAGTTGGTGGTGTTTTCGGGTGGCGAGCTTGAGGGCAGTCATGTTGTTCAGTGTTGGGTCTCTGCGCCAGACTTTCTCGAGGGCTTGGCAGTTCTTCTTGGAGCTCTTGAGTTCGTCGGTGAACCATGGGGCTTTCTTGCTGCCGGGTCTGCTAGGCGGGGTCTTCAGAGGGGCGAGGTCGTCTGCGCAGTTGCTGATCCACATCGCGAGGTTGGTGGCCGCCTGGCTTGGGTTCGTTGCGCTGGCGGGAGGGCCCACCAGCGCCCTCCCCTTTCCAACGCTGGAAAGGGGATAGCCTCCCCTTTCCAACGCTGTCTTGGGTGTTGTGATTGGTGGTGTACTTCTGGAGTTTACCCGCCTCAAAAGTTCCCAGTTCTAGTTTTATAATAGTAGTATAGATATTTTATGAGGACCCTGCCTATATCTACAAGTGGCCTATCCCATGAACACCCTGGGGAGACTTGAGGGGGTTTGAATATCCACAAATAATGCAGATCCTAACTTCACAGTGCTCCTAACACAAACGTTGATTTTGGAAAGAACTTTAATACTATGTGGGGAGTGAAATGTTCAATTTCACTAACCCCAGGGCATATAAAACTTATTTTATAAGGATCCTTTTTATAAGTACCTGACCTCCACACCTTAGACACCTAGAGAAGACCATGGGGATACCTAATATGCCAAAATATTGTACTTTATTGTTTGGGGCACCACAAAATTACTAAAGTCTAGTTTGGCCACAATTTGCATTTTAGAAGCAGTCCTGCAACACAGGACTACATTTAAACTGCCCTCAGATGTCAGCAATGCACACATGCAAGTGAGGAAAGGCTGCTGGCCTTTAAACTACCATGTCCTATTATACACTAAGGTTGTTTCAATCCCCCTGCCCTATTATGTACTAGGGCCTTATAGGGGAGGTCATGCCAATCAAATTTTATTTACTTGTAAGGCTCTAGTAATTTGGTACGACCTGTATCCAGGGCCTGTAAATTAAATGCTATTAGTGGGCATGCAGCATTCATTGTGTCACCACCTTAAGTAGCCTTTTGTAATGATTCAGGCTTCCCATAACAGCCTGTGTGTGTGGTTGTAAACTGCCATTTGGACCAGGCAAAATATACCTTTTACCAGGCCTAAACATCCTTTTTAATACATGTAAGTCGCCCCTAGGATAGGCCTAAAGAGACCAGAAGGCAGGGTGCAGCATATTTAAAAAGTGGAACATGTACTTTAAACTTTCATATGTCCATGACTCTAATTCTTTTTTCACTACTGCAAAGGCTGACTCTCCTATAGGATAACACTGAGCTAACTTATTACATTTAATAAGTGATAACCTTCAATTGGGAGCCGGTCGGAAAATCGAGTTTGGAGCTGGATTTTAAGTCACAATTCTGAAAATTGTACTTTTAGGATGTTGGCATTATCACTGTATCCTGGGTCACATGAGTTTGTGTATTACTCCTAGAAAGTGAGACAAAAGGGGACTATGTGTTGGCACGATGGGTCCATCTCTCCACATCACAAAGGCTCAGCTTGAGCACACTCACAAAGGATTTTACAGTAGTCTTTTGCGACCCCCAGACAAGCTGGGGTCATGACAGGGATGCAGAAAATTCCAAACACCTCTGGGGATAAAAACCTCCAGAATCTTCCCCTACTTCAAAGTGGGACACAGGTATAAATAACTGGCCCTCAGTCCCTTCAGTACAACTCCAGACCTGTGGAATATTCAAAGGGAATGCTGTCCTGCTCTGCAGTAAGGACTGCTTCTCTGCTGCCCTGCTGCCATGCTGCCTAAGTGAAAGGACAGGACCTGCATCTTGGTCCCAGGGCCACCAGAGTTACTCCAAAGGCTAGTTGGTTGTCTCCTGATCAGAGTCTCAGGGACAGAAAAGTCTTTAACCACCTTAAACCTAGCACCTGGCCTCAGTCTGCTGTGAGTCTTGTCCCCAAGTGGTGCCACCCCAATCCTAGTCCCTTGGAAGTTGGCTTGAAGATGCTCTGCCAGCTCAACTGTGGTTGGAACAGCCACAGCGCAATGCATCTCCACGCAGCTCTACCTTGGAACTGCCACAGAGTGATGCATTCCCAGCGCTGGACTACACATCACAATTCTCCCATCAATGGCCTCCTTGACAAAGACACAGGACATCGCTGCCTCACAGCTCTTCAGAACTGCTGCTATGTGACGCATCTTTGAAGCAGGATCTTGCAACACTATGCAAACCAGAATTTATGGTGATTTGTTCATCTGGTCCCTGTATCCGCCCTGTGCTCCATTGTGATTGGACTGCACTTGTGACTTTGTCCCGGTCCAGCATAATCTAATACCCACAGTTGGTGCTTTATACTTCTAGGCACTGTTTTCACTTAAATCTTTGATAGTGAATATTTCTGGTTCTACTGACTGGATTTTTGTTGTTTTGGTCTGAAAAGAAGAATGACATTTTACTCTTTTTTTCAAATTGGTGTGGTATTTTACTTGTGTTTTGTTTTCACGTTATTACTGTTTGAAGTGCTGCATAAATACTTTACATATTACCTCATTGTTAAGCCTGACTGCTTGTGCCAAGTTACCAGAGGGTTAAGCACAGGTTAATTTGGGGTTTGCTTGTGACTTCACCATGACAGGAATTGTGGTTGGGGATTGAGTAGGACTTACCCCCCTCAACCAGTATTGCCATTTCCAACACAGCTGGTCCCCAAACCCCAGCCAGGTGGTAATCACCCAGCAATCAAACCAACTCTCCCAGCCAAAGTAATGAATTAGTCAATACCTCCAGTCCATCCTTCCAAACAGAACCCCATCTGCTATGAAGGCAGCCTTCAAACTAACTTAGATACTGACCCACTAACCTCAACCAGGCCCCTATAATTAAATGGGCAGGTCCTACCTAGTGTCATCATCAATTCATCCCCAACTAAACCACACACAACTCACCATAAAGAAAGGGCTGTGTGGCAATGAACTAAGTGCTCAACAGGCCGCAAGCCTTGTCCCCTGCTCACTCAGTCCCACCTAACAACATCAGAGAACACCAGCCTATGAATCCCTCCCCTACCAAATGGGGATAGACACTTACTCAAACGACAAACAGACACAGTCATCCATCGGAATTCCAAATTTAGACAAAGAAAAATGCAATGCTTGCTATTGGACAGCAAGCAGACTATCAGACCTACAGGGAACACAACCCATTAATACTTCTCCTAGAAATGCTCCTGAACACGGATGAGACCACAATACACCACGGTTCCATTGTCCAATTCGGATCGAGAATACCAACAGCCACTTCTCTACAGTCTAAGATACTCTTCCATGGCCTTCCAAACCAGTACCTAACTGTACCCACCAGACCAGCTCAAGTAGGCAATCAATCCGCTATCCACTGTGGACACTGAAACCCTGCTGCTGTCTTATGAGAAAGTAACTCTGTCCCTCCAGTACTGACACATTCCTTACTGGTGGTGGTTAACATCACCTCTGGTAGGCCTCCGAGCAGAGAATATGTGATCTCAATCCCACTTATTAGCATACCATGCAACCCCTCCCCATCAGCAAGTGATGACCCTAAAATGTTTACTACACAACTGCAGATCAGTGGCTAAATAGACAAATGAGACTGAAGCCATCCTTTATCATGACCTGTAATTGATACATGCCTAAATCAATCCTCCAACCCCCCATACATGTACTTGTTCGACCAAACTTTACCATCAAGCCTCTAGAGCATCAGCAGAGTTAGAGGGAGGAATTGCAGGCCTCCACCAAAACTCACTACAAATGAAACCCTTTCCACTGAATTACTTGGCCTCCTGCAAGTAAATGAGACTAAAAATCTTCACAGCAGGCAAATCAATAGCTAAATTACAACTGATCAATAATCCCCCCCCCCCAATGACAACCAGTAGTTCCTTGAACAAATAATGGAAACCATCATAGTAAATTCTATGCAACACGATAACGCCGTCTTTCTACCTTATTTCAACCCACACTGGTAAGATGATAATGACACCCAGTTATCCACTCTATCCAACTTCCTTACCCATCAAAACCTTGTTAAAGATGCTACACTCTAACTAATCATATCCAAGGAAGAATTTATAATCAATGACTCGATAATCCTCACTGACAGGTCAGATCATCATCAAATCTTATAAAACATCCCAACAAAAGCACAGAAGTCGAGAGGCAAAGGACTCAACCCCAAATATTGGACTAAGGACACCAGATATTTGAACAGAGAGATTGTGCCTCTTTTTGCTGAAGGAACTTCACTCCCCCAAGTGTATTGCAAGTAGAAGAACTAACTGATCATTATAACAAAATAATGATGGACATAATCGAAGTAATGGCCCTGCTTTGCCTCAAAAGGCACAAGCAAAAAGAACAATTGATGGATGGAGTGCTGAACAATGCAAACGTTTACCTCCCAGTCACAAAGATTTGGGTTTAATCCATTGTGTTTTTGCTCACCACGCCACCTCAGTTTGGACCCAGGCATATGCAAATCAGTCTTGACCCTTCTCCTCTTGGGAACAATCCAGCCTGAACTGCCAAGGCAAGTTCTCTATGAACCAGAAACAAGCATCCTGTGACCGGTTTCAGTGCATCAACCCTCATCAACCAGACTAGATTGAATTCAATGGCGCAGTGAGCAAAGGACCCACATCTGAGCATACCCTTCCCACTTGGGGAAGCAAAAGCAAAAAGAACAACTGATGGATGGAAACCTGAACAACGCAAATATCCACCCCCAGTCACTAAGTTAAAAGGCACAAACACAAATTAGCACACTCCTGCTCTAACCAACATTTAAACGAAGGAAGGAGGGCTCAAAACCGTGCATAGAGATCATGGGTAACTGAGTTGGGTAACAACAAACATCTGTTATTCAGCGCAAAGATACCCGCAGTGGTGAACGTGCACTTTAAAAATACACGTTATGTTATGTTATAGGCAACACGCATAAAAAGACTGCAGGAGAGTAGAAACAATTACAAAAAGCAAAATAGCCTTCCTCAGATCCCAACTGGACAACGCCAAAAAACAACTGAAAAAACTTTGAAATCGTCAAGAAACAAACTGTGAATCCTAACATGGACATGAATACATTAACAGAGTCCCGTGATGCAATTTCCTTTTTTTCAAAGAGACAATCACAAAAGTCATAGAGTCAAACACAATCTACGTGAAACAGGAGCTGAAGCCAACCAATCAACCATCCTAGGGGGAAAGATCAATCAATGAGAAGGTTGATACTCCCAACTACCCATGAAAATCCAAAAATTAGGCTATCTAAAGCCAGTTCAAAATTTTCAATGAAGATGATATCAGTAATACCATGGCATCAATTGAACCAACCATGCATTTCAAAGACCCCATCCCCTCTACAATCTTGGTGAACCTCAGACAATTGTTCCCGCACATCCCTTGCCCCAGACACAGATTGTTAATACCTTACTAAATCAAGGCGGAATTCCAGACTGCTTGAAGGCTAGCAAATGACTGACTCTGAAAACGCCAGACACCAATCCGACTGACCTAAACTTTTTACATCCAGTCTTACCCATCCCCTTCCTTGCAAAACTTTTGTAAATTGGAAAAATGCATATGCAATCAATTTTGTCAGCACATTGAATAGTTAAATCCGCTAGACATGTTCCAATCTGGACAGCAATCCGTCACATCATGGAAGATGCTCTCAAAATACTTGACCGTAATGATTCCTGTCTACTCATCCTCCTCGACCTTTCATCAGCATTCAACATGGTCAATCATAACACTCTCCTAGCGCTACTTGACCACAGACTGGGGTTACCTGGTATCATTCTAAAATAGTTCACCTCTTTTATCTGAAATCGCTCACAAGTCAAAGTGGGCAGCTCACTGTCCAATTAATCTCCACTCAGATGTGGAGTCCCTCAATGTTCCTTGTTCACTTCCCCACTCTTTAACATTTATATGGAATATCTGACAGAGATACTCAAGAATGAGAACATCGCCTACTAGATGTATGCTATTGACACCCACTATATGTAAAAATGTTCTCCTTGGAGGATATCACCCGACTCAACGATGTCCAAAAAAACCAAACAAAGCTTGCTAGAATGAAATCACCTCAAATCAAATTCCTTCTCATTTCACCACCCAAAAGCACCAACCCCATATCAGAATGGATGAACCAACTAGACACCCTCATTTTCAAACAAGCCATAATCAAATCAACAAAGTCCCTTGGAATAACCTTGGACAAATACCTTAATATGCAAGCACACATTTGAGCATCCACTGGTAGTGTGGTCAACCACTCTACCTATTCAAAAAGCTGAAACCATTCATCTTGAACCCAGATTTCAAGATCACAGTACAGGCACCAGCTGTATCCAGATTGTACCATGAGAGTATGGATCCGGACAGGTTTACTAAAATCACAAACAGCTTAACTCTGCGTTAAGATTGATAACCAAAACACAATGCTTCAACCATATTACTCCATCCCTCAAAAGTCTCCTCTGGCTCCTTTTCGAAGTCTGGATCCAACAAAAAATTGTGTCTCTCACACACAAAGCCCTACACAATGACACTCCGCTGTACTTTAAACAAAAGTGCACAATCTCAGGAGTTAGTCGCTCCCTTAGGAATACCCAATCTCTATGGCTTGAACCCCCTCGATTCAAAAACATAAAGGCATACTTTTGTGCTTTCTCTGGGTTCGCCCTGAGAAATGAACCTCTCTCCCACCTGAAATTTGAATGAACCCTTCGATTATAGCCTTCAGAAAAGAAGTTAAAGGGCTGCTATTCAACTGATTTCTTCCGTAAGGACTGAAATCAAGGATGAGTCAAGAACCACATGACACCCTTTGTTAGACCTGGCATCATTGGCTTGGGTCTCCCTTTCATTTTTTGCTGTTGCCGCGTGTGTTTTTGCTGGTTATAGATGCTTTGGGCACTGTGCCACTGCTATTCAGTGCCACAGTGCAAGTGCTCCCTATGGTAAATTGATGTATTGATTAGTGACTCCATGGTTGGCCTGTTTTTGTTTACTTGTGAGACCCTAGTACAGTGCAATGAGTGTGCCCAGTGCTTGCAAAATAAATGTTGCTGGTGGACTTGCAGCACTGGTTGTGCCACCCACAGAAGCAGCCTGTAAAGTGTGTCTCGGGTCTGCCATTACAGAGCCTGTGTGCAGTCTGGTACTGCCATGTTGACTGGGCATGTGCACCCACTTGCCAGTACCTAAACCTTACCTTTCCTACATATTAGTCACCCCTATGGTAAGCCCAAGGGCAGGGTGCATTGAAGGTAAAAGGTAGGACATGCCCTGATGTGTGTAGCATGTCCTAATAGTGAATTGCAGCCATTTTCGTGTTTCACTATTGCAAGGCTTTATGTTCCCCATAGGCCAGAATGGGCAGTTTGATTACAACATATTATAATCCTAACTCACTTAGTGAACTACGTAGAAATTCGAGTTTAGTATGCCTGAACACAGAATGATAAAATACATCTTTTAGTGAAGTTGCTTTTAACATTCTGTGTTTGAAAATACCAATGTTAGAAAGTAGGTATTTTCTTGCCTAACTATCCAAGCCTGCCTCTGCTAGGTTGTGTATTCCTTGTCTGGAGTTTGAGTGACAGGGGCTGGGGATTCCAGAAGACAAGGTAAGGCAGCACAGGGCTGAATAGACCCATCTGCATTTAGAGTGAGGGGTGGGGAGGGAAACGTCGTTTACAACGCAGTCATTACATCGCGATGCCATTACATCGTGGTTTTTAGACTTGCGCTGGATGGCGCTCTAGGACAACGAATAGTATAATTTACTATCCAACACCTTCCCTACTGTATGTAGACTGGAGTTGGAATAGTAAATTATACTACTCCTAAATCCAGCGCCCTCCAACGCAAGTCGCTGTAACGACTTGCGTTGTAAAAACCGCGATGTAATGGCATGCGATGTATTAGCATGCGTTGTAATGTCATACAACCAACGGGGAGCACCTGGGACCTGAATAGGGCTGTGCCTGACTTCCACAATGCTGGCTCCGCCTCCTGTGGTGCGTCTGATGTCCCTGGCCCACACTGTCAAAGGAAAGAAGGAGCTCTGTCAACAAAGTGCTCCAGGACTGACCAGAACTGGTTTGGGCTAGGTACGGACACTCTCTGCCTTCAGAGAACAAAGAGAATAGGTGTATAAAAAGGGGATATAGACCCTTGGAAATTTAGATCACTTTTGGGAAACAAGAAGAACGTTTGCTGAGGAGAGGAACCAGAGAGAAACTGAAGGAGGAGACTATCCTTAAGCTGAGTGTTGTTTGGGGGATTGGCCTCCAGTGGTTGCCTGACTGCCAAAGAAAGGAGAAAGGAAACTCTGTGCTACTTTCTTTAACTTGTAAAGGATCTCCAAGCGCTTGGAAATTTAGCTTGCCTTCTGCTGAAGTCTCAGGGATAACAGACTTCACCAACCAGCTCCCCTGAATTCCCGTGCTGGGAATTTGAAGTGCCTACTGTTGTGCTGCGCCTTCTGAGAGACTGCGTGTCGCAGGGAGCTGGATGCACGGAGAAGCGTGACGCCGCCTCAGCCGCTGTTGTCACATCACTAAAGAAGGGTGCTTCCGCTATCGCATTGCATCACCGAAGCGCCTCGCATCATCGGAGAAGAGTGTCGCCGTTGCAGCAGATGCCGTTGCATCACTGGAGAAGCGTGTCGCAGCCGCAGCATCAGTGAAGACGGGTGTCGCCGCTGTCGCATCACATCGCCAAAGCGCCTCCAACACCGGAGGAGAGTGTCGCCGTCACCGCAAATGCCGTCGTATCACCGGAGAGGCGCATCCTAGGGCGTGCACGCATCGCCTTGTCGTTGTCGCATCAAGAAGACGCCATTTTGTTACATTACATCGGATCGTCATCAGATCACGGCGCTGCGGGTCGCATCGCCACATAAGCGCAGTAAGAAAACCAACGCATCACCTCCCCACGCGGAGAAGAACAGACACATCACTGTCCCCTACGCAGCAGTAGGGAATTGACACATCACCGTTCTTGTGTGTAAGGAACCTACGTATCACCTTCATTGCAACTCTTTCGTTGTGTAGCGTTATGCATCCAAAGGTACATTGAACATAACGTGTCGCATTTACCATCTAAAGTGAACTAAGCTAATTCTAGCATTCTAAAGTACAGTATTTTGGATTTTTGTCATTGGTTGTCCTGTCTTAAGTCTATATAAAAATCCTTATTTTTATACTACAACTTTTGTGGTGTCTATCTGTAGTGTTGTCACTGTATTAATGTATGTGTTCACAAATGCTAAACACACTGCCTCTGAGATCAGCCTGCCTGCTCGTGCCAAGCTACCAAGGGGGTAAGCAGGGGTTATTTTAGAAGTGTAGCCCCTTACCCTGAAGAAGGGTGTCGCCGCTGTCGCATCACCAAAGCGCCTCGCAACACCGGAGACGAGTGTCACCGTCGCCGCAGATGCCGTCACATCACCGGAGAACCGCGTCGCAGGTCCTGTTGCGGCTCAGAAGATTTGTTGAGTCACCGCACGGCAGTGGGGCATGCACGCATCACTTCGTCATTGTCGCATCAAGAAGAAGAAGACATCATTTTTTTTCATTGCATCGGATTGTCATCACATCACGGCACTGCGGGTCGCATCGCCACATAAGCGCAGTAGGAAACCAACACATCACCTCCCCCACGCGGAGAAGAACAGACACATTACCGTCCCCTACGCAGCAGTAGGGAACCAACATATCACCTTTCTTGCATGTAAGGACCCGACGCATCACCTTCCCTGCAACTCTTGTTGTATAGTGTTATGCATCCAAAGGTACAACATAATGTGTCACATTTACCATCTAAAGTGAACTAAGCTAATTCTACCATTCTAAAGTACAGTATTGTGGATTTTTGTCGTCTTGTGTTAAGTCTTTATAAAAATACTTATTTTTATACTACAACTTGTGTGGTGTCCATCTGTAGTGTTGTCACTGTATTACTGTATGTGTTCACAAATGCTAAACACACTGCTTCTGAGATAAGCCTGCCTGCTCGTGCCAGGCTACCAAGGGGGTGAGAGCAGGGGTTATTTTAGAAGTGTAGCACCTTACCCTGACTAGACGCAAGGGTCCCTATTTGGTCAAAAGGTACCTACCTCTGCCAACTAAAGACCCCCAAATCTAACCCCCTTCTACTAAAACACAGGAGTATAGAGCCTCTCGAACAAGCCTCAGGAAAATTACTTGGACAGCAAACTTTTCTGGAGACTATATTTGTATACTTTGCCACACAGTTGTATTTGTTTTGTAACAGTTGTGGGTTTTTCTATGTACAGTATTCTGCCATGGGTCATGCTTGAGCTCTATAAAAACTCTTTAAATACAAAAATAATATATATATATATATATATATATATATATATATATATATATATATATATATATATATATATATATATATATATATCACAATCCAGCCGGTAGCCGCGCAGAAATCCTAAACGCAGAATCCAGCGCGTGGACACAAAGGAAACGCCCAAGTCAGTCTTTCGTTGTTGGTTGCTTTTATTTAATCATAAAGTGCAGGGTGCAAAAAGTCGAACAGACGCGTTCCAGACAGAGCGTCCTTGCTCACTGTTAACGGGAGTGTGGACCACAATATATATATATATATATATATATATAGTGTTTGTTACACATTAGCGCGCCCAAATTCAAAAATAAGTACATGGAAATGGACATAGGACTCACACATTGCCTAAGCCTATATTTAAGATAAGACGGGCGCCATCTTGGAATAGTGCAAACACATTATTACCTTCCTGAGAAATGTTTCCAAATAATTGCTAAACATTAAAAAAGCTCTTTGAGTGTGCTTAAGTCATTATACCATTGTTGATATCGAATTCAATCGCTCATGGCGCAAATTACTATCGATAAAAAAATCATGACTGTACAAATACATGTAAAATTGGTACTTCACAAAAATGTGTTTCATGATTAAAAAACTGGTCTCCCATATGATGTATACTATAGCGCAGCCCAAGGGAAATATGTATGGCAAACAATTTCACCCAAAACATTACATTCTGTTAAATTGTATTTCAACATTCATTACTTATTTGGGATCTAATTTAAAGGAGACATGATTTTTGATAAAGTGCATAGTGCGTTATGTAAACATCCTTATGTGCAAACATTCTGCATATTAAAGTGCAAAGTGCAAAAAAGAGCTATTATATCATATTGTGCAAATACGCAGCGTCCCCGTGTGCTGTCTGATGTTGACAGCATATTATGATCCCTATATCTGCTGAAATGATTTATTGTCATTTGAAACATGATCTTCCTTGGGATATATTGCACTGAAGGTGACATAAATGGTATAAGACTCCTTTTTCTAGTTGTAGCATGAGCTAAGTAAAGTGTGTCTCTTTATGTGTGTGGTCCCTATTTGGTCTGCTTGAACCAAAAATAATAATAATGTGTGGAGAGGAAAACGTGACAACTGAAAAATATTTAAAAATATTTCGTGGGGTAATATATCCAAGAATGTATTTAATGGAATTAATTGAACCCTGTGATGTAAATAGGATACGTGAAAAAAAATAATAAAAAGAGAGAGTGGTATCTAAAATCTACTGAAAATAGGACTCATGGTACATATGGCAGTTTGTTATCATCATCACAGAGATGTGAATATTTTTAAGTAAAACAAACTCCTAAGAGAACTGTATCTATGAAATTACATTGGACAACAAACTTTTCTGGAGACTATATTTGTATACTTTGCCACACAGTTATATTTGTTTTGTAACAGTTGTGGGTTTTTCTATGTACAGTATTCTGCCATGGGTCATGCTTGAGCTCTATAAAAAGTCTTTAAATACAAAAATAATTATATATATATATATATATATATATATATATATATATATATATATATATATATATATATATATATATATATACCAACCAAACAAGTTGCCTGCAATGAGAGGGACCACACAAGGAGAAAGGATTTGCCGTTTATTAGTTGAAAAACGCTGTGGATAACAGACGGCTGTCTGCTTCTGCCAAATTCCAGTTCTGCTCGACGCGTTTCGTGCCTCCTGGCACTTAGTCATGGGCTTCTGGCATTTGTGAAGAGTCGGCAAAGTTTTTCCGGGGCACCTGGTAAGTTTATAATCCCAACTCCGCCCCAGTGGGTGTGGCCACATTGCTCCGTAGCTTGATGGAAGTTGTAGTGCCCCAAGGGTTTTACTTCAGTGAGTACTTCGCTATCTTCACCTTAAAACAAGTGAAACACCTCAGTGGGTTGCAGTAAGCAGAGAAGCTGCCAGTCCACTTTCGTGAAAAGTTTTTCAAAAGGCATCCTTGTCCATAGCCTCAGCGTCGCTTGGCGCTGCTGCCGGACAGCACACCGTGCAGCGGGTCCTCCCTCGCGACCCAGGCAGTGCCGCTCATATACCAACCAAACAAGTTGCCTGCAATGAGAGGGACCACACAAGGAGAAAGGATTTGCCGTTTATTAGTTGAAAAACGCCGTGGATAACAGACGGCTGTCTGCTTCTGCCAAATTCCAGTTCTGCTCGACGCGTTTCGTGCCTCCTGGCACTTAGTCATGGGCTTCTGGCATTTGTGAAGAGTCGGCAAAGTTTTTCCGGGGCACCTGGTAAGTTTATAATCCCAACTCCGCCCCAGTGGGCGTGGCCACATTGCTCCGTGGCTTGATGGAAGTTGTAGTGCCCCAAGGGTTTTACTTCAGTGAGTACTTCGCTATCTTCACCTTAAAACAAGTGAAACACCTCAGTGGGTTGCAGTAAGCAGAGAAGCTGCCAGTCCACTTTCGTGAAAAGTTTTTCAAAAGGCATCCTTGTCCATAGCCTCAGCGTCGCTTGGCGCTGCTGCCGGACTGCACACCGTGCAGCGGGTCCTCCCTCGCGACCCAGGCAGTGCCGCTCATATACCAACCAAACAAGTTGCCTGAAATGAGAGGGACCACACAAGGAGAAAGGATTTGCCGTTTATTAGTTGAAAAACGCCGTGGATAACAGACGGCTGTCTGCTTCTGCCAAATTCCAGTTCTGCTCGACGCGTTTCGTGCCTCCTGGCACTTAGTCATGGGCTTCTGGCATTTGTGAAGAGTCGGCAAAGTTTTTCCGGGGCACCTGGTAAGTTTATAATCCCAACTCCGCCCCAGTGGGCGTGGCCACATTGCTCCGTGGCTTGATGGAAGTTGTAGTGCCCCAAGGGTTTTACTTCAGTGAGTACTTCGCTATCTTCACCTTAAAACAAGTGAAACACCTCAGTGGGTTGCAGTAAGCAGAGAAGCTGCCAGTCCACTTTCGTGAAAAGTTTTTCAAAAGGCATCCTTGTCCATAGCCTCAGCGTCGCTTGGCGCTGCTGCCGGACTGCACACCGTGCAGCGGGTCCTCCCTCGCGACCCAGGCAGTGCCGCTCATATACCAACCAAACAAGTTGCCTGAAATGAGAGGGACCACACAAGGAGAAAGGATTTGCCGTTTATTAGTTGAAAAACACCGTGGATAACAGACGGCTGTCTGCTTCTGCCAAATTCCAGTTCTGCTCGACGCGTTTCGTGCCTCCTGGCACTTAGTCATGGGCTTCTGGCATTTGTGAAGAGTCGGCAAAGTTTTTCCGGGGCACCTGGTAAGTTTATAATCTCAACTCCGCCCCAGTGGGCGTGGCCACATTGCTCCGTGGCTTGATGGAAGTTGTAGTGCCCCAAGGGTTTTACTTCAGTGAGTACTTCGCTATCTTCACCTTAAAACAAGTGAAACACCTCAGTGGGGCGGAGTTGAGATTATAAACTTACCAGGTGCCCCGGAAAAACTTTGCCGACTCTTCACAAATGCCAGAAGCCCATGACTAAGTGCCAGGAGGCACGAAACGCGTCGAGCAGAACTGGAATTTGGCAGAAGCAGACAGCCGTCTGCTATCCACGGCGTTTTTCAACTAATAAACGGCAAATCCTTTCTCCTTGTGTGGTCCCTCTCATTGCAGGCAACTTGTTTGGTTGGTATATATATATATATATATATATATATATATATATATATATATATATCTCCACAAACAACCTGTTTCAATCTATGTTGTGCTCTTAAACCCAATAAACCCAATCATGTAGGTGGATCCATTCAGCAAAGTGCAACCGGTGGCACGATGTCTGCTCTCAACACCCAATCGCTAACATGGAACAAACATGTTCCCTCTTCCACAACTTCAACAAGTCTCGCTTTAGGATGATAACAATGGCCGTTTGCCCTCGTGGGATTCAGGGTTACAACCTTCATGCTTTCTGGACAGTTTTATTGCACAGACAACACTGAGATTGTCCAGTCCTGGTGAAGTTCCAGCCCTGGCGTCTGGGACCTAACACACCTCAGTGCATCCACATCTGTGGCACTCTAAAGAGTCACTGCTAAAGCAGTGGCGTAACGAACCGTGAGGGGGCCCCCCTGCAGGGTACGTGAAGGGGTCCCCTTCGGACTCAATCTAGAGCTCCCCAGCAGAAGTGCGGTGCTGACGGGGCCCCCTGGAGGGTGAGGCCCCCCCCCCCACACCGCGGGGGCTGCAGGGGCCTGTGTTATGCCCCTGTGCTAAAGTTAGCCACACGCACTGAAGGCTTAAACCCTGCAGTGCCCGGGGCTGCACCCCAATCAGCCCATCACCCTACTCTTTAGCAAGTCGTCCCAAAGTTAAAGGGTGGTATGAAAAGCAAAGACTGAAACTGGTACCTAGAACTCCGCATGTTCGAGGATTTATTTACATGCTTCAGTGTTGATTGAAGTGGGAAGGAGCTATGTGGCTGCCCCGAGGGTAAATGAAGCAGCAGGAGCTCAAATGAGACCTGTGCAGACAGTAAGGTTATCAAAATAGGCTTTTAAATGTTTGCATGCATATAGGTGAGAGTCTGTGTCTGTGAAAGAGAGAGCATGTGCGAGCATGTCTTTTTCTGTATGTATAAGTGAAAGAGAGAGTGAGTTGTGAAGTGAAAGCGAGTGCAAGTAAGTACGAGTGAGTGGGAACGAGTTAGTGAGTCAGTGCATGGTAGAAAGAGTGACACTATATCAGTGCAAGTGAGCAACAGTGAGTGAGAATGAGTACGAATGAGTGTAAGTGAGAGTGAGAATAAGTGAAAGTGCAAGTGACTAAGAGTGTGTGAAAATTAATGCGAGTAAGAACGAGTGAGAGTGAATGACTGAGTGGAACAGTGAGTGAAACAGTGTTATAGCGAGTGAGAATCAGAGAATCAGTGATTCAGAGTGAATGAGTGAGAGTGAGTTCAAGTGAAAGATTAAAAGTGATTGTAAGTGTGTATGAGAGCAAGAGAATGTGAATGAATAAGACTGCTTTAGAATGAGTGAGTGAGAGTAGTGCAAGCAAGTGTGAATGCGATGAGAGTCAGTGAAAGGTAGCAAGTGAGGGTAACTGGCAGAGAAGAGTAAAAGTGAGTGAGAATTATTGAGAATGCTTGATATTGGCATACTGCCATAAGGGGGCCCCCATTACTAAAGACTGCGCCTGGCACAATGGAGGCCATTGGGAAAAATAGGGTCAAATCTTTGGATACACCAGGTTTCTTTGGTTTGACACATGAATGGACTGGAATAGTTAATTGCTTCTCTTTCAAAGCCTGTGGTTTTTGTGCAAATGTATATGGAAATTGTGCACTATTTGACCGAGTTCTTTCAAAAAGTTCTCGAGGGAGAGAACCCCCTCCAACCCTTCGAGAACCAGCCACGCTCGATGTCTTCGCTCGCTCGAATTCAAGCAAAGCATTCCGCCCTACCATTTTAAAAGGTCACCTGCCGACACAGATAACCTTCCTTTTTTAATCTAAAAACACAATAAATAGAAGCA
This sequence comes from Lissotriton vulgaris, assembly GCF_964263255.1. Taxonomy (NCBI): domain Eukaryota; kingdom Metazoa; phylum Chordata; class Amphibia; order Caudata; family Salamandridae; genus Lissotriton; species Lissotriton vulgaris. The sequence continues at coordinate 319,118,343 of NC_141694.1, forward strand.
CTAGAATTAGACACAAGAAGAACGACACGCTAGTCTGAGCAAGCGGAATTCGGGGGAACAAGAACCTGTCACTTTACTGCGCCGACACAAAAACACGCACATTACAATTCCTTGGGGAGGCACCTGGCAATCAGAACGCAGCATGTCACACGGTAGAAAATGATTCCTTTTGGCCAACAGGGCGTCACACGCAGACTCAACCCTTTCATGCTCCTCAGGGAGACGAGAACGAAATAAATCTTTAGAATGAGAACACACTGATAAGAATCGATCCGCGGGGATGACTGAAATTCTTATTTGGTGCTGCGCGCCTCCCTGGTGTATCAATTCGCGCTGTCACAGCTCCCATTCTGCTGCTAGATATCTCCCATTACAGTGTCACGTGGTCTATTTTTCTACTGTCTATACTCCTTTCTACAGTCCCTTGAATGGTAAAAAGGCATGTGTATGCTATCTCCCAGCATACTCTCAGATCCGCTGTTGCCTACCACAATGCTTAGCTTCTGCCACTCCAGCGTCACGCGCTCTCATGGGATCTATATGAACATGAAGAATTAAATAATTAAGAAATACTACGAGAAGGAACTCCTGGAGGACCCTTTGTTACCAAAGATCAACGCGCTACTGTATTGGCAAAAATGACTTAACAATGCTAACAGATACCAACTTTACCACGGTGTTAAACTTCTCTACACCAAATACTTACCCAAACCCTAACATAGGACCCTGATTCCAACAGTGGCTCTCAATGTATTATCCTGTGCCTAATCTTCACTGTCACACTAATCCTTACAGGTGCCGTTCAATAACGTCAATAATATATGTTTACAATGCTGTTTATTTCCGTAATTATCTTAAGGTAAAAAGGGTCTTACTTTTAGTCACTTTCCCACTTCATTCTGTAAATCAAACCCTAAACATAAAATGTTCTCATCTGCTGGTACCTCTGATTGACAAATGAGCTTGGCTGGCGGCTTGTTTTTGTTAATTTGACATTAATTAATTTGACTAATGCTTCTAAAAATATAATGATAGGTGTTTTAGGAAAGCTCCATTCAATAAATGCTTATTAAGCAGAACAAAAACGAAAGGTTCCCACTCGAGTCATCCAATATACTCTGAAGCCTTGACCTTTTGTTAACCTCCACACACCCTCTGAGGGATTCTGTGATTGGACGCTGCTGCCGCAGCCAAGCCGCGGAAATAACTAAGTTAATAAGTGCATCTTTTAACTGGATGTCTGATGCAGACTCCTCGACGCAATTATTCACGACAGACTTGGCAAAAACAATTTCCAACTTTCCAATGCTTAGATAAAAAAAAAACAGGACACAGCTGTGTTAAGAGTGCTCACGTTGCCGAATTAACTGGGGTAACTTAAGTCCAACTAAAGTATCGTTATCATTTTCCGAGGTCGCATGTTCCTTTATGGCTCACGTCCAGCTTCTATCTTGGAATATGTGGTTCCATCTTTCCCGAGGCAATGAGTTCTTGCTAAATCACTGGTAATGGCAGACGGTGTAAGCCCTTATGGGATGGGGAAATGTCCCAATATCGATAGCACAAGGCGGCTTCTATGACCACAGTGACCCTGGACGTCTCCACAAACCAGTTACATGTTTGTTACCTGTGTTTCCTGGTTGTTTGCAGGAACTGTTTAGTTTATTTAATCCTTATTTGCAGGGCATTATGCAATTACAGCACACTGGGCACCAGATCTGCTGAGATGTGACTAAACCTCATCCTTGTGTGATGCACATTTCAAACTGAAGAGGCAAATGAAGAGCTTTGGGATTTAAGAAAACTTGTGTATGAGGAAGTGGTACATCAGCCCGTACTGCGCCTATCGCCCCTTTCAGTGGTTTGAGGCAATATTCGGGAAGGCCGATTAGCCAAATGAGCAGTCAATGCCAACTAAGGATGGAGGAAGGTGATCAAAGATATTGGACAATGTGTTTTCCATTCTAAAAAGGTTATATTCGTGATTTGAATCTCTACCTCACGTCAGCGTCTGGTGGCAACTCTCAATTTAAGCAAGCCACAGAAACCGCACAGCTTTAACCTACTCAATCGACAAACTACTCATTGAGTTGGACGTTTATTAGACCCTATCTTCTCAACCACAGATGAAGTAGAGATAAAGGAAACTATGCTACTTTTGAGGAGCAAGTGAAAAAAAAGGGAGGTCTCCTTATTAATACAGTACGGGACAAGGAGAATAGGAATAAAAGAATTTAACAAGTCCCAGTATTAAACTCTTGAAAAACCCAATCAAAACTATCAAACGTGAGCTCAAAATAGCGATTGAATCAAGACTGCGAGGAGCCGAGAGGGGTGCAGGGAGGCCGATTCAAGATAACCAGGTGAGATTTGTTTCCCCGATGCGGATTCCCATGCGTAAACTATCCCCCCAGACCTAGCCTAGCCTTGTGTTAATTTAAAGCTGTTAACGACATCTGAAATGATAATTATGGCGCTCACTTTTGATGTTTTATAAAACAGTATAAATAATACGAGATAATTAAGCCATGAAGGTAGACATTTAAATTAATAAAAAAAGTCGAGAATGGATAAGACTATGTACCACTGAAGGGGCAGGCCTTATTGATATAGCAACCTAAACGAAGATATCAATATCTATACTTTCCCGGTGAGCAGCGCTATGAAGGGATTCTACTTCAGAGGAAAGACCAAACAATACAATCATGATTCCACTAGTCAAGCGATAAATACAAGGAAGCGGTACTATGGTATTTTCTCTGATTGGAGTCATCAAACAATATAATCATTTTTCGGCCATGCTCGCACTGTAGAAGAGGAACGTAGCAATAAAAGCAATACCGTTCCCGACAATAGCCTTTAAAATTTAATTAAGCAGAGAGCCATAATACAGAATTTACTACTGTGCAGTAACAATGTTCAATGAATAGTGAGAACCAGCTAGGCTGTCAAGATAAAGCCATAAGATACAAATAATGTAATCCTTTGCAGGTCAAATTGAAAGAGACACTGCAAACGCAAAAACTCAGCACTGGTAGAAGTTAAAAGAATCCAGTCACTCTGCTAGGAGGGCCCCATAACCCTGTTGAAAGGGTGAGTACTATGTTCTAAATAATCAACTACAAGCAGACCACATTAGGTTCTTTATATAAAGATTCCTTTGTTTCTTTTGACGTGCAGGTAATAACTGTAATAATACCTGAATTATGATCTGCTTCACAGTAGTTTGCATGTAACCACATTGTGTACAGTATTAACTAGTGCACAACATATCCTAATGTGTATATATATGCTTCCTTATAGTGACATACTCTTTAAAATACGGTGGCCCCCCTCCGGCCTTATCCTCACTACTGAGTTCCTGAAATTTACAGGTAATACCGTATGACAGAGTCATTTATAAATTGTGGGCCCTTTATAACAAATTGATAAATTACAATTGGCTACTCAATTAATAGTCGTTTTCTATCATCTTATGCCCTTCTCAGAAAGGAATTTTACATTTGATTTGTTAGACCAGAGCGTATTTCCCTTGATCTACAACAAACAGACAACCTCCAATTAAAACGAGAGGGATAATTAACTTTCGCAGGTATGCACAATGGTTTATCCGCTTAAAGCTACCTAATAGTGACTTGAGGTCACATAGTTAGAAACCTAAATGTATAGCCCTCTGTAACTAAATGCCATATTACCAAACAATAGGATTGTATATTTGTGTAGAAAATAAAGTATAAGAATGTGTGAAAACACGACTGTGCCTTGAAAAAGGAAAAAGAAATGTGCTTTGTTAACAAGATCTATGGATGTATCTAATTGTACGCTTTCTCTGTATGTCCTGATAAAGGTGATATCGCAATACACCGAAACGCTGCGTCGACAACTTTGACAACTCTGAATTTTGTGGTTTTGACAACTTTGACAACTCTGAATTTTGTGTTTTTTTATTATTCTATATGTGTATTGGCACTTTTTAAAAAACATTGAAATTTTAATGTATGGCACTGTACCGATGTTACCCAACATCTATTTTATTGATTTGTAATAAATTGTTCAATTTAACAAACAACCAATGCTTTATTAATTTTTTGTAATCTCTTGTTTTCACTGTATGTTTAATATTGTATACTTTTCTATGCAGTTGGCACTTTGAGTTATGAGGGCAATATACAAAAGGGTTTTTCAAGAGTTGAATACTTTGACTTGTTAAGTACTTTTGAGGAGCAACCATTATGCTATCCTTTTTTATATGAATCTAGGGTGCATGAGATTAATAGTGGGTTCTAGAATTGATTGTTTCTTAAACAGAAATAATTTTTGCAGCTCATACAAACCTTGAAAAATCCAGTTGGGATGAAATTATAAACTGTTTCAATGACACTTTATTGAATTGATCAATCACCACAAAAAACTGAAGGGTAGAAGTAGGAAATCAAACTCTTGGTATACATCAGAACTCCAATTAAAGTTGAATGCTAAACAACTGGAGCATAGATGGTGCAAAACATACGACCCTACATTTAAAGAGAACTAGATAAACTTTCACTAGAATTACCAACAACATATTTGGAAAGCAAAGACAGACTATTCTTAGAGAAGAATGATAAACACCCAAAACGTTTGCAAGAGGCTTTTTAATATTCTAAAGGAGCTCAATGGTCCCTATATCCAAATAAAAAGTTTAATCTTTGCAGGATCTTTCTGAAAACATAGCCGCTTTCTTAGACAATCCTTTTAGAGATCTTGAATGATGAAGTCTGCCAGCTGCTAGCCTGAATCCTGCCAATACTACAAGAGACCAAACCAGGCGATTCAAAGATTTTGTAACTGGTTGCTATGGACTGGCTTTCAGCAACCGTAATTTCATGCGAGCATTCAGCCCCCCTCCCCCCCTACTGATTTGTACCCAGCATGGTGTCTGAAGAGACGAATCAATTTGATTTCCAATACTTTTATTCAGATCTTCAATATGCCATTAGGCTTTGAATGTTCCTACGGTATGGAAATCTGCTATTCAGAAATCACTAGTAAAAAAGCTTTTTTTCTAGTCTGGGTGACAAGCATACGATTGAGGACAATAGAGGAGTAACCCCTTTGATATTATTGGATTTGTCTGCAGCCTTTGATAGCATTGATAACACTATTTAGGTCTCTAGGCTTGCTAACATTGGAATCACTGGTATCAATATAAAATGGATAGTCTGTTTCGGAAAAACACAGACAATCTGTAGTCATGCCACCTTTCTGTGCAGAACGAAGGAAGACTAGCTGTGGTGTCTCACAGACTCCATTTTGCTACATTTACTATTTAAGCTATATATTTTGCAATTGGATAAACTGGAACATGATGCAGGAACTTTGATCTGCATGTATGCAGATGACACTCAACTGGTCTTCCTATTATCCAATTCAGATTCCTCATGCCCAGGTGACCAACATGGCCTGTGATATTCCCTGAGCATTATTCAAAGGTAGATATTGGTTAATTTTATGAAACTAAACCCTGATAAAACAAGCTGCGGCTTGCGCTGTGACAAAATAATGTTTCTTTAGGAAAATGATGGGCACATTTTATTACCAGTGAGCTCAGTCCACAACTTTGGCATTCATATCGATGCAGAGTTACCGTCAAACACCCATCTTAAGAATGTTTCCAAGTCCTCTATTTGGCAACTTTAAAATGTTAAAACCTTTCTTCCTTTTATTGACTCCATACATCATGTGACATTCGTGTAAATGTGCAGATCCAGTGTAGACTGGATTATGGCAATGTTGCTAACTTAGCATCCCCCAAAAATATTTTTCATTGGTTTCAATCAGTTCAGAATGCCACTGCTTGGCTCATCACTGGCTTCCCCAGAAAAACTCATATCACATTCTAAGCCAATTACATTGGTTACCAGTAGAAAAAAAGAACAACTTTAAGGCTGTAAACATCTTCCATAAGATTATCAATCAACACGCGACAAATTTCCTAACCAGCAAATTGTCTTTATATGCGCCCATTGAAGTCTTAGGCTCCGCAAACACTTTTCTTCTTAAAATCCCTAGATCTAGGACACGTACATTTCATGACCAAGCTGTTTCTACTGCAGCAACAATAATATGAACTCGTTGCTGATATTTCTTCCAGCTGAGTCCGATCTCCAGTGGTTTAGGAAACTTAAAAAAAAACCATTTAATTCTAACTTGAGTCACAGGTGTTCCCTGGCAAATAGGAGCCGTTGTCCAGGTGCAGTGATGCTTCAGAGGCCATGCTATTTACAAAGATGCTCCATGGCAGACTGTCACTGATTTGCTGCACTCTCACTGCAGTAGGAATAACGAAGCACATGCGCACACAAACACACAAAATGGTTACCCAAAGTTGCCTCTGATGAGAGTGCCTGAGGCAGAGATAAAGGCAAGCAACCATTGTCTGTTTTAAAAGGCTTCTGGGTAGTGGGTAATTTGTGCCAGTAGTTGCCGGTGGGCACCACTGGCACTTATTTGTGGGGCCGAGACTCATCTGTGTTGGTGCTGGGCACAAGCACTTATTTTTCAGTTAATTAGAGGATTAGACGCGACCATTGAAAAGATCTACAGAATTTATCATTTGCTATATTCAGAAATTGATGCGCTGAACTGAAGACCATCACTCAGTGCATGCCGTCAGTGTTACAGGTATGCAAGAGAGTGACAGAGACATGGTCCAATCCAGGCAGTTAACGGAGGCATACAGTGCGGTGCAGAGATATTTGTGAAACAGAGGAGATTTGCCACCCTGATAACTCATGCTTGAGTGGAGCCAACCCCACCCACCACCACCCTACAGGTGGGCCTGATGTCCAGCAGTGGCAGTTGGCACTGAATGGTATGGGTGGGGCGGTGGAGTTAGAAAAAAACAAAAATTTCACTTATCTGCCTGCCAGTCACTGGCTCTCCTAAGACCTCTTCTGTTCTTCTGTCAATGTACGCGGGCTCCAAACAACCCCAAGCCAATCACAACGCTGCTGTCACCAGCATGAAAGCAGCGTCATGATTGGTCTGAGCTCCCTGGCTCGGTGCTCAGATAGGAAGCAGGAGCCTGTGCTTGTTCTCCAGGCAAACTGGCATGCACACTTAAGTGTTACAACCACTCCTCCCCCTAAAGCCTCAGTATGTAAAAATAAAATAATAAGATTGTTTTATTATCATTTTATTTTTCCTTTTTGCACTGCTCGAAGAGTAGTGGAGCAGCGCTCCTCCTCTTTAGCGGAGGAGGGGCTGCTGATGTCCAGCGCACTTTCTGAGGAGGTGAGTAATCTAGACCATTCGAAGAGAACTGCAGAAAAGAGAGGAGCGGCTGTGCATGCTGCCCTGGTGCAGGCAGCCTACTTTGATAAGAGCATCATTTCTCTCTTTGGCTCAGAGCGCTTTCGTTCTCACAACCCATTATAGGTGTTAGATCTGCAGTGCACCATGTTTTAAGGCCCTCAGGCCTCATCGATGCACTCGACTTAGACAGTCAGGTCATCCTACGTCGCAGAGAATAAGTGAGACTATGCACACTGGGCGCCACAAGTTGGGCCTTTGTATTATCTGCATCCTGAGAAAAGGCCCCAAATAGTGAAAAGTGCATTGTAGCAGTGCTGAGAAGTGCAGGCACTATCCCTTTCAAATAAAAGTGCAGGTACTCATTACCTGACAATAACTGCCCATTTAAAGCAAGGGCATAGTTTAGTCAGTGAGATTCAGGGGGTGTGAATCCATCTTAAAGCTTAAAAAAGCGGGGAAAAACCAACACAGGCGCAGCTGACCAGACTCTGGGCACCCTGACCCAAATCTCAAGCCAGGAATGCATTTTGGGGCGGGGGAGTGGGGGTATCAAACCCCAAACGCATCCCCTGAAGCTATGGCTCCGATTTAAAGCACTTAATGTAATCCCTATTATTTTAATTGTTTATAGATAGCACGATTTATAGAGTAGCGAGCTTCAAATGAACTGCCATCTTTCGATTTGAGGAGTCCTTTCCTTTACAGCTCCAAGAAGCTTTCAGAGCTTGGTACCCAGTGCAGCTTCATCCCATCATAGAATAGCAAATCAGGACACCTGAGCATAAAAAGTGATGTGCTCAATGCGTGAGGCTGACATCACTTTCACAAAGGCCTTCACTGTCAGTGAACCCTGCTCCCTGATCATGAAGAGAATTACCAGCCTTCATCTGAAAGCTGCTGCAACCTTGAAATGCAGGCCTTCAAAGTGCATACTGGGATTACTGACCGACAACGGTACACCCTTATGTTTGCTGGGTGAAGATGTGTTTTTGTGACATTGCGGCCTTCCATAGTACTCAAGTCACTCTAAAATGTCTCGCATTAACTATGTTTGAAGCCACACTGTGAAGTCATCTAATCTAATTATAGTTTGTGTGATTTGATTTTGGGTAATATCAAGCCTACAGGCCCATGATGATATTTCTGATGATGTCAGCACAATGCGAATTGTTGGTTGCAAACCTAAAACAAGCATTTGCAATGCAACGGTCTCGGGTTTAGTTAAGCTTAAGCAATTCTGTTTGTAATTAGGTCACTTTTAGCTTTCCTTTTTTTGTGTTTTTTTAAACGTTTATGTACATACCATGCATATGTATGTATATGTATGCATGCATTCATATTGGTATTTATAAAGATATGCAGCTGTTTATATATGTTTATATCTTTATATATGTATGTGTATATAATATATATATATATATATATTTATACACATACATACGCATTACCTACTGGCGGTCGCCAGTAGGTATATATAGTTAGGATTTTTTCTCTATGGGATTTTTGAAAATTCTATGTCTAATAACTTTGGCGTTTGTGGACGGAATTGGCTGAAATTTTCAGGAAAATGGCACATTTTGTTTCTGAGCAGCTCCTGACAATTTGGGGGGTGTTCGTCAAGGGGGGGCCGAGAAAAAAGGGGGGTCCCAAAACGCGTTTTTCCCATGTTAATTTCCATAGGGCGGTTGGCCTCACTTTTAGCTCGAACGGCTGAATGAACTTGGCAAAATTGTAGGGACTGTTAGCCCGATGTGCCTTTGCTAGGTCTCAATATATGTGCTCCAGTGGATTTTGATAAATTAACGTTCAAAAAAATATATATATCTGTAACAGCGTCCCGGGTAGCGCTCGGTTCGCGTACTTTTCGCGTAACGGAACTTTGCGAAGCGAAGCTGATTGGCTCTTCGGTGTCTGTGAACATTCTAAACAGTCCGGAGCGGCCGCCATCTTGTCTCTCGGTAGGATTGAGAGACAAGAGGAGGCCAAAACGAAGGGGGAAATGACCATAAGGGGGCATAGTAGATCCTCCCTGACCCCCTAGGTTTGATGTGGAGGCTTTAAAAGGGCCCCGCGGGGCAAAAAAAAAAAATAGTTTTTTTGCGTTATCAATAGTGTTGTCCGTATTCCCAGTCAGTACCCTTCCCCGCCCGCCATGTGCACAAAGACCGCATACATCCCCCATAACGTCAAAGCTATGTAACTAGAACGTCATAAGGAGTTGCAAGTCGCTCCCATACTGGCGCAATTTTGGTCGAGGCCAGGCAGGTTCAGAGTATAGTTCAATGTCTCCAGTAAGTAGTGGCAGGACCAGAATCTTTTCGGCAGTTCTGGCTTCGTCATTACGAGCACTAGAAAACAAGACATTCTGGGCAATACCACCCTTGACGCAGCCCTTTATTGTACAAGATGGTGTCTTTCAAAAGCCAGGGGTATAGGAGTATGTAACAAGCGAGCCATTTAATTGAAAAAACTAAACGTGACAAACGGTTGTAGGATCAGTGAAGGTTGATTTTTTAATTGAAAGTATAACAGGATCAGTTACAATAAAATCGTCTATACGCAAAACATGGCCGAGTATCATGGCTAACATTACTTCGAAGCTTTATTAATACAATAATTAATAATGAAAAATCTGCATCAATAGGGTTGTCCGTATTCCCAGTCAGTACCCTTCCCCGCCCGCCATGTGCACAAAGACCGCATACATCCCCCATAACGTCAAAGCTATGTAACTAGAACGTCATAAGGAGTTGCAAGTCGCTCCCATACTGGCGCAATTTTGGTCGAGGCCAGGCAGGTTCAGAGTATAGTTCAATGTCTCCAGTAAGTAGCGGCACGACCAGAATCTTTTCGGCAGTTCTGGCTTCGTCATTACGAGCACTAGAAAACAAGACATTCTGGGCAATACCACCCTTGGCGCAGCCCTTTATTGTACAAGATGGTGTCTTTCAAAAGCCAGGGGTATAGGAGTATGTAACAAGCGAGCCATTTAATTGAAAAAACTAAACGTGACAAACGGTTGTAGGATCAGTGAAGGTTGATTTTTTAATTGAAAGTATAACAGGATCAGTTACAATAAAATCGTCTATACGCAAAACATGGCCGAGTATCATGGCTAACATTACTTCGAAGCTTTATTAATACAATAATTAATAATGAAAAATCGGCATCAATAGGGTTGTCCGTATTCCCAGTCAGTACCCTTCCCCGCCAGCCATGTGCACAAAGACCGCATACATCCCCCATAACGTCAGGGCTAAGTAACTAGAACGTCATAAGGAGTTGCAAGTCGCTCCCATACTGGTGCCATTTTGGTCGAGGCCAGGCAGGTCCAGAGTATAGTTTAATGTCTCCAGTAAGTAGCGGCAGGACCAGAATCCTTTTCGGCATTTCTGGCTTCGTCATTACGAGCACTAGAAAACAAGACATTATGGGCAATACCACCCTTGACGCAGCGTTTTATGCTACAAGATGGTGTCTTCCATTCAGAAAATATTGTTGGCAGCATTTTGAAAGGAAAGATAAACGGCTGTTCTCCTAGTGAGTCTCACATTGTTACATTTATGAAGAATGTTGAAGAGTAGTATGTTGAAAATCTGAAGCCATCGTTCTACAAACTCTCAACCAGCCTTGGATGGAAAAATCCTGAAGAATGTACAAACTGAAAACCAGTTTTTGTTTGCATAGCATCAGCAGCAACACTTGAGTCAGCTTTGTGTGTGAAGCCGCCATCTTGATCCAATCAATACCGTCCCGTTGCACACATTCAGGGACCAGGCCGCAGGACGTGTCTTCAGGTCAAACCGATTGTGGGACAAGGTCAAGAATGGAAGAGTCACCAAAGGGCAAAAAGTTCCGCCGGACCCCGGGAGCCGGCCACCTATGTCGGGGCGATCTCAGGCCACACCAGGGCAACAAGACTTGGGGAGGGGGAAGGAGCCAAGCGCCCCCTCCCAGTCCGCGCCACCACACCGCCTCTCGGGGGCCTCTGTCAAGCGGTTCAGGGAGGCACCGCATTGCTTTCCAATGCAGTCAGGTCCTCAAACAGCCCCCACTTACACTCACCTATGAAAATCTTACTATTGATGCTTGACTGAGACCAAGGAGATCAGAGTGCATGTCTGTGTAAGGTGATGTACCTCTGGGGAAACAAGGTCACAAATGGAAGAGTCGCTGTATCGCAAGAGTGGGTGAAATTTTGCCGGATGGCGGGTGAGACGCTGTAATAGCAAGAGCAGGCGCAACTCAGCTGGCCCGAGAGAGACTTGGGGAGGGGGCAGGAGCCAAGCGCCCCCTCCCAGTCCGCGCCACCAGACCGCCCCTGGGGGGCCTCCGTCAAGCGGTTCAGGGAGGCACCGCAGGCAGCCGTTCTTCAGATCAGTGGCACTCACCGGCAAGGCTCCCCTCCTTTAGCAGTGATCGTTGGCGCTGTGGTTGCGGCCGGAGGCTCCTGCTTAGTCAACGCCCCGGCCTCTCCATGTCGTAGGCCGCAAGAGTGGGCGCAACTCAGCTGGCCGAGCGAGACTTGGGGAGGGGGCAGGAGTCAAGCGCCCCTTCCCAGTCCGAACCAATGAAAAGTGTTATTTTTAGGTCACATGACCTAGCCTTACATCATTAGGAACCCAAAAGTCAAATGAACCAATGAAAAGTTTTATTAACAAGTCACATGACCTGTTATGCTTACATTACGCGCTCCGCGCCGCGCCCCGGATCGCTTCCGGGTAGCTGCTTTTCGCGCCTCGCGTACCGGAGCACTTCGGGGTGCGCTAACGCGGCGCGTCATATGACAGAAGGGACAGGCAACAAGAACCATCAGTCAAAGAGGGAGGGCAAGTTCTTCTCTACCGGGTCACGTTGGGGCTCCACCGGAACTGATCGAATTGGTAGTCTACAGTGTTTCTGGATGTTTCAGACTGAAGCTGGCGTCAGCATGAAAGCACCACCATCTCGTGACTCCGTCGTGGCCATTCCGAAAGCAATCATGGCAGTCGCTCCCCACCGTAAGTCTGCGGGAGTCGGGGGCCCCGGTGACTCTTGTAGAATCTTCAAGGGTGAGGGGACGCTTTTGGGAATGGGGCCCATGCCCTAGCAGTCAAGCGTCCGAGTTCCAGGGTTGCCCAGAGCCATCCTTGCAGGCCAGGCCCAAGTCTGTGGAGTCGACCGTCATTTCCTGAGCTCCGTGGCAGCCGCCTCGCGCTGTACTGCAATAGTGGGTGCAATTCATCCGGATGGCGGGTGAGACGCTGTAATAACAAGAGCAGGCGCAATTCAGCTGGCCGAGCGAGGCCCTGTGCCGCAGGAGCGGGCGCAACTCAGGTGGCCGAGTGAAGCGCTGGGGTGTAGCTGATAAACCTCCACCTGGGGAGGTGGGGGAGGCTCGTTCGCGCCGCCTCTCCCTTTCAGTGCACCCCACGCCGTGTCCTGGCGCAGGTATATGTGATGGTTGGACCAGGGCACCGCAGGACGTGTCTTCAGGTCAAACGGATTGTGGGACAAGGTCCAGAATGGAAGAGTCACCAAAAGGCAACAAGTTCCGCCTGACCCCGGTAGCCGACCGCCTATGTCGGGGGCGATCTCAGGCCACACCAGGGCAACAAGACTTGGGGAGGGGGCAGGAGTCAAGCGCCCCGTCCGAGTCCGCGCCACCACACCGCCCCTCGGGGGCCTCCGTCAAGCGGCTCAGGGAAGCATCGCAGGTAGCGGTTCTTCAGATCAGTGGCTGTTAGCAGTGATCGTTGGCGCTGTGGTTGCGGCTGGAGGACCCACTTAGTCAACGCCCCGGCCTCTCCATCTCGTAGGCCGCAGAGTAGTCGGGGAGAAATCCCGGGAACGGCGGCATGCATTTGGATCGCTGTTGCAGCAGGCTGCCATGTAAATAGTTATTTAATAAAACGTTTTACCCTGTTACTTTGCTGGTGTGTTGTATATATTTATAATATTTGCATAGTGTTTGTCGTTGTTTTGGGCGGGGTGGGCGGCAGAGCCGAGCTGTCTTGCAGCCATCATGGCGTCGAGCTCAGTTCCTCTCACTAGTTTCATATTTCTCATGAGGGGTTGTTCCTAAGGTTTCTATTTTAGCGAGGTCAAAAAGAGATCCCATTAGTGGCCTACTGATTTAGCTTGATTCCTTTTGTTGTTTCTAAAGATTTTTCACTATCTGCAAAGACTAAACAGAGTATTGCGACTCTGTGCTTGTTTGTAAATAGAGAACCAAAGAGAACCAATTCTAAAACAGTAAATGCTTGGATAACAAATCAAATGGAGAGGGAAGCAGGCACGACGGATTACAACGGGGGCAAAGGCCTGCGTTACCTACCCTTCACTATCTGCAAAGAGAGAATACTCCTAAAAGAAAAGAGGGGGGAGGGAGGGGGGGGGGCAGCGTTCAAAGCACATCAGCGTGCATAGACACGAACATGTTTTTACCTACCACGTACTTGACATTTTAAAGCTTTTGATATTTGCTATTAAAAAACCATTGAAATTCACTGAAAAAACCATAGGTTATAGACCATATATAGTTAGGAATTAGCATTTACAAAACCTTATTTTACTCACACAAAACCATTGAAATTGTATGAGTAACTCCATGGATGAGTGACAATCTGTGAGTGTCTTTTTACACTGATTGTATCTAAGGTTATATTAGAGTCTGAAGAGGTTCATTGTATTATCACATGAATGATATTATCAGTGATGTTGTCAGTGATGTCATTTGAGTTGTCATCAGTGATGTCATCAGTAATGTCACTGACCATGTCATGAATGATGTAATATGTGACATCATCAGCAGTGGATTGCGGGTGCGCGATATATAGTTAGTGCAACTAACTATATATGGAATTTCAATGGTTTTGTGTGAGTAAAATAAGGTTTTGTAAATGCTAATTCCTAACTATATATGGTCTATAACCTATGGTTTTTTCAGTGAATATATATATGCATATATATATATATATATATACACATGTTATGTACATGAAGGTTTTACAAACACTAATAAAAGTAAAGCTAAAAAGCCACCTGATTACAGGGATAAGTCCATAAAAAACGGAATGCCGCCAATAAAAAATGGATGTAGTGGGAAACAAATTTGCATATTCAAACACAGAAAAAGCGAAGCTTGGCAGGTCCGTCTCCAGCCGCGGAGGGCATTAAGGGGCTTAAACTCGAGACTGGTCGGCTGATATCCCTCATGAGGGTCGCGCACTTGGAAGTGGCTTGTCTGCCCTCCAGGCTTTGCCCTCTCGGAGATCAATTGCGTAATCCCAGTAGAGACACTGCTGTTCAAATGCACCTCCTTTCAATTATTTAAACTTGAAGTGCCCATTGCTTTCCCAGGACGGTGACCCTTAGAAGCCTCGCCGCCAACGTTTGATCTTAGGCGCTCCCTGCTTCTGCGGTATTAAGAGTCAGCACCATTTGCTGTGCCATTACACATACCCTAGGTAGATCTGTCACTTCAGTCCGTACTTGGAGAACCCATAATATTCCAGTATGGCGACCCATGCAAATCGGCAATACAGCATACTCCTAAAGCTCCAGTGCCGACCCCTTCAGTACTGTGATAATGCATATCATTCTACTAAAACAACTATCTCAACCTTCAGCACATTGAGGAAAAGGAAATCATATTGTCTATGTTTGCCAGAGCCCTTTAGTGGAGGTTCTTTAATTCTGGCAAGATGTTGACCTCTTCTGTGTCTTTAAAAGGCACATTTCTGTGAGACAATATTGTTTACCTACCTCTATCCCCGACCGTCTATGGCTTGCAACAGAAACCAGAGCTTATAACCAAACTTAAGCGGCAAAGGATTCCTTGGTCATGGGCAGTAATGGAACACGCCCAGGAATCCCAAGAGTGAATGCTGCAGGTGGTGTAACGGATACATTTTTCTCTGCCTTACCTGAGCAGAGCTGGGCAGTATGAGGAACGCTGCTGTACCAGCACCACAGGGCTTTCGGTTGACATTGGAGGACCAGCGGAGTGGCCTCTGAATGCGTGAGCTGAGGGGATTTAGTAAACTTGGCGCTTCAGAAACATTTATAACTTCTCCACATTGTTTGTGCATGACACTAATTTGTGCCTACGACCTACTGCACATTCAAACTGCCAGCAAATAACATCACAGAAATCATCCCTGAGCCTAAAACCAGGTTAGAATTACATCGCAGACAATTGGCGGAGGGCGCTTGGGGGCGGGCTTGTGCTTCCATTTGTTTGGCAGACTGACTCTAAAAACAGGTGTGCTGGCCGTAGTGCCGAAATGGAAGTGCCGAAAGGCTTATGGAAATAGGTCTTCAAGCGCTTGTTCTTAGAAGATCATGGTGCTCTGACTGTCAACTCTCATTATTCTAAGGGAGTCTAACATTAGTCTCAAACGGGGCTTGCAGGCCTTCAATTGCCGGCTTTGGAGCCGGTGGAACCAGGTACAGCGTCACTGCCGCGATGATACCAAAAGTAAAGAAATGGAAACAAACATCTATTTCCATTCTTTCGGTATAATCGCAGCCCCCGCGCTTTACTCTTAATGTTACAAGTAAAGCGCGGGTGCCGCGAGTATACCAAAAGTAAGGAAATGGATGTTTCTTTCAATTTCTTTACTTTTGGTATCATCGAGGCACAGCCGCTTTACTTGTAACATTAAGAGTGCTGCGATTATACGAAAAGGAAAGAAAAACAAGCGCCTGACTTCCTGCTGGCATAAACTGTTCCTTATCTTCTTTATGGGGCCATCTGGACCCATAAAGAAGATAAGAAACCTTTTACGCCAGCATTAAGTCAAGTAAGCCAGTCTGAAAAGGTCGGGGCTTAAAAAGAAAGAAGAACGTCACTAGGACCTCTTCTCCAATGACTGGCCACCATTTTGCAAGAACTGTGACGCCAGCCAATGGAAAAGAGGGGCAGGCTGAACCTGGCTAGTGAAACTTACTGAATATCATTAAATCTCGCAAGCTCGACTGCGCATGTGCGCAGTCTTTCGCAGGCCGAGACCTAAAAAATACATAAGTGGCATGAAAGGCATGTATATGAAAAGGGGACTGGAACGCTCTACATTTGTCCTCCTCCATATAACGTTTGATTTTAGAGTTGGTAGAATAAAGTTTCAGCTTTAGCTAGGGTAGCACATGGAGAATATACGTGGTTTAGAATGCATTATTTAACCCCTTCGCTGCGGCGGCTATTCCACCACAACGCTAAGGGGGTGGGGCGGCCGCGCGGCGGCTCCATACTAGTGACGGAACCGCTCCGTCACAGCTCGCGGGTGAGCTGTGCTTGTGACGGAACGGTTCCGTCACTAACCCGCCCGCCCATTAAAGCGTCAGCGCCGGCGCGTAATCAGCGCCGCGCAGGCGCGGCGAGCGGGCCGTGACGGAACCGTTCCGTCACAAGCACAGCTTACCCGTGGCTTGTGACGGAGCGGTTCCGTCACAAGCATGGAAGAGGTTAATAGCTGCAGGAGATAGTGGCCCTCGCCCAAGCGCAGCTTCCCATTACATGATTTAAGCACCCCTGTGGGCTAGAGGAGGCGATGAATAAATAAAATAGCGCTCAATGACTTATAATGCAGACCGCGTAACGCCACAAGTAAAAGGCCCAGTCATTATGGAAGGTTACAAATGCAGCCAAAGCGGTACCAAGGAGGGACTACTAAGCCTTTTTACAAATGAAAAGCAATGATTTGCAAGGACAGTAACAGGAGCCGATTGGAAAGAGGGGAGAGGAAATGTGGTGCTTCAAGTGCCTAATTTGAGCCAATGGTTTCTGGTGCCCAGCACATTCACATTCATTTTTCGTAGACACTATAAGATTAAGTGACTTGCTCAGAATCATAGGATGTAGAGTGCACACTGAGACTCAAACCTGGTTTCCAGGCTACAAAGTTGGCAGCTTCCTCTCCCCTCTTTCATGATTGGTAGTCGGTTCTGTTTTAGGCGGTGCTAACAGGAGAAATGGGCTGGTGCAGGCTGGCTCCTGACGAGAGCCTTGGGACTTATTTTTGTACAAATTAACCACTGGGTGCTTCTATGCCATACTTCAACACAGCATGGCCCGCAGAGCAGCGCATGCCCTGCCTGGACTCGGCCTAAAAACAATGCCAAGCATTGAAAAGTAATAGTATTTTTAGCCCCTCCTTTTCTTTCAACTAGCTTGTAAATAATGTTCTACCGGCCAGAGCACGTGATGGTGTACAATGTCACGCATGAAAGAAACATTTTAGATTTAAGCATACTGCTCTGTTTTTTGGCAGTGTTAACTTGGGTCCATTTTGTTTTAGAGTGGTCTGTCTATGACATCAACTATAAATATCGGACCGTGCACAAGCTGGCTTTACTGCATCAAGCAGTTATTGTTGCGTTTGTTTAAAATGCCAATTGAGCATGTGTATTTGTAGGATGTACTAAGGCCCATCTGAACAGCGGTGGCCTTCAAATTCTGTTTGAGATGAATTCGGGATTACCCACACCTGCCAAGTGCCCAATGTCATAAGTCAGTGTGACATCTATAGCCATTTCTTGCTTTCTAACCAAAAACAGCACCTTACCTTCTCAAATATATGGTTTTTCTTTTAATATGGTATGGCCTTGGCTTAACCATCCTTGCATTCAAAGGTCTCTTGGCTGACTAGGTTTCCACGTGACTTGGGACCTCTTGGTAGCTACGAGCACTTGTTTGGGGCTTGGGCCTTTTTTTTGCGTCTGGATACACCTGTGTTCGAGTCAGAGAAACTGCTGCCTAATTGACAGTCTGTAGTGTGAGGGATGTGCAGAAAGCACCGAGTAGTGTTGTCCTACTTTAACTTATCCAAGAGGTGATAACCTGGGTGATTGTCTGACAAGCACCTTTGGCTGGCAAGGAGTCCGTCTTATTGGCCTGCCTATGGGGGGCTGGGGGGGGGGGGGGGGGGGGGGGGGGGGTAGAGGTAAGGAAAACAAGCTTCACTCTGAGTTGTGACGGATGCCTAACTCAACATCCATGTCCTTAAAACGAATTGGTCTTCTTAAGATAGCCAATACACGTCTGACTTACTTACACACCCTAATGATTTGGGTCATTCCTCAGAACCTTGGTGACTCCTCTTCCCTCTTTACCTTAATGCTAACTCTAGTGTCATATGAATGTGTTTACATGTTGTTGGTGTAAAAGAAGGACGGATATAACCTATTTGCCAGGTGGCATGGAAGTTAAATTCCATGCGTGGGCAGAATTATGTATTTACATTACACATATATTTAACAAACATATATGGATGCCAGGAGCACCAGTGTGCTTTGGCTGGGCTGTAGCTTAAAAGCACTGCAGTAAAACATGGAAAGGAAAGTTGCAAAAAGAAAACCTATTTTTATATATTAAGGTAACATTAAAATATGCCTTGTAAACCCACAGGGGTAGGCCCTCATTAAAACGTGGCACACTACATATTGGAAATAGTGTGTGCACATAGTGACTACAAATCCAAATTCTGTCTTCACTGCGTAAATTAAGCTGGATTTTCTATGAACCAGCCTAGGTAAAAGTAAGCGAAATTATGTAGTTATTTTCCACTTTGTTTTATAAATCTAATTTAATGCTGAGAGTTGATTTTTGATACCTTTAGTAGAAAAGAAACGTTACGAAAATATACTCTGTGCTGTCTGAGCCAAAATTTTCTGAGAACAAAGTGTTGTCACTCATTCCACCTCCAGGGGTCCAAAACACATTCTTTACTGGAGCCACCAACCTTGCTTCCCAGGGAGCAATAGCCTGGAGTCGGGGCCCCAAGGAGGGAGGGGTGCTGTCATCAACTGGCCAGTTAAAAGTGATTAGCTATCTTAATGGTAAACAGGAACAACTGTCAGAACAAAGGCCAGCCTTCACACTACCACCTTTAACCCAAAGATGCAAATTTTATTTATTTATTTATTTATTTATTTTATATTCTTATAAAGCGCCAGAATAGACCCCCGAAGGGGTATCTCCGCGCTGTTGCTGCAAAGGGAGTGATCTGTACTGGAATGTCCAGTGGTGGTTTGTGAGCAGGCGAGACATTAATTGCTGGGAAACAGGTATGTTTTTAAGACTTTCCGAAAAGTCAGGTGGCTGGTAAGTGATCTTAAGTCTGGGGGCAGAGAGTTCCAGAGTACTGGTCCGGCATGGGCCAGCACACGGCCACCTTGTCTGGTCTTCTACACTCTGGGTACCTGCAGTAACTGCTGGTTGCTGGAGTGCAAAGAACGCCCGGGGATATAGGGCTGGAAGATTTCAGTCAGATATTTAGGGCCCTCCCCTATCATGCGCTTGTGGATGGTGCATAGAGTTTTAAACTGGACTCGTTTCCTCACAGGAAGCCAGTGGAGTCTAGCCAGCAGGGGACAGGAGGGAGTCCTAGGTGGAGCGTTCAGGACAATCCTTGCTGCTGTGTTTTGGATTACCTGTAATTTGTGAAGTTGTTCCTCGTTTGCTCCAAGGAGCAAGCCGTTACAGTAATCCACCCTGCTGATGACAAGAGCCTGTACAAGCGTTTTCCTATGATGGTCCGGTAAGTAGGGGAAGACTCGTCTTAACATCCCAATAGCCCGAAAGCAGGTGCTGGGCTGGAAGTGTCTGTTCCCATTCCAAGCCCATTCAAGACTTTCTGTCTCCAGTCCCAGCTGGTAGAAAACCAGCTCTTGGCTTGGATAGACGACCTAATCTAAACAGGGGAGTAGTTTCTGGAGAGCCAGAACAACTTCTGGAAGCAGGGGTTAATTATTTTGGATGTAGGATTTCTGCTAATTTTAACAGTAAAGTGAAAATGAAGTTCTGCAAAAGAAGGTGGATATAGGGCAAGGAAGTAGACCCGTTTGGGAAGGCAAAAATGATCCAATCACCGGTTGTTGCACAGGATAAGAGTAGCACCTCACCAACACGGTCTAAGAATTCTCCTGGACCCAGGAAGAAGACAACTGAAGAAAGAAAACAGAGTGAGAAGAAAATGATTGAAGGACACCGAACTCTTGCTGTCACTGAGGAACAAGAACTGGTCTCCAAAAGTGCTGTTCAGGCTTCTTCAGTGACATAAATAAACAAAGCAGAGTGGCTTCTAGCTCCAAGAAGGCCCAGCTGACCACTAAGGCCCTGACCATGCAGGAACACTGGTTGGAAAGAGACCTGATGCCCTGAAGCTTCTTTTGAGGGCCCGAAGGCTGCTGAACAGGCAATGAGAACTTTTCCAGCATTTGGAGTAAAATGGGATTTTTTTTTTTAACTCTAAAGGACTCTAGAGGATAGGAACAATGTGCTTTTGCTTGTACAGGGAGGTCACATTCAAGGCGGGCTAGAAAACTAGGTTGTAGTAAGGTGGTAAATGCGTTGATCAAGCAATCATACATTTAAAAAGAGCCGAAAATCACCTTTAAGGGTCTCCATTAAGCCTTGTGGCGCACTGGTGGCTACAGCCTCCAGCCTTTCCCCACTGGTGGATTATAAGTACCTAAAAAGTGACTTTAGTCAAAGGGAAAACCATGGACTGGGGTAAGGTAGCAAATCTATTGGTATCTACAAAATCTATCTTTGTCTTACTCTGAACTTTTGGTGCCCAAACCAATATCTTTGAAGGACCCTGCCTGACTCATTCTCCTCCGTACTTGTCCTGCTGAAAAAATGAGTTCCCAAAAGTAACAAGCATTTACAATGCATAAGGTCTCGCAGCATTAAAGTTAGAGTTACTGGCATTGTAAATGACAATGCTTTGCATTATTTATTTTTTTTAATTTGCAATTGGTATATAAACATTGTTTGTGAATGGTTAGCTGTTGCTACCCATTTTATCAGCAAAAATCATCATGTTGCCTCTGAGAGCTGCCCAACTCCTTGGAAGGGAGGCTGCACGATGAGGCTGCACTGAATGTTTTTTAGGTCCGACTACAGAAAGCTTTAGCGGTCTCAAAGACCTATTGTTACCACACAACTGATGCACACACCCCAAACACAGACTCAGAAAGGGGCTTTTTCCAGATGGGGAAATGAAACCCAGGGCCTGCAGCTACAAGCAACGCAGGCTGAGACACAAATCCTCAATGAAAGATCAAGCTTACTGACAGTTTAATGCACATTTCGAGCTTTTCACGGAAAGGAAGGCGCCCAGAGGCATTCAAGTTAGGAGTGTACGCTGTGCAAGATACTCGGTGGCCTTCCTGGTGTCACAAGAGCGTCAGGGAAAAGGGAGAGACAGTCACAAACATCAGTCTCGACACTGCCTCAAGACAACAGTCCTGGATTCCTACCTTGGGGCCCTAGGTAGATCTCAGGGCTGCCTAGGTGTAGAGCGCTGCAGTTCAATAGTTGGTATTTGGGCGGGGGTGAAGGATGCAGCCAATGGGAAATAATGGTTTGTCGCAGACGTACCATCGTCCTATTAAAGCGATTTCCGGTGAGATACCGCGGCCAGATGCTCGGCTTCTAGCCACCTCGAGTATCTTCAAAGCTGCTGGGACCCACCCTTTTCAAGTGACTTTCTGCAACATATTAAAACTGCTAGGCGCCACTTCAGAACAAGCTTCTAGCAGCCTCGTCATTCTTCCGAGCTGCTGGGCTGGAAGGTTAGCCACCCATTCTGCTTGTAGCTAAATCATTGTCGTCAAAGCGGCTGGGAAGCATTCAATCACAAGGCTTCTAGGCGCCTTGATAGCTTCCCAATTGTTTTGCCCAGATAGGGGCGGGAAATCCTCAGTAGAGGGCAAGGGTGAGGGGGAGTTTTAAAGGTCCATCAGGAGGCCTGAGAGCACAACAGCCTTAATCCCTTGCTCCTCAAAAGAATGATTGACGCTCCTACATTCACGCGCTGGATTGCAGAACCAGCCTTTCCAAAGTTGATAAATTAAGTACCAGTACACTTAAAAAACAAAACAATACCAGGCCCGAAACAGCAAACACCCTCTCAAACAAACATTTAAAAACTGGCGCGCCGTTTCCTTTTTTAATGCGTAATTTATTGGTAGCACCTCACGAATAAAGAAAAAGAGAAAATGCTTCCGCCTGAGCATGACAATCAATGACCCACCATGCACAAGCGTCGTGTGTTGCACTGGACGTGCCCGCCACCCACCCACCCACCATGTACAAGCGTCGTGCGTTGCACTGGACGTGCCCGCCTCCCACCCTCCATGCACAAGCGTCATGCGTTGCACTGGACGTGCCCGCCTCCCACCCTCCATGCACAAGCGTCATGCGTTGCACTGGACGTGCCCGCCACCCACCCGCCCTCCATGCACAAGCTTCGTGCGTTGCACTCGTCCTGCCACACAACCTCTGGCGCCAGAACGCACTAAAGTCCAGAAAACTGGCTGACAGGAGGGAAAGAAATGCTGACAAGAGCAGCTCTGGATGGGAGGTTTGTTTTTACTGATTCATTTACCAGAAGAAAAGAAACTAGCACGTTCACTTTTCACTGCCTCTTACAAAGACGCACATCTTTGTTTGGGGTTACGCTGCAACACCTGGAAATGCCGCCGAAAAGGCGGAAATGGGGTATTACCACCGCCGTCTTTTTTCCCTATTCACCTGCTCAGAACAGACTGCGCGCGGGTCTGCTCTGTGATCAACCTATTAACTCAGCCCACTCCCCGCAGAGATCGACAGTTCCATTGGGCTCCACAGCCAGCCAATGGCGGCGCCTGTTTACCTCCAGCGGAGAGGAAGAGCGCGCAGCACGAGCAGGCCGTGTGTGGAGCTGAGAGGGGCAGGAAGAGTGGGGCGCGGCTTCGAGCAAATCAGCTTGCGGGTGTGCGGCGGCGGCGGAGCGGACAGTGGAAAGAGGGCGCGCGGAGAGTGTGTGAGAGAGGAAGCAGCGAGTGGGCAGGAGCCAGAGGGACAGCTCGCGCCGGCAACAGCTGATCAGTGAGCTACAGAGCCTGGTGCTGCAGCAGGCACAGTACTGTGAGTCCTTTATACGCTTTATGGAGAACCAGGGGCATTCAGTATGCGGCGGCGGCGGGGGGGGCGGCGGCGGGGGCGGCGGGCTCTGTATCTATGCGTGCGTGTATGTGCGCTCGTGTGTGTGTGTATGTGTGTGTGTGTGTGTGTATGTATGTGTGCGTGCCTGCCTGCGCGTGTGTGAGTGTGTGTGCCTGTGTGCATGTGCGCGCGTATGTGTTTGCCTGCATGCGTGCCTGTGCACGTTCACGCACCCAAATCCAGCCAAATCGGCAAGGCGCCAAAGCGCGCCCACGAGGTCAAATCTCCGGCAGGAGAAGCGCGTGACAGTCTGCTGTCCACATTCCCGGAAAAGTGATTACATAAGTTGTCGAGCCCTAGACAGCCAAGCTTCGCTTTGCTTTCGTCTAGGCTCGACCTAAAAATGACCCTCTGTATAACTGACCTCTGCTCCATTGTGACTGGCCTGAAAACGCAACTCTTTTGACTCCTGTGCATTGCAGTTAGCCGATACTGCGATTTGATACACCTGTTCACTTGCTATTTAAAATAAGTACCTCTGGCCTTTCTATTTGATTACAGTCATACCTTGCCCATTTAATGTTTTGGGGGATCTGTGTCTACCACTTATGTCACAAAACGTTTGTTTTTTTGTGCAGACCTAAGGGTCCAATTCTTTACTTACGAAGGTTTCGGGGTTTTGATCTACTAGGAGATTGAAATGTCACCTCCTCCCTCCCCCACATCAAACTATACAATTTAGATAAATATATCGCATGTACACTAGGTATAGTCTCTTTCGAATTAGGTTAAGTGGTTTTTCTCAATAAAGAAAGTCTATTTTCGTAAAATACTGTGCGACCTACTTTCTATGTGACCCTACAAGTAAAGTGTATTCAACCACTCCATAATATTTGTGAATTTTCTATTGAAGAAACATAATTGAAAATAAATGCTAGAAATTTTGATTTATAGATGTTATTGACTTTCTAGGACTGGATTACATTTTTATATAAAAATATTTTATTTTAGAATCCCAGCATTGAGTATGCTGCTTACTATCATCTCTTCTTTTGTTTTATTTGTTTTTTTGATTCTCTTGATTGGATCTATTTTATCAGTTGTCCAATGTATGTTTGAAACAGTTCCTTCAGTTGTTTTTGTGTAGTTTAAAATATCGAATATGTCTGGTTAACCATAAATCGAGACTTTAAATTGGTGCTTTATTTTCCCTAAGTGGTTTTGACCTAACAAATATTATATCTGGTCCCCTACCCAGTTTTAATAGTTTTTATGCTTTTGCTTATTGAATGTTTCTGTCTTTTTCTCAATTAGTTTGAGAATTTTATTTGGTTGTTTTCCTGAATTTGTTGGTACTGCTTGAACTCAACACATCTGTCTCTGGAAACCTGCCGGCTGCATGGGCCATATCTACCAGGGGTTGAGAAGCGATTCACTGAGACTTGTGTGAAGATCAATCTAGGATGTGTTTTATTAAGTAGGTAGTAGGCCCTCATTTTCTAATTAGTAACCAACTTTCTAACAGCTATCTTTTTACCATTAAGGTTGTACTGAAATTGATTATCATAGCCAGGTGCAAATGTCTTACTTCCTTGCTATACATATTGCCTCCTTAGGTCAGTTTTCAGTGTATTAGAAGATACTGTGACAGCTTCTGATGATGCTTGGGGCACCCTTTTCGATATGATCAATTTGCTGGTATGCCGGCCTTAATATTTTACTTCAGCAGTGGTGTTGTCTGCTGTTGAGACAGAGACCCATCCGGCTATCTGAGTTTCTCCAGACTGGATCGCAAAGTGGGTAGGGTGGCAAGTTCTGCTAATGCAACAAGCAAAGAAAAAGACATGCAAAATGGAAGTACTCCTTTGCCACGCACAACGATTGTCAGACACTGGATTGGACGGCACGGGTGCGTCAGAGTTTCCCAAAACAGACCACACCCCCAGAGTCTGTTTCATATGAGTGCATTAGGTCTCACTTATAGCTGAAAAGGCTCCTTTCAGGTCCCAAAAGCAGGATGGAGAGAAGAGGAGAGATTCAGGGGGGCTGAAGCCAAACTACATGCATTGCACCAGTGATTGATCAGTTGTTCCTAAGTGGCTCAGCAATTGTGCCTAGCACTGACCAATAAGAAGAGAACCAACATTTACACTGAATGAACATTATATTTTATGAAGGTCTTCAGTAGACACAGTGGTGAAAAACAGCCAAATCAACCATGCAAATTTACTTATTTGTAGATGCCGTGATATGGGCCTCTAGGATGCTCCCCAGCTTTAGAATATTGTAAGCTTTGAAGCTAAGGCACAGATTTAGAGTTTAGCAGAGAGGTTACTCCACCACTTGTTTACAAGGGCCATAGGATAAATGCATGTGTACTAAGGTGGACAGGATACTCGTCAGTTTTGTGATGAAGCAACTCATCCGCCAAACCCTAAGTGAGGCACTGAGTTTCTTCTCTTGGAGAACTACCAACTGAGATATCCTACATTTTATATTGTAGTTGACATTGCACGACAGTGAACTACCTACTAATATGATGGACACTGAGAAAAAAATGTGATAGACACTTACGGTTATTACGACTTTTTTCAGTTTTACTGTTCATGATAGCATTCTGTATGAATTAATAATTCTTGTGCATCCAGGGAAAGAATAAGAACTCATTTTTTTATTTAGTGCATTACTCTTCCAAGTAATAGCTATTACTAGAACCAATTTGTACTCACTTCATTGTGATCAGAAGGATTCAAAATGTTGACCTGCTGATCACAGCAGACATCGTCAATCATTGAAATCACTCTCTTGCTGTCGAGATGGACATCTTTCTGTTATAATTTTGTTTTTCAGGGGTGTGTTGTTCTTTCATGGTTAATGGATTCTTGGACTTTTCAGCACATTGTAGGTGAGAAGGCAGCATCAAGGAATCTTTGTCCAGTTTTCCACACAGGTTCTGATTTGGGCAGAATAGGAAAGGTCCTCGGCAGTTTCGGCCAAATACATTAAATGATAACATAGCCTCTTTTTTATTGCGTTTGTTACTATGACATGAGGTTAGAGGTATTTCTATGACGCTGACATAAAGGTCACCCTGACTGGCATTTCTGCATGTTATCCTTTCGAACGACGTTGCTGCTTCTTCACTAACCAGAAAGTAGTTATTCTATGGACAATAGTCTGGGGGATAGGGCTTGAATTTTTATCGAACAACTAGAGATAAGGGAAATTAATTAAATGCCAATCTTAACTATTATACTCTTGCAAGTGTAACTGCTTTACATATTGATTGCAGCAAGCTGTAAAAACGTGATATAATATATCTGAATGCAAATATTACACAAACGCAATTAAGAGTTAAGATTTAATTAACTCTAAGACATCAACTCCTCTAATTTAGATTCACTGTACACAAAGATTCGTTCTTAATTAGTTATTGTGCCCATAATTACACTTCCACATGATTGATTCACATTACAGTATAACATAATTGTTTGCCTTTACTCTCTATATAAACTCGTTTTTCCATTCAGAAAACACATCACAAGACAGGTGCACAACCAGTATTTTCAACTAACAAATGTCCAAAATGTGTGCTTACATTAGTCATAAACGAGTACCAAAATGCAACTTCATATTAGAACAATGATTTAACAATCATAAAAGAAAATGTATTCCTTTAAAAAGCAATTCAGGAAAATTAGAAGTTTTAACGGTGTGTTTATGTATTTATTTTCATGTACATATGCGACTTACTAGGGAACTAGAAACAAAGCAAGAGAGACTTATACTCAAAGAGGTATTTACTATAGCCTTATAGCCCACCGAAGCGGGCTATAGAGGCTATTAAATGCTCGCCCCAGCCTTTAACGAGGGTGCGGAACTTTAATTGCCGGTATAGCCCAGCTACGGTGGGCTATAAGGCTATTAGAACATTTTGCCACTAGAGGGCAGATTCTTCTAACAAATAAAACAAAGGCATCTCGAAGCCTGAGGGGATATAAATCCCCTAGAACTCAGAGAGGCCTTTGTGTAAACATTGGAATGTTGCTTTCCAGGCCTTTACCGGCTGTAGAAGCATGGAGCACTCCATTGTCTTCGATGGAGTGCTCCACATTCCAACGTCCTAATATATTTTATATACTGTAAAAATCTCTGACCTATCTCAGTCAGGTTCCGTTCAAACTCCTGGTCCTTGCTACAGTTCCTCCAGGCCCTCAACATCTCCCCAAATGGGATGGAGTAAATCTTGCTTCTTGGATGTGAGCTGTCAGTGTGTAGTATTGAATTGCACAAGGTAGGTTTCCTAAACATCCTAATCTGAATCTTATCCTTTAGGATGTATAGTTCAATATCCAAACACACTAGTTTCCCTTCAGTGCACTGACAGTGGCGGCTGGTGACATTTGAAAGTGGTGTGGCGTAAAAGTTCTGGATGAATGGTTGGTGGCGAGTAAGCATAGCGAGCGTGCCTCAGTGTCATAAAGAGGGTTCAGTGGAGTTCTCCCCCTGTGAATTTTATTAAAAAATGGTGGGCAAACGGTGCATTTTCAAGCAAATTTGAGAAAGCAAGAAGGTTACTAAAGCAATTTTGAAAATGTAGTTATGCAGTGGTGTCAGTTTGTGAATGTGACATGAAGTACCATATAATCCATCTTATGCTGCATGATCGTCCGATTTGAACAGAAAAATATTTGTTTCTGGCTCAAACAGATCAAAAGTTACGAAAAACATGGCAGCATATGTTAGTTCATTTGCAGCGGAAAGCCTGTCTCAAAGGTTGACTAGTCATTTTTCAGCTGCTTATTACTGTATGTGGGTGGTGGTAAACTGGTACTAATAAAGTGAAAGCTTTCCCCAGGCAGTTACCATATGTAAAGACCCAGAGTTCACACACACTGCACTTCAAAAATTAAATTAAAACACTGCCTGCTTTCCTGCACTGAGCAGATAAAACCAGTGACACTAGCACCTCTCACAGGGCCATGATCCTGCTATCCACCTGCACCCCTTTACCCCCACTCTTAGGATATGTATAAACCATATTTACACTACTCCATGATATGGCTACTGGCTCTTTTTTCATCTCTTCCTACGGATACACCTTGGAGTGCTCACTGACTGCATCAAACCTCTGGAAAAACTCATCGAACTGCACTTAAAAGCGCTGAATCTGTTATTGACATTTGATTCCTTGTAAAAAGTAGCATGAAAGAAAGCATTTATGACACACCAGACAGGCTACGAAAGAGAGGGGCTAAATAGATATGTTTATCTATGCCATGCATAGGTTTTCTGTCAATATTTTCACCAAGTTATGTATTCGATTCCTGATGCTATATGCAGCACTCCACTCTCCTGAGCCTAGGCAATTTTCAGAGGCACTTCTGAAAGCTGGGTTAGTTACAATATTCATGAACTTAACCCCTTGCATCAGTGTTATACAGTTGCCAAGTTTCCCGGTTCCAAGTGTAACTCGGTAGTCCAGTCCTGGTCTTTCGCTAGAATTCTAGGGATTGCAGCCCTAGATTTGTACTGGGTTGGGATTAAATAATACTTCAAGGCCTTGAATTATAACATGAAATTGAGAGTGAGCTTACCAACCAGACAGGACTGCTATGAAATGGGTGCTTTTTACGGTCTTTTGCACTAGAAAATAAGCAGAGCCCTCCTAAAAGCATATTTACCACATGGCTATCACCGAGGGATCAATGCTTTTGGTCTTTCTTTTACACTGCATTGTATTGAGTTGAAGTGAGTCAGAACTTCAATACCCAAAATGCATTCGATTGTCACCATCTGGCACTGAAGACCTGTTACAGTATTCTGCAAACCTTGCTTACATGCAGAGCATGTGCACATGTGATTCATGCACCACATTTCCCGCTCCACTCCCTGCCAAGGCAACGCTCAGGCGCAGTAACTTTGCTCACCAAGGATGCTATACACAGCACAGCAGTATATACAGTACTGCATATTGTGCACAAAGAAGAGTGCTGTGTTCCCGACACATACAAATGGGTCAGAACATGGGAGCCCAACCGGTGATGGAAGAAAACTATCCTTGCACCACACCTGTTGTACACCTTTAACAATACCTAGAAGTTCAGAAATAAACGGTCTATTTCTGAACTTCTAGGTATTCGCCAGACAGCTCCTGATTGTTTTCTTTGCAAAAGTAGTCCCAGCCATGAGCACAACAGGACTCAGAATACCAGAATGCAACACAAAAACTCAGAGCTTTTAACTTCTCCCACTGGCTAAAGGATCTTTGATACAACAATTAAAAATGTGTTATCTAATGACCCACAAGTTTAATAATGCTGCTCTGCTTACCGGAAGGAAGCTGAATTTTTGTAGTGAACTTTCAATGCCCCGTTGCTAAGCGAATCTATGCACTTGCCTGGACATTCTCAAGTGGCCAATAATAGCGATGCTTTAGCACACAGCTCAGTTTCTTCATCGTGGCCCCCTTCACTCTGCTTACACCTCAAATCAGCTGTGGGGTACCTAATTTTAAGAAATATCAGTGCGTAATTTGTTGAGGAACTTGCAAGTGGTGGAACCGGCCAAGATATATTTTTCATCATAATTTGGCCCAGAGCAAGAGAGAGAAAAAGTGAGTCAAGAATGCGAAAACAATGACCAATGTTTGTAGCAGAAATAGAGATGAACTTGCATGAGTGAGATAAGTAGAGAAGACGTAGGGAATTTGCATGGGGTGAAATCAAAGGTACACTGCCAACGTATCGTCCAAGCACTCAGCAGCACCAACTTTGCTCTCCAAAGAAACCTACACTTGTACCCCATACAAATTATGTACTGAATGCCCCCAGGATTAAGACTATTTCATCTTGTCCTAGAAGGGCAGTCAGCAATGCAGCAGCGACCCATTTCCTCCGGACACATGGCAATAAAATTACTTTTTACAGACACGCAGCAGGACTCGAAGGGCTCTGAAAGGAGCCAACATAAATCAAAAAATATACTTACCTACGCTTCCTCGTCCTCCGCTCCTTTTTCTTCTTAAATGAAGTCTGTGCAAGTCCTCCGTAGAGCATCAGCAAACTCTCCTCCACGATTCCGGAGTCCGAAAGGAGGTGGTGGAATGTTCTAGAGAGGCACACTCCACCGCATCAGAATGATTGTCGTCACCACCTGAAAATGGCCTATCTCTGCATGGCTTCACATAAAGTCACACAGTGACTGGCCATACGTAAGTGCGGCTGCGGCAGTGCCACCACCCGCGGCGCAGAACCCAATAAATGGATTGCCTCATTTTGCCTGTCCTTCTGCACGGTGGACCAGCCAATCCTGGCGCTGCATGCAGAGCCGGGATTGGTTAGGGCGGCAGAGTTACTATTCGCCCATAATGAGACCCGGGGGCTGCGGCCCTGCCACTGCTGTATTAAGCAGCACCCCCTTGGGTCCCTGAATCCCTCATAATGGAAAGATTGTTGAGCGCATGTTCGGGTATTTCCTAGCCCAAAAATGCACATGCTCACTGTCTCTACTGCTGCAGGCAGCTGAGTCTGGACTGTCACTCAGCTGCTGCAGCCCAGCCCCTGCACCACCCCCTGGCTTCAGCAGTGCATTTTCAGTTGGGGGTGTACCGGACACACGTATAATAATTTATTCAGCGAGATTGCGCTTGAGTGACGGTGCGTCCATGTGGCTTAGTGGGGCTATGCCCCAACGGACAAACCCTGCTCGAATTTATACCCCCATAATACGTACTAAAAGTAAGTAGGAAGTGAACTAACATGCATCTGACACAAACAAGGGAAACAGCTTTGCGCATGTAATATGAAATAATATATGAAGAAACTAAACGCATTTGCAGAATGCTTTGAAGAAAACGAAAATAAATGCATGAATAGACTGCATGTGATTTTGTAGATTGCATGTTGCATTTTGCTTTTAAACAATAAATAATGCAGCTTTGAGCTTATAGCTTAGAATAGGTAACTCTAATAAGGAATAGTGTAAGAGACAGGGTACACAGTAAAAACTAAAATGTCATAATTAATAAATGTTTGTTTGCATTTACTATAGTGTGCTGGATGAAAACTCCATCTTGTCTTAAATTATCCTGAGTGGGAGCGGTAAGATGAGGAGGGGATCTGAACTGTCAGCGGCAAGGAAGATTTGCTGTGCTCAGCGGAAAGAATGCCTGAGTTGAAGGCCAACATGACTTTCATCTGCCAAAAGATGGAATTGTTCGTGGGACCAGAGTCATGTTCTGCAGACATTGTCTATTTTATAAATAAAAGTCTATAAAAGTATATGAAAGAAAACGTGACTACGTGTTAAGGACTGAACTGTGAGAAAAGAATGTTAACAATAAGGTGTTCAGAATTAAATTGAAGTCACCATGGTGTGACAAAACCACCCCAAAAGCCCACTAATCTTTTGCTTAGATTTTAGTAATGTTTAATCTATGTGGGACGGACATGTGGGCTGTAGGGTATAATTGGGGTGACTTTAGGGGTTTGGTTTGGACTTGCAGGGAGGAAGAGTAGACGGGTGAATGCGCCTCTGTTCGTCAGACTGCAGAGAGGCCTAGCTGTGTTCCTGTCGCTGTCCTACCTTTGGGTCTAGAAATCTTTGTTGCTTCATCCTATTTTAGGGAACCCCCACCATCTCCTAGGCCGAGGGGGTGGTTTTCCACAAACCGATAGGTTTGTATTCTGTCTCTGATTCATACATGCAAATTGTTTGCAAATGTATTTTATGCCTGAACCTTTTGTCTCTCCACCTATCCACTCCCTTTTGATACATTGAACATTTTATTTTTTGATGAAACTATTGTTTCCACATCTATCCCCTCCGTTAGGTGTATTCAGTTTTCGCATATGATTTTGCTGAAACTTTTGTCTTTTAAACTATCTACTCCTTCATGCATAGTGTCATTGATTTAAGAGATGAGTTTGGATTTCATTTATTGTTGCTGATGTGTATCTCTCCCTTTGTGAGTGTCATTATTTACATTTGTGACTTAATGCAATGAGCAATCCGCATATATAATTAAGATAAAAGCTTCATAACTTTACTGAGTGTCTGTGGTTATTTAGTTAACTGAAAGGATATTTAGTGAAGATAATCATTATCCTCAACTATTCAACTAATTGGTCTATCGAAGAAGGAAAGTTGAATAATTAAACCAGTAGGCATCCTAAATGACGTTATACATAGCGTACATAAAAGAAAAGCATTGAACGTAAACAAATTGACCCCAGGCGCATCAGGAATTCTGGGTGAATGTGTTTGGACCATTGTAATTGTATGAACTGAGTATCAATCCCTGAACAGGAATTGACCTCACGCTGGATAAGTTTCTTAGCAGCAGAAGACGGTTTAATTATTGATAGTTTGGTAATGATTATTGATTATATGTTATAACATGAAAAGTTAGTGTCTTGTTTTATTTTGTCCGGAAGTTCAGGTACGAAGATACTTGAGGAATCCCAGGAATGGAATTTAGCCTGAAGTAGGCAGAAGAAGAGTGTGGTAACGAAGCCACACTGCAGAAGTACTTTGTCTGTAATAATACCAGAAAGCTACGGAGGGCTGTAGGTGTTATATTAGGGAAATTTTGTATATAAGTGCAGTGACTAAAATAGCGAAGGTCCACTTCTGAAACTCTAGCCTTATCCCTAGGAGAGTAACAAGATCCCTTTTCATGCCAAAAAGTCAGCTTGTGAAATCTTGGCCTTATTTCTAGAGGAGTAATAGGTCCACCCGGAGCTTGTGTGAATAGTAAAATAACGCTGATCGTTATTAGGACTCGTAGTGAAGGAAAACTCTTTATTAAGTGGAGCAGACAAGGTAGCATTGTCTGACAGTAGGATACAATTGGTGAGTGTCTTCTGGAGATAATTTCATGACAATACAATATCACAACTACATGTAGTTATTGAATACATTTCCATTTGCTTACAGATGAATGTGAACAATATTATGAGCGACCTGGATTGGGTTTTTTGATGACCCAGATGCTTGTATAGGTGAGCCTGTATTCACAAATGTAGGACACACAATCTATTTAAAGCATGAATAAGTACAACCAAGGGTGGTTTGTGCACAGGTGCACTCTGTCAATCGGAGCACTTATATGATGTTTAAATATTCGGGATACAAAGAAGTTATCACATTGAATTTTTATTAGCATGAAAACGATAGCACTGGTCACTCACTTTGATTCTGAAGGGACCACAATCTATTGGTGTCCCTGAACTCCATCTTTTCTTAGATATGGTCTTCCAATCACAAATAACTTGGAACTTGACACATGGTGATGTTTTTCAACTGGAGGTTTAGTAAATTACCGTTCTTTATATGAGCTATGCTAGACAACAATTGGGTTTATTTCTGTTGTAGCCCTGAAGAAGTCAGTATGGCTGATATACCTATGACGAAACATGCGTTGGCTACGAATTGTTAATGGTTACGAATTGTGACTGTAGCATATTTTAAGAACTCCAGAAGTGAATTGCAACTTTCTGTGATGATAGAAGAATAAAGAACCAATGAATTACAACCAAAGTACACAAACACTTATTTGTACCAACAATTGAATGTTGTGTTGCTCTGGGACTATTAGATTTATTCTGGTTGTGGACTTTGTCCACTCCACAGTAGAGGGTAAAGGTGGCTACTCTTTCCGCTTGGAGCACCATATGATTACGCAAGAACTACATGGAAACACTGAGGCTTGCACAATGGATACCCTTGCCACAGAAGATTCTTCATAAAATATTCATTGTTACACTGTTTCTTGACTTATTTTGGGATTTTAGACCTGATGCAAATGTTTTTTGTAGACAGTAATAACAGAGCGCTTGACCCTTTTGTTGTGGTTATTTTGATTATTGGGGCATGCTAGATGTTTGACCCTGGGAGTGAACACCTTATCTTGTGGGAACTATACAATGTGCAGCAATATTGAACCATAACCATTTTAGTAGTGCTTTCTATTGATTATATAGTTATGTACTTGTATTATATAACAGCTATGTCCCACAATAATACAAAGACCATAAAACTCAGCCATCAGCAGCAAATTGTAGCTTATGTGTTATGTGAATTTAAGAGCTATATCTGCTATTAGAGTTGTTCATCACCAGCACTTTACTGCCAAAAATCCAAACATCACCATTTGAACAGGCATGGAATAACTGAAGAGATCTGTCAACAATTCAAATGACACAATTACACAATTTGACCTCTTTTTTACATCTCACAAAGACACAGATCACTCCACTTCTATCTCCCTCCAACCATGTCAGCTCAGGGCACCAACTATACACAAAATCTCAGATTGGACAACTCAGTGCAGTACAGCTAAGAAACATCATAACGGGACCTGCAAAGCTATTCAAAGCAACTGTCTTTCTAAAAACCATAAAACTGCACATCTGCCTCTCACACCTCATCATCCATCACACTGCTACATGCTGGGTCCCATAACATGATAACTGCACCTTGGTCGTCACTAAGCACAACATGGAAATACTTCTCAAATAGGAATGAAAAGAAAGACAACCTCCTTCCAACAACACACCATACATGGTGCAGAGAGCTATATAGTGCTTAATTTGTAAAACAATAAAAGCCTGTGCCCAGAATTCTGCTCAGAAGCCAGCAAGCTGTGCTAGCAAATGTCAGTGTGCTGAATACAAAAATTGCATATTCGGTGAGTTTTTAATCCACTACCCGAACACTCCCTGCCCCTTTAGCTCATTCTTGCATGTTCCTTCTTTCTCCCTTTGTAATGGCTTTTCAGTCTTTCTCTTCCTCTTTCTTTATCCTATTTGTGTTTCCCTCTCTTGCTCTCCGTAAATGTCTAATTAGGAAATGGAAGTGCAGGTGAACCTCAAGGGCAATCACAGACTCAAATAAAGCAGTGTTTCCACACATGGAGGCAAGCATTTCAGCGCCACACATAGGGGTAGTAAGCGCTACATATATATACACTGCAATATAATATCATTATGCATCTATGGAGGCTGCAGGTGATCCACCTGTTGAAGTATGCTATCTGCAATGGCCCCACAACCCATGCTGTGCATGCAAAAGCATTGGATTCACGTGCACAGAAAGGCAAGTATTTTGCATTCCCAGCTTTCCAAACATCAGTGGTGGCTGCTTGCATTGCTCAGAGGGGGTTTGAAGAAAATGACATTAAAATTGCACGATGGCCGCTACCTTGCTCCTCTCTTCCAACCCTCGACTCAGTTGCACACTGTGCAGGCTCCCAGATGCCAATCTAGGCACTTCTCTCATGTTGGGAATACTATGCCCAGCATGAGAGAAGCACTGGGATTGATCTGAGCGACCGCCTTTGCCACACAGACAGTATCTGGGAGCCTGTGACGTTTCTCCAACCCGACTGTTCAACACAGCTGGGTTGGAAAAACCTAAGTGCGCATGCCAGTATGGCAGGCCTAAGACGGCCATCCAAACTGACATGCACACTTAAAAGTGCCCACCACTCCTCCCCCTGCCATGCCAGTCTTACAGGATTGCCTGGCCCGCCCCACCCCTTTGAAGACTTGTGTGGGCTTTCAGACAGGCAAAAAGAAAAAGATAATAAAATATTTTTATTAGTTTATTATCATTTAATTTTTCATCTTTTAGCAGGGGGGCCGCGCTCCCCCAGCATTATGGAGGAGCCACCTCTGCCAAACATACGGCAAGACTACTGTAAATACATTTCCCTAACTATGAGAGGACGGAGTTAAATACTAAATTAGGCTGTTTTAGAATATTTGGCCATATTCCTGTGCCTGTCCCCCAGTTTACAGGTGGCAGTATAGAAATAGGACTGCTTCCGGGAGGCAGAGACATCACGGGGGTGGGGAGCACACCCAATTTCAGTGCAGGCACACACCTCCTGCTTCACTTCCTTGACTTACTGAATTCGAGATGCAGACAATCTTGCTCGAGCACTCTGTTAGCTTTCATTTTCCAGAGTCAACAAATCAAATCCGAGTTAAAATAATTGCCCGAGAAACAATGAAACACGTATTTGCAATGTTTCTTTTGCTATGAAGCTACCTTGAAACACAACACCTTTCAAGGAAAGGGCAATGTCTCTCCACAAGGTTCCTAAAGGATTTTGTTCACAATGAACCCAAAATATCACTAAGGACTGAACTAAGGGACTAAACATGCAAGAGAAATTAAGACACTATTCAACATGAATATTCTTGCTTTTCTCTCTCAATGACAGCTCTGAAAAAGATATTCGCTACTAATTCAAAAGCTTTACTTATAACTGAGGGGCATATTATCAAGGACGGCGTTAAAAAATTATCGGCGGTTTAGCGTCGGAAAACTGCTGCTAAAGCGGAGATAAGGGCTTTATAATATGTCCTTGAGAATTCAAATAGAAGTCTAAGGTCTGGTGTGAACATGGGCTTCTATTGGAATTCTCCAGGGCATATTATCAAGCCCATTATCGACGCTTTAGCGGCAGTTTTCTGCCCCTAAACTGGTGATAATTTTAACGCTGTCCTTGATAATATGCCCCTGAGATTTTTGTCTTGAACAACTTTAGCTCCATAATTTTAGAAACCAGTGCCAACTTGGTTTTGGTTTTGTAAGGGCAATATGTGTGAATTGATTTTATTATTTTAAGAGTTTTTCTTATAATTTTATTGTGAGATGTCCACAAAGGTTGACATAGCCATGAACTCGTCTGTGTAAGGATTTTACATAATTGTTTATATTTATCATGACTATGTGCACAGTATTTTAGGAAGTGCAAATCATGAGGATTAAAATACCTCCAATAGTACATAAAAAAGGATACTGCAAGCCAACCTTTTAAATCAACTTTCATTCTATCTCTATTTCGTCATAGAACTCATGGGTGACTTTCAATAACCGGATTACGCACACTTTGAGGCATTTTATAACATACGTCTAGATGGGGGTGTATATACTGAAGGGAAGAGATAAGCATGGGCGCCTGGTTCTGGACAGAGAAAACAGAGTATCACCTGTGTGCTGCGCCATGGCTAAAATTAGATTTCATGTTTCTCTATTCATGTTTGTGAGACATGTTTTAGATGAAACAGCCTTAATTAGATTGTGGGTCAAACGGGGTAAGAATATAGGGGCAGATTTAAAATAACTGGGGCATCCCAGCATATCAGCAGGGATGCGCCAGTTATTGTGCGCCACGGCTCCGCCACCATGGATGCGCTGCATTTACAATGCGATGCACCATGGGGCAAAAACGGCACAGATGCGTCATGCATCTGTACCGTAAAGGCGGCGCATTGCTGGAGTTGCGTCGCAAGGCGACGAAGCTCCAATAATGCTCTGGGGGCCCCTATCTTTACAATGCTGCGTCAATCCTTATGCCTGCTTCAAGCAGGCGCAGAGATTTGACGCAGCAGGTTTTGACGGAGTGAAATCTTGTAGATTTGACTCAGCCACTTTTGGAAGGCTTTCCTGCGCCGGAACGTCCCCCCCCTGCGCAGAACGCCTACTTCTGGCGCAGGGCTTAACAACATGTTGCATCTCCCAGATGCTTCACGTCGTAAATACCCCACAGCATGGCGCATCTTTTGCGCCGCCGCTGCGTCACAAAAGTGACACAACGGCG
This sequence comes from Lissotriton vulgaris, assembly GCF_964263255.1. Classification (NCBI taxonomy): domain Eukaryota; kingdom Metazoa; phylum Chordata; class Amphibia; order Caudata; family Salamandridae; genus Lissotriton; species Lissotriton vulgaris. The sequence goes on from NC_141694.1 coordinate 319,156,169, forward strand.
GCGTAAAAGAGGCGCAAGGGGCTTATAAATCTAACACTGAATCGTGTTACGCTCCCGATCAGTGAAACCACAGCAGAGGTGAGGACTGACTTCCCTTTAAGCAACTTGCTGCCAAAACGTCTTACATTCTTTAACTCTCAAGTTTCAAATGATGCTCTTTCTTTCCTGCATTTTCATCAAAACCTACAGAGTTTGAGCCTTGAGTTCCCATAAGGGTAGGCGAGTGCATCTTTGAGAGCCTTTAAGCTCACATGTGCTTGTGAATTGCTGCAGAAGTTGCTTGTAGGAGCTCAGATAAGCCCCATTAAGCCTTTTTCTTCTGATCTATTCCTACCTAACCAGGGCTCCCTGTAAATGGACACACCATTTCATAGGCTAGATATTGGAGAATGGAAATATGCAGTGATGCTAGAACAAGTTTATGCGTGGGATGCTGGCGAGTGAAACAAAGTAGAGGGGAGAATAACAACCTTTAATGTTAAAAACAATGGAATTTATAGAGTTGTGTTTGTTTGTATGGTTCTAAGGAAAGGCAATGTGTTCTCATGTTCTTTGATACGTCTAGAACTGGTTTGTTAAGAGAGGAAACGTACCTCCTGTGTACTGGTCAAATAGTTTAAAAAGTAAACCCACTCCTGGACGTAAAATTGCAATAGTTTTTTATGTCCATCTCGTAAGCATATCGCCTTAGTCTCCTACTTACTGGAACTCAAGCATGAGTGTCAATTAGGTCACTTAATATAAAGCCCATTCTTTAGATGAATGTGGACAAATCTGCATGGTGACAAAGTAAGTAGTAGTTTTCACTCTTCTGTTCCTTGCATGAAAGACATTACCACGCATGCCCTTACCAGGCATTTAAAGAAAGTATAGGGGTTTTGGGTGGTATCCCCCAAAAAAGATAAAATATATATATATGTATATTTAAACTTACCTTAGTAATGCGTGGTAATGGCATGTGAGTTAAGAGCATATGCATGCTAAACAAATGCGGGGTAACAGATGCATTTTAACCCCTCCCATGCTCGTGACGGAACTGTTCCGTCACGAGCCTCGGGTGGGCTGTTCTGGTGACAGAACGGTTCCGCACGGACCTCTCGCCACGCCTGCACGGCGCGAATTCCGCGCCTGCGCTAACGTTCTCTAGCGCGGGCGGGGCCGTGACGGAACCGTTCCGTCACAAGCACAGCTAACCCGCGTGCTGTGACTGAGCGGTTCCGTCACAAGCACGGGACCGCCGCGCGGCCCCCCCACCCCCTTAGCACTGCGGCGGAATAGCCGCCGCAGTGAAGGGGTTAAAGGTATGCAATGTTTTTACTAGCATTGTACCATCATACAATCTGAGTGTTGCACATCCAACATTGTGTTGCATTGAATGGGAATGCCCTTTAGACAAAAGTAAACACTGGATTTCCTGCACATTAAACACGACTGAGTTGGTGGAATGACGAGTTTTAAAAAATCTGAAGCACTTTAGTCATACATGAATTATATGGTGTGAACTTGCTTGCTTTAGTCAAGGAACAGCATCGCCTTGCTGATCACATCACCATCCACGCGGGATCGAAGCAGAGAGCAAGTAGCCCTTATGAAGATGCCTGCCCTGTGTGAACCTGGCACATGTAACAGTGCCTTTTGGAGTTATTTTAATCAGACAGGTTCGCCCTTTCACAATCCTTCGCACCAGCATCCATACAGTCATTAATACTAAGCAATCCCCTCCCTCAGACTTCTGCCTTGGGTCGCGACTGAATTCTCAAGCATAGAGTGGTATTGGCTTCAAGCATGCTTGTATTGATCGGAATTCAGAAAGCACCTCTCCCGGAATACCGTCTGTTGATTTGTTCATCTGCGAAAGCCATTTACTCTCTCCAAACCTCAGAAAAGTCATTATTACGTGAACCTCCCACTATTGTGGTCATTTGCAACTGATTGCTTTCTAGAGTCCTCTGAAAGCATAAGACGCCAACACAAGTAAGCAAATTGTTACTGACATTGTTAAGGATTTTGCACTTTGTTTTTCATGTTTCCCATTTTAAAAATGATTTGACCACTTTGAGACCTGCGAGAGAGAACAAATCCTTCAGAGCAATGCTTTTTGCTGCACAGCTATTATTGGGCTTTTAATCATTTTCTTAAGCACAGTTTCTGCAACTAGTTAAATAAAGAACGGGTAAGGTTCAATTATTTGCACTTATACATTGACTTTCATATTTTTGACCAAATATGTTGCTGCTTTTGAAGCCATTATCAAATATGTTTTTAACAGCAAACAATAGATTTAGGAATAAGAAATTGCCATTAGAATATTTCCTTATGAAAGAAACACGTTTATTTAGCATTTAAAGCAAGAAATTAAACTGTTTCTCAAAAAGAGTGCACATAAAAACCTAAATTAAAATTCTTATGAAGTAGTAATAATAAATGTCATTTATGTTTTTGTGGTTTTCCAGCAAATGCGTTTGCATTTTTTCAAATAATGGTTTCACAGTGTTTCTCAGTGTGCATGCAAGCCATTCAATATAACTTTTATAGAGATGCACGAATAAATGGTTTTAAGAAATTGGAGTATTAGTTGAAGGGGTAAGTACCCACCTCAAATAAGCTTTTAGAGGCAACGTGTAAAGCATAAATGCAGTACCAAACAGGATTACAGTCAAAACACAACCAATCTCAATCCATTTTTAGAATTTTGTAAAAATATTTTAATAAATAAAATGACACAAAAAGAAACATTCAATAAAGGAGATCAGACTTAAAAATTAAAAATGTTTAAATTAAAAATAGTCCCAAGAGTGTTATGTATTCTGTGGCCATCTGTTTGCACTTGAACGGTACCCTGTCACGAGATAAGGCTTATTGAATGGCGTGTGAGTCAAACATATAAACCAGATTCAACCTGGTTGAAAGTTTGACCTTCGGACTCAGTCCCTGCAATGGAAGTCAGAAATCTTCAGCAGGGCAGCGAGCCAAAGCAGAGGAGGGCTTCACAATGTTGGATAGCCATTGGAAGTGGTCCCAGTGAGCTGTTCACATTAGACGGGATAGCTCCAAAGCTTTTAGGAAATATTACAAAGAATCTAAGAATTTAATTTGTAGCTGTTTTCTGACCGAACATAACATTATTAAATGTAATATTGCATCCCTTTGTTTTCTTATTGAACAGTCCCCCAAAAGCTACTTCCGCTGTAACAAGGTGATTTTCATTTTTTAATGATTAATTTTTTACCAAAAGGGCCCCCCCTCCTTGGCCGATTTCCGCCCTGGGGATGCCATTCCCCTGGATGTGACCTTTAATTAAAAAATAAAAAATCCTTAAGTGAGGGGGCCCTCATCTCCCGGGGCTGGCCCATATAAAGTGTCTGCCTCCAGGGGACCCACTCACCAATTGGACCGCGGAGGGACCTTCAAAGCCACTGATGTCCCTGCCGGCTCCCTGCCTCCTGCGAGACTGGCATTGCTTTATGATCCAGGGAGCTGTGGACATGCAGCTCCCTGGGTCCCAAAGCAATGTCTGTTTCCCTGCTCGCCTCACAGCGAGCAGGGAAACAGACACTTCTCTGCTTTCAGCAAAGCAGAGCAGTTGTTTGTTATGGCTTGGCTGGCATGGTGCTCCCGCCACGCCATAGCAAACTGCAATGTCCTGGGGGTGGGCTCCCTAGGACATTGCTGGAGCTGGTCATTGTGGATGGTGGTCCCCAGGGCCATCTAGGGCTCCTGGAGGAGGGGCGCACTCCTTTGTTCTAATTTTCCCCGTAGAGGTGGTGGTCCCCAGGACTGGGGGTCTGCAACAGACCCCTTTAATTTTATATGTGTACTCCTCGGTGGTGGCGATCCCCAGGGGTGCATAGGAGCCCCGGAGCATTATGGTTTATTTTGACCCTGCGGAGGCAGCACCCGGGGCTGTGGGGAGGCGTAGGGCCTCCTTCACATTGTGTGTTTTAACAAATATTTAATGTAGGTGTCCTAGGGTGGTGGCGGCCCCTGAACCAGCAGCGGGGAGCCGAGTGGGCTCCCTGTATTTTTATGCAACAGTGCCCCGGGTAGGGGGTGGTCCTGCATATAATTAAGTTACTGCACCGGGAAGGTGGTGGTCCCAGGGGCTATAGGGGAGGCCGTAGATCCTCCCTGCATTCTTTTTAAATTACATTTGTGACCAGGGGAGGTGGCGGTCCCTGTGGCTCTAAGCATTTGTGATACTGCCCAGGGAGGAGGCGGTCCCCGGGGCTTTGAATAGCCCTAGGAGGGAGACCCATTGTACCCTCTCCTATATATATCATATGCCCCAGGGACCTGACCCACCCGGGGGTTATTCAAAAGCAAGTGCTCACTCACCCATACAGCTACTCATACATCAGTCACTCACAGACACTCACCCACACACACACTCACCTATATAGCTGTTTACACATCCACATATTGACCTATGCAGCCACTCACACACCCACCTACTCCCTCACTCATACAACCTCTCAACACAGACACTCACTCGCCCATACTAGCACTCACACACCTACACAGCCACTTGCATACCCATTCACACATCCATACAAACACTCCAACATCTCCTCACTCACCCATACTGCCATTCACACTTACACTTACCCTACAAAACCGTCACTCACACACCAATTCACTGAACAAAACACCCACTCAAACAGCCACTCACTCACCCATACTGCCACTTACAGACCCAGTCACTCACTCATACAGCCATTCAGAGACCCACCCACTTACTAACCTTTACAGTCACTCAAACACCCTCTCACCCACTTATACAGCCACTGACACACACACCCACTCACCAAGACAGCCCTCACACTGCCACTCACTCACCCAATCAGCTACTCATACACCCAAACAGCCATTCAGACAACCACTCACGCAGAGATATAACTTTGTAGTAGCTTAGTATATATGTTTAACAATCAAACTCATGATCAGTAATGTCATCAGTGATGTCACTGACCATGTAATGAGTGATGTAATATGTGAGGTTATAAGCAGTCTAACTGTAACATCCCTATAACCTTTGATTTTTTCTGGGGATTTCTATTTTTTTAAACATTTTTAATCCTAACTGTACCCTGTCAACTTTGAGAGTGGGTGTGTCAGTGGGTGTGTGGGTCTGTGAGCGCCTGTGTGACTGGGTGTACAAGTGTTTGTGTAGGTCTGTGAGTGTGTGTGAGTTCCTGTGAGGGTCTGTGAGAGCCAGTGTGAGTTTCTTGGTGGGTCTGTGAGCGGGTGTGTCATTGCCTGTGTGGGTCCTTTAGTGGGTGTCTGAGTATCTGTGTATGTCTGTGAGTGTATATGTGACTGGTGCTATGCATTTTGGGAATTTGCATAATCTGGGAATTTAAAAGAAGGAATCGTGGACTATGCTCTCTCATCAGGAGATGATGAGAAAGAAATCACTAATCACAGTAACCCCAGATCAGATTACACTTCAATAGATGAAAGATGCAGTTACCTCCATTAAGGATTTCAGATTGCTTTTCAACGTGGAATAGGAGAAGAAACACACTTGCTTTACTTTTGTCAAGCGCAAAAAGTTAGGATTCTTTGTGCTTTACTGAAGTGGAGCTTCCACTGGGGCACCTGCTATGTTTATATTTGTAAGTGCTTCTAGTTGAGGTTTGATTACTGTAAAATTCACACTAGGGCCTGAACGGAACCTCATTTTTTCGAAGAAGAGTGCTCACTTTTTCCGAAAACGCCTACCCAACTGGAGTACTTTCATTTGGTTAATTAGTAAGTGCTACCTCGTTGGATAAAGGTCTTGTGCATATTCTGCAGTACAGCTCGGTAAAGGACCACAAAGTAATGTTTCCAATGACTTTGTGTGCATGCAATTTTGGAAATGTGACTGTTCCTCGAGCGTCTTCATCCACAAATCTGTGATTACATGAATCAGAGAAGAAGAGACTACAAAGAGGTGACTTTCCACCAAACAGAGGTGCTTCCTCTTAACTAAATGAAGTAAGTGCTTCTTTGTTTGGTGGAGATGTCCTCGTATTCAACATGGGAAAATGGAGAAGATCTTTACATACTACCAAAGAAAACAGGGAGGAGAGCTGTGCGGCCCACCTCCCAGGGGCAAATTCGGCCTGGGGACCTCATTCCTGGGGTCCAGTTGAAAATGAATGGGGGAGGGAGAGCCCCGCAGCCCCTCTCCCTAGGCCAATTTCAGCCCCTGGGACCACATCCACCTGAGACCAGGCCACGTCTTCCTGGGGTCTCTGGTCCCACCCAGGGTACCCAGTTTACTATGGAACCACTGGGGCAGCCTTAAGGCCCCCACGGTCCCAGCCAGCGCCCTGCCTCCGGCAGGAGCTGGCATTGCTCTCGCACACAGGGAGCTGTTGGAAATGCAGCTCCCCTTGCAAGAGTAATCTTTTATCTCTTTCCCTGCCTGTAGAAGGAGATTAAAACTCCACTTCTAGCAAGCAGGAACACTTTGACATCTCACGCCCGCTGGAAGCGGAGTGTTTGCTTTTGCTTTGTGGCAGCAACCAGCTGCCATGAAGCAAAAGCAAACAGCCATCTCCAGAGGAAGGGCACTTCAGGAGATAGCAAGAGCCGGCAGTCCCCAGGGCTGCATATGGCTCAAGGAGGGGGGTGACATGGCCAACCTCCTTTCCTCTGCATGGGCCGCCTCAGGGAGGTGATGATCCACAGTGCCAAACATGGCCCGTGAAGACCACTCCATGTTTTAAATTTAGATTTGGCCCCTGGGAGGTGGTGGTCCCCCCTTACATGGCCAGGCCCCAACAACACCTCAAAAAGTCGAAAAACACACAAAAATCACCACAATCCAATGCCATCCATGCCCTCAATGATGTTTAAATTCAAGACACCCCACAGAAAGACTAGGTCCATGAACCACTCACTACACCTGGGCATAATGGTTGAAAGCAAGGCAAACTGGGTGCAGGCCTGAGCACACTGTCTGGCTTCAAAATGGCCCCTTGACCCCCACCACATGGCCAGGCCCTGCCTGTATCAGGCCTCAAAATGACCCCCACTTACATGGCCAGGCCCCCAGGGCTTTTACAAGCCCTGGGAAGGGGGTCTGTGCAGCCCCACTCCTTTTTTTAAAAAGCCTCAGGGACTGGCCCCCCAGTGCCCAGAGAGGGTCCTAACCACTCCGCTAACTGTCTATGTACCCTCAGGGAGGTGGTGGTACCCGGGGAGTTGGAGAGGGGATATGGGTGCTCCCCTCTATTAAATTTATATAAACTCTGTATGTCCCTGGGACCTGGCACACCCAGGGGCTTCATGAAAAATAAGAGCGGGGGACCTTTTTGCACCTGCGGGGTCCCAGCGGGTCTCTGGGACCAGGGAATAGGGGATCAGGTTATTCCCACCCTGACCTGTTTTCTTATTAACATTTTTTCTGGGACTCAGCTGAAGCCCAGTCCCAAGATGGCTGCCAACACTTTCTGTTTGAAGTTTTGGCAGCCAATCAGATTTCAGAACAGGGACTGTCGGATCCTCGAAGGATCTGCATCCCTATATATGTAAATTTGGATGAATATCTCAAAATCTACTAAACGGATTTACACCAAATTGGAAAAAGGTTGCTTTCTGGGTCAAGAGCTACATTTCAGCCAAATTTGGTGTAATTCCATTCAGTACTTTGGGCCGTAGTTATGCCTAAAATCTCTAAGGGAAAAATTGCATTGGGAGAAAATGTGTTTTGAGACCCCCCCCCCTTTTTCTTGGGCCGCTTGCCGAATCACCTAGAATCTTTCAACCAGCAGCTGAACCGACTGTTGTGCACATTTTGAAAATTTTGTGAAAATTAATCAAACAGTGCCATAGTTATTGGCAAATCAAAAAAAAAATTTCCTGTGGAAACTAGGTGCTACCTATAACTACCTACTGGCGACCACCAGTACATTATATATATTTTTTTTTACCCCAATGAAAAAAATGTAAGGTAAAAGCTTAGTTATAGTTCGAAAAATTTATTTACCCTGTACAAACTACGTTTAAACTACACAAATGTTAAATTGTAAATGAAAGTTATAACTATAACTTTGCAAATTTTATCAACCACCTTCAAATTATTATACGTAGCGGACCGCGATAACCAGACAACACTAACTATAACTCGCCACTCTACCATGCACTGAAAGTGTTATTATGAATGCTATGATTTCGCATATTATAAGAGATGTAGTGTGCAACAGTGCATTGAAAAGACATGAGATGTAGTTAATGTAGTGCGGCGAGTGAGGTAACACGACTGTGTTCATAGGTCCGCGACTTACAGTAATTTGAAGGTGGTGCATAAAATATAAATCAAAGTTATAACTAATTATAACTTTACAATTTTTGATGTTTGTGTATTTTAAGTTGTGTATGTAAAGAAAGAATACACAAGGTATTTCGAACTATAAATTATCCTTAACCTTTGTTTTTTTTATTGTATTTTAATGGTTTTTATTTTATAATAAAAATGTCTTTCAAATCGCAGTGTGGAGTATCAAAATGGATTGTAGTACAGTACAATAAAGGAGAGTGTCAGAGTCTAGTGTTGTAGAGTGGAGTATTGTAGAGTGGAATAGTTTGGAGTCGAGTGGAGTGATGTAGCATACAGTAGAGTGGCCTCGCGTGTCGTTTCATAGAGTGGAGTATCGTAGAGTGGAGCGGCATGTTTTACAGTGTAGTGGCATGTCAAACAGCAGAGCTGAGTATTGTAAAGTGGTGTGCTGTCGACTGGAGTGTCATGAAATGGAGTGGTATGGAGCAGAGTGTTGTAGAGTGGCTTAAAGAGTAGCAGACTGTTGTAGAGTGTAGTGGCATAGAGTGGAGTTCAGTGGAGTAGAGTGTCGTAAAGTTCAGTTTTGTTGAGTGTAGCATCATGCAGTAGAGTGGTGGGGAGTCTCGTACAGTGTAGTGTTGTACATTGGAGTATCATTATTTGTGAGAGAATAGTGCATGGTAGAGTGGGAAGTTATAGTTAGTGTTGTCTGGTTACCGAGCTGAAAAGAGTGCATAATAAAGTATGTTACTTATATATATATAATTTGAAGGTTGTGGATACATTGTAAATGAAAGTTATGACTTTAGAAAGTTTATAGTTTGTGTAGTTCAAACTAGGTTTGTATAGGGAAATACGTCTTCCCAACTATAGCTAAGCTTTAACCTCTGGTTTTTTCATTGAATTTAACTGGGTTTTTAATTGTATTAATACCAATGTTTTTCAATTTCTAGAGTCCAGTGTCGCAAGTGGAGAATTGTTATGTGGAGTGTCATACATTACAGTGGAGTTATCATAGACTGGAGTATTGTAGATTGGAATTGAGTAGAGTGTAGAAGAGTTTCATACAGTGTAGTCAAGTGTTATATAATGAAGTGGCATGATGTCTCATAGTGGAGTCAAGTATTGTAGACTGGAGCAGCGAGTTGTACAGTGGAATGGCATGCTGAACAGTAGAGTGGGGTATTGTAGACTGTCAGCGAATTGCAGAGTGTTTTTGAGTAGAGTAAGGTGAAGCAGAGCATCAAAGAGTGGAGTTTTTTCAAGTGGGGTGTCATAGAATACAGTGGAGGTGAGTGTCAGTGGAGTGTTAGGTCATATAGTAGGGTGGTGAATCGTAGAAAGAAGTTGAGCCGTGTGACATTGAGTGTCAGATGGTTGAATACTGTGAAGTAGAGTGGATGGTCATAGAGTGGAGTAGAGTTTCATAGAATGCCATAGAGTATAGTATGCAGCGTTGTAAAGTGGAGTTGCATACAATGAAGTACAGTGTTAGACTGTGGAGCAGCACAGTATAGTACAGTGGCGTAGAGTGGGATAAAGTGGGATAGAGTGGTGTATAGTAGAGTCGAGCACATTGGAGTGGTGTAGTGTAGAGTGGAGTAAAGTGTCAGAGTAGAGTAGCATGCCCAAAACTATAGTGGTGTGGAGTGGCGTAGCATACAGTCAAGTAAAATGTCATAAATTGGAATACTGTGTTGTACAGTAGAGTGTAGTGTGGTGTGGTGTCAGACAGTATTGGAAAGTGATGTAGAATACAGTAGAGTAGAGAGGCATACAGTCCAGCTAATATGAAAGGAGTGGTGTATAGTACAGAACAGTGTTATAGAATGTGGCATAGTGGATTGGCTAACAAAGTATAGAGTACAATGCCATTGAGGGGCATATAGTAGAGTGGCATATAGTAGAGTAGAGCGGAGTAAAGTTGGGCACAGTGGCAAACAAAAAGTTCCGAGCAATGTCGTTAAGTGTTACGTGTCAGAGTGGAGTAGAGTGCTGTACAGAGGCATACATTATAATACAGTATTGTACAGTAGAGTGAAGGGGTATAGACAGTAGTAAAGCGTTGAAGAGTGGCATACAGTGTAGTAGAGTGTTGCAGAGTCTAGTTGCATAGAGTATAGTAGTGTGTGAAACAGTGGAGGTGTGTAGAGTGGATTGTTGTATAGTAGCATAGAATGAGGTAAAATCTCATACAGTGGAGGAAATTCAAGTGGGGTGGTGTAACAGTGTGGAGTAAAGTACAATAGAGTGTATTGGTGTAGAGTGGGATGGAGGGGATGTAGGTAGTAAACTGTTATAAATTAGAGTGGACCCAGTACAGTAAAGTGGAGTACTGTAAAGTGTTGTATAGTGGAATAGTGTGTTGTACAATGGAGTGTATGGGCATAGAGTGGAGTATAGAGTTGGAAAGTGGAGTGCACGGGGATAGAGTGGTGTAGATTGTTACAAAGTGCCATGAAGTGTAGTATACCTTTATACTGTGAAGTTATATAGAGTGGAGGAAAGTGTCTTATAATTAGGGCTCCCGGTTTTCCGTTTTTACGGATTTTTACATATAAATACAGACGGAAAACAAGTTTTCCTTTATCTGTATTTATATGTAAAAAACGGGAAAATACTAGTACATTTTGTTGTGCTGCAATCTGGTGTCTCCCCCTCCTTAGAGGGTTAAGAGGTGTCAGCCCGGGCTGAGACACCTTCCCGGGCAGACACGGAGCTGCCAGTCGCACCCGAGCACTTCACAGGTCTTTGAAAGACCATTAAACTTGTTAATGAGGCTTCACCCCTTGTAGAGCCCCCTGCCAGAGTCAGATTAGGAGCCTCTATTCACACCATTGTTGTGTGAGTTGTGGCTCTTGTATCATGTGCTGAAATGACGCACTGGTAAAATCATTTATAATTATTTAATGCACAAGCACTCTGTGTTGTTTAATGAAACATTTTATTTCGTTTCATGCAGCCTGCCTGTTGGAATGCAACAAACATTTTAAGATATTATGAAAGCGTTTAAAACATGGACCATGGTTTAAACGCTTTCATAATAGCTTAAAATGTTTGTTGCATTCCAACAGGCAGGCTGCATGAAGCAAAATTAAATGTTTCATTAAACAACACAGAGTGCGTGTGCATTAAATAATTACAAATGGTTTTTCCAGTGCGTCATTTAAGCACAATGCGCGCTGTCACCAACCAATCGGATGTCCTTGGCTGTTGGATTTTAAAAGTGGTGGGGCAGTAAATTTTAGATACGAAATGGCAATACACACACAGAAGGCGCAGGTCTTAGTCTTCAACACAAGTTCAGTGCTGATGTGTGAAGCGATTTCAGTGCCTAATTTATTTTAAAAAAAAAGGATGCCCGGTCCAAAACTTTTGTCCAGCAGCCACAGCCGCATCTGTAGAATGTCAGGTGTGCAGAATACGAAAGCTGTGTAGTTCTGACTTAATTTCATGCCTCTTTCATACCCCACCAGACACTCTCTGCCCCTTTATTTCATTCTGGGACAAAGAGACCTGGTGGGTTACAGCCACGTCCAATTGAACAGATACTACTACATCATCCACACAAACCATCTGCATGTTTTTTCCAAACAAAGGAAGGGCTTATGTGATTGAAGGCACTAGAAGAGATATGGTTCGGGTGTTTGTCCACCCAAAAAGTAGGATTCCTACTAGTCCATGAATTTTAGCGAACACCTCAAAGTACGCTGAGATTACAGGCCCACCTGGTAAGATTGCAGGCCCACCAGTTCACATGGCTGGAAAAGTAAAATTTCAAGTCCCAGAATCCAAACTGGTGTTGGTGAAAGTACCTGGGCTCGATGACAGTAAATATCATGACAATGGCCTCGACAGTCATGATGATGATGTCCGCTTTGCAGTTTTGATAGATTAGAACTGTGTGTGCAGTCATGCCCATTGTGCAAAGGCATGCTGTTTACGTCTGGGCTCTTCCACTTCACAGCAGCCCACCAATGAAACAAAGCAGGTTACAAAAAAACAACCATATTCCAATACTGAAAATTATTCCTCTGTCAATTATGTGTTTTCTTTTTTTAGATGAGCACAGCCCTACTGTGCTTCCGGTGGCAAAAATGCACCCCTGTTCTGTCGTCACTACATTGAAAAACTACAGCTACCTGTTAATTTCTGACTATGAATTAATGAGGCTGGTGCTAAATATACTACAGGTTTTTCAGCGTATAGTGTTGACCAATAACAACTGAGCGCATGTGTGCATTGTCAATTTAAATAAATGTGGAAAAATACTAGCTGTAGCGCCGTCTTTTGCTTGTGGCAAAAATAAATGTGGATAAATACAGAAAAAATGCCCGAAAAATAAATATGGATAAATACAGACGGAAATGGCAAAAAAATAAATACCATAAAACCGGGAGCCCTACTTATAATGAAGCTGTATAGAGTGGAGTGGTATACACGGTAGTGGTGTACAGTGAATTACTGTAAAGTACAACAGCATACAGTGGAATGGTGTACAGTGGAATTCTACACAGGTGAGTGTAGATGAGTGGAGTAGCGCAGAGTGGAATTGTGTAGAGTGGAGTGGTATACAGTGGAGTGGCATAGAGTGCAGTAGGGTACAGTGGATTAGTGTAGAGTGGAGTGGCATACATTGAAGTAGCGTAGCACAGAGTCAAAGAAACTGTTATAAACTGGAGTGGCGTCTCATATAGTAGAGTGGAGTGCTGTGTTGTATAGTGTTAGAAAATGTGGTAGAGTGGAGTGTTGGACAATCGAGGGTATGGCCGTGGAGTGCAATTTTGGACAGTGCAGTTTATGGGGACAGAGTGGAGTAGAGTCTAGTAGAGTGGCACAGAGTGTAGTAGAGTTTTGTAGAGTGGAGTTATATACAGTGGAGAGTACACTGGAGTGGCAGAGAGTGGAGTAGCATACAGTGGAGTGGTGTAAAATAGAATAGCGTAGAGTGGAGTAGGGTAGAATGGAGTGGAATACAGTGGAGTGGTGTAGAGTGCAATAACGTAAAGTGCAGTAGCATGTAGTGGAGCAGCATTAAGTGTAATAGTGTATAATGGAGTAGAGTTCAGTGCAGTCGCATACAGTGAAGTGGAGTACACTGGAATGGAGTAGAGTGCCATATGGATTAGTGTAGAATGGAGTGGCATACATTGAAGTGGCGTAGCACAGAGTCAAAGAAACGGTTATAAACTGGAGTGGCGTCTCATATAGTTGAGTGGAGTGCTGTGTTGTTTAGTGTTGGAAACCGTGGTAGAGTGGAGTAGAGTGTTGGGGCATAGAGTTGAGCGCAATTTTGGACAGTGTATTTTACAGGGACAGAGTGGGGTAGAGTGGCACAGAGTGTAGTAGAGTTTTGTAGAGTGGAGTTCTATACAGTGGAGAGTACACTGGAGTGGCAGAGAGTAGTGGAGTAGCATACAGTGGAGTGGTGTAAAATAGAATGGAGTAGGGTAGATTGGAGTGGAATAGAATGGAGTGGAGTGGAATAGAGTGGAGTGGTGTAGAGTGTAATAACGTATAGTGTAGTAGCATGTAGTGGAGCAGCATTAAGTGTAATAGTGTATAATGGAGTAGAGTTCAGTGCAGTCGCATACAGTGAAGTGGAGTACACTGGAATGGAGTAGAGTGCCATAGCATACAGTGGAGTTGTATATAGTGGAGTGGTGTCCAATGGAATAGTGTAGAATGGAGAGGAGTGGCATACACTGGAGTATAATTGTAATTCTGAGTGGAAGAGTGATGTAGCGTACAGTGGAGCATCATACACTGGAGTTGTGTCCAATCAAAAAGTGTAGAATTAAGTGGCATAGGGTGGAGTGCCATACACTGGAGTGGCCTAGAGTAGCGTACAGTGGAGTGGCATACATGGGATAGTGGCGTGGAGTGACGTACAGTGGATGGCATACAGTGGAACAGATTATAGTGGAGTAGCGTCCATTGGAGTGGCATACAGTGGAGTGATAGACTGGAGTATGGTACAGTGGCACTGGATACATTGAAAGTGCCATAAAGTGGAGCATTGTACAGAGGAGAGGCACAGAGTTCAGTGCATAGTGTATAGTTAAGTGGTTACAGTGGTGTGGCATATGAATGTATGTAAAATTTAGCAGCAATGTAGATTATGGCGTGCAGAGTAATGAAAAACAGCAAATTATGCTTCTTTCGGTTTCTCCAGATTTACCATTCAACGCAGGACCATGCATGGTGTCCTTGCGTTCTTTTGTAAATCTCACTTAAGTATTAGATTGCCCATGCGACACTATGACTGACCCAAGGATACCACAATCTAATAATACTGCTAGGCCCAAGTTAAATTTTGGGCCATATTATACTGTGATACCTTTGCATTATACCGTGGTACATGGCGATGACAAGCCATTATGTAATTGGTTAATGGCAGCCATATTGTTTTTACTACCCTTTGGCTGTGTTCAATGTAAGGCCTTAGATATAGGTAAGTAGCAAGTCCCTACCGATTACCAATTTATTAAAGTGCTAATTGGGTAGTGGAATTTATGTATAATGGTTTATATATTTTTAAATACGTTTACAGCCATATACAACAGCAGTTTCAAAAAAATGTGGGAAATTCAGTGAAAGTACTGTGGTGACAGATAGCACTAAGTTTAAGGGCCAGATGTACAACCATTCAGTTTTGAGAGTTGGAAATTATGTCGAATTGCGACTCGCAATTTGAGACTCGCAAAAGTGAATGTTCCACAGTGTCTCGGACAATGTTAGCAATTCCCAATGGGGTCGCAAATTGAATGTTTCATTAATATTCATGAGGCAAGTGCAATTTGCAACCCCATTGGGAATGGCTAACACTCCCAGGGACGGTGGTCTGCTGGGGTAGGCAGAACACCATGTCTGGGACTGCTTTTTAAAAGAAAACCTGAAACTTTTCAGTTAAATTTTTTAAGTGCAGTCAGGGGTCCCGAGGACCACTGCCTGCTCTTAAAAAATATTTACGCACCCATTCACATCGGGAAGGGGTCCCCTCTAGACCCCTTCCCGTTTGCGAGTGGTTTACCACCTACTTGAAGTAAGTGGTAAACAGCGAGTCTTTTGCGGCCGCAAAACAATAGTAAATTGCATTGAGTATCGCTATTAGGAAGGGACGCCCCTTACTAATAGCGAGAGACGTAATGGAAAGGGGCGACCACTCGGTCCCCCCGAACGTATGGTTGGGTGCCCTGACCCCCCCCGGGAGACCATTTTGGGCGGGAGGCGTGTCTCGGCTGGTATGCCCGAAGCGGCGTAGCCGGGGCGCGCCTTTTCCCGCCCAAGAGGGTTGTCCTAGACACTTACAACGCCCCGTAGGCGGATCGGAGGAGGGTACACGCCCTCCCGAGGAAGAATAAAAGGAGCAACAATCCAAGGAAGCATCCTCTTGTTCCTGTGCTTGGAAGCTGCACCTCCTCGTTGCACGTGAGCCCTAGACGGAACAAGGAGCCAATTTTGAGAACTTGTAATTTTTGTGTTTCTCTTTTCAGTGATTCCGAATCTTTGGATCCAGGATCTCGAGTCGAATATCCGTGAACAATGGCTGGAAAAAGGGTCGGAAAGAAGGTTGGGACCGAACAAATGCTTCGCATGCTGGTGAAAGACATGGCAAACATGAAGAAGCAGGTGGCGGCAATGAAAGGTACGGACAGACCGAAGAAAGTCATCGGACCAGCATTGCCGGAAGTAGTCCCTGCCGGGAGAGGTAAAAGGGCCAGGAATAGGGCGACAGGGGGGGGAGGACCCGGTCCCCGAGTCACCTCCGGCGAGCCCAGTCAGTCCAGTGGAGACTCCAGTCCCGATCCCGAACGCGGGACAGCCGATCCCGGTGGTAGTTACACCCGTTAACGAGGGGGATATGCCTCCCGAGCTGGCCGCCCAGTTGGCGGCGTGGTTAGGCAAGAACAACGAGGGTCCCGTGGCACCGGGAGACACGGCCGAGGAGGCCAGGTTAATAATGAAGCAGTTGCGGCAATCGAGAGATGCTGCGAAGGCGAATCTCCCTCTTGTTTCCCCTCAGGTTCCCTCGGAACAACCGGCGCCGGGAGTTGGAACAGCAGCAACATCAAGTTCAGCTACTGATTTGGGTAAGAAGCCGTTGCCAATGGCGGGGGAGGGATCGTTACCCTCAAGGAGGGAAAAGGTGGTTCAACATATCCCGATGGCCACAAAAGAAATGATCTGGGCTGATAAATATGTGAACATGTTTTCGCTGTTGACTGATCACTATGAGACAGAGCACGTTAAAAATCAGAAGGAGCTCTTGCATCCGAGTGTATGGCGTGCAAAAATGGCGGGTTTCAGAGTAGATGAGACGATCGCTAATTGGGCCAGGGCGTTTGGAATGTTCACTGCAATCATGGGGGAACGTAGGCCCGAAGTACTGCAGGAATTGGCTTGTTACCAGACACGTATAATGGAATTTTATGAAACGTATGGAGGTAATCAATGGATGGGTTATGATAACAAATTTCGTAAGGCCAAGGAGCACGACTCATCCCTGAAGTGGGATTGTTTCGACTCCATTTCCTGGCAGAAACAGGTTATGCCAAACACGACAAAGTCGTCTTCGTTTGGCGGGAACGGGGCGGAGCCTTCCCGCCATTATTCGGCGGCGCCCTTTCGAGCGGGCGCCAGCAATGATCAACACACAAAGAGTAATGGAAACTCGGTTGGGAAAGGGGTCTGTTGGAGCTTTAACAGGGGCAGGTGCACTAGGCCACAAGGGACATGCAAGTTCAGGCATGAGTGTGCAGGGTGCGGACAGTCTTCACACCCCGAGAGTTCATGCAGAGCCAAGAATGGTGATACAGGGGGTAGAGGAGGGGCCAAACAGGTCTAATATCTGCCGGGGGGCACCGCTACCTACTCCCGTTGACATCATGGCAATGATCCCTTGGCTGAATGAATACCCTGATCATGTCTCCGCCGGGGTGTTGCGAGACGGTTTTTCATATGGTTTCCGCATCCCGGCGGGGGATTTTCGGGGTGAAGCACAGTGTAAGAACCAACTATCGGTTCAACAAAATACGGCGGTAGTACAGGCAAAGGTTGCAAAGGAGGTGGCCCGAGGTCGGGTTGCGGGACCATACGAGAACCCGCCAGTTATTAACTTTGTTTGTTCACCGTTGGGAGTAGTCCCCAAGAAGGACCCAGGTGAGTTTAGGTTGATCCATAATTTGTCCGCTCCTAAGGGGCTTTCGGTGAACGATGCGATTGACCCAGGAGTCTGTTCGGTGCGGTATGCATCCTTTGATGAGGCCGTCACCATGTTGAATCGCCTGGGGCCCGGAGCGCTGATGGCTAATCAGATATCGAGTCAGCGTTCCGGTTGCTCCCGGTACACCCACAGGATCAGCGTTTATTAGGTTTTGTGTTTCAGGGACGCTACTACATGGATAAATGTATGCCAATGGGTTGCTCCATCTCTTGTGCGTATTTTGAGAAGTTCAGTAGTTTTTTGCAATGGGCGTTCACAAGAGCCACGGGCTTTACGCAGGTTATGCATTACCTTGATGATTTTCTGTTTCTGGGGGCAACCGGGGGCACGGAATGTGCACAGGCTTTGACGGAATTTTGTAATATCATGAGACAATTTGGCGTGCCACTGGCACCAGGCAAGACAGTGGGGCCATCTACTTCACTCGAGTTTCTGGGAATTGAGCTCGACTCTGTGGAGGGGTGCTTCCGTTTGCCCAGGGAGAAGGTAATCAAATTTAAGGCATCGCTCGAAATATGCATCGGCGAGAAAAAAGTAACTCTCCATCAGTTGCAACAAGCTGTGGGTCAGCTTAACTTTGCCCTCAGAGTGATACCGATGGCTCGCCCCCTTTTCCCGCTCTATCGCACAAGCCATGGTTGGCCTCAAGGAAGGACACCACCGCACAAGACTGTCAGCAGAGGTTCGCCAGGACATGCGCATATGGTTGGCATTTCTGGCGGATTTCAACGGTCGCGTCGTGTGGAACAAGCCACCAGCTTCCTCCGAGGAGCTGGGGTTGTGGACCGACTCGGCAGGGAGTGTGGGTTTTGGCGCCATCTTTGGTAACCAATGGTCGGCACAAACATGGCCGGCGTGGTGGCACGACAGTGGGCTCACAGGTAACATTGGGTTTCTTGAGCTGTTCCCCATCCTAGTGGCCTTGAAAACATGGCCAGAGGGGTTTCGTGATCGCACAGTGGTGTTCTGGTCTGATAATATGACCGTGGTTGAATGTATCAATAATCAGGCAGCACGTTGCAAATGGATTTTGAGATTGCTGAAAGAAATTGTCCTGCTGTGTATGAGACTAAACATCCTCTTTAGGGCAAGACACGTGCCTGGGGTACTGAACCAGGCGGCTGATGCACTCTCTCGTTCCCACATGCAGGCCTTCCGGGGTTATCTGCCCTCAGCGGACTTGGTGGCGGCACCATTTCCCGAAGCTCTCTGGTCTCTCAGTGCCCCGGGTTACAAAACCTCGTGGGAGAGAGTCTAGCACCCAGGACAAGGAAGGCATACGAAGGGGCATTCCGTTCCTATTGGTCATTTTTGGGTGCAGCTGGGGGGGGGAGCATTGGGGGAAGGAGGAGTATGTCCTGAAATTTCTGGTATCTTTACATCAGTGGCAACAGCCAATACGCACCGGGCCGCCATTGCCTTCATGGCACAGGCTCATGGCATCCAGGACCCCACATTGTCCTTTCTCGTAAGGAAGACTCTGCGTGGGTGGCAACGCCTTGAGGGTCGTAGAGTGGATGAGAGGCGCCCGATAGGGCTAGCAAGTTTGTCTCTGATAATGTCCGTACTCCCTACGACATGTTCATCGCAGGCGGAGACAGTGCTGTTCCGGGCCGCTTTTGCATTAGCATTCCATGGGGCTATGCGGGTAAGCGAGCTGGTAGCGAGGAACAAGCAGGATACGGGGGGAGGTCTGTGTCGAGAACACATTCAAATTAAGGGTGATACGATGGTAGTCACAATAGCCAGGTCCAAAACCGATCAGGGAGCGATCGGGGACAGTGTGGTAGTGCAGCGCATTCCAGGGTCTCCCATGTGCCCGGTAAAATGCGTGGAGGAATACCTAGCGCAGAGGGCGGCATCATGGGGGGGAAGCTTGCTGAGACACACCGACGCCAACCCACTGACTAGGTTTCAGTTTCAGCGGGTGTTAACAATGGCAATCGCGGCAGTGGGCTTGAACCCGAGCGATTTTGGGACCCATTCCTTCCGGATAGGGGCTGCTACTGAGGCTACAGCCAGGGGTCTGAGTGTTGCAAAGGTGAAACAGTTGGGGCGTTGGTCCTCGAATTGTTATAAAAGGTATGTGCGGTTGCACATGTTGTGAAGCCAATGTCATGCACTCACGCTTCTTGTTTTCTGTTTGGTTTACAGTTTCGCGAGCAGGCTTTGCGGGGCGGACTGTGCAGTTGACCCGACACCTGGGGACCAGCGGTCAGAGATCACCGGCTGAGGAAAGAGTGGTGTGGGTCGTTGGCCACTCATACGTGAGGCAAAACCGCGGACGTATTCAAAGCAGGTGACATGATTCACGTGGCTGGGGAATACGGGTACAGGGTGACCTTCCACGGAAGGGGCGGGCTCTGTATTGACCAGTATCAAAGTTTTATGGAGGGACTGTTAGGGCGGACGAGGTCACCGCCGTCTGTAATCATAGTGCATCTTGGGGGCAATGATTTGGTGACCATTGGTCGACGAGTACTTCTCGAGTTGATTTTATCCACAGTGAGTTGGGTGGCGAGAAGGGTTCCGGGGTGCACAATTGCATGGTCGCACATGATTCCACGGAAGGTGTGGCGGGGGGCCCTCTCTTTGTCAGCTTTGAATCAGTCAGTAAAGAAAGTTAATAACAAACTTAGTAGGTTGCTTCGTTCAGGCCAGTTGCATTGTATACCACATGGATGTATTCGGGGGGGGCCATATGTATCTTGAAGATGGGGTCCATTTGTCTCGGGAGGGGAATGTCTTACTCATAGGAGACTTCATAGCCTGGTTAAAGAGTTTGTGTAGCCAAGACCTTTAGTAGGAGTTTGGGGGGGTCCGGATAGCCGGTCAACTATCCGGCCTGTGGCGGTAAGGTCCTGATTGGTGAGCAGTAATTGGAAGATCCCTAGAGGTGGGACGCCACCCATTATGGATGGGAGCGCCCGGGGGGAGGCGGCCATTGGCCCCTCACACGGGGAGGCGGTACCCTCTAAGGATAGGGCCGCCGAAAGGGAAGGCGGTCATAGGCCCCTCCCAGGGGAGGAGGGGCTACGGGCCCCTCCTGGGAATTTCCCGGGGCCCGGACATCCACGACGGCGGATGTGGTAAGCAGTGTGGGGTGGGAGGGGGGTCTACGCTACCTTCTAGACACCTCACACGAGTCCTCGGACGACCACTAAGATGGCGTCGAGTAAATATGGGGCCCCCGCTAAAGACAAGGGAAATTGGAAGTTGGCACAGAGGTACAGTCCTCTGTGCGCCCGCCCCTCACAAGTGAGGGGGGAGTTCTGGTATTAGGGATCTGACACCGGTTACGACCTTGCCGTTGGCCCGTAATGTTAGGATGTACAATTTGAATTTTGAGAATATGCATTTACAGGATGTTTTAGAATCGGCTAGGAGAACCTTTGTATTAGAGATGTGTTAAGGTTAGCCAATAAACATCGTAATGTGTAAATGAAATTGTACATGATATGAAACTGTTATTTTAATGTTTTAATTTTGTTTCATATTTTAATAAATACGGCCGGGAGGGTAACTCCCTCCCGCCTTCCAAAAGTTCAAGAACTATGTCCGTCTTCCCATCCTAGAATGCGGGGTCCCCCAGGGTTCATCACTTTCCCCTCTTCTGTTTAACCTTTACATCTTCCCCCTCATTTTTATGTTACAGCAACTGGAGGTCACTGTGTTCAACTACGCGGACGATCTCCAGTTAATCTTCAACCTGTCCCACTCACCTTCATCTGCCCTGAACGTTCAAACCATCATGACACTCATTCAAGATTGGATGAACTGCAGTCACCTCAAACTCAACCCGGACAAGACCGAACTGGTCCTGACCGGAGGTGGCTGCAGTCCCTGGTCTTCCTCCTTCTGGCCCCCCTCCCTTGGTGCCCCTCCACTCCCGGTTCCCAAAGTGAAAACCCTGGGTATCTTTCTCAATCCCCAGCTTACTGTTCTCCCACAAGTTAATTCTGTGGTCTCCATCTTTTTTTTCCCTCAGAGTGATTAGGAAAGTTTCCCGCTTCTTTTCCCCCCCAGGCTCTAAAAAATCATCATGCTGGCCATGGTACTGTCCCGTATAGACTATGGCAACATAGTCTATAACGGAGCCCCTGCATACATGATCCATCGTTTACAACTGGTGCAGAATCAGGCGGCCCGCCTGATTCATGGCCTTCCCAGATATCATCGGGTCACCCCATTACTCAAAACTCTGCATTGGCTCCCCATAAGAGAGCGTGCCCTGTTTAAACTCTGCTGTCTTACCTATCAAGCCAGAGCGGGCACTGCTCCCGAGTTCATCTGCTCCCTCATCAAACCATACTGCCCAGGCAGAGAACTCCGCTCGGCCCATTTGGCCCTCCTTACCATCCCCCGCTTTAAAAAGCAGAGGGCGGGCGGAGCGAGATTCGCTGTCCTGGCTCCAACGTTTTGGAACTCCCTCCCGATTGCTCTGCGCACCTCACTCTCCTACCCCCTGTTCCGGAAAAACCTTAAAACTTTTTTGTTCACCCAAGCCTACCCCTAAATCTCCCCGCTGCTGCCATCCACTGATCACCACTAGCGCCATGAAACCGCTGGTTATGCGAGCGCTGTACAAATGTTTTTAAATTCAAATTCAAATTCAAATCCTTGGGGATTGTGTTGGGAGGGGGTGACGGGTATCCCGGCCATATGGAAAGGGGCGACCACTCGGTCCCCCCGAACGTATGGTTGGGTGCCCTGACCCCCCCGGGAGACCATTTTGGGCGGGAGGCGTGTCTCGGCTGGTATGCCCGAAGCGGCGTAGCCGGGGCGCGCCTTTTCCCGCCCAAGAGGGTTGTCCTAGACACTTACAACGCCCCATAGGCGGATCGGAGGAGGGTACACGCCCTCCCGAGGAAGAATAAAAGTAGCAACAATCCAAGGAAGCATCCTCTTGTTCCTGTGCTTGGAAGCTGCACCTCCTCGTTGCACGTGAGCCCTAGACGGAACAAGGAGCCAATTTTGACCCACCCACCAGCCCCTTATGGCAACGATTAGTATTGCAATAAAGTCGATTAACGGTGATATTATCTCTTTTACAGGTTGTTTTCTAATAAAGTCTGGATTATTTTTTATGTCAATAAAATGGTCGCTTAGCATGTTCTTAGGCGAAGTATCGCAGCTAAGTTAAAAGAGGTGTTATTTGTGTAGATAAAGGTTTATACTCCGAAATACCCAGTATAACGGTTTACTCCTTCTCATTAGGTTCAAAATGTCGTATTTATTTTTGGTCGGGCGGTAAGGTCATGATCGGTGAGCAGTAATTGGAAGATCCCTAGAGGTGGGGCGCCACCCATTATGGATGGGAGCGTCCGGGGGGAGGCGGCCATTGGCCCCTCACACGGGGAGGCGGTACCCTCTAAGGATAAGGCCGCCGAAAGGGAAGGCGGTCATAGGCCCCTCCCAGGGGAGGAGGGGCTACGGGCCCCTCCTGGGAATTTCCCGGGGCCAGGACATCCGCGACGGCGGATGTGGTAAGCAGTGTGGGGTGGGAGGGGGGTCTACGCTACCTTCTAGACACCTCACACGAGTCCTCGGACGACCACTAAGATGGCGTCGAGTAAATATGGGGCCCCCGCTAAAGACAAGGGAAATTGGAAGTTGGCACAGAGGTACAGTCCTCTGTGCGCCCGCCTCTCACAAGTGAGGGGGGAGTTCTGGTATTAGGGATCTGACACCGGTTACGACCTTGCCGTTGGCCCGTAATGTTAGGATGTACAATTTGAATTTTGAGAATATGCATTTACAGTATGTTTTAGAATCGGCTAGGAGAACCTTTGTATTAGAGATGTGTTAAGGTTAGCCAATAAACATCGTAATGTGTAAATGAAATTGTACATGATATGAAACTGTTATTTTAATGTTTTAATTTTGTTTCATATTTTAATAAATACGGCCGGGAGGGTAACTCCCTCCCGCCTTCCAAAAGTTCAAGAACTGTGTCCGTCTTCCCATCCTTGGGGATTGTGTTGGGAGGGGGTGACGGGTATCCCGGCCATATTGCTATTTCGCGAGTCAGTAACTCTCAAAATAGCTAATGGACATGCCATGACCCTTTTTTGAAGTCGCAAACGGGGAGATATCCCGTTTGCGAGCGCAAAAAAGGGTTGCACATCTGGCCCTAAATGCCTTATAACTTAAACAGTACTTACCCCTACTGAACTGCAGTATCCAAAAAGCATAATTTCTGCACCACAATCTGCACCACAATGCATAATCCTGCGAATTTCACGTAAATCCATTCAGCCATTTTCATGGCACGTCAAATATAAAACTCTATGAAAAATGCATTGGTGGAAAAACATGTTTTGGGAATCCTTTTATATTTACACACCCTTAAAGATTCATCACAAAAAATGACACCATATCAAAATGTAGAAAATGTTACAGGTCTATAAAGCTTTGTGGGAATTCGTCAAACAGATGGAAAGTTATTAGGGAGCTAATATCCAAGGTTCCACCACATGGTGGCAATCAGATTTAATGTGATTTCTTTCTTTTTATCTATCGTACTTGTTATGTCTTTGTTTATTGGTTACATAATCATATGAGCATAGATGTCTTTTAGTTATCCATGTAGTAATTCTGAAACTTTACATATGCACTGTAGTTTATTTTTTGGGCTTCCTTGCTCCTTTCATTAGGATTGTATTACCTATGAAGACCAAAGTGAATGAAAGCCAATCATGGTTACAAAAATGTTAACAATTATTTTTATTCCTAATGGCCAATTTTCATATCTTCCATATAGTAGTTTGTATTGCTCACTGCTAGGCCAATTTTTCATTTTGTTACACAAGGGTGCATAAGAAAGATGTTTATGTTTGGCTTGTTGGGCCAGTTTTATTTTGTGAGCCAGAGAGCATGCAAATACAACTTATAAAGATTAAGATGTATTCTTTTCATTATGTATTTATTTATAGGTTTCCATTAGCATGTGATCATAAATGGGTCTTTCAGTTGTTAATGTAGTAAATCTCAAACTTCACATATGCAGTCTAGTTAATTGTTTGGAATTCCTTGCTACTTTTAGTAGACATCTCTAAGTTGAAAAACCTTATAACTTAAAATACATCTACTCTACAGGTCTTCAAAGCTTCTCATACATTATTAAGGGACAGAAGTCCAAAAGGCTCCCTATACTTGGTCACTCTAACTATAACTACAGGACTCACAGAAATTAAAGAAACAATCTTTATGATTTACCAGAGGGTACGAAGGGAAATGATCTGGTTGGTTTCTAGGAAAATATGTATTCCCTATATTGTGATTTTTTGTATGCTATTAATTTAAATATACAAATATTACTGATTCAGGGAGAAGTGGTTTCTTTCAGCAAACAAACATAACGTAGAGGGACCATAATATCGTTTCTAGGGTACACAAATCTTCTGAAAGTGATAAAGGCTGCCTAGGAATAAAGCAACTTCTATGGTCTGGGCAGAATCTTTCGTTGTCCTCACGATGTTGCTAAAACTACTGCAAACAGAAGAATAGAGTTTTTGAAGATGAAAAGTTTTAAAATGCATGAAATACTCTCTATGGTCCCCTTGAGCTTTTATATTTATTTAAAGTTAGTTAAAAAATAAGACCACTAGGCAAATTTAAGAGACTTTATTCATAGGTGTAGAGGAGAGTCTATAGCTACACCACAAAAGCCTAGCTCATTGTTGAGCTTTGTGGCTGTGTTGTTTCTTCATTATATGTTGCGGTGCATTTGTCTATAGCCATGTTGTTTTATTTTGTTACTAATTTACAAAACATAGTTTATGCCTTTGTGTTAAATGTACTGGGTGTTTTTGATGCAATTGTTGTTTCTAATTTCATGTATTGCTGTGGTTGTTGACAGCTGCAGATGAAGCTGGGGTGTGCTGCTTCACCTGTGGATCTCACTATTCCCACTATCACTTGTTATATTTTTCTTAAGTATGACTTTGAGAGGGCTCAAGTTGGCACATTCTTTCCACTTTTTATGTCTCTTCTGGTGTTCAAATTATGGTGATTACATTTTTTCTACTGCAAGATGATATTTCTTTATGAATTTCGAATATTTATTGTTCTACACAAGTAAATGTTAAGGTTTTAGAACTCAAATGGCTCTACTTTGATGAATTATATTAAAGATAACTTGATTATGGTAGGAGATTGCAGTTAAATCCTGGTGAGTATTAGGGATAGAAAATATAAGATCATATTTAAAAAAACATTTACGAGTACGACAAGAGCACTTGTCAGTAGAGCCAACCTCAAATGTCCAAAACTCTATCACTAAGAGGACACAGTCCTTTCTATTTGTAGTGATTTTATAGGAATATTCCAATTTCAACCTCATTATAGATGTTTTTGGGATAATTTGCAAAGGAATGTAAGACAACATAAAAAAGTACTACACAAAAACTACTTAACATGCTCCTTTGTGAATAGGCCTCTCAAAATCTAAGGATGTTCCTAGTGCACAGCAGGTATCAAAAGAGTTTTTTCCCAGAGAGCTTTGACAGACTTGGGAAGCATATGCAACCCATATATTCATGAATACACCTTTTATTCCTAGTGCGTGGTTCTCAACATAGAATTGATTATGTATTTATTAGTAAAAATCTAACACAATCTATTAACTTCTCAGACTGGTGATATTCTGATTAGTATCATGCACTGATTATTTCCGAGTTTGATTTAATTTCTCACTTTTAAGGGTCAAGTGAATAGCAGGTATCTTGACCAACACCCCTTCACCTGAAAGAGGCCCTTCTAATTCTTGCCTATTTGCAAACAACCATTTCCCTTGATGACTCCACTTCACCATGACCCACTGGTCATATCAAGGGTGCTCTCAGAAATGCAAAAAATGCTTACAATATTTATGACCTTCATATTTCAATGTGGATTTCACATACTGGCCCTCACAGAAACAAGGGTCAAAGACTCTTCCATCATGGATACAGCCAACCTCTTTCCACCAAACCTTCATTTCCTATTGTGAATTGGAGTCCAAAGTTTAATAGGAGGCGTAGCTCTGCTCTTTCACGATTACCTTCCCTTCAAGATGATGGATGCACAACCTTTCACCTCCTTTGAGCATATCCTACCTAAGATCATCACATACTCCAACCCCTCCATGATCTGTGTGGTTGCTTACTGCCCACCTAGGAATTGCCAAGCCACCTTCCAGCCAGACCTCATAAATCTTGCCAACCATGCTCTATTACTTTCCATTGAGAAAATTGAGTCCCTTAGTTACGCACAGCTGGTCGGAGACTAGCACTTGAAGGAAGCAATACATTTGACCTCTTGCTCTCAACTTGCTCTGAAATCAAGCTCCACTGCACCAATCATTATCATGGTCATATTACTTCCTAATTACATTCTCTTTAGACACCTTGCCAGTCAAATGGTACAGTAATTCACCAATAAAATTGTTTCCCTAAGGGCTCAAATCACTGATTACATTGTGAGATTCCCAGTACATGAATCTCAAGTTTCCAACGAGATCTCTACAGTGCAATACTCACCATCTTCCAACTCTTCTAGTGTTTTTACAGTACATGAGTTTACTCTAGCTCCTGACCTAGAAGTTCTCCTTAGTTCTCCTTCTTCAAAAAGTCATCCCCATTTCAGGA
Organism: Lissotriton vulgaris; assembly: GCF_964263255.1. Classification (NCBI taxonomy): domain Eukaryota; kingdom Metazoa; phylum Chordata; class Amphibia; order Caudata; family Salamandridae; genus Lissotriton; species Lissotriton vulgaris. The sequence continues at coordinate 319,183,293 of NC_141694.1, forward strand.
TATATTCAATTACAAAGTTATCAATCTGGACCTCCCTGCCTCAGGTTTAGTCTATAATTAGTATTTTTTTTAATTTTAACACAAATGTTTCTTTATCATTTTGAATAGCCATATATAGGGCTGGTTTGGTTTAGCCATGAGAAGGAAACTTGCATATTTGTTATTATACATTTTTCAGAAAATTCCATCTAATTGGATAGATGCAATGCATTTTTCATATAGAGCATGGTTGAACAGTGTACCTTATAATTATAGGCTTAACAGACATATGTCTTCCTTATATTTAGTTAATACAAGAAATATTTTTGAGTCATCACTGTGACTCCCCTGGAAACAGGCCTCCAGACCCAAAAGCTGTCCTTGAAGCTCGAAAGACTTTATGTGAGTGTCTGTGGTGCATGTGTGTACACTGACATGATTAAAACAGTATCTAAGGCATGCTCCACTGCAAACAGCCACCCTGGCATTATTTGTGCCTGCAACACCTATTTTGGCATCCCAGTGAAGACAATCAACATAGGCAAATGTACTCATAAATAACTATGTCTGAGCATCACTGGGAACTGGCAGCTGTGGCTTCGGCAATTTTCATAGTATGTCTATGTGGCCATAATTCATGGCTAATGTAGGGAGGGTTGATCAGTGAAGGAAGTAAATGGGTCATGTGGACCATGCTGGGTTTTCTTCTTTTGCCTTTTTCCTTCCCACTCTCCACCACTACACCAAAAGGGACATAACAAGAATTGTAGGAATAGAGGGGTGAGTTCTGATGAGTGACCATTACTAATTATGGCTTTGAAAGAGGCAGAAACATGTTGACAAAAAGGGAAATGAGGGGGCCAAATAAACGCGTCTGTCACCAAGAGCAGAAAATAATTTGAAGGCATCACTTTACTAATGTCTTCCAAGGAAGTTTATTTCATAACTCAGGTATGCAGTAAACCAACAGAAAGAAACTCACTCTTGAGATATCTAACACTGAACTGTAATGAAGGAACGTAGGCAGAATATGAGGAATAGCTTTATTAGATATAAAGCACAAGCTATACAGGTGAGTGCCAGGGAAGTAGCTTAGTCCAAGGACCACTCCAGCATAACTGCCACCTACACAAGAATGCAGCAAATACCACATTCCAACCCTGACCTCATGCATTCTATAATACATAGCACGAGTCTTAAAGGTACATGTGAATAGAACAACATAACATGAACATCCTATAGTCCTATATGAGACTCTCTGGTTAGGTCAAAACTAAAGCATTAAAACTAATTTCCTAAACTTAGCAGAATGTGATACAGGGTAAGGCTGTGACCAATAAATTCAAACTCTTGAGAGATGGTGCAAAACTGCAAATGCTGTAGCAGTCATAAATGATGGTACAAATATGACATGGAGTCAAGTGATGTTGAAATGTTGGTGAGCAATTAAGATTTCTGAGTGCAAATCTAAACATGCCTTCAAGGTTACGGTGTGATGTTGCAAATGTAACCATGCACTACATAGCTGCCAAGGTTTCAGATTGTTATGTGCTACTTTTACATAATTTCAGTGTAATTACGAGTGACATTGAACAACTATGAGACACTTTCTTGCGAGCAAAATGAAGACAAGGGAAACATATAAATATCAGAAATTGCACCAATTTGAGCAATGAGAAACTCTAAGAAGATGTTAACACTGTGTAGTAACGAGCCACTACGCACATAAGTTTCAAAGTACGATTTTATTCAAGTTATTAGTAATAGGTGCTTCCAGCTTGGCGGTTAAACTCTCACCTCCTGAACATTCTAACTCGCACACTAAGGAGCAGTGCGGACCATACCAAGGAGGAGGGAGGGAGGGGGGTGGGTGCGGACGGGTCCAGTTGGTGAAGTTACAACACACCTTCCCCCCTAAGGAGAGCAAGGGAAAGCGATCCCAAAGCCCCGGGCTAGGGGAGAGAAGGAAGGAGAGAGAGAAGGAAAGGACCCCAGAGAAAAGACAAAGAGGGAACGGAGGAGTTAACAGAGGGGGGGGGGAGAGAAGATATGCACCAGGGACCAGAGCAGGTAGGACTGAGAGGAGGAGAAGGGAGACAGGGTAAAGCGACCCCCAAAACTTGCAAATAAAGAACAACATAGACGCTGAGACTTGGATCCCCCAAAACAGGAGACAGGAGGCTCCCTTCACATTACCCTGAAAGGGAGGGAGGAAATCCAGCTGAGCGCCGGTCTAGTAAGGTAGGAGATACTTGCACTACAAAAGTTAGTTGTTTTAGCGACCCAGTCATCCCGGGAAAAGGTAACAGCCTCCCAATACTCTTCTGAATTTGGCTACTTCCGTCATCGAGGTGATGCTCACCACCGCATCCGGCGGCCGAGTTGCTGGGAGATGGGGTTGATAGTTCCACGTGGTCCCTGGCCACGTTTTTTTTTCCCTTCACGGAGTGGGTGACTGTTCTGTTCAATAAGATGCTTTTGTACGAACTGAGAGCACAACAATTGCCCTCTTTTGTGTTCCCCTTTTTTTTTTTTTTTTTTCTCTGTGTCACAACCTTGTTTGGTTTTAAGTTGAGGGTAAGGAAAAGGAGCTGTTGCCTAATGGTACTCTGAATTAATGTCCTCAGGAACCGCTCGACCAAAATGTACTCTGCTGACTTGCTGAAGTCCTCCGTTACACATACCTCCTCACCCTGCTGGTCAGCATCGATCCCTTGAACAGTTTGTTCCTTTATATATTTATTTATTGTTATTTTTTTTTTCTCTTCGGAAGTTTCCTGGACCATATTTCACTGCTTCTGACCTTGCCCCTGTGAACGGTTTCCTTCTCATTGGTCTCCTTGTCGTTGTGTCTCTCATAATTTCTCTTGTGGAACGTCGTGCCTGTGCTTCTCGCACTTTCACCTGTACAAGCCTCCTCGGGAACTGGACTTCCCTCCAACTTCGCCCCCGGGATAAACCTGGTAAACCTGGCCTTGTCCTTGGTAAACCCTAACCCAACTTCTTCCCAGCCTTCTGGGAGCCAATGGACTCTTCCCTCCAGACCTTCAAGGTACTGGCTTGGTCCGTTTTTGAGTGAATTCACACTCCCTCCTTGACGATTTCCTCTTTCCATGCTCGAGTGAGGGTCAGATCTCTTATACGGTCTAAGTTGGTAAACAACCCTAGCGGCATAGCTCCACGCTATCTTACCCCTTTGGCAGATTGGTTTGGACAGATCGTCCACTCCTCTTGTGGACTGTGTAACCCCGTACGTTTTCTCCTTAACCACCTCCTTTACTTCCAAAATATCATGTTCCCTGTTCATTCTCACAAAGTTTTCTCTCATCCTTTTTCCAACATCCTTTTCCTCAGACATATTCAGCTTTATTTTGCGCTTGACCCTCGCGGTTTCTGTTTTCTTTTTGTTCCTCCAGGCTTTCCTTCTTCTTACTTCCAGGCCTAAGGATGGATACGTGTTGACCTTCAAATTCTCCAATCTGGTGAGTGGGTTACTTTTGTTTACAGCCAACCTTATCTTGGACTCAGAACCTTTCGGATTTTTATTTCTACTTAATTTCCCTCGTTCCATCTCCTCTTGTACTGCAATCACCTCTTCTGCATTATTCACTTTAAATTTCATGCTTCTCTTCATGTAATACCACTCTGTCTCTTCTTTTCCTTTCAATATCAAGTTTCCTCCTGCGTCTGCTGCTTTCACTTCATTTCCTATGGTTAAAGACAAATCGCTCTTCCACTTGTATTTGTCCATTACTGTACTTTGTGACTCTGAATCTGCGACAGCTCCCTTTAATTCTCCACTTCTATTGATGGTATGCCTCAGTTTTGCTTCGTTTTTGTTTCTCACCACTTCGTTTTCTCCCCTCTCTCGGCATATTTTCCTCCTTTGTACTTTGGCACTTCTTTCTCGCTTATTTTGTACATTTGCATAATTCAAGTCCTTTTGCCGACCTTTCATTTCTGCGTCCTTACAGTCTCTCCCTTCTCTTTTAATATTCGCTATCCATTCTCCACCTTCCCCACAGATAGTCCATTCTTCTTCCACTTTCACTTTTTCCACGGGTTCCTCCTTCTCCTCAGAAATGGTTATGACGAATGCTATGCGTTTTTTCTCGTCCCATCTTCCTCTCCTCCTTATCTGCGGTACCAAACTTTTTTTTTCCTCTTAGTTAATAGCATATGATGCGATAATTTTCCCATAGTGCCTCTTCTGATGACATCTTTATGCTTTAATCCTACCATCCTCCTTATGTTTCGAGCTTTTCTATCGAGGCTCTGGTGGGAAGGTGTAGTTACTTGCACTACTCTGAGATCCTTTAATGTGCTTTGTTCACAACTCCTGTAGCTTACTGATCCTTGACCCACACAAGTTAAGGATCCACGAAAGATATAGTAACTCACATGAGATGCTCTTCCTCAAATCTGGGTAAGACTTTCCACTTAGAGTTCACTGCGCACCTTGCCCCTCAGAGATATCCTCACGCAGCTTCAACACGCTGCCTCCGTTCGGTTTCCAGCACAGGACACAAAAGTTTTCCACACTCCCTCACACAGCTAAAAAACACTGCCTCAGCTCCGTTTCACGAATGGCACGAGTTAACTGCCTCCCCTGCTCTTCACCGATGATTAATACCGCTCGCGGTGCCACCTTTACTCTCAGTAAACTTGCACCGACACGCATGCATATGTAGAGAGATCCTCCTACTTGACTGTTCCCAAATGTCTCAGCACCAGGAATGTAGACTTCTCAGACTGGCGGTCGTGCCACTTTCAGCCACGCCGATTTCCTCAGAAGATAATTCTCTCCTCAAACGAACTAATGAGATTACTGGTTCTCCTTTATCCTTTTTCAATACCACCACACGTCTTTCAATAGTTGCAGTCCTTATCCTTTCTATTTTTTTTTTTCCTTTATTTATTATTTATTTATTTATTTTATCCGGTCCGGGATAGTGACGAGCGTGCGTTGGAAAGAATGGCCCACAAGGTGGCAGTGCACTAAAGCTCCTGTTCAAATTACTAACCGTAGCAAATGACACTAACGCCTGTCAAACTACAAAATTTTACTTCGCTGTTTAGGAGAACAGTAAACCTAAATCCCTTCTCAACTTCTCCTCACAATCAATTTCTTAGTGGCGCACCTCTCGAATTCCAAGAAACGTCACAGTACTCCCAGTTGGGAAATGCTTTCATCCAATGTTTCTCACACGGGTACACTCCACGTTACGCAGTTAATTACTTGAATACCTTTGTTATCTTATATTTCCAGGAAGTGCAGGAATAACTCTCTCAGATTTCCTCTTTTTAACACTTTTCTTTTCTTATCTCACATCTTCCTCTTGTGAAAGACAAACACCTCACAAAGTCATACCTCAACTTCTTCAAGGGTGAGTAGTCCAACCGACAGGCTCTCTACTTGGGACAGGTTCTGTCAGAGAACGCCTCTCGGTGAAACACTAACACTCCGTCTCCTCAGCGCAGCTCACTGCAGGGGCCGTGTTTCAACCTTTCTTTTTCCTCTGTTGATTTCCCCCCGCCGTTTCTTCTCCCTGAATCTCAGCTAGCTCTCCGTGCCCACACGGCTGGGGACTGCCACAGCTTGCCCTACACGCCTCTCCGCTTGTCACTTCTCACCTCTTCTTAGTGCCTTCTCCCACGACGACGAGCCTCCTTCGTCCAAGGTTCGGTTCACACACAGGATACTCCGCCACCTCCACCAGCTTAGACTCAGTCTGCGGCACCCTCAGGGACATTTACAGTTGTCCTCTTTCTTTGTCTTTGTCCTGCTTCGTGTTGCATGCGAGTGATGCGATGCCGGGAGGGATCACGGCGATGCTGTCGGGCAGGGGTTTCTCTCGTCAGGTAAGGACTTCCGCGTTTTGCAGTGCTCAATATTCTTCTTTGCCACCACGGCACATAACGTCAACTTCAAAACGCGGTGAGAACATTTTTTAAAGAAAATTTCGTTCCCCCTCCGCTCAGCTCACTTCATAGGCTTCGGCTGCTAAATTCACGGACTTTTGCCTCTTTAAAAGCACATAGACTCAGGCTTAATTCCTCTTTTCAAACTCCATCTCTTACGAACGCCCGGAGCAGGTCATCACTTCATTTCATCATATCTTCAAACAACTGGTTACACGATCCACCAACACCAGCAGACCTCAAATCAGGAAGAAACGTTTCTCTTCTCCACACGGCACCAGCTCGTCCACTGAGGCTTCACACCCGACTTCCTTTTTCTTTCCGGAATCGAGAATCACACGTCCCCCCCCAAGGGGACACCTCGGTGAGTTCAGCCTGGATACCGGTATGTCTGCTGTCCAGTGATCTTCCAGCTCACTTGAGAGTCCTTCTTTTCAATTCACAACTCCGCACAAGCTTCAAATTATCCAGGGGGAAAACACCAACTGACCCTGGCTCAGCTCCTCGTCCTCGTCGCCAGAAATGTAGTAACGAGCCACTACGCACATAAGTTTCAAAGTACGATTTTATTCAAGTTATTAGTAATAGGTGCTTCCAGCTTGGCGGTTAAACTCTCACCTCCTGAACATTCTAACTCGCACACTAAGGAGCAGTGCGGACCATACCAAGGAGGAGGGAGGGAGGGGGGTGGGTGCGGACGGGTCCAGTTGGTGAAGTTACAACACACTGCTCCTGCAAAGCACCAGAAGTGGAAGGGCACTGTCGGACCCCATTTTACTAAACAGGATGTGAGAGGCTATACTGCCTGCAAATGAGCCTCATGTTCTAAAAACACCCTGTCCACCCCACCCAGGGCATGCCATATCTAAATGCATATGGGATTTTACTGTATTAATAAATACACAGGAACAAGTGCTTTTTATAGAAGACTCAATCTTGGAGTTAATACAAATGATCCCTTCTGCATGGATAGTGACGTGGGTAATCCTCTGCAGCAGGGAGAAAAGTATCACAGATCCTGCACCACTGTATAGCACTGTGACCTCGCCACCCTGTTCTCTAGCAATAGACCCTCCTCTTCAGAAAGGACGCAAAAGTAATGTCTGCCACAGCTGAAGGATGGGGCAGTGCAGTTTACACTAAGTGGTCCAAAACAGATCAGATGGGTAATGGCACAAATGTGCTTGAGTTGCCACTGCCAGTGCAGAGTCTGCCTGCTACGGGGATACTTGCTAATCCGCCCATGGGGAGGCCAACCGTTGTTTAGGCAGGCAGGCAGTTCATGTTTACCAAACTCCAGTTCGCGGAGGCGATGTGTAGGGCCCTGATGGGGGCAAGACTGCCATCACGTCAGTTCAGGTCACATACTTTGTACATTGGAGCAGCGACCAAAGCAGCAAAAAAGGGCATTGACATTGGTGCTGGGCAGATTGCGAACCATCACGCATCAGCATGAACATTCCACCTTCCTTCCTGTCGACTCACTGCTTGGTTCTTAATGGTGAGAGTAAGCGGCTACTGGAGAACTGAGCCTTGCGTTTCCCCAACCTAAAGGAAATTGATTATTTAGGCTGCACTCCACTCTGTCTCTCCAACTTCACTTGGAGCGTGACCCAGGCTATGCTGCAATGCCGGTGCCTCCAGTCAGTCTTGGTCCCTCTCTCAGTAATTGAATTTGCCACAGTGTGGCCTGGGGTCAAATATACAGAAGCTGCTCTTCAAACTGAGACAGCTGAGCCACACAGGGTAGGCGGCAGCTGGCGGTGCCAGCAGGCAGCGCTGCCGGCGCCCAAAATGATGATTAGCCTCGACACCTAAAGGGGCAGGTACATAGTTGAGAGTGAGAGTCAGAGTGTGCAAAGCGTGCACACATCCATAAATATCCATGCCTGGATATGCACGAGTATGTCGGACTACAGCCTCCCACAAGTCAACTCCTGAGGAAGTACGTGACCTCCGGTCCTTGCGGCGCCTCATAATAGTATTAAATATATTGCCGCATTAAGCAGTCTAGCAGCAGAGCGAGCAGTGCACAAAGCCAGCGGAAGCAGCTTCATGCCATGGTGCGTGCCGCCACTCCGCCATTTAATTTAGGTAGAGCTACAAACGGCTTGTCTTGACAGCTGAGGCACTATGCATAATGCGTCATACTTGGCAGGACTGACACTAATAGTACCGAGTAATGGAATCAATTTGAACATGTATGATGGTGGTAATTCTTGACATATATTGGACATTTCTGGCACGATGCTGTGCATTCCCAGTAATGCCTGCTTTGGCTGAAGAATGGTAATTTTTGACATATTGCAGGGACCAATGGTATAATGGTGTAATAGGTGCACAGGCATAATGGTGGAAACTCATTTTATATTGTAGCAATTCGCATCACTGGTGTAATACTTGCATAGTATTAGTAATTCTTGTATTTTCATAGCATCATCATTAATGCAATCTGAGGCCTCAGTCTTTACTACTGGTGTTACCTACCTGCACCCATCCAGGCACTTACTCACCCATTCATCCACTTACTTATTCAAGCATTCCTTTATAGCTATACACTCAATCATTAATGCATCCATGCGCTCACTCATTTATTACTGATGCCCTCACCCATGCATTCGGCCATTGAATCACTCTTCCTGCCAACAGTTGACTCATTCTGGCCCTCACCCACTCATTCTTCCAGGCACACATACACACACACAAACTCGCCTATCAATGAAAGAGCCAATTCTTTGGGTTTTGCGAATATGTATTTCATATAAAGTGAATGGCCAGTGAGTGGCCACTTTCACTGCTGCTTTCAGAAGCACAGTCAGTACCGGACATACATGTTTGCTTCATATTTGCTGAAATAGGACTTATTAATGCACAGTCACTAAAGCAAATTTGAAGTATTATAATCCATTTTCTCTATATCTCTTCTATCCATAACACTAATCTCTATTAAGTTTGAAATCAGGACTGACAACAGTGCCTCTGGAAATTAGAACAAGGAGCTTAGTACTGAAAAAATACAGCCATGAATATCAAACACATTGGGATAATTAGGTTTGTTAAATTAGAATCACATACTTTTGAGTGCAGAGGTTTTTAATAACATTTACTCAACTGATTAGGGCTAGCGTATAAGTGCTCATCACATCTTATGACTCGAGATAATCTTGCAGGATACCGTGGGATTGTGTCAGACAACAATCGACCCTGTTATGCAGCATAATTGACGGACGCCGTCATTAGGCCCCAAGAAGATCGATGCTGCATTCCCACCCATGGAACAGTAACAGTTGGTAGTAGTCTCCTGGTGAATTCACTTAGCGCATTAACAGCTGTGATAAAAAGAGAGAAGCCCTTTGCAGAACCAGCACATCTATGCAAACATTAGGTTTGATTCACAAACGAAAACAGTTTGTCACATAAAAGCACGAGAATCCATGTGGACAGTGGATGCAGCTTGTACATACATATCAGTAATTACCACAACAATGCGCTGTTAAGTACCACAATGTAATACAAAGAGCTACAAAGGTCAATGCGTTGTAAAACATGCTTGGTAAATTCATGCGTGGTAACAACTTCCTCAAAAGAATGAACTCATCCCTGAGTATTTCAATGCAGGTTCACTTGCAGGAGCATTCCTATGTCAAGGAACTCTTTACCTCTTAAACTTTACAAGGGTTCAGAAGTAAACACCATGTATTTGGAGAATGAGGTGTTTTGGCTGTGCTGCATGCATTTATATATTTAGGTCTCCAACTTAAGCCGGCGGGTGGGCGCTTCATTTGCACTGAGTATTATCTACTTCTGTACCTATGTCAATGACAGTGCCCACCTCTTTCTCTGAAGGTGTGCACCCTTCACCAGTGTGCCTGCCCACTCTGCCGTTCTCCAGGTCCTCACCTTGCATGCGGTGTGGCAGTGCTTGTAGCCCTCTTTTTTTAAAAAACAAATTGTATTCATTTTCCACATGTTATCAAATAATACAATTATTCAGCGTTTCCAGACAAAGAATCATAGAGGTGAAACATTGTAGTCATCTACATCAGTATTTCGAAGTAAATCATTCTATAACTCGAACCCTTCAGCAAATATTTCTGTTTGCCTTTTTGTTGAAACCTTTTTTTTTAATGTCAAAACCGCTTACATCACAGCCAAATTACGTTGTGGAAAATATATTTTCTTAATAACTAAACAAGAAGAGAAAACTATAAACCATTCCCCCACACCCTTTGCTGACGTTCGTTATCTGTAGCTAACACAGTAAAACAATAATAAAAGAGGAATAAGTAAGGCAAGATATCTCTGCCATGCTTAGAGAGTAAATCTGACAGTATCAGGGCTTTGAAGTTTACCTTAATAAGAACATCCTACCAATACATTATAAACAGTTCTGATATGTGCATAGCTGGTATATGATTTAATGCTTATTGGATGCATGTTATGCATTTCCGGAGAGAGAGATCTCCGCTTCACTAAAAGACTCCAGTATAATATCCCAGCTCATAGCTTTTGCAAGTCCCCATTTAGTTATCTCTTCTCTCCAAGTCAGAAAAGTAGGTGCAATCAGCGACTTCCACTTCCTGGTTATGCCTCGTTTGGCCAACAACAAGAACAGGTCCAGAAATTTAGCTTTAACTCCGCTGCCCTTTTGTCTTTCGTACATTCCTAAAATATATACTTCTATTGATTGAGGTCCCATGTCACCTATCAAATCTTTTAGTGTTCGTGCAATCTCTTCCCAGTATCCACGCAATTAACTACACGTCCAGAGCATGTGTAGGAGATCTGAATCCTGATCAGAGCATCTGGGACATATAGTATTTGCGCCTGTGTATATAGTGTTAATAGTGTGTGGTGTTAGGTAGGCTCGTTGGGTAATGATATATTGAATACATTTGAATCTGGTATTTCGGAACACACGTTTCGGGTATTCTAATATGGTCTTCCAGTCCCCGCCTGACAAAGGCCGGGCAAGGTCATGCTCCCATTTATCCCACATAGTAGCCAGTGTGCTTTTAACCCTCTTGATTGGTTTCAGTGTGTCTGGAGAGAACTAGGGGTATATTGGCAACTTTTACTTTGATCCTGGCAAAACTGGTCTTTACTAAGGTATTGGGTAAGGAGTATTGACTGAGCGTTCCTCAGGAAACAGAAGAGGAATCAGATTGGGATAGGTCAAAACCTACTCTCAGTAAATACCACAGTTGGGTGACAGTTCGGTTGAAATGCAAATCTTCAAGGCCATTCACAGGCAGGGACTGTTAAAAAAAAAAAAAAATTGGTCCTGTATTGACTGCGAGTTAGACAATCACATTTTGATTCTTTGTAACAAGCCTCTATATCTCTTCCATATATTTTATAATTACTGGAACATGCAATCCGCCTTCCTGCAGACCAAAATGGTTTGAACTATGAGGCTGCGTGTCAAACGCATGAGCTTGTATCCAGAACCATCCTATTTTCTGCTTTATGTAATTGAAAGATGTGCTTGAACTGATACCTTGAGTTGCAAGCTGTATTCTAAGGATCCTTTCCCTAGTCAAACTAAGGGTTTCGTTTTTGTGCTGAGTAAATGATCTATGTACTTAACTATGGGCACCCTGTACAGCCAAAGAAGAGGAGAACAGTGGGCAGTATTTTCTGTAAAGCTTAGAGTAGCAAACAAAATCTTCCAAAGAAGGCTGCTATTCGCTCGGAAACTAACCACTCCTCGGCCAGATGCACTTTTGCGCCCGCAAGCATTTTGATTTCTTTTTTGTGTACTAAGTAAATTTTGAGAGGGAGAAAGGCTTTCTGACTCGTAAAATGGATTATACAATCCATTCCAAATGAGAATTAGAAGGGGTCAGGTGTTCTTTCCCAATTGTATGTATCAATGATATATATCAAAAGTTTGTTATAGTCCTGCCAAGTATCACGCATCAGGCATTAGAATAACGCATTCCAGTGTGATGCTCTGCATCCCCACACCGAAATACATTGTCACACATTATTCATAGTGCCTCAGCTGTCAAGACAAGCCTTTTATAGCGCTACCTAAATAAAAATGTGGAATGGCAGCGCGTGCTGTGGCATACGCTGATTCCGCAGGCTTTGTGCACGGCTTGCTCTGCTTCTAGACTGCTTAATGCTACCATGTATTTGATACTATTATGAGGGGCCGTGGAGACCGGACATCACGTCCTGCAGCATGAGTTTGCTTGTGGGAGACTGCAGTCCAACGTACTTATGCATATCCAGACATGCATATCAATAGAGATGTGTGCACGCTTTGCACACTCTCAGGCTCTCACTCTCATCAATGTACCTGGCCCATTAGGTGTTGTGCCAAAACATCGTGGCAGGCACCAGGCTACCACCTACTCTCTGAGGCTCAGCTGTCGCAGTTTGAGGAGCAGCTGTTGTATATTTGACCCCAGGCCACACCATTGCAAATTCAATTACTGAGAGAGGGACCAAGACTGACTGGAGGCCCCGGCATTGAAGCGCAGCCGGAGTCACGCTTCAAGTGAAGTTGGTGAGATAGAGTGGAGTGCAGCCTAAATAATTAATTTCCTTTAGGCTGGGAAACGCAGGGCTCTGTTCCCCAGGAGCCGCTTACACTTACCATTAAGAACAATGCAGTGAGTCGACAGGAAGGTAGGTGGAAATTGCCTGCTGATGTGTGATGGATTGCAGTCTGCCCATCACCATTATCAATGCCCTTTTGTGCTGCTTTGGTCGCTGCCCCAATGTGCAAAGAATGTGACTGGAATTGACGTGCTGGAATTTGCTAAATATGAACCGCATGCCTGCAGAAACAATGGGTGGCCTCCCCATGGGGGGATTAGCAAGTATGCCCCTAGGAGGCAGACTGGGCTATTGCTGTGGCCACTCAAGCACATTTGTGCTGTTACCCATCTGATCTGTTTTAGACCACTTACTGTAATCTCCACTGCCCCTTCTTTCAGCGACGGCAGACATTACTTTTGAGAGTCTCCTGCCGGGGAACAGGGTGGCAAGGTCACGGTGCAATACAGGGGTGCAGGGTCTGTGATACTTTTCTCCCATCTTGATCCGAAGGAAAAAGAAAAACACAAAACTCTCCTTAAGGGGTACAAATCAGCGGTGATGGTGGAAAAGAAGGCCCATTTTACTAAGCTGACGACCTCTCTTAGTTCCTCTAGGGAACTCTTTAAAATCATAGATTCCCTGTCTGTCCTTCAGTCACCAGATCCCATAGTGGTGTCCCAGGAGCTGTGTGATCAGATCTCCACCTTCTTCCATTCTAAGATAGTGGATATTCACTCAGCTCTGGATACCCTAAATCTAGACCTAGAGGTTCCAACTTCTCTGGGGGCTCTGTTAGCTGAAGGCCAGTACAATGATGCCGGTATCAACTTCTCTAATTTCCACCTCCTCACCTATAAACAACTGAATTTGCTCCTGGATAAACTTAAATCTGGATCTCCTCTGGACCCGTGCCCCTTGAAGATCCTTAAAGAGTGCAGGGAGGTACTGTTGCCCCCTTTTATGGAGGTGATCAATCTTGCAATCTCTAAAGGCAAACCATCCTGCCCCATGGAAAATGGCGATAGTTAAACCGCTTCTACAAAAGGCTACTTTAGATCCCGGGATTTTAAAGAAATTTCGCACCATTTCCCTGCTCCCTGCCACCGCCAAGATGCTTGAGGCTCATCTAAACCACCATTTGAGAACCTTCATGGATAACACCAGCTGGCTGGATTCTTCTCAGCATGGCTTCCGGAGGGCACATAGTACTGAATCCGCCCTCACAGTAGTCATCAACAACATCCGCGCTAAGTACGACAGTGGCCAGACTACCCTTCTGATCCTGCTCGACCTGACAGCAGCGTTCGATACCCTGTCCCCCTCCATCATGGTGACTCGCCTTAGAGAGATGGGAGTGGGTGGACCAGCACTGAGCCTCCTGGCTTCCTTTCTTAACCAAAGAAAACAGACGGTTAAGTTGGGTGACTTCCTTTCTCCCATCAAGCCTGTGCAATGTGGGGTCCCTCAGGGCTCGTCCTTGAGCCCCACTCTTTTTAATATCTACGCGGCCCCACTCGCCAGGCTTGTAAGATCGTTTGGGCTGGAAGTGTTATCATACGCTGATGACACCCAGATCATGGTCTCCGTTTCCCAATCGGTGAGTGCCACCGCCCTCAATTTCAGGAACTGCATGGAAGCAGTTTCGTATTGGTTAAGAACTTCCTGAAATTAAATGGGGAGAAAGCCAAAGTCCTTATCTTCGGGGGCAAACCGGAGATCTAGTCCACCGATTGGTGGCCCTCCACATTTGGAGCCTGCCCTCTGCCCTCCCATTCTGCACGCAACCTTGGGGTTAAATTAGCCACCATGCTCTCCTTCGACAAACAAGTTAGTAGGACGGTGTCAACATGCTGTGGTGTGATTAGAATCTTGAGGAAGATTACACACTATCTTGCCCCTGAAGCTCGAAAACAGGTTACGGTCACCCTCATATCCTCAAGGCTGGACTACTGCAATGCACTGTACCTAGGCATGAACAAAAAGCTAGTTCATCGCCTACAAACAGTGCATAATGCAGCTGCCAGGTTTGTTGTCGATGCCCCAAGACTTTCTTCAGGCTCTCTTATTAGGAAAAACCTGCACTAGCTTCCTATTCAGTCCAGGATAAATTTCAAGATTCTATGTTTCACCCATAGTGCTCTGTATGGGTCGGGAGCAGAAGACATTAAGTTCCTTCTGTCCTTCTATGCTTCCAGTAGGGCCTTACGCTCGGCCAAAAGGAACTCTTTGTCTGTTCTGCGAGTTGTCAAAGCCAGATGGGGAGGGAAGGCTTTCTTCTCCCTCGCTCCTAGATTGTGGAACACGCTTCCTGCGGAGCTTAAAGGACAAACATCGCTTTTGCTTTACCGCAAGGCATTAAAACCCTGGCTCTTCTTAGAAGCTCATCCATAGTCGGCGCACGCCTTACACCTACAGCAGTGGTACCATCTTTTATGCGCCTTGATGCCCTTGGGCATAGTTGCGCGATACAAATCCTTTTTGAATGAATGAATGAATGAAATGGCATTTATAATGCGCAACTATGCCCCATGGGCGTCAAGGCGCCTACCTCAAATAACTAGCTGTCAGTAATCAGAAACAGAGCTTACTGGTATGCTTTAATGAAAAGCCAGGTTTTCAGTGATTTCCTAAAGAGGTCAAGTGAAGGCAATGACTTGATCTCAAGGGGGAGTGTATTCCACATCTGGGGTGCCAGAATGGAAAAGGCTTTACTCCCCCAACTGGCCTTCTTGGCTCGAGGGATTACCAGTTGGTTAAGCTCACTGGAGCGAAGGCATCTGTTCGGGACATACCTAGTGAGTAGGGATCCAAGGGCATCAGCCGGTCCTGCAATTAAAGCCTTGTATGTTAAACAGAGAAGTTTGAAGATGATCCTTGAGGGAATAGGAAGCCAATGGAGATTCTTCCTCGCCAAGGTCATAGATGACAGCCAAGGCAGGGCAAGAGCAAAACGCGCTGCCGCATTTTGTATGACCAGCAGGCGCTGCAGAAGGCCCTTGTTGGCCCCGGCGTAAAGTGAATTACAGTAATCAAGCCTTGAGCCAACAAGAGCGATCACAACCTGCTTCCGTGCCTGTAGGGAAAGATAGTGGACAATCCTTTTCAGAGTCCTGATGACGCCCCAACAGGTAGCCACCGTTCTATTGACCTGGAGCTCCATAGAAAGCTGGGTGTCAAAAATGACACCAAGGTTCCTGGCAGATTGTGTGGGTATGAGGCAGATGCCTAAAGATGGGGGCCACCACTCACCTGACCACATGCCCTGGTCTTTGCCGAAGACCAGGACCTCTGTCTTGTCCCCGTTCAACTTTAGGGAGTTGGAAATCATCCACTCTGCAACAAGTTGCATGCAGGACCTAAAGTTTGACGCAGCTAGATTCACAGAGTGGGTCAGGGATACCATAATCTGCGTGTCGTCGGCATACGACACTACCTCCATCCCCTGAGATCTTACTAGTCTTGCAAGGGGGGCCACGTAGATATTAAACAGGGTCGGACTCAGTGCCGACCCCTGTGGCACCCCACATTGCAAAGACTTAGCAGGGGAGAGGTACTCTCCTAGCATGACACGCTGCTCACGTTGATGTAGGAAGGAGCTCAGGAGACTGAGGGCTGGTCCTTCTACCCCTGCCTCCCTTAACCTAGATGTTAAAGTAAGGGGAGACAGGGTATCGAATGCTGCTGTAAGGTCCAGCAGTACCAGTACGGTGGTTTGACCCAGATCGACTTTCCTGCGGATGTTATCCATGACTTTAGTCAAAGCAGACTCCGTGCTATGCAGCTTTCTAAAGCCATGTTGGGACCCATCCAAGAAGCCTGAAGCATCGAGGAAGTTAGAAAGATGAAAGTTCAAATGAGTCTCCAACATCTTGGCAGGGGCCGGCAGGAGAGATATGGGTCTGAAGTTCTTCAATATGCCGGGGTCTAAGGTGGACTTTTTCAGAAGAGGCTTTACAATAGCTTTCTTCCAGACTAGTGGAAAAGTACCTTGTTCCAAGGCTCCATTCATTCATTCATTCAGCTGCAGAGCATTACCCGCCTCTGCTTACTTCGTCATTATCCATGCAGAAGGGATAATTTGTATTAACTCCAAGCTTGAGTCTTCTTTTAAAAACACTTGTTCTTGCCTATTTTATAATACTGTAAAATCCCATATGCATTCAGATATGGCATGCCCGGGGGTGGGGTGGTCGGGACAATATAGAACATGAGGCTCATTTGCAAGCAGTATAGCCTTTCACACCCTGTTTGGTATAGTGGAGGTCCCACAGTTCCCTTCCACTTCTGGTGCTCTGCAGTATCAGTTTTAACATCTTCTTAGAATTTCTCATTGTAATTTCTGATATTTACACTTTTTTCTTGTTTTCGTAGCTTGATTTTGCTTGCGAGAAAGTGTCACTCAATCATTGAACGTCACTCTTAATTACACTGAAATTATGTAAAAGTCCACATAGCAATCTGAAACCTTGGCACCTATGTTGTTACTGCAACTGGAGTTGCAAACTATTGATCAGTTACCTACACCTTGAAATAGTTGGTCACTGATTTGTGAAGGTAGAAGACGTCATCTTCGGACACTTTCCAATGTGTGCTGGGGTAAAAAAGGGGGAGTTACTTAGTGTCCTTCTACCGCCGATGTTTTCCCAAGATTGGAAACCTTTTTTTAAAGCAGTTCCTTTAAAGAACATAGGCTGCTAAAAAAAAAAAGTTTCATTTTGTGGGAATGCAAACACAGGGATAGCGGTCTGCTGTTTCTTTGGTACACAGTCAAAATATCGAATTTTTAATTTCGATTTACACTTATATCGAGTTGCTAATATCGATGGGACAGAATATCGATGTCCAGAATATCGATGGCCAGAATATCGACCCTAAGGTAAGTAATATCGAAATTACTTATATCGATAGCATATATATCGATGTAAGTAATTTCGATATACTAATATGTGTTACAAATTTTAGTTAAGTATTTAAATTAATTGTTATAATATGTATTTAATATGTTTTTATAAATAAACAATATATAAAAGTAAATAATATGTTTTACTACCAGAGCGGGTTGTGGGTTTTTAGGGGAATAGGGTGGGAAGTAATTTATTTGTAATTAAATAATTATTTTGTAATGATTAATTTATTTTGCTATTAAATATTAATTGGCAAATAATTAATTCAATTGATTAATTGAATAATTAATTGATAATTTATGTATATTTTTAACTAAGTTATATGTTTTCCTACTGGAGCGGATTGTGGGTTTATAGGGGAATAGGGTGGGAAGTAATTTAATTGTAATATTAATTAATTTTGGGTAAAGGAGTATTTTTAGGGTTCAGGGTCAGTTTTGGGTTTTTGGGTAAATGGGTATTTTTAGGGTTCTGGGTCAGTTTTGGTTTTTGGGGTAAAGGGGTATTTTTAGGATTCAGGGTCAGTTTTCAGTTTTTGGTTAAAGGGGTATTTTTAGGGTTCAGGGTCAGTTTTCAGTTTTTGGGTAAAGGGGTATTTTTAGGGTTCAGGGTCAGTTTTCAGTTTTTGGGTAAAGGGGTATTTTTTGGGTTCAGGGTCAGTGTTCAGTTTTTGGGTAAAGGGGTATTTTTAGGGTTCAGGGTCAGTTTTTGGGTAAAGGGGTATTTTTAGGGTTCAGGGTCAGTTTTCAGTTTTTGGGTAAAGGGGTATTTTTAGGGTTCAGGGTCAGTTTTCAGTTTTTGGGTAAAGGGGTATTTTTAGGGTTCAGGGTCAGTTTTCAGTTCTTGGGTAAAGGGGTATTTTTTGGGTTCACGGTCAGTTTTCAGTTTTTGGGTAAAGGGGTATTTTTAGGGTTCAGGGTCAGTTTTAGGTTTTTGGGTAAAGGGGTATTTTTAGGGTTCAGGGTCAGTTTTCCCTACTGTTGCACCCACTGGAGTGGGAATTGTAAATATTGTTAAGTAAGTATATATTATATATGATTTTTAAATATGATTATTTTTATTAAATATGTATTATTTTTTTTACCATTATTACATATATTTAAATATGTTTAAGTAATTAATAAGTATTATTTACAGTATTTTTTATGTTATTGTAAATCAAAAAAAAATCGATATAATTGACAACGATATTATTTTTTCGATATTTTGGTACTTACCATGTTGTACATAGGGCGTCGATATTTTTGCTATCGATATAATTACGCTGATATTTGTGTAGGTCGAAATTCTGTCTGTCGAAATTCTGTCATAGATCCGTTTCTTTCACACCCCACCTCTGTGTTTAAATCCAACAAACAGCGACCTGTCTAATTATTATCCATTAGGCAAGTCATTTTGTGACCCCCCTCCACCTGTAGATTTAGTAATGTGGCCTCTTACTATATAGGTCATGCAGTAAAATTAGAGTCAGTACGCAAAAGGTCAGTGTCCATTTTGGGACTAGTTTTAGCACCCTGTCTGTTAGAGCATAAGGCTCAAGTCCACTAACCTGCCATGCTTGAATTGAGCTCAATGAAAAAATGCTCTGTCATTCCAAAAATCCACATTATTTGGTCATCAAACCTATTTCAATAAAAGATTTTTGAGGTCTAAGGGAAAACATTCTCTTCGTAAATAAAGTATTTTGAATAATTAGACAACTTGGTAGCCAAAGGAACCTAATAATGCAGCACGGATTGGGGGAAGTCGATAACTACAGTTCTGTTGATGCCACAAAGGTTGTGAGAGAGACAAAAAGCACCCTCGGTCTTCCTTTTGATGTTGGATATTCTGGGTTGGGCTCGGCTAATTCAGTTAAGCACAGGGCCAACCTGTGTGGGTTCAGATATGGCAACTTTTCCTTATGCTCCACAAGTGGCTCCTCTTGTTTTTTATGATCTGCAAGCTGTGAACGAGTGCTCAAAGCCCCACTCTTACAAATCACAGCAGGTCATAGATGAGCTGTAGACGTTATGCTGCAGAGTATCGCCATGACTAGGTTTTCAGAATGCAATGAGAAACCGTGGCCTCTCTATGAACAACCAGAGTTAACATGGCAGCTGTGTCTGCCTTATGCACCAGCAGGTAGTGTTGCAGGAGTGTTGAGGTGAGGGGGTTTTGCAGCCCCCTTTCCTAGGAACACACAAAAATGCAGTTAGACTGGGGCAAAACTAAGAACACATAAAATGTAAACAGGATGAGCTGTCTGAGCTCCACTTACTGAAGCTTACTGTGTTATTCTAAGTGTGTTTTATGTATCTTCCTTGTCTACGAATTGTATGTATGTTCTATGTATCTTTTATGGCTCGTTTGGGCCGAAATAAAGATTAATTGAATTGAAGCTTTGAGATATGGTGCTCTCCCTTCCCTTAGATCGGAACAAAGCTACCTTGAAAGCCTTCTCCACAGTCTCCATTGTTCAGAAAAGGGTTAGGAGCAACAGAGGCACAGGAGCAATTAAAAAGACAAAAAAAGGAGAGGCAGCCCGGAACATGAGGATAGGCCAATAAGTAGGCAAAGAGCTTGATACCAGTTGAGCATTTTTTCCAGAGATGCTCTTCCTCTCGGAGTGGTCAACCTGAGGCAGAACAGGAAGACCGGACTAAAGCGAGCAGATTGTGGGGAACACCATTGCCAAGATGCATAATAAATGTACGTAGATATAACACCCAGAGTGTTGTGCTGGCCTCCAATTGAAATCTATATGAACTGGTAGTTTCAGAGGCCTTTTTATTAATAGTTAGAAAGATGAACAATATACCAACCATAAATATCAGGATGCCCACTACAGAGCAACAGTCTTGGTGAAGAGGCATGTGAAAAAATCTTGAGGGCTACGATGGCAAGGACCATTCTAAAGACAGAATACTCTTCTGTTCCGAGACTATAACTTAATGATAGCCACGAATCATCAAGTTTGGGAAGTTTCACCCGAGGTGTTTTGGACACCACAGTATCCTTCTGCTTGTCCCGTTTTATTGAAATTTGCAAACAAGGTAGAAGCAGGTGGATCTCAGGAGACCATTTTGCCTCTTGTTTCCAGGCTGCTCATTTTTACTTGTTTCCTTTCCAAGAGTTACCCCTTACCTTCTCTTCATCGTCATCCACATTTTGTTTCTTCCATACCCACACAAAACCAGCGTCTGCAAGGTACAGAGGGTTTAAGGACTAATGCACCCTTGATTTGTAAAGAATGGGGCAAACAGAAGATAAGACTGAAGTATTCCCCCTGTGAAGTTTTCAGATAGTTCCCCTTTAGTGACTTATTGGAAACGTATGTAATATTTTTGTAGAAACTTCTGTGGCATTGTTTTTGTCTAATCGAGAATTATGTTAAGAGCTTTACTATGCCTATGTTGCCAAGCAGTTGTGAAGTTCATATACCACACACACAATCCCGATGAAAAATGAAACCCGGGTTCTAAATTAAAGTACCTGTCTGAACCTGCATTTCTGAGAAATAGGAGCCTTGGCTGAGAAACAAAGCACCATCTACATAAGCCAGGAGATTGAAGCTCCTGGTTTTAAATGAAGAAACTGGGGAGCTTAGTGAAGCACTAGCGCACTCAACAAGAACAAGTGACTTGGTACATTTGTGATTCTCACGGACACTGAAGAAGATTGGGACAGAATCAAACAGCCTTTTTAAGGATAATTTAAATCTGTTCTTGTCACCCACTCACCCAGAAGTATCGTGTTTTTGAGATGGGCGATTGATCCTTTTTGCAGTGCCAACAGGGTACAAAGCTGTTGAAGCCACACAGAATTTCGGACTGAGGCATAGTTTTTTGCACTTTTCTTGCATATAAAAGGTACTTTCCAGAAAACCTCCAGGATAGAGTGGAACATTCGAGAACACCCTTCTGAACAGATGTCACACTTCTTGGCATACCAGAAAGGTCTCCATCTACTAGGAATGTACAGATTGAGGGACATTTCTCTTAGAGGGAGGATTATAGAATTTTGTTACAAAAGCACATACCTTTTGGAATGTCCAGCAAGTCAAACAAAATCGATATTTATAAAGAAAAAGAAAGAGCAACTGATCTACGTCATATTACATTACAACAACTTGTATGCCCGCTAGAAAGAAAACCTATATATTTTTTGAGAAATATAATTTGTCGTTCCTATATTCCATGATGTATGCGAACTGAATAGTGGAAGAGATTGTCGCTTTGAAAGTGGTTATTAGAAGAGATGCAACACCTCTACTAGTCCTGGCAAAATTGAAGAAAGAGAATGCCCTACATAAAGAAGATTGGCAAAGTCTGCAAAGGTGCATTTAGCAGGAGTTACTTTCTGAAGAGCGAAGTGATAAAAACGCATATGAATGTGATGAACAGAGGCAGGAGATGAATCCAAATATTGTGGGAGAGCTGCGTGGAAAGTCAACAATGGGGCATACCATGGCCTGACCAGAAGGTTATACTGTCAATGTGGTAATATCAGAGTAATAAAGTATTTGCAAAGAATACCTAATTATAAAAACACTTAAAATGGAATTAGAACCCTGGGTCATCGCATGCTTAATGGTCCAGACAAGGAAAACAATAATAGACAATAGACGGATAAAATCCATGATTAAGTAAAAAGGAAGTAAATGTCTAGACGTTGAAAATGATTTATCTGCTGTAACAAGGGTAAATACTAAAATATTGTCTTTTTATTATCAGAGCTACTATTGATTTAAAAAAGAAAAATGCAGAATTCCTGAGGAAGGCGAACGGCCGAAACGCGTTGAAAGGAATAATCTCTGCGTATTGTTGAATGTTTTAAATATTTTCTATTGTGCAGTAACCATAATGTATTATATGTAAAAAGTATGTGTATAAAAAAACCCAAAAAGCGTTAATATATGTACAAACAATAGAAATGAAATAAGAGGGAAAAAAAAGGAGGGGAAGAAAAAAACAAAAAGATGAAATACAAATAAACATTCTGAACAGTGATGATCTGGTAGAATTTTTGATCCAAACAGCGTCTAGCACACTCATAAAATATAAATGTTGATAACCTGACTTATTCCTTCCAAAAAAAGATGGAGTATGTACTGACTTCTTTAACAGAGGCAGTGTTGTCCATCAAGGGTGTGCCCTGATTACTTCCCATTTTATTTTGTATATTAAACAATTAGAAAAGGAACTTGGTAACAAATAGCCAAGATATGCCACATATTAGCCATCATCGTATCTCCATATTATTTGAGGCAGACAATGTCATGTTTAATGGTCACAGCAAAACAAACAGATGATGGACAGAATGCGTGGGGCCTGATGAGTAGTGCGGGATTAAGATTTTTTAGCCCAGGGCACAGATGTGAAGAACGGAGGTATTTAACTCTTAAATAAGTACTTGTCAACTCAATATAGGAGTGTGAGAACAAAATAATTTTTTGAATGCTTTTAAATGGCAGAAAATTAACATTAACAGTTCAATTAATGATTACGTTAACTCCCTTATTTTAATTTTCTACAATTTCAAAGTGTTGCATTTAGAAAAAGCAGGCCTCTTGCTCCCAGTAGCCAGTAGACACTTTGCCATATTTATAACTGGAAAAAAACAGTCCTCCTTTTTAAAATGGGAGACATTTAAAGTGAATCAAAATATTTCTATGGGGCCTTAAGTCTTAATGCTTTTCTCTACTTTTAATTAAGCCAATTGCACCTTAATGTTTATGAAGCATGTTTCTTTACTTTAAATTCCTCTCATTTAAACAAATCATTGTATTATTCTGTTATAAATATGGCACCTTTTCCACAAGCCACTGAGAGCAAGATGCCTGGTGTTTGCAAATATGACACTTCGAAATGGGATTACATTTAAATGAGGAGTTTTATGGAATCCATATAAATGTATAGTTAATTCTTCAGTTTAATTTTCTCCCATTTCAAAGTGTCACTTTTACACACAGCATGCATCTTGCTCCAGGTGGCTGGTAGACACGGTGCCATATTTATAACTGAAAAAAAACAGCCATTATTTTAAGGGGAGATATTTAAAGAGTAGAAAATTATTCCATATCATGAACCTGTTTGCAGAATGTTTTCTAGGCTTTAAATTTCTCCCATTTAACATATAACGGTGCCACATATGACGAAAGGTATTCCAGTGCCACAAGTACATACAACATAGGCTCTCAATTACCCACACACATTGATCCCATTCACATTCATACATGTTCATACATCCCTAAAGACCACACTGTCACTGATACACATGGCAGTCCTGTCAGTGACCTTAGTCAAAGTATTTTGTTCAAACCATAGTATCTGGTTCTATGGACATTAGGCTTAAAGTCAATGGAGCTGGGCATGAGGGTGTCTGGTAACAATGTGCGAGTTGCTTAGCCTTCAGTAGCTCATGATGATTTACACCGATAAGAGATATCTCTCTCTACCGGGTCTAAACCATTGAAACTGATGCTTGAATTTATAAGTGTTATGCAAACAAATGATGGGCGGAAGGCTGAATAAATCATACATTCAACCCAAGTCAAGAGATCTGAGTTAAATCCATCGTTCTTTAGTTCGCTATGCCAACCCAGTTTACACCCAGCCATTTGCAAATCAGTCTTGACCCTGTTCTGGAAGCCCGAAACCAGTCCTAGGATGCTTGTTTCCAGTCCAGGGAGAACCTGGCCTGGCAGTTCAGGCTGGACTGTTCCCATTGGGTGCAGGGTCAAGACTGATTTGTATATGGCTGGGTCCAAACTGGAATGGTATGGTGAGCAAAAAAACTATGGATGTAGGCCCAGATCTCTGTACTGGGGTGAATGTATGACATTGTTCTGCATTCTATCCATCAATTGCTCTTTTTGGATTTGTCACCCCGATTGGGACGGCAATGCCCAGATGTGGGTCCCGTGCTTTTTATGCCACTGGAATCAAGTCATCCTGGTTGATGAGGGCTGAAAGCCCAAAAAGGGTCCTAGGATGCGTGTTTCCAGTCCAGGGAGGACCTGGCCTGGCAGTTCGGGCTGGACTGTTCCCATTGGGCGCAGGGTCAAGACTGATTTGCATACGGCTGGGTCCAAACTGGAATGGCATGGTGAGCAAAAAAGCAATGGATTTAGGCCCAGATCTCTGTACTGGGGTGAATATATGACATTGTTCTGCATTCTGTCCATCAATTGTTCTTTTTGAATTTATTAGAACAAATGTTTACGCATCGTGAGTTATGGGGCAGGAATATGGGGACATGTGAACATCAAAAACTTTCAAACCAAAGAGGATAAAGTCCTCGGACATTTACTTTCGTTAGATCATAAACACTTTTAAAGACAGTCCCTACAATTGAACCCTACCGTTCCTTTGTGACAAAAACTCAATACATATGTCTTCTGATGTGCTTTAGGTTAAGTGCTCTTCACTTTCCTGTTCTTTCCCCAAGGGTTGGGCCCTGCTGAGTCAGCTCTCCTCCTACCCATGTGATTTTGTATCAATTTAGTCCACAATACACTTTGTATTGTTTGGTAACCTTTATATGAGGGCCAAGAAATGTGGTTTGGTTCTACTGCTCAGATTGTTGAATTCTGCACAATGCAGACTACCTTTGTTATGTTTATAAATGCTGCCTAATGAAATTATATGTATTTTTATAGTTTATTTTTGAAATGATGCAGTCAGACAAAGAAGTAACATGATGTTTTAACAGAATCGTATTTCATCCAAAATTTCTTTCATTTTTTTCATACATTTTGATGTAAAGATCTTATTAATCTTTGATCAACCAATGTTTGTTTGGAGAAACCTTTTGGCACATGTTATTACATTTTTAGTAGTTTGTTCAAATGGTTGTGATACATAATGTTTAATGTACTGTATTTATATATCTTGTAAACCGTTTCTTTTATTCCTTTCATTAGAAGAAAAAAGATAGATTTATTGGTTTGTATATTATTTTTCATTTATATGGCAAATGTTCTCAGAGATTCGCCAACCCATTATTTTTTCAAATAGTTTTGGGATAAAGAAAACCACGAATAAACAGCTTAATCTTCAGAGTAGAAGGGCGACACTTGCACAAGTGCCATAACTTGATGCAGAATTTGAAGCAAGAAACGTTTTTCATACTAGAGTCTAAGACACATTCAGAATGAACAAGGAAGCAAGCCAAAAGAACATAACATTCTGTTTCATTGAAATCTGCTTATTATAATCTGACCGAGAAAATGCAAACTCCAGCCCAACTGAAGTCATGTACAAAACCATGCAATACAATATACAGCGTTTTTATGGGCACTGATTAATTTATCAAATAGGGCACTATACTTTCAGTAAACACTACAAGCCAGAAATATAAGTATTTAAACCAATACAGGTTGAGTTGTTTAGACAAACTGAAACACACAGTAAAGAGTAAAGCATATAGGACTGATGTAGAACGTCCTTTTTGTAGTTATAAGCCCTGTGATTTGCAGAATCACAGGGTTTACAACAAAAAAGGGCTTTTTACAATGTACAAAAGACCTTTTAAGAAATGGAAGAGTGTAGGTTGTAAAAGGGCTTCTAGGACCATTTCTAAATCCAATTACAGGGGTCACACTATATCGAATATTTATTAGATAGGTCATTTTGTAGACCCTTGTAAATAGACAATTTGAAATACAACACATTAATAAACAGATCACATTTCAATTCGCATTTCATTTGTAAACTTGTCGGTGTGTAAACTGTACAACCCTTGTTTGCCAATGGAAACAGTAAATCAGAGTCAATATGTGTTAAGGTATATGTCCCTATTCAATAATGGCAGTTCCATTCAAACAAATAACTCATCTTAAATATTAACTCATCATCAAAGTTTTTTTACAGTGTGGGTTTAATTCTTCTGACATAAAATTATACTTCCAGATTACTATGTAGAGAAGCACGTTTTCAAAAAGGTGCATACATCTCATGTAGGATTGCAATGCACTGCAAGAGAAATGTTATTATGCAAACTTCTTTTATTTTTAAAAGTTTTCTTAGAGGTTTGGGCTTGGCTAGCACCCACATAACATGGCTACAATGCTCCAGAGCTACGCACGATCTTTAAAAGATGAACACCACAAATGTATGATAACTGGCCTGATCTTTGGATTTTAGGGGATTATGCTACAAATACAATCAAGCAATGCCAAAGACTTCTTGAAAAGCAAGAGACATGTCTATCCCATGCTCCTTCATTGGGCCTTCAAGATTTAGGATCACTTATAAAGAAAAAACCTTTTCCTACATGATCTTATGGACTTGGAATCATTCATCTCCAATATTTCTGATTCAGAAATGGTCTTTTAAAATTACTGTGTGATTATGAGTGAGTCTAGATATACATAATAGTGTCCTGCCAAGCACGATTATAAATATATAATCCAATTGCAGACACATACCACCCATCATTATATGTTCTAGTTTTTCATTTACAGGGTTGCTCATTTAATATCAACTGTTTTGCAGGTAAGATATGCCAAATGAATGAAGAAGAGACTACCTTAGTTGCTATTTTAGGCTGTAATGCAGACCTAAATGCAACATGCAAAAGACTGACAAATAGTGTTTTCTTGATTTTTTTTATACTCCTGAACTGTGCTATGCTAATGAAACAAATGTTAGGGTAACAAGCAAGGAAAGTAATTCAAATATAGCTACATGACATTAAATGATATTACATGTTTTAATGTGTGTTCATTAATCACATATAAATGCATCTTTATTATGAAGTACTTTATGCATAAAATCATAAAAAGTATTTTATGGATTAGTATCTTTGGGGTATTAAGGATTATACCAATACACTGGACTTTGTTAATAGCACATGTTTTCGTCATAAACATGAAAAGTGAATTTACATGATGTTATATGTATAATTAGCACAGAGTCATACCTGCCGAAATAGCTATCCCGTGGTCTGCCATATTCAAACTCTGCATAATGGTTGTGGGTGGGTGGTTAGGCTTTTTGTCTTTTGTGGGTGGGCTTCTGCATTATTCCAGGGTTTGGCCCTTCTTGTCTGTCCCTCTCTCTAACCCTCAGTCTAAGAATACACGCTGATTTGTGACAAGATTGCATCTGTACACACATTTACTCACAAGTGGACCACAAAGCTTCCCAAATGGGGGTACGGAGTACAGACAGGTTACCAGTGTTATCCCATCACACACCTGACTGTCATGGCCAAGTGGAAACTCCCATCCTTAATGTTAACAATGTTACCAACCCAGCAAAAGGAAGGACAATATTGGATTACTGTAAGAAACTTAGGAATACTGTTTCAAGAGACAACGGGTGTTACAGATGTGCTGCAAATGAGAAATTAGTGAGTTAAAACCTATTCTTGCACACCCCAACAAAAAAAACGAAGGGGGAGACTTGCAGAAACCTGTGATCTCTATCAAAAATGACAAAACTGATTACAGCCTCATTACAAGACTCCAGAAACACAGTATATCTATATATATCTATATCTATATCTATATCAATATCTATATCTATATCTATATCTATATATATATATATGTGTGTAAGTGTTTAGTAAATATTTATGCACTAACAGTTGATAAAGCACTTTTTTGCTATCATTCAATAACAATAAAGATTTGCATCAAGGTTCATGAATCATCTTGGATGGTGACCTTTATCTCCCTTGAAATGCATCCCTAGATAGAATCTCATTGTGCAAAATTCACCATAATATAGATCTCAAACAAAAGCATGACTATAAAAACAATATGATCTGAAAGACATATGGCCCTTACACTATCAATTAGAGAAAGGATGTACATTTTATTCACACCCCCATCGTTCTTTATTCAAAATTGATTAAATCTTAACAGAGAGGGCCCACTTGAGCAATACTAGCAACACATAGATTGAACCAATGACTAATTCTGATCATGCATATCACTGAAATACTGTGTGGGTATTTCCAAGGCTCACGGTGGAAGCTGAAGAATGAATGCAAACTAATGAACAATCCTGCATAAAGGAATCCCATACACTCAGCTAAAAGAGAATTCCTAAGTAAAAATAATGTCACTGAACACCCACCACAAATATTATGGGATACCTTAAATTCGATAACTAGAGGAGTTATGAATGGTATCATGGGCATAAAAAGCAAAGGGGAACACTGAGTTGAATGCCCTAGAGAAGGAAATCTCACATTTTGAAATAATCAATTACAGTAAACACAGGACTCCTTATTCTAAAAAACAAAACAAAAACAAGCATTGTAAATGCAATAGGTCTCGCATTAGAAAAGTTGGAGCTATTGGTCTTGTAAATGACAAATATTTAATTTATTTGCTGGTTTTTAAAATAGCTAAATTGATAGCTTTGTCATTTACAATGCCAATAGTTATAACTTTCGCTAATGTGACACCTATAGCATTTGGAATGCAACATGTTTTGTATTTACGTGACTTAGATGGCAGCTCTGGTCGTTAGGCCACATCTCTAGAGAGCAGGAGAGTGCAGCAGGGGAGAGAAGCACAGCAATGCAATAGGTCTCGCATTAGGAAAGTTTGAGCTATTGGTATTGTAAAGGACACATTTTTTATTTATGTGCTTGTTTTCAAAATAGCGAAATTAATAGCTTTGTTATTTACAATGCCAATGATTTTATCTTTCGCAAATGTGACACCTATTGTAACACAATATGTGTTGTAGCACTGAGTGGTGTGAGGGTGAGGGGTGTGAGGGGGTGTGAGGGTGAGTGGGTGTGTGAGGAAGATCGCAAAAGTAGCTCTTGGAATACTGTGACTTTTTTCAAATAATTTTAGGAAATGGCTGCTAGGAATGGTCTGATAAATGTGCGTTCGTTTTAAAGGACTTAGTGCTGGTTTTTCAAATAGATAGTGAGGAGAGGGGAGAGTGAGGACAGGGGAGAGTGACATACCAAGAGTGCAGTTTAACGTTGCTAGGTTATTTATAGAAACATGATAAATATAATGTACATTTTCACCTCAATTTTTACAGATTTTCAGGTTGCCAGGCAGCTCTTACAAAATATCTACACAGACATTTGAGAAATATTCACTTTATGTTCACATTTTTATGTAGATTTTGAATGTTGCTACTCCTACAGTAAAAGTAAAGTTTACGTTAGGTGGAAAAACTACTGCTTTTAAAACCACTAGCTCCAATAGAAAACTTGGAATTTCAGCTTTGGTTTACTGTTTTATGTACCGCACACGTTCTCAAAAAGCGCCGACATGTTTACTGAGCGAAAAGGCGTCCAAATTCACTCAACTAACCCAATCTTCAACCGGAGGTCATAAAAGAGCAGGAATCCGTTGTGAAAATCAATCCACATCTGCAGGTTTAAAGAAATAAAACTGCAAGTAAAAACGTCCCAGGACGTGTTGAAATTTCAAAGCTCCCGTTAAAACCCTTGACTCCAGTGCATGCGCAGCGCAGAGATTAATGTGGGATTAACCACTCAGTCAGTTGACTGGGAGAGGCCGGGAATGCGAACCACGTAAACAACAAAGCCATATAGGAGACGGTGTTTTGAATGGGAAGAAAATGCCGGATTTAAAAGCACCTTAATTGATGGGTCCTCGGAGGCACATTAAACATTCATGCACGGTCCACTGGGAACACGAAGCACACACGCTTCTCAGGGGAAGGCATGGGACTGTTGCTACTTAACGTTCAAGAAAATAGTAGACACAGTAGAATGGAAACAATTCCTCACCATTAAAACATATAACAAACAAGACGGAGGACATTGCTGTGGGGAGGGGGGAGGAGAAATGCGACACGGCCGCAGCAGGGGGCGGAGCGGGTAGAGCGGCGATGGGGGAGAGACACAGTGAAGCTAAGCTTCACTTCAAAGGTGTGGGAGGAGTGCTGCTGGGGAACAGATGGCGATTTGATGATGTGCACGCGCATTTTAGGTCAATGTGCTTGCGCATTGACCTAAAAGCGCACGGGCACAGCATCAAATCGCCAGTCTAGGTAAACCTTATTTAAGCCCCTATAGTCTCGCTCAATGCGCATGCGCATTGAGAGGCGAGACCTAATGACTAGATAATTTAAAACATGGCTACAAGAAAATCTTAAGCATCACAGCATAATATGAGTAAATTTCAATGATTTGGGACAATATGCACCTTAAACAAAGCAGGGAAGATAACCTGCTGCTCACTTGAAATTTAACAGAAATAGTATGGACATTTGAGCTGGCTAAAAATAAAGGTAACAGCATGCACCAACAGGAAGGAGTAGTTAAAGACCTTTCAATCATTCAATTTGTCTAAACTCCCAAAAAAAAAAAGAAATCCCTCTACATTCATGGAAAAAAATTTTTTACAATCGCTCCATTCCGGCTATCTCCGAGGAAGATAAGTCAACATTGAATAGACTAATTGAAAATGAGGAAATCATAAAGGCCCTCAAGGTTCCATGCACAAGAAAGACCTCTGGATCAAAACGGTCTGCTGGCTCTCTTTTACAAAGCATGGTAAGAAGACCTGTTGTTCACCAAGAACACACTGTTTAAACACTTTGCTACTGATAGACAAATGAGAAGAACAGATGCAGAAGACATCATCACTGTCACACATAAGGAGGGGAACGATCCCTTTAGAACAGAAGATTTACTATCCAATCTGATTGATAAACTTAGATAGTATGGTATTAATTGGTAGACATCTCCAGAGTGAGGTGTTTTTAAATCATTTCTCCAGAGAAATGAGGAACTGGAACAATACATTTTTCCAGGATTACTGAGAAGATAACGATTGGTCTGAACCTTTTTCCAGCTTTGTGACCTATGATGGAAGTTTATCGCATTTTAATAAGTGTCAGCTTAGTGTGGCAGACTAGAATTCTCCCAACAAGGCTCCTAAACCAGAGTAAGTTAAAACTTCGAACAAATGGCTTATACAGGCCTTAAAGAAAATAAGGTTATTACTTTATGAAACTGAATAAAAAAGGGTTTCTTTGAACAAAAGTATTTCACTCCAGTACAAACTGTAGTTAAAGCAGAACAAAAAAGACATTTGTCAGGCTAAATCATCTTACATTCCTGGCTCGGTACATGTGTCATCTAATCCAGTCAGAGATAAGACTCTTAGTTCATTGGTATACCCTAAGTGTAGTTTATCTCAAATCCTTCCATCACAAAACGTTTGCAATTCTCATACCTCTCAATTCTTGGCTATAATTAAAAAGTCAACGGCAGTATAAAAAAACTCTCTAGTCCCCCAGTCTGATCTTTTAGGTCCAGTGGTGTCCACATACATCAGTGACACTATCATATTATTTTACCAGCCAACCACTGAAGACGCAGAAGGGTTGTAAAAAGACCAAAGTGTCACTAGACCCCCTTGCCCTGCAACCTTCTTACAGATGTATTGTTTTTTCTTATTACTAGCCATTTCTGAGATCAGAACCTTGTCGCTTCAGACAGGCATTGTCCCTGATGACTGGAAGAGAGGAGTGGTGAAGCCTTTGCTAAAGAAAATAAACTTATATTGTAACAATGTTGAGAACTATTGTCCAATAACGATTCTACCCATTGTGGAAAAAATGTCAGAACAAATTTGGTCCAAAAGACTGGCTTTAGACAGCTATGGTCCTTGCATTAGCCAAATTAAGATCTTTTCACAATCAGGGGGATTCCGAAGTTCTTATTTTACTTTACTTATCTGCAGCGTTTGATACCCTTGACCAAGATATTCTGCTGACCTGTTTAGAAGCAGGTGTTATGAGCCAAGTGCTAGTCTGGATTGCGTCCTTTTTGAAGAATTTCCCTCAGGTGGTAGCTTCACTGTCCTTTCTCTCCAGTATAACAAAAACAAATGTGGTATTCCACAGGCTCCCTCCTTTCATTCACATTTTCACCCATTGATTATTCTTGTTAAGTCATTTGGTTCTTTTATCATCTACTATGCAGATGACAACTCGATTTTAATCTACTTGAATCAGTAGTCTCCTCAATCCACTACAATTCCTCTTTGTTTCTATGTGATTCAGCAACGGATTTCTTCAGGGTTTTTATAACTCAACACAATCAGAAATGGAGAAAGATGGCATTGCTCGCTTTAGCACGCTTGATTTTGCAATGCGCTTAAATCATCTAGTTGCTTGAAATCACTTGGAATATAATTTTACCACCACCTTTCCTTGATACATCAGATAGGGGCTGGGGGATCTTTGTGTTTTCAGCTAAAACGTTATCAAAAAGGTGCCCTACTTCCTTCCTAAAAGAAATGTCGTGGCCAAGTGATTGCACCCTGTACTTTTTTAAGACTGGATTATTGCAATCTTTTACATCTTGGCCTTCTCTAGGGTTTGTTATATCAGCTACGAAGAATTTAAAATCTTGCCGTCCATTTAATTTGTGGACTAAAAATTAGATCACATAGCCCAGGCACGCAGGGATCTACACGGGCTTCCAGTGAAACAAAGGAGTGCCTTTAAGGCACTCTGGTTATGTGTAATGTGTTTTACAGACTTGAGAAGTCTTCTTTAGGTTCTTCTTTCGAATGTTATACTGTGGGGAAATTCTGCACAAATTACCACATCCGTTTTGCTGTAGCCAAGGTTAAAAGAACTAGAGTCGATGGAAGGTCAATTTTAGCTTCTGGAACACACTTATGCAATTCCCAACCCATTGAGACCGAAGCCATTGGCTCCCATTCATCATTTAAGAAAACTTCTTAAAATGTGTATCTCGGTAAAGTTAACTTTTCCCTCTGTTTTTTATGCTGCTTTTCTGCATTTCTATTGTCAAGATGCCCCTCTGGCTTTAGAAGCATTAAGTCATTCCATTTCATAGATGATTAATCTAGTCTCTAGGCTATAAGAAGTCATGCTACACTTGATTCATCCACTACACTTGTCTTCATGAAAGTCCAAAGGGCTTGTAATAACACCTGGCTTTTGGTCATATATTTCAGAAAGCTACATTTCTAGATTCATCAACAATTGCAATGGCATTAGATGCAGAAAAGGCTTTTGACAATTTCTCCTAGGTGGTCCTCTATTCTGTTCTTTACAAAGGCAACATGGGAGAGAATTTATCTAGAATGTCTCTAGCAATCTATTAACCCCTTCCATGCTCATGACGAGCTCAGCTCGTCATGCAGTACAGTGCTCCTGTGCTCATTACGAGCTGAGCTCGTCATGACCACACCCGTTTTTATTGCTGTCCAGCACAGCAGAGGAATCTCTCAAGCAGCGATGTGGTTAAAATTCTACTGATATGTCCAGAATGAATAGGTGACATCAGACTCAATTTCCTTGCGTCAAGGAACCATACAGGACAGGCCACACTCCTTTCTATTCCTACAAACTACAGAACCAGTCTCTTAACTAATTAGAGAAATTCCTGAAACTGAGGCGATACCATTTGAATCAAACACACTCAATGGTGCTAGATATGCAGATGATGTCCTAATATTTACACAAATCACAGACAAAGCTCATCCAGCTATATTTTACTCCATCCATAAGTATGCCTAGGTTTCCAGCTACACACAAAACAAAGATAAAACAGAAGTTCTTCCTCTCAATAATTTAGCTACATCTACTCTGATGGATAATATTGCGCTGAAATGGCAATCAGTAAGAATTATACATATGGGTATCTGGATTAAAAAGAAAGTCTAGGCAAACAACAAGGATCCCAAAATACATGTTGCGAGGGAAAGAGTTGCAAAAAAAAAAATTGATAATTACACCCATCACAAACTTTGGAATAAGCATGTTCCCTGACAATTTTATCATGTTTTTCCCCAAGTCACTACACAAATACGTTTCTGAATGTCTATGTACATCAAATAAAGCTCGAATTTCCCCGAAGAAATGGAGATATGCAAAGGCATTAGGTGGAACTATTTGTGCCAAATGTACAAATGAAAGAGTTCTCAATCACAGTTTCAGTTCTGTCAAGGTTCATATTGAATTAGAAGGGATACAATTAATTTTCTGTTATGGCCGCAAATAGGAAGATAACTCATTTTCCCCCTTGATCTAATCCCCATGCACAACCATAATGAAGACACGCACTATCAGAGTATTGTGTTGAGCTCTGGTACTGTGCCAGCGAGTCAGGCATTTAAAGAATAGAATACAACCTTTTTTTTTTTTTTTTTTTTTGGTGTAAGAGGTTTATTTGCACTTAATACATATGATAATACCATACATTTGATTCGCCTACAACCATCATTGGCCGGCTGCTTGTGTGTATGCCCAAATGGGCTCGCTGGAAAAATGTACACAGCCCATCAGCCGACATCCCGAGGACCGGCGGCGTTTTACAATGTGATCATAGTAATAGTTTCCAGTGCTACATTCATTCGTATCCAAGCTAGTGTTCTTACTTTTTTGGTATAATTTTCTCCCAACTGTAATTGAGTTTAACCTTCCATTAACTTAACTCATTAGTGTCTATCATTACTGAAATTTCTGTGTCACAGCATCCTCCCTCCCGATCCGTACCACGTTATTAGTGTTCATCAGTGTACCAACCTCCACATTTCGGTTCTAGTTGTTATCATTCACCTCCCGTTCTGCCTCGTGCAGCGTTACATAGTCTCTGTAGTATTTCCAATAGTCCCTGGGCCTAGATCTCGCTGGGAGATCCTCCTCATAGGTGATCAGCGTATCGTGACAGTACGTCATATCCTCCAGCCAGCTTTTAATTATCGGGCCTCTTCTACTGTTCCAGTGCAAGGACACCCTTCGTTTGGCCAGTAATAGCGCTACTGCGCAGAACTTACGCTTCCGTGCTCTTAGTTGTGGCTCAATACCTAAGAGGCAAATCTTGGCTTCACATGGCAGGGAAGTACCCAACATTTCATTCAACGTTTGCATTACTTGTTCCCAGTAACCCGCCACTTTGCGACAATGCCAAGCGAGGTGCATGAAGTCCGCCCCCTCCTGTTTACACCGTTTGCACCGTGAGTCTTCCTGCAACCCATACCTGAAAAGTTTGTGAGGTGTGTAGTATACCTGATGTAGATATTTGTAATGTATGAGTCGTAAGTTTCCATTTGGTGTCAGCATGTTAGTCAGCATACACGCCGATGCCCATTCTTCCTCAGTGAGGGGTGTCACTAGGCCCTCACTCCATCGCAGCCGTGCTTTGTCAGTGCCTCCCCCTATCGCTCCCTGTAAGCTCGTGTATAGTTTGGACACCAGGTGTGATGCCGTGGGTGTGGTGAGTAGGAGTTGCAGGGGCGCTAGTGACGTCGGTTCCTCCGGGTGTGCTGGGTAGTGTTCCTGTAGGGCTCTCTGCAGCCTATAATAGTTAAACTTGAATAGCAGGGACGGGTTACTTATGTATTGCAATGCATCTAATGGTTGTAATACCCCGTTGTGATACAGGTCACCCATTTTGTCTATACCCGCCCATTTCAGCAAATTCATGCCTGCCTGCTCGTGTGTAACAGAAATGTGTGGGTGATGTGCTAGCGGGAGTGCCGGAGCGTACAGCGGCAGAGCGTTAGCCGCCTTGCCCATCAGTCTCCATGCCTCCGTAGTGGCGTCAACAGTGTTGATGTCTCGTTCATGCAGTCTGGGGCGTTTGTGTAATAGTATGTTTGCCAGTGGTATCGGGTTCGTGTCCCCAGCCTCCACCGCCACGTGTGTTAGGAAGGGAACCTCGTGGTGCCAGTAATGCGCAAATTGCGCCTGGGCGCATAAGTAGTACAGATAAAAGTCAGGCACCTTGAAGCCCCCTTTCGCATATGGGAGTGTCATGGTGTGCAACTCCATTCTAGCTTGCTTCCCTGCCCAGAGTAGACTAATCACCAAGGTGTTTATATGTCGAAACACTGCCGCTGGTGGCTTAATAGGGATATTATTGAATAGGTATAGAAACTTGGGTAGGAGCACCATTTTCACTATGGCGGCCCGGTCCGCTAGGGATAATGGAAGTTTATTCCAGCGTTTTATTTTATCCTCCAGGGTCGCTATTACTCGGCCATAGTTCGTGCGTATGACAATTTCAGGATCCCTGTGAAACCAGACTCCCAAGTACTTCGTAGGGTCTTCCTGCCATTCAAGCGGGTAGTCTAGGGGTGTAGGGCGTGTGCTGTCAGTCAGTGCTATGATGAGTGATTTGTCCCAGTTTATTTGTAGGCCTGAGTGGTTCCCGAACTTAATGTACTCCCTCATCAGTGGATTCAGGTTGTGTGCTGGTTCCTTGACATAGAGAACCATGTCATCTGCATATAGCGATATGTGAATGGGGCGTGACGGCATTTGTATGGCCGAATAGTGATGGTGTTGCCTAATTTTACAGGCCAAAGGCTCCAAGACCAGAGCGAACAGCATTGGCGATAGCGGGCAGCCCTGCCTAGTACCCCTGCATATCGGAATTGGCTCTGAAATATGCCTATTAATACGGATTCTTGCTGAAAGGTTGGTATATAGCATTGATATCCACCCAAGGAACATCAGGGGAAACCCCATGCGCACCAGAATTGCCTGAATGAAAGACCATCCTATGGTGTCAAATGCCTTGGCAGCATCAAGCAACACTGCCACTGCTTTCGTGTCGGGGGACAAGTAGTGTGCCAGGGCAAACAGTGTGCGAGTGTTATGAGTTGTGGCCCTGTCGGGAATAAATCCAGATTGGTCCGGCCTGATTAAGAGGGGCATGAGTGGTTTTAGCCTTTCGGCAAGCAGACTGGCGATTATCTTAGTGTCTACATTTAGTACGGACAGAGGGCGGTACGAGTCGCATTTATCTTCTTCCTTACCCGGCTTTAGGAGTGCAATGAGTAAAGCTTCTCTCATGGATGCAGGCAGTGTTTGGGCCTCATGTGCAGCGCCATACAGTCGCACCAAGTGGGGAGCGAGCAGATCTACATATTCTTTGTAGAATTCTGTCACGTAGCCACCTGGCCCCGGCGCTTTGTTGTTCGGCAACCGCTTGATAGTGTCAGTAACCTCTTCCACCGTGACAGGCCGCGCTAAGTAGGCCCTGTGGCCATCGGACAGCCATGCCAATTCCACATCCTCCATATATGCTAGTAATTCTTCTTGTGTGGGCGAGGGGCGTGCTGCATCCAGGGTGCCGTAATGTGCCATAAATTCCCTTATGACCCCCCTTATGTCGGACACCTTTTCCCCCGTGGCCCTACTGATGGCCGTTATGTTTTGAGGGGCCCGCCCCGAACAAATCTTGTCTGCTAGTGCCTTGCCTGGTCTGCCTCCCTCTCCATAGCGCCTGGCCGTGGCCCTTTTGGTGACATATTTGAGTTCGTCAGAGGCGAACTGTCTGTGTTCGGTCAGAAGTGATTGTATGTTTCCGAGTACCTTAGTGTCCCCTGTGTGCGTGTAGATTTGTTCCAGGTCTTGTATGGCCTCTTCGCGAGTTCGAAGTTGTTGCCTGATGTCCTTCAGTATGCCCGAGGACGTACTGATGCATACCCCCCTGATTGTGGCCTTGAACGCCTCCCACAGCAGACTTGGGTCGTCCGTTGTCGGGCCATTAATGTCAAAGTATTCTATAATCGCTGCGTGTATAGTGGTGACATACAGTGGGTCTTTCAGGGCCGCCGCATTAAAACGCCAAGTGAATGGCGGTGGCTCATAGTGCGGGATCTCAATCTTCAGCAGCACCGGGTTGTGATCCGATAATGTCCTGGGCAGGTGTGAAACGTGTTTAACCCAAGATAGCACTTCTCGTGTACCCAGCCAGTAGTCTAGCCGCGCCCAACTATTGTTCGCTGCATTAATGTGAGTCGCCGCCGTGATCCCCGGGTTACCATCCCTCCAGATGTCAGTCAGATTAAGGTCCTCCATCGCTTCCCCTAGCATGTGCCGTGCATTGCCGTGGTGTTCTGTGGTGTGTGCAGCTCTGTCTAAGTGGTCTTGCAACGTCACATTGAAATCACCTCCCCACAGCACATGATCTACATGTCTATCTGAAATTGTTTGCCATTGGCGTCTGTAAAACCCAGGGTCATCTATGTTGGGACCATATGTGTTCAGCAGCAGGATCCTCTGCCCCCTGAGCTTTCCCTCCACCATTACACTCCTACCCTCCGAATCCCTGTCCACGCTAGTGATTTCAAAGTGGGTCCCTTTACGTATTAGGACACTGACCCCTCTGGAGTAAGTTGAGTAGTTCGAGCTTGTTACCGATTCTGCCCATCTGTTACCCAAGGTAGGTGCGTGTGTGGGGCCCTGATGCGTTTCCTGTAAGAAAACTATATCTATATGCAGCCTGTCAAGATAGGCAAACATTTGTCTGATCTTTTTCGGGTTGCCTAGCCCCCTGACATTCCATGTGAGTAGAGCCAATGCATTAACTCTCGACATCTTTACCTGAACTCATCAGATCATATCGCTTGATGTGTAACCGCCTTACACGGTATCGTGCAGACAGGAAATATTGGAGCGTATGGTGCGTGTCGCACGTTTGATTAGTGAAACAGAGGTTTGAACCTGCATGTGTTGGTATGGTCAAGGAGTTCGCCATGCTTCTCAGACACAGAGCTTGTGATTCGGACTTTCCCTTTCCCCCCTCTAACCCCCCACCCACTTCAGCCCCCAAACTTTGCCAAAGCCATCCCGTAACAAACTGAACTCTCTTTCGAAAACTTAGTGTGGGGCGCACCCACTTGGGGGTGTCGCCAGGTTCACACATCTCCATCCACGTAGTGGACGTGGGTGGACGCCTTTAACGGCTGCACTGTCGTGTGTAACATCTTTCACCCTTTTCCCCTCACCCGCCATTCGAAGGGAAAGTATGACATCTAGTAACCTTAAGCAATGCGAGCCTCTGTACCCCAGTCTCAATCGCCATTATGAGTTCGAGGCAGTGTTGGCAATAGCGTCCGGCTCAATGTCCTGCCTGTGTTCGCGGCCCCAATACAATTGCCACTACCAGAGTAGCCATTTATACCTCTGACCAGGCAGTGTTACAGTGCGTACTTCAGAGCTCACCAGCCTTGCTCATACTCACTGTGGGGTCGTCCGTCTTGGGGTCTCTCGTCGTGAGAGCTAGGTTGCAAGTCATTTTAGTCCCACAGTGTTCGGGCAAGCTCCCCGGGGCAGGCCAACGTTGGCCGTCCTTATCAACCTGGATTTCAGTGGAGTCCCTTATCCGCTCCGGGGGGCATCTGGGCATCTAGACCTCCTCTCCTGTTATTCCACATCGCTGGTCGATTCCGTTCTGTTCTGTTCCTTCCGTCGCTTCCCTTGCTGCTTGACGAAATCATACGCCACCTGCACTGTTGTCAAAATAACTGGTTTGCTCAAGTTCGTGATTTTAAGTTTAGCAGGGTACAGCATTGCGTACTCTAGTCCCAGGTCACGGAGCTTCTTCTTGACCGGTGCAAACTCTTTTCGTGCCTGCTGCACCGCCATGGTATGGTCGGGGTAAAACTCCAGAGTGTTCCCCTGATGTGTGATTTTGCCCATTTCCCTGGCGAGCCGAAGGACTGTGTCTCTGTCCCTGTAGTTGAGTGTACGTGCTATGATCATTCTTGGGGTAGCTCCCGGTTTCGGTACAGGTGCCAGAGAGCGATGAGCTCTTTCGATCAAAAACACAGAGGATAATTTGTCTGCGCCAAATATTTCTTTCAAGAGTGACTCTATATAGGTTTCCATCTTTCCAGTGTTGGGGGATTCCGGCAGGCCTGAGATTCGGAGGTTGTTCCGCCTGGACCTAGCTTCCTGATCCTCCACCTTCGCGCGCAAAATCTCCACAGTTTTCTCCAGCCCCTCGCACTTCTTTGTTGTGGTTTTGTGCTCATCCTCCATGTCAGAAATACGTTGTTCCGCTTCTACTAGCCGCCCGTCGTGCTGTTCTATTTTGGCCGCCATATTATCCACCCTCTGCACCACATTGTCGAGTTTTCCGTTCATTTCCTGCAAACTTTGCTGGATTGCGCGGAGTACCGATTCCATGACTGACCCTTCCGCCAATTCCCTGTCACCTTCAACTTCAGGGGTGGTTGTCACGTTTTTTGGTGGCTTTCTCGCTTCAAAGGGGAGCTTGGACTGTTGTTTGTCCGGTTTCCCCATGCTCCGCTGCTGGCGAGGCGAGGGGTGGTCCGCTGTGTGCGAGTCGCTGGCCGTCCGCGCACTTTGTCCCGCCGGTGTCTGGGCCCCCCACCTTGAGGTGCGTCTGCTCATCGACCCGTGCGGTGTTTAGGAGCGTTGGCGAAGTCGTTGTCAACTCGTGAGGTACGCAGCAACAGTGTCTACAGCTGGCACATTCACTGTCCGCTGGGTGCGGGCTGGCTGTGGAGTGTTAGCGCCTCATGGGGCTCTCCATGTGTTCCCCTGCCCCCGGTGCTCGACTCTCCTTCCCTGGGCGCGGCGAGCTAAGTGGCGCGCAATTCATGCGGGGCAGTGTTCCAAGCTCATGTGAAGCAATCGGTGGGTAGGCTCACCTCGAGTGTGCTTATTCCGCTGTCCGCTGGTGGTCCACCGCGCGCTGTGGTTGCATTCCGCCTGTCCCGGGGGTGGTCAACTGTGCCGGTCCCGTGCGTTCCAGCGCCGCCGCCATCTTGAATCTGCTGGAACGCACCGCTAATTACCCCTTTATGTGCTTCAGCCGCTTGTATTTACGGTTTCGCAGCTCCGCAGCTCTCTCCGCATCGCCAGACCTCCCTGTCACCTTCTTGCTGTGGCTCTCAACGCCGGGCAGGCGAAGATCTTCGTCGGTGCCAGCGAGCGCCAGGCGCGGCCATTTTGAGTGTGCTCCGGCAGCTCTCCGCTTTTCCGCTGTTTTCTCGCTGCAGGTCGTTCTGGCAGCCACCGCAGCTACACCACCGTGTCGGCTTCACATTCCGACAGCAGATGCTGTGTTGTGGTCGGGTGTAACGGGAGATGTAAAGGGTGAAAGGGCCGTTATTGTCGCGTCCGCCCGGCGGAGCCGACAGTTCAGCCAGCCATCCCGCAGTGCGCCCTCTAGCGCCCCCCAAGAATAGAATACAACCTCCTGCATTATCGTCATTATGGCAAAACAGAAAAATCTAAATTTAAGGCAAACCAGTTTTTGGGAAGAGATGGACCACACCAGGGATTACAAATCGAGGATTTAGGCACGAGTGAAGCGCCTCTGTCACTTGCTGAACTACGGGACAGCTTTCTATTACAGAGCAGTAATTCCTATGACTTTATGAAACTAAAAGTAGCTCTCTACAAATTGGATTAACTATACATGCCCTCACCTCCCACACTTCTAGAGAATAACAGTCGCAAAGACCACAAAACAGCTCACATATACAAATTTCTCACACCATCTACCGCCAGACTTGACTTAAAAATACAGGACAAAACGGAAAACACAGTGGGGCATATTATCAAGGGGTTTATCTCCGCTTTTTTGGCTTTAAAAGCCAAGACAGCGGAGATAAAATGATCTCCCTATTACACCAGTTAGCGACAGCTGGTAGGAGATCGCGACTATCTTGGGCCCCGCTTTGCATGTCATGGATATTTATCACTAATGACATGCAAAGTGGGCGTGCCAAGATGTTAGCGACTGGAAACAGTCGCTAACATCGCTATCTCCTATTACCAACTTTTGGAGATATTTGCGCTTAGCGTGAATATCTCCAAAAGCTAACACCTGTCCCTGAGCAGTTCTTAGCCATGTTATCCAATGGTAGGTGGATAACATGGCTAAGAGCATTAGCTCGCTAATGCATGAATATCGCTGACTTTTCAGCGATATTCATGCATTTCGGCCGATTTTTA
This sequence comes from Lissotriton vulgaris, assembly GCF_964263255.1. Classification (NCBI taxonomy): domain Eukaryota; kingdom Metazoa; phylum Chordata; class Amphibia; order Caudata; family Salamandridae; genus Lissotriton; species Lissotriton vulgaris. The sequence continues at coordinate 319,225,351 of NC_141694.1, forward strand.
TCGCTTAGGAGATATACCTTGATAATTGCAAGGTTCCTAAGCGATAAAAATCGCCGCAGCTCAGCAATAAAAATATCGACGCTAAACCAACATAGCGATAATTCTCGCTAGTTGTTGGTAATATGCCCCAGTGTGCCCACAGATTTACCCTGTCTGGAGACGCTAATTTGAAACAGACACTGGGAAATCCTCACATCTGTCTAAATGATCCCTCATATCAGTGTGTTATTTGTTAAAAATAAGTCTCAGTGCTCAAAATGGTTCTTAGGAGGCCACCGTCACTTCTTCCAGTTGTCCACCCAGCAACATTCCTGGAACTACCCAATTGCACCATTGTCATACCCACCGCCTACATCGACTACGCAGAATCATGACATTTAAAATAGTCCACTTGTTTAAAAACAGCAACCCACATTAAAATAAAAGGTGTTTGAATAAGGGAACTGTATCATATCTACCAAAAATGACAAAGACTGAGCAGAAACCCAGTATTTGTACTATGAATTGAGGCCTAGTGCTCCATCGACTTCACAATGGAGCTCAACGAATTCATTGAATCAATTGAAATCATTCCAGAGACGCAATTGCCATGTAGAAACATGCCATGAACATCAAAACTAATGAAGATGCTTAAAACGAACCCCAGACAAAACTGCCAAAGGCAGCTTCACTATCTGAGGCTCTGGCAGCCGAGCAGGTCAAACCAACTGGGTAGTAACACACTGATGCCTAGCCTGGTCCTGACTTTAGTGTTACTTGTCATTGAAACATCTTCGACTAGTGATGGTGGAGTGAGACTCCTGTTTCGGTGGTAACTCTGAGCGTACCTGAAGAACACTAGTATGACTGTGACTACAAGAGCACAGAGCCCATCTTTAGAGGAACTACTGGTTGTGAGCTAGGGATGAACTAACCATTAACTTAATCAGGTTAAGTGAAGACTGGGGACTACATTACATGCTTTGGGTGAGATCCTTTCCTTTTGCAGGGCCGCTTCACTGTGGATCTTTACATTCCTTGTGATTAGTAACCCAGCAATAAAATAACTTTTGCAGCCTGCCTTCCCAAAGCACCTCTGCAAAGCTCATGTTAAGAATGTGCTCCTGGGCCAGCGCAGCACCATGTTTATGAAGTCTCATCATGTCACTGCTGCTTAATTAAACCGGGGATTGGAAACTAGCAGAAACCTCTGAGTGACAGCAAGTGGGGCCTGGAAAATTAGATCTGCAGAGAGCGCCAGGACTGCGGACAAGTGACTTGGAACTTAGTAGAGATAGAGGGTGAAGGAGGCTCCCTGCCAGGGCCTGACACAGAAACAGGGCCCCCAGGGACTTCTCCCATCCTGTTGTATCTATGCCTACCCCCACCAAAAAGTTATTGGGTAAATCTCACAAATGCCACCATCTTAGGGCGTGTATCAAAGCATACCATTTTTAATGCTATTTTTATAATAGGAATCAACAGGCCTACAAATATCAATATGCACACGTAAAACCTGAACTGACTGTATTACGCATGCATGAACATGGGATTCTAGAGAGCCCTGTATCACTGACAGCTAAGTGGCCAACACCCATGTCATCTGACACTGTCAGCCCCTCCTGGCTTTTCGACTACCACTGGAAAATCATCTACTGACCTCCTGACTTTGGCCCTCTGGTTTAGTTGTAATGTCTAGCTGTCATACAGGCAGTGTTTTAACACACACACACCTGCCTCTGATACAGTTCTGAGAAATTACTTGACTGTAGGAGGTTCAGATTTGCCAGGCACACTGAAAAGACTCACTGGCAACAATGGTTCTGTAAGAATCTAGGAAACAGGTTAAAATTCAAGGAACTTTATTCAGCAGCACAGCATCATACATGTAGCTTCAGAGTCCAGATACAACTGACTCAAAGTTGCAGAATGCATCACCAGGAAAGTTCTGAGAACTAGAACACGATGAACCAGGTCTCATGCAATTAAAGGGGAAGGAATAAAAGGCAAGAAACACAATGCAGGATGTAACACATCTCCCCCACAAAATGGAAAAACAGGAAGATTAGAATATGTACAGAACTATAATAAAAACAAAAGCAACATATTATACATAGTCCCGTAAAGACATGGGTCTCTTACGAACACGGGAATCTTCTTTGATTCTAGAGGCAATAGTATCAGGAGAAGGCCTAGAAAACTGATCTGGTACAGAATTGGAACAATTCTGAGAATAAGATTGAGTATTCGCACCAAACTGGATAGGACACTTTGCAACCTTGCTTACATTCCAGACCTTTCCATCTTGCGTGATAACAGAGTTTTTGAAAACATTCTTAACCTGAATGGGTCTACCATATTTGCTCACACCCTTGCTAACAAAAGAAGGTTTCATAATCTTGACCCAATCTCCCACAGCCAAACCATGTTCTCTTGCCCTCCACCTCTTGTTATACCACACAGCAGATTTATTCTGTTTAGAGGCAACTCTGTCCGCAATAACCTTGACATCCACAACATCCTCACAACAAGCCTTACACTTCTCCTTGAACCACCAAGGACAAATAACAGAAGCTGGATCTCTTCCCTTAAGTAACTTGAATGGACTAACCTCCGTGGTGGTGTGAGGAGTTATGCGGTAATTCCAAAGTTTCTCTCTGAGGGTATTCAACCAATTACCCTTTTCCTTAATGGCATCCACAATATAGTTCTTTAACACACGGTTGAAACGCTCGACTTGACCGTTCTCATGCGGTTCGTAGAGAGAAGTCCTAACATGTTTAATACTACAAGACTGTAAAAATGACTGCATTTCTGAAGAGACTAATTGAACTCCATTGTCTGACACCAAAACAGAAGGACAACCTTCTCTAGAAAATACTTCCTGAAAGAACAAAATAATTACCTCCAAAGTGATTTTTTACACAAATTTTACTTCTGGCCATTTTGAATGGTAATCGATAATTACAAGAGCAAAACGAGAAGACTCAGGTAAAATATTAAACGGACCAGAAATGTCAAAGGCAATTTTGTTCCATGGAACTTCAGGCCACACTACTGACTTAAGGGGTGGAACAACAACTCTCAACATCTTGTCTTTGTCACAACACTCACTGCATTCCCTAACCACACGATCTACAAACCTGTCCAAACCTGGCCACCAAAAATTCAACCTAATAAGACGCTTCATGGCAGAGATTCCAGGATGGGTTTTGTGCGCCAACTTGAGTATCAACCCCTGAACACCAACCGGTGGAACACACTTGTCACCTTTAAAAACCAAATTACCTTCACAGAACAATTCATCAGCAACATTAAAAAACGGCACAATATCTTCTCTGATATTGGCTTTGCTGGGCCAACCTTCCAACAAGTATTTCCTCAATGTAATTAACTTATCATCTTCTTCCTGACACTTGAACCAAAACTGTTCAGTAATCTCTTGATACTGAGTATTAACAAAATCCTGCAAACTAGACACAAAGTCTACATCTTTACACCCACTTACGCTGTCAACCAAACTAAGACAAGGAAGACGTGATAGGCAATCAGCCGTAACATTTTTCTTTCCAGGTATATAGTCCACCGTAAAGCTATATTCCTGCAACTTAGAAGTCAACGTGCAATCCTCGCTGTAGAATTCCATCCTCCTCCCACTGATAGAATATGGACAAGAGGCTTGTGATCAGTCTCATAATGAACTTACTACCCCAAATGTAGATTCTATAATGTTCTATAGCCCACACACATGACAGTAACTCTCGCTCAATAACTGCATACCTGCGCTCTGTCTCACTCAGCGTCCTGGATGAAAAAGCCACATTCCACTCTGACACACCATCTGTTTGGGAAAGCACACACCCCAAACCGTACAAACTCGCATCCGTGGTAATTATAAATTTTTTTCCCATCCTAAAGGGTCTTAAAGTTGGTGAATTGACAATGTCCTTTTTGATCTCAGAAAAAGCCTTTTCTTGCTCTGTGTCCCAAACAAATTCATTCTTTTGTCTCAAAAGTTTCCTCAAAGGCTCCATTTTAGTAGCAAAATTAGCAACAAATTTGCTGTAATACTCACACATGCCCGAAAAGGACAGAAGCTGTTCCTTAGTACTAGGAGCTGGAGCATTAAGAAAGGCTTCCACATTAGATTTCTTTGGAACCAAACCTTCCCCTGAAAGAGTATGCCCCAAATACTCCACTGATTTTCTAAACAAATTGCATTTATGTGCTTTAAGAGTGAGACCATAGTTTTGCAATCTGGAACACACTTCATCAAGGTGGGCAGAAAGTTCAGCATTATTTTTAGAAAAAATCAGAATGTCATCCTGAAAGCACTTAACGTAAGAATCAAGGTCTCTAAAAATCTGAAACATTACACGCTGAAAAACAGAAGCGGCAGAAGCCAACCCAAATGACATTCTTCTGTACTGGAAAAGACCCATGGGTGTAATAAAGGCAGTGATTTTTTTAGATTCTTCTGTTAACTCTATTTGATGGTACGCTGACCTAAGGTCCAGGGTGGAAAAGATCTGCGCACCATCAAAAAGTGAAACCAATTCATTGATATTTGGAAGCGGATGACAATCTATAACAATGTTTGAATTAAGAGCCCTCAAATCAATACAGACTCAACTTTTGATCAGGTTTTCGTACGAGAACTATGGGTGAAACCCATTCAGATGACTCTATGGGTTCGATGATATTATCCTTCAAAAGATCATCCAGCATATCCTTTAATTCAGATCTAACATTAAGAGGTACACCTCTGAATTTCTGCTTCACAGGAATAGCACCATCTTTTAACACTATTTTGTTGCAAAGCCTTTCAAATTTCCTAGTTGATCGCAAAAGACTTTGTCAAATTTTTTACTCCAAAAAGAGGTAACATCCTCTTCCCCGTCACTAATGCTATTAACCATCTCCTGATCACTACAAAGCTCAATGGGATCCTTAGCTCGTGGATTCAATTTGATACCGAGTTCCCATTGATCTTGCCATCCAAGAACATTTACTCCCTTGAAAGCTATGTACAGTTTGATATAAGCAAACCTACCTCTGAAAGTTAAAGGCACATTCAAAAATAGAAATATTTCTTCCATTAAAACTCTCAGCTAAAATATCAGAAGGTTGCAATTTAGAAAAATCACATACATCATGTAACTTCTCATCAAAGTATTGTTTAGTATTAATGGTCCATGGGGACCCAGAATCTACCATCAATTCAACATCAATCCCAAAAATGTCAAACATGCATTTAGGTGATTTCTTACTGGTCAAAACAATAGTACCACTTTGTTTAATGGAAACAACATAGCCTCTTGTAACTTCTTGTGATGTGGTTTCTGAATTATTAACAGAAGACACCTTAGCAGGAGTAGGATTATTAGAAATAGAACATGACTGTCCTGCTCGCCCTTGTGTATTAAAACGTTTTTCCCTGCAGACATTGCTAAAGTGTCCAATTTTACCGCATACATTGCAAGTTCTATTCAGGGCAGGACAACCTTGAAAAGAGGCGATGTGTGACTTATTGCCACACCTAAAACAAGAAACTGAATTGCTGTTAAAATCAAGTTTCTTGTAATTACCACTTGACACATTTTTAGTACTTGGATATATAGTAGTAGAATTTTTCCCTTCATTTCTGGGCTTAACCAAGCATACTTCTTCATCAACATTAGTTTTATTGCTATTGGCACTATGTTTGTCTACAATATTCATCCACTTTTCGGACATCTCTGTAGATTTAGCAATAGCAATACTTTCTTCCAAACTTGGATCACCTAAACACCATAATTTATCTTGGACCTTCTTATTATTGACGTGAACAATGATTTGGTCACGTATCATTTCATCAGCCATTGTACCACAGTTGCAACGTAAAGTTAGTGCTCTTAGAGAAGTGAGAAAATCATCAAATGATTCATCCTGTTTCTGCGCCCTGGTATAAAATTTAAAACGATTAAGAGCAATATTGGCAGTAGGTTTCAACCTTTTTTCTAGTCTAGCAAGTGCTTCAGAGTAAACATTAAGGTTATCACCACTTCCAGAAGGAGTAGAAACTTGAGGCAAAGTTCTAAAAATCTCTTGCCCTTCTGAGCCTAAACAATGCAACAATATACTCTTTTTCCCCTCTGCACCCATTCGTTCTCCATCAATGGCCCTCATATAATTAAAGAATTCCTCCTTCCATCTTGCCCAAGGCAAAGGAGGATCACCCTTGATTTGTAAAAATTTTGCAGGAGGGTCAAATTGCATTTTAAATAAAGTAAGTAATAGAAACAGTAACAATAAGCAAATAACGTGAGTAGAATGTCCTAAAAGTACTGTATAATACTAGATACAAGATGTAAATGGCAATAAAGTATAAGGAAATAAATGTACTTAAATATGGAATACTGTAGTAAAACAAATATAGATGAAAGTCAGAATGTTGGCAAAAAGAGATAAGTAGTTCCTCTTGAAGAAAGTACCTTTGTAGAATCCAGTGAAAATGTAGCAAAACGGAGAATAAATGAAAACGAAAACACAGCACAGTATTGTTTAAGTACTGCAAAGCGTTTCTGTTTAGCAAAATAAATAAAGCGGCATCTCCGTGGTTAAAATAAACCAAGCGTCGTTCAAGAAATACGATAAAATCGTTGCAGCGTTGGTTCAAGAAATACAATGAAATCGTTGCTAGGCAACAGAATGCCTAGAGAACAAGATGGCGGCACGTTGCACGCAGCGTCAATGCGTGTGATGTCGGCACGTTGCATGCAGCATTAATGCGTGTGATGTCACAAGGAAGTAGTCGCGTGATACCTTGGCAGCAGCGCAAGACGCTATGCGTTGAGATGCTGGTTGCTGAGGAAAACTGAAGATCTGACGTTTGAGATGAAAACATCGGTTGCCAGGCGATGCTACAATGACGCGCACAAGTAGCGCAGACGTCTCAATGTTTCGGTTCGCTTAGCTCGGAATTAGGCAGCAGGCTGGAACCTTCGTTCAGGCAGCGAGTTCCACAGCTCAGCGTGGAACAGGTAGAAGAAGTTGAAAGATGCACAAGTCTAAATTTGATAAATATTGCACAAAATGAGCCGTAAATTCTCCCAGGCAGTGAGAGAAAGCAAGAATTAAATCCACAAAGGCACCAATCCAAAGTAAAAAATTTCTTCAAAGATTAGGAGGCAAAATATCAATAGAAAGCTTAAAAATAGTCCCAAAGGAATAAAACCGGGTTCACTCCGCTCCTGTGCTGTAGATGGCTGGAGTCCTCGTCCCCAAAAATTGTAAGAATCCAGGAAACAGGTTAAAATTCAAGGAACTTTATTCAGCAGCACAGCATCATACATGTAGCTTCAGAGTCCAAATACAACTGACTCAAAGTTGCAGAATGCATCACCAGGAAAGTTCTGAGAACTAGAACACGATGAACCAGGTCTCATGCAATTAAAGGGGAAGGAATAAAAGGCAAGAAACAATGCAGGATGTAACAGGTTCCCATCTGCATGCATAACATTGGATAATGACAGGTCATAGCAGGTCAACCTGGCACAGGTGATGTAATTAATTAGTCCAGGTCTAGCAGCCCGATGGCCACTAATCACCTTACCTTGACTGCTGCATAGCAGTTGCCCCTGTATGCAGCTCAGCAATTGTTGTGCGGGAGCTGTCAATCAATCAATCAATCTATCAATCCGTACATTTGTAGAGCACACAACTCAATCATGAATGTCTTAAGGCGCTGGGGAGGAGGGGAGGGTTGCTGCTACTGCTCGAACAGCCAGGTCTTGAGGAGTCTCCTGAAGGCCAGCAGGTCCTGGGTCTGTCGTAGGCAGATGCAGAGGGTGCTCCAGGTTTTTGCAGCGAGGTGAGAGAATGATCTGCCACCGTCGGTCGCTCGACGGATGCGGGGGCGGTGGCGAGGTCTGCGGAGCAAAGCTGGCGGTTCGGGGTGTAGAAGGTGAGTCGTTCATTGAGGTACGTTGGTCCGGTGTAGTGGAGAGCTTTGTGAGGGTGGGTGAGGAGCTTGAAGGTGATCCTCTTGTTGACGGGGAGCCAGTATAGGTATTACAAGTGGGCTGTGGCCGGGGATATCGAGGATGAGGCATGCCGAGGCGTTCTGTATGCGTTGTAGTAGTTTCTGGGGTTTGGCTGATGTTCCTGTGTAGGGAGCGCTGCCAAAGTCCAGTCTGCTGCTGACGAGGGCCTGGGTGACTGTCCTTCTGGTACCGATGGGGATCCATCTGTAGATCTTGCGGAGCATTCGGAGGGTGTTGAAGCAGGAGGAGGAGACGGCGTTCACTTGCTGGGTCATTGACAATGCGGAGTCCAGGATGACTCCCAGGTTGCTGGGTTGGTGGGCGTCGGTGCAGCTCCCAGTGCGGCCTGCCACCATGAGACGTCCCAGGCGTAGGGGCTGGATCCTATGATGAGGACCTCCGTCTTGTAGGAGTTCAGTTTCAGGTGGCTGATCATCATCCATTCGGCGATGGCCTTCATTCCTTCGTGGAGGTTGGGTTTGGCGGTGGTGGGGTCCTTGGTGAGGAAGAGAATCAGCTGGGTGTTGTTGGCGCATGAGACTATGTTGAGGTCGTGCGATCTGGCGATGTTGGCGAGCGCTGCCATGTACATGTTGAAGAGTGTCGGGCTCAGTGACAATCCTTGCGTAACGTCACAGATGATCTTGGTGTCTTTAGAGCAGAATGGGGGGAGGCGGACACTGGTTTCTGCAGGTGAGGAAGGAGGTGGTCCAGTCCAGTGCTCTGTCGCAGATCCCTGCATTGTGGAAGCGTGTGCGGAGGGTGGGGTGGCAGACAGTGTTGAGATCCAGGAGGATGAGGGCCTCGGTTTCTCCGTTTTCCATCATGGCCCCTATGTCATCTGTTGTGGCCATGAGGGCTGTTTCGGTGCTGTGGTTGCTGCGGAATCTGTATTGGGACGGGTCCAGGATGTTGTTCTTGTTGAGGAAGGAGGTCAGTTGCTTGTTGACGATCTTCTCGATGACTTTTGCCGGAAACGGGAGATGAGACGGAAGTTCTTGAGGTCCTTGGGGTCAGCTTTGGGTTTCTTGAGTAGGGCGTTGATCTTGGCGTGCTTTCAGCTCTCCGGGAAGGTGGCAGTCTTGAAGGAGTGGTTGTTGATCTTGCGGAGATGGGTTGCGATGGTGGAGCTTACTTTGTTGAAGATGTGGTACAGGCAGGGGTCGGATGGTGAACTGGAGTGGATGGTGTTCATGATTTTTATGGTGTCTTCGTAGTTGACGTGGGTCAGGCACCGCCCCAATCACACTGCTAACTAGAAGAGTGGGGGTGCTAGTAAGTCATGAGTACGACATCTGGACAGCAGTTTTATGTTCAGTAATGAGGACTGGGCTTGGCAGCAAAGCAAGTGCAATGTTTGTGCTTTTATGTATTCCTCACATGCACTCCCTGCCAAGATTGCCTGTGTTTTTACAGCCTACCTTATCTGAGTTTTTGCAATGAGCCTGCCACCAGTCAAATTATGCAATAGGAAACTCAGGAAGGCTGCATCAAGCAGGCACAGGGATGATTGGATGAGAGAGCATGTGTACAGTTTATTCAGTGATTGACGAGGGTCGTGACAATAAGGCGGGATTACATCACTAACGTGATGAGCAATACACATTCATCATGCTTGAACCTAAGTGGGCCAGCTGTGAAGATGTACCATACAGTCACTCAGGCAGGCATATTTATTTTGAAAAGTTATTGGGAATTCTGACTGCAGGAGTAGACATTTATTGTCCCAGCCCTCTGAAATAATTGCCGGTGCTGAGCACTGGAAACCACTGGCACAAAATGAGCACTGCTTATATTGATGCAATGTAGATCTCTCTGCGATCCATAGGGGATTCTGAACCCCACTCAAGATGCACAGCATTGGTGTACTTGGTACAGACAAGTGCTGGATATGTGATAAACCACAATCGTACTTGACATCCACTTGTGAACTAGGAGAATATTAAAATATATATTGAAAACATCTTTTACATGTATACATACCTCTGGATTCCTGAACAGTAGCCCTTGAATCTTCTGCTATATATAGTCGCCCACCCTTGTGTCAAAGATACCTTCTCCTCCGGGGGGCGTGGCTTGGACGTCAATGAGAAGAGTCGAGTGGGAGTGTGGCTTGGACGGCAATGAGATAAGTCGAGTAAGTCCAGAGCTCCTCAGCACCCCAGGACCAATGAGAGCAAAATCAGTGCAAAACGGTCACAGTGGAAGAATCCAAGCAGAAATACAACAACCGGAACCCACCAGTCACGTTGCAGCAGGGAAAGGTGCGCCGAACAACCACCCAATCAACCAAAAATACAAAGGAAAACTATCGTGCGAGCAGAGTGAAAGCGGACATGATGGCGGGAGGTGCGCTCTAGCGGAGGTACAGCGGAAGCATTGCGTACTCCGTTGGAAAGCCGGAGAAGACCTCACGGTTAGAGCTGCACGGCCGCAATAGCCCCTACCGCACCCCCCTTTCCCCTAACCAACACGGGGGAAGAAACGTAAAACGCGGCAGAGACCACGGGCGCAAAAGCAAAACTGACACAGCTACAGGGGGAGGCCATCTTTAATGTACATCCAGAGGCGAGGCTGCTCTAGACATCTGCGGAACAGAAAACACAAAACACCCTGAGCAGTTAATACCGCTGCCAAGCGCCCAAACTAAACAACAAGCAGGAACAGTGCAACAGCCCACCCGCCCCAACCAAGGAGATAGAGCGCACGAGTGCATACAAACAGGCAAACAACAACGTGGCGGCCATCTTTGTGTGGGCATCACAACCAACCGAGCTGCGAGCTATCAGCGCCAGATTAGATATCGTGGCGGCCATTTCGAATAAGGACTGAGGCACAGAGCGCAAGTCTATAGAAAACACAAAAAAAGCGCCCAGGGCAGGAATACCGCTACCGAGCGCCCAAGCTAACAGCAGGCAAGGACAAGAAAACCGCCCAACCGCCCCGAAGGGCATTAGACGAGAAGAGAGGGCACACGAGCGCATACAAACCGGCAAATAACGCGGCGGCCATCTTTCAGTGGGCGGTACCACCAAGCGAGCTGTGAGCTTTCAGCGCCTGCACCGAGGGCTGACATCGCGGCGACCACTTCGAGTAAGGACAGTGGCACAAAGCGCGAGTCAACATCAAAGATAGCGAAACAGCGATTCTGCCCTCCCGCACAACCTCAAAGCAGCACACCCACTGCCGCTGGAGTCAACCGTACAGACGGCCGCCCACCTGCCCCAAACAACATCGTAGTGCATGGAGGCACCTAAAACGACTATTCCGTGCACACAGACCAGCGCCACTACCCAGACCGACTGGGCCAACGTACAGTCATCTTAAACAAACACCCAAAAAGCAGCACTGTGCGACAACGATCACGAAAGAGAAACTAGCAAGGTGCCTACAAGAAATACAAGCCCAGGTCACCCAACCAGAGCGCAAAAACAGCACAGAGTAAAACCAACCGCTGAAAAAGAAAAACACCAAAGCAGCAGTGAAGACCCTAAAAAAGCAAAAGAACAGGGGTGCTCCAAAAGTAACAACAATGTGCACACCAAAAGCACAAAACAGAAACACGACAGGAGAAAATCGCGCAAAAATAAAACCAGCCCCTGCATTGAAAAACGCCAGAACAAGGGAACAAGACAGGAAACCAACAGCGGGGGACGAAAAGAGATTCGCGATCCTACAGACCAAAAGAGGGCTGTGCAATATGGCGGGAAGTGACGGAAAGGTGACTAAACAACAAAAGAAGCCAAAAGCAGAAACCACACTAGAATCACCTTTCAAACAGAAATCAGACATCAGCGCAACACTGGACAGCATTCCTCTAGAAACTAGCCGAAGTCCACGATCTGGCAAAATCAACTAAAAAAGACAAGGACGCCATCAAGTTAGAACCGGACATTCACACGGCCAACAACAGGTTCACCTCAGTCGAGCAGAGAGTTAGCGACAGCGAGGATAAATCGCTCCTGACAAACAAGACTATGGATCACATTGCCAAAGCGACAACAGATCCACAAAAACAAGCAGCTGACTTCGAAGACCGGCAGAGGAAAGGGAACATAAGAATCCTTGGCATCCCAGAAGGGGAAGAAGACAAAGCGGGTTAATGTGTGGCCATGCTACAGGACCTCATCCCAAAATTAACAAATCTAAAGTTCAATAACCCCTTCGAGCTAGACAAGGCATACAGAATACTGGATCAAAGACAGGGTAACAGACAAACTCCGAGCCCGATAATATGCAAACCCCTACGATCACACCACACAGAGGCAATATTCGGAGTGGCAAGAAAAAACTCGAACCTACAATGGCGTGACAGCAAGATCATACTTACGCAGGACTACTTCAAACCCACAGTAGATATTAGAAAAGGCTTCCTGGCGCAAAGAGAAAATCTAAGGAGAATAAACATCACCTACTCCTTTGTCGGTCCTACAAGATTCAGAATAAACAACAACGGAGCAACCCTAATCTTCGACGATCCAACAGAACTATCACAGTACCTGACGGAAACCGCATCACAGGCAATGGAACTTGCAACGACATCATCGAAAAGAAGAGCATCACAAGACGATGCCACAGAGTAGAATGGTGAATATTATTGAACGGACAAACTACCTCATCAAAACTCATCACAGAACAAATCTCCAAGAGGAACAATGTGATCAACACTCTTCATATCTACCTCACTCACGTTCAAACAACCACATCTACCCCACTCAAACAAAAGAAACGTAGACACTAGCACTGAGCAAGCCAAGCAACGTATCTACCTCAACCAAAGCAACGTGCACACCTCCAACAACAAGACAATGCGAACAATTACGAAAGAACATTAGGCTCCAGCACAGGACGTCAAGGACAAATAAGCAGTTCATAGTAACACATATCCTTTTAAAATATGACCCAGGAAGATCAATGTTTATGTCTGAATAGTCACACAAGAGCCAAAGGGAGGTGGGAGGGCGCACGAGAGACGATTTGCAACAAGATCGACAACCCTAACAAAGTCCCGGGAAAGCGGGGAGCAGAGGACATTGCTGTCGAACGCTTCCAGCACGACGAAGAAGAAGGGGGGAGGGAAGGGAGGGAAGGACAGGGGGGAGGGGCTGAGGGAAGCACTGTTTGTCATATCTGGTTTGTAGTTTTAGATACGTATGTCACGTCAGTCATGTAAGTCCAAACCAGAGCCAATGTACAAATCCAGACAGGAATCAGGACCAAATCTTGCCTACAACGACCACTTTGCCATCCAACAAGAGGCACCATAGCAAACACTTCCCATACACTAGGAAACCAAAGACACAGCGACTAGCCCTACATCGTAATGAGTAGCAATGATACACTACAATCGGATCTCAAGGTTGTATCACTGAACGTAAAGGGATTGAACCATTGTGTCAAAAGCAAAAAGATCTTAGACTACCTAGCAAAAACTAAGGGAGATATACTCCTGCAAGAAACCAAACTATCAGCAGAGGATACGAATAAGCTCAAAGCGCGATGGATAGGCCACCTAGCATGCTCACCAGCAGTAGGGAAAAAGAGAGGAGTAATCACCCTAGTGAGTTCTAAGTCCAAAATAACAATAGAAAGTGTAGAACATGATGTTGAGGGTAGAATTCTGCACACACGACTAAAAAGAGGAGAGGAAACAATAACGGTAACAAACATATATGCGCCTAACCCTGATGATCTACCATTTTGGGAGAAAGTAACTAAGAAATTTGGAAAGCACCACACAAACAACCTAAACATTGCGGCAGGTGACTTCAATCTAGTCCTAGACCCCACTCTGGATAGGCAGTCACACGCCAAGATAAGGCCAACAGCCTCCCACAATACCCTGAAAAATATCTGCAAAAGATTTCAGCTACAAGACCCTTGGAGACTACAGCACCCAGACACCCAGACACCCAAGACTACACTTTCTACTCCAACCCGCACAACACCTATAGCAGAATTGACTACATTCTCATCTCCAAATCACAAACACACCTGACTGATCATACAGATATAGCAGCTAGGACGATCTCAGACCACTCCTGCATTAGCCTACAACTATCAGGCAGACACAATGACCACACTACCAGAAAATGGCAGTTCAACAACATAACTCTAGCGAGGCAAGAGGATAAAGACACAATAGAGACAGCGATCAAAAACGACAGTAAGGAAAATGACACTGAGGACACCAACCCAAAATGCCTGTGGGAGGCCCTGAAAGCGACTATAAGAGGCAACTTCATAGAAATCAAAGCCAGAAGGGACAGAGAAGCAAATGTGCAGCTACACAAACTAGAAAGTGACATCAAACATCTAGAAGCAAAGCATATAGAGGACACAACAAACTCAGATCTCCACCTCACCCTCACACGTAAGAAATACGAATACAACAGAATCCTAAGTGAGAGGGCAGGAATGTGGATCAGGAAGTACAAACAGATCAACCTATGCGAAGCCAACAAAGAAGGGAAAATATTAGTGTCATACCTCAAACGCAAACAAAGACAGCACTCCATTTCAAATATCACTGACAAGCAAAACACAACACACACAAGCCATACGGGAATCTTACAAACGTTCAGGGAGTTCTACAAAGAACTATACACCAAAGACAACAACATAGACGAGGCAGGCACCAAAGACTACTTAAAAAAACTCAACCTACCTAAGCTACTAGATGAGGAAGCTAGAGCATTAGGCCAAGACTTCAAAGAATCCGAGATAGCAATTGCCATAAACTCACTAAAAGACAACAAGGCACCGGAACCAGACGGCTACACAGCACCCTTCTACAAAAAGTTTAAAGATCTCTTCACCCCAGTTCTGACAAATGCATTCAACCACTGCGCAGAGGAGGGCACTATAACAGAAACCATGTCACAAGCGGACACAATAGTCATCCCTAAAGAAGGCAAAGACACACAATGGCCCAAAAACTACCGCCCCATCTCGCTCATTAACCTAGACTGCAAGCTATACGCAAAAGTGCTAGCCACCAGACTCAAAAAATTTCTACCCCAGCTAATCGGAAACACGCAAGTAGGGTACATGAAATCCCACATGTCACATGACAACACCAGACTACTGTGTCAGATGATTGAGCACTCCTCAAACTCCACGCACCCGGCCACAGCTATCACACTAGATGCCGAAAAAGCGTTTGACAGAGTCTCCTGGCACTTCCTCGAGAAGTGCTTGCATGAATACAATGTAGGAAGTGAGTACACGAAGAAAGTCATGGCGCTATATAAAAAACCTACAGCAAAAATTGCCTTAAATGGAGCATCCTCTGCCCCGTTTGAACTTGAAAGAGGCACAAGCCAGGGGTGCCCTCTATCCCTGCTACTATTCCTACTGGCGCTAGAACCCCTGATCACAGACACCCTAGCTAACAGACAAATCGCAGGAATAAAGATAAACAACACAACAGCCAAGATCGCGGCCTACGCAGACGAACTATTAATCATGACAAACGACCCCGCCGATTCCATACCAGCACTCATGAGCACAATAGAGACATACGCCAAAAACTCAGGCTATAAACTCAACAAGGACAAATCTGACTGCATGCCACTCAACGTACACACCGCCAAAGAGGTATTAGGGAATATAGGACTGGCGTGGCAACCAAAGGCCACCAATTCAAAAAGAATCTAAGGAGTACTCTAGAACTGAACCAAACAGTTACGCTGAACAAAGTAAAAGACCTACTAGACTCATGGTCACCCAAGTTTATCACATGGTGGGGCCGCATAGAAACGATCAAAATGATGGTCACACCAATAATCAATTACCCAGCAGACATGCTCCCACTGCCCATGACAGAAGACTTCCACAAAAAGCTAGTCCAAATGATCAACAAATTTATATGGCAGGGCAAAAAAGCGAAGGTAGGCCTCCGCAAGCTCAGATTAGAAAAGAAACTAGGCGGGCTTAACGTAGCGGACCCTAAAACGTTCCAGCTAGCATTCATAGCCTGACAAGGAACGCATTGGGTGCTACCCACCCAAAAATACACACCAACCTGGCTAACCATAGAGCGAGCCATGCTAAACAACTCTGCCCCACTCACTCTACTAACAGCGAATAAGCAAGCACTCAACAACAACCCTATCCTAAAGCTCACGAAACAGGCACTACTGATGATAGACCATAAACTAGAGGTCGGCATCAAAAATTCACAGTGGGAGACACTCTGGGGGAACTGCAAGATTAAATATAGAGGCAAAACCCTAGATATGAGTGCATGGAAAAGCAGAGGGATTCAATTCCCAATACAACTAGCACCAGAAGGAATACCACACACCTTCAACAACCTGAAGAAAGAACACAACCTACCAGATATAGAACTCTATAACTTCCTAGCCATTAAAAAAAGCCCTAACGAAAACAAAACTACACAAACAAACCCCTTCTATCGTTCAACTAATGGAGAACATAAACAAGACAGGCCACCAGGTCTCGCTTGTGTACAAACTGCTCCGACCATCCATGTCCAAGCTCAATGATATAAAAACGGCCTACTAGGAAACCCAAACTAAGGTCAAACTGTTGCAACAAGAGCTACACACCCTGTGGGCCTCCACATCTAAGTGCATGATATCCCCAGTACTCGCGCAAACAAAATTCTGGCTACTTCACCAGGCCTATTGGACACCAGCATGCCTAGCATCAATTGGACTAAAAGACAATGATATCTGCTGGAACTGCGGTCTAATACAAGGAGACCTAGAACATATCATCCTCAACTGCACTAAAGTAAAAAAACTTCTGGAAACAGGTTCTAGCTTTCACCAATGACACACTAGGCTGCACCATCAAACTGACATTTGCCACCTTAGCCACAGCACAGATCTCACAAGAAGTCAAGACGCAAGAAGACAAAAACCTCCTTGACTTTCTCCTCTCCTCAGCAACAAAAATAATACTTACAAACTGCAAAGACACATCCAAGACCACCTTCAAAAGCTGGCTCAACTGGGTGATCTTCCTAAGAGGAGTGGACACTGCCACCCTTAGAAACTCGCCAGGTAGACATCATGATAGAGCGATGTGGACCAAACTAGATAAACACATGGACACCTTCAAACCACCATAGCCACACCTCTACCTCCAACTCAGGATACGCCTTCACGCCCATTGACCCCAGGAGAACAACAACATATCAGGAGGGCTCCAAAAAACATAAAACCCAATGACCAGGTAGAAGCGACGTGGTCAAACAAAACCCCAACCCTCAACCGGAACTGGCCCTATTCCTGTAAAACAAACCGCCTCCACTTTATGGTTTATGTTTCATGTTTGTATGGCTCTTTTGTATAAACAGCGGCGAATAATAATCAAAACGTCTGTCAGTATATGTTATGTGTAACCTGTAAATACCAATAAAAACATTAAAAACATTTTTTTTTTTAAAGATACCCTCCCCTATTGGATCTTTGGCTAGAAATGGGCCTTAAAACTACATCCTGTGACTGGAAGGACCCTAGAGCTCTATTATATCAATCCTAGTGAGCTTGGGTCTGTTTTACAAAAAGGAGAGACAACATATTCAACAAAGAACACATCAAACACGGGTCCCCAAAACAAACTATGGCACAAACTAGGTCTATACCAGGGACAAAGTGATCCTATTTGATATGTGTTTTGGTTGGTATTCCTATTTTGATGCCTGTACTGCAATTGTTACCTTCCTTTTCCTCCAATTGTAAAGTGCTCTGATATCCATCCTTCGGGATCATGTTCACGCTATATAAAACTTTATAAATAAATAAATCCTCCATGAAACCAGATGTGCATAGACGTGCACAATGCTGGACCGTTTGACCTCAGATCATTTGGATTACACCTAGAATTATGTTTTTGTTTTCAGTACAGTGTAAGTTTGGGCTACACCTTCATATACTCCAGTGGTATCCGTCCAATTAACACCCTATCATATCTAACAGGCGTATGTATCCTGCCCCCTCCCCGCCCCCTCTGGATTAATTTGGGGATACATAACCCATGATGATCATGCATCATGCTACTTTCTGCATTGCTGTAAGAAATATATACATAAATGCTGAACAATCTATTCGCCCAATGCGACGTGTATACATATTTTTATTTGTATTCTTTCACCGATCATTATGGAAATAGAAACAACATTTTGAATTGAAAAATAGAGTTATTAGCACCCGATTAAATCATTTTTGAAATCATTTACTCTCTATCTATAGAATAAGTGAGGCAATCTTTCATAACAAAAAGGCATAAGTGCAGTCAGTCCAGTGCCTCTCCTTGAAAGCTCTAATCGCTTGGCTTTGATCGATTAAAGCAGACAGTAAACACAGAGGCCGGATACAGAACAGCACTATGATCCAGGCACTCTGACCAAGCCATTAAATGGGCAGCGAAACAACTGTGTTTTGCACCTTTTCCGAACGCTGATAATGGAGCAGTTCAGGTCAGCTCTCCGGGGAGCACTCCATTTCTGAGAAGCCATTACCAAGAAACTTCCCCAACTGAAAGGAACCCTTCCAGAGATATTTCACACTGTGGCCTCTTTGACAGAGATGGTTTGGAGAGAGAAACCTTGAGAAATATTTTACTTGTCTTTCCTTTATTTTACTTCTATTTACTATTGGCTATATAAACTCGAAGTATATATAATATATGAAACTATGACATGGAGAGTGTAGAACATAGTTGAAGTGTATGTTTGGGAGTCTAACTGGAGTGTCACATGCACGCTTTCGCTAAATTCCCACAGCACCCTCACCAGAAACATTCCACAAAGATAGGCCTCTTTGAAGTGTCCTCGGCTTACTTTCAATTTGCAAGAGCAATGCTCAAGATCAAATCAAAGGGAAGTGATAAGGCATTAAGAATTCAAAAGGCAATGAAGGAGAAAATGTACAAAGAGTCGGGGCCTAAAAAGTGGTTGCAATTTGCACCCAAACATTTTACGATCATTCTATCATTCTCTTATTTTACAATGCGACCTATGGAAATTTAGTGCCATGACCTTTTAGTACAGTCACAAGGAGTCACAAAATGACCTGTCTAATTGATAGTAATTATTAGATAAGCCGCTAATTGTGACCGCTGTGACGTCTGCAAGCACAGGGGTGGTGGCCTGCAAAGAACAAACAACCATCCTAGCGTCTGCATTCCCACAAAGTAAACTTTTTATTTTTATAAAGCAACCAATGTTGCTTATGAGCAGGCGCCCCTCACCCCCCACGTCTAGGTGAGGGACGCCCTTAGTAGTGTATACAAAATGAGGGGAGAATGATCTATTGTGATGAACAGGGCGAAAGTACCACTCAAAGGGAGTGGAAGGTCCAGCCGCTGTCCGTGCTCTGTGCAAGTATTTTACCAAGAAATTGGACAGTGCTGTTCCTAAACAGGAGTGGTGCGCTGGTCACAAGAAAGAAGAGGGAAAGCGTGGTGATTCGCGTTTGCAAACCTACCACTGGGTATCCATTGTGATGGATATAGTTGCCTCACACACCTTTGCAGGTGTCACTTTTAATTGAAGCAAGGGACCAACCGAATAAAGTTGTCTCAGGTACCCTTTGCTCCATTTTAATTCACTTTCTGTCACACACGCACTTCACCCATAGGCAGTTGGATTAAAAGATCTCCACTAAAGAGCCCCTCTTTGAGGTGAGCCCGTTGGGTATTGCACCGCCTGCCCAACGAGGAGCACTGCCTATGATGAAGCATGACACCTGCAAAGGTGTGTGAGGCAACTATATCCAACACAATGGATACCCAGTGGTAGGTTTGCAAACGCGAATCACCACGCATTCTTGTGACCAGCACACCACTCCTGTTTAGGAACAGCACTGTCCAATTTCTTGGTAAAAAACGCCCTTAGTAGTGCCACGTGGCAGAGCCTCCTCCGGGCCCCAGAAAAGGGGGGTAGATGAGGAAGGGCTGGCCGAGGTGATGTGAACGGGCAGAGCAGAGAAACTTTGCAGGTTATTTAAGGCTGCGCCCCAGGGGTTTCGAACTCTTTGTCCCCTCGTGCCGCAGCCTAGCTACAGGAGCGTAGTCGATGTGGAGAGCAGTGTTGCCAGAATGGGCTATTTCCCCGCACAATTGGGAGACATTTTTCCCAATTGTGCGCGAAAAACCCATCCCTGGCAGGGGGGGGTACTTCTTGGGCTGTATTTAGTGCAGTGTGCGCAATTACTGGCTGTGGGCGGCGCCGTGGCATGAAGTTCCAGTTGCAAATGAGGGCGATGTGCGCGCTAACACATCAAGTGCTTATTGGAGGACTGATGAGGTCCTGCCTGTGCGTACATGATGACCCCGAAATTGTGTAACATTGTAAGTGTAAGTGCACCTTGCACATGCGCGCAGCACTTGCACTACAGATCACCACCTAGCTTGTTAGTATAATGTGTATAATGGGGACGCTTAAACCGACAGGCAGAGGCTTACCACTTCTACGAGGAATCCAAGGGCAGTTCCGCCCACACGGCTTGCCGCTCCCGCTCCGCGGGAGCCGCTGCGCACAGGAGTGCGTTTGAAACCTACAGCACCTGGTCACTGGAGGCGGAGGCAGGGGCGCGAGGAAAGGCGTGGGCTACGAGTGTGCAGGGACTCCAACATCCAGGAGTCCCTGCGAAGACCACGGACTGACCATCCGGTCCGCTCTCCCCGCCGGCCCGCCCCCCGCCCACCTGAGAGTGTAAAAGGCGCTTTCTCCACCTACTCCCTGGGACGCTTAAACCGACAGGCAGAGGCTTACCACTTCTACGAGGAATCCAAGGGCAGTTCCGCCCACACGGCTTGCCGCTCCCGCTCCGCGGGAGCCGCTGCGCACAGGAGTGCGTTTGAAACCTACAGCACCTGGTCACTGGAGGCGGAGGCAGGGGCGCGAGGAAAGGCGTGGGCTGCGAGTGTGCAGGGACTCCAACATCCAGGAGTCCCTGCGAAGACCACGGACTGACCATCCGGTCCGCTCTCCCCGCCGGCCCGCCCCCTGCCCAACACGCCCACTATATCTCGGCTCAACTCTCCCGCAGCGCGGGACGCAGCCCGGGGCGAAGACTGGGCAAAGACAGGGCCGTTTGAGGCCGTTCAAGGACGGCAGAGGACGGCCCCGGCCCTGTCACCCTGTACTTTGCTTCGTTCCCGCAGACCCCTACGATTGTTGACGCACATCACTGAGAATTGCGATGCGTCCCAAAACTAGAAGCACGTCTAAGAAAGCTGCACTGGTGACGCAAGTGACCGGTCCTATAGACCTTTTCATATCCAGGGTAAACGACACCATCGATAAGAGTATCATTCTACTGGAGAAAAGAGTCTCCTTGGACCTCATGCAGGCCAAACGATCTTCGCTCGGCTCACTTGCCACCGCAAATTCCCCTGCTCACCAGGTTGCTAATAATTGCTCTTTACCACTGCCACTAACTATCGTTCCTACGATGACTGTTCCAAATTCTGTAGATTTATCCGTAACCCAAACAGACAGCGATCAATCATATGTCGACCTTGAAGCAACCCCAGACTTAGAAGTCTGTCAATCACCGACTGAAAAATTAGACCAGAGTGTCATTAGTAACCCCTTACTACCCGATCCAGTAACGACTTTAGAACCAACAAAAACAAGGAAAAATACATCCACCCTTCTTAAGGCTATGCCAATTATCAAGGAAAAACCTATAACAAAAACAAAGAATCACAATCTGATCACGCCCACCCCAAACTCCTCGGCAAACAACCGACAAACAAAAGGAAATACCACCATCCCAGCAGAGTCCCCCTCCCCAGAAAAACCACTAGAACTGAAGACCAAGCAGTCTCGGCCCAAAATAATCAATTTACCCCCGGAAGCTTCTCCCTTCGTGGTGGTGTTAACAGCTGTTCCCCCACTGAAGGAGGGTGTAAGAGAAACTTTCGCAGAGCTGAGGAACAAATGTGCCCAGTGGCTCCAACTCCATAAACCCTTACCCGCTCACATCAGGGGTGATATCTTCTCCGTACGCAGAGGAGACTGGGTTGGCAGAAGCACAAAGGCAATAGCGGGGGATGTCATCAGTATCAAATTTAGGGAGATAGGGGCATCAAATTATATCTGCAATTCACCCAACAGAGGACCAGCCACCCAAATAAATCCCCTTCCTTTGTCCTATTTCCTACCCCCATCGTCAAGGCAAAATTTCCCCTCTCCCGTACTCCCATTAAATACTGGGCCTATAAATTCCTCTGAACACAACACGTATCAATACCAGCAGCACCCACATATGCCACGATTTCCACAAGTTCCGCAACAATCAGTTTTCCAGTGGCAACCACCCACCCAATTTCCTCAACCTATACACTTTGCTACCCAACCACCTGCTCTTCTTCCTCAATACCCATATCATACCACCCAACAGTGGTGGCTACCCCAGCAATCCACGCAACACAACACTCACCCATGGCAGCAGCCGCGGCAAGGACGGTTTCCCCCATTCAACCCACTAGGCCCTAATCATCAAGGCAGAGATAGGAACGAATGGAGTGGACAGGATCACTGGAGAAAGTACAGTGACCCCACACGCTGGGATAGCTGGAATGGCCTTCAATTAGCAAACAGGTATAGCGCCTTGGAGTGCGTTGACTGACTACCACAACCACAAGCACACTCCCAAATCCACACAGACCTACCGGAACCCACGGTCTCCCCATCAGTCCCTCCAGACCCAGAGATCCCTCCAGCCCCAGAGATCCTTAACGAACCAAAAAGAGTAAAAAGCTCAAGGGATAGTCCAACAATCCTGAGCCTGATCTCATGGAACATCGCTGGACTAAGGTCAAAAATAGAGGATGGGACAATTATGCACCACACGCATAATCATCAAATAATATGCATACAGGAGACATGGTCATTACAAGAACATCACCTGCAGGGGTACAAAACGTACTCCTCTCTCGCGCAGGCGGGACATATAGGTAGACCAAAGGGAGGTCTGTGCATCTATGTAGCCAACACCATCCAAAACGCTAAAATAAAGGTCATAGAACTGACACCTAATTTGCAGATCCTTGGTCTTTTCCTCCAGAAAAAAGAGTCAATGGTTATCATTAATTTTTATAACAATCTGGATGAACTGGACTTTGAGGGAGTCCTGGCCGACCTCCACGAAAAATTAACTACTTTCAGAATGAAACAAGGAGAAAGAGGCCCGGTAGCAATAATATGGGCAGGCGATTTCAACCTTCACGCCTGTACCCAACCAAAAAGGAAGTGTCCTGGCATGGTGACAGAAGACGGCCTCTCACTCACCCATTTCTTGCATAACAAAATGGGTAGACAAATGAATGATCTCCTATCCGACCTGGATCTCCAGATAGTAAACACTTTGGATTATGGGGATAACTCACTTGCACCTACTTATATAGGAAGAGGCTACAAAACCACCGTAGACTTCATAATTATATCAACATCCTTACAACTAAGAATAAAAAATGTCGAAGTCATACCGAATCCTCAAAGTGACCATGCAATACTAACCTTGGAAGTCTCATTAAACCATCAACAATGTTCTCCAGTAATAATAGCTAATGCATTGACCCAGGAAAATATCAATATGGACAAAGTAAACGGATACTCAATAAAATGGGGAAGGATAAACCCAGAGGAACTTACCAAAGAGTTAATAAAATCAGTCTATCCCCAAATCAAAATTTGTTTGGACATAGCAACTAAGGACGTGGAGCTTCTAAATAACTTTGCCCAAATAATGGACAAACTAAAGGTTTTACTCACAGAAAAACAAAAATCCGGTCCATCCCGGCCAAAAGGCTGGTTCAACCAAGAGTGTGCTAAGGCTCATACAAAATTGAAGCTAGCCTTAAACAAAAACGAAAGGGACCCCCGCACAATAGCCACTCTCAGAAGTGAGTACCACAAAATAAGGAAAAAGAGGAAAGAGGAACTGAAGCAAGCGCTGTGGCATGAACTCCACACAAGTGCCCAAGAAAAAAACCCTCAAGCCTTCTGGAGAATTATAAGAACTCCTTTCTTGGCAGACGACACGAGCCCAAAAATCGAAGCTGCTATAGACGCTACAACTTGGGTATCACATTTTTCCAGCATCTTCCAAAAACCAGCCTCTGATCAAGAGACGGAAGAGGAGGAAAAAACATTCCTACCATACCCCATAGATATAAATTTCGAAATCTCTGAGATTCTTGTGGCATTGAACTCAACCAAAAAAGGAAAAGCTCCAGGGCCGGACGGAGTCCCGGCAGACTTTTTTAAATACCAAACAGAACTTTGGGCACCGATTTTAACAAGGGTCTGCACCGCAACGGCAAAATTAGGAATTCTGGAGTCATGGACAAGGTCCATTATGGTGCCGATATTTAAAAAAGGTAACCGTATGGACCCCGCCTGCTATCGCCCAATTTCCTTGCTGGACTCACTGGGGAAAATAGCAGGAAGAGTGATTTTAGAAAGACTTCAGGACTGGGCAGAAGAGAGAGGCATCCTATCCGACCTTCAATTTGGATTCAGAAAAGGATTAGGCACTGTGGAGCAAGCCCTAAATCTATCGATAATCTTCGGAAAATATGTGCATGCAAAGAAAGCAAAACTTTACATGACTTACGTAGATCTGTCTGCGGCTTTCGACTGCGTTTCCCACACAAAATTGTGGTCCCTTTTAGCACAGATGGGGGTAGATCCATCACTCCTGAACTTTTTAAGGGAACTCTATTCCAACCCATCCGCAAGAGTCCGTTACGGGACAAAGGGGGAACTGACGGCGTCTTTTAGAGTAGAGCGTGGGGTCAGACAAGGATGTGTCCTGGCGCCCTTCCTTTTCTCCCTCTATACCAACAACTTGGAGGTTGAGCTCCTGAAGGGTGCCCGTGACCTTCCACTGGCCAAACATCGCCCGATCCCCGCTCTGCTCTACGCGGACGACGCCGTCCTCCTTGCACAAACCCCCCGTGAACTCCAAAGGTCCCTTAATAGATACTCGCAGTTCATGGGAACTCTTGACCTTCATATAAACGTAAAAAAGACTTTCGTAATGAAGGCTGGGGTTGGGAGGAAACAGCAAAATTCTATCTACCTTGACAACCAAAAAATAGATTCTACAAACGAATACTGCTATCTGGGAGTCATGATAGATAATAAACTCTCCTGGAAACCAGCAGTAGAAGCCAGAAAACATTGTTTTAAAAGAGCATTAGCCGCATTGGTGTCGTTTACACAAAAACTAGGAAAACGTCCGCCCAGGGAATTGATAACCATATACAAAGCCAAATGTCAATCTACAGCTTTATATGGAGCAGGACTATGGGGCCACACGGATGTCACCTCTCTGCAAATTGCAGAAAACAAGTTTTTCAGATTTCTTTTATCCGCCCCCAAAAGTTCTTCGACTTACGCCTGCCATTTAGAACTGGGGGCACCATATATCGAAGACCTTGCCAAAATTCAACCACTCCTCCTTTGGCGACGTATCTGGGCGTCAGATAAAAACGACATCACAAAAAAAATACTGACGGATGCAATGTCTCTGGACTACGCTCTAAAAATTAAATGGCTGGCCTACATCCGGACCTTTCTCTCTGACCTTGGAATAGAAAAATATTATTCAAACCCCGAAAAAATTGGAGAACTTTCAAAACATAACTTAAAAAGACGAGCCCTGGACCATCTGGGTAATCTGAGACTACAGATAGAAGCTGGGAAGCAGTCGGTGCAGCACGCAATAATGGTTCAATCTACTCTTTTAATGCAGCCCTATTTATATCTCGACATTGGCACCTTTGACCGATTTCTCCTGATAAGATTCAGACTGAACATATTTCATAAATTGGTAGCTTTTCCAACGCCAAACGTTTGGGACTCAAATCCACTTCCATGTCCATGCGATGGGAAATCAAGACAAACCACCCTTCACACTGTTCTGTTCTGCAAATTTTACCAGGAACACCGCAAACTCTGGTTACTAACTCTTTTAAAATCTTGGGGTCTTAGACAATGCCGAGTAGCCATGTTGAGCTTGCAGCTTTTGGATACCGAACCTACATGTTACCATGTTCTTAACTTTCTGAAATGTATATACGGACACAGGAAAAACCTTTGATTAGAATAGTACTGTACAAATTACCGAAACTCCTTTTCGCTGTTTTTAAGTAATCTGTAATCATATTGCATTGAAGATTTTTTTTTACCTGTACTGCTTTTATGGATCTTTTAAAAAAATCCGAATAAAGTTTACTATTATTATAATGTGTGCGGGATGATGGGGGGTCCCCAGGGCCGTCAATCTTGTAGCGAACGAATGCGCTACCAATGACGGCCCTGGGCATCATTTTTTGGCACGCCCCCGTGCGGTTCCATATATGCTGGGGGTGGGGGTGTGTGACTAAGTTGACATGCTCCTTTCGGCGCGGGGCGGAGGTTGGATTAGTGATGCCTGTGTCTGTAGACAACTGTTGGTGGTCGTCATCTCGTCAATCTCATCATCTCTGCTGCCATGGTAGACACTCCAGTCACTGCTGGCCCGCTGGCTGCCCGGTGCATCACGGTCACCTTGGCCACCACCAAGGAGGCCGTGTCACTGCCGCCCACTAGTCACCCACTGTCTGTGACTCAGTCAGCAGGCGGTGGCACTCGCAGTCGCAGGGCGCTTTGAGCAGCCAGTCGGCCGGCAGGCACCTCTCAGCGCAGGCCACGCAGCAGACTTGCTGCGGTGTCCGGACGGTAACGCCTCTCCTCGACCTCAGGTGTCTCTCTCTTCATTAAAGTAACGTTTATGCTAGGCCACAGCCTCCTCCCACAGCTGCCAGCCTGGCCTGCCTCAGTTGGAAGTCGACTCAGGACCGACCGTCAATGTCAGTGAGTGACAGTACAGTCACTCACTCGTCAGTCACTCCCAGTCAGACTCAGGCCTAGGCTGCGCCGGCCCGGCTATACTTTACTAGCGCAGCGCAGCACTCAAAGGGCCTAGCTAACCCGGCTTGGCCCCTGGCCTGGGCCCAGCGGCTGCCTGGCCGGCTGCCAGCAGTAGTGCACAATGGCAGGAAAACTGTGCTTTAGCGCAGCAGCTGTTCATATCCAGGAATGAATGATAAGAGGGGGCTTTTCCTTGTGCGCTGCCGCGGCGCTGCCTTGGGCTTAAGTAAGGTAGGCTAGAAAAGAGGTGCATTGGGCCTTTGAACAAGTATGATGATGCTGATGTGATGATGCTGATTGAATTTGGTAAGGGAATATACTATGGAATAACGCTCAAGGGACCTTGCCCCTGATGTCACCCTCGTCCCTGTATATGTTAAAAGGTACATTTTTATTTTGAAAATGCAAATAAAGGGGTGAAAAACAATATGTTGCCATAAACAGCATACAGCAGTTCTTTATTGCGAATACGCCAAAGGAAATATAACCACTTTTATATATGGCCCAACGACTCTTCCCTCCACCAAACTTTCCCTTCCGTATCCACGCATAACATTCCCATTACACTATCATCTGATAGGCACTGTATTTTTAATGATATGAGAAACATTGACCGGTTCAGGGAATAGAGAGTTCCTGGGGAGGAACGTAAGCGATATTGAGGACTTTCACTTTGCGATGTCATATCTGAGGCCACGACTAGGTAGAAATTAACTCCACGTCTAGCAATTGTATTCGAAAGCTTGGGATGTCCTTCAGTATAAATACTTTATCACTCAACTGATTTGAAAATTGACATCCTTGACATCATCTTCGCCCGCCAAATATGGAAAATGCTGGCAATAGCTTTGAAATGGAACATCCTCCCAGAACATACCTCTTGTCCTCCCAAAAACATATTACACTGTTCATTTCTGTGCATAAAGCTCTCGCTGTCCTTGTAGACTCGAAAGGTTGGTCTATGGGCTGTAATGTAATACTCTGACGGCGCCCCTAATACCATTACGAGTACCAACGTCAGTCGGTGGGCGCCTTTGTTAATGGGAAGCAACTGCCTCCCTCCCCCTGCACATCTCCTCTTCTACCTACTACTTCACGAACTTCATTTACAAGTTGCATCTCCCCCGCAATTACTGGGGGTGCGAAAGGTGTGTGTATCAGGAAGGGACGCCATTAACAGAAATGTACTTTGCTAACCCCACAGGACAAAAGGCTTTTGGTTTCCTATGGCTTTGGTGCAACTGTGTTTATGTCCCGTACCGGCTTCCCTGGGGAGGCACCCATTTCCCACATGCAACTTGTAAAGTCGCTCTAACTGTGTCTCACATTCACTGAGTGCCCCAACCCCCCTCCCACCCCCCATGGGATTCTGAGGCGTGTTTCTTATAGGTTTTAACGCTTACTAATGCTTGTTTAAATTAAGAAATTGGTTTGAATGTATCTAACAATTGAGGACGACGTTGCCGAACATGCGTGGGGGTGAATGCTTAGGGGATCCAAACAAATTGTTCCCATTATTTGTGTTTTTCGTTTCTTCTCCAGGTGGAAGTGTGCTACAATTATAGTAGTCACCCTAGATCATCATTTATCTGCCACACAATTTTTCCTGTCATAAAGAAATTGGCAACAAGGAGAAGCCTTGTACTACATCTTTTATGCTTAATTGGTTGCAAAGTCTGCGTTTTGTAATATTTTATGGGTCTAAGACATCTGCAGAGGTGCCCAGTGAATAATAATTGGTGAGAACTCTGGAGGTTAAAGTATTTATCAGAGCGATCTCTGCTTTGTGTAGTCCTAGATCTGAATCAAAGTAGTGTAGAAGTTTAATGTGTCTCCTACAAAGCACTACACACCATGTAATAAGCAGATGACAGATTTTTTTTAATGTAGCTAGGTTTGTGGGCTACTGCTTTGAACACTAATCCTTTTATTCCTTGCAGTTCATAAATATTAATCCTTTCACTATTGCACAGTGAGCTATGTGTGACTGCTACATCTTTTAACCTGCACCGAGTCATGCAACACATCGTGTACGCTGATTTACAGTTGCATGATTTATTGTCACTGCTTCTGTTATGTAAAGCACTCGAACACCCTGCAGTGCGCTATAAAAGAAATAAAATAATGTAATGAATAATGAAGACACTGAGTTCAACAGACTTAATTAAAATACAATTTAGAGGGAGCAGTAAATTGCACATAACGCTATTTCTGCCTTTCTTAATCTTTGTTTTCTACTATTGTACTCTGAGCAGTGCCTGTTTCACATGACAAAGTCACAGTGACATCTTAAAAATTAGTAGCATTAAGGCAGGTGCCCAGTTAACTCCCTCCCACTATCTGTATATTGAATAGAATGTATGTTTGTCCTTAAAATTGTTTCTGATGACTATTTGTGCATAATTTGAGACTCTACTTTGGGCCGGTTTTTGGGCTGAAAGTGGTCTGCGTTGGGCTGGATTTGGATTTATACTGGAGCGGCTTTGGGTTTGGGATCGGTCTCAAAATCTGGCAATCCGGTCGTCGTCGGCGGCGGGGGGGGTAGGAGTGGCAGGCTGAATTGGAGGGGGCCGTGGAGTAGTGTAATTGCTGGTTATGCTATATTTAATATATTAGTTTGTATAAATATTAGTTATAAATACTATTTGCTAACAGAGATGTAGGTGATGGTGGTGTAGGTTTTAAACAACAAAGGTATGTGGCACGGTATTAGAGGGTGCTGTGCCGAGTACCGCGGTAACAAACAGGCGGAGGGGGGGGGGGGGTGCGGCGGTATATTGCATAAGCTGTTGGTGATTATCTCGGCCGCTTAGTAGGGGAAGCCTCGACCAGGCGCGTGCTGTCCGGTCGACGGCCCGAGGGTAGCACAGTGGAGGCCGCCGTGATATGTAGGAGGCGTGCGAGAGGTACAGAGTGGTGTAATTAGGTTGGCAGCCTCAAAGTAGTTGCAGGAGTGAAGCCGCGCCAGTGTGGGGAGGGGGCTGGCTCATTTGGCGGGCGCCTTCGGTCAGGGGACCCTGGTTCGAGGCTCGGCAGCTGGCGCAATACTGGGGATACTGGGGATGCGGCGTCAATGTGAAAAATTTATTGAATGTAGTTGGCAGGAGTCAAGCTCTCGGCAGGGAAGGGGAACATTAGGATAACTATGTGTGGAACAGGGAGAGTGCATTCTTTTACCCATATCAGTTCTGTTAAATTAAACACAGCGCTTAGATCTTGTAGCTGTTTAGAAACATAGGTGCGTAATTGGCACAAGGCTGCTCAGATTCAGTAATGCACTCGATTAGAATAGCAGGAGTGAAGCTGCGCCCGTGTGGGCAAAGGGATGGCTCACTTGGCAAAGCGGTCACCTTTGGTCTGGGGGACCCATCAAAGTAATAAATGTGAGGTGCATTCTTTTACCCACATCAGTTCGGTCACATAAAACACAGCTTTTAACTCTCATTTCTGTTTAGAAGCATAGGCGTGTAATTGGTACCAGGCTGCTCAGATTCAGTGGTGGCATCTTGGCTGTTTATATGGCTGAAACTGTGCTGTGTGTTAGTGATACATTTGCTCTCCGTTTCCATGAAGTTTTTGAGTCGGTAAATTCGCCTTAGTTGTTTTACTCCGCTGCTTAGTAGGGGAGGCCTGGCAATGGCGGACCAGGCCTTTAACTGAAATATCGAGGCACTGAAAGAGGCGGGCCGTCTCCGGTCTCTCACTGGAGCTGTAATGTATGTGTCTTGTAAAGCGCACTGCTGCCCTGAGGCGTCGTGGCGCTGTAGACTGCTGGGGAACCCAGCCTGGCTATCTCTGTGAGATGGTCCCTACTGGGTATCTCCAAGGTGAAACCAGGCATCCCCGGCGAATGTGGGGGGCCATTGTAGAGATGAGGCAACCTAATGCCCAGAGTTGCCGAGTGTGATCCCTGGTTAAAGTAGGCACCGAGGCGAGAATTATCGAGTCCGCTGACCCTGGTCCAGGACCCTGCCGCGTCGGGAATTGAACCCTGGTCCCGGGCCGTTCTCTGCTTCCGGGTCTGCCGCCTCTAACCAGTGAGCCACACCACTCCAGCTGGAACTTTTTGGCACTTTGCTTTATGTATATCTATATGGCATGGACAGGCATCAGTACATTTCCATGTCAATCATATCAGTATTTGGTATTGGAGTACTTCTGATTAAAGCGGGGAAAGGCAGGGTGGCTCATTCATGGTATTAAAAAAAGCGCTCAATTTCTAGTACGTTTTCAAGTCGTAATAGCCTGGATCATTCAATAAAAATATACAGTGTTCTGGAAGTGTTCGGGGAAACGAGACAGCAAATTTGGGTGAGGCTGTGCCTATTTGTGAGAACGGTGGCAGGGGCAGCTGGATGCTGCGTTATATCGAAATGCAGTGATTGTAGGCGCGCAGGTATGCAGGAAGGAGGTGGCTCACGGTGCGAGTCTCGGTTTTATAATAGTAACGTTATCAGATAATGAGGAGGCTGCAGGCACGCCCTGGGGGAAAACTTAATTTCTCTGGATGCTGAGGCCGCTCCCACATTAGGGCAACAGTGATTTATGCGGCAACCTGTATTGGATTATAAGGCTGCAGGCGGTAACGGCAGTAATCGGGCCTGGCTCACCGTCAAATAGTGCAGTGTACACTGCCGGATGGGGCTTGGGAGGATACACAGGGGCTGCATCTGCTTGTGAGGCAGAACTTCACAGTAACCATGGGCGTACGCAGGGGGGGCAAGGAGAGGCGCTTGCCCCCCCCTGGAGCGACCCTCCTTGCCCCCCCTGCGGACGCCCATGAAAACCGTGACTTCAAGACGGGGTTCTCACTCTCTTTCCTCTCCTTTCTTTTATTTGCTTCCCTGGGAAATGGATCCAAAAAAGAAAGACGCTTTTGCTGGAAATGTCATATTTTTCTGACATTTTAATTCCAAAGTGAAGCATTGGGAATAAAAGGCTAAAAAGATGAAAAATAGAAAAATAACTAAATAAAGTAAGACAGAGTGGTAGCACACTGAAACACAGTAGCGCCACTTTTACAGAGTTTGCCAGTGAAGTACAGAGTTTGCCAGTGAAGCGCTATTTTTGTTTTCTTGTCTTTGTTTTCCCTGGACTTGGAACTAGTGCACCAATCCTGGAGGTACTGCAATCTGTGGATTGGAAAACAAAATGTGTGCTGCGGCTCTGCGTCCAGGGATGTGGTCTTTTTACCATACTGCTTAGGTTTAGTAAGGATATAAGCAATGGCCATTGAAATGGGTCCATTCAGGGCCCTGTAGTCGTGTCCTTAACTTTTCAGGCAAAAGCACTCACTGATTTCTGAATAGTGAGTGTAAAAGTTTTACGGTAACCATGTTGTTCCTGCTTCATTTCCCATGGTTTGCTAAATTTTGCATTCCCTATAAGTGTTTGCTTTTTCCAGGATATTGTTACTTTTTTTTTTGTAGGCCGCATAGTGCTCTTGTCTAGTGCGTAATTTAAATTGAGCCGCATCCAGGTGTTTATAGCGGGCAACAATTGGTTTGTAGTTGAAGACAGTGGGAGTTTTTCTCAGTGGGGCAGTACGGTGTTCAGTGGAGGAGAAGAGTGGCACTATGGTCAGAACTGTGTAATTTGGAACTGGGAACCAGGTTCAGCCTTGATAACCAGTCCACCAGACCACTCTCCTGCGAGAGCACAATCACATGCTAGACCTTAGAAGGCTTCGCAACACCTTAGAAGTCCTGGTGTCTTCGCACCAGCATGTGGACCCTAGCATGACAAGTGTAGGTTAACCTTCAAGGCTTGTCCACCACTATCCATACTGAAGTTCACCTCCAGTCTGCGGGCATGCCTATGAAGCAGCACGCCCTAGAACAACAGTCAGTGAGGTCACAGGACCCTTGAGAAGGGCCAGCTTTAGGTCAGTGCAACCAGTGTGACCGCACCAGGTGCTGACTTTAGGTGGAGGCATCATGTTTGCAAGTATATTATGGTTTTAAAAACGCTTGCTGCCTCCTTCCTGGCCTCAAGCAATTTTCGGCAACAATAAAAATGTCATGATGACTCTGGTGATTAATGTTCTTCCTAGAGAGAGATCAGAATTTTTTCTAGTGGACTCATGGAAAGGTAGCTCAGAGGGTTAATGTACCGGCCGCAAAGAACATGCGCCATGCAGATCACAAAGTGCACATAATGTAAATAGGTCAGTGGGCTTCTACTTTTGTCAGAGAGATCCTTTTGTTACTTGCAGTTTATAAGCTAAAATTCTAACTTAGAACAGTGAGCTATTAACTGTCATCTAAGAGCTGCATACAAACTGCAAGGTTTAAATTAGAGCGTTATGTTACACCCCCCCCCCCTCTCCCCCAGTCTTTGATTATCCTAATGTCCCAAAAAGTGTTCTTTTGGACAGAAATCAATTCTGATTATTAAGGAAAACCCCCACCATGGTATTATGTTTTTTATTCCGGGTATTGTGTTTCTCCAGCCCAATCACTATAAAACTATACGGGCTACTAGTATGGTTGTCATGTGACTCCTACACCTTGTAGTCCTTAGTCTTATGTAACATTTTCTATACAGTGATTTACACACATATTGATTGTCTCTGTGTAATGTATGTGATGTAAAGTGCTCTGACACTCTACAATGGTATGAGTGGCGCTGTAAATCAAATTAAGTGCATCTGAGAGAGAGTGGTTATGGAAAATGGGGGGCACAGTTAAAGGGTGCTAGTGAGGGAATCCATGGCAGAGGTGGTCATTGGGGGGCACTAACAAACATTAATGCAAAGGACACCACCAGTGCTGTGCCTGGCCCTACCCTTGAGGCCAGTCTGCCTCACCCATAGGTACCTCCATTGGCCTTGTTTCAGCAGTAGTAGCTGCAACTCACCAGGAATTGGCAGTGCAGGATTTGCACGCACACCAAACTAAGTTAGCAAACTTACAGTCACCCAGCTTCATTCACAAGCACTTTTACCATGTGCTGCTTGCTGTATCGGGGCCACTGGGATTAATTATGCTGCAAAGGATGACAACATTATGCCGTAGTGTTGACTAAATTATGCATTTTAAAAAAGGCTGCAGCGTAATGCAGTATATTTTCAGATATTTTATTATTTTGACATGTGTACACATGCTAACAGTCTCTGGAAAGATTTTGCCTTATTTGTACCAGTGTAACATACAAAGGCAGAAGTGAGAAAGGTGACCAGTCAACCTTTACAATAGGCCATCCGCTCCGCAGCAACACAAGTCACATTTTATATTAACTTTTTATATGTTTGAGCTACAAACAAGGTATTCCTTTAAATGGTCAGATCATGCAGCAGATCTTGCATTATGAGGCCAATAAGGCAGAGCCATAATTTTAGAGAAAACATTTGCAAACTAGGATATTTTGCCATTCATGTCTGAACTGCTGTTGTGGAAAAAAGGAGTAGTGCGGATGACAGAAACTCCATGGCTCGGAGACAAATGGCTTGCGTTTCCACATTTTATCGTATTTGGTACATTCTGTGATTAGAAGCATATCCCACTTTGTGAATATATTTTAATGTCAATAACTCATTATAACCTTAAATAATCATGTGTATCCATTGGTTGATTATACTGGGCAGTGAAATGCCAAACAAATGCAAAACATTGGGATGTCTGTGTATTCTGGCCTCACCTCTGGCTCCACCCACAGATCCAATCCTTGGGTTATTCCTGCCCTTTTATTCTCCGCCCCTGTTACCTTACTTTTTTTCCCCCACTTCGACCACTGTGTAAGACTCAGCATCCCTGGACCTGTGATGTGCCGCCGCTGCGGGCACCGCATGTGCCACACATTTACGGTGCCAGGCTTCCGCATCAGGGAGATGGCCATTATTGTATCCCTAAACGTGGGCACGTTGTCAGTTTGACATTGACTACACATAGAGGGAATCTAAGTTTCTTTTAAAAAATATAGCTAACATTTGGACCTATCCATTTTATTTTGTATAAATTAATTGATTGTTTGTAAAATTTAGCAATGCCAGGGGAATTCTAGCAAAGGGAGCACCCATTGGAGAATAACTAGCGTGTGTGATTGCTGAATTATTTATTACTAACTTTGACGTTGTGCTTTAACTTTGGATAAAAGTTATCATGAATTCTAGCACCAAGAAGCCAATATTGGTAAATATGTGCGCTACAAATAATCCCTAACATACACTGTGCATACAATATATTTAATCTGGTGCTTTAATCATAGGCTGTTTTAAAGTATTCTGATAAAAATCGAATCGTGCTGAAGACAGCCTTGATTGGTGTTGGATCGAGGACCGGAGGTCTGCACACCTAGCACACAGAGATAAAGCACCTGGTCAGAAAGTTTAGCGTTTTCCCTACAGGTGGTGTTTGTTGGCCTGTGGCAGGTTCAGTCACATGTCCTGGATTCCTGGCATTTAATTGAGTATCCCAGTTCTGCACCCAAGTGTTTCTTGTGGCCCACCTAGCACAAATCATGTCGGAGGATGGTGATGATAACATTTTGCCCCCTACTGGAAAAATTTCTGCGGACGCCCATGACAGTAACCCCTGAGATTTACCATCACTAGTCTAGGCGCAATATTAAATACATCATGCACGGCGATCTGGAGCATGGTATCAAGCAGGTCTTCATTACAGAACTCTTAGGGCTTCTCTTTGCCCAATGACGTTTAAAAGAGGGACTGCACAGGCACCATAGGGGAAGGGTATGCAATGGAAATGATAATTGGGGCAGGAGACATATGGCACTGAATGCGCAAGGTATTATAGTGTTTATCGTTATGCAGGAATGTCAGTGTTTTCCCCACGTAACAATACTGTTTGAATTTTCTCTTGCCGGTATGTGGTCCTCCCTGAGGTGGCGGCAGCAAGGTCTAGAGAAAGTGACTGACATTTTCGGAGAGGGCGTGGCCAGCCAGCAGAGGTACAGACGCAACATTCCTGGAGTCCATCAAAAGAGGCACACCTGGCATCTGGTGCACCTAGGGTATCGGTTGGTATCAAGCCGGCATGTTGCGCTGTTGCTACATCATGTGCTGTACCGTCTGTGGGCGGTGGTAGGCACTCTCTAAGTAGGGCCAGCGTGTTAGGCATTAATAAAGGGGCCTCAGTATCACATGGAAAAATGTTATGGCGTCACCACCAGGAGGGTCTGAAACTAGCAGTGCGATCACCGGTATTATGGCGTGTCAGTACAGTGCCAGTGGGCAACGCTGTAAACTTAGCATGGGCAGCACAGTGTGGGGTGTTCAATTGTTTTGACAGAATATTTCAAGGACATTTTGCTGTTTAAAGGTAAAAATGTGTTACTTCTAGACAGGAGAGGATATGGCACCATGGTCTGGGTTGTTGACTTCTATGCCGGTTGGAACTGGAGGCTAGTCTGAAGCATCAACATTCTGTGATTCTAGGGAAACACACAAGAGGACCTTCAAGGGTGCATTGCAAATGCTTTATAAACTGTCTGCATTTGGTGGTGACTGCATTCAAGTTGGTCGTTTATTTGTATATTTAGTGGGATATGACTCACAGACTGCAGGCTCAGACAGGACGCAGCAGGGTCGTACAGGACCTGGGGTGGCAGCCTGGAGGGTCCGGTCTAGGTTCACTCAGCTTTTCATCCTTCCAAGGCCTACTATTGGGGTAATTAACCCCAGGAATGACAGGTGGGTTTAGAAGTCCCATGACTTAGGTGTAGATGTGCTACTTCCGTTTGAATAAATATAACATTTGCTACCGAGTGTTAAGGATTGCCATCAAAGTACCATGAAAAAAGTACGTTGACTATTCCTCAATGATTCACGCCTTATACAAAAGGGGATGCTTATCTTTTAGTGCCTGGAAACAATATGCGCGCCTGCACAATACATATTATCTTGGTGGAGGGTTATTACCTTGGAGATTAAGCAAGCTTTCACAGCCTCTCCTTGACTAGTGGAATGCCCAAAAAGATAAGAACTCTTGCTACTTGGGTGAAAGTGTCACTGCAGGGCGGTGTGTGCTGCGCATAATGCAATAAGCAGTGCTCCAGCTCCCAAGCTCCAACGTCAGGAGCCTCCACATGGAGCTGGGGTGTGGGGGTACCGAGGTCTACACCTGGAGCCTCCACAGGGAGCTGGGGTGTGGGGGCCCGGAAGTCTTTGGGTATAATTACCCGGGAAACAGCGAGTGATGGTGGTTTCTGGTACCAGGTGCCTGGTACATGGGTAAAATGTGTGGTTAGCAGTGCTTATCTGTGTTGAAGTTGTGTTTTAATTTCCTCCCTGGTATGTTGCTCTGCTATAAAACGAACCTTGTCTGCTCCTCCGTAATTATGTCAAGCAGTAACGTTTCCAGATATCAGGCTAGCAAGATGACTAACAGAAAAGCGAAACTTAGCCTTTGCTATGGTGCCTCTGATAAGAGTAAGGAAGTTTTTCATGGTCCGGGCAGGAACTGGCCAGCTGGTGGTGCTGTTCTACAAGACTCGAGCAAGTCCTCTGCTGATATAAAAGTGGTCACTGCAGGGCAGTGTGTGCTGCACTTAATGCATTAAACAGTGCCCCGGTTCCCAGGAGCCTCCATATCGAGCAGGTGTGTGGGGCCCAGAAGTTCAGCAGGGGTTACTGGTGCATCAGATTTGAACTTAACAATAAGCAAGCCTGCACAGGCACGGAGAACACAGTTCCTCTGCGCCTGGCCTTTCTCAAAACACACAGGTTCCAACGATGGTAAATAGGGTAACTTCATGCATCAATGTTAATAGCATGAATGCTGCAGCCCCCTTTTATCCAGGCAAGCGGTGCATATTATCTTGGTTAGCTGCTGGTGGCCATTTAGGTGCAGTTCGCTAATGGCTGGCACCTACCGCCTTTGAGTCTGCAATCAATCGGCGGTGAAACCAAGGGATGGGTTCGCGCTCTGTGCAGTGCGGATGGAGGTCCAGCAAGTGAAATAATTGGTTGGCTACCTTTTCAACTCTAAAAAAGGCGTCCTTTTCAATTTTAACGTTTCTCCTCTATTTTCATGCTTTTCCAGTGTGTCTCTTGGCGTGCTTTACTGGGCTCACAGAGCTGCATGGATGGCGTTACTAACACGCCTACTAACGTTTTCACGGTCATATCCAATGCAATATTGAACACGTCATATGTTTGTGGCGCTCTATCACTTCGCAGCACTCAGCGCTAGAGAAGTTTTAAAAGCTTGTCTAACAGCCAAGGATAACTGCTGAGTACACCCCACGGAGTGCAGCTCAATGCCTGTGCACTGTCTAAGAGTACCTTAATATAGTCCATATGCTCAGCACCAGGAATATAGGGCAGGGTGTCTTTGTATGGTATCACTCATCAACCTTTACAGAATCTTATAGCCGTCAGTCAGTACACGCCTGTAATATACACGCCGACAAGCCCACAAAAGAGGATGGGGTAGCAGTCACATTAGTTATTACTGTATAGGGTAGATTGCTTGATTTAACGATTGTACAAGAGCCTTCATCCCAGTAGGAAAGTTATTGCGCAGGTAGCCGTGATAGGGCTCAGAGTGGTTGTGGGCGCACAACGCCCAGCCCCTATTTTTAAAGGGTGCGGTGAGCAGGGAAAGGTCGCCACAGGGCAGTGGCCATAGCAATGGTCATTTTAAATGCTCCACAGGAAGCTAGTTTTTAAAACAACAGGGTAAACTTGAGAGGTGTCAGTTAATTAGCATGCATAGTTATCGAAGTATATAGCTGGGAAGAGATATAGCACTCTTGATAAAGTGGCAAACAATAACGGAGGGGGGAGTGGACCCCCATGGTCAATTACCAGGAGTCTCGGTATTGGCTGGGAAGCAGGCCAAAACCCAGGGGTAAGTGAGGGGTGCATTGGGCTCTCATTAATAGTACAGGCGGGCCTGGGGTAAACCAGGGTAGGTTGATTTTTGGGGATTATACCTGTGATCAGGTGTCCCGGTGGCAGTGCTTCCTTTGTACAAGAGTGAAGGCAGGTACATTTCTGCTGCTCCCAGGCCTGCAAAAAATATATATATATATATATTTTTAAGTGCTGGTCCCTGTAAGTAACTTGAGGGGAATGCGGTGTGCGGTACCCCAGCCCCCTTCATGATGGTAGAGGCGATGGACATGTGGTAAAGTTGTTGGAATCATTTTTCCGGCAAACTCCCTTTGGGAAGGGGCAGGGATGCCTTGGGTGGAACCTGGGGAAGGCTGTTGCAAGGCGGGGCCTGCTGGCACACTGCGCACACAGGATGTCATAAGAAGTATGTTCTCTCCTAATGGTGGAAGAGATGGTCATATGGTGACGACGTCACAATTTCCGGTAAATGCCGTTTTGAAGGGGGCAGGGAGGTCCTTATTGAAACCGGGTGGAAGGCTGTTGCAAGGCGGCGCCTGCTGGCACACTGTGCACAGCGGATGTCACATTAATGTGTGCTGGTTGTTATTGGAAGGGGGAAGTGACGGTTTTCTTGGGTAGTCAGCTTCTAGCTTGCCGGTTGATAACGCCACCGGTATTGGCCAGGGAGGCTCCGGTCAAAGCAATGAACGGATACTTAAAAACAATTAACAACTTGATTAAAAGACTTTTAGCAGGTTCCAAAATGGGCACAATTGGCACAACTCGCTCCAGCAGGGAACTAGGGGTGGTTCACTAGGAATAAGGTACATATGTAGGCAAAAGGGCAGGATTTTTTTATCCAGGCGCTGCCGAGGGGCTATTGTGGAGCACAGTCAGCATTGCGAGTACACCAGGGAGCTTCGCACCCTGTGGCGGAGCGCTGACAGTTACCAACAAAGGGGGATGCACAACAATGGAGGTGCAGCCATTCGATGGACCCTAGGAGGGTGTAGATTCCACATGTGCAGTGTGTAGGCGGGGAGAAGGGACTGACCTGCTGGTGGTCCTGGACTCTACTTCCCTAACCCACAACATATGGACTGAGAAGAATCTTGGGGAGGCTGCCTGTGTTCAGGTACCTCAGTGGGCTGGTGAAGTATGCGGTGCCCTGGATTTTAAGTAGTGCAACTGTTGGCTGTAGCGCTTTGGAGCCTGCTGGCACAATGTGCGCAGCACAGTGGGAGCTTTGTGTGCAAAAGACGGCCAAGTTCAAGTGTACGGCCAAGTTCAGGTGTATGGCCAAGTTAAAGTTAAAGTGTAATGTCGTATGTAATTTCCTTACTACCGTTGACATGTTGACTCAGATAAAGTGTGATGCTGTGAATAATTGTTATATATCCAAGAAGGATACTTTACTCTGATAATGGTCAGGGGTAAATTACTTTTATCGATGTGAATAAAAGGCTACGCCGTGGACAATATACCCTGATTCTGAGAGTACTTGGGCACAGCAGGGTGATAATGTGATGGAAGTTGGGGAGGAGGGGATGTTATGTTGTGCACATACTAAAGGAACTGGTGCTGCATTTTTCTTTTAAAAAGGATCTATTTTGAGAAGACAAAATGTGAGGAGCAGTCAGTGATCGTGTAGACCACTGCCTGCTCCCCCTGGGGCCACCCAACACAATTCCCAAACGGGAACAGCTCCCCTTTGAAAACGGGTTAGGATCTCCTTTGGGGAGTTGGCAACTTATCAATGGTGTATGACTAACACTGCATTCACAAACTATTGACCCATCTAATAGCAATTCTCATTTAGGAGATGTCCCTTTCACGCCTCTTACTAATTTCGATTTGGAATGAATCAGTAAACCAGTTTTTCAATTCAGAAATGACTCTTCGTATCAAAAATTGAGTTTACGGGGGCGTGGCTAGCAGCCAAGCATGGCGGCAGCATAGTGTGAGAGCTCTCGAGGGCACTGAGGCCTTTTCAACAATCCAACGCATTAATCCGCTGAATAGCTTACCCGAAGAAGCGGTAACCGGGTCTGGTACCGAAGCGGCACAATCAGATCCAACCCTGGCGAAGAACGGAGGCGGGGAACTACCTAATCTCCCATTGGCGAAGTTGGGCCTGCAACCGGAGGAGAGCACCGGCCTTGCGTGCTTGTCCGTCCCCGGCGGAAGTGAGACCTGGCCGGCTTGCTGTTGAAGGTGCTCCCCCGCACCCTGACCGGGACAAAGAAAGACGCCCCTGCGGCAAAAACATTAGAGGGAACTTCTGGGGCACCGCCGAGGCGTGGACCAGCAGGGACGCTTGCCGAAGCCTGGGGAATACTGCAGAGGAAAGACGGCGGCTGCAGACTCATGCGGGTGGCCGGGCTTCCGGTGGCACCTCACGTGACCATACGGCACCCCAGTGCAAGTAAGGCCTGATCGGCGCTAAGAAGCTGGAAGAAATATTGCCGCGGCGGGTGGGGAGAGACCCTTTCGCCCTCGCCAGCGGCGCCACCGACCCCACATGGAACTGGCCTTCGGCGGTGAGTGCAGGGGCCCCCGGGGTCCCGCAGAACACGTGAGCACACTGAGTCGAGCTCCGGAGGGGTCAGTGACGATCGTCTCGGCCACGGAGGCAGCAACAGCCCTGACCCGGGTGAGGAGCAGCGGGGGAGACGCCAGGCGGACAAAACTCCGGTAAGACTCCAGCCGGGCCCGTGAACTTGGAAACGTATGCGACACACCAGCCGAGCTAGCGATTTCCTACACAGAGTTCCATCTGACTATATAGGAATGGACTTGGAAGAGCCCGGGCAGCCCAGCAAGAGACATAACAAAGCCGTCCCTGCTCAGGGCTCGATCGGAGACGGGTTGTGGTGCGGCGCACTAGACGCACAGAATAGCGGCACTGAGACCCACAGTCACCCCAACCAAACCGGCGACCTACCGGACAGAGCAGTCCAGGGGACACGTACCATGGGTGACTAGCACGAGCAGTGAAGAGGCAGTGGAACATAGGCGGGTGTGCAGCAGGTGACTCTTCGGTGAACGGATCGACCACGGTGTGCTGGACGCCCCTGCCAACGGCAGTCAAATAACCCAGGAGGGAATCATTTCCAGGCCCACAAGGTGAAGGCGCCCATACCGGACCACTCTTCCATGACCCACGCGGGGGGTGCAAAGGTCGTCGCAGAACTCTGACCGCGGTGCTGACTGGAACTAGAACCAATCTCCGCAAACCCTGTGCCATGGCGGGCAAAGGAACCAGGAGTGGAACAACGCAGGCCAGACTAGACAAGTTTGCCTATAGCCAGCACAGACAGTCGCAGAACAATGGGCGAAACTCCACAGGCGCTACTCAAGAACCGGAAGGGACCAAGAAAGTGACGCTGGAGGACATAATGAGAACCCTCTCTGAAGTGAAAACCACAGTGGGTTCCATCTCTTCTGAGGTTACGCTGCTGCGAGCGGACTTCCAAAAAATGACTGAAAGGGTGTCCCTGGTAGAAGTAGTCGCAAAATCTCTTGTAGAAGACACGTCGGAGCTGCAAATAGCTATGGAACGTATGGAGAAAGTCACCAAGCTTCTACAAGACATGCTGGACGACCAAGAAGGGCGTTCCCGAAGAAATAATGTACGCATCCTTGGTCTTCCAGAGACAGAAGGGAAGGGAGCAATGGACCTCTATGTTGAAGATCTCATAAAAAACAAATTGCAACCCAAAGGTCTGTCTCACTTCTTCTCAGTAGAAAGGGCGCACAGGGTACCTGGCGGAACGCCCAAACCAGGAGCCACGCCGCGGCCTGTGTTGGCCAGACTCTTCAATTTTAGAGACAGGGATGCAATCCTACAAGCAGCGAGAGTCTCACCACCTGTTAAAATTCAAAACTCGACTCTGGCTTTCTTCCCGGACTACACAGCGGAGGTGGCCAGATGCCGGAAATCATTTACTGAGGTGAAAAAGGCGCTGCGAGACAGAGAATTGCCATACTCAATGCTGTTTCCTGCCAAATTACGGATTGTAGCCGATGGGAAGACGTGGTTCTTTGACAAGCCGGAAGTGGCACAGGACTGGCTTGATGGCTGGAGGCAAGTGGGACAACCTCACCGTCCACATAGGGATCGCCCGCACCATCGTAACGGCAAGCACACGGACGAACAGACCGGACATTCGGCACATCGAGACGACATGACAGGAGCGGAGACTGACGTGGCCCAGGATCTGATTGACTCTGGACAGCCAGCCTCTGTCTGAAGATGGAATAAACGAGTGACGGACTGAGTGCGACGCAATGGACCTTGGGCCTGGTGAAGCTGAGTAGGGTGGGCAGAGCCGGTGCCTGTAGGGGACTCACCAACCCCACGAGCATGTAAGATAGTTGGGGAAGGGCCAAAGCACTCTGCAAAGTTGGGGAAGCGGGCGGGGGTTTGTCCGTGGAGCAGGGGAGCAGGGAGGGGGGATGGGGGGAAAGTTCTATTGTTCATGTTCATGTTAGTAGTCATCACTCAAGCCACAGAGTATACAGACACACCGAATACCGGCCTATTCCTAAGCACCGACACGAAACGCTACATTAGCACTGAGACCAGGGACACGTCCTACATGATGCTATCCCAACGATCCAATGACCAACCCACTCCGCACTGCACCCACTGAGGGCACCCCTATGACTACAGAAGTACCTCCCCTGCGCCTGCTTACTTGGAACGTCAGAGGGTTAGGGGATAAAATAAAAAGGGGTTTGGTCCTGCAGGCCATTAAACGCCAGAGCCCAGACCTAGTGTTACTCCAAGAGACACACCTTACAGGGACTACGTGTAAAGCGCTTGATAGACGCGGCTATGCGATGGCAGTGCATGCAGAGTTCACAACAGGCTCCAGAGGGGCAGGGATACTAATGAAAAAGACATCGCCCTTTATAGTGGAACACCGCAAGACGGACGACCAGGGTCGTTTCGCAGCCCTACATGGCCAATGGGATGGAAGGCCGCTCAACGTGGTCTCCGTGTACATCCCCCCAGCACTTCATTCCGTAGCATTGCCTGCCCTAGGTAAATTCCTCCTAGATCTCCCTGAGGGTGATACGATCATAGGGGGGGATCTGAATGCAATAATGGACCCTACATTGGATACCTTTCCCATCAGAGACCGCCCCAGAGGAACTGCACCACTCCCTGACTTTCTATGGGCTATGGGCATTACAGACGTGTGGCGACACCTACACCCCGCAGCGACTCAATACACTTTCTATTCCGCCGCCCACGATAGCCTATCGCACATAGACTATTTTTTGTTCCTCTGGGTTGGGCTGGAGTCCGTAGACAAAATAGACATCCTGCCTAGAGGCATATCCGACCATTCACCAATTTTTCTGTCACTCACCACCAAAGAAAAGAAATGCGCTAGAATCTACCCAATATACCCAAACTATTTAAAAATCCCTAGGATCAGGAAGAAACTTAAATTAGCGACAACACATTATTTTGATGAAAACGCTGGACCGGTGTCCTCGCCCTCGGTACTGTGGGAAGCATATAAAACGGTCCTCCGGGGTGAAGCAATAGCAGCAATAACGGGGCACAAACGGGAATCCCGGCGAGACCTCACAGAAATAGAACTGGCACTCCACAGCGCAAACACTGCCCACATGGCGGATCCCACCCCAGACACAGCACACACACTGCAGTTGCGGCAGCGACAATACCAGGCCCACCTCAAAACGACAGTACGAGGCAATATCGCAAACACTACACATAGAATTTATGATGTAGGCGACAAAGCGGGGAAAATGTTGGCGTGGTTAGATAGGAGAGGGGGGAAGTGTGAGGGGTATCCAGAGGCTCCACTCCCATGACAGGCAACTGCAGACACATCCAGAGGAAATTGTACGCACCCTGTAGAACCATTTTCAGGAAATATATACCCCAGAACACGTCGTCACTGCACAGACGGCATCGGTCTCGCTTGATAACATTGCCATCCCCAGTATAGCACAGGACGCTATGCAAGAACTAGAGGTGGACCTGACAGAGGATGAAATTCAGTTGGCGATTCAGGCGCTGCAGTTAGGTAAAGCGCTGGGTCCCAATGGACTGCCTGTGGAGTGGTATAAAGCGATGGCC
This sequence comes from Lissotriton vulgaris, assembly GCF_964263255.1. Classification (NCBI taxonomy): domain Eukaryota; kingdom Metazoa; phylum Chordata; class Amphibia; order Caudata; family Salamandridae; genus Lissotriton; species Lissotriton vulgaris. Next base: position 319,270,176 of record NC_141694.1, read on the forward strand.
TCAGAGCTCAGTAGACCTCTACTAGACATGTATAAGGAAAGCCTGGAGAGGGCGGAACTACCGCTTGACCAGCGTACAGCCACGATTGTAGCCATACCGAAGCCGGGAAAACCTCCTACTGAATGTACCTCGTATCGCCCAATATCCCTGCTTAACGTAGAGGCCAAGGTGCTGGCTAAACTTCTGGCCTGCCGTCTGATGCCACACCTGCACACCTTGATCCACCCTGACCAGTCGGGCTTTATGCCCCACAGGAGTACAGCACTGAATCTCAGGAGGGTTCATGGGGTAATGGCTCGTGCACACCTCCTCTCGGAGAAGGCGGTGATTTTTTCCCTTGATGCCAAAATGGCTTTCGATCTAGTGGAGTGGGAATATCAGTTTGCGGTACTTGCGCATATGGGCTTGTCGGAGGGATGGTCGGAAGCAGAAGCGGGGAGGCCGGATAGGTTGAATATTGAGGTTTTATTGGGAGGAAGTGAGACAAACAGGGTGTGGAATTATAGTCCAATTATAAACAAAGTTTTAAAAAAAAGTCTGGAGGGTTGAAGCGTCAGGATCTCTTCTAGGACTTCTGGAGGCTTTGTCTTTCGTCGGAAACCTATTACGGGTTTCAGGGTGTCACCCGGTTCCGAAGATACCTCGAACAAAAAGAGAGTGGCTTTAGATATGCTGCACTTTTCTATTAGATGACCGTCACCACAACCAGGAAGTGAAGGAGGGTATGGGTCGTGAAGGTTTTAACAAAAAAAAAAGAAAATCACAAAAGGTATAGACGTGAGGTTCACAATTCTACTACTGTGGTGGTTCATGGGCTGTTGAAGAGGGAGCTGGTTCGAGGAGTGTAGAAAAGGACGCAGGGGAATTAAGTCCTACCCCGAACCCGCCCTTCCCCTTACTACACCCTCACCCCTTCCCTAAGCCCGTGTCCCGTCACGTACCGCTAGGAGCCACAACTCTCCTGAGTCGTGGCGGCTCGCACGTCCTCCGGGATCCACCACTCGTCGGACCAAGTTTCTTCCTCTGTATCAGAGTCGGCGTCTTCTCCACTGTCGGCGTTTTCCTCACACAAGTTCCGCGTCTGGTCGGCGTCCTCTTCCGGGTCCTTCCCCGTCGACAGAGCCAAGGAGTTTCCGTCCTGTATTTCTAGTTGGTCGGACAGGGACTCCACCTATCCAGGTTTATTGTTCTTCCGGGTCACGCTGGGAAGGCTGCGGGAGGAGGGCAGAATGGCGGGTTAGTGGAACTGTTCCGGGGAGTGTTTCGGCCTCATACTGGTAAGGTGTCCACCTGGAAGGAGTGTCAGGGACGTTATTCTTAAGGGGCGGGTCCTCCTCCTCACAGGGCTTTGGACCGAAGTATATAGCTTGGATGCGACTACTCTACACGAAACCGGTTGCGCAGGTGGTGGCCAACGGCCACATCTCACCGACATTCCTGCTGGGGCGGGGGACTAGGCAGGGATGCCCCTTGTCACCCTTACTTTTTGCCCTAGTGCTAGAACCCTTGGCGATCCTGCTTAGAACAACGCCTTTATTCAAGGGAATCAAGTGGGAGGAAGGGTGGGAGGACAAAATCTCCCTATATGCGGACGATATGCTAATTTATATGGTTGAACCTGAAAACGGGATCCCTGCCTTATTAGATCTCTGCAACACACATGGGAAGTCATCAGGCTATACCCTGAACTGGTCCAAGTCGGTAATATACATACTGAAGGGCCCGGAACCACTGTTGCAGGAAAACTGCCCTCTGGCGTTACAGACGACCTCCTTTAAATACCTGGGCATCGTCATTACAAATAATGCCGCGGACTTCTTTGCAAAAAACTTGAAGCCACCTATGGATCGCCTACGTGCAGACGTTAAGCACTGGGCGACCTTGCCCCTGACCCTCCTTGGGAGGGCGGCTCTATATAAAATGATGGCGCTTCCCAGATTCCTATACGTGCTGGAAAACACCCCGTATCTTATCTCACCGCGATATTTCAAACAAGTTGCGGCACTAGTCTCAAACCTGCTCTGGAATAACGGACCGGCGCGCATAGCCTATGACAAATTGGTAAAAAGTTGGTATGAGGGAGGAATTGCACTACCCAACATTCAATTGTATTACTGGGCAGCCCAACTTAAAATAATTAACCAGTGGATCCACACCCCGAGAGACGACCCAGCATACAGGTCAGACTGGTCACAGCTGGGGACGGACTGCATGCTCTCAGTATTATATAATAAATCACAACTTACAAAACTGTTGGGTCCAACGCAACACACGGCGGCCCTGTGGCACATAGCACAAACACGACTGGGCTGGAAAGGAAAGATCACCAAACTGACACCGCTGTGGGACACAAAATCACTGGGGAACCTTAGATCCTGTAAAGGATTTACGCAATGGGACTGCATAGGAATCTCCACAGTGGGGGACCTATGGGACAAGGGCACGGTGATAGCGTTTCCGCGGCTCCAGCAACAGTATGGCCTAAGCCCCACCGAAACATTTAGGTACGTGCAAATCCGGCACGCACTACTCCGGGCGATCCCAGCGGGCACTGACATACCAGAGTCCTCACCACTAGAGGATAGACTACTGACAGACTTTATGCAACAAAGCGCGACCTCCCTCACATATAAAAAACTGGTCAACAACCTGGAGGACCCTACAATGAAACTTAAAGAAAAATGGGTGGGGGAGATAGGTGAGGCAGACGAATCTGAGTGGAATGAAGCACTAGCCTCCCCGAGAGAGGTGGGCATTTCGGCAAAGTTCAGACTAGTGCAACTCAAAATTTTACACCGCATCTACTACACTAGGATGCTGCTTCACAAAATACATAGGGCACCTCATCCCTTTTGCTTAAGGGGTTGCGGGGAGGAGGGGACACTGTTTCATACACTATGGGACTGCCCACAGATACAAGAATTCTGGAAGCAAATCATGCGTACGATCTCACAAACACTTAAGATCTGCATTTTACCCGAGCCTCGTAAATGCCTGTTGAACATCTGGGACCCCAACGACCTAGATAGATATGGACTGATTTGGGCTACACTGGCCATGACAGTGGCTAAGCGAGATATTGCGCAGAAATGGGGGGCTCCAGACCTGCCTACAGCGAATAGATGGGCTAAAAACATGGACATGCTGATGGTTACGGAAAGGGCGGTATATGTGCTTCGGGCTTGCCCCCGCAAATGGAACAAGGTGTGGGCGGCTTGGAATGTATATAGGGGAGAAATATGTGAACCCTTACCGGAAGGAGAAGACTTAGACTCCTAAGGGGAGGATGAGTAGCGGACTGGGTGATGGGTGGCTACTTCTTTGGACCAAGTGGAGTGTCGTTTTGTGGCAGCTTTACTGAAAGGTAAATCGAGGGGCACGGGAGATGGCTGGTGAGTAGTGATAAACGTGAAATGCATACCTGAGAATGATGACTCATGTTAGGTTTTTAGACTTTATGTTATGGGGGTTAAACGATGTACAGCACATAGCGAAAAGCCTTTCACTGTACTCCGAAGATTGCTGTATGGACATATGGGAACGAAAACACAAGTTGTAGTTGGGGTCGATTTAGGCATTAATTAAAATACGTAATTAGGCTTTCCTGTTTTCAGTTTCTATTTTGGGTAAATTCTGGTGGGGTTTTTTAAGTGTTTTCAAAATCTTAAAAAACAGTTATCAGTGGTTACACATTTTCGCGCCACTAAAATCAACAGAAAAAGTGTTTTTCCGGTGTTTATGGAACATTTTGCTTTTAATATTGCTTGCTTTCTGCACTGAAAGAACATGGTATATAGACAGTGTACTTATTGTGTATATGAGGTCCAAATAGATTTTTGCAAATTAATCCTTTTGTAGTACACCATTCAATACTTCTTCAGTGAGTCTTGGGTCATGTGCGCTTGCTCTTTCCTTCCCAAGTAAACGTCTGTGAAAAGGCCCTCTCAGCATTCATAGCCCCTTGGGCTGAGAACCATCAGCTAAGGGACACAGTTGGGATGACTCTTTCTTTGATGCCACAAAGCACAACATTATAAATATTTGCATTTTAGTTCCAGTGCATAAGAAAACAGTGCACCAGAAGGGACTAAAAAGTCAATAGCATCCCTCATTAACTCTGAAGATTGTAAAGATGCTTTCAGCATACCATTTAACAAATGGCAAGGATCTCTTACAGGGAATCACTTCAGCTCGGTTATCAATTTTGACAGGTCATCACACAACTTTTTTATATACGTAGCTGAATCACTGCTGCAAATACAAACAATATCACTCCAATCTTTGTTGAACTTGGAAAGAATCTTTTTTGCAGAGCATTACAAGTGAGACTGCATTCCATGTTTTCCAAAAGTCTGGTGTCATGTTTTCACCACTGTCCCAGATGCTTGGTGATATATATATATATATACTTGTCACTATACCTTGCATTGAATGTTTAAAGCCTGAGGTGTTGGCAATTCACCTACTATCAATATTGACCCACTAGAAACTATGGCCTGATGTATTAAGGGTTTTTACCCATTCTCTGTGGGTAAATGTGAGAACACATATTAGGAAAGATTTTTATGAAACCAGCCATTTTACCTATCAGTGAAGGAATCAAATGCAGCCAAAATATCAAATATGAGTTTGATATTTCCTGATTCTCTATAGTTTATAAAATAATTAAACTAGACCTAAAACATAAAACTAAACCCTGCATCTTTAGACCAAAGGCCACAAAACTGAAAAAGTAAAAGGAAGAAGAAACAATATTTTAGTGGCATCTCTAAAGAACAAAGCTCAAGCAGAATAATGTTAGTGCTAGCTTGTATAACGAAGTTACATTGTATTGACCCCTTCAGGTACTATTTCACTCTCTTTTTCCTTTCTTTGAATGGCATTTAGTTTGTGGTTGTCCGGGTGTTTTTTCAGTGTTTATTTGTTTTCACCGGTCAGGGCTATTTTTCTTTCAGTGGGGTTTTATCAGTTATTATACGTTTAAACCTAAAACCCCACAGCCTATACGTAATGAATATAATGGTTTACAGATACGTAAATATGTAAATACAGGGCTGAAGTTTGATTGTACTAATGTGTATGCATCTTATGCCTTCATGTCAATAAAGATTTAAAAAAAAAAATTGAGTTTACGAGAGCACAACGAGCCATTGTGCTGTCTCAAACCCTGTGGCTTTGGAAGGAGTAGGGTTTGCAACAGCAAGGTGGTTTTGTACATTTGTGCTGAAGTCAGGAGAAAAAGCAACTGCATTTCTAAATGAAGATTGGATACAAATTATTTAAAATATTTTACCAAATGACCAGTTAAATGGCAGAAAAAATATAGACATTAACGACAATGGGCGTTGACTATTATAGAAGAGGTCAGTAAACCAACTCTAAGTCCTAATGTTTCTACGGGAATGGGATGAAGAGGGGAGGTTGAGCCTTTAATGACAAGGTAGGACTGGAAGTAGAGCGGGAGGTACGGTCAATTTAAAAGTTACCTTTGCACTTAGAAGATACATGAAGTCAAGATTCCCTAGAAGCAGTTTTCCGTTGATAGCTCCTCAAGGTCAAAATAGATGAATGAGTATTCTGAGAAGAGAGACCCTGTTATTAGACAAAAGCTCAGTGTGGGACAAAGGAACCTGAAGCGGCCAAGCAGAATGCCTGGAAGTCGATTGCTCTGGTTGGGTTTCAAGTTTTGAAGCTCAAAGATCTTCAATGGATGATGGTGAAAGGTCTGAGCTTGGATGAGACCATAGTCCCCGAGGAGGATTACAAGCGACTTAGGGGGAAAAATGCTAGAGTGTTTGAAAAAGCAGTGAGCAGGACCTAGAACTATCTGTACCAGACACACAGCAGCTCAGGAATTTATTGTGATAAAGTTCTGTGGAATTTAAATTCGACAGCTCTGTCAAATTTAGAGATTGCAAAGTAGGGTCAAAATGTGTTTTTTAAGGCATGCAAATCTACTGCATGAGGATTTGAAAGGTTTACATTTATATAAATGTACAGAGGAGATAAAAAGACAGCAAAATTATGTTACCACAAGTTTAGTGCTTTGTCACATACCCAATGATGTCTGTAGTGTATGCTTCTTTCTGCAAGAGAAGTCTGTACTATTTGATTCATTAAATCACAAGGCCACTTTTTATGGGTAAATATAGTGAGTAAAACCTAAATTTGTCAAATGCTGTATCATTAGTTTAATTCTAAAGGAAGTTCCAAAACAGAACCTGCCTCTCAGCACCATATCCTACTATACTTCCGGTTTTACGTTAAGAAAATGGAATGGCTCCACTGCATGGCCTCCAAATGCAGAGTGCACTCTTGTTACTGATTTCTCAACAATCTATCAGTTACTGAGACATGTTGCACCATCATTTGTGAACAACATGGATTTTGCTACAAAGCAATTATCTCAGTCAGGAATCAAAATGTCTTTGCCGACATTTTAAAGAAATCACTTAACGAAAGTAAGATCAAAGTATTTGGTGTTGCTTGCTCCCGCAGGTCACATAACAGGTTTACAATCCTACCCGTAATACGATCACAGTCAGTGGTATTTTGCGAGCCAGCAGGGTTGGGGTACCTCCATTTCTACACTATCTTGAGGGAGGTGAATTAATGACAGGCATGGCTCTTCCATAATGGCGGAGGAGCGTTGCCTCACTGTCAGCAGATGAAAAATAAAATGATAATAAAATAATGTTATATTAATTTTTTTATCACTGCCTGAGCCATAGATTCTTGGATGGGGTGGACCATAACTGTGAGGAGGAGTGGTGGGCACTTATAAGTGTGCATGTCAGTTTGGTTGGCCGTCTTAGCCGGCCAAACAGACATGCACACTTATATTTCTCCAACCCAGCTGTGTTGCAAACCCGGGTTGGAGGAAAGCCACAGCGAGCATCAGACCAGCCCGCTCAGGCCAATCCAGGCACTTCACTCATGCTAGGTATAAAATGGGAGAAGCATCTGTATTGGGTGGGGAGACTGTGCTGTGGCCCAGGGACTGGTGGAAGGAGGGCTGGAGAGGAGCACCAAGATCACTGTCAGGTAAGTCTTTATTTATTTTATTATTATTATTCCCCTAAACCCCCCTGCCTCTCCACTTTAGATTGGCGGCGGCCACCACTGACTAATGAGATGGCAGAAATCTAGTGCACCACGCACAAAAAAGTGCCTTTAAAATTGGAATAAATCAACAGTGACTGAGAAAAACTACCTAGGGGAATATTTAGAAATATGCCTAAAATCTTCTCAGACACTTGTGTGAAAGCCCTTCCAGTGAGCACAGATGCCCCGAATCTTTGTCAATTAGTGAAAAGTTCTCCGGTCACAAGTGGCTGCATGATGGATCTGACCTTCACACTCACTCACTCACTCACAATGAAAGAGCAGCTAATCTTAGCATTTCAACCATAGTGCTGGTCATTTCATTTTTTGAAATACATTTGCATCTACTGCCCATGCACATTGATTCAGCCTTGTATTGGAGTCTACACCTGGTCCTGTTTTGGATTTGATTGAATTCATGTGATTCGTTTAGGTTTATACAGAGCAGACTGACTCGGCTGAGGCAGGGCCTTACCACCCTTCATCGGCACAGCGGCAGTCAGATGCATCAGCATATTGATGGAAAACAAGTGGAGCAACATATATGTGCAAACCAATGCAAGAAATGAAACCCATTAAAAGAAAACAAATATATATATCTGTGCACACATGACCAGGAAAAATGTCATCACTCACAGTGCAGGACAACCAAGGGATGAAGTGGGCTGATCCACAGCTACATGTTGTAATTTGTTGGGAGTGGAAGAAAATGTGAACATACTTAGACTAATGGATGAAAAAGGTTGACCAATGTATGTATATATGTTTTGTTTGGAAAAACTGAGGCTGGAGAAACAGCTTAAGCGGTCTTTAAGAAAGTTCCTAAAAGGCAGATGTACGATGGATCAACGCAATGCCTTTACCACGCATTGCATTTACTGCACATATACCTTTACCACAAAATGGTAAGTTTATATCAGTTATGTGAAACCCCTAAACCCCTATCACCCAATACCCTTACCCACCTGTAAACACTAAAAACATTCTTACCACCTGCTAAAAAGATTTTGTTCAGGAACAGAACTATACTTGGGACCATAACATATCTGCATGTAGGGACTGAGTCACCATACTACCTGAGTATCTATGGACCAAAGTCAGACTAGCTTAGGGCATCACCTACACTCCTAACCTTTCCAGAGAACCATGTGAGTTGGCACCCCAAACATAACTTTCTCAATCCTCTAAGGGAATGAGGTAACAGGACACACCCTATCGCTCTCTTGCTTGAACTTGTCCACAATAAAATAAACAAGAGACACAACGGAAGTTTAGAATATTTACTTAAACTATCGTGGTCTAAGATGCAGTATTTGCACCACAATTACAAAACAAATGGAGAGCAGAAATATCGCTAACATGGCTAACAAACCATATACCATAAAAAGCCCTGTCATGTTATGAAAGATTTCCATAGTCCCCTCTCCCACCCTCACTGAAGCTAAATGATTATATATCAAAGATCTCTGGGATTAGTAGCAGACCCCATCCCTTTGCATACATAGATGGACGTTCTAATCTCAGCTAACATGGTAATGTTACCTCAGGACCTTCGCTCAGTGTGTGTGTTTTGAACTCCTGACCTCAGTTATATATGACAGGACATATTTGCTCACAAACAGCAGATGCATTCTAATGTTATGCCTAGGTGCTAGTATCCGACCAGAAATAATAACAAAGGGCATTGTTGTGTGAAAATACAGAGTGGCATATGTGCAAAAGAAATGCAGCCTATAACGTGCATGTTAGACCTGGCTTTTCCATCAGGTTTATCCCCAGACACTTTGCTTCTTGACCTGATGTTTTGGACTCTGTTTTTATGGTTTTATGACTCTGGGCTTTTTACCACTGCTGATCAGTGCCAAAGGGCAAGTATTCCCTCTGTAAATTGTTGTTATGGATTGGTGATTCCATGATTGGCATATTTGATTTACTCGTAAGTCCCTAGTACAGTGCACTGTGTTTGCCCAGGGCCTGTAAATTGAATGCTGCTAATGGGCCTGCAGCACTGATTGTGCCACCCACATGAGCAGCCTGTAAATGTAACTTAGACCTGCCACTGCAGTGTCTTCGTGCAGTCTAGCACTGCCATGTCGACCTGGTTAGTGCACCCACTTGCAAGGCCCTAACCTTCCCCTTTCTTACAGATGAGTCACCCCTAAGGTAGGCCCAAGGTACCAGTGTGGGCAGGGTGCAGTGTATGTGAAAGGTAGGGCACGCCCTGGTGTGTGTGGCATGTCCTGATAGTGAAATACTGGCAAGTCCGTTTTTCACTATTGAGAGGTATCTGTCCCATAGGATAGAATGGGGTGTTTACTTATAACAATTTATAAGTACAACTGCCCATGGGAACAAGATAGGAAATAGAGTTCAGTATGCATGAACTCAGAATCTATAGATGCTTCTTTTAGTAAGGATGATTCTTACATTCTGGATTTGAAAATACCACTTTTAGAAAGTAGGTATTTTGTTGCTTAGCCATCCAGTGTGCCTCTGCTAGGTGTGTGTATTGACTATCTGGCTTTGGAGTGGGAGGGGCTGGGCATGTGCATTCTGCTCAAACAGTCACTTGGGGGCTGAAGTGTGCCCTGCCTTTCTAGGGTTAGTCAGGGCTGGGCTGGGCTGAATAGACCTGGGATGCATTCAGAGTAGGGGGGGGGGGGTTCACACCTAAGTGGGCCTTGTCTGCCTTGGACAATGCTGTCCCCACATCCTGCCGGGCAGCTGCACCAGAGAGGACAGAACTGGTTCTGGCTGGGCAAAGACGCTCTCTGCCTCCAGAGAACAATGGATTTTGTACTTTACTACACGATAAAAAGTGGAGCCTGACCCTTAAACTTAAGATCACTTTAGGACTTCAAGAAGGAACCTCTGTCAAGGAGAAGAGCTGGAAGAAACTGGAGGAGGAGGACTGCCCCTCTGCTGTGTGCTGTCTGGGGTTGGTCTGGCGTAGCTGTTTCTGCCAAGGTGACGAACGGTGTGTGTATCCTTCTTGAAAAAGTATCTCCAAAGGCTTGGAAGAGGAGCTTGCCCCCTGTTCAAGAAGTCTCAGGAACAGCAAAGACCTCACCATCCTTCTGGACATCGTCTGTGGAATCGCTTGTAGGAAGGTGGAATCTGACTACATGGTTGCACCCCCTTTTTTCTGGTGTTTTGATGGTTTTTGACTTAGTTTGGCTGGGATCCTGCTAACCAGGGACCCAGCCTATCTGCTTTGCTCTATACATTGATTGCATGTACTTTAGGTACACTCCAGATTGGTTACTGGGTTACCCTTGTGAGTCCCTAGTATATGGTACCTTAGGTACTAAAGGCATAGGTACCCCAGAGGCCTACCAGCCGCTGAAGCATGTATTATGCCACCCCTGGGAAGCCTTCCAAAATGGCATCACAGGTCTGCTACTGCAGCCTGGGTAAGGTGGTGCATGCATCCCTTACTGAGATATAGGTTACCTATATCTACCTTATATCACTGACACATGACCCATTTAAACCTATAAGTCACTCCTATGGCAGGCCTTGGCAATCCTGAAGACAGAGTGCTTGGTTTTGTGTGAGAGGGTGCCCATGCATGAGCAGGACCCCTCTGTAGCTTTCGGAAACACTTCTCTGTAGCTGTTCTGTGATGCAGCCGGACCATATACTCTTAAGTGCATTATAACCTCGCGGTTAATGATATCTTTGGAATGGCTGCATGGAAACATGTCTTGTTTGGTGTCAAACACTTTGGAATCCTACCCCCCCCCCGCCAGTCCTGGCGGCAGGGGTAGAATTTTACCCTTCTAGAGGGAGAGACATGTACACGCTGGTCTAACCCGTAATAGTTTTAAAGACCCCTGACATCACAAAATGGATGCCACAGACACAGGTTTGACCTCCTGCTTCTGGACGAACCTCCGGCAGGGGAGACCTGGATAATAGGTTATCTGTCACAGGGAGGAGTAACCATCTCCCAGACAGGCTTTAGTGTATTGGGGCCGGGTGGGTGCATTCAGAGATTGCTTTTCAGACAGTGCTGGGGGCACACTTGGTGTCCCTGTGCATATCCCAGTTCAAACCGGTTGCTGGGGCACTCAGCCCCTGCTCTGGCGTGAAACTGGACAAAGGAGAAGGGGTGTAACCACCCCCTCCCCAGATCCTCCCATAGGTGAGACCTTAGAGTTAGTCCAACCCCTACACTTAGTATAAGTTTAGGAACCCTGTCCTTAGGACTTTAGATTACCCTGGACGAAACTCTGCAACATATATCCTGGGACTTCGATATTTTATTTTGACTAGAAGACAGAAGAATCTCCCTTGGGATCAAGGAGTGACTCCCCTGTTCAAACAGGCACCAAAGAAGCATCTTCCTGGTCTGCATTTCCGAGGCTCCCGCCGGATCCCGAAGGATTTGCGACACAGGACTCTGACTTCCAGACATCTCCGAGGCCAACACGAGATCACAGCAAAGCTGAGACCCGCAGCCATCACGAGAGACGTGGAACTGGAAGCCCTGGACACTGTGCACATTTGCTAGAGCCTCGACTTCCCGAGCTTTCCCAAAGTTGTGCATTGGGCTACTTGTAGTCCAAGCCCTGAGCACTATTTGCAATGAAGATTGTGGGCCTCCACTCCACGAGTGTTCAGTGGGCCCGCTTCTAGCATTTCCGCTCGAGGCTCCTTCGCGATCCCTGGTCTGTCGACTGGTGGGTCCCCACAAAGGTAATTCTGTTTCTTGGGCTTTCCAGGTTTCTCCAGAAGTGCCCTGACTCCCCTCCAAAGGGTGAGTCCCCCACACCTTGCTGTTGCCAAGGCTTGTTGGAAACTGACACTGTAACACTCGACATCCTGCGTGGGAAACCTGGAATCCAGATCCTGGTCCTCGTGACTGAAGAGTCAAGCTTTACCTCCTTCACCTGAAATCACCCAACATTGGTTGGTATCTTCTCCTCGCCTTCCTGGTCACTGGCTAGTGACCCATACTCTGTCCCCTCTTGTTAGACCTGACATCATTGGCTTGAGTCTCTCCTCCATTTTTTCTGTTTGCCTCCACTGTTTACGATGTTTTTGCTGGTTAATGCTTTGGGCACTGTGCCGCTGCTGATCAGTGCCACAGTGCAAGTGCTCCCTATGTAAAATTACTGTATTGATTGAATTCCATGTTTGGCTTATTTGGTTTACTGTCAGTCCCTAGTCTAGTGCACCAGGAGTGCCAGGGCTTGTAAATACAAATGCTGCTCGTGGGCTCGCAGCACATGTTGTGCCACCCACAAGAGCGGCCTAGTAAAAGTATGTCTGAAGGTCTGCCATTGCTAGACCTACGTGCAGTCTAGTACTGTCATGCTGACTGGGCAAGTACACCTACTTACCAGTCCCTAAACCTTCCCTTAACTTCATGTTAGTCACCCCTATGGTAGGCCCACGGGCAGGGTGCATTGGAAGTATAAGGTAGGACAAGCCTGACCAAGTTGGCATGTCCTAATAGTGAATTACAGCCATATTCGTTTTTCACTATTGCGAGGTAACCTGCTCTCCATTAGATAGAATGGGCCGCCATGATTATTAATGCTATGATCCTAGCTGGCTCGGGGAGCATGGTGCAATGTCGAGTTTGGTATCCCTGAACTCGGGGTTTAATAACGCATCCGTTTGTGTGGCTGGTTTTTGGACTCTGGGTTTGAAAATAGCACTTTTAGAAAGTAGCTATTTTCTTGTCTAACTATTTCTGGTTTCTGCTGGTTTGGTGTGTGTGTGACAGGAGCTGGGTGGCTCCAGAGGTCTGAATGAGTCAGTGTGGGATGAGTGGGACATTTGCGTTGAGAGTAGGGAGAGAGTAGTTGCTGATAGCCTGCCCTGCCTGATACAATGCTGGCTCCACCTCCTGCCAGGCGACTGATGGCTCTGTGCCTGCCATGGACTATCCTGGCCCCACCTCCTACCAGGAGGCCGATAGCTCTGCTCCTGCCAGTGACAATGCTGGCTCCACCTCCTGCTGGGCGTCTGAGGACCCAGCCCTGCTCAGTGAATAGGCCAGGTGCCTCTGTCTGGCTCCACCCACAACAGACCCAGGATGTTGGGAAATTCCCCTGCATGGACAAAGGGATCAAAGCCAAAAAGGGGTGTAAGAGAAGGACCCCTGAACCAAGAATTTAGATCACTTCTGACAAGGAACCCTGAAACCAAGGACAAGAAGCCTGCTGATCCAAGGACTTGCCTACCCCTTCTGCCAGTGTGCTGTTTGCTGGGGGGAATCCTGCAGTGCTTTATTTTTGCCAAGGAACCAGGAGAGAGGAACTGTGTGTGTACTCTCAAACTTTGCTAAGAAAATCTCCAAGGGTTGGAAGAGTGCCAGCCTCCTGTTGAAGTCACAGGGCTAAAGGACTTCATCTGCTAAAAGTGCTATTTGCTGGAACTTGAGAATCCAGCACCTCTGAAAGAAACCAGCAATCTCGACGCCGATGGACGTCGCCGAATCCAGCTCGACATCGTGAGTAACGGCTCCAGTGTCCCGCTTCCTCGACGCCGGCCGCCGGGCCTGATCGACGCCAGCAGCGACGCCAGTGAGTAGTGAGTTCGGCTCCAGCTCCAAGGGATCTCGTGTCTGCACCGCTGCTGATCGCATCGACTTCGTGCCCTCTAGACGCCGTGAGCGCTGCTCACTCTTGCAACAGCATCATCGACATCGATGACTACTGAGGCCTGATCGACACCGAAGGCGCGACGCCGGATTGCTCGACGCCGCTGATCATCGTGTGCTGCATTTTCCTAAGGTACTGTGTTGATGGGGGTCCGTGTGACTCCGGGCTCGACGTAGCACTCCTCGCGGTCGACGCCGAACCCTTTGGATTAAGTTTGCCTCGACGTCGTGTGACTCCCGTGTGGGTTACATTGTTGCCAAGAACTGTGTTTCCAAGAAGAAGAGTTGCTTTTGATACTAAAGACTTTGTACTAAGAAGAAACTACATTTGAACTATTATTTTCCCTTCCAAGAGTATTTATTAAAACTGTGGTATATTTTTGTTTTTATTTGGTCTTGTGCTAAGCCTTATAGAAAAATCCTTATTTTTATAATACTACTGTGTCGTGTCCATTTGTAGTGTATTCACTTTATTACTGTATGTGGTCAAATGCTTAACACACAGCCTCTGAGATAAGCCTGTCTGCTCTGCCAAGCTACCAAGGGGGTGAGCAGGGGTTATCAAAGGGCGTGATCCCCTTGCCCTGACTAGAAAAGGTGTGTCCCTATTTGTCAGAAGTGCATACCTCTGCCAACTAGAGACTGCCGGTTCTAACACCTCTGCTTTCAGGTTCTTCTCAACTCCGATCCAGGCTTGGATCCCTCCGGACACTTTAGACTTGGTCGCCCGCAGCACTTTTCAGCAGCTCGCCATTGGAAATGACGACGAAACCAGACACCAAAAGACACCTATGCACACGGCTTCCCTTGGTGAGGTAACTTGAGTACTCTGGTGCTCCCGTGGGTATTGACTCTAGAACTGCCTGTAGGAAGGTACATCCTGACTATGGTTGCCCCCAACTTTTTGCCCTGTGTTTTAGCTGGTTTTTGACATAGTCGACCTGGGACCCTGCCAATCAGGACCCCAGGCCTACTGCTCTCTCTTTAAAATGGATTCCATGTACCCTAGGTGCATTTCCAATTGGTACTGGGCCACCCTATCAGACCCTGTAACTCAGGGCATGGGTGTACCCAGGGCTGCCAGGGGCTGCAGCATGTATTATGCCACCCCTGGCTGGCCTCCTAGATTTGACACAACTGGCTGCATGACAGCTGGGGCAAAGTCGTGTAATCACCCTTTGCTGTAGATATAGTATACCTATATCTAACCCTAAAATGGACACGCAGATTCCTATCAGTCACTCCTATGGCAGGCCTTGACAATCCTGAAGGAAGAGTGCTTGGAATCGTGTGAGATGGTGCTCTGGCATGAGCTGAGCCTGTCTGCAGCTTGCGGAACCAAGTCCTAATAGCTGTTCCATGATATCGCATACCATATACTCTTAAGTGCATTATAATCCTCGCGGTTAAATGCTAACTTTGGTATTGCTTTATCAAAACATGTCGAGTAAGGTGTCATACGAATTGGAATACTAACCCCTCGCCAATTCTGGCGACGGGGTTAGCATTCCACCCTTCTAGAGGGACACGACATGTATGTAACTGTGAACCCCGGTTATAGTTAAACGAAGCCTCAGCTCCACAAAATGGATGCTGCCACCACAGACACGAGTCTGACCCCCTACAGCTGGGAGTCCTTCCAGCGAGGGGAGCCTGGACAAAGGGTTTCCTGTCAGGGGCGGTGCTAGCACCGTCCCAGACATGGTTTTGTGTATCCTGGGTAGGCAGGGCTTTTCAGGAAGGTGACTGCTGAGTGGCACCCCGGTGCTCACTACGCATAGGCCGGTCAGAACCAGTTCCAGGGGCACACCAGCCCCTGGCCTGGGGAAAGTCCGGCATGGCAGAGGGGTGTAACCACCCCCCTCCTAGTCCCACCCATAGGCAGGACCTAGTCACCGGGTCAGCCCCCTTTTTTAGTATAAAGATGGGAGCGTGCCCCCTGTTAAAATTAGATCATCTTTGGAATCAAGACCCGACTTTCTGCGAAAGGCATCAAGATTTCCTTCTTCAAGATTCTCCCTTGTGACTAAGGAGTAGTCACCCTGCATCCGCAGGCACCATCCTAAGAACCCTGCGGTCTGCTGCAAGTCCTTCTTCACGAATCCGACGACCCAGCTCGACGAGACCCGGCTTCCCTGGCACCTCTGACCTCTACTCACCTCTACAGCAAAGCTGAGAACTGTGAGTGCGACGAGACCTCGAGGGACCGACGATCGCCAAGACTGCACGACTTCTTTGTAACAAGCCCACCGTGTGCTCCACTGGTGAGTGCTTTGGGGTCCGAGAAGCCCCAACCCTGAGCAGCTCCAGCACCGAAGATCAGCCCTCCAGCATCTCCACGATCTGCGTGGGGCCCTTCTGCTTTTGCGTGCTCACCGCGCTGTGTGGCTACTAGCCGGCTGGCTTGTGGCCTTCTTCACGACGCCCGACGACATCACTGCTGCTGGTCTGGTTGCTCCAGACTGGCCCTTGCTTCCTTGCAACAGAGAAGCACCCCGGACCCTCCTGGTCCACTCCAGACGCCATTTTGAGTCCACCGCGTGGGCTTGAATTTGCCAAGGCTTTGTTGCCCAATCCCGGGTCCAGCGACGCCGACAGCTTCAATCTTCGTGGGACAGCTCGCTCCTCCATCCTGGTCGCCGACAACGCCTCCTGGTCCGTGAGATCTGCGAGCACAGCGTCACCCACTCACCTAGTCGAGGTGACTACCATCCGGTGCCCTCCTGGTGCCAGCTGACTACTGGCTAGTAGTCACGAACTTGGTCCCCTCTGCTTTCAGGTGTCATCTTCCTTCGATCCAGGCTTGGATCCATCGAACTTTCTTCACTGGTCGCCTGCCAGCAACTTCTTTCTTCCAGGCTCCTGGTCCGTCTACGAGGATTCCCGACGTCTTTTGAGACCTATGCAGCTGCAGCCCCTGGGCTAGGTAACTTCGGCATTTCGGTGCCCCAGCATAGCCTCACTATCCAAGGGTCAGAATCCACTTTCGTTTTCCTCCTACCAGGTCGGGTTCGCCCGAGAACACTAACTTTGTCTTTACTAGCTACCATAGACTTTGTCCCGCATCACGCGTGAGAGTGCACACTCTGCACCCGAGTCCCCTGGGTCTCCTAGAAGTAATCTGAAGATTCTATAGTCAAGATCTAGCGATTCCAAAGCCTATTAGTACTGTACTTACCTGCTAGTAATTTCGCATTCCACTTTCAGAGTATATGGTTTTCCGTGCCCCTCGGGCATTTGTATATACTCTGCTAACTTAAGTATTTTCGTAAGAGTTTTGTTTTGTGCTTAGTACCCTGTCCTCATAAAGAGTACAGGGCTGTTGTGAATCTTAATAAATAACTTGTTTATTTTCATAACACTTGTGTGGTGTCCTTTCACTTGGTGTTCAAGGGGTATATGTGTGGTAAACAGCTGGCTTAACACGCCCTCTCGAGTCTTTAGCCTTAGACTGCTCGTATCCACGCTACTAGGATAGCTGGTCTATAAGGTTGACTTACAACCAATCATCAATAAGGGTTGCTGGACTGATACATAGTGTTCACTAGAATAGTGAGCACTGCATATCAGGCCACCTTCTCACACTGCCTAGTTCTAAAGGTGTTTGTTCCAAGTCCTCTTCTAAGTGTCCTTAAATTGTAATTTTCCAAGCGCGACTTTCCCCATAGAAGTTAACGGTGATTCACGGCTGTGTTTAGACACTGCACGCGTCCCCCGTGGGCTCCTGTGTCACTACCTTGGGTGGTTCCTGGTTGTCCCAGCGGTTCTTCAGGCTCTAGGGCTTGTATCTATGTCAGTCGTGGTTCTTATACCACTTTCTTAGTATATGATTTGTTAGGCCCCTAGGGCAAAACGTATACTGTGCTCATTTAATGTGTGCTAAATAAGTTTACTTGATGTACTTTTGCCTCTAGCCTCATAAAGAGACGAGGAGTGCGTTTAGAATAAATACATATATTTTATGTATATGCCTGGTGTGGTTCTCCTTTCATTTGGTCATTCATGAGATTGTAGACTGGTAAAACAAGCTGCTTTACATTCCTTCAAAACTTAGCCTGAAGGCTGCTCTCCACAGCTACCACTAGGATAGCTTTCTATATAGGTTGTCTTTAAACCTACCATCAATAAGGGTCGTTTGGATGGTGCAAGGTGCCCACTAGAATAGTGGACAGCATATGCCAGGTCAACTTCTCACACCGCTGTTTTCAGTCGCCGCAGAAGAAAGGAGCATCCGACTCAATCACTGAGTCCGTCTCAGGCTTCCGTGCCATGAAGGCACCGCAGAAGGCCTTGCATCACTACGCATTGCATCCTTGGTCTCAACACCGCCGTCTGGGCGATCGTCACCTAGCTGCTGCTTGCACCGCATCCTGTGGGCACGCAGTCTCCCCGCTTCCCGTCACCCTGCCTGCATGTGACCGTCGCTGCACAACCTGAACATTGACCAGCTCTGTCACCTGCACCACAGCCTGCCAGCACCGCATCGAGCATCGCCTCACCGTAAGCCTTGGTCTCATCGATGCCGTCTGGACGATGGACACAGAGCTGCTGCCTGCACCACGTTGTGAGGGCACTGCACCTTGCACCGCTTCCATTCGGCAAAGCAACCGCGACGGCTGCCCCAACCGACTGGCACCAACGAGTCAGCCGCAACGAGAAAGGTACTGTTCACAAGTCTGCTAATGCTTTAGCTGGCCTGTACTGACACGGTCGGCTGGAACTGTTGACTGTGTTGTTTTTAGCATTGCGGTAGCCCCGGACGGAGCTACCAACTCGAAAGAACTGTGTTTTGTGGATATTTTAAGGTTATCTTGCAAAGTAACTATTTTTACAATATTGTGTGTTGGATTTTTTGTTGTATTTGGTCTTGTAGGTTTTGAAAAAGTTTTGCTTATTTTTCTAATCTGGTGTGGTGTCCATTTGTAGTGTTTTCACTGTGCTCAAATGCTTTACACACTGCCTCTGTGATAAGCCTATCTGCTCGTGCCAAGCTACCGAGGGGTGAGCAGGGATTATTTTAGAAGTGTATCCCCCTTACACTGACTATGAAGAAGGGTTCCTACTTAGGCACAGGTGCAAACCCTTGCCAATTAGAGACCCCCATTTCATTGTTGTGTGAAAATGTAATATGATACGTGTGCAAAAGAAATGCAACCCATAACGTGCACAACTAGGCTAACATAAGGAAAAGGCCAAACGGCCATGCAGGAAACACACAACACACCCTACCCTACCCACCTCCAAACCCTAAACACGCCCCTTACCACACAATACCCTTACCCACCTCTAAACCCTTAAAACACCATTACCATCCAATACCCTTACCCCTACCCACTCCTGAACCCTAAATAAATAAATCTGGTACTTGTAAAGAGGGAACATTTACCCTTAAGTGTATAAAGGCACTGTGGGCCATTGGGAAGATTAGGCGAGCTATTGCCCAGAGTCACATGGTGCTGGGCTAATCTGCCGCCAGCGCCGGGGATCGAACTGTGAGCCTCGTGTTCCAGGGTCAGCCACCCTGCCTGCTGCACCACACCTCTTCCTAAAACACCCTTATCACCAAATACCCATATCTGACCCTAAAACCATCCCTACCCATCCCAAAACCCAAAAAATACCCTAATACCCTTACCCACTTGTAAACCCTAAAAAAATCCCTACCAACCAATACCTTTACCCACTCCTAAACCCTAAAAATGCCCTAACATCTGAATACCCCTCTCCACCACAAATAAATAAAGATATATATATATATATATATCTCCAAAGTAACCTTCTCGAAGACCCCATGGAGGAAATTTATTAAAGACACATCTTAACGAGCGAATGCATTTTGGCATCTAGCCTTCATCAGCGCCCTCGATGTTATCAGCAACAGTCAAAGTGGCTTTGGCCTCACTATCAGTGTCCTGCTTTGCACGGATTGTATGAATGTCCGCCCCGCCCCCCGTAATGGTACAGCACACCTGTGGCACTCCTCGAAGCCTTGAGGAACTGCAAATCCCAGCATCCCATGTCCGGAGCCAGGTAAGAAGTGCAGGGGAAAATGCCGAAGTAAATGTTCGTGTACTCAGGATAGTGTGAAGCGCTGCAGAGGAATGTTCCATCTGACCTCTGACTTGCGAATTCCCCCTCGGGTCTCCCAAACCGCATACCGTCCCGTCTGGTGTAGTTTCAGCGGGGGCTGGAGACAATGCTACCCACCCGGCGTGGAGTTGGATAACTCCCTCACCGCCTTCTCCATCTGCCAGCAGGGACAGGGGCCTTGGCAAACCAATACCTTGGTGAAAATATATAAATATATATATATATATATATATATATATATATATATTTTCACTGGAAAAAACATAGGTTTTAGGCATGTTATAGTTCGGAATTAGCATGTAAAAAACTTTGCAAATTCACTTTAAAAAAACATAGGTTTTACGCAAGTTATAGTTAGCTGGGCATTTCACTCATACAAAACCATTGAAATTCCCCTGTTATAGTTAGTTCACCTAAATATAACTCACGCGCCCGCAATCCACTGCCAATGACGTCACATATTACATCACTAATGAAATGGTCAGTGACATCACTCATGTTCCTGCTATCAAATGTTGTTGGTACGGAGGAATAGGAACAGTAGCAAAAAGTTTTAGAACAGAGGCCCTGAAGAAAGCCGTGGGATCTCTTTCCCTGTCTGCTGAAACATGTCAGCCCATTTGCAGTTATTTGTTGACACTGCTCTTTTGCACGGTTCTTGGTTTTAACTAGAGGAAGAGACAATATCTAATAAAAATCTCATTTTTTTGCCTCTTCACTCTATTTTACTCACCACTTTTTTCCTTTGTTTTGCACTGCACGTTTTCCCATACTATCTCAATTCTCAAGGTTAGTAAAGTGATTGTGGGCTTGACCCATTTTGTATCGATATAATGGGTATGGAAATGAGTCTCAATGATCAAGAGACATACCATCCTATTTCTTGGATGACCAAATGAGATTATTGATTATTACATCACTTTGATGGGAATCCATTGATTATTTATGAGTCCCACCAACAATCACTAGTGTCTTTGTTTGTGTATACTGTTGTTTTGTCCTGTACTTAGGCCAGATAGGAACTTGTGCCCTGGCTCACTTGGTAAGTAGTCCTAGCCTTTTTTGAGCCCAATATTTTGGCTTTTCTTTAGACCCCCGGTTTGTTGTGTTATTAGTTTAAATTTTGTAAAGAGACAATACGTTATGGCGAACAGTCTATTGATCTGATTTGCAGGCGCAAACAGGAGAACCATTGCTCCCGCCGTTAATTTTTTTTTGTTTATTTGTTCCCGTTGCAGACTGTTTTGTTTGTGCAGTTCCTTTTTTTCCTTTGAAAATTCCCCCCAAAATAAAAAACTGTTCAAAAAATCAAAAAAAACATACAAAACTACAAAAAATACAAAAAAAAGTTCTTTTAAGAACTAAAGGCTAAATGTAGGTAATTTAAATTTACCGATTCGAAAATACCGAATTTTACTGATTCGGTATTTTCGAATCGGTAAATGCTATGTGGGTAATTAATCGGTAAAAAATACCGAATCGTTAAGATTCCCATAGGAATTAATGTCAATTACCGAATCAGTAAATACCGATTCAGTAAAATTGTAAAAAAGTCAAGGGTGACAGGGTGTAACTTTGACACCCTGTTGCACCCCCGATTAGTGCTTGTGTGCACATGTGGCACACATAAATGCCCTCAGGGCATGTATGTCTGGCACATGGCATAGGTGTAAATGCACATATTTGCATTACATAGGAATTAGTTATTTAACACCAACTAATAATTGGTGGTAAATAACGAATCCTTTAAGTCTAGAAGCACTGTTTGAAGTGCTTCCTACATTTCATTTTCCGATTCGGTAAATGCCGAATCGGTAAATGATTATTCGTTTTATACTGAATCGGTGAATACGGATTCGTTATTTACCGAATCGGTAAATATGCCCCCTACATAGGAAAAGTCTATTACTTGGCGGTAACGCCCGATTTCGGCCGTTACCGACCGGTAATAGGCCACCTACATTTGGCCCATACTTCACTAGTCAAAAAAAGAGCTATATTATTATGATAGTGTGTAAAAGTTTTTTTGAATGAATGTGTAGTGCATAAATGAATGAAAGAATACATTAGTAGTGTATGGTGAATGTAAAAGTGCAGAACTATAAGGAAGTGCTACAGCATAACTCTATAAGGTGTTTACTTGCAGTATACTGTAGTACTTCCGAAGCACATCAATGTAACATATGTACATGAATATGTTACAAGTCTATGCTTCCCTCTGCAGTGCTGGTGAAACTGCCTGGGTGAATTTATAAGTGTTTGTATTTTAATGCAGTGAATGGATAAGTACATACTGCTGAATGAATCACTACAACAGTGCAAAAGCAGTGACAGAGTGCTTGGTGAAAGTGGAAGGATACAGACTGGGGAATCGAAGGTGTGAAAGACAAGTGAGCAGGTAGATGCAAGACTGCATACAAAGGGACATATCACCACCAAAGTGATGAAGAGTGGTGTTAGCCGTTTTGGTTTAACACCTCTTCGCCACTTCAGAAACGCTAGGCTGCACAATATTACCAAGGATATGATGCAGCCTAGCATTTTCCCCTGCGATGGCGATAAGTTTTACAACTTAATGCCAGCGTAGGCAGGGAAGGTTCGTTTATGTACAGGAAGATGTTACTCCCTGCACATAAACAAAGCATTAAATGCCATTTTGTAACTTACATGTGTGCTGCTTCATGTAGCACACATATAAGGTACAAATTGGCATTTTTAAAAAGAGCTTTGTTTATGTACAGGAAGGGACACCTTCCTGTACATAAAGAAACCTTGGCATTTTGCTTTTTCCATGTGTGCTGCACAAAGCAGCACTAATGGAAAAAGCAAAAACAAGGAGAAATTAAGCATTTCTCCTCGTTTCGCTACCTTAAGAACGGGTCTTACCTGTTCTTAAATTCGGAGCTGCCACCTATTATCGCCTCTCTTAATAATAGGTGGCAGCGTCGAAGTGAATGGGTGTTGTGGTGGAACGCCCACCACAACACCCACTGCACGCCGCCTTTCACGATGAGTTTATCGTGAAAGGCCCTAATACCAAGGCAACGTTAAATCAATTAACGTAACTTTAAGACACGTTGATTGACTTCACGCTGCCTTGATAATAGGTAGATGCAAATATCGACGCGTTATCGGCAGAAAAGTGCAGATAACGCGACGATAAGGGGCTTGATAATATGCCCCTGTAGTGCATAGGAGTTTCAAGCAGTCCATACTCTAAGGCGTACTTCGCTACATGAGTACTTGGGTACTGACTGACAGATTACAGTTCTGCAAGGACAGTGTCTGACTGAATTTATAAGTGCTTGAGTTTAAGTGCAGTGAATGGATTAGCATATACTGCTGAATGGGTCACTACAATAGTGCAACAGCAGTGACAAAGTGTTTGATGGAAGTGTAAGGATAAAGATAGTGCATAGGGGTTTGAAGCAGTGCATGCCCTAAGGCCTACTTCGCTGCATGAGTACTTGGGTACTGACTGAATGATCAGAGTACTGTAAGGAGATTGTCTAAGTGAATATATAAGTGCTTGAGTTTTACTGCAGTAAAGGAATTAGTACATACTGCTGAATGGGTCACTACAACAGTACAACAGCAGTGACAGACTGCTTGGTGGAAGGATACAGACTAGGGAATTGAAGGTATAAAAGACAGGTGTGCAGGCAGATAGAAGACTACAAGCATAGTGCATAGCGCTTTGAAGCAGTTCATGCCCTAAGGCCTACTTTGCTGCATGAGTACTTGGGTACTGACTGACTGATTACAGTTCTGCAAGGACAGTGTCTGACTGAATTTATAAGTGCTTGAGTTTTAGTGCAGTGAATGGATAAGCACATACTGTTGAATGGGTCAACAAAACTGACAGTGTGATTCTAGACAAATAACAGTATTTCTTATAAATGGAGTGTGTAGATACTGACTGGGGAAATGTAGGCCCAAAACAAGTGTGATGGTGATTACACTACTACTTGCATAGTACATAACAGTTTCAAGAACTGCCTGCCCTAAAGCCTGGCTCACTGCAACAGTTCATGTACTTATATGTCTACAAACACAGCAACCAAACAAATCATTCTCTCTCAAGTTTCTCAAATGGACACTGACTCACACTGTGATTCTAGATAAATAACAGTATTTCTTATAAATAGACTGCATAGATACTGATTGGGGAAATGAAGGCCTGAAACACAAGTGTACATTTAATTACACTACTACTTGCATATTGCAAAAATGCTTCTCTCAGAATGATTCCTAAATGCACACAGACTCAGAATGTGATTCTAGACACAAAATATTAAACCTTGCATTTTACAAAAACACATTTACTAGTCTAGAAACTGTAAGGTGACTAAACACATTCTATATATATAACTGCTGCATTTTACTATAGAATCCGGACTCATTTTGCAAATACATAAGCAATCTGCTGCATTATTGGCACCAACATTACTTCAAAAAAGTGACACAATAGAACAACAAAGAGGCACAAGGGTCTTGTAAATCTGCCCCAGAGTGTATGCAGCAGTGTATGTATACTGACTGGTAAATTGTAGATTAGAAACACAAGTCTGATTCTAGACAAGCAACACTCAATTACTCTTGAAAGGCTAATATGACTGCATACATTCAAGAAATATAAATACTGCATTTTACTGTACAACCATGAGTCATTTTGCAAATATAAAAGCAATAACTGGTTTCAAATTCGATCAAAACTTGATAAAAGGATAGGTTTTTAAGCACTTATATGTCTGAAAACACGAAATGTACAAAAAAAGCTTCTCTCAGAATAGTTCCTAAAAGCACACAGACACATAGTGTGATTCTAGACAAAAAATATTAGACCTTGCATTTTACCCAAAAACATTTACTAGTCTAGAAACGGTAAGGTGACTAAACCCATTCTATATATATTACTGCTGCATTTTACTATACAATCATGACTCATTTTGCAAATACATAAGCAATCTGCTGCATTATTGGCGCCAACATAACATCAAAAGAGTTACACAATGGCAGCACAAATAGGCGCAAGAGGCTTTTAAATCTGCCACAGAGAGTTTGCAGTAGTGTATGTATTCTGCCTTTAAAATTGTAGATTTGAAACACAAGCCTAATTCTAAACAAGCAACTCTATTAACTACTCTAGAACTGAAAAAAGTGACTGCACACATTCTGCATTTTGTAGCACTGCACTTTACTGCAAAAAGCTGACTCACAAAACACATTAACTTACCAAATGCTTTTATCACAATGGTTATCCAAATGCAGACAAACTCAGAATGTGATTCTACACAACTAAACTACTCCTTGCACTTTAGACGGATAAACACATTACTCTTTTTAAAAACAAAATGCACCACATACATCCCCTTACAAGTTAACAACTCACCTTTCAAATTGATTTGTAGATTAAAAAGAATGTCAGTCACACAGCAGATATTCTTATACAGAATCTCTGTACTTCAGTGTTCTTAGCAAAACCAGAAAATGGCAAACTTTACCTCTCATTCTACACATATATTCATGTAAATAACAAATCGAATTGCTTCCCACATTAATTCAAAAGCAAACACACATTTCTATTGGTTGAACATTTGAACCCTTTCCAACTGACATAACTTTGAACCCCACCCCAATTTTCTTTCTGCTGTTACCATACTAACAGATCATGCAAAACTTAACTGATCACAGAGGTCAAAAGTTTAGCACACTGTAAAACACTCCTCCTCAACAAGTTAAGACTCTGCATAGGTACTTACTTATAAGTACCAATAAAGAGAAAGGCTCTTGTTAGAACCAACTAACATCTAAACACAAAAGCTTAATAGAGATCTGAAAAATAAATATATTTTTCTTGCTTAGGTACGCGTACCGGACGTTTTACAAACCTCACAGCATACGTGGTACAGCCGCGCTTGGTACGTGTACCCTAATTGTACCGTAAAAAAAAAAAATAGCCCCTATCACTAATTTTTATTATCCCCTGGGACCCCATACCCCCGGGGCCCATATAAAATGTTGGAGACCGTGGGGGGAGCCTCAATACCCCCACGGTCCCAGCCGTCTCCCCTCTTCCTTCGGGAGCCGGAATTACTTTTTGTCAGGGAGAGCAGCTAAGATGCAATCTGCTTCCCTATTTGGAAGAGAGAGCAGGTTAAGCTGCTCTCTCTTCCAAATAGGAAAGCAGTTTGCAATGACAGGGTGGGAGCCGTGAGACTCCCCCCCTGTCATTGCAAACGGCAGTGTCCCGGGGGTGGGCACCCCGGGACACTGCAGGAGCCGGCCCTTGTGTGGCGGTCCCCAGGGCCACCACAATGCTCCAGGAGGGGTCCGCGCGGCCCCCATCCCAACATTTAATAGCCCCGGAGGTGGTGGTCCCCGGGGCTGGGGGTCCATTACGGACCCCCCAATTTAAAAATGTAGTACCCAGGGGAGGTGGCGGTCCCCGGGGCGTGTGGGGGGGGGGGCGGCTTGAGCCCCCAACACAGCTGTTTATTTAATAAAAAAAAAAAAAAAAAGAAGTCCCCTTGGGTGGTAGTCCCCCGGGCAGCAGGGGGGCCGTGAGCCCCCTGCATGCACAATATGAAAGCCCCAGGGGTGGCGGTCCCCAGGGCAGGGGGGCCCCTCTAGACCCCCAATATAATAAAGACATTGCCCCTGGGATTTGCCCCCCCCCGGGGGCTACTTAACAATAAAGCGGGCTTCGTTTTTTTTTCTTTTTCATGCAGTACGCATACCATATGCGTATCCCGTGATTTTTTTGGCCTTGGGGGTCCTTGTGGGACCCTCTGAGCAGGCCTAGGTGGTCACGATGTTTCTACCCTGCCCCCTTTGCGCCCTTGTTTTTCCGTTTTGTTGTGCCTCGGTTCCACCGAGACACAAGATGGCTGCCAACACTTTCTGGTTTGGAGTTGACAGTTGACGGCCAATTAGCATGCAGCTCGTGCTCATAATAGTACGCTTATAGTCTTCGGAAGGTACGCGTATGGTTGCTCGTCCATAGATATATCTATGATTTTACTTTTTAATTTCTCAGGAACTACTGCACGGATTTACACCATTTAACAAAAAAGCGTAATCTGTGAACTAAACTACCTTTTTGCTAAATTTGGTATCATTCCGTTCAGCAGTTCGGGCTGTAGCCTCACTTAAAGGTCCCCATGGAAAATTGCATGGGGAAAACATGTTTTGGGACCCCCATTTTTTCTCGGCCCCTGTTTCACAAATCACCCCGTAACTTTCAGGATAGGAGCGGAGTGCCCCATCTTCTTGCAGAATTTCACGAAGATTCATCAACCGGCATCACTGTTATTCCAAATAGAATGTTGCAGATTTCCTAAGGAAACTGGGTCCGAACTATAACTACCTACTGGCGACCGTCAGTAGGTAACTATATATATATATATATATATATATATATATATATATATATATATTACCTACTGGCGGTCGCCAGTAGGTAGTTATAGTTAGGATTTTTTTCAATGTTAAATCTCAAAATTCTATTTGGAATAACTTTGGCACCGGTTGACGAATCTGCCTGAAAATTTCCTGAAAATGGCCTCGCGGCGCCCCGGTCCTTCCCTGAAAGTTTGGGGGGGATTCGTCAAGCGGGGGCCAAGATAAAAGGGGGGTCCCAAAACGCGTTTTCCCCATGTTAATTTCCATAGGGCGGTCGATTTCACTTTTAGCCCGAACGGCTGAATGGATTTCCACCAAACTTGGCAAAATTGTAGGGACTGGTAGCCCGATGTGCCTTTGCTATGTCTCAAGATATGTGCTCCACTGGATTTTGAGTAATTTAGGTTCAAAAAAATATATATATCTATAGCAGCGCACCGGTACGCGCACCGGTGCGCGTACCGTGCACGCCACGCGACTTGCGTGAGGAAAGCTGATTGGCTCTCGGGTGTCTGTAAACATTCTAAACAGTCCGGAGCGGCCGCCATCTTGTGTCTCGGTAAAATCGAGACACAAGAGGTGGCCAAAACAAAGAGGGAAATGACCATAAGGGGGCAGAGTAGACCCCCCCCTTGACATCTAGGTTTGATGTGGGGGCCATAAAAGGGCCCCGCGGGGCAAAAAAAAAATAATTTTTTTTTTGATTTTCGCGGGGGGAGCGCCCGGTACGCGCACCGGTGCGCGCACCGGTGCGCGTACCGGGGAGTGTACCATGGGGAAAAAGAATGACAGTTTTATAAGTAGCGGTTTAAAAAAAAAATGTTTTGTTGTTTTTTTATACATACACATACATATATATATGCATATATGTGTATATGTGTGCGTGTAGAGAGAGGTAGAGAGGTAGAGGTGTAGAGGTAGAGAGGTAGAGAGGTAGCGGTAGAGAGGTAGAGATTAGTAGAGAGAGAAGAAGAGAGAGGTAGAGAGGTAGAGAGTAGAGAGTGAGTAATAGAGAGTAGAGAGTGAGTAGTAGAGAGTAGTAGAGAGCAGTAGAGAGAGTAGCAGAGAGTGAGTAGTAGAGAGTAGTAGAGTGAATAGTAGAGTGAGTAGTAGAGAGTAGTAGAGAGTAGTAGAGAGTGAGTAGTAGAGAGTGAGTAGTAGAGAGTGAGTAGTAGAGAGTAGTAGAGAGTAAGTAGTAGAGAGTAGTAGAGAGCAGTAGAAAGTGAGTAGTAGAGAGTAGTAAAGAGTGAGTAGTAGAGAGTGAGTAGTAGAGAGTGAGTAGTAGAGAGTAGTAGAGAATGAGTAGCAGAGAGAATAGTAGTGAGTAGTAGAGAGTGAGTAGTAGAGTGAGTAGTAGAGACTAGTAGAGAGAGAGTAGTAGAGAGTGAGTAGTAGAGAGTAGTAGAGAGTGAGAAGTAGAGAGTGAGTAGTAGAGAGTAGTAGTGAGTAGTAAAGAGTGAGTAGTAGGGAGAGAGTAGTAGAGAGTGAGTAGTAGAGAGTAGTAGATAGTGAGTAGTAGGGAGTAGCGAGTAGCGAGTAGCAGGGAGTGAGTAGTAGAGAGAGAGTAGTAGAGAGTAGTAGAGTAGTAGAGAATGAGTAGTAGACAGTGAGTATTTGAGAGTAGTGGAGTCGGAGAGAGTAAGTAGTAGAGAGTAGTGGAGAATATTCCAAAGTTTGGCACAGCACCACTTTCACAATGAGTCCAATCAAATCATATCACTTAGAGTCCTTATTGAAGCGCTGAATCTTGGTGTATATTCAAATGCTTTTATTTTCCTTAAGTTTATGTACCACAGCCAGCCGAAAGGTTTCGTTCTGTACAACAGAACTTCTTCAGGGCGTTCTTATTTCCTTCAAGTTATGTCGGTATCCAGTTGTCATATAACTAGATATTTCTTCCAAATGTTAGACGAGACATAAGTATATTCTTATTCAAAGTGACTAGGTATCAATTTTACCCACACAATTCGGGCAGACTTGAGTAATTTATAGCATCCTCAAAGTCAGTCTTTCAAAAATTCCAAAGTATAGGACATGATAATCCAAATCCAAATGTTTCTCAAGAAAAGTCATTTACAATCGTTCGGAATATCGGTGTTTGGGCAGATATGATCCAGGGACCCCCAGTATGCAAGGGGAATTAGTCCCCCCTCTGCAAACGCGCCAGTGGCCTGCATTGCAGAGAGGTGTAACAAGGGTGTGGCCTCATTACACTTCTCTGCAATGCAGCTCCCTCGCGCATACTGGAGGCTCCTGGTGGACTAGTTGACCCTAGGGACCCCCAGTATGCAAGGGGAATTAGTTCCCCCTCTGCAAACGCGGCAGTGGGCTGCGTTGCAGAGAGGTGTAACAAGGGGCATAGTCTCATTACACCTCTGCAATGCAGCCCCTGGCGCATACTGGAGGTTCCAGGTGGGCTAGTTGGCCCCCAGGGGCCCCCAGTATGCAAGGGGAATTAGTTCCCCCTCTTCAAACATGCACTGGGGCTGCGTTGCAGAGAGGTGTAAAAAGGGTTCTGGCTTCATTACACCTCTCTGCAATGCAGTCCCCTGGCGCATACTGGAGATTCCTGGTGGGCTTTCAGGTCTTATATAGTTAGGAATTAGCATTAAAAAAACCTTTGAAATTCACTGAAAAAACCATAGGTTTCACACCAGTTATAGTTGGGAATTAGCATTTAAAAAACCTTTGAAATTCACTGAAAAAACCATAGGTTTCACACCAGTTATAGTTAGGAATTAGCATTTAAAAAACCTATTAAATTCACTGACAAAACCAGTTATAGTTAGCAGGAAATTTTACTGACATAAAACCATTGAAATTCCCACGTTATAGTTAGTTGGACTCACTATAACTTGCGCGCCTGCAATGCACTGCTGATGACATCACATATTACATCACTCATGACATGGTCAGTGACATCACTCATGACATCACTGATGACACCATCCTTGTGACAGAGTGACAGACCTAATTTCAGTGTAATGTAACGCTTGAAACACATATTCATAAATAGAAACAAACATTTTCAAAAAAAATGGAGGTACCCAAACCAGTAACAACAACCAATTCAGTAATTCCACCATCTATATACACATCCACTCATTCACCAACAGTTCTATATAGTCACTCATATATATACTCACTCATCATATGTAGTGATACACCTATACATCCTGTTACACATCAGCAGTCATCCAAAAGTTACTCACACACATACTCACACATGCAAATAAACTATTGAACATCCATTTATTTGCATATACATTTATACACACACTACCACCTTACTTCTAAGGAAACTTACACATACTTACTCTCTTAAACAATCACTTATAGAAACACATACTTATTTAAACAGGAACTCCTACAATCTCTCACTATATATACTATACTCACTTATATACATCAATACTCACATATACTAGATTAAAACATATGTCGTTACTAATGAAGACACTAGTGAGACAGTCATTCACTCACTAACACACACATATACACACTCATCCACCCATACAGTCCTGCACATATGCTGTCTTCAAAACACATACAAACAGTGAGTCAGTCACCAACCCCTGCAGCCACTTATACACAAAGAGAAACACTGATACAAACATTTAAATATTTAAACAATACTCGCTAATATATGTATTCACTAAGATACACTTAATAAGCCAGTTAACCAACCAATTTTTTTTTAAAAATCATCCATTTACATACTTATTTAAACATTTATTCTTCCATCGACCTTTACAAATACATATATAAAACAAATTTATTTTTCAGAAAGACACACATTCACTGGATGGTGTCATCAGTGATGTCATGAGTGATGTCACTGACCATGTCATGAGTGATGTAATATGTGATGTCATCAGCAGTGCATTGCAGGCGCGCAAGTTATAGTGAGTCCAACTAACTATAACGTGGGAATTTCAATGGTTTTATGTCAGTAAAATTTCCTGCTAACTATAACTGGTTTTGTCAGTGAATTTAATAGGTTTTTTAAATGCTAATTCCTAACTATAACTGGTGTGAAACCTATGGTTTTTTCAGTGAATATATATATATATATATATATATATATATATA
The DNA here is from genome assembly GCF_964263255.1 of Lissotriton vulgaris. Lineage (NCBI taxonomy): Eukaryota > Metazoa > Chordata > Amphibia > Caudata > Salamandridae > Lissotriton > Lissotriton vulgaris. The sequence continues at coordinate 319,301,482 of NC_141694.1, forward strand.
TATATATATATATATATATATATATTCACTGAGAAAACCATAGGTTTCAGGGCCATTTTAGTTAGCTGGACATTTCACTCGTACAAAACCATAGAAATTCCACCACTATAGTTAGTTCAGCTACCTATAACTCGCGCCCTCGCAATGCACTGCTGATGATGTCACATATTACATCATTCATGACATGGTCAGCGACATCACTGCTGACATCTCAAATGACATCACTGATGATATCATCCATGTGACCATCTGATGCACCTCCTCACACACTAGTATAACCTTTGATCACTCACTGTAAAATACAGAGTACCATTTTCGAAACCATTGACACACCAATACCAGTTACTACATACCCACTCACTGATTCCTAGGTCTACACACACATCTACTCATTCACCCATAGAATCACTCATACATGCAGTCACTGATCAATAGAACACTATCAAATGCACTCATACACCTATATAGACATTGACAAACCAGCACTCATCCTAGTCAGTTATGCAGTCATGCTAGTCACTTATGCAAAGAATCAATCACACTTCCATTTACTCACCTACACAGTTATACACACACCACCTCATCTATTCATACAGATAGTAACTCTTACTTAGTGTCTTATATAATCACTATTACAAGTATACACTCATCCATACAGTCACTCTCACAAACACTGACTCTTATGTATAGTTATTTTTATACACCAACTCTCACATACACTGCCTTTTACTTTTCTACTTCGTTGGAGATGTACCACTGAGACATATATTCGCTCACCAACACACCCATACACACAGTCACTCACCCATACAACTTTTTCCAGAAGCACTCTTAAACTCATACACCTGGTCAATCAATCACGCACACATGTATGCACAGACTCACACACCCCCTCCCAACCACACACACACTCAGTCTCCCAAACAAATACTCCGCCAACTAATCAATAGATTACGCCAACTTGATATCCTGGTGGCCTTCTGATATGTATCCTCCATCGTCGGCTACTTCTGTGGTGAAAAATCTTGGTGTCAAAATCGACAACGGTCTCACCTTCAAACCCCATATTCTTAGTGTAGTAGACCAATGCTATGGCCTTCTGAAAACTCTTAGGAAATTTCTTCCCCTTCTTTCACATACCCATAGGAGGATTATTGTTCAGGCTTTGATTGGCTCCAGGCTGGATTATGCCAACATACTCTATCTAGGCCACCCGGAATATTTACTCACCCGCCTGCAATCCATCCAAAATTCGGCAGCAAGGGCCATTTTTTGGCCTTAGCCTAAGGTCCAACACCTCTGCTCTTTTAAACTCGCTCCATTGGCTCCCAGTGCGCAAACGCATTTATTTTAAGACACTTATCACAGCCTTTAAATCTCTTCATGGCATCGGGGCCTTTTATCTAAGAAGAAGGGTGCGTTTCTTTTTTCCTGCTCGATCCTTGCGCTCTGCTTCACAAGCGCTGGCCATTATCCCTGTAACCAAATGAGCCTGCATTGGGGGACGCTCATATAGACTCTTGGCACCTCAATTGTGGAACAAACTGCCACTATCCCTCAGGAAGCTAAATAACCTGTTCTCCTTTAGGAAGGAGCTCAAGACCTGGTTGATTGGACAGTAGTTTCCGGGCTTCCTTCTGCTCAGCCCCAGCAGGTCCTTATTACGCCGGGACACTCTGCCCGAGTAGCTGAGCGCTTTATAAGACCACTCTTAACACAACATAACAATAACCCATATAGACACACATGTAGCTAGTGACCAACTGATGCAGCAGGTTACGCAACAGACAGAGTGATACAGACATTCACACAGTTTAATCACTAACCCATGTATTTGGTGAGACACGTTTAATCACTCACTTAAAATTTCAGTCACACACCTACTAAATCCTCCATCCAGACACTTATATAGCCACTCATTCTTCAATACAGATTGATATATATATAATACATATTTAAAATTCAAACAAAACCACATTCACTGGATGATGTCATCAGTGAGGTCACTGACCAGGTAATGAATGATGTCACATATTACATCATCAGCAGTGCATTGCGGGGGCTCAAGTTATAGTTAGCTGAACTAACTATAACGGTGGAATTTCTATGGTTTTGTACGAGTGAAATGTCCAGCTAACTAGAACGCCCCAGAAACCTATGGTTTTTTCAGTGAATTTCTAAGTTTTTTTTTAAATGCTAATTTCCAACTATAATGTCCCTGAAACCTATGTTTTTTCAGTGAATATATATAAATGTATTTATTTATTATTGGTATCCATACATCCGTGCCTAGAAACTGTTGTGATAGCGTTTTATTCTCCCCTGCAAAATATAAACAGACCAGCGTATAAAATCCGTAATAACGGGTGCTTGGTTACATAGAGCTTTGTTGTCAAGGTAGGCTTCAGTGTGCTGTAATAACAAGAAGCGTATTAAGCCACATACTGGTGTTAATGCTGCAGACATAGGAACAAAGAAATGCTAAGTTGCCCCGTCATGTTTTCGAATCGTTGATCTACTTTTTAGCACAAAAATCCATGAAGTCGGTGCATTAACCACCTGACCAGTCTTTGTCGGAGAATAGCTTGAGAATGAAACTTTCAACTTACTCAAAAAGTCAAAAAGCCAAAGGCGTTGTTTACTTCAAGCAGGGCTAGCATTGCTTGAGTTTAGGTGCAAGGTACGGGTGCTATAGGAAGACAGAACACGCTCATATGCACAGTGCTTTAAGTGGGCCAGAGCACCAGCAGTTCTGAAAAGCAGCTGCTGAGATGGGTCTTTATCGGGCTCTCCGGATGGAAAAAAAATCTTAACTCTGCAGCACTGCCACCCTTCATTGCCTCTGCACTGTTACTGCCTCTGCTATGGTAGCACAGATTTTTAGTTTAGGTGTCTTTAAGGCTCGCACTTAATTACATCAGCCACGCCCCTTTGAGAGAGACCCCCCCACCCGGGGGGCTGAAAGAAAGTGCGGGAGACTGCGCTTCGTTCATTTTTTTATTTTCTCGGCAGGATTCGCGCACCCAGCGCGAATTCATCGGATTAAAATAAAAATTGCTTTTTCGGGCCCTTGGGGTCATTGTGGGACCCCCTGAGCAGGCCTAGGGGTTAGGGTATTTCTACCCTGACCCTTTTTCTTGGTTTTCGCGTTTCTATTTTTTTTTTCTTGTGACTCGGTTCTATCGAGTCACAAGATGGCTTCCAACACTTCCTGGTTTGGAATGTTGACGGCCAATTAGAATAAAGCTCGTGGTCGGGAGGGTGCGCGGATCCACCGTGCCTCTATTTATCAAAACTTTTATTTTTTTGATTTTCTCAGCAATTGTGTGGTCTTGGTATATGTTAAGGTTTGTCTTTTGGGTGCTATTTGATCAATAGTATTTTGTATTCTTGAACCTTGTGTGAAAGTATTGTTAAATCTTTTTATATGTAAAAAAAGTTTTAAAAAGAATTAACAAAAAATAAATGAATTTATATTTGATATCTATATAAAAATGTATTAAAAAGCAAATAAATAACAATGATAAAGTTTATCTTGTTAGCCTTGTCCACATGATTATATCTTTGTCAAGCCCAAATTGTATGTAGGTTTGCTTTAATAGAAAAGAAATATAGGTCCTGAGGGAGTTCTTTAGTTTATATGTGTGGGAATTAGCAGTGCATGGCGAGGGTCGCACGTGGGTCACATGACTGGGTGTAGTTGATAGGTGAGCTTGAGTATTCGTCTTAGACAGCTACACACAATGGAAGGTTAGGTGTGTCTGAATGGGCCATAACTGGCAAAATGGGTAGGGAGGAGCTGGGCACAGCCCAACTTTTACTTGAAAAGGTTGTGTCCTCTATTCACACAAAGGGCCTTTAGACCCTGCATTGTCACTTTAGCCAGCTTGGAGCTAGAGCAGGGAAGGTCGGAAATTCCATGCACTTTAAAGACACTGTCCAGAAGCTTCTCCCACCTTCCACAACCAGGCTACCAGGGTATAACAGAAGGACCTCAGACACAAATACTTCATTACACGTCTGGGTCTGTGTATACTCTGCCAGAAAGAAGGACTGCTGTGCTGCTGGACTGCACTCTGCTTGACTCCTTCTTTGCTGTGCTGACCTGCTGCCTCCTTCCTGTGTGAGAAGGACTGGACCTCCATCTGTTGAACCCAGAGTGACTCCAAGCGCTTGCTGTCTGGCCTCCTTATCTGAAGCTTCAGGGACACAACAGGCTTCCAAGAACCTTGCATCTGCACCTGGACTCTCGTCTGTGAATCTAATCTGCCAACTGGTGCCATCCACAGTCTTGGACCCTTGTAAGCGGGTTTAAGGTGCTTACCAGCCTCTGTGGAACCGACTCATTTCCTCTGCTGCGCAGCACAACCCTGAGCAGAACCGGCCCATCTCCAGTATTAAGTGGATTGGACCAATCGCAAAGACCTGTATTGCCAATGCAGTCCATATCACTTTCAGAACTGCAGCAGCACGACACATCAGTGCAGGCCCTGGCATCCCTCATCAACTGCAGTGTCAACAACAATCCCAGTCTTCGCATTGCAGCCTTGTAGCTGTTCAGAACCGACGCATCGCCCGACAGGGCGCTGCAACTCCGCCAATGGTCTTGGCATCGCAAACCCCATCTATGGGAACTTCACTGCTGACGCAACAGACCCTTGCCCCTCAGCCTCGCCACATCTCGGAACCGGCGCACCGCTTCAGCTGCTCAACGTATCTTCAATGTAGATCAGCGCAATGCCCAGCAAACCAGGATTGAAGGTATATTTGTTCCGCTGGCCTAACTGGGTCTCTGTATCCGGCTTGCGCTCAGTAGTGGCTCACGTGAAGTTGTGACTTTGTACCAGTACGGCACAACCAGAAATCCACACTTGTCACTTTATGCCTCTTGGCGACATTTCCACTTAAAAACATAAAAATCAATATCTCCAGTTCTACTAATTGGATTTTTTTTTTAAAACCTTTATTTCAATCAAAGTTATACAATTGCAGACCTACAACCACAGGGGCCGGTAGTTAGCAATAAAAACCATAAATTGCATTGTTACACAGCTCTTTAGCCGACAACCCGAGGGCCCAGCAGTGATTGCGCACATCATTTTAGAAGATCCTGTGGTGGTAAGTAGGATAAATTAAAGGTTTCACGTTTTACATTTTATAAATAAACAATAAACACAAACAGAAAAACTATTGAGGCAATAAAACTATGCGGTAAGTGTCTGTCCCCGGGAGGGGGGGTAGTCACATCAGAAGGGATATATACAATTTAAGGAGATACGCTCTCGGGAGAGAGGGGGGGGGCTGGGAGTAGGCCAGCTCATCACAAACAGTATTATAACAAACGGGGAATGTACGGTCACGGGGACAGAGGTATGTCAGGGACGTTCTCAAGAGGGGGAGTGCAAATCTCCCCACGGTATGAGTTCCATTGGTGCCAAATCCTCCCCCACTTCTTGGGTCTTCCCCGAGAGACATATACAGTTTTTTCCCTGAACATGCACCAGTCCATGTTTTCTTTCCAGGCTGAAACCAGAGGTGCTCACTGAGATCCCCACAGTTGGGCTATGTCCCTTTTAGCTACCATATTGCCAAGGGTAACCCATTGAGTCTGCGCCACATTATAGTCATTCGGCTCCCACACATTCAACAAACAGCGTCTGGCCTCCGGCAACAACGAAACACCCGTTACCTCTTCCATAACGGCATGCACACGATTCTAAAACACCACAACATCCGGACATTCCCACATAATATGAAGGAAAGTAGCAAGCATACCGCACCCACACTTGCACAACCCGTCCACAGAATAACCCATACGCAGCAGGCGTGGACGCGTGATATAGACTCGGTGTAGGATCTTTAATTGCACCAGCCGGAGACGTGCCGGAATCGCGACCTCTTTAGGAGAAGATATCGCAGCCTGCCAATCTTCATCGTCCTACTCCAGTCCATCGCCGGTCCAAGCACCCTGAAGCTATATAAGCAAGTCTGATAGGTCGTTGATAAGTTTTGTATATATAAGAGAAATGGTACTGTCAGGGACGTGTCCGTCAAGCACTCTGTCTTCAAGAGGAGAAGACTCTGGAATAACTGTTCCGACTGGGAAAACCGACCCAAGCGCATGGTGGATCTGCATGTAGCATAAGTGCTCCCTATCACTTAGTGCGTATTCCAATTTGAGTTCGTCAAAAGTTTTGATTCTGTTCTTAACCCAGAGATCCCCAACCCTGCTAATACCGATAAGATCCCACTTCTTGAAACCTTTCGTCGCCCAGAGATTGCCCAGTTTCTCCGCAGCGTAGAGCGGGGTTGCTCTAGTCAATCTGTCCGACCACTCGTGGCAGCGGTTGCACTACCCCAAACCCGTACCGCGACCCCGGTGGGCCCAGTCAATTTCTTTCCCGCTGACCTGGCGTAAAGCGCCCTATTGTAGTTACCACCCGGCAACTGCCACTTATCCATTTCGAACGCGGGATTCATCACGGGGCCGAACATTGCGTGATTTATGGCACTCAATTGGGATGCCCAGTAATAACGTTTGATGTCAGGCAACGCAATGCCTCCGTCATACCAGGGCAAAATCAGCTTCGCCAATGCTATGCGAGGTCGCCCGCCCCATATTAGCTTCCTCTGTAGGCTCTCAATCTCGCCAAAGTAACTGGCAGGTACTAGATCAAGCGTGTTTAGGATGGCATACAGGAGTCGTGGAAGGGACATCATCTTGAAAAGAGCAGCCCTTCCCACTGGAGACAGCGGCAGGCCGCACCATGCCGTCACGTCAGATTTAAGCCGGAGAAGCGGAGGAAGCAAATTCCTCTCATATCGTGCAGCGGGGTCCAACGATATAAAGATCCCCAAATATTTGACTCCAACGTGCGAGATCGGTATCGGGCAGACGCGTGGCAAGGGGGGTAACTCTCCATTGAGCGAATAAATACAAGACTTAGCCCAATTAATTACCAGGACAGAGTTCCTCCCGAACGACCTCAGCACATCAAACAATACCCCATACGAGGTATAGCAAAATGTCGTCCGCGTTAAACGATATACGATCCTCAAAATCAGGAGACCACCTAATACCTTTAAGCGACAGTTCCCATCGAAGCCACGCAGCAAGGGGTTCTAAGGCAAGCGCGAAGAGCAATGGAGATAAAGGGCACCCCTGTCGCGTACCTCTCCCAAGAACAAAAGATTCCGAGACCCTGCAGTTGACCACCACCTGGGCCAGCGGTTTCTCATATAGGAGTCTAACCCAACCGATGAAACCGGGGCCAAAACCAAATTTCACAAGGGTCGCCCATAAATACGGGCATTCCACTGTGTCGAAGGCCATAGAGGCATCCAAGGAGACCAAGATGGCCGGCTTGCACAGCGACTCCGCCCTTGCCAATACGCCATGAAGACGAAGCAGGTTGAGCACGGTATTTCGATGGGGAATAAACCTGGACTGATCCGGTTGTATCAAGTCGCCGATCACCTTTATCAGCAGATTTGCCTAAAGTTTTGCCAAAATCTTGGGTTCAGCGTTCAAAAGTGATATCGGCCTATATGATGTACATTGGTCACGGGGTTTCCCGTCTTTATGAATAACAACAATCAACGCTAGTCTCTGATCCCGGGGAAGGGATCCGACATCTCGCGATTCTTGAAACATTTGACGAAGGTGTGGCGCCATTTTGTCGGGACACAACTTATACAGTTCGATCGGGATGCCATTCGGGCCCGTTGCTTTCCCAGAGCGAATGGAGCGGATAGCGAGCGCTATTTCATCGTTGGAAAAGTCCGCCTCCATAAGTTCTTTGTCCGAATCAGACAAGCTAGGCAATGCGATATCTTTAAGTAACAAGTGCAAATCCTCTTCCGGTCTGTCTGAAACTGGCGCATACACCTTCTGAAAGTGGTGAGCAAAGTCTCCAACTATCTCAACCGGATACACAACCCGCACTCCATCCTCTCTTTCAATAACAGGCACAACACGATTCAGTATATCCTTTTTATCCAACCAGGCAATCAATTTCCCGGCTTTGTCTCCGACATCATACAAACGCCCCTGTTGCTCACGACTCATTGCCTTGGCCGCATCAGTCACCAGAGCCCTACAGTCAGACTGTTTAAGGGCTAAAACATGCAGCCCCTCCTGTGTAACCCCAGATTGCAGTTTCTCCTCCAAATCAGTAATTTCATTCTCCAATCGTACCACCTCCTCATTCGTACTTTTCTTCGCACTAGCGATCAATGACAAGGTTTGACCACGGACCACCGTCTTGTAAGCCTCCCACAGTGAGATGGAGGAAGACACCGACCCCACATTTTCAGCAAAGTAGTAGTCCATACATTTAACCACCCCAGCTCTGGTTTTAGGATTGCGGAGGTGCCAGGGGTTGATCGGAGCCACTCGACCCTCTGCGCCCAGTTGTATATCAATAGTAAGCCAAAGTGGGGAGTGGTCCGAGATGGCCCTGGCCAGGTGTCGAATTTCTCTCACTGAGACCGCCTGCACCGCCGGCACTAGGATATAATCAAGCCTCGAAAGGCTCCCATGTGCGCCCGAATAGAAGGTATATTGTGCCTGTCCGGGGTGCAGCAGTCTCCAACAATCCACCAGACCCAGTGCGTCCAGGAAGTTACCCAACCAAGGTTGCGATTTCGCAAGATCCCTGGGGGGCTGCGGTCCTCCCTACCACAGACAACAAAGTTAAAATCACCACCCACAACCAGAATACCTTCGGGGAGACCCAACACCACTTTTCCCAAATCAGAGAACGTCGTGGACTGCAAACCTGGCGGGACATACACAGAAAGTATGGAGATTATCTTCCCCTCCCACCTGCCTGTGATAGCAGCATACCGACCCCTATCGTCTAGTACAGTGTCATCTATTTCCAGGGGGAGGGAGTTTTTGACAAGCATGCCAGCCCCCCTCGACCCAGTAGTGAATCCGGAGTGTGCCACCAAACGATAGCCCCGTCTATTCAATGCATGGCATGTGTTTCCTATCAGGTGTGTTTCCTGTAACAACACTACATCTGGGGAAAGACGTTTCAAATACTGCAATACTATCCCCCGCTTTATCCTGTCACCCAGACCGTTGACATTCCAACTCAGCACCCTCAGCCCCCTACCCCCATCCCAGAAATGAAGACAAAGCCCCCCCCCCCCACAAAGAAACAGGCACAAAAATCGAAGAATGCAGCATTGTGTAGCCTCGGAATAAAGAAAGAAAAAACAAAGTCCCCCGCACCGCCCCCAGAGAAATTCCCCAAAAACACCCCTCCATCCTGCACCCCTGCGTTAGACCAAAAAGCCACCCCAACTTGCAGTGTGCCTGTCGCCCCATTAGAAAACTAATCTACAAAAAGAGAAGAAACCCCCAGAGGAAGAAGAGTCCCGAATACCCACCGCCCCCGGGTAGTTACCAATATATTTACAAACACAAAAGAGTCATCGAACCACTGCTGCAAAGTCTATAGAGCACGCACGCCGGTCAGTGCTCACTCCTCCTGCTCCGCCGCGCCACCTTCAGCGCCCCTCGATTGTTCCGGGTGATCTCAATGCGGTGGCAAAGTATCGAGCCAGTCACTGACGACCTCAGGTCGATCAAAGAAGAACGCACGTTCCTTATATTCAATGCGTAATCGGGCAGGGAAGAGCATGGCATACTTCAGTCCCATGTCCCTAAGTCGCCGTTTCACCCCCATGAATCCCATCCGCTGTTTTTGTACAGCCTGCGCAAAATCCGGGTAGAAACCAATTGTTGCATTTCCGAATTTCGTGGGACCGTTGGCCTGCAACGCCTGTAGGATAGCGTCCCTGTCCCGAAAATTGAAAATCCTGGCTATGATGGGCCGCGGAGTGGCACCCGGTTTATGCTTCCCACCAGGGACTCTGTGAGCACGCTCCACTGCGAAAAAGTTACTGAGGCCCTTGGGGGCCAAATGGTTCAGTATGAGGTCCTCCACAAGGAGATCTGTCGATAGTTCAGTGGGCTTCGCCGGATCCCCGATGATACGCACATTGTTGCGCCTAGCCCGACTTTCGAAATCATCCAGCCGACGGGCGAACAAGTCATCAGAAGATCGAAGATTGCGAACTTCAGTCTGAAGATCGGATATGTCGGTCGTGAGACTGGCTGTCTTAATGTCTAGGGACTTGACCCGCTCGTTGGCCTTCGTAATATCAGTCCTGATTAAATTAACATCGATTGCCACCGTGTCAATCGTTGAAGCCAGTGTCTCGTACTGCTGGCCCATGGACGTCTTCATGCTTGCAATGGTGCCCATGACGTCCCTCAATGTCAGTTCTTCAGTCACGGGAGAGCCATCCCCAGTCTCGTCCAGAGCTTTACACCCACCACTGGGGGCTCCTTTTGGGCGGGTGAATCGGTCCATAGCGTTGGATTGGATGATACCCCCTCGGTGTGTGACCTTGGTGGTCCCCTTCTCACTTTCCGGCTTGCTCGCCATATTGAGCAACGAGCCCCGACGGGCCTTTGGGACCTGGTTTGAATGGCTCCTCGCAAAGCTGACTCGTAGGGTCCAGGGACAAGGGCCTGAAGGCAAGCGTACGGTCAGTGGTAGGCCACGGGCCAGCAGAGTCAACAGGCAGCTAGTCACAGCAGACAAAGACCAAAAGCGAAACCGAAAGTATTGCAGGGGCACTGGCCGATGTCCACTGGCCGTTGTTGTTCAATTGCCACCTGCGATGTAGGCCGCAAAGTTTTGAGGTGGAGTCACTCCGGTTCCCGGCGGCCAAATCGATTTCTGGAAAGAGCTTCTTTGTCAGCAGGGTGACATCTAGAAGAACCCGTCGTCTGTATCAGGATTTGTGGCAGGATAGATGCGGGAGGCGGCGAGGGTCTCGGGAGCCCTGTGCTCACGCGACCATCTTGGATGCGCGCTAAGCTCCTCCCCTACTAATTGGATTTTTGTCATTTTAGTCTTGTTCTATAATATTACAATCTACTCTATCTTTCCAACTCTGTTGTGGGCTCTTTTTGTTGTGTTTTTATTGTGTTATTGTTTGCAGTGTAACACAAATGCATTACATGTTGCCTATGAGTTAAGCCTAACTACTTTGTGACAAGCTACCCAAGGGTGAGCACAGGTTCATTTAGGGTTTGCTTGTGACTTCACCCTGAAAACAATTGTGGTTGCTGCTTGAGAAGGGTTACACACCCCTCAACCAGCATCCCGATTTCTTACACTGGTGGCAGCAGTGGGATGTGGACTTGTGTTTGTGCAGTGCCTTACAGTAATCTTGTGTTACACTAGCACCCTACATAAATAATCTAAGACCAACTTGAGTTGAAATTCTCCCCGATTGCCCTTTTTGAGTTTTTTCCAAAATATTCTCTCTTTTGTGCCTGAATCTGCCTCTTCAAGCATGGAGTTTGAGTGGCAAACATGGATTCTTACATAGAGGCCTAGGTAAAAGAGTTCTGTAAAGAGAGGGGACTTCCAACCAAGAGCACCACCAGAAAGGTGGAATTGCAAAAAGGCTCTGAGGACCAGGGCAGACGTCCACCAGTCACTTGCTACAGCAACTGAAAGAGATGAGGAGATACAGCCAAGGAGAAGATTTGAATCACAGTCCTGAGGGCCAATAGCCTGTTGAAGCGGATGACTTGACCCTTATCTTGGAGCTCCCTACCAGGGCAGGAAGCAGTGTATCTTCATGCAGCCAGTTCCCAGCTGAGGGGACAGATACGAGGGGGGAGAGAGAGTTCAGGCTGGAGATGGCCAGGCTCAGGGCAGAGGGGAAGAAGCTGGCTATGGAGGAGGAAGTAGCTTGGAGTGTTTGGCTCATGAAAGGAGCTTTAAGGAACTGGAACTGAAGCAAGGCAAGCAGATTTCAGTAGCACTGGTGGCAGCAACTCTACTGTGTCTGAAGGAGACCAAAAGACCAGCATTCCCAAGGATCTGGTGCCCTGGTATGTGGCAGGGGATAATATTGACAAGTGGCTTTCTGCTTACAAGGTAGCCCCGAAGGTTCACAAGATTCCAGAGGAGCATTGGGGGAATGGTCTGAGGAAGCATATGCCTACCATGGGGCAGGGGACACTTCTTACTTTAAAGGTAACCCCTAAATCAATGGTCTTTTGGACATATTCAACAAGACCTTGAAGGGCATGATAATGGGCCTACCTGAGCCTATGAGGTGTAGGTGAGACATCCTCCTTCCATGCCTTCTCTTTGCCTACAGGGGCGTGCCACAGAAGGGAGTGGGGTTTAGCCCTTTTGAACTCCTCTATTGCCACCCTCTTAGGTGCCCTCTTAGCCTTGTAAGAGAGGGGTGGGAGCGGGCTCCCAGGAACTTCCCTCAAGATGTGGCGAACTACATGCTGGACCTATGCAACCAGGTTCACCACTTCTGAAAGACAGCTAAAAGCAATTTTAAGGCCAGTCAAGAAGTTATGAAATGTGGGATGACCAGAAGGCCACTCTGGTATAGTTTCAAACTGGCCAGAAAGTGTGGTTTATGGAGACTGTGGAACCTAGAGCTCCCCAGGATCGCTGAACAGGTCCATATTAGGGGGTGGACGTTGCTCGCGGAGTTACCAAAAACTTCACCAAATTCCACAAGCAGGTGGAGTTGTACTGGCGGTTTACATTCAGTCTGGCTCGCACATAGGGTCTGGCAAAAATTCACGTCGACACTCGAACAAGGTTCCCCAGTTCCAAAGGCGTTATCTAAGTCTTGCCCTGCCCCTAACGATGAAAAGGTTTGACCAGTCCCATGGACCCTAGTTTAATGGCACCTACCTTGCTGTCAGCCCATGCTTAGCATCCTCACTCAGTTTGCAGCAGCAACAACGGGGCTCACAGACTAGCCCGGCACACCCAATCATGGCTCTGAACTGTGTCCTCCGTCCTGGCCTTTTAAAGAACGATTCCGAAAGGGGCTGTGGAGGCATAGCATCAGCAGGGCCATCAGTGGAGCTGCTTGTGCTAGGTCAGTGACAGGCCAGGTTGTGTAGGAATTGGAAGGATCTAGAGCACATACATGTCAGTGATGTCACAGGTCTTAATGGGAAAAAAATATGGTGCCAACAGTAGTTATAGTATTTGACAGTCCATAATTGGCTAATACGGGTTACTTTACTGCATACATGCCAACATTTCAGGACAGGGACGTGGGAGATTTAAAATAAAGAATCGGGAGAATGAAAGTTCCCCATTGACTTCTATTGTAGAAAATGCAATTTCAGGCGGGAGACAGCTAAAAAAAAAGTCATTTTCGGCTTGAAAAATCTGTAGTCTGAATCGGGTCTATTGGCATATGTGCTTTACTGCTACATTGTACATTTTGTTTATTGTACATTTCCACAACATTACAACCATTTGGGAACAAGAGTATAAAATGAATATGTACAAACAGCAGACGCTGTTCATTAAAGCCTATCATTCAGGCACTATGTGCATCTCCTGGCTTACAGGTCATGTTTAACAACTGATCTTCCACAAAAACTTTGAAGGTGCTGTTAGCCCACTTTGTTTAGGCCCTGCAACAGCCGTGAGACTTTATAAACGATTTCAATGTAAAATGTGTTCGCTACTAAAATAATAAAGTAATATAAGATGACACGTTTCAAAATACATCCATTATCTCCTTTTTGCCATGCACCGTGCAGCGTGCTAGCGATCGCTATCTGAGACTTGCACCGGCCCTGTTGCTCGCATTAAGATTAGTGTCTCATGTTACAGACATTTTTAATAGTTGGGAGCTTGGGGACTAGTATCTAAAGTTACACACATATGTAACAGAAGAGAGAGGTGTCTCTTGTTACATACATGTGCAATAGGAGAGAACATTGAACTTAAATTAGTGTCTCTCGTCACGTAAGTGTTTAAAAAAAGGGAGCATTGAGATAAGCGTCTCATGTTAAGTACATGTGCAATAGAAGGGTGGTCTGCAATTCCGTATCATTCTCTGGAAAGCAGCCCTTTGCCTGTATTCATTGCGTCACATCTCAGCACAGTCATATCAACATCATGTCCTAAAATATGACACAATCATGCAGTGCCCAAACCCAGCAGCTAACAACCGACATATATGCAGATAAACAAAAATGCCCAGAAAAGGGATTCGGAATGCCGAACCTCCAAATAGCACACCCAGTTACGCACGGATATGGCCCTTACAGAGAAGAGGTTGTAGATGATGTTCGAAGCAGAGGGTGGGCACAATGAACTTTCTTGCAAAAGCAGCACATATGTTACATCCCAAACAGAGCAAGTTAAACCTGACCTCAACTCAGGTGGATGTCCTCATATGCACAGGGGTGCAATAAATAGGGGTGGGCACCGTTAAACTCTGCTACATGGTCAGCTGAGTTTTTGTCAAACTCCGCACTATAAGCGAGATGGGAAAGCTCCACATACTCCGCTGCCCACCCCAAGTCCATATGAGGGGAAGGAGTGGAAGGGGGAGTACACCTACTTGTCAGATATTTGCGGTTTTGTAATCCTCGAGTCTGACTCCACTTTGTTCTGTGCCACCATTTTGTGTTGCCCTCACGTAGGCCTGTGAAGGTAGCCTGGCGAACAAAGTGGCCTGGCCTTCTTAGTTCATGTATACATCAACTAGGTTTCTTTTTGACTCTGAAATGAACTGTAAGAAACTGACCTCTTCACCTGAAACTGACCTCGCAAAGCCAATTTCCCTGATCGGTCTTTGTCTGAGATTGCCAATCAATGTTCAGGACATCGTTAACTTTTAGTTTCCTTGCACATGCCTTATCTTGTTCAGCATCTGTTACTGTTTCTAAATTACATGGGTTATGCTTTCAATTATAGGTTTGTCCGGCTTGTGGAGATTGAATTTGGGACATTCCTAATAATTAACTTTTGGGTTGGGATACTGTAAACTAAGTTTTTGATATGTGATACTTTGTTTGAAAATGTACCTTATTGGCTAGACGTTTGTGCAGTGGGTGTACATTTATAATGTGAATATTGGGTATATAAGGAGACGTCTCGCCTTAGTAAAATGAGCAGTCTCCTTAGAATTTACACCGTGATGTATTTCTGTCCCCCTGTCAAGCCGGTTTCCGTCCCCTGCACTCTACAGAGAAAGTGGTCATCTCAGTAATGGACAAACTGCGCGAAGGTATCAACATCAACCTTCCGCAAGCCTTGATCCTCCTAGACTTGTCCGCCGCTTTTGACACGGTGGACCACTCCATCCTCTTCAACCGTGTGAGGGCGGCGGGCATAGAGGGCTTGGCCTTTTCATGGCTTGAATCCTTTCTCGCTGGCAGAGCTCAAGCGGTCCACCTAGCTGGCTTCACCGCGGCCTCCCGCAAGGTAGAGTGTGGGGTCCCCCAGGGGTCATCACTTTCCCCCCTTTTGTTTAACCTATACATCTTCCCCCCTCATTTTTATGTTACAGCAGCTGGAGGTCACCGTGTTTAACTACGCAGATGACCTCCAGCTAATCTTCAACCTGTCCCACTCATCTTCATCTGCCCAGAACGTCCAGACAGTAATGACGTTCATCCAAGACTGGATGAACTGCAACCACCTCAAACTCAACCCGGACAAGACCGAGCTGGTCCTGAACGGAGGTGGTTGCAGTCCATGGTCCCCCTCTTTCTGGCCCCCTTCCCTTGGTGCTCCCCCCACTCCCTGTACCCAAAGTAAAAACCCTTGGGATCCTCCTTAACCCTCAACTCACTGTTCATTCACAAGTTGGTTCTGTGGTTTCCTCTTGTTTTTTTTCCCTCAGAATAATCAGGAAAGTTTCTCGTTTTTTTTCTCCCTCTGCTTTAAAAATAATCATGCTGGCCATGGTACTGTCTCGTATAGACTATGGCAACATAGTCTATAATGGGGCCCCTGCCTACTTGATCCACCGCTTGCAACTGGTACAGAATCAGGCTGCCCGCCTGATCCATGGCCTACCCAAATACCACCGGGCCACCCCACTACTCAAAGCCTTACATTGGCTCCCCGTGAAAGAGCGTGCCCTCTTCAAACTTGGCTGCTTCACTTACCAGGCCAGATCGGGCACTGCTCCCGAATTCATCTGCTCTGCCATCAAGCCCTACCTCCCAGGCAGAGAACTTCGCTCCACTCATTTGGCCCTCCTAACCATCCCCCGTTTTAAAAAACAGAAGGCGGGTGGAGCGAGATTCGCTGTCCTGGCTCCAGCCTTTTGGAACTCCCTCCCTGTTACCCTGCGTACCTCACCTTCTTACCTCCAGTTTCGGAAGGATCTCAAAACCTTCCTCTTCACGCAAGCCTACTCTACCTAAATTCCCTTTGCTGCTGCCGTCCACTGTTTCACCACTAGCGCCATGAAACCGCTGGGGAAACGAGCGCTGTATAAATGTTTTTAAATTCAAATTAAATTCAAATTCAATTTCTAGGATCATTGTTACTAGCTGCAGCTAATAAACGTGGTCTCTGATGCCAGCCAGAAGTATTCCGTGTCTCTGTATACCAAGACAGGTGAACTCGAAGATCTTAGGCGTGCCCCTGACGCCACTGGGTTAAACCCCGGGTCTTCATATTAAGACATAGAGAAACCCCTTAAGGATGCTCCATGTGAACCACCTCAAACTGCACTTTGAGAGGTCCGAAGTGAGCATCCTCCTGAAGACAGATGAGGGAGTGAAAGAGGAGAGCAAGCCTTCTGTCTGCCCAGGAACACATTGGGTCAGTGATGAATGTCAACTTCTTCCCTACACTGACCGCGGAAAAATAGAGTGACTTATCATTTATTGGGGTAGTTCGCCTCTCTGTTCTCCCTCACCCTCATAACTGTGTGTCTACCTGTTGAAAATAAGATTTACAAGTTCACAGACTAGATCAGGGCCAGTATTGAGAACCTCTTGAAGAGTGTGGTGTTAGTTGTGATTGAGCCTTCCGACAGTCCCTTTTACAGCCTTGTGGAGCTGGTACCCTAGGTTGCCCCACAGGCACCACTCCTAACTTATGTTCTGTGTGGACTACAGGGGCATTCAATTCTGTCACAAAGACTGATGGACACCCCATCCCGAGCTGATGAGCTCATAGATAGGCTGGGTGTTACCAAATTTCTCAGTACTAGTGATTTGACATAGGGGTACTGGCATTTTGCCCTGACTGACACAGCAAAAGAGATGTCTGCATTCTTGACCTCTGAGGGCCACTTCCAGTTTAAGGTGATACCCTTTGGCTTAAAGAATGCCCCTGCCACCTTTCAGAGTTTGGTCAAAAGAGTTGTGACTGGGAAGGAGGCATTCTGGGCCGCATACCTGGATAACATATTTCTCTACAGCTCCAACTGGGTCGAACACCTGTACTACCCCACGGAGGTGCTTCGGGCCCTGCAGCAGGCAGGCCTGACTATCAAAGCCAATAAGTGCCACATATGGAAGGGTCCATAGTTTATCTGGGCCACATGGTGGGCGGAGGCAAGGTGCAGCTACTCCAGGCCACAATTGAGTTTATCCTAGACTTGCACCCCTTAAAACACAAATGGAGTTGAGGGCCTTTTTTGAAATTCCAGATATCTAGAGTTGGCGCTTTATGCCTCTAAAATCTTTAAACGTCAATATCTCCGGTTCTACTAATTGTATTTTTGTCTTTTTTTTTCAATTAAAATCTACTGTATTCTTACAACTCTGTTGTTACCTCTTTTTGTTTGTCTCTTTTCACTGTGTTACAGTTTGAAGTGTGGCACAAATATTTTACACATTGTCTTTGAGTTAAGCATGATCGCTCAATACCAAGCTACCCGAGGGTGAGCACAAGTTCATTTAGGGTTTGTTTGTGACTTCACCCTGAGTAGAATTATGGTTGCTGCTTCAGAAGGGATACATCCCCCCTCAACTAGTAACCTAATGTCTTACAACATCTCAAAATGCCAGTGGGCTATGGATGATCACCAATACTCAACCAAGTCAATGCTGTGCATTTTGTCAGGCAGCTGACTGTGCCATTTGGCTGCTCAGAATTTCAGGGCAATAGATTATGTTGCCTGTATTGATTCCCGTTTAGGCTCAGGAATTATGACACAGCTGAATTTGTCCTTTTCTAAAAAACAGCACTGCTATTCCAAAATGTGAAAAACAATGAAATCTAAAGCACCAATCAGAAAATAAATTTCTGTCAACTAAAGCACCAGTGTCAGGCCAGGAACTAATGTGTCCATGGATGTACATCACCACACTCATGGTAGAAGTCATTTTATACAATGCCTAAGCCATCACTGCAATGAAAGCGTCCACAATGGCCTGGATTTTACATTTCTATTGGGAGTCATGCCAGAATCTATGTTACCTAGATTTGTTCAGCATCATTGTTATTGCCCGGGAGCAAACCACTGTGGCTCTTGTTTCCTCGAGGTTGGATTATTGCAATGCACTGTATGTGGGCGTAAACAAGAGCCTTGTTCATCGCCTACAGATAGTGCAGAATACCATCTCACTAGGCTTTCTTCTGTATCTTTGGCCAGGAAAAACCTTCACTGGCTGCCCATCCAGTCTAGGATCTCTTTCAAGCTCCTTTGCCTCGCCCCTGGGGCTATGTATGGCTCTGGTTCAGAGGGCATTAGGTCCCTCCTCCATCCTTATTCCCCCAGTAGAGCCCTCCGCTCATCAAATAAAAATCTCCTTCAAGTCCCTAGATTTGCAAAAGCAGGATGGGGAGGTAGAGTGATTTCCACTTTGGTACCTAAGCTCTGGAACTCCCTCCCCCCAGAACTGGTAGGACAACCCTCTCTGGCGCTTTTTCGCAAAGCATTGAAAACCTGGTTCTTTCTAGAGGCTTACTCGTAGACTTGCACCATGCGAATTTAGACTATCTGATCTGTTTTTCGCCTTGATGCCTTTGGGTTAAGTTGCGCGGTATAAGTCATTCCTCACTCACTCACTCATTGTTATGGCAGAATCCACATAGCTCGTATATCAACAGCTTCATTGTCTTGCTAGAAACTAAACTGCTTTGTTATGCAAAGCCACAGATCAGTGCAAGTACCACTGAAAACCTGCTAGTTGTGCATATTTACTCCCTGCTTATTTCTTTACTCAGGCCTCTAACCACAAGGGGGTGAGCTGGAACATGGACCGAAGAGCTGAAGCTGGCTTTACTTGGAGCAACAATAATCGTCCACCCATGACTACGCCAAAGAATAAATGCTTATTCCGCTCTACAGACATATAAGTACCACATTGGAAGAATGAATGGCAGCCATATGTTTTCGCTCCTGTCAGAATGTAGAGCAGGATTTGTGCTCCAGTCTCTCTCTCTGGCCACCCATGAACGAACTCATCTATGCATACGTGCATGCACAGCAGCAGCATTTCAGTTACCTGTAAAAGCGTACTGCTTTCAGTCACATCACAAGTGGGCCTCCAAAGCAGGAGTAGGCACTGGATGGGTACGTAAAACGTTTGTAGGCCCTAAGTTTTAGGATTTGCTTGGATGAGTACACTTGGACACCAGCTAATGGTTGAAGACCTGGGGGCAGCATTTGGGGGTCAAGACACACTCCAGCAGAGCCCAGCAGCAGGGTTCAGGTCCAATAAGAAGTTGTTAATGCTGAAAATGCAGGAAAAGGGTCTCTTGAAGCTTCTTGTGTCCCTGTAGCCCTGACAGCTGGTCAGTCTTATGACCCTGGGATTCCACTTTTTTGTTGGGGATACTAGAGGGACAGCAGGTCCAGTCTTCAGGGCTCTTCGCAGGTCACAGAGAGCAGGTCCAGTCCTCTTAAGTTCTACGTTGGGTCCAGAAGTGATCTTAGGAGGTTACTGCGGATGTCACTTCTATGCATCGTGCCAGCCTGTGGGTCGTGGAAACTCATGGCCACTCCCTAGCCAATGGGGTAAACGTTTCCACATGTGACCCAACTCAAGTTTACAGCACTTCCTGTGTGTTTTACTGCAAATAATCTCGCAGTGCCCATCTTAGCTAAAAACCAACATGGCAGAACCTTTTTTTCCCTTGCCCACCTTAGAGGTGTGACCAGGTTGATGAGCACCCCTGTGGTCACGCAAACCTACTGGTACTGAGGGCAGCTCTCTCCCACTTGGTCTGGTGCCTGAAGGGGTGGGCAGGCCCAGGTGTTAGCTTCATATGCCTGCACCAGGGTAGACCACTTTGAAGGTAATTAAGCCCCAATGGCCTGCCTGTCTGAGAAACAGAACACCTCCTCACACCCAAAGACTTTGTCTCAGCTCTGGGAGCAAGTTCATTAAGGGGGCCATCCAGCCATCCAGCACCAAGGTAACAGTTGGAAGCTCATGGAATGGGCTTCTAGAGGCCTTAGGCAAATAGCAGGTGTTGGAAATGGTCCTTTTTGCAGGGTTATCCCTAAACGTTTTGGTTCTTCCTCCTTTATTTTTCCTGACCCGTGGTTGTTGGCAATAGGACTCTGGGCACTTCACCACTGCGGATCAATGCTAAAGTGCATATACTCTTTGTATACATTGTTATTGTGATTGGTTATCCATGATTGGCATATTTGTGTTACCAGGAAGTCACTAAAGTGCACTGAGTGTGCCACGGCTGGTGATTCAAATGCTACTATTGGGCCTGCAGCACTGATTGTGCCACCCACATGAGTAGCCCTAAAATGGTGTCTCAGGCCTGCCACCGCAGTGCCTGTGTGCAGTTGCTAACTGCCATGCTGCCCTGACCAATGTCCCCACTGGCCAGGCCTAACCCTTCCTTTTCTGTACACATTGAACACCCCTATAGAAGGCCCTGGGTACCCCCCCTGGGCAGGGTGCGATGTATATGAAAGGTGGAGCATGTACTAGTGGGTGTGACATGCTCTGGTAGTGAATTACAGCCATTTTCGCTGTTCACTATTGAGAGGGCTATCCTGCCCATAGGTTATTATGGGGAATGCTGTGTATAATGTTTACCTGCAAATCTTCCTATAGGAGCAAGATGGAAAATTGAAGTCTGGTATCCCTGAACTCAGAATTAAATACCACATCTTTTAGGAAGGATGGCTTTTAAACCCTGTGTTTGAAAGCGACCGTTTTGGAAAGTGGCTGCTTTATTGTCTCACCTTTCTGTGTGCCTTTGGCTGTTTGTCAATTGACTGGTTTGTGAGTGACAGAGCTGGGGGATTCCAGGAGACAGAATGAGTCCGCCAGTGGTGAATAGAGAGATCTGCATCTAGATGGAAGGGAAGAGTTGCATCTGGGACCTGAATAGGCCTGTGCCTGCCCCCCACTGTGCTGGCTCCACCCCCTGTGGTAGGTCTGATGTCTATGCCCTGCACTGTGAAAGGAGAGAAGGAATCATGTCAACAAAGTGCTCCAGGGCTGTGCTTTCCCTTCACAATGCTGGCTCCACATCCCGTGGGGCGTCTCATGTTTCTGCTCAGCACTGTGAAAGGAAAGGAGAGGCCAGGAAAACAAAGTGCACAGGGAACACCCAGAACTGGTTCAGACCGGGCTCAGAGCCCTCCTGCACAAAGGGAACAAAGACTCTTAGGGGTATAAGTACAGGACCCCAGACTACAGAAAATGAGATCATCCTGGAATCAAGAAGGAACCTCTGCCAAGGAGAAAGCTGGAAGACTGAAGAAGGAAAACTGTGCTGCTGTTTTGCTTGACTGACCTGCAGTTGCTTTACTGCCAAGGAGAGGGGAAGAACTTTGCGTTGTGCTCTGTCCCCTTGCTTGAAGGAATCTCCAAGGGCCTGAAGAAGAGCTGGCTCCCTGTTAAGAAGTCCCAGGAACAAAAAGACTTCACCCCCAGCTTCCCTGAACTCTGCTGAGAGAGTTCTGTCCTTCCTATAGTGCTTGGGCCAGTTGTGGTGCCTCTGGAAGTGGTACCTGTGTTGGGAAGCTGGAAACCATGATTTTAAGGACTTTCTGCAAATGTTAACGCTTCGCTCGCTTGCGGAGCACATCCTTGTCAGTGTGAGGAAATTCCGCCCGCTACGAAGGCCAAGATCGCAGCGCCTGTTGCCGCTGCCAGAGTCGTCGCATCCTTCATTTGCGGGATGCACCAGTCCGGTGCGGGAAGATTACCATTGCTGCGAGTATTGTCGCAGAGCCTGTCGTCACTGTGTGAGATCGTCGCACCGCCTGCTTGCGGACCACATCACATCTCGGCGAGAGTCATCGTAGAGCCATTGCTTCGAGGGGCTGCGAGAGGAGAAGATCGACGCTGAGCCGGGCATTGTCGCCACACCGGAGATTGTTGCCGCCCTGAAGATCTTCGCATCATACCTTTTGCGAGCCGCTTCCACCAAAACCTGCGTACCAGCATCCACACAAAGTATCGCATCCCTCCCCATACAGACCGGAGTCACCGCAACACGCCCGCTAGGTCCAGCAGAGTTGTCGCATCGCCTCCCCAGGGTCTCAGGAGTGACGCATCGCTTGCTTTTCAAGGCTGCTGCTTTCACTCTGAACTTTTGTCGAATTTAAAGGTACTGTTGGCTAAAACGTGACGCAACTGTGGATTATTTTAACGCAACCTTAAGAATTCATTTGAAACCATATTCTTGAACTGTGTATGTTGGATTTTTGTCATTTTGGTCTTGTGTAGTTTAGATTAAAATACCTTTATTTTTTATAAAACTGTTGTTTAGTCAGTTTGTGGTGTTTTTACTGTGTTACTGTGAGAGTTGGTACAAATACTTAGAGCATTGCCTTTGATAAGCCCAACTGCTCCTGCCAAGCTACCAAGAGGGTGAGAAGGGGTTATCTAAAGAGTGCATCCTTCTTACCCTGACTAGAAGCAAGGGTCCCTATTTGGACAGTGGAACCTACCTCTGCCAACTAGAGACCCCCAGTTCTAACAGCAGGCAACTCAAGTACCTATTCTACAATAGTTCTTACAACCCTGACTTTACCAATGTATTGGGCCTGTAATAAATAATTTCAAAAGTCTAAATATGAACTCTGTAGATGTTTCCCAAGTGGAGATAGCAAATATTAAATACAATATTGTATTCCCATGTTTTTATATGAAACACCTACCCCTGCTACAGAGAAAAATGCGCCGAGGGCTCTTTTACTGTAAAGACAGGTTTAACATTAAACATTTACATACCCTACTTTTAAACACCCTGCATCGTGCCTTATGGGTATGTAAGGCCAACTTAGGGGTGACTTATTAATATTTAAAAGGAGGGTTTAGGCCTCTCATTCGGACACGTCGAATCTGCAGTTCAAACCTGCACAACCAGTCTACTGCAGTCATGTTTACACTACCACTACAGTGGATGGCACAACGAGTGCTGCAGTCCACTTGTGACATTTAACTTATAGGCTACAGAGCACACTGTGGTACTATATACTAGGGACTTCTAGGGAAGTTAAAATTGCAAATCTGGGTATGCCAATTTCATCATGTTTGAACGTAGGGCACAGCCACTTTACCCCTGGTCAGCAGATGTAAAGTGCACAGGGTTCTACAGCCGGCAAACCCACAAGTCAAGGCAAAAATGTTGGGTGTAAGGAAATCCTCTTTTTCCGTAATCACCCCCAAAATTTTGGACGGATGCTGCTGGTTTTTCAACTTTGGGAGTGCACCAAGGTCTGCCAACCAGACCTCAGTGTAAGTATTATAACTCATCACAAAATGTATGCAGATTGGCTACCCCAATAAGCTGACTTGCTTATAAATCCCGAGCATATGGTAGCAAGGATACCCAGGGCATGTAAGTTAGAGTGTCCACCAAGAGCTGCAACACTGATGGTGCCACCCAGCATGGGACAGAGTACAAAATGGATCCCAGCCTGCCACTGTAGCCTGGAAGAGCAGTTCTAAAACAGCTGGTTAGACTTTGCCATTTAAACCAATAGCAAAGCCCCCACTTCCCTTAACAATATATGTAAGTCTTCCCTAAGGAAGACCTATTGAGCCTTAAGGCAGGGAGCTGTATTTTATTAAGTAGGACATATAAGATGATACGTCCTAACAGAAAAACTCCCAAATTATAGTTTTTGCTGTGGAAAGGTTTGTAGTCCCATTGACTAATAGAGAGTTACCGGCTGGCAACACAGATTGGCTAACTTCTGATTGGGACTACTAAAGTTGGTACTTCAAAGTATCAAACTAATTGTGGCATTATAGCTGACTTGATGCCCAGGTCAAACTTAATAATATATTCCAAACAGTGGTTCTTGAGCAATAAAATCAAAAGAAGGAACAAATCAACCCGGAAAATTAAAAGAAAAAAAGCCTATGAGTGTCACAATGTCACAATAAACATTACGTAAATCAGTACTCAAAAATATATTTAATGTAATTAAATGAAATCAAGGGCACTCAAACAGCTACACTCACAATTACTACATACAAAAAGCATAAACGTATAAAATCAAGAAACAGTGGAGGAGAAAAACAAATCGATATATACACAATAAATAAATGATGTGATCTCTGATTTATGCCATGTACAATGCGGCAACGGCGTTTCAACCCAAAATTTCTTTGAGGGTCATCATCAGGACAGATTAGTTTCAGGAGCGAAAAATGACCACTTGATTAATTTTCTACAAAAGATATATTAACAGTGACATTTTCAAGTGACACAGCAGTAAGCATAGCTAGGCTTGACACCGAATAAGGCTAGATTGGGGGGACCCCCTCTGATACGAATCTGGGACAGGGAAAAGAGGGGTATGAAAAAAACACAAGCTGAATATTTCCATCGGTGACCTACACACTTTATACTATTGACTTAGTTCATATGCATCTCATCAAATTAATCAACATTAAGAAAGCAATAGTGACCAATCAACTCTTCTCATAATTGTTTAATATTTCATTTTTTTTTTCTTATTTCTTTTTAAACATTATTAAATTCATATTATCAAAAAGGTATTTTCATTTCTTTTACAGTTATTCATCTTCATGATTCCATATTCATACAATACAATATATTACAATCAAAAACCTACAAAATTTATGAATGGATTATACCAAAAAACATTTCCTCTGTGAAAGATGTTTTTCTGCAATTATCCCTGGAAAAGAATAAATACATATAATCAAATTACAACCCCACAAATACACACATTCTCACCACAGCTACATTCATACTCCATCTGTACATAGTTGAGAAATATCTGGCAAGACAATGCTCCTGCCAGCAAAAAGATGCAGGCAGGAGCATTGTCTTGCCAGAAAGATCATTAGAAAAGTAGAATAGATAATAGAACCCCATTCGATATAGAACCGATTCCAATGTGAAGATTTAAAAATTATTTGAACGAGAGAGAGAAAATATGGAAAATTAGAAAAATTGGAAAATTAGAAAAATTCAGAACCTTGGCGGTCTTTCTACATGCAGAGCAAATCTTCACCTGTTGTACCAATTGTAATCCAACAGGGAACCTATAGATTAATGAGGTATAGCAAATAAAAGCGTCAGAAGCTGCTAATTAGCGGACTGAAAACGTAATGCAAATCTAATAGAGTTAATAATTAAAGAAGCACTTTAACGAAAACCCCAAGAAAATATCCATACCTGGCAGAAGGCAGAGTAGCCATACAATAGGCAAAACTTCTGATTAAGAACTTTTACAGAAGGTGTCCAATTTGGTCATCTAACAATTGTGTGGACAATTCCTAAGGAGCAGAAAATTCAAATTTCATAAACTGAAAAAAGAGACCAACGGAGAATTAAGACTGACAACAGCTGGCTCCCGACTCGAGGTGCTTCAGCATGGCACTATTAGTTAAATAATCAAATAGCTGAAAGTCGAAAAGGCGTAACCATCTTTAACTAAGTTATAAATAGCAGCCCACGGTTAAAGGTACATAGGGGGCTTATATCACTATAAATAAACCCAGGTCAATGCTATAGAACTTGCGTGTTAGAAAATGCGATGTGGTATATATACACAGCCCTTAATCGATGTAACACAGTGGGCGTTCAACCAACATTATTTAGGAAGCACTCGGTGAACAGCCCAGTGTGTGCATTGCATCATAAGGACCTCAGCTTCAAATGTGAAAGCATCCATATACCCATCCTAGTGTCAGAAAATATTAAAAACTGCTTAGGTTCCCAGTGCTCTCCCAGGTCTCAATACGGCTCAGTGATTATAAATTAAACTCACGAGGCACCTAGATAGATAAGGCGACCCCGACATTAATCCGGCCCCGGTTCACTATCCTAAACGGTGTAGAGTTACAAATTCCAAAACAATGGGAGGCTACCCATAATCTAGAATAAGACCCCCCGGCTCGATTTACCAGAAAATGGTGGTGTACTTACTTTATGGGAAATAGTCCAGCGATCGCGTGTTGCACCAAAAAAACGCCAGCATTAAAACACTGATCACACGCCTGGCTTATAAGCCTGCCCAATAACATTCATGAAAAGAGGACTGACCAGCGACTCGGCTCGCAAACAATTATACTAATCTCAAAAGTAAAGTCAAGAACACTCTTACTAATAAAGGTAAGCAATGGAATATTATTAAAAGATAGGGATTAGAAACCTATCGCAAGAAAAATAAAGAGGATTAAAAAATTCAAAAATGCCGATCACGGCGACCATCTTGGGGCAGTCAAAGTTTTTTAAAAGAAAGAGAACAAAAGGAGAAAACAGACTCCCAGCACCATTTCACCTAAATTCCATTGGAAGTCAAATTTCAAAATAATAAAGGGCATAAACATATACTTTACATCTAATTAGTCACACAAATAATCATTTAACCACTGCCAAACAAAATTATTTGGTTGACATAGATGATCAAATCATCTTAACTCTATCAAACAGAGGTTTTATTCCTCACACATCTCATTTAAAACCTAAATGACAGGTTACATATTGGGTAATCTAATTCCCTACAAAATATCCGTGCACATACAAAAACTACATTTCTCATGAAAACCTTCAATCCACAAATTAAAAACATTATTTAGACTCAATAACAGGCTAAGATGTCTTCGTAAAATTATCCAAACATATAGAATATCGTTTTCTTTAAAAACCATTGTTATAGACATTGTTAGCAGTAATAAATTACTAACATTTACATGGATAAGTATGGCATGTACTCCAAAATCTATATTCTTCTTTGTGGTTTACCTAACCAGAGGTGCAAACCCTCTACTCTGATGACACAATCCTCAAGTGTCAGCTCCAATACTGCAACTGAGCCCAATAGATGGTATGAGCAGATTTTTCTCAGTTCAACAATGGAAAAGATGTTAAGTGTACAAAACAGATGACAATCATAAAACAATACTCAAAAGGCGGGCTCAAATGGAAAAGCACAAACATGCATTCCTCAACGACAGAGGACATAATCATGAGACAATGATCAAAAGAAAAGCTCTAATGGAAAAGCACAGCCGTGCATTCCTCAAGAATATTCAATCCATGGTTAATACTGTCACATCGAAAAATCCACCTACATTCAGCTTGATCCAGTATTCATGTAAGATCTCTGTCCCTGCTGTGACACTTAATCTGTTTGATGACCTGCCACCGCAGGTCAGATGGAGCATGATTGTGTTCAATGAAATGGGAGACCAAAGGAGCAAGTTCATTTCTGCATCGAATGCGACTTTTGTGTTGGGAAAAGTCTGTTTTTAACCCGCTGGGTAGTTTGGTCGATGTAGATTACACCACATGGGCACCAAATTGCATATACCACATTTTATGAATTGCAATTTGTATGGTCTTTCAAATCAATTTTCACATTCCCATGCACAAACTGTTTTGTGTTATTAGTTGAATCACACATCAAACAGTTTCCACATCGATAGCGGCCCACTCAAACTTTATGTCGCTTTTAAGAAAAGGCAGCTTTTAGAAAGTTGTCCCTCTGTTGCCCAGATCATCCGGTGGCCTTTCACAATTGCTGGCTATCAGTCTGCCTTTTGCCATCCTGGGGAGTAGTGTGAACGACTCTCGTGCTCAGGAACAATAGAGGTTGGCCACAGAGTGAGGTGTTACCTCCTCCTTGCAGTAGGCCAAACAGAGTCTTAAAAAGGTGAGCTTCACAGGGAAATGCACCTTTGGCGGACAAATGGTGATCACACTCATGTAGTACTACCCGTTAATTCAGGTAGACAGGCTGGCAGTGGGGACCAAGAAGGGAGACCAGTTGCCAGTCTCTAGGGAGAGCTACCAAGCTCTTAACATCCAAGGAAGGGTTCAGACACCTTGAGAGTGGGGCGAACAGTGCACTCTGGGATTGCTACATGCCACACATAGCCAGAAGCATTCATAGGGCAGGAGAGATCCTGGTAGCCTATCTGCACTTTCTGGGCATAAATATGGTACCCCTGGCACCATGAACCTCAGATCACATCAGAATTGGAGAGAGGACTGAAGGACTGCCCTGCTGACCTCTGGACCTGGCAAGAAGAAGGACTGCACCAACCGCTGTACTACACATGCTGCACCTTTGGCTGGCAGAGAGATGATTGTGCCTGTGGTGCCTGGCTCAAAGAAGAGTTGCTTCTGAGCCCTAGACTGAAGATGTAATTCCAAGGATCTGTATGCTGACCACCTACTGCAGCAGCAGGGCCATAAAAACTGAAGTAGCCCATTCTGGGCAGTCAGCAGCCACTTGCAAGGAATTGCCTCTGACAGTTGAGTGCAGCCAAGAAAACATTCACTCTGAACTCAAAAGTTGCACCAGGAGAATCATCAGAGTGTGGATTGGTCATTAAAGACAGACGCTAGCCCTCGTCAAAGGATTTAGCTAGACCCGCTGTGTCGGTAGCACAGGTGCAGTTGGCCTTTTACTAGCTCAAGAGGGCCGAGGGGGAGTTTGACGCCTGTAGCCAATGTTGCTCCACCTCACAAGTGGACTGAGGAATAACCCCAGGAGGAACCCCATTGATCGAACAGCACCCACTGTATCTTTCAGCATCCTGCATCAGGAACACTCCATCGAAGTGTATGGCAAAGTTCATGTAAAGTTTAGAACAGGATTTAAGACTACTTTAGTGACCAGGTGACTGTCCAAATACTCCTCATTGGCCCCACCTTTCCTTCTCCCGGCCGGAATTGGCTGCCCAACTCAGGCCACAGTAGCCAAACTCAACTGTTTCCAATGCTTGTTTGCACTATAGATAAAAAAGCTGAGATTACATTTTCTTTAAAATACCTATATTTTCCCTCGGGTTGATTATGCTCATCTCTGTGTCTAAAAATGTATTGAAAAATAATCTAATTTTATAAATTGTCAGATTTCTTTCGCATTGCATGACTTTATTATTTAATTTTTAGGTGCCTCTAAATGCCTAACAAGAGTTCCTTTGTTTAAGCTGTATTGCTTGAAGCGACAGCTACCCAGGATTGACCTAGGGATTTTACAAATGAACCTGACTTTACCTAAGATGGTTTTGCGTGTTTTACATGCTAAGGATGCACAACCACACCATATAATACCCCACAATCCTCACATTGAGTGGCACATGCAAAAGATGTTCATTTCCAAAGCATAGTTACATGCATTACCAAACTTTATGGGACAGCCCCTACTCTTCCACACACCTATCCAATAAGCATTATGTACCAGTCCATATTGAATGTGAGGTAGAGCCGCCACATGTCAACAGCATCTGGGGTTATATGTCTCAATCCACTCTTTTCAGGGCCCTACACTGCTGCTGTAAAAGATATTTATGAATCGCAAGTGGCTTTGCCAGATAAGGCAGTGAATGGCAACTGTAACTAGATGAGGCTAACATATTGAACCTGCCTTTAAATGTTGCCCCAGGCTTGTTTTTCTTTTGAAGGGAGTTTTTTTGGGGACCCATATAGTTTGTGACTCAGGCCCCACAAAGGCTACAGTCAAGACTGACACCAGGTTCCCACCTCAGTCGAGGATGAGTCACCCCATTTTGATACCCATTCTCAGCAGGCAACTGACAACTTTAACTTAGCCTGGGTCCTCTGATGGATGTGCACATTTCTAACTTACCTAATTCTAAACAATTGAATTTTAGCATGCACCTTGACACAAGAACACAGGGGCATATTTATGAAGGAGTCTGCATCGTACTCAACTTAGTACAAGCATGACGCAAACCCAAAATGCGATTTATTAAGCCACGTAAGGAAACCTTTCATGCCTGCGTGCCTTCATAAATTTGGAGTAAAGCAATGCATTGTAAATTGCTGTGTCATGTTACTCTGCCCTGGGAAGGCGTTCCATGGGCATTGCGTGGGTGTTCCATGCAACTTTCATGGTTTATGACGCATTCCCAGATTTAAAATAAAAAAAAAGTGGTAGACCTAGGAATGCACCAAAAAGATACGCCTTCACAGGGGAGGCATAACAAAGAGAAATATCTTTAATTCTCCCTCGTTACTTCCTCATTCGAGGTGTGCTGCATTGTGCAGCACACAAAGAGAGGAATATGCCTCTCAGGATTGTTATCGTGCAGGAAGATGCCCTTTCCCATCCAAAACAATACTGCATGCAACGCAGGTACCCCTGCACCAAAGGTGCCTGCGTTGGTGCTAGGCAGCCAAAACTGCGCCAGCAGAGGTACAAAGGCAAGAACATGGTGCATTCCTACCCTTTCCCTTTAATACAGCGCAGTGACTTGCTGTGCTGAGTTTCATTACTTTGCCATAAATATGGCCCACAGTTCAGAAGAGAATATTTGCCTGGCACCTTCCCATAAGGTCCTTTGTTTTGGGGCAGCTCTAAAGAGTGTGCAGAAAGGTACTTGCTTTCCCACATTTGCTACTGGTAACCATTTGAAAAGGGTAGTCAGATAATGTACTTACATCCCATATTTGTATCAGAAACAGAAGATATTTCTTCCAGTTTATTGGAGTTGGAGTGTACACGATAATCTATATAGTACAGGCTGAGTGTGTAACAAGGTATATTATTGCACAATTTTTTTGTAAACAATTGTGATTGATTTTAGATAGAAAATACAGTGTCCAAGCGACATGAGACATACACAGCATGAAAAAAGAAATTCGATGCAATCATTCGTTCCCATCGCCCCTTAAAAAATCTGAGGAAAAAAACATTATAGCTTAACTCTGGGATTAACCTATTACTATCAGTATCCCATATTATATAGCATTAACAATCTAGACTTCACATCAGGCTACACGTGCCACTTAATAAGGCTATACATTCACTTATCTTACAGATTTATTGTTACCTCTCCATCTAATTGGCCATCTGTTGTCTTTTATGTCTTAAGGGGAATGCTTCAATAAGTGGCCCACCTTGTCCAGATTTTGGTGTTTTTCTGTGGGCAACCTCGGGTAATGAAAGCGGGAAGTTACAAGTCCATTATGCCCTCCGTGCCCACTTTCCATTTGATACTCGGGTTGCTTGATGTTTGCTAATGGGACGCCTAGAAATAGAAGATGTCTTTTATATTTATTTCCACCTACGTCATCCATACAGTGCAGAAGTGTGAGTTTAGGGGATCTCAATAGTCCCCATGCCGGCACTTCAGATAGACGGGGCAATACCCCCGGCCAGAAATGATCTAGTGCAGGGCATGTCCAGATCGTACGCAAGAAGGTTCCTTCCTCCGAGTGACACCGGAGGCAATGCAGCGAGGCAATTAATCCTGCCCTCCAGAGACTGATTCTGGTATAATGTACCCTATGCAGATATGTGAACTGGATAAAGCGAAGTAGGGTGGAGATTGCTGCCTCTCGTGGTAATTTCATTGCCTCTGCCCAATCATGGTCACCAATCAGGCCCACATCTGCACCCATGTGGCTCTTAGGTTATCCATGGTTGTGGGGCTACTCGTAACTAAAGTTCGATAGATCTCAGATACTTTATGCTTCCCTGAGTCTCCTATGAGGAGTTTGCCCTCTAATAGGCTGAATTCTGGTATATTTGTTAAGTCCTTGATGTACAGATGAAGGGCATGCAACAGTTGTAAGTATTTGTAAAATTGAGAGTGATGCATGGAGAAGTCTCTTTGGAGGTTCCCAAATGATATTGTGGCTGTCCCTCTTATGACTTCGTCCAGAGTTGAAATACCTATGTGATCCAGCCATTGAACCCCTGAATACTTGCGGAATTGATTCCGCCACAGCAGAGTTTCCGTTGTTAATCGACCCCACCAGCCAATTTGACGTAGGGTAGGGTTTGTTGCAAGGTCATTTTTGGCCGCCATAAGTGTGGCAGGATATGCTCAGATGTGAGTCCCTTGCTCACTTTGCCACTGGATTCAAGCAAGCCGGGCTGAAGACGGCGGGAATGCCAGAAACTGGTCCTCGGAAGTTTGTTTCCGGTCCAGGGAAGACATGGCTTGGCAGTTCTGGCTGGACTGTTCCCATGAGGCACAGGGTCAGACTGATTTGCATATAGCCATGTCTGAACTGGGGTGGCAGAGTGGGCTAAAGAACGGTGATGGATTAAACCCAGATCTTGTGACTGGGTGTGAGTGTTTGATTGATTCAGATGCTCCGTCCATCACCACCCTCTTTTTTACTGCTTTTTGGTCGCTCTGTGTGGAATGAAGCCTGCCTGATCTGGATTGATCAGGTCTCGAAAGTATGGTATCGGTCTATTCGCTAAAACCTTGGTAAGTATCTTAGTTTCAATATTTAGGGGACAAATTGGCCGGTAGGATCTACATTACTCTGGTGAACGTCCCAGTTTCAGGAAGACTACAATTTCGGAAAAGTCTCCAGACTGGGGTTAAGCATGTATTTTCAATTGCTTCATTTAGGGTTGCGAGGTATCGAGGACCCAGTATTGTTGCATACATTTTTAGGAATTCGCTAGGGAATCCATTGGGTCCTGGGGATTTACCTGATGCCATTTCTGCAGCAGCTGAGGTTACTTCCTCCAGCGTAATGTGCATTTCTAAGGAGTCTCGCTCAGTTGTGGTTAACGCACTGCGTACTATGTCCCAAAAGAAATCCTCTATTTGACATTCAGATAAGACTTTTGCTTGGTGAAGAGGGCTTGATAGAAGTCTGCAAAGGATTGCGCTATATGTGTTGGATTGGTGATCACCTCGCCTGTGTGTGATGTATTAATGGGTATCGGAACTAATTTTAGGGTGGTTTGGCGTAGTCTATATAGGAGTTTCCCAGACTTATCCCCCATTAGTATATTCTACTTTGTGTAGCTTGCCATATGAGTTTAGCCTCATTGAGGTGGATGCTTTGATACCTTCTCAGTAGTCTTCCTAATTGTTGATGGGAGCTAACGGCATTACACTCTCGTACCTGCAGCTCAGTTTGTATGATCTGGGCTTTGTGTTGTATTAAGGTCTGCTGTTTCTGGCATTTCTCTGCGATATTACGACTAATAATGAAGCTCTGAATGGTTGGCTTCATGTCTTCCCATGAGGTAGCGATGGATCCTGCTGTCGCCTCGTTTAATAGAAAGTATTCTAACAGGGCTTGATGTAATTATTGCACTATTTTGATGAGGTGAGGGGGGACAGATCCTTTAGCAGTCTCTGCCAGACCTATGCTGGTGCTTAATGGGGGTGAAAGGGAACACAGTGGGTGCGGGAATACACAATGGGAAAAACATTATGCACTTACCTTACGTTGGGTTCTGCGTCTCTGCTCCTTGCTCCTGCTGTCCTCGTGGGACAGGAAGCCAGGCTCCCCTGAAAAGTCACAATGCTGCAATGCAACGTTGTGATTGGTTTTGGAGGTCCTTTTTCAATGCTCAACCAGGGAATGGGGCCTGGGCTTGCTCTCCACACAGGATGTAATGCAGCATACATGGAGGATTGGGAAAGTGCTCATGACTGGTTTGGGCAGCCCGAGAGGGCTGATCAAACAGTCATTGCGCTCTCAGGATAGGGCAAACCAATCCTCCCCAGCCCCTCTCTGTGAGCTGAGCAGTCCCCCCACCACCCACCCTCCTGTAAAGAAATAAAATGATAACTCAAAGTTATTATCATTTTATATTTCCTTAACTTTACACTGCTCAAAAGCAGTGGGGGGACACTGTGTGCTTCTGGATGGCATAATTAACCCAATGCTTCACGTTTTCTTATTATTCGTCTGGAATTAATGCAATGGAGCCCAACTGTTCAACTATTCAGGATTCACTCTGGTTGTACTAGGCTGGCAACCCTCCCTCCCCCTTAATGTCCTGATGAAGACCCGCAATGGCCACTCAATAGTGCTTATATTGGGTTGAAACGTCAACACGACTTCACGGTCCAGTTCAAGGCTCTGCGAGGTGAAATTAAATTTGGATTAGCAGCAGAGTCATTGCCCTCAGTCTGGCCTTCCCTTCCCTTGTACACATTTTAATCACGTTGTACATAATACGCACTCAACTGTATCACTGAGCACCTATGTTACTTGATCACCCTTCACCTTAAAACTTCACTTTTTTAACAGCTCTCTGTTTAAAATATGGGTAACTGATAAATGATGCAATTTATATAAAATACCCGATTACCCATCTAACTGTTCTCTTTCTTGTGTTCCTGTAGGATGAAGCCGCAGCGGCACGAATGCTATTGCATGGCTGTTTTGTTGACTTAAAGGCCGCTTTTGACCTCGTACCCAGATGCCAACTAAGGCTCAAACTGCGGTAATGGGGGATTCCACCAGCGCTTTTACAAGCCATAATCGAGCTACACACTAATACATGGATCCGTATAAAACTTGGAGACGGATCCTAAATCTCCAGAAAAATACAAACATCACGTGGAGTAAAACAAGGTTGTGTGCTGGGGCACCTTCTTTTTTTAATCTCTTCATTTCTGACTTGTCGGAGTCACTCGATGTAGTCAACTCTCATCCTCCAAAACTCACCGGAGTAAGAGTCAGCAATTTATTGTATGCGGATGACATAAAAGTATTGATAGGGCTGCTTCATATAAGTATCTGGGGTTCCACATGGACAGAAGGGGACAGAGATGAGGTAGAAGCCAAAGCTTTCACAATCCAGGTGGCATTTAAGAACCTCGCAAGGCAGTTGTCTGGTCCAAGCCTGACCCCTCTCATAAGTGCCATGAAGGCAAAAACCCTCAATTACCTCACCCCAGGTTCAAACACGACTTGAGTTTGGTCTCCAACATCACTGAGCGGTAGGGGCTGGAGCATTCATCAGGTTGTGTAACAGAGAAGGAAGCTTAGAGAGTTTTTTGTGGCAGGAAATTTCAGCCTGTCACCTTGTGAGATCGTACCAGTGTTAGTTACAAGAATCTTTAAAACTCCTTGAAGCAGAAGAAATCTGGAGCTCCAATCCATCACAGCAGGCGCTTAAAACCTACATCAAAAGAAACGTCCGCTTGTTGTCCTTCCATTCGGACAGAGCCCAACTGGCACAACGTAACCATGCCTGGTCAAACGCATCAGGGATTGTGGCACCTCATATGTCATGCACCTACTCAGTGATGTGGAAGAAAAAGATTTTTGGCCCTCAGAATGGGCGAATGGCCGTTTTTGTATCACTTGCCAGGTTGGCGGTGCACAAACACCAACATAACGTGCAGGGGGTGTGGGAGCAGCAAGGAACAATCGAGCATATGGTATGTCTTTGCCCTGCACTTCTTAATGATTGAAAGATTCTGCTAAAGGGCGAAGGGAACAAACTCGGCATTCACACTTGTCGACAAGCTATCCTTGCATCTATGAATACGGACAATCCACTGCTTAATATACGGTTCACCAAGTTGGTCACTAGAGCAGTAAAAATACTTCTAAACTGCAAGAGCCAGCAAGCTAATAACTGTTAATCCATGACGGGGAGACCTAAGACCAATGGTGTTTTGTCGATCTATTTACTTAACTGTACTATTTGACAGCAGTCGAATACAGCACTTTGCACATTGTTTACTTATTGTCCTCCATCTTGTGTGACCCTGGAACCTTTAATTATTATATGTAGAGGTTCTACTTATTGCAAATAGAATTGCACTATTACCGGCTTAGTAATTAGCTTTTTAATAAAGACTAATGTCTTGTCCCATGGCCTTAGTCGATGCCAAA
The DNA here is from genome assembly GCF_964263255.1 of Lissotriton vulgaris. Lineage (NCBI taxonomy): Eukaryota > Metazoa > Chordata > Amphibia > Caudata > Salamandridae > Lissotriton > Lissotriton vulgaris. The sequence goes on from NC_141694.1 coordinate 319,337,328, forward strand.
ACTAGAATGGATCACCACGGCTCTCAACTGTTTCTTAACTGTTTCTTAAAAAGGGCCAATTGTCTAGATAAAGTTTACATTTTAAAAGCATGAACAAATATAGATTATTAGGTTTTTAAACAATTATTTATTGTTGAACTTCATATCCTTCTATTATTTACCATTGGCTTGCTACGGTATTGATGTATTAAATCGCCACATTAAGGCGGATTTTAAAAAAGCATGAGAAAATAACGTAAGCAATGACACAGGAGTTTAGTTAATGTTTGTTTACTACCCTGGGTGTAAATATTTTAGCAATTGTTCGTTTTTTATTGATGCACACCCATTATTGTAATGATTTTCACTAAGCAAACAAAGTATAAAGAAGACTGTGAAAATATGTTGAAACTCAAGGCTGTGACTCCGGCCATTATAGATGTATAGCCTCTCCTAAAGAGCGCAATGTACTTACACTTTCCGTGTCATGCAGTGTGTTTCTGTGGTTTGCACCCACATCACAAGACTTCCATGCCATGATGAAATATTTCATTGTAGAGTTGTAATGCAAGATGTTTTGGAGGCACCCCTGAACCCTGCATTATTCAAAGCACATGCAAAACTTTAATCAAAAAACCCCTATTTTTGATCTGGAATTTTTTTTAAACGATTTCATACCCAATTCATGTGAAGTTAAGATGGATGGATATTTCCAGATACAGTAGGGCCATTGTTGTGAAGCGCAGCCCTTTCTATTGCTACACATGAACTTTCTGAATATTCCAAAGAACCTCAGCATTTGTTGCAAAATATGGAATGATAGTTCATTATTCATTGGGTAGATCAAGTTCAACCCTAAGTCTACAGAGAGGACAAATTGATCCTCAGATTGTCCCCACTATGAAGATTCATGGACATCCACTGGCATCCACTGGCATTCTGTAAACAATTGAATAATTTTACACTAACAGCTGCTTTATCCAAAGTAACCAGGCCACAAAGAAACATTCCCGCTCTATTCTCTGCAAATCTTATTGTACCTTACTGCAGACTTAAAATCCTTACACCATGACTTCTTAAACTAAAAATATGCCACTAGTACTACCTGCCTTGCAAAGACTCAGATCTGTGCGCTGGGAAGGGGCGAAGCACGTGTTGGCTGCATACTTATTGTGTTTACACAGACTCAGAACTGTAGGCTAAAGAAATGTGTTGATAAAATTATGATCTTGCTTCTGAATAATCATTTTTATATCTGTATATCTGTATAAAAGCTCAACTGACATCTGTAAAGTAACCGTGCCTATTTTAGGCTACAATGAATAAGTGTGTAGCATACCTAGGTTTATTGACAGTTTATAAGCGGAGAGGGTCCTAACTCACAGGATATATATGCTAACGCATACCAACCAACTGTTCAACCTCCAGCTTTTCTTTAATGGTCCTCAAGTAATCAATACAGATACTGATAGACACCCATATTATAGTGATATTCACTGGCCTTCTGTTGGATCCACAGCTGTAGCCAACAAAGAAAATAAAAAGGCCAGGCTGATATCAGCCATAGGACACGTGACATAGAATTTGGGAGTCTTGAAAGCTACTGGGGTGAAAACCTCTGATGCTGCCCCTGCCGAGCAAAAATTATTTAGCATCAAGAAATGTCCGAAAAAGCATATTTAAAATTGTTTACTTCATACCAAGAGAAAAGTTGGCTTGGTTACCTGAGTGTCTGTTGGACTGGTGGTTGCCCACGAATGGTCTGCCAATCTTGGTTGACTATCAACAGGAATACCATCTCCCCATCACTAGAGTTTTAGAATTACCTTGCAGCATCACCAAATTCCCAAAAGACTTGAAGAAGCACGCCTAGCAGCTGTGCACCCAGCCCTTTAAGCCATCATGACAACAAAGAGTTATGAGTCCATCCCATGAAGTCTCTCGAAGAGATAAGCAGAAAAGCTCCGATAAACCCAGTCACTGTCTTAAGGTTAATGTGCCCAAACATGGAAGATAGAGCTGGAATATAGCACCAATTTTTGTGCTAAGGATGATGCTATCCTTCGAATCCTCTGATTTGGTGACAGTGACTGAGAAAAATACTAGGTAATTAGAGCCTTTACACCTCTTACCAGAACATTGTGTATTCAAATCTCTAAAAAGTTGAATTTTAAAGAGGACAAAGTGAACACTTCTAAATAGTCCCCTCCCACATTCTCCTGAGAAAATAATTGGTGGCTGCGAAACCATCTTCAAGCTCTGTCTGTACTCCACTCGCGTTAGAGATCAAATCAGTCCGACAAACATGCAACCTTAACACATTGTTCCTGCTGTGGCCACTTACCCTGCTTTGATTTCTGGAGATGCCTTCCATGAACATTTTATTCAACTCACTCCTCTTTCAATAAGGGCTCTCATTGAGCTGATCTACAAAGGTGTACCTTGCTTCGGATACCTGTGACCCAGCTCCTGCTCAGAAACTTTGGACCCGTTGAGCCTGCAGGTTGCAGGTAAAATTGAATCCGGGCCATTCGGCCTGGGTGAATTTGCTGGCTCGATAGCACATCAGCGCTGGAACACTTTTGACTTCAGAACAGAGTCAGAGCGTACTCTTGAGACTTTGACTTCTATTGGGGCCTACCCTGTATGTTGTCAATAATGAATGGTGAATCACCACCATCACTAGAGCAAGGAGGAAGCGGGACAGGGAATCATCAAACAAATACTAGAGCCCAGACCTCAAGGGCATTATGTAGATGTTTATGAACATCGTATTTTTCCTTTCTGTTGTTAGTAGACATATACTTCTCTATTTTCATAAAAGTGAGTATTTGGCTGAACAGTGATTTCTTGCTCCCGCTGTGCGCATTTTGAGTTGTGAGCCTATGTTCTCTCTCCTGTATCCACCCTCCCGTCCCCTTTCCCTCCAGGAGTCTTGCAATGCTGGGGGGACACAATTAGTGAGAGTCAAGTGCAGATGGAGTACTTGGCCCAGTTGCTTAGAATCCATAGTAGATTGAGCTCAGGATATCAGAAGTAACAAGCTTCAACCCCCACAGTTGAGGCGCATGAACCCCTGTTTGTCCCTATGGCCCTCTAAAAGGGGTTCTAACAATGTCAATCTAGCATTGCCACAAACATACCTGTTGCATATAATGGGAAGAAGAAGCAGATCTCCTTCCTTTCCTTACAACGGAAATATTTGTCTGTTTCCCAGAGGTAGTCACGTCCGCCTGGTAGTGACTGTGGCAGCAATTAACAGATAATTTAGTTTGAAGCAAAGAAATACTGTCAAAGCAATGCAGTCACGTTCTAAAATGTACCGACTCGCTAAACCTGTGCTGTCTGGAAACATGTGGAAAGCCAGCCAAAACATTTCATCACTGTCAAGCAGACCTTTTGCTGAGGTTTACTGGTCTGCGGCACTTCATGATATATGACAATTATCACAATGATGCCACATTTCATTTATAACGAGTACCAAATGTATCAAGTGCAGAATAATGGAAAATAGAAGACTAAAACTTCGTCTACCACAGCGAGTTTAGCATTTATTTTACACATCTAATTATATCGAGGAGAACATTATTTAGGAGGAGGTCAAAATGAATTTCTGCCTTATAGCGCCAAGAAACCGCTCGGTGTATGTCGCGCTCTACAAATACTTTAAACTTAAACTTAAACTTAGAGGGGGGGGGCAAAAGGCTACCCGAAAACACTTGAACAAGCTAGACACTGGCTTCAGAAAAAAACATGACATTCATATTTCCATTGTGCAATGTCATCTTTTAGGGCTCCTACAAGCAAACCCCCCCCCACAATTAAAAAAAAAAAAAAGAATGACTACTTTTACTAAAGTCTGTAACAGAAGAAACCTTTTCATTCCTAATCAGTTTATTACCTCACAAGTGGGTTTACAAAGAAATAAACCCTCTTTATGCAGTGGATAAGAACATACAAGTCTTGTCCCTCTTAGACTAACTATAACTGGTTGACAAGAGAAGCCAATCTCTGTTGACTATAACACAGGTACAGAGAATTAATAGTAGAGGCAATTTTTAAACTCGGATTAAATAAGCCCTGCGCCATATCCCTCTGACAACACTATCTTAATCCAATGGTTTATCTACCTCTACGCATGACAAATCATCATAGAAAAATAATTAATTATGAGTTGTAATCATTTATGTAAAAAAAAAAAAGAACGGGCAAGGCAGAATAAAATATACAGGATGCAACAGAAAATATAATAATGAAAATAATTATTTGCGATCCAAGTTATTTCAGCACATCCGCAGTTCAATGTAAAAGTATTTAAACAAAGTTGGTTCCCAAGGTTCCAAAAACACAGAAAAAAACATAACATTAACGCAAAAAGTATTTTGAGATTTCTTCTGGAATGAAACCAAGAAGACCCACACAGTATGATCAGTAATGGTAGTTGTAAAGCAGACAGCTGTACACTTACGAAAAAGCTGCATTTTGATTCTCTCCCGGTCGGTGGATATCTACCAAGGAATAGTGGCGGCTGGTGAAGTGTTAACGTGCAGGGGCGTCAAATTGCTATTTTTATTCCATGTGTGATTAATAGTACAGGAGACTAGTCTCATCACAGCATCACGCCATATATCACTACACTCTTACCGTAACAGTTACCTATGGAGATCACAGAGCTCTAATAAAGGACTAGAACGTTCACTAAGCTACCAGAATCGACCTGCACCAGAAGGCATGCTGCTGGAGAAGACAGTTTCTTATCTTGGTTGCTACAAGTTCCTGAAGTAAATTAGTCCCTCAAACATTCCTTTCTATGTGTTGGTATTATATACTTAGTGTTCCCAAACTGTGAAAATCATATGGTCTACAGCAGTTTTCACTACTCTTTATATTAGCACCCTCTTCTAATTTGCAATGTTAATTGTTTTAAAATATATTTTATTTATCTTTGAATGTAGTGGCTATCGGAATGGAGTAGGTATGCAGATAGCTGTTTATAGACAACAGATATATATTTTAAATAGGTTTTATCATTTTCTTAGATTTAAGTCACAACAAAAATGATTTAGTGTCCAATCACACAGAGAGTTGTAACTACTGACAAGAAGTGAGAAAAGGAAAATAAAACGTACAAACAGCAACTCTTTAAGTCAACAACTGCACTATTTCTACATAATGGTGTCCATGATTGCCTCACTTTGTCATGACATTACAGTGTTGGCACCCTAGTTCTTCATTAGAACTCTGGGATAACACTACTGCATATCACTGGATGTCAATTGAAAGACTTAACAGAAGGACAGCTGCTGGTGTTGGAAGTGCATATTTCACTCATAATGCAAGACTGTTTTTTTTTACATGGATGAGACCGATATTTGAGAATATACAAAAAAAGTGTCATCATTTTACTTTCTAGAGAACTAACCATATGCTCTTAGACAAAATAAACCATGTTATGATGTTCATTTACTGCAGTCTAATTTATAGAAAATCTTTCAGTTCTACAACTTTGATTCCAGCAACATGGCACTCAGGAATGCCTCGAATATGTAATGAAAATGGACAGTTGATGTTCTAGTTGTTCAGTAGAACATTGTGCTGAAGCTGTAGTAGAACACTGGGGAATCATCCGGCAGACTTCTGCTGGTAATTGTGAATTTATGGAAAGTGTTCTTCTCTGCGATTCTGGAGCACCTTTCATAAATATGATCAGTAAATCATGACAGAAAACTGTTCCCTCTAAAACGCAGTTCATCAAATCAAAGGATCAGCATTTTTCACAGGTAAAATCACCTTAAAACTCATCACAATACCTAAAAATAGTATGAGACCACAACCATGATTTATATTGTCACTAAAATATGCTATCACCTAGTTAAAAAAAACAACAACAACAAATCAGGTATGCTTCTTGTAACTTTCTACCTAAATAGTTCCATGAAAAAAACGGCATCTAGGAAACAATTTTCTGAATTTCACATTTAAGTAGTTATGGATTGGGGTGAACTGCTTCAGGACCCTCTGACTACACAGTGGTCTTTAACTAAATGGTATGCCCTCCCACTTGGATAATATTGTTTAAGTAGTTTTAAGATAAAGGAATTTGAATATCTGGAAGAAGGAAGTTACTCGTTAAGCATATTGCCTTAAAGCGAGTCATCTTTGATTGAAGGGAAGTGAATAAGAAAACACTCCAGCTCGTTAGGCATAGATAAAAAAATGAAACCTGAATAGTGGAGATTAATGCTGCCATTAATAAAAGACTGTTCATGGGCACAATTTTGTTAATAAATCATTTGATTATTAAAACTAGGAGAAACATGCACGAGCTATAGAGATACTTAGTTGCTGCATTTTTAAACCTGTAGCATAACTATATAATTGCACAAATAAAAAATTTGATGCAGCACTGGGTGAGAATCACAACGGTATGGCAAATGTGAAAGGCTCTTCAATATGTTGCAAAACACTACGAGAATAAAACTATCAAACTCCCTCCACTCCTCAAAACCTGTTAAACTAGTTATACATTGCCTCAGATTAAAGCGACCTCTGATGTAGGCACTCTTATGTACCCTAATTACTTGTAAAATGTTACCCAAACTGTATTTTCTCCTACCAGTGAAGACCAATCCATCAAAGGGAAACAATGCTTCGAAGTGTGGGGTGTCAACAGAAGCACAACATATATATCAGCAACAGCTGTTATCGACACACATTCCTTAACCCCTTCACTGCCGCGGCTATTCCGCCGCAATGCTAAGGGGGCAGGGCGGCCGCGCGGCGGCCGCATGCTGGTGACGGAACCGCTCCGTCACCAGCGTCGGTGGCGCTGTGCTTATGACGGAGCGGTTCCGTCATGGCCCGCCCCGCTCAATGGAATGCTCAGCGCAGGCGCGGAATTCGCGCTGCGCAGGTGCTCCGAGCGGGCCATGACGGAACCGCTCCGTCATCAGCACAGCGCCACCGCAGCTGATGACGGAGCGGTTCCGTCATCAGCAGACAAGGGGTTTAAAAACAATCTTCTCTAGATGTTTCTTATTTAAATCTAAATGTTACGCATATTGTAGGACTCATTTTCAGAAAAAAATCATGTGTGTTATTTATTTAGAGCAAAGAGGTGGATTTGTAAAAAAATAAAATATTTTCATGAAAGCCACTGATGCATTTTTAAAGGAAGGTGCGTAAAACACCCCCTTATTGTTATCTAGGTTGTACTTTAACTGTCTGCTTACCTGTTGTACATTTGCCTCAGACATTTAGGTCTTATCACCTCCTTCTGATGCAGAAAGAAAGTATGTATGTATGTACATCGTATTTCTATAGCGCAAACCTAGCCAAAAGGCAGCAGTGCACTGTACATGGTGAAAGACCAGCTTAAGTTTGGCGAGTAATAGGAGAGGAAGCTGAGTTGTGGACAGATAATGCATTGTGATTATTATTATTAAAATACATGACTAAGATGACAAAATGGAGGATAATAAATAATGGTAAAAAATATATGACAACATTCTCAAAATTGGTCATTATTTGATTTTCGATATACCCTAAAAAGTACTCTTTAGATACTAGCCATACCATTGCGGTTTTATTTGAAGAAAGGCTTGCCTTGCTGTAAACGAATTGAGCCCTTCTACTTCGAGAGAGTGAAAGAGTAAAACAATGTTGGGTAGAAAGAACTGTAAAGCTTGTGTTGATAAGCGAGACCCTCTTCTTAAACTTGAGTCAGTGTTTAAATCTTGTGAAAGACTTCAAATACAGTTACCACACAGAGGTAGATTATAAATAATATTATGTGATAAAGTAAATGCATTTATCGAAATATGTATGAAACTTACAGAAATAAGTATGGAACTCTAAAGTAAAGCTATCCTCAGAGGGCTTGATACAGAAGGTTAAGCTATGTTAGACATCTTTATATAGCACACTTATTTCCAATGGTATTGCCTGGCAACAGTGATAACCATATACCAGGTACAATAAAGTGATGAAAGAAAAAGTCAAAATACTATTCAAATATGTATATAACAAAGCACAAAAATGCTATGTTATTATTATTTGATTTGTGTGAATCTCTTATGAGAATTGTTAGAAATGGGGGTCTCTAGTTGGCAGCGGCATGCACCTTGCCAAGTAGCTACCCTTCTTTCTAGTCTGGATAACCCCTGCTCATCCCCTTGGTAGCTTGGCATGAGCAGGCAGATTTTTTTCAGAGGCAATAAGTAAAGCATTTGCACATCCACACACAGTAACAAAGTGAAAGCACTACAAATGGACACCTCACCAGTTTAGAAAAATAACCCATCTTTACCTTAACCAAAAAAGACAAAAACGAAAAAAGTCCAACATATTTAAATCAAGATCTTACTTTTAAAGGTTTAAAACAGTTCAGTCCATATAAAACTATGGGTGTGTCACTTTTTGTGCCAAGTACCTGTGATGCATCAAAATCACAAGACGAAAATAGGCGCAGGGGGGGGTGAGGGGCCAAAAAGCACAGCAATGCGTCGGTTCCTTACATTGTAGGGAAGGTGATGTGTTTATTCCTTACTTGCAGGAGAGGTGAGGCATCGGTTTCTTGCTTCAAGGGAGGAGATATGTTGGTACCTTACTGAGAGAGGAGGTGATGCATTGATTCTCCAGACACGCGGCCTTGGTTCCTTACGGAAGCCCATCGCCGATGTCGACTTGGGGGACAGGTGTGATGCGTGGAAAATCTGGGAACCGCTGGAATCAATGCAGCAACAGTGAAACAGGTACTGTGTCGATTCTTCCAGCTGCGAGCAGGTGATGCGTAGATTTCTTCAGCTGCACAGCAGGGCCTACATCGGAGTTGCAGGCCCTCAGACGTCAGAGACACAGTGCTCCGGATTCGGGCTGCGCAGTTCTTCTAGCCGCTGACAGGCGTTGTGATCTTTTCTGCCTCACCGTTGCAATGCGTTGGTTCTTAAGCTTCTCTTGCAGCAGAAGCCACCTCCAAGGGCCCAGATCTGGATAGCCATCCTTGGCAGGTCAGAACTCCCAGCAGAGGAATTCAAAGGCTGCAAGTGAAGCCTCTGATGGCCATGAGACTTCTTAACAGGAGGCAAGCACATACAAGCCCTTGCAGAATCTTCTCAAGCAGGATGCAAAAGTCCAGTCCTTAGTCTCTCCAAGACAGAAGCAGCAACTGCAGACCAACCCAGCAAAGCAAAAACATCAAAGAGGCAGTACTCCTGACAGCTCTCCAGCTTTTCCTCTTGGCAGAGTCTCCTCTTGATCCATAAGTGTTCTAACAATGTGGGGCTAGACATCCAATACGTTTACCCCTTTTGGCCTTTGAAGTAGGCATGTTTCAAAGGATAGTCTTGTAGTGCACAGATCATCCTTTGCCGTGTTCTGGCTACAGACACACTACAGGGGGTTGGTGACAGCATAGTGAGAGGATAGACACAGCCCTATTCACGTGTCGGTGACAACTCCTCCCACCACTCTAGCTCAGGACGGTCCATCAGCCTTGTGATGGGCATCAGGATATGCAGGGCACACCTCAGCTCCCTTTATGTGACTGTCTAGAGTGAATGCACAAACTGCCCCACTGTCTGTCTAAATCAGATGTTGATTAAATAGGCAGGCAGAGGCACAGGATGGTAAAGCAAGAACATTAGCACCTTCTAAAGGTTCAAACACACAAATTGAAATCACCTTCACAGAAAGACGTGTTTTATATCCTCAGTTCAGAGAACCAAAACTCAAAATCTTTATTGAAAGTTACACTTGAAAGATGTTACCAGGTAGCTCCAATGCTAACTTATGGGAGAGCTAGTCTTAGCCATAGCGGAAAACGAATTTGGCAATATTTCACTATGAGCACATCTAAAACACACCAGTACATGTCCTACCTTTGACATACATTTCACCCTGCTCATTGAGATACCTTGGGCCTACCTTAGGGTTGTCTTTCATGTAGAGAAAGAGAAGGTTTGGGCCTGGCAAGTGGGTGCACTCGCCAGGTCGACATAGCAATTTAAAACTTCATTTGCAGACACTGCAATGGCAAGCCTGAAACTGGTTTACAGGCCTACTCTTGTGGGTGGCACAAACAGTTCTGCAGACCCAATAGTAGCATTTGGTTTACAGGCTTGGGCAGAAACATTGCACTTTACTAGCGTTTTACCCGTAAATCAAGTATGCCAATCATGGACAACCAATCATAATCACAATTTACACGTAGAGCATATGCACTTTAGCACTGATCAGCAGTGGTAAAGTGCCCAGAGTACAAATGGCTGCAAAAACAAAGTCCAGCATACAGTCAAAAATACTTGGAGGTAGGGGAAAAAAAGATAGGGGAAACCACACCAAGGACGCCAGGTCTAACAAGAATGATTTGTCATATTTTCAGTCATACTGAGTGGCCATTATAAATATGATTTGTGTGAATCTTTTCTGGGAAGCTGGTCCAGATTTCCATAAACGGACTTAAAAACAGTAATTATAGGGCATTTGAATTCCTAATGCTCTCATGCGACCACATATGTTTTAGAATATAAACATACAAGTTCCAGCTTGCCAGATGGTTATTTTAGAACATATAGCAGTAGAATGTTTAATGGTTTGTGGACTAGAACACAGAGTTGGTCAGACACTCACAATGAAGGCACTCCCATAAATGGGTCAGCTCATAATTAGGCACCGTGATGCAGTTCCAAAACTAGGTGAAGGAAGAAGACGAAAATTCAATCCCAAAATGTATATAAATAGGTTAAAAAAATCGGATTCGAAGATTCAATCCCCATTCACAGTCGTTATAACCACTAGAAAAGCAGCATGTATGTCTATTTTACACCCTACACTCTCAACAGAAAAATAGGAAGTAATGTATTAAAAAGAACTCTACTCAGCTTTGAACCAGAGAAATATGGAATTAATGACATCAACGGGCTGAAGAGAAAATTCCAAATGGAAAAAACATGTAATTTCATTTATTTGACTTTAAAGTAACAAATTAAGCACGTACATACATTCAGTGCCCTCATTTAAAATTATCAATATACATAAAACATTTTGCCTGAATAAAAATGCTCTCATCAAGATTTAGAATTAGGTGTTTAACCTCTAGCAAATCATGTATCTCCCAACTTCCAACGTTAGCCAAAAACATCCCCCTGCTCTGAAGCTTTGATAATGTCCTCTTCATTGTAAGAGTTTTAGCTCTATGGTCCACGTGAACTAGTTTTTGAGGAATTTGTCAATGATATTAGATGTTTCTGGCATTCAATACTAAAGAAAACAACATAGATCCAAACTTAAACTCCTTTCTAGGCAGATATTTAGATTAACGATTGCTTCCATTGGGCAATCTTCGGGTGCAGCCAAATAGTGTTCACTTTATTTCGTGGTTAAGCACCTAAAGAGGTTTCCTACTTACATAAAGCAGTAACGAAGACAAACTAAAGCTTTGGGAGCTTGACATGCCTGAGCTATGTTCAGGAGACACACGCTTTTACGACTCTGGATTTAGGAGGGAAATTACACCAGAGTCGGTCCTGTTTTTACCCAGCAGGGGTTAGCGCTACTGTGCCCTCCTACCAGCCCTTGAATCCTGGAAGTGCACTTTATTGATTAGGCATGGTCACCGTCGCGGCAGGATCAAAACAGACAGGTTGCCGAGGCAACACAAAACATCCGCTGAGAGCAATTCAAACGTTTTAGCCAAGGCACCACTTGCTCAGAATTTTGCTTTGGGCTAGACATAATGTCCTTGTTACTAGACCGTTTTCCTGTAGGACTCCAACTCCCAGAAGGTGTGCTTGTTATTTGTATGGGCCCATAATAAATAATGGTTGGAATTGCTATATGATGATGGATAGCTTACTAGATTTTTAGGGAACTTCTGTAAAAAAAAATATGCAAAAATAGCATAGTGAAAATTGCACATTAATTAACATGGGGTGAATGTAGATATTAGATAGCAGGATCACTCTTTGTATAGTATACGCTATAGATCAAACAGCCCTACATCCCCAAACCTGTTGCTTGTGTGTCTATTAAGAAACAGACAATAAAGCATCCCCAAACCTGTTGCTTGTGTGTCTACCAAGAAACAGACGACAATAGAAACAATTGTCCCAATGTCTGCAACCAGTATTTTTACAACCAGTAAACAATAGTATGAGCTGACCAATGTACTAATAGGTCGCTTCATAAAATTCTGATTTATGGTGGGTGGCAATCAGCCCTGCCTCACGACTATTAATGAGGTAGGTCATCAATTTCGACGCACACCAATTTGTGGACATCACTGGGATGGTGCCCTGCTAAGATCAGCAGACCACCATGTGTGTGATCGCCTTTTAGTAAACTTTTTTTAAATGAAGCCTTTTTGTCCTTAAAGGAAACAGTGCTACCTTTAAACATAAAAATATACTTTTTTTCTAAAACAAAAAATAAAAAAGGTTTGTTTTAGAGATGGCTGTGGGCACCTGGACAAAGCCTACACCACAACAAACCTTGTTTCATTATTTATTACATTCCCTATTGTGAATGTCCTACGACCCCAATTGTGAATCAGTCATTTTCCAATGTTTTGTGCCCGGATTTCAGTCTCAAACACCACAGTGATACATCGCATATCAAATCACTATTTGGAAGTGACATCTACTACATGCCCCTTCCAAATAGCAATTTGGTATAGAGTCTCAAGCTATTTTTAGGAGTCAGTAAAAATGTACCATCTCCTTAAATGTTGTTAGCAAAATGGCTAAAAACGTTTTTGCAGTTTCAAACAGCGATTTGGACAGTTTGTGACCCTAAAATGTTTAGTACATCTGGCCCTGCATGTTTGAGGTGCAGATCAGAGATATAAGAGTTGGCATGAGATAAACATAAAAATACATTTAAGAGGAAGTATGTGTTTTTGTGAGATATCTGTTCTTTTCCAGATTGAGGACTATCCCTACATATAGCTTGAGTCAATAGTTCAATGGCTGAGTGAGTAAATGGTGGATGAATGAATAAGTGACTCACTGCTTGCATGAATAATTAATGGACAAGCGGATGGATGGGTGAGTAACTCAGTGAAAGCAGTGATGTATGACTAGATGGAAGGGTGAGTGTTTGTATAAGTGCAAACAGATTACACCAATCTCAAATGTTGAGGCCTCAGTGAGCAGTATTGATCTAATAAAATGATAGGAATTACCCGCATTATGCCAACTCAAGCATTATACCATGACAGGACCCCATTTTCCCCCCAACATGGAAAGAATTTCAACCGTTATACCATTATATAAACAAAGAGTGTGCACCATTGTGCCAAGACTGTCTACACTTTGGCAAGAGGTGCCAATAGAATTACAGTACTAGCTTTATGCAAGCACAATATGAATTCCCTTCATATTTCAAGAATTATCATCATTATATATGATTAGTTTTGCTCCACTTCTAAATTATCCCTGGTGCATGTTTAAATTTGAACCTTCTCTAAAACATAACTGCATGTTTAGGTTTGCCCAGCTACTTAGTGATACTTACTACATCACTGAATCATCCTTAGCATGTGCTCAGATTTCCACTATTACTCATTAATCCTAACTGAGTGCTTATGAGAAAACAAGTAATGGTTTCACATTCACCCTCCACTGGGAACCAAACACCTCATTGTAGCACTTGACTCTCTCAGGATAGTAAAGCGGAGCAGTCCAAGGCCTACTCTAGGGAGCTGGTGTGGGCTAGTAATCAACATTTGCTGTTATGCAATATTAACGCTCAATAAATGATTGCCCAGTCTGTGCTTTATCTTTAGAAAAGTAAAAGTACATGTATTACATAGACAACACTCAATACTAGGCAGTAATATATAAAAATACATAAGGCTGGTGGAATTACCTTTCACAACATTACATTTGAATCCTGGTAGGTCATGGCCCCCAGTTTCACAGTACACCCTCATTCATGTAAAATGTTTTGTAAATGTTTTTGTACTTGTATAGCGCACAGCTACCCGTAGTGGGTTTCCCGGCGCTTGTACGAATACCGCAAGGGAACCCTTCCTGGCTTTCCCTGTGAAGTGTCCATTCCTGGGCACCCCCATGGTGCAGACCAGGCATCCCTCGCGTTGTGGGGGCCGTTGTGGAGACTAAGCAAGCTATTGCCCAGAGTTGCAGAGTGGGACCCATGATCAGAATAGGCACTGAGGCGAGAATATCCAGTCAGGGGAATTAATGAGCCCGAGACCCGCCGGGGCAGGAATCGAATCCTGGTCCCTGGCCAGAGCTCTGCATCGAGGTCTGCCTGCTCTAACCATTGAGCCACACTTCTCCACGCCCAATAAAACTCCTAACAAAACACTCCAGCAGGTCCCCAGCTCTTTGTTTCCCGTCCCTAGTAGTGCCCCTGGCATCCGGGGGCACCACCAACAGCAAGAAGCAAAATGCTTGTCTGCTTGGGGCCTCACAGGGCATTATGGGGGCTCCCTCGGGAGAGTGAATATTTTAGCAGCAGCTCTGGATGCTTCCTTTGTTGCACCACATGGCATGCCCATTTCCTTTGTTTTATTGGGGGTGCCTCATCCCATCCGGTCACTCCCCCGCACCTCCAAGTGTTGAGGGCAGCCCACCCCTGGCAGCCCCATTGGCTTCGGCGCTGCAGCCTTTCTCGCCCAGTGCTGCCAGAGCACTCGAGATGTGGTGGCTGCCTGCTTCCGCCAGACACAAGGGCACCAAGGAACACCACAGATGGGAGAGGAGGTAGTGCAGTGGCACTCCCCAATCTCCCCACCCCAACTCCCTCTCTTTCTCCCGGGTGAGCGCAACGGTCCTCCCCGTCCTTTGGTGCCATCGGGGGCCGGGAATTGTTGTTCTGGGCTCCTAAATTTATGAAATTGCCTGGGGTCTGAGGTCCCCAGGCTTCTTGAGCTATGGGGAGGGGGCCTCATGCATGCACCCTCTGAGGGTTTAGAAAAATAAACTGCTCTTTGTGCCGGCCCAGGGCCCTGCCCACCCAGAAGCTATGAACTCTTTCAGTAGCAGACCTCCACTGGGTCCGTGGCCACGCTGCTGGATCATAGGTCAAATTCTTGATCCTCCTCTATCTTGGATCCTGTGGGACATTTTGCTTGTCCTTGGGCAGAGTCCTTAGTCCAGATGGATATAGGGGTGCCTCCTTCCAGTTGTCCATGGTTGCCACTTCCAGTCCCAGTTTCCAGCGAAAAGCACAACCAGAAGAGAGCTCTTCCCCTTGTGCAAGACCTTTTAAGTTGGGGTAGAAAGTTCTAGATGCCAGGCACCAAATCTTCAAAGAGGAGCCCCCATTTGAGTTGGATCGCTTCTTTGCTCAGTGCACTTAGGCTGGCCCATCGCTGGAACAGTGTGACAGCTAATTGTTTGATATAGATAAGGTGTCTACAACTAGTCAATTGTGAGCTACCAGTAGCTCCCAGACACCTTCAAAGTGGCTCATAGCCTTGAGCTGATTTTGAAATAAGCACAGGGTCAAATTTTTCTTTTACTGGTAAGGGAAGGCTGTGTTTACGTTTTGTTATTATCATCAGGCTGCCAATAGTAGAGCTGTAGTCAGATTTATTACACAGTTTGGTTCACAGAGGTGAAGAACTGAAGCACTGAGGTATTTAAGTCTTAAATAAAAATCCTTGTCAACTCAATATTAGAGCGTGAGAGCAAAATTATGTTTCTGAATGCTTTTAAATGAGTGAAGAAAACCTTTTTTATGAAAGATTAATTATGAATGTCTTTCTCCACTTTCAATTAAGCCAAATACTTCTTAATGTACTATGAAGCATGTTGATTCACTTAACATTCCTCCCCTTTAAACAAATGTATTTTTCTGTTATAAATATGGCACCATGTCAACAGACCACTGGGGGCAAAGATGCTTGGTGTTCGTAAATGTGACACTTGGACATGGGAGAAAATGTAAATGATGAGTTTTATGGAACAAATAGAAACAAAATTAACTCTTCAGCCTAATTATCTCGATACAATGCCATATTTATGAGGGAAAAAAGCAACCAATCATTTTAAGTTGGAGAAATTTAAAGTGCAGACATTTTTTTTCCATATTCTGAACATTTTTGCAGAGCATTTTTCGCACTTTAAATTTCTCCCTTTTGTGTTATACATTGAATGGTGCCACATATGGCAAAGGTTGTGTTCTGTGCCACAAGTACATACGATACAGAGACTTAGTCACCAGCACACTTATATCCCACTCCGGTAACAATGTGCAAGTTGCTTAGCCTTCAGTAGTTCATGAGGAATATCACTGATCAGAAGTAACTCTCCCTGCAGAAAAGGTTGGAGAACCCTGATGTATATCCTTTATCCCTATCCCTTTCCTCCTCAAGAGCTGAGTGAGGCACTGTTAATTGCTACCTTTGTGTGGGGAGGCCTTTGTCCCTGCCGCTGAAGAGAAATGTAATTAACTTGGCACAGCACAGTGACAAAAGGCCTGCGTTTTAATCCTGATCTGAGCGAGACAATCCCGGATTACCCATAAACTGTACAGATATCTTCCTGAAACTCTCGGATTTGGGTTTGGCATACTGATTCCATCCCATTTAGATAAGTAACTGGTTTCTGTAGGCCTTAGGGATGTAAAACTGCACTCTAGAGCCGTCTTACTCATAGGTGTGTAATAGAGTGTCAGTGCAGATAAGACAGTAAACCACACAGAATTTCCATATGAGTGTAAACTAATATTATGAGGCCTACCTCTGGTCAATAACCAATCCTGCAGAGTCCCCTCTGCACCAGGCTACCTGTGCATTGTTAGCGGGCAGCACACCCCAGGAGTCTCAAACGCGCTGCCCTCACACATGTGCACATGCCTATGCACACATGCTCACGTGTAACCAGCTAAGTGCCCCTTACCCTTGCTGTACCGAAGCGACCTTACTTTAAAAGGTGGACACTGCCGGTAAACACGTGCGTCCATTTACCATGTGTTTACCATGGGTAAATCACCTGTTGTGTGGTTCACCCACTGTAAAAAAAAAAAACAGGTGCTCAAAAAGCAACAAATCTGGGCAGATTTGATGGGCAGAACCCATTGAATTACAGTGCTCTTTTTCACCGAGAAATCTTGAGTGACTGCTCATCACACATGCTTGGCCACATCTGCACCATCACTCATTAATACTTCAATCATGTTTGGAATTGCCATTCTGTTCAGTAATCCTTAGAGCATGTTCAGATTTGTATATCGCTCTGTAATCCTCAATACAATACAGATATCCATGATCACTCAATATTTGCACCATTGATCAGCGGCCTTGAAGGCATGCACAATTTAGTATCTTTACTCATAAATCTTGACTGCATGTCCATGTGTTCTTCATTGTTTCACGTAAAACTAGCGTGCTCATTATTATCTACACAGGAGCACCATGAAAAGGAATGAGTGTCAGTTTGTACTGCATACATATTGTATGTAACCGGTTGTCAGCCCGCTACATATGTCCCACTATTCCAAGTCCGCTTATTTGGCTTGGTGTCAGGTCAGTGGCTTATCATTTCCCAGTTGTGCACGAGTTCATTGCTGTGCACTTATCCATGGCAGGTGCTAGGCAAATGTTCTGGCGTACGGAGGAGTGTGCACACCAGCTGCCAGCAGGTCTGCAGTCACTTCACAGGAATCACCCCCCTGCAGCTGAAGCACAGAGGACATGGCAACCAGACAGCGAGCTCTATGGTGCTGCACCTACTGAGATTCTGGTGATTGTTATTATTAATGCATTCTTGGTAAAGAGCATGGCTACCCTTAGGCATCCCAGCGCTAGTTGCAACCACTAGAAGATTACAGTCTCACAGCAGTTTCTGGAAGAGCCACGTTTTTAATTGCTTCATGAATGCTAAGTGGTGAGTAGTTGATCTAAGTTGGAGTGTTCCATAGAGTGGACGCATTGTATGAGAACATACGCCCACCCGAAAATACTCTCAAGATTTTAGGAACATTCGCTTGGAATAGGTTATCCGATCTCAGGCTGCAGGAGGGTCGATAAAAGGACATCAAAGAGTAGTTACTTTTTGGACCTGCACCCCAGAAGCTTTTGTGCGCAATGCAAAGTGATTTTAACATTATGCATTCTGTGATGGGTTGCCAATGCAGTGCCTTCGGTGCTGGTTTAGCTGATTGTTTTCTGGGGATATTATGTAGCAGCCTAGCTGCGCAATTCTGCACTACCTGAAGTTTCCTTGTGGTGGCAATCAGAGTGCCCAGGTATAATGAATTACAATAGTTCAACCGAGGCAGCACCAATGCTTGCACCATAGTTCTGCGTGCTGTTACCGGGAGCAGTGGCAATATTTTCCACAAGTGCCTTAACATTACAAAGCATATAGCTGCTACTTGTACTGCTTGGTGGTCAAGTTTAAGTGACCTGTCTAGCCAGATTCCTAAGATGTTGATCCTTTCTTTGGGTTTTGGGGGTGGACCCAAGCAATTGGGCCAGTTCACATCTGGAGGGCTGCTCGTGTATTTGCCAAGAATCATTAGCTCAGTCTTGTCCCCGGTATGATCGGTCCATCCAAGTGGCAACCTTACCTAGGCAGGCTTCAAGGTTGACTGCCCTCTTCTTAGGGTGGTTGGGGGCTACCATCAACTGAGTGTTTGCATAGGTCACTATCTGGACCCCATATAGGAGGACTATATCAACCAGAGGTCTTAAGTACACATTGAAAAGAGTGGAGCTCAATGACGATCCCTGTGGGACACCGCAAGTTAGTGGGATCTTTATTGAGGTTTGGCTGCCTTTAAATACCTGGAATGTTCTATCTGTTAAAAAGGACTTAAACCAGGATAGGGCATTGCCTGAGACTCCCACCTCTTTAAGTCTATCCAGTAGAATACTATGATTTACAGTGTCAAATGCGGCACTTAGATCAAGAAGGATGATTGCCACTGTACCTCCCTAATCAAGGAATTTCCATGATTCCTCCCTAAATGTTGGTTAGGTCGGAATCCTGTCTGGGAGGTGTGTAAAATCTCGTGGGATTCAAGGTAGTTAGTAAGGGTCTTATTTACATGTTTTTCTAAGATTTTACTGGTTACGGGGAGTTGTGAAACGGGCTGGTAGTTGCTCCAAACTTCCGGGTTGAGGTTGGGTTTTATAATTAGTGCTTTAACCATGACGTGCTTCCAAGTCCTTGGTACTTTTGCAGTAATTATGGACGAGTTGAGAACTTACAATAAAACCGGTAGTATGACCTCCTTTACCTTGTGCAACAAGTGCACTGGTGCTTCGTCACAGGGAGATCCTGATTTGACTGCAGTGAAAAGTTTGGAGAGAGTGGCCAGGTCTAGGACAGGAAAGTCGACTAGCTGATCCGACCCATCCTTGGAGCTTTCCGATTCAGAGATCGGGTTCTCTGGTCCAGGAGCTGGTGGGAATGCATTGTATATATCGAGAATTTTTTTATTATAATATTCTGCTAAATCCATGCAGCGTGAAGGTGCTGATTCTACTGACCTTTCTGGCTGGGAGCAGTGTGACAGCTTGTGAAAGTAACAGTCAGCGGTTCTGACAGCCTTGCAGTCTTAGCATCTACAATTCTGCGGAGCTCTATGCACTACTGAGGTAGCAGCAGTTGCATGGTCGTCTGCTCCCCACAGCATGTTAGACCTACGCAGTGGGCCATCCACACCAGTCTGAGGAGGATGCAGTCCTGCCTGGTTTTGCCACTGCCACAATCATCCACCCATCACCTGGCATCTTGGAGGCGCACTTTTTTGTCTTGAAGATTGCTACAAGGAAGTGACAGACCTCCACATGCCATTCTAAAAGCTCCAGAACCCTCAGGCTGTTATTTAAGCTGATTCAAAATGTGAATGAAGCTTGCAACAAGCAATGACTAGAACGGGCTGGCCCACTGCCGCTCTCTTTGGTTTTTCATATGTACTGATATTCTAACATTTTCCAGACCTAGAAAATGCAGTTTCCTTTTCTTTAGAATATTAGAGTTAGGAGTTGGGACAGGGTCAGCGCTCTCCCTAAGAGAGGTTTAGTAGGGGGTCAATTGCATTCCCTAAGTCCTGAGGAAACTTAGTGGGTGATCCTCAATATAGATAATAAACAAAAGAGGCCAAGAAGGCTGCCCTGCTTACTACCAATAGTGATATTCATTCTCTAGCTATGATTAACAAAATACCCAGTCCTCCTCTTTCCAATGGGTCCATGTAAAACCAATTATATTTATTCGGGTGATGGAGGAGGGCTTGCAATTCACCATTGCTACAACTTTAACCCTAGATTATTTTTTTTGTAATTTTATCATGTCTGTCATGAAATAGAAATTGATTAAATAGATCATCGAAGAAGGCACACTTCTATCATTTGTTGTGCTAGAGTGACAAGAAACTGGAAAATGTGGAGTGTGACGTTTCCTTTTGTGATTCCCCATTAATTCAATATACATTAAAATGACTGCCGCCCAAGCCATTCTTATAGGTTTGGGGGCCTGGAATAGTCTGAATTGTCACTATTGCCAGAGTGTGATGGTTAGTAGTGGGGTTGGTACTGCCACTGGCATATGTGGCGGGGCAATGTGTGGTGCAGGCTGCAATGGCCTCCTGAGGTGAATCCTCGCACGTATTTATTTATTTTGACAAATTAAGCACTTTCCCCCCCAGTAATACCTCCGTTTCCACCTCCCGTACTGAGATTTTGACTGTTCAGCAGCCGAAATCTCTAGCGAAAGTAAAGACATCTGCCGTGTTTCCACAGATCTCATAATTCTGACATGCACTGACAAAGTGCTGATCTTTGCCAAGTATTCATACTTAAAATGGTGCTGCGTTAAATATGCAGCGGTGAAAACCATGAACAGCACAGTATTATGTCAGGCAAATGCCCACCAAGCACTCTCTTATGGTGAAGTGCCTTAATGTGTCCGACAGTGCACTTAGGCGCAGCACAATGGAGAATCGAGCACTACGAAATGCAGATACCACTACTGCCCAGTCCCCCTTTCAACGTGAAAAACATTTAAATGATTTCTCTAGAAAACCCGGTTAATCTCAATTCTGTATAAAACTATAGTCCTCCATTGACCCATACATTTATTTCTTAATCTGCACAAAGCTGGCTTTGCCTTTTGGGAAAAGCGTGGTCATTATGGCTGCAGACATTCCACAATAATTGTCTCATAATTACATGAGCATGAGTCAGCAATGTTTTCACTAAATGCCCGTTTGGAGAGCATTATGAAGTGGATAAACAGCCAGAGTTAATGAGCCATTCACAAGGACATTTATGAAGTTTTAAAAGAAAATCAATGGTGGGGCGAACGGTGGAGCCACCAGAATGTCTGACAACCTTTGTTTGGCACCATGTCTGTCCTGGAGGCACACTGCGAAATCAGAGGCAGTCTACTCTGCACAGTGGGGCGCCACCTGTAAACAGCGCCACGAGACCGGTGAAGTGAACGAGGCGCACGGTCTCTCCCCATTATACTGCAGCCATAATGTATCTGGGAAAAAGCAACACTTGTTCTCACCAGCCTTTCATTGGACGTAGCTATCTTGGCCCTTGGAGACACAGTCTCTCTGCCACCAGTTACTAAGACAACTAAAAGGCATGTTTGGCTTCACCCTGTGCACAGACGATGTATTCCTTTGGGAATGCCACGCGTTCATGAAACACTGATATAAGCTAGAAAGCAACCACCGAACCTCTGTTCTTTTTGTAAACAGTCTGTGTAGTATTGTTGGGATACTAACACAATAAAAACAATCTAACTAGCCCATAAACTGTTCTTGCTCCTTATCGGTTCATGTAGGAGATGCTATCGGATGGTACACAGATACATGGAAAACCCTCCCGCCTATAGGCAATGGTTAGATGCGAAAATATGATCAATATAGATCTGTTATGAAAAAGATAACGTCTACAAAGTTTACTTTACTGTGACACAGATTATATGGAATGCTTTTATGTTGGTCCATTTTGCACCAATGTTGAGGCAGTTCTGCAGTGTTAGTGCAAACTGGAATAAAAAATAAATTTGAACTGCTAGCTAGTGCAAAATGTTTTTTTTCACTGATCAATCAGTGCAAATTTCCGTGCATTGGTTGATTGGTGAAAACACTGCCTGGCACTGTCAAAATCAACAACAGCGATGCAATCTATATTATAAGCTCATGGTAAGCAAACTGAGGAGGTGCATCTGTCCCTAACTCCACACATGATGCATGACAAAGTTAAGGATTAGATTGCACAAACAGTGCTTTGTTTCTCAATCGAAGGATGTGTTGGGGCCACGTGCATTCTATGAAAGCATGACAGTTTTTTGGGGGGAAAACTACGTGAACGTCCACGTCCCAATTAAAACACGGGTGCAAGCCAAAGCATTCAGCACCCTAGTACTTTAAAGACATTGCTTAAAATTAACAAACCATCTGAACACAGGAAAGAAAGTGCAAGAAAACCACAATGCCGGATGACTTCATGATACTGAAGTCCCTCCATGTGACGTGCATACAACTCGTCACATCAGCCAAAGTAAAGTAGCATATACTAACACCATTCAATGAAGCCACTAGCACAAGCAGAATACTTTTCAAGACAATCAAACACTGCATCAACACCCCACCAGACCCACCTATTCCTTACTCCACAGAGAAGAGTAATGCATTAAACTTCTCCTTTAGTGACAAAAATACAGAAGATCCAGCATCACATCAAGAACACCAAGCTTGTTTCATCTTTTATGCCAGTGGTCTTCAAACTTTTTCATTCCGCCCCCCCCCCCCACCCAGTGAGGAAAAAAATCAATGCCCCCCCACCCCCTTTTTTCACAATGATTCTGTTAAACTGGCAATGTTTAAATATGTATAGACATATTAAACATTGCAGTTAAGTAGTAATACCGTTTTACAAATGCAATCAAATACATGATTGCCGAACATACAATTCTGGTTGGGCAGGCCTTTCTAACATGTAAAAGTATCCAAAGTGTGAATATTAGAAAAGGGGGGAGGTTTTGAAGAATATTTGAAGTCCCCTTTTGACTCTGACTCCCTGCCAGAATATAAATGACAAAAATTGTTAGTGGTAGACCATTTCAGAGTGGCTTACTGACGTTCATTTTTCTCTGCTGAAAACAAAGCACTGCTGTCAGCATAAAGCTTCTTTTAGGTAGAGCCTGGCACCCCCCCCCCCGATCATTAGAGACACCCCCAAGGGGCCCGCCCCCCAGTTTGAAGCCACTGTTTTAGTCCCACCCCTTCCCTTAGAGTCCTGCAATGGCTAGCCTTCAAATCCCGGTCTCTTGCAAATCTTGCTGACAAACTCAACTCCCTCAAAGCCACTCATTGTAAAGCTAACGTCTTACCCTTTTCCATTATCAAAGCTCTCTTGCCCCTACTCACTGTTGTCAAAGCCTCCCTAACTCAATGCATATTCTCAGAAGCTTACAGGACAGGCCTGATCCCCCCACTCCTAATAGAACCTACAGTAGACTCTGATGAGCTCTCCACCTACCTCACAGTCACTCACCTACCATTCTTTAACAGGTTAATTGAAAAAGCAATCTATGTTCAACTCAAAGATCACATCAACACTAACCATAACTACCAGTCCAGCTTCCGATCAGGCAGGAGCTTGAAGACTGTGCAGTATCTTGGTTATAATACTGTTCATGTCATCCACTGCTCCACCAGTGGAACACTGTGGAGATGATGTAATATGGAACGTTGATTGTGCAATATCATGAGTAGTGATCTGTACACAGGTTGTAGAAACACGCAGCACATGAAGACATTCATCAGGCACCTCCGAAGTACCGCCCACAACTGGCAGTGGACAGATAAAGTGTTGGACAGCTGTCCTTGTAAGATATAACGCAGATCACAACAGACTGCTACCTTGCATATCGTGGAAGATGCCCTCTTGACCAAAGCTGAAAACTTCCAACTGCTCATATTGCTGGACTGCTCAACTGTCTTTGACACAGTCTACCATCCCACCCTCATACAAACCCTGGAGTCTCAAATGAGATTTACTTGCAGTGTCTTTAACTGTCTCCTATCCTGTTTAACTTCTACACAGAGCGTTTATTGCTCTAGTCACAGATAAAAGCATCAAGATTCATCTATATGCCAATTATACACAATACTTACTTGAAAGACTTCGCTGCTTGGGATATCCAATGCCTCAAGCACTGCCTGCACATCATCCAGACCTCCAGAGTCTACCTGAAGCTCAACCCAATTAAGACAGAATTCCTGTTATTTACCAAGAGCAAGAAACAGTACAAACCTGGATCATTGACATCAACTTTGGCACCATCAAACCCCAACTTTCACTGAATTTCAAGTCACATGGATTTAGCCTGGATACCAATGCCAAAAAAACAAAGAGCGCTTGGCATTAACTCTCCTTTAAAGAAAGTGAAACCATTTCTTACAGAAGGCAACTTCAGAACTGCTGTTCAAGTCCTTGTACTCTCCCATCTGATGGTAATGCCCTGCTACATGGCCTTCCACACATGGCACTGACACCCCTTAAGGGCCCCCTGCACACTGTAGTATGTCTCAACCAAGACCTGAAGAAATCCCATCAACCCAAACCTGTTTGCACTGCATTGGCTCCCCTTGCTATCACTCACCATCTTCAAAATCAGCTAAATCATTTACAAAGCCATCACAAATCTTGCAGAAAAGCTCACCATCTTTGTTGGCTCT
This sequence comes from Lissotriton vulgaris, assembly GCF_964263255.1. Classification (NCBI taxonomy): domain Eukaryota; kingdom Metazoa; phylum Chordata; class Amphibia; order Caudata; family Salamandridae; genus Lissotriton; species Lissotriton vulgaris. Next base: position 319,361,985 of record NC_141694.1, read on the forward strand.
CAACTCACCTGCAAGCAAGTCACCATCAAACTGCAGAAGTGTAAAAAAATCTAAGAACAAGGCAGCAGGCCTTTTCCGTCTATCCACATAGGATCTGGGACAACATCCCCATCAGAACTCCCCTAAGGCTGCTCCAATTTAGGAAAGAGCTTAACACTTACCTCTTTAAAGAACAGGTCACCATGCATTAACCATCGACAACCCAGCTACCTTTCCTATCACACATTAGCTTTATGAGTGTCGCTGACCCTGTACAGTGCTTTGCTGCATTTTGCTAGGTTTGTGCTATAGAAATACCATACAAATACATACAGCTCCAGGAGGGGTGCCCCGTGCTGCTCAACATCACCATTAAGAAATGAATCCAAAATCTTGGAAAACTCCTGCTAAGGTCATACCAAGACAACTGAGAAATGAGGACATCAGTCATCCAACATTACGTCCCAAAGGAGCAGTGACAAGTCTGGTATTGGGACCTGTTAGGGGGCGTTAAGATATGGACAGGTAAAAAGAAATGCCCTTGCACTAAGCACAGTTTACAGGCGCACCAGGAATGGCGGGACACATCTGACTTATTCTTGCTACCAGCTCATACCACCAGTAATAGTCAATGCAGGAGCGGACAGGAGTGGTGGTGAAAGCCCATACGACCTGTAGAGTGGAGAGAAAGAAAGGCATGGGCAGCTAGCTTGGCTGCACATAGTGAATATCACTGGAGGTATTTGGCTAAACAGCCAAGCTGAGAGAATCAGGGTGACAGGGCAGTCATGAAGAGATATGAATATACTTGTGCTATCACTAATGCTGTCCAGATAATGCACCCATTCAAAGCCCTACATCCATGAACCCATTCAAAGCCCGACATGCCCTCAGGACCAGAATACCTGAACAGCTGCATACACTTTCACCAACCCTCTAGACACCTATACTTTGCCTCACTCTCACTCGCACACAATTCTGGCATGTACAAAAGCCAAACTGGAGGGCCCTCTTTCTTGTACATCACACACAAGACATGGAACAACCTCCCTCAACACATCAGATACACTTCTTGTTTTCCAGAAAAATCTGAAGACCTGGCTCTTCATATAAGCGTACTGGGGACCACAAACCTACACCTGTCCCAGTGCCTGGATACCCTCTTGGGCAATTAGTGTGCTATATAAATCAATATAACATATCACTGGCAAACAAAGAGTTGCAGTTTGACTTGCCTGCATCCACGTTTCAATGCAAAGAATTCTGCTCGCCTATGTATTGTAAAGCACACTAATTTTATTGACCTCAGAAGGATGAAAGGCTGAGAGGACCCATCAGGAACTCAACCTATGACCGTAAGGTCAAACACAGACCCAGACACCACTCTGATTTCCTGCTGCTAATTTTTTTACTTATATTAAAATTTCGGAAATCGCTTTTTTATTAAAAATGAGTCAGCCTTTGACTCTTGCTCACTCACCCCTGCACTGCCTTGCCTTCTAATTACATCGCAGCCGATTTTGCGGCTGGGGAGACCCTCTCCCGGGCAGGCAGAAGTGCGGCGGCCATCTTTGGTGGGGAAGCATCCCCACACATTCGAGTGGCCAGTACATAAGGGGATGGGCTCTCCTCTGCGCAGCGGACACGATCAGCGGACACACCGGATCTGCGCCGGAGTCGTGCCAGAGTCCTGCCCGTCTGCGCCCGTCTGCGCCAGTCCGCGCCTGTATGTCGCCTCCCGCTGAGGCCTCTGGGGAAATTCAGAAAGGTAGACTTACGTACTCTAGACAAGATCTACTTGCTTTTAATTGTTTGAAAGGGGAATGCATAAAACTCTACTCCCCACTAAGTAAAGCCTGTCCTACCTGCCCATGTGGCTTCTCACTACCTAAACCCTCCCTGCCACCGTCCCTTATTAAGGCCAATCGGAAACAAATCAAGATTGGTCAGCTGAATGTAAGGTCCATGAAAAAACACCATCTGGAAATTCATGAACTTATTACCGACCACTCCCTTGACATCTTATTTTTAACTGAAACGTGGCTACAAGATGATATGGACTCAGTTATTAATTTAGCAACCCCCAATGGATATACCACTGACACCCTTAATAGACACACTAGGGGAGGTGGGATCGCGATGATGGTGAAATCCAACTTTTCCTGGGGGTTTAGCAGACTTGACATTGAAGATTGTGAATGTGCCCGGTATAACATCCAAATTAACCCCCAACTTACTCTTGTAGGTCTTATGATCTACAGACCCCGAGGAGCAGACAAGAACTTCATAACATCTCTTCTTGATAATATCTGCTCCTTGATCACTGGCACTGCCAATTTTACCATCATAGGAGATCTGAACATCCATTTTGACGTCACCACCGACAATACGGTTAACACCCTGTTAGCTGATTTAGATGGCCTACAGCTCTGCCAACTTGTCAATGGATCCACCCATATCGGCGGACATCTCCTAGACCCGATCTTTTCTAACTTGACCAACGCGAGCATAGAATCGCCTATCCCCATGACTTGGACAGACCACTGTCTAGTGACCATGACATTGTCCTTTGGGGGCAATCCTAATATAAATCCCACCCAACAGGTGCGAATAAGGCCGTGGAGAAAACTCAGTCTAGAGGAATTCCACGCTCTCCTCACAGCTGACCCTCTTACACTCAGCGATTACCCTAACTTAGGGTATGCTAGTTTTTGTGAATGGATTAATAGGGCCTTAGATGCTCTGATCCCTGCCAAATGGACCAAGGCACGCTCTCACGTATCCAGTCCATGGTTTAACGATGAGCTTACCTTACTAAGAAAGGAGCTAAAAAAACAGAACGCAGATGGAGAAAAGACTACGACCCTGTTCTCAAGACCCTGTACGTCCAGTCTCAAAAGAGCTATCACCGTAACATCTGTAGGGCTCGAGCAGCTTTCTACACCAAAGAGCTCAACAATAGCCACAATGCTTCCAAAACTTTTTTTAGGATACTGAGAGCTTAGTTCCAAAAAATCAATTGGCAAAGCCAGCACCTCATCCACACTGTGCGATAATTTGGCTACTTTCTTCTCGGACAAAATCCAGAAAATCTATAATGCCTTTCCGGCCAGTCCACAACTCATTTCCAAAGCTGACCTTAATAGGCCCAAATTGTATTCCATTCCGGCACTTAGCCAAGAACATTTCTCGACTCTCTGCAATAAAATTAGGTCAGGTTCACCAGCAGACCCCCTTAAACCCGAACATTTCAGAGAAGCGGATGAGACAGTTCTTTGCCCCCTCCGAGACATTATTAACCTGTCTCTTCGCACAGCTAATGTTCCCGCCAGCTGGAAGCAAGCATGGGTTTCCCCCATTATAAAGAAACCCATGCTAGACCCTAACCTTCCAGACAATTTCAGACCGATATCTCTGCTCCCCTGGCCAGCCAAAGTAGGGGAAGCTCATGTCAACTCCATTCTGACTAACTTTCTGACGTCTAACTCCATACTAGACAGTTCCCAACATGGCTTCCGCGCCGGACACAGCACCGAAACAGCCCTCCTGAGTGTGATAGAACATCTTCGAACCATCCTTGACTCAGGAGAAACGGCAGCACTGATCCTTTTGGATCTCAGTGCTGCCTTCGACGCGGTCTACGATGAGGTGCTGTTGTTTAGACTGGAGGAAGCAGGGGTATCTGGTCAGGCCCTCAACTGGTTCAAGTCTTTTCTGTCGGGCAGATGTTTTAGGGTCTCTACCCCGCCGTTTCTCTCCAAAGAATACCCCATTGAACAAGGAGTGCCCCAAGGGTCTGCCCTCAGCCCCACCTTGTTCAATGTTTACGTGCAACCTTTGGCAGAGGTATCCAGGAAACACGGGTTGTCGTTAGTATCATACGCTGACGACACCCAGCTGGTGGTGGCACTTAAAGATGAGAACTTTAAACAGACTCTCGCCGATATCACTAGCTGGATGACATCAAACTATCTCCAGCTCAATGCCAGCAAGACGGAGGTCTTGCTGGTAGGCAAAGACACTACCGCCTGGGGGAACAACTGGTGGCCTGAGGCATTGGGGCAACCACCTGAGCCCAAAAATGTAGTAAAAAACTTAGGAGTATGGGTGGATTCTGCCTTGAATTTTACCCATCACACAAAAAAAGTAGCGGCAAACTGTTTCGGGATCTTACGTAACCTAAGACCTATCCTAAAATACTTTGACCACCAAACTCGCCAATTAGTGGTACAGTCAGCCATTCTCTCACGGCTAGACTATGCCAGCTCCCTGTTAGGGACGAACGTTGCGGAGAAGGCTAGACTGCAACGAGTCCAGAACGCCGCTGCGAGAGTACTTACTGGCCTTCCTCACCACAAGTCAATAACTAACACCCTCATGAAACTTCACTGGCTCCCAGTGGAGAAGAGGATCCTTTTTAAAACTCTGTGCCTTGCTTTTAAAATCCTGAAATCTGCCTCCCCCTATGCTATGCCCACTCCTTTCACTCTATACTCCCCGACGCGCTCTGCGGTCGGAAGGACAGCACCTGGCCATTGTCCCCCCCGTTAAACTCGCCCGGATGGGCGGTCGTTCTTTTAGATACCTAGCAGCAAGGCTTTGGAATAATCTTCCAGCCCAGATACGTGGACTTAACGACTTGCTGTCCTTCAGAAAGGCCATAAAAACTCACCTCTTCTGTTAGTCTTGTTATATTTTCTGCAGAATTTCCATCAGCGGCTACAACCTTCTTTATACGATCAGCTTGCGCCGGGACGCCCCTTTGCTGGGGCAGCCGCGCGCCATATAAATAAATATAACATAACATAACAAAACAGTGGGCCCATTAGCCCACTAAGCCTCCAGACCCAGCTATTATCATCCCTCAACATCGCCAACAGTGCCCATCTATGTAGCTGCCATTCTAACATCATGCCCTCAATCGGATATCAAGAATTGCCAATACTGTGCAATGGTTTAGTCGTTTACCAAGGTAATGAACTGGCTATCGCTCATTCCAAAGACCACTCTTTCAGTCAAAATATTTATCAAAAATGATTGATTTTATTTTGTTTTAGTTATATTTTTCTTTTTCTTTTTTTGAGTTAATAGAGACACCAAATGTATGATTACAACTCAAATCTATTACATTTGTCATCTATAATCTAGGAGGATGAAAAAAGGACTATTAGGCTAAGGCTTGAAGACAAAAGGAAGGGGTAAAAATGCCTGAAATTAAACCCAGAAGGTTGTACATTTAACACATAACACTCATAGACAACAAATTGACGACAGACAGGGAAAGATATATTAGAATTAGGGGGGAAAGAGGGAATTTTTCCTCTATCAAGAGATAATTTTTTATTGGGGGCCTTGTAAGGGTCCTGTTTTAAATTGAACAGGTGGGCCTACTCCACTAAATGGAGAGATATACGGGTACAAATTCCATTCAAATATTAGACCATCCAACATTATTGCAATCAAAACCTATTTTGAAAAACGGTTGGTCTATGAAGCAAATGAATCAGAAAAGAAGGGGGGGGGGTTCAACGCGTTTCGAATCCCTGATGTTTGGGGGATTCTCTTCAGGACCATACAACAATATCTGGAAGACATAAATTAAATAACGTACTGTCAGTTATTCATATGGGCGACATTCAACTTTGTAAAGGAAGTGCAATTGGCTTAAAACATGTACACTCCGGTAACCAAAGGTTACCTAAGTGTACATGTTGTAAGCCAATAACCAAAGGTTACTGGAGTGTACATGTTTTAAGCCAATTGCACTTCCTTTACAATGTTATTTGTGTTACAAAATTGGCAGTAGTTTCACCGACGCAATCATGCAATATCAGACTTGTAACAACAGTGGATTTACCGGCGTGAATATGCACTAATTCATCCGTTTATATAGCTGACGTTTTTGACACCGAAACGCCGTTTTACAACGAATTTACACCTATTTCCTTTTTTCACAGAGAGCAAATTATCTCTCATTAAAGGAACGAAATTTACGGACATAGACTCCCAAATCCAAGATGACCTAGTAGGATATATCCAATCGACTACACATGTAAGTGATACCATCATCAGATATTTCAATAGAAGCCTCATTTTGAAAACAAGATCGTTAGACAAGTATACTTTATTTTTTCAGCCACCAGGACATGAAAAACACTACAAGACAATTCAGGTATGAACTGAGCGCATGCTGAGCCGTATGTAATTTGAATGTCGCCCATATGAATAACTGACAGTATGTTATTTAATTTATGCCTTCCAGATATTGTTGTATGGTCCTGAAGAGAATCCCCCAAACATCAGGGATTCGAATCGCGTCGACCACCCCCTTCTTTTCTGATTAATTTTGCTTTATAGACCAACCGTTTTTCAAAATATGTTTTGATTGCAATAATGTTGGATGGTCTAATATTTGAATGAAATTTGTACCCGTATATCTCTCCATTTAGTGGAGTAGGCCCACCTGTTCAATTTAAAACAGGACCCTTACAGGGCCCCCAAATCTCTTGATAGAGGAAAAATTCCCTCTTTCCCCCCTAATTCTAATATATCTTTCCCTGTCTGTCGTCAATTTGTTGTCTATGAGTGTTGTGTGTTAAATGTACCACCTTCTGGGTTTAATTTCTGGCATTTTTGCCCCTTCCTTTTGTCTTCAACCCTTAGCCTAATAGTCCTTTTTTCATCCTCCTAGATTATAGAAGACAAATGTAATAGATTTGAGTTGTAATCATACATTTGGTGTCTCTATTAACTCAAAAAAACTTTCTTACTCAAAAAAAGAAAAAGAAAAATATAACTAAAAGAAAATAAAATCAATCATTTTTGATAAATATTCTGACTGAAAGAGTGGTCTTTGGGATGAGCGATAGCCAGTTCATTACCTTGGTAAACGACTTAACCATTGCACAGTATTGGCAATTCTTGTTGTTCATTACGTTATTGGCACAGCCTTACTTTGCTTCAGCCAAAACCCCACTTGTTATTTGGCTCAATCGGATATCAGCCTTGACCGCTGGGTCTGGTAGCTCAGTAAACTAATGCCTATTATCAGGAATCGGTGACCTCATGGTTACAAGCTTGACTTCCAACAGGACCCTTCATATTTTCATCCTTTTGAGGCAGATAAAATAAGGAGCATTGTACTGGAAAACAAAAAAAACCTGCTATTCCTGCATTGATGCCCCGAGAGATGAATTTGTGCTTCACAAATACATGTTATGTTATTGTACATGGCTAAAGGTGTGTGACAGAATGCTCAAGCATCGCTTTGGTGCTCCTAGCCCTGGCGGAAAGTGTGTTTTTGAGCAACTGGAAGTACTTCTCATCTGGCGGAATAGGATTATAAATAAGGGTTTCAATTCTGCATTCAGTGGGTATGTGTGCAGGTATACAATAGCTTGATTACACATGCAATTGTGAAAAATACTTTATTTGTTTTTTCACAACCATAAAATAAAACACTTAAAATTATTAAAATGTAAAGTTAAACAAATTCACGATAAAGTGCATCATTATGTCAGAATATGTACAAACATTTTTTTTTACCCAACTCATTATTAACCCTGTTTACAAGTTCAAATGGGAGTTAAAAATATTCCAACTCATTAACAACCATGTTCGGAGGTTCACAATAAAGTACATCATTATGACTGGATATGTGCAGGATTTTCCAACTCATTAATAGCCAAGTTCACAGGTTCAAAATCCGCTTTTCTTAAGAGTGTGTCAATCAAAGTTAAAAACTTTACCCCTTGACAAATTAGAATATTTGATGAACCCTCGCCCAGTGAATAATAGTAGGTCTACAAGTACGGATGTTAAGGACTTTTAAACTTGGTTTTAGAAATGTTCTTCTTGCTTCGCTGACAGTGGGACCGACACACATCGCGTGGCATAGTGATTCATTAAGATATCCACATAGTCTACAAGTTGTGTTAAGATATTTCCCTTTCCAACTTGGTTGCAAATCCTTGGTTTCTTATACTCCAAACCGATACAGCATACACTTCTTCTTTAGAAACAATCTGAAGTGGGCTGCTAGGTAATCTTGAGGTTTTAGTTTTACATAAGAATTTATTACTGTCCAAGAATGTCGTCTTTTTGCCACTGTGTTTTTGCAGCGCCATTACACACTCTATTAAATGCCATCCTTTCCATGTTACTGTCCCATGCCTTTTGAATGTCCTATTCCACCAGCGCTGATCATAGATGTTCACCCCTTGATTCTGTTTTTTTTTTGTTCAAACTGGGCCCTTATTTCTGTCCAGCATAGATTGTTCTATGTGCCAGGTTCCGAGGAGCGAAGTTTCAAACATAGTTTCACAAAAAACGATTGTGTCTGGAATTTCTGATTTTGTAGCCCATATTCCAGACGAATCTGTGCTGGTGACAATACTCTAGGCATGTTAAAAACTGCTTTATACACTTTTGTTTGTAAATCATTTAAAATTCAAAATTCCCGACCGTGCCATATTTCCAAACTGTTTGCCAGTGCTAGAAGTAACTGAGCTGCCATTGTTTTTAAAAGATGGCTATAAGACAGGCAACTTAATTTCAATTGTAGCTGTTTGTATGCGAATATTTGTGCCTTTGCTCTTATTGCACTTTTTTGGTCAGTAAAGGACATACATAGCCATAAATTAATGCCCAGATACTTGTAGGTGACAACTTCCTCTATATCTTTACCCTTAGCTGACCACTTGAATTTTTTTGAGTCTTGGACCTACTAATCGCACCACTTTTGTTTTTTTCATATTTATCTCCAGCCCCTGACAGTCAAAGTAGTTGGTTAGGTAATCAATGACTCTCATATTTATCGCCAGCCCCTGACAGTCAAAGTAGATTGCAATTGTATTTGTCCTCCACTGTGCTGCAGTGATCAGGGCAGGTCCAGCCTCCTATCCAGCAACGTGGCTCAGTGAGTTAATACTTGCCGCTGACATCGGCAGTAACCTGAAGCTCGGTGGCGGAGGAACAACCAGAAGGGCCATAATGCAACAACGAAAATGGGCCACCCTGCCCCCAGTATGATAGTAAAGGACATCCAAAACTCAGGTGAAGTGGGCACCTTAAACACTAGTGCCCCTGTGCCACTGCACCTGCTGCACCATTGACCGCTCCGCATTTTCACAAGTTAAAATCCTGACTAGTGGGTCTGAACCCTCCAATCTCGAGAGGCTGGTAAACTGACTTCCACTAGATTGACTAAAAGCAACCTCTGTTATATTTATTGTTATTTTATATATCTGTGATGGGGCCACAAAAATGATCATGTACCAGCGGCATGCTCCTTCCGCTTTCCTATAGTATGTGTTTCGAGAGGCTGTCATCTTGTTCATCAGTAACTGGTGCAGTCACATGTGGGAGAATTATCACTTGCACATGTAGGGTTGGGCGAGTACTGCCCCCTGCTTGTGCCTCAACCTTTGATGATGTCGGCGCTGTGAGGTACTTTTCTGCCACAGCTGACAGGCAGATTTTCCAGCACATCTATAATCTTTCAATGCTCCTTGCTGCGTGTGCCGTGTGATGGACAAATCCTAGTAGAGATGCTCTTTATTCATATTTTTATGTCTTTGTTTCCTCGGTGTTTGAATAAAGTGTGAGGTATGTTCTTAAGCCACGCAACTATGCCACTCAGTGACCATGTGTGGGATGTTCATGGGCATGCGCATGCGCACGGGGTTTTATTTTGGAGCACTGCTACGCTATGTATTCAGGGGGTGTAGCTGTCAGAGAGCTCCTCGGCCAGTTCTCTGGAGTTTGAGATGCAAGAGGTTCCCAAGTATGTGCTCTGAATATTTACCAAATTGCTCTAGTCCCTTTTAGTCTCTCTTAGGTAAATATCTTTCTATCGTCTTCGCCTTCAATGAGACTAAGGGGCAGATTTATGTTAACTGGCGCATTCCCAGGGATGCGCAGTTAATGTGCGTCACAGTGCGCCACAGCTCCGCCACCCATGGTGCGCCGCGTTTACAATACGGCGAACCATGGTGCAAAAACGGCACAGATGCGTGCCGCATCTGTGCCGGAAAGGTGGCGCATTGCAGGAGTTGCGTCGCAAGAGCGACGAAGCTCCAGCAAGGCTCGGGGATGCCCCATCTTCACAATGCTGCGTCAAGACCTACACCTGCTTCAAGCAGGCGCAGGGTTTTGACTCAGCATTGCCCTGAAAGTGACTGAGTAAAATCTCATAGATTTCACTCAGCCACTTTCAGGAGGCGCAGGAACGCCCCCCCCCTGCGCAGGAACGCTTCCTTATGGGGCAGGGCTTTACAACGTGACGCATCTCCTATATGCGTCACGTTGTAAATAGGGCGCATTGTTTGCGCTGCCGTTGCGTCAAATAAAGTGACGCAATTGCGGCGCAAAGAGGCGCAAGGGCATCATAAATCTGCCCCTAAATGTCTTGCTCCATCAGACCCATAATGTTCAAGGTTCTACTAATAGAAAACTGCCTTAAAGTGGATCTGTCCCTCATTCGAAATTCCTTTTCGCAAGCCTGGGCGTTCTTGTCACGGCCCCATGTGCCTTTTCATTACTTGTTCAAATGGGCGCAGGTGCAGGAGAGTCTACAGCTGAGCTCGAGGCCAGGGTTCTCTTTTTCCAGGTGATTACAGATAATTAATGGCTGTGACATAGCTGCGATTTTAAAATTAATACAAGCCACAGACTTGCTGAAGCGTGGAAGAGATTTGAAAGTGAGGCCCTAAGAATAAAGAATATATTACGGAAATATTTTTCCACCTTTTTGTAAGTTTTGGAAAGTAGTACTGAAAATATTTTTTTCACTGAATGTTCTTTGTTTTGTTTGCATTAGGCTAGCATTTCAGATGCAGTGTTTTATATGGAGTAAAGGCACTATTTCATATTCAAAAGGATATCAGGCATTTCGATGGAACTATATATATATTAGTATATGTATGTTTAGTAAATGCATGTTTAGTACTTGAACTTGAAAAGGAATGTCTTATTACTTACCGGTAATCTTCATTACCCCGATTAGGGTCCTCCCCGTCCCAGTCCTTACCACGTGAGGCAGTCCTGCCTCCACCCAGCCAATCAAAACGCCAGAAATCCAAAGGTCGAAGGTGACATAAGCCCCTCCCACCCACCGCCATGCCTGTTATCAACAAGACTCAGACACAAACACAGCGGGAGGGAGGGAGGGAAGAGGACTGGGACGGGGAGGACCCTAATCGGGGTAATGAAGATTACCGGTAAGTAATAAGACATTACCCCCTCATGGGTCCTCCCCGTCCCAGTCCTTACCACGTGAGGAACTCACAAGCAGAGAACCAAGAAGAAAAAATGCAGGACACCAGGGATCCATGCAAAAGTACAAAACTTCAAACAATAAAGTATTGACGAACAGCAGCGTACAAGACTTCAACAAAAACCGTCAGAAGAGGCAAGAAAACATCAAGCCGAGAATGTTGCACAAAAGTGTGACGGGACCGCCAAAAGGCCGCCCCACAAAGCACCAGGATAGAGACCCCGCCCCCATCAGCACAGGAAGCAGACACAGAACCCACAGGAGACAAACAGGGTAGGAGAAACCCGAGACTGTAGTGAACATCGGAGGCAAAACAGAAGAGCCCCGCGAACACCCAAAGAAGGGGAACAGGAGAAACCCCCACAGCAGGCAAAACAGGAAGCAACACCTCCAGCCGCAAAAGGAAACACGAAGAAACAGGCAGAAAAGCCCGATCAAAGCCGCAAAACAACTCAAACCTGCAGAAACTGCAAAGAAGGAAACAAAACGAGCAAGGCACCCAACCCACCCAACCGACAAGCGGAAGAGAAGGCCAGCAAAAAAAAACACCGCAGTGGACAACCACAACACGTCCACCACTAACAAGGACATGAAAGGGGCAACCGCAGACCATGCAAAACAGCAGGCAAGGCCCAAAGAAGAAATGAGAACAGGAGAGCCCGGACAACGAAGCAAAAGCTCCGAAGAAGCCGACCGACCAAAGGGCAACAACCACCGAGGAAGTCCCCAGGCCCCGACAAGCACAAACCGCCGACAATGAGCAGACAAAGCAGAAGGGGAAAAATCCCAACAACAAACCCAAGCCGGAGAAACCAGCACAGAAACAGGAACCCCACCATGGATTCCGACCAAGAGAAGAGCACCAGGAAACAAAAGAGCCCCAAAGTGCATCACAGCTCCAAAGAGCGGAAGGCCAACGCGACCAACACATGCCACAGGCCACCACAGAAGAACAGCCCAAAGACGCTAAAGACAGCCGCTCAAGAGACAGGCAGTCAGAAGCAAGCGCCAAAGACAGGGCAAAGATAGCTGCGGACCCAGAAGCAGAGCCGGAGGCAAGGGAGGCTGGCCAAATCCGACTCCCAACAGCAACAGCAGGAGCGGAAACCAAAAACAGCAAGGCCAACCCAACAACACTGACACCCCCCAAACCTCCGCAGAGCGCCCGGGAGGAGAAAAACAGGAGGGAAGGTATACAGAAAACCCGAAGGCCAAGGAAACGAGAGAGCAACCCCCGAGGACAGACCACCCCGGAACAAAAACCGGGGGAGAAGAGCAACAGGAGGGGAAGCAAAAATGACCAAACCAAGAGTCCCAAACCAAAGACAAAAGGACCTGGAACAGAGGAACAGACAGAGGGAATGCTACACGAAGCAGCAAGACAACCCAGGGCAGGGCCATTCCAAGCACCAGCGCACAGTCCCAAGCACCTACGCAATGTCCCAACAAAAGGACACGTCCCGTCGAAACAAGCACCAGACAGCACCAAACAGAGGACGGCAGGAAGCGGCCTAAGCCACCAAAAGAAGGCACAACCAGAGTACCAATCCAGTAAAGAAACCAACCACCGTAACAGGGATGCCTCTCAAGACCCTCTGAAAGACAACAGAGAAGTCGCCGCCCAGACACAAGACAGGGAAGCCCGCAGGAACAGAGACACGTACCGGGACCCCCCAAGAAGGCCCAAACAACAACGAGCCCCCAGAGCGCCAGCCCGAACAACAGACAAGCCGGCCACCAAGGACCCCAATGGGGCCCCCAACCCAAGGACAGGCATCCAAGGACAACAAGAGAAGAGAGGAAAGCAGAAATGCACCCCCCACACCAGGACAGGAGAGCAAAGCCACCAGACCAGGGGAGAGAGGAACCAGAGCCTCGCAACCAGCAAGACCAAGGACCCAACAAGTCATCAGAAGAAACACCAAGGACACGAGGTGCACAAGAGCCCAAGGAACCACAGCCGAGGAGGCGACCACCATCTGCCGGACACAAAACCAACCCCGAGCCGGGGCAGGAGGGAGACCGAGTAGGACCCGCAGAAGATCCAACAGGACAGAGAACAGATCCGGATATATGGAACGCCTCATGAAAAGCGTGTCATCCAAGCGCAGGGACCATGTCAACCCCCTCCAGCAACGCTCAACAGAAAGCATACGAGCCGCTGAAGCGAGCACTGAGAAACAGCCCCCAGCAAAGCGTCAAACTGGTCCCGAGGAACTGAAGCCCCCGAACAGGAACCAGACGAGGAACGGCCAGACCCAAAACGACCCCAGAAACCGGAACCAGGCCAGCAAACCCCCACAGCAGGAGCCAGCACCGTGGAAAAAAACCAGAGGAGCATGAGAGAGACCGAAAGGAAACACCTGAAAACAGGAAACGGAACTCAACCACCGCAAACCTCTGAGCAGCCGGATGGAGGGGAACGAGAAAAACAGGAGACTCCCACACCTAGGGAAGCCAAAATTACCCACCAAGAAGAGGGGAAAACCGGGCTGCAAGGGGCACAACCGAAAGGGACACAGCCGGACCAACCCGACCAAAGCCCAGGGAGGCAGAACCGAACAGAAAGACCAACGGGAGCCAGGACCTGGAACAGAGAGAAAGAGGACCCCCGGCCCCACACCATCACCTGAAACCAGCACCACAGAGCGTAGCGACAAAAAATTGGCCGACGCCAAAGAAGAATGGCCTAAAAGGGGGACGGCCCGCAATGGAAACCGGCAACCAAGAATGACGACCAACAGGAATCACCATTCTCAAAGCAGACCGGACCAATGACACCAAAGGAGATAGGCGACCCACAAGCAGGTCAACACCAGGAGTGGAACACATAACCTGAAGAGGAAGAGATGCAACCACCAGGCCACGGAGACTCCTCCCGGGCACAACCCATCCGACTGACATTCAGGGGCAGCAGCAGGCGCCGCAGAGGCAGGGAATCAAACGTAGTGCAAAAAATGCAGGCATAGGACCAAGGCACTAGGGGAATGGCAAAGCACAAAAACGCAGGCCAGAGAGAAATCTCACAAGCCCCGCCGCCCTGGTAGCCGAGGACAAGGCCCAACCCTCCGGGACCGGAAGGAGGGACCCCTAAGAAAGCACAGACCGAAAAAGAGCAAGCATACACCCCAAAAAGGAGAGGCAGCATACGAACTCTTGAGAGCGGAATCCACCAACCGCCCAACCCGGACCTCCAGGGAAGAAGCCTCCGAAGACCGAGGGAAAAGGCGCAAAAAAGAAGAAAAATGGAGGATACCAGGTGACAAAGACCGCCAGGCGAAATCGTGTCCCCAGAAAGAGAGGAACACCCCGCATGGCAATGCCAAGCCACACCGCAGCCAGAACAGCCAACAGGACAGCACGAAATGGCTAGTAAAAAATGGGAATAAACCCCGCCGGAGCAAATGAATCAGGGAGAAAGACCCAGCAACAAAAACGCCAGAAAACTCATGGACCATCCCCGAATGTATACCCCAACAGGGAAAAAACGTCCACGATCCCACCAACAAGAGATGATGGCATAGCCCCATGCACCAGCAGCGCAGACAGCGCAAAACAGTCCAAGAAAAACTGCAAAAGATGCTACGTGGACAAAGAGAATGCAAATTTCCAAAGCACAGCATGAAAATGAACATCCCAAGTCACATTGACAGCATAGGCAGGACTTGAACCCTCAGCACATGATAGCCCGTGACACCAGAGGCATATGACATACCAATGAGCAACAGCTCTGTGGATGCACAGGAGAGGAAGTCCCCCTCAAACATGGCGAGTAAAGGAGTAAACCCCATATATGGAACGCTTCACGAATATGCATGTCATCCATGTGCAGGGACCATGCTAATCTACTCAGTAACGTTCCAAGCCTAGTATATGTGCTGCCGAAGCGAGCACCAGGAAAACACCCAACACACATTGGTGGCGGAATTGAAAGGAAGTGCCCAGCAACCTCCAGGAAACACTGCCCCAAACAGCAATCTCATATGTGAGAACAGAAAAGAAACAAAAAGGGCAGCCCTGCAGTCTCCACCCACAGCCACATATGAAGAACATGGCCGCAGGGGCCGGCCACTGCACTAAAGCACCAGCGCCGGAACGACCTGGGGCCAGAACACCAGGAGGGCTCCCCGCCCCAGCCCAGCACATGAACGGGGAGCATCCTGACCCCAGAACAGGAGCGTGGCCGGCCGGAGGACCGGAGCGGCCGCGCCGGTAAAAACATGAAGACCATACAGAAGCATTTAAAAATGCAAAAGAAATACTCACGGCACCGCCAAACCACCCAGAAGCAAACAGGAACAGAGGCAGGAACCGGGAGCACCAGCGTTCCGACAGCCGTCGGAGCAGAAAAAAAACAGGCATGGCGGTGGGTGGGAGGGGCTTATGTCACCTTCGACCTTTGGATTTCTGGCGTTTTGATTGGCTGGGTGGAGGCAGGACTGCCTCACGTGGTAAGGACTGGGACGGGGAGGACCCATGAGGGGGTAATGCCATGGCATGTTGGGTCAGGAGAAAATATCTCCTCTGTAGGTAATGGTGCCTTTTATGACGCCGACTGATGTTACAAACCTACACACAAGTTTTCACATCATCGTATAAGATTTCTTCTGGTCCTGTTTTATGAACAAGGCTTGTTTGTAGTACTGAAAGCTCTTAGGTCATGTTTTAATGTCGTGCATTGGTTTAATAGTTTATCGCCACCTGCATACAAATGACTTGAATTTCAATTTCAATTCTTTTTTTCTGTAATTCCTGCGTGAGGCTTTCGTGCTGAACGCATAAAATTATATGCAAAATAAAATAAATGGTCTTAAATAAAAAAAGATAATAAAATCATTATAAACACGCTTACGTCTTTAATCCATCCTTAAACTAACACACGAGGTTTGCTTATAATGATAGAGGCGGAGGAGTGTAATTCTCGGGTGGGGTAGGGGGTTAAGGAAATATATACTCTGACTAAATCCACGCTTTACAGTGGGGATAACAAAATATTAAAGAAAACATAAAATAAAAACATAATCTAGGAGGTAGTGGGCATCATTAATGTCATTTTTTGTCCTTGACTTTTGGCTTTTTTAAAGTGCAGCTGCAGTAGCAAGAGTAACAGTATGAAGTGTTTTGGCAGAAGTGCTTCACAAAAAGTGAAAGACTGAATAGAGGTAATAGAAAGATTTTTCAATTTTGCAATACATCACTTTATTTTTTATAAAAGTCGTCACCGCCTCATGCTTCTCTACCCTGAAGATGCTGAGCAAGGTTTTCAAATGGCTCTCAGTCAGCACCCGTAAAACTGTCATACTCGCCTGGTCACAAGCAAGCTGACTTATGAAACACTCTCTAAGCCGGGATAAAAAAAATTCACCAGAAGGCTGTAGAATTCGGAATTCACCAGCCAGAATCACCCTCAACCTCCCACACTGCACTCACATCACATCACACCACACCTGAAGAACGTCCACTGGTTCCCCATTTAGAAACGAGCACAATTTAAACCTCTTAGCCACACTTTCAAGGCACTACATAACACAGGCCCAGCATACCTCAATATTTGCATCTGCTTTCACAAACCTTTAGACACCTCAGTTCATCTGGACTATTACTTGCACAAATCCCACGCATAAGGAAAACCAGATCCGGCGCTCAAGCCTTCTCCTACACAGCTCCGAAAGCATGGAACAAACGCCTGCTACATATAAGAGCCTCCTCACTTTTTGAATCCCTCAAGAAGCTGAAGACCTGACTTTGTGTCATCCCACCAGGCCCTTGATGTGGCTAGTTTCAAACCTGCTCAGTACAGGGTAGCCTGGCGGGTGATTGTGTGGCTAGAAATCTGCATAAGGTAACAAACATGAGCATCATTTCTATGGTCCAAAATGACTAACATGTCAGTCCCCCTCTTCACTTCAGAAAGGATGGTGCAACTCTGGTAGTGATGAATGTATTCTGATCATTTAGTAGAAATACTGACCTCCTGATTCAAGACTCACTCACACATTGTCCATTTCTCTCTATTCTATTTTTTGATTGGATAAGGAATTAGTCGGTAATTCACGGGATCACACCGTTCCTTCAGTTCTGCAATTTCTCTAGACTTTTGCAGATGGGGCAGGATATTATTCTGGCTGCCATAAGCCACCATCTCGCCCCCATTAATGTTACATGTAGAATACATAGCTAGTGGTTGATACGCATGGCGGAAAGGATTTTATGTGAATTTGTAAATCTATCTCAGAGCTTCCTATGCTTAATGTGTTCTTTTATGGTTATTAATTCCTTTGGTCTTTGTTGCAGAGACTGATTTTTTGCCTTGCATCAGAAATAAAATCACATAAAAATGTCAATGACTACTATCTCTACCACCAATGTGTTGCTTTTTGTAAAAAAAAAAATTTTTTTTTAAAAGACTGGGATCCAGGAGTGAAGAACATGTTGTGAGGTCATTTCTCATAAGGTATCTCTTAAAAGCATAGATAAAAGGTCTCAATTGAGGTATTTCTCCTATGGACTTATATGAGAGGTATGCTTCTAAAGTGAGAATGAGGCTTGATTTTGCTGACTAGAGTCCTTTCCAGAACTTAGATTCAGGTTGTTCAATATTCTTGACAGGTTTTTGAGTACCATACATAATGACACCATCAATCTGTACGTCCAGTGCTTAGTTCATATCTTTTACAATATAGAGAGCCAAGCAAAGGACAAGTATCTTTTGTATAAGCATATTTGATTGTTTTTCATCTGTTAAAACAGGTCACAGTAAAACAGACTGTCAGCTCCCGAGGGAGGCTAAAATCAATACAGTATTAAACATTACAAAAAAATGATATCAGTCTCGTCACATCATCCTCACAACGAACCCATATCTGCCACCCTAAGCCATTTCCCGCATACTTTGGCATCTTTAGTAGGGAAGCCCTGGACCTCATATACTGGCTTCTTCTCCTGGGCACATCAGTCTACCCAATGTCTCCATTGTGCCATTGTTGGTGGCTTGGAAGACTTCCGGTGGGCGGCTACATCACATTTAGCTACCATCAGTGCTGTCCCAGGAACGTTTGATCTGCATCTGTCCGGACAAGTATTTCAATGTCTTTTTCTGCAGTTTGAGTTTTCTTTAGCGATTAATCTGCATGCAAGGGGCAACTCCTTTCATTGTTTATTTGTAGACACAAATATAAGTAGTTTGTGACTATTCCTAAAAATATTGCATTGAATTGAGGGAGGTTTGCTCCTACTGTTATTGGTTCTTTTTGAGAATATTTTTTTTAGCTCTTCCAATGTACATTCAGTTTTTTCCTTTTAATTGCAGTAGTTTTCTGGCACTTTAAGACGTTTTCGGATTGCTAGAGGGAGTCCTGGTGATTAACATGAAATTGGCACAAAGGGCTTTTGCCTACATCTGATCACTTACTTTCATGACATCTTCTATTGAGATCTGTAGGACTTATTAGTACCCTTAGTACACCCATTAAAAAGTGTTAGGCCAAAAGGCAACCTTGCTTTACAACGCTTAGTTTGAGATGGGCACTTCTTCGGCACGTGAGTCTGATTTTAGCCTATATAATATTAAAGTTTCTTGCAGGCGTTTTCTATTAGTAAATTGAGCCTATGTCTGTTGCCTCACTGACAAATACTTCCAGTTCCTCAAAAACATAGTTTTTATGTTAATCAGTCCTCTTTAGAGTGCCCTCCACGCTCTTCTATTTCTTTGTCAGCAACAGGTTTGATATTCTATTGCAAACCTCTTTTCATTTTTTGTAATCTACAGTCAGCCAAATGTAAGGCCCCTTGGGACCATGGACTCCCGACAGAGATTGGGCACTGTTTCTAATTACTTTCATTCATTAATGCATTAGACTATTTCATGGGTTAATTAAAACCTTCACCATTCGAGTGTCCAAGGAACTCCCGAACAGAACTCTATACCTGATCCTTAGCAAGACTTATTGTTACCCTTTGCTTGCCAAGTTATTTGCAGGGTAGTAATAAATATCTAGTCCCCACCTTATTGCTTTACCTAGATATAATCATTGACTGACCCTCTACGTTGGTCATAGTATGTTGGACAAGTTATTTGTCCTTTGTTGTTTGCATTATATTTCGATCATAGTTCTGCCTCAGCTCAACTAGGTCATACCCGTTTTGTTGATAACCAGGACACCATGTTTCAGTATTGGTGCTTTGTAGGTCCTTCTCTTTGTCACCTAGATATCCTCTCAAGCCCTATGTTCCTGTTTTTGCATTCCAATCTCTGCAGCTATAAACCTCTAATTTCCACTCTTGTTAACTCCTTGGAAGGCTTTTGAGACATCTTTAGCTGTTAACCCCAAATTAAGTTTTCACTATGGAAGATATGCCTTCATAATTGCCAAACTGTTTCTGGAGTTTGACCCATTACCTATAGCTCTGAACAAATATTGTCATCCCCTATTCAGTAAAATGTAACTTTACTGACACTGATTTAGAGACTTCTCAAGTCTTTGATGTATTTATTAATGTTCTGTTTTTATTACTAGGGCCTCTAACTGCAAGTGGACTTTAACTAAAAGTCCTGAGGATTGTACATGCCACATGCCCTCAGGAATTTACTTATAATCTAATATACAACGGCATGCCCTTTTTATCTTTCCATATTTAAAAATAATCAATGTTGTTTGTTTGTTTATTTATTTATTATGAGTTTTATATAGCGCTAACCAGACCCGAAGGTAACGGAGCGCTTTACAACAAGAAACACTCAGAGGATACATTAAGCAATTTAGTATATAGAAAAAATGTCACTTGTAAATTAAGATATCGCAGTAGACTGAACATGGACCATATGACAGTTATCGCAGTAGACTGTAAGGGGAACATATGATGCCCCACTGAGGATGTTGTAGGGATCCCCATGACTCATGGATAGGTTTGGCCGGTAAGTGGGGGTGAGAGGTAGTCAATGCGGAGAGTGAGGTAGAGGTCATTGAAGACAAAGTGTCTGTGTGGGACTATGGTTTGTCTTTGGCGACTGGCTTGGAGCTATCCATCTGGGGGTGATCGGTTGAGGAGGAAGTCCTTGAGTTGCCTTTTGAATTTCATGTAGGAGGGGTTAGTCCTGATTTGGACTGTTTTTTTTGTCTGCAAAATTTCGGGGGGATAAAGAGTAGAGTGTTTGTGCTCCTCAGGGTTCTTCACTGCCCGGCCTTCTGGAGTTTAGCAGCCAGGTAGGCGTGTTTTATTGTGTGCAACACTTTGTGCGTGAGGCAAGCGGATCTGAAGCTGGCACGCATTTCGACAGGGAGCCATTTTAGCTCTTTGAGTGCAGGCGAGATGTAATCATATTTCTTTACTCTGGTGAACATTCTGGCTGCTGCATTCAGAGTTGATCTGAGTGGAGCTAGATGGGATTTTTCTTCTCCTGTGAGGGTTGCAATTCCGTAGTCCAGTCTGGACAGTACCAGGGATTGTGTAGCTTGTTTACTAAGATGGATGAAGGGTTTTATTTTGTTGAGTATTTTAAGGTTGTTGCTTTTTGCGGTGTTTTTGATGTGTTTGTTCATGTCTAGTTTGGGGTCCAGAGTGATTCCCAATGATTTTGCGGAATCAGCTAGGGTGAGGTTATGATGGAGAGCCTCAATGGCTTGTGTTTTGGGTGTTCTCCTCTTTGTTAGAGGTGAGGAGGATTTCCGTCTTATCCTTTTTTAGTTTTAAGTGGTTGCGTGAAAGCCAGTGCTGGACTTCTCGTAGAGTGGCATTCAGTCTCTGGATGTCTTCGATGGAGGAGGTTTCCAGGTAAATTTGGGTATCGTCTGCGTAGAGGTCGATGGGAATGTTATTTTTTTGAGTATGGAGGTAAGGGGCTCTATATATATGTTGAAAAGTTGTGGGGAGAGTACTGATCCTTGGGGGACACCCCTATATAGAGGGAGTGGGTCAGACAAAAGTTCTTGATTTTTATATTTTGGGTGCAGTTCTGTAGGAATGAGGTGAACCACTGTAGGGCACCCTCCTCTGCTCCCGCCCTTTCTTGAAGTGCTTTGATGAGTAGTTTGTAGTCAACTGTGTTGAAGGCTGTCGATAGATCCAAGAGTATGAGTAGGCAGCATTGGCCTTTGTCCAGAGATTTGTGCATATCATCTATTATATTTAATACTGCTGACTCTGTACTTTATCTTTTTTGGAACCCCGATTGATGAGGATCAAGAAGGTTGGTGATGTCTAGGTGTTGAGTGAGTTGGATGAGAACACATCTTTCCAGAATTTTCGCTAGGAGAGGGAGGTTAGAGACAGGTCTGAAGTTGTTCAGAACGTTTGTGTCCGAGCTAGGTTTTTTCAGTAGAGGAGTGACTTGGCCGATTTTGAGACAGTCAGGCATGACTCCAGTGCTCAAGGAGCTGTTTGTAATTTTAGTCCAGTGCGGGGCTAGGCATAGTTTGAGCTTCTTAGCCAGATGGGCCGGTAAGGGATGCTGTGCTGTGCTGAGGGTTTGGTGTTAAGAGATCATTTTGATGACCTCTGCTTCGGAGATGGGGTTGACGG
The DNA here is from genome assembly GCF_964263255.1 of Lissotriton vulgaris. NCBI lineage: Eukaryota > Metazoa > Chordata > Amphibia > Caudata > Salamandridae > Lissotriton > Lissotriton vulgaris. Next base: position 319,383,757 of record NC_141694.1, read on the forward strand.
CTTTCCATAAGTTGGGGGAGGTGTTTAGGTGTGACATTTTCTGACTTAGTAGGCAAATTATTGTTGTGTGGGCTTTTCTGTACGTCCAAGGAGAATTGTATCTTGGAGATTTAGTCATTGAAGAAATTGGCAAAGTTTTCACACAGGTCTTTGGAGGCGATAACTTGTGTCATAGGGGGTTTAGAGGTTTGTTGCTTGATGAGGCTGAAAAGTTCCTTGGGTCTGTTCTTAGCTTTGTCCAGGACGTTGCGAAAAGAAGCATGTTTTTTCATTTTTTATGTGTTTGTTGTATCTCCCTTTTACTGCTTTGAGTCTAGATCGTAGGATTGTGGACAGGTTGTTTTGCCACAGTCTTTCTGCCACTCTAAATTTTCGGAGTTGAAGTCTGAATTGAACCATGATTTGGAAGGAATGTTCCTGACTCTTTTTAGTTTCAGGGGAGCTATTTGGTCCATAATGGAGGTCATGGTGGAGTTGTACTGAGAAATGAGTTCAGTTGCTGATAGTTCATCCGTGTGTAAAGAAAGGATGGAGCTTACCTTTAACTTTCATTACTCATTGTGTTTCAAATATAGTTGGTAAACCTGTGAGAAAGTATTTGTTGAAGCCTGTAGAATATGCAAGACCAACACAAATTCATAAGTTAAAAGCACTATCAAACTGGAAGGTAAGCCGGTTTTGAAATATCTAGAATCTCAGCAAATAACGGAACACAACCGAGCCGTAAAAACACTTCTTACACAGAAGTGGGTGCTACATAATATTAAGTTCCTAATTTTGTCAAAACCTTCCCAGCATGCTGTGGGAAAGAATAACCTGCTTTGAAGGACTGATATTTTGTGAGAAAACTGTATGGCCTAATGTCTCAGCATCTGCCTGTTTTTACTATTTACATCATAATAAAGGACACACATTTTAAGAGTTGTTCTGCATATATATCCCAGCCCACCTTGCAGAGTAAGATGCACATTTTCTATTAGCCATGATCATTAGACTGTGATCATCATGTGTGCATTTGGTTTACTTGTTGCTAGTTTATTACCATGGATATTAGCTTTAGTTGCTACAACAGAAATGCCATGGATATGGATAGACAGAAAGGAGCCCTTGTAACTCTATATTGATAAATGAGTAAAATAGTCTGATATATCAGAACACCCATCATTTAAGTAAAATGTCCACCTCATAAAAAAAGATTATACAAGTACCACAAAACCAACCATAGATACACATTATGTCATTATCACACCTCACATTATCCTTGGATGATAGCTTGAGTAGGGAGGAAAGTTGTAAACTCCCAAAATCCCATTTGGAACTCCTATGACAAAACTACTTGTTACATGCTTTCCAGGAAAACTCGAAAAATAGGATTCTCTCTTTCAATCTCTCTCTCTCCGGCTGCCTACTAATTGGTTAATTGTGCGCTATACATAAAACATTGCAGTCAATCAATCAATCAATCAATCTTATTCTTGTAGAGCGGCACATCTCACTCGTAAGGGTCTCAAGGTGTTAAAGATCGCAGGAATCGCTGTTAGCATGAGCTGAAAGACATTTTGTACTTGGCAGCCATCTTAGTTAGTCATGTGCTTGCCATGTGCTTTCTCCCTCTTCCAGAGTCTTGCACATGTTCAGAAAAGCCTTGTGAGCAGAGTGCACCTGCTCCTAGTATAGAACTGTCAGGCTATTCTTTCGGATGTACTCAGTTTAGTCTCCCCTCCTACTTTGTTGAGCAAGCAAATTTTGTATACCAATATTAGTCAAAAACCATGCTTGTATGTGCCCCTTGGTTTTATTCGGACTATGTAACCTATGCATATATAAGGCCCCTGTTCTCTGTACTCCTTAGAATGCCTCCTACAGTGGCCTGAGGGTACTGTGTGACGCAGTCTCCCTCATGTGAGGTTAATAAATGTATTGTTTTTATAATACAGCTTCCGTGCCAATCTCTTTGTTGGTTTAAAAGACCAGGTGTATCTGTGAACCATTAAGAAGGTTTTTATTTCTTCAAAGTGATGCCTGAAACGTGGACCTCATCGGAGAAGATGCTATCCAAAAGGAGTGGTCTTGACAGGAGACAGGAATCTACTAAGGAGGACAGGACAGGACTGGACAGGACAGGAATCTACTAAGGAGGTACCCTGTGCACAGAGATTGTTTGTCTTTCCAGCCCAGTATATTTCTGAGCTTCTCTGATCTAGCGCTCCAGGAGGTAGCCGCTCCAGACTGAGAACTTCTTTGGCATGAGTATTCTAAAACGACCGTTAGGTCATTCCGAAATTGACAGTGAGAGGTTGGAGATTTGTGCCTGGTGAGGTCGTCGACATGTGATTTGGTTTGTTTTGGCCAAAAATCTTGGAACTTGCTTGGATATATATGAATTTCAATTAATACAGACAGGTAATGAGGAGATTTTTCTCTAACTTTTTCAAAACTTGAACGGCACACATTGAGTTACATGCCACTTGATGAATAATATTGTATATGCTGCAATATTCTTGGCATGCCTGTTCTTAGCACACTTCGTAGAATGTGTTTCTTTCTTGGAGGTACCAATATGGAACTAGAACAGAATCAGCTGGCTCACCTAGAGAGGATATCTAAATAGGTTTAGGCATATTAAAAAAAAAGTATTTCTTCCTTGGCGACTGAGTACACCATGGAACTAAATATGTACATAAAAAGGATCCTGGTCTGTGCACTAGGTAATGATATGCAGAGCGCTTTTTGAGTGTTCTACCAGCCAAAACTGGTCAATTTGGTGTATTTTGGCTTCTTGAACATGGAACAGTCTTTGGGCTGTTTTGGTGCAGTTTTTTTTGGATTACTTTTGAGAAGCTCTTCTTATAAATATGACTTACAATTAATATTTACAAATGGTTTGGTTTAAGTACAGTCTGTGGGCTGTCTTTTGTTTCGGTCCTAAAAGTTGATTTGTAGGTTAATTGTGTGTTTGAATGTTAATGTGGTTTGTGGTTTGACACCGGTGGTACTTGTATGAGTGAGGCGATTGCGCTCATTGTGTAAGAAATGGCTAGCCTTACGCATGCTGTATTGTGTGTTTTGAGTGTATGACCCCCTTCTGTAAATGTCTGGAACGAGCTCAATGTGTTATTTTAAGTCATATTCTGTTATGCAAAATATCATTGAATAAAATACAGTTTAAAAAAAACCAGAAATGAAATTATGTAACATATGCTAAATAGCTGCACGATATCATTAAAATTGAAAGAATAAGAAACTATACATGTGTGCAAATTACCACAATGGTAAAGATAACATTAGAATTCACATTCAATAGAAATAAAATAGGCCTCATAAAAAGGAAGGGAAAAAACGAAATTGTGTGTTTTGCAATAACTAGGACTAAGACACAAAATGTTACATCATTCTCCTTAGATACATTGTATTAGATATTAAAAGGCATCCACATAATCTGAGAAAAATTTGTTGTTGTTGAACTAAACACTACATTACAATAGATTTTGACTGCCTTGACATGCCTGACTTTTAAATAGACTGTGACCGAGCTTACATTTCAACGCTAGAAAAAAAAAAGCTTTCAAACAGCTGTGTTTAAGCTGTCACACTGAGAAGAAGCTGGCTGACAACGCAAATACAGATTAAACATTTTCAGGACATTACAATACAGCAAAGGTTTTTTTTTATTAACTGAGAAAGGTGCAGAAATTGACGCCTGCTGGTCAGATCACAGCTGTGTAAATAGCACATGACTATTCCTGACCGCAAGCCACAAGGAAACTGCTCAGTCAACTAGATCTTAAGTTAGTGCAAACACGGTATAAAAACGTGCATTTAAGACTGCTGACTTTAAAAGATAAGAAAGACTGTTTCATTATTTTGGATAACAGAAAAAAGATTGAAAGTAGGGATTTCCTTTCTTAATGCCTTTTTACATATGCACATCTGTGGTCCCGATGTTTATTTATTTTTATTTTTTTGGTAATCCTCATATATCACAGATGGAACTCTTGATGGTAAACTGGCTCCTCCATGCACCAATGGTCCATTCTGTACCGGCCCTCGTTAATTTCGGCCTGATGCAAGTTGGTTTACCGTACCCTCAAGTAGCCACTACCTTCCCCTCCATTCTCCTTTTTTCGCCGATCTTAGAGCGCCCTATGCTACTTAGGAGATTGGGGAACCAGCAGGGCTCCAGACAAATTATTGGAATACCAATCATCGAGATTGCCATGCCGCCAAGGCCGACCAAACGTTCGTCTCACTTCTGGGATCACATGCCACATCTGATTTACTAGTTATCATAATCTGCCTCAGGCAGTTAGCAAAAGTGGGGGGAGTTGGATCTTTCCATGCCCTGCAAATCTCACGCCTTGCTAACAGGATGATGTAGAATACAAATTTCGTGGGAATCATGCACCTGATAGTTCGTGACAAGCCCAGACATTACTGTAAAACTTGAGACTGATATAGACATTAAGAGGACTTCTTCCAGGAATTCCCTTATCTTGCTCCAATAATCCACCAATTCAGGGCAGTCCACGAACGTGTACATTATCTGCCTTTGAAAGGCCACACCTTGGGCAGTTGTAGTCTATATTTGAAAATTTGGCCAGTTTTTTCGGAGTTATATAAACCCTGTACATGGTGTATATTTGATTTCTTTTCAGCGCTGCCGGCTTAATTACAGCATTTAATACCCTGAAAGAGTCATGCCAAAAATCCAAAAAGGACCCGCTGGCCGGGGTAAAAGCGTTGCACCACAATTTGCTAATTTCAGCCTCCGTGACTTCCTCACCCTCTAACATTGCCGAATACCAAAAAGGTATTTGATTCTTCCACTTACCCCTTCTATCTACCACATCAAATTTAGGGTTAGGGGGGTTATCATCTCCGGGAGTCACAGGTCTTGTTGCCCACCAACCTGATAGTTGATAATATTTGAACCGCGTCAGTGATCCCATAGTTAGGTTCGACAATATATCCCAACTTAAAAGTTGGCCATCTCCCTGCAGGTCTCCCCACCTCTCCAGCCCTGCCTGTTTCAATGGTAATGATAGTTGATCATTTAGACAGGCTGGAAGGCCTGGTGAGTCCCATATGGGTGCCTGCGGCGCATAATAAGAAATGTTTAGTTTGTTCCTTACAAATACCCAATTTTTCAAAGCTGACCTCAAGATCTTCAGCCTAACTTTTTTAAAGAATTTTGGGTCCCCAAACTTATAAAGGAAGAAACTTAATCCCTGAGGAACATCTTTTAACAAAGCAGAAAATAGCAAACCCATCGATGATTGGTCCAAACGACCCGCCATGGTTCTAAAATGCTTAAAATGAAAAGCGTGGCATTACAACAGTAGGTCCGGGAAGGCTAGCCCTCCTGTCTTGAGACCTCTTCTTAATTTTTTCCACACTATTCGGGGGCCTTTGGCATTCCAAATAAATGAACCCAATTTTCCTTGGAGTTTTTTAATTAAAGGTACTGGAAAAGATAATGGAATAGCGTTAAATAAAAAAGTAATTTTAGGGAGAACTATCATTTTCAAGAGGTTCACTCTCCCATAGATATTTAAAGGTAGAGAGGACCAGCGTTGTAATAGAGCGATTGTGTCTTTCATAACCCTTTCTAGATTAGTTTTGGGGATTTCTTCAATTTTGTTGACCAGGTGGATTCCCAAATACCTCATTTTATTCTTTTTCCCCATCGAGCTAGTCAGCTGATTCCATTCCATTTATTTCAGTTTTTTCAGCATTGATGGAATACCCTGAAATATTACCAAACCCCTTAGCAAGATCTAATAGTCTGGGTATCGCTACATCCGGATTTGTTGTATACATTAACAAATCAGCAGCATACAATGCAATCTTCAACTCCATATCCGCAATCTTAAAAGGTTTAATTATTGGATCCGCTCTTAACAGACAAACAAAAGGCTCTATATATAAATCAAACAAAAGGTGGGATAGGGGACATCCCTGTCGCGTGCCTCGGGAAATAAAAAACTGCTTAGTCAGTGAACCATTTACTAGAACCTTCGCTGTCGGGGCTGAGTATAAAAGCTTAATGGCCGTTATGTAGCTCATTGGGAAACCAAATTTTTCCATCGCCATCCAAAGGTAGTCCCAGTCTACCTGGTCGAATGCCTTTGTGGCGTCGACTGCTACTATGGTCAGGGGCTGCTTCTTTTCTTGAGCAACGTCTATCGCTGCCACAGCTTGAAAAGTCAACTCATTAAGCTGCCTATCCGGAATGAAGCCCCTATGGTCGCAATGTACCACCGATTTTACTACCTTTGCTAATCTCGTTGCCAGTACCCCCGAGAAAATCTTATAGTCCACGTTTAATAACGAAATAGACCTATAGGACTCTATCTTACTCGGGTCCTTATTTGGCTTCAACAATAATGTGACCGTCGCCTCAGCCCATGACCTAGGGACCTGCCCCCCTCTGAGTAAGATTTCGTTAAACAATAGAGTCAGGACCCCTATAATCTGCTCTAAAACGATCTTGAACACTTCCATGGGAAGCCCATCTGGACCAGCGGCTTTGCCCTTAGCCATTTTCACCAACTGAGCCCTAACTTCCCCTTCTTTAATTTCTGAACTGAGATAAGACCTGTTTGACTCCGACAACTCAGGGAGCTGTACATTTGCGAACCATGATTCTACTTGTTGCCTACCCTAAGAGGGGCTAGTTCCGTATAGAGACTGCATGTATCTCTTTGCTTCTTCCCTGATGCGGTCATCCTCGTTAGATTTTTCCCCTGTGCTTGTTAACACCAGACTGTCTATCTGATTTCTAGTTCTGTCCGCTCGGGCCTTCCAGGCTAGGAGACACCCGCACTTCTCACCATAGGCAAAATGTTGTAGATTATTTGTGTCCCACTTTTCCTTCAGAGCCTTATCCAACCCTGCTTGGAATTCTGCTCGCAGGCCATCCAGTTCCCTCTGTAGGATTAGCCTGTTGTCCGACTCCTCGGCTAATGCCCTCTGCAACTCCCGCTCCTGGAGCTTGATTCTTAAGATCCATGCTTCCCTTTTCTCTTTCCTCAGTCTGTTCCTCCTGATCATCAGGGTTGTTAACAAACCTCTGGAAAAGGCTTTATACGTTTTCCACACAATTTGCTTAGTCGCTGACCCGATATTAACCCTAAAAAACTCTTCAGACTGGGTCACTAAGTCCTGTCTGACCCCTTCTTCTAGTAGCAACGTCCGGTCCAATGTCCATCTCCTTTGATGTTTTTCCTGTTTCAAATTGACCACCATTTCCACCATTGAATGGTCTGACAAGATTCAACTTTCATGCTAGGAGTTCACAGTATGATTGTTAGGCATTATAGAGATTAAAAAAGTTTTTAGTGCACTTATTTTTAATAAACTTTTTTTTTCATATAATCAAAATTCCCCTTTTTTTTAATACCAACCCTTTTGATGGTTAAACATATCAGAAACAAGCCTCATTCCTTCCCTTTTGCCTTTAAACACATTCATTTATAACCCTAAGCACAGAAGCTTTACTTGAAACGTGAAAAGTCTGCGACACTTTTAAAGGACCGTTATTATTTAACATCTGTGGTCCCGATGTTAAATAATAACGGTCCTTTAAAAGTGTCGCAGACTTTTCACGTTTCAAGTAAGGCTTCTGTGCTTAGGGTTATAAATGAATGTGTTTAAAGGCAAAAGGGAAGGAATGAGGCTGGTTTCTGATATGTGGAACCATCAAAGGGGTTGATATTTTAAAAAAAGGGGAATTTTGATTAAATGAAAAAAACAGTTTATTACAAATAAGTGCACTAAAAACTTTTTTAATCTCTATAATGCCTAATAATCATACTCTGAACTCCTAGCATGAAAGTTGAATTTAATCAGCACTTTACCGCAATGGGGGGGAACTAAAATGGAAAATGTCACTTTACCCAGATGTACAATACTCATTTTTTTAAGGGTATACCTTATACATTTCTGATTGCCCATTCCTGGGTTATCTCGGGGAGACCCTGGGGATCCGTAATATGCAAAAATATTGTAGGTTATTAATTTGTAAGTGCCCCTCCTTCTAAAGTCGAATTTGGGCAAAATTTACCTTTTAAAAGCAGTTCTGCCACTCAGAGCAGTTTTCAAACTGATCTTAGGCTTCAGTAAATGCACACATTTGAGTATAACACAAATAGCTGACCTCTATGCTGCTAGAAAAGCAAAGAGCACACTGCTTACAATTGAAAATATGTATGAAAAACCAGCAGAAGTGATTATCCTACCTCTAAATTACTGGCAAACAGGAATAGAATAGGACTGCATTTCAGCTGTGAGTCTCCATAAGTTGCTTTGAATTGGCAAAGCCGTATTGAAAGCCTTGCACAAAATAGGACAGCTGGTAAGGGTTAACGGTCGAGGTCTGCATTTAGCAACCTAGCAGGGCTAAAGGCAAAGTTTGCTTTCACACTTTCACCTCTGAAAATTTTTGAAAGACGAGATGCCAGCGCAGGGAGAGAAAAGAGAAGCTTTGCTTACTATTTTTGACGAAAGCAAGTTTTTGAGCAGTCATTTGATCAGACGGAAAGATAGTGGTATATGTGGGCCCTGATTAGAGCATAGCTCTGCCATATATATACAAATAATGATTTTAGCTTAAAGATTACTGTGCAAGGGCTGAGATAAGGAAGCAATGGGATTTAGTTTGAATTCATGCGCCTTCATGTTACACTACTACAATTGCTAAAGGAATTGGTAGTTGGTTATTAATGTTTTTTAGTTAGCTCAATGTGCTATTTACCTCCTACAAGTTTGTTTTGTGCCCAGTTGCCACAAATAGGGTTTGATAGTGTCGACACAAGTGAAACCTGTTTCAGGTTTCCTGCTGTAGAAATGGGGGAAGGAGGTTAGCTCCTCTACAAATTAAGGGTAGGTAAATTAATTTTTTCTCTCTTTTGAGCCTGTCTAAATTGTTTAGGAAATGGCCATGAGACATTTATTTGGCTATTCAGTAATACTGTTTTAAAAATTGTTAGCATTAATAAAATGAATAAATAAATATGCTATGTTACTGCCCATCCTGTCTCATGAAATTATGAAAGGATGAGTAACCTAGATTGCTGTTTCCTTATTTGATCTTTAAGGGGAACTAGATGTGGGTAGTTTTTATTTTAAAATTCTCAGATGATAACAAAATTATTGTTCATGTTATTCTCATATTATATACAGTTTTGCAAGGGCATTACTAGTCTCTTTTTTTTAGCTAGTCTGTGTAAATAAGCAGAAAGCCCTTATTAGAGCTGATGTTGCATAGTCTGGATCGTGAAAAGTAGAATGCAGGAAAGACGCCCATGTGATCCTCAAATTTTTTGAAGAAAATATTGTTCTATGGGAGTTTGTTTGTCAGAACATGTTCTGCTGGAGAAATGTATATACCCAAGATGTTGAAGTTTTTGAAGTTCTTTATGTAATAAGAATCCCTGTTAAATTAGCAGTTTTAGATTTTACTGCTGCACCTATAACATGAGAGCATGGTCCTAAGCGTACAATGTAGGTGCTTTTATTAAAGAAAAACCTTTTTAGAAGTGTCTGCTGTCCTGTACAAGTAATTCAAGGTTTATGAGTAAAAGTGTAAAACATTTCTCTTTCTTAAGGGTTTTCAGATGAATAATATAGGAATACACAAATGTAAAGATTTAGAGTATGTCTGTATTGTTTTTCTCTTTTCCTCAGAATTTAGTAAACGAACAGAGACTTCCTTAACTGCTTCAAAAAGTGTAATAGGTCCAGCTTTTTTTTAACTCTCAGATAGATTAAGTGGTTCTTGGGTGCCTTGCTAATATATGGGGCTCCCCAAGACTAGGAAGTATTTTGAGACTATCCTCTTTGTTGATAGATTATTTGTATGCTGTGTCTAAAGACCTTTTGTTTTGTCCACCAATAGAAATGTGCTGCCTTACAACCATTGCCAGAGGGGCCCGGACATCAGATCCAGCCTGGGAAGTCAGCACCAGTCCAGCTTGAAGCCAAGGTGAAGGTAACCAGCACAGGCGTTGCTGGCAACTAGGACCTCAGTGAAGGCAGAAGCACTTGGATGGGAAGTGTGTACCCCTAACAAAAACAAACAGGGAGAGTAGGGCCAAAGGGAAAAAGTTTTAAGACCTACTACTGGTTCACTTCCCCAGCAACATTACATGAATAACAAGCAAGAACCTAGGAGGTCCATAGGCCAAGCAAATTGCTGGCAACACTGGCAAGTCTATCTCTATGTCAGTGGGTGCTACAGTCACCATATAACAGGTCTAGAAAATGAAGAGAAAGCAAGAGACACATATGTGAGAAAAGAGAGTGGTGATGTCTAAATTAGAAAACTGGTCAAACCAGATCCAGTACACAATATTTGTGGATAACCATTAAACAAACCAAGTGATCGGTCCTATCATTTGGCCGTCCACACTGTGACCTGGCAGGTCCTTCGATCATCTAGACCTCATGCCACACAGTAAGTAGTAAGTACTGGATTCGGTCCACAGTGAAATTTGAGCCACTGATTGTGGGTCAATTAATGATGGTTAGTGAAAAGTGGTGAAAATACAGTGCAACATACATTAAAGTGGTGTGTGTAAAATAGGGTGAAATGTCTAAACAAACACTTTATTAGGAACCAGACACATCCCCTAATTAAAAAACAGGAACAGCGCAAACGACTGTATGGAACAAATGACTGTCGCGATTAGGGCCAGCATGTTTCTGCCCACCGAGCAACACGTCCCTTGGCTTTCTCAGGGCCACTGCTCTAAAATAGTTGCTACTGTTATATGTGAAATAAATGATAATGCTATCTAATCAGTGAAAAAGGATATAGATAGTAGGAATACAAATGATAATGGTAGGCACGATACAACCTGTACCTACAGTTATATACTCATCCTCCTTGTCAGTGGTTGCTCAACATGATCTAAGGAAACATATATACAGACTCATTCTCAACCTTCCCCCAGAGCCCATACCACACCGGCCCTTAAATCTCTGCACTGGCTTCCGGTCCGCCAGCGAGTGGAGTTTAAGGCCATGTGCATCACGCACAAACTCATCAATGGGGTTGGACCTGCCACCCTCAAAGATATGATTACACCTTATAAAGCCCACAGAAACCTCCGCTCGGACAACGAACATCTGGCCACAGTCCCAAGATTCAAGAAGTCGCGTACCGGTGGACGCCGCTTCTCGGTTAAGGCCTCCTCCACATGGAACGCCCTTCCTCGCCTGCTGCGTCTGGAACCTAGCCACGCACTTTTCCGCAAAAAACTCAAAACCCTCCTCTTCCCCAAATAGTTCCTGGTTTTCGCCTGTCCTGGATTTTACAGTATTATAGCGCGGGGATGCCCTCGGGTCACCAGGCGCTCTACAAATCTCTAAATAAATAAATAAATAATTTAACACACATGCGTACTCTACAATTTTGTGCAGATTGCATGGCTCATTAAAGTGTCCTTCCATGATTTGCTTAACAAAAGGGTGTGGGCAGACTGAGTTGTTCGTGGGGACCTATGTAACAAGACAGATCACAAGATCGGGGTATCGAGGTGTTGTGAATGATGGGGAAGGAGGCAGATGATGTGGTGGTCAGACATGTCTCTCTTTGCTAAAGCATCTCCGAATGCTTTCTGACCAAGCTGTGACTGGATCAAAACTAGACTGAGTCTTAACCCCAATATCTCTCCTAACACCAACCAAGCCACAACTACAGCCAAGCCTAAATTCTTAGAGGACTGGACAGAATATATTTCAAACAGCGTATTTTATGTAAACCATTTGACATGCAAATGAAAACCTATGAGAGTCTCAGACGTTTGAAGAAATCAGTGTAAACAAAACAAACTACCTTTATTAATTACATTTGGATCGATGCACCTGGGCTGCAGCTATGATATTCAAGGGAATGTGAAGGGACAAATTTCATTACTCTTTGTCACTATGAAGATGACCAGCAGATTAGAATAAAGATGCCTTATGTGCCCTGAAACCTAGCCATAAAGGTTGTAGACTCTACACAGAGTTCAACTTTGAAATGTGTGTTTTTCAGGCTGCCTTTGAATCAGATTACTCCGGGCTTTGAGATACATTAATAACTGCCCCTTAGAGCAACATATGACATTGAGCTTCTAGAGTTCAATAAAGGTATTCATCGACGAGAATGACAACAGCCATAAATTAGCACGCCCCTGATATATTGTGGCTTATGCCAAGCCAGTGCTGAGGATTGTCGAATATTAGTAACAGAAATCCCCAGGGCAAAGAGTTTTCCAGGCACCCAGGAGAATTCTTCGGTGTCTTTTATATTCCTTACCATCAAGCAACAAGCACACACATATTTCTTTCTGATAGTGAGATTCTGGACCCACTGCTATGAGAGGGAACAAAAGAAACTCCTTAAGAGACACAATGAGCACTGCTAGGGTAACAAAGGCACTTGTGTAATAAATGACTTATCTCAACGCTTTGTTGTTTTGGCTGTTTGTTGGCGCACTTAATCAACTAACAATAAACCCCACTGCCTGAAAAGTTATTTGGAAAACATGCTGACCGTCACTGATACAACACCAAAACACCAATGTCAGATACCCCCAAGAAGGCAATACCTTGTGATGGAGGTCAAGAGGGCCACACATATGTCAAAGACTAACACACTTTAGACATGTTTATTGAAAATAGTGATATCAAATTTATTATACCAAAATCTCATAAATGCCAAAACATACAATTGATAAATATTAAAAAAATATACAGTACAATACAAGGAAAACCCAGACACACCACTCACACTAAAGGACCATTCATTCTCTCAGACCAATTCATACTCATTCATTCACACATACATAAAAAATCATACATGTCCTAGTGTCTACAAATTCCATCAGTTGGTCACCCCCCACAAAAGACAAATTACACTGTGATGACGATCTAAAACCACAATAAAGTAAGTGGTAGAATGGTAATGCCATCAAATAAATGAAATCATTTCATTGCATGAAGCTAAATATTGACACAATTTAGTTAAACATTGGGGTCAAAGAGTGCTACAAGTTTGAGTCAGTTCTTGACGACATTTTCCCGAATCTGGCCAGGAAATTATACCTGCAATGGCGGTATGGCACTCCTCTGCTAAGAGCCTTTACCAGCAAATGGAAACAGCACTCCCTGGAAAATTGTCCCGGCTGCAATTGTAGGCTTGAAGATGAATTGCATTTAGTTTTCTTTTGCCCTGCCTACATTGCTGCTAGAAGATTTTGGATAATTCCACTTTGTAAAAATCTAGGGTTTGTTAACTGCTCTGAGGCCTTCAGAATACTAAAGACTGACCTCTCAAGTGCAACTGTCTTTGCAGTGGCCACATTCCTCGAAGCAGTATGGCACAAGAGATTGTTTTCAATTTCTAGGGCACTCCAATCTTGATTCAGACTATGCACTAGTTAGTGTAACACATTTTTATGTACCAGGTCATTTTATGTAAGATTTTTAGCTGTAGTGTGAAATTGCTTCTATTTATTTTTTTAATAATCCGTAATATTATAGATTGTTCTCAAACAGTTCTGAATCCTCTGACTGTTTTTACAGTATAGATTGTTGTGTATTGGGGCATTGTTTTTGAGAACCACTAGCCTGTACCCATGTGCTACCCCGTATTGATGTAACAGTGATGTCTGATTTCTCTTCTGTATTGATTTTATGCTGCATCTTTTATGGTATAATTGCCGAAATAAAGATTAATGAATGAGTTAAACATTTCACTAAATTCCACAGGTAACCAATCTTGGGGGGAGAGATGTAGAAGACAGAGGACTCTAGCGCTGCAGGGCGTTTCAGTGTGCGACCCCAATTCGTGGGTCTCACCTTGTTCATGGTGCAATGAGGTGTGATGGCAAGTAGAGACAAAGGAGAGCACCTGAGTTAACACAAAATCATTCCCACGCAGTAAGAATCCAGGGACATCCAGATTTAGAATGAGATAAACTGAAGTCCCAACAGCGGATAGCAGACATGCGTTAAGATAGAAATGATGATCTGCATTGAAAGACAGCTAGCATAGGCCAAACTGGTAGGTTAAAAGACCGTGTCCTGGTCCGAGACATCCGACATTTCACGGTGGAGGGAGGAATATTTCTATCAAGTGAAGTTTTGAAAGGCTACATCCTCTGATGAGGATTGCGAGATGTAGACACCATTTCCTACACTGGTAGTGGTGAGAGGAGAAGAAACACTGGGAGGCGGCTGGGTGACCTCCCTCAGTGTTTGTTGGGGGCAGACCACACACCCCAAGAGGAATTGCAGCAGCACACCTGCGTCCAGACATGCTTAAAAAATTGGCTGCTGGGCTCCTACAAGCGCAGGACGCTTTGATGTTCTGGCTGTTCATTGGTGCAGACCACATGCCTCAGGAGGAATCACAGCAGCAGCTGTGCGCTGACGCCATCACGTCCGCAACCAGACATGCTTAACAACTTGGCTGCTGGGCTCCCAAAGCGGGGTACACTTTGTTGTTTTGGCAGTTCAGTGGGTGTAGACCACACGCCCCAGAAGGAATCGCAGCAGCAACCGCGCGCCAACATCGTTACTCCCAGTCCCAGAGGAGCTTAACAAATTGGCTACTAGTCTACCGCAGCGCGGGACACTTCTGAGTGCATGCCAGGGTGAAGACCGAGCCAAGAGAAGGCCCGCCTGCACCCGTCAGTGGCTGGCAGAGGCTGGACGCTCCCTCTTGGATTGAAGTCAAGTCCACAGCAACAAGATAAGGTGAGAGTTTCGTTCTGCTGCGTGAAGTATCTATGGGGGAAAGAGCTGGCCCGTTAGCTTTTACTCCAGCCATTAAGTGACTTGGCTACCTGGATACACCCAGTCCTGATGCTAAGGTGGGAGGGGGCCAATGGACAAGTATTGCACCTATAGATTGTGTTACTAATTTGAATCATTGCCCCCTAGGAGGTCCCCTTATTGCACCGCTCACCCAGAGTACACAGCGAGATGTTCAACCACCCCTAAATGGCACGGCTTCACACATGTCTCTTGTAGTTCGCATCCACGCACCTTAGAAGGCGGTGGTCCACCCGAGTTGAGTTCTCTAGTTCCTTTTAGGTCCGCAATTGGTTTTAACCCTGCACCCACACCCACCCACCACCTAGAAACTTCCAGTAAAAGTAATAGTGCTATACGTAGCCAACTACCCGCTAAAAATCCATCAATTGGGTTCAGCCCCAATAGTAACCCGGATGTGATGGGTCTCCCCCCAGCAGCCTGCCCTTATGTGTTGGTGCTGGCAGGAGTGCCCCCACTAAAGACACAGCAGAAGGAATGTTGGGTCGAATTTTGCAATAAATGCGCTGATTGGTTATCTAAGTATAAACAGTTAAGCTCCCTAAATATCAACAAAATAATTATGGTGTGGAGAGTTGGATGGGGGAGCGATTTGCCTAAAAACATTGAAGGTGATTGTGATGTAATCAATTTCCGTAGACCTGCTATAGTTGGGGCACTACTGAATCATCAGGAAATCCTTGCTGGAAGGTATACTCCTATTTGGTTGCTCCCAATGGGATATTTCTATAAACCATCCACTAGATGTATTCTGTCTGGAACATCTACCCTAGCCAACTGGAACAGGTTCACAGTATTGAATGACCTTGAAGCCCAGAACTGACTGTGTCCAATTGCTGAGGTTGAGGGGGGTTTTTACCATCTGAATGTTTATCACAAGCAATTCTGGTGCTTCCCCTAACGGTCACAGCAGGGGTTCTGGTACATTACAATCAGGTTATGAAAATATTAAGCTGAAACGTGCCAGGTCTACAATCAAAGACATTCTTAGATGATTGACTTCAGTTAGTTAGGCAATATGACATCTTATTGTTTCAGGAAACCTGGGCCACTAAAAAATATCCATCTTGAAGGGTTGCCTCATTACCCAATATGGGCCAATACCAAGAGTGGCTAAGCAATATGGGTGAACATTACTGCAGGGGGTTGTACCAAGATAATGCCTTCCCATAATGACAACTTTCAAGTTTTAAGATATAAAAGAGGCATGACACTTTATCTGCAAAATTTGTAAAATGATTGTATAATGATTTCTATAATAAACTTAATATTAATTTTATTAATCTTCTTGACTGTATCACTGCCCTAAGAAACTCAAAATATTTTGACAATACAGCAGGCATTTGTCTGGGTGGCGATTTTAATGCTAAACTGGCAGGAAAGGATTTTCGTCTTAGCAACCCAAGCAAAGCTCCATCTTGTAACAGGGGCGTTGAGTTAATGGAACACCTGCGAACCCAAAATGTTAGCACTGTCATGGATATCGCCGCCGCTGTTAGTAATGATATATTGCTCTCGACATTTAGAGGAAGGGGCTGTGCTTCAAAAATCGATTATATTTTCATCTCTCCAACCTAGAGGATCTTCTATTGTGTGGCAAAGCTGTTGCAACACTGTGTAGTGACCACAACCCAATAGAAGTGGCTTTTAAAGTGTTGCCTAAACCTGCATACAAAATAGAGAGTGGCACAAGAAACCTGGAATATTCCACAGGTAATCTTCAATTAGCATGGTTAGGGGTGAACCCTGAGCAATTATTTAATAAAGTGGTAAGGGAGAATATTGCACTGTTTGAGATGTGTTTGACATCGACTGATCCTAATCCTGATGTTGTCACTGCATTCTCTAATCTCTGTTTGACCATCAGGACTGAGTTTATGAAACCTATTCGCTCTTTACCTCGCACTCCCAAATGGTTTAATCATGAATGCTCAATTGTAAACCAACAGTTGCAGAGGGCCCTGGTGGCAAATCCAAGGTGTCCGCACACAGTACAAATGTTGAGGAAAAAAATATAAGTTGGTGATTTCATCAAGGAGGGAAGAGATATCAGTCTTCCAATGGGATTCGCTTGCCAACACCATGTGGTAAACTCTTTTGGATCGGTGTAAAAAAAATGTGAGCGTTGGGCCAAGTTCTCTCACTCATAAGCTGTAATATAACTAGAGAGGCTTGGGAGGCACATTTCTCAGCAAAATATACAGTCCCATCACATGATAAAGAAATGCCTGAGCTGCCAAACCTTGAGGGAGTCGTAAATTCTCTTTTAGAAGTGAAGGAAGCTATAACCCAGAGCATATGCAGTAAGGTCTTGGGACCAGACAAGCTGTCGATAGATCTTATTAAACATAATCCTCATATCTGGGCCCCCTCCTGCTTAATGTTTTAACAATTTACCCAACTCCCCATTGCCAAGCACAGGGTTGACTCCTAATATCGTACCAATTTTTAAAAAGGGTGATCGTTTTCAACCGAGTTGCTATAGGCCCATTTCCCTTATAGATACAGTGTTGGCAATACTGGGTAGGGTTTTATACAATAAGATCAAAGATTGGGCAGAGGAGAACCCTATTCTGCATCCCTGCCAATTGAGTTTCAGAAACAAGGTGGGAACAATAGAACAGTGCCTTAATCTTAATTGGAAAATCGGGAAATACACAATCGCCCGGTGCTCACCATTATGCCTGGCTTTTATGGATTTTCCCTCCGCATTTGATTTTGTTAACCATTCACGATTATAGTCTGTCCTTCAGGAAAGTGGAATGGATGAGACACAGTGCAATTCTTAGCCTACTTACAACGAAATATGAAAGCTAGAATTAGAATTAATATACAAGGGGAAGAGTCCAATGTATTGGTGTTTTTAGAGGGGTAAGGCAGGGCTGTGTTCTGGCCCCATTACTTTTTACATACGTTTTTAGGGACTCTCACTAATGATGTCCCAAGAATTAACAGGATTAGACTAATCCTTAGTATATGCTGATAACGCGATCCTAATGGGCTGCACCCCTAAAGCCCTGCGCCTTTTGAGGTTTTGTTCATTTCATGGCCTCTTTGGATTTGTGTTCTAATTTAAAAAAATCTTTTATAATGGCCTGTGAACTAAAGAAGCATGCGTAGAATGTCCTCCATGTCGGCGATCAGAGTTTATCAAGCAGAAGCACTTTTTCCTATCTGGGTTTGGTTTTTGCTGCTCACTGTCTGTGGAAAGACCATACTGCTTATTGCAGAACTAAGTTTTCTAAGTCAGTTAACACAGCACTTAGCTTGCCCCAACACAGGAACCCAGAATGGAGGGGGAGAGGGGTGTATTTTACCCATTTAAAATAAATGGTAAACTCAGTGTACAACGTCAGCAACATATTGTGCTGAGGTTTGGGGCAATGCCAAATGTCATATTATCCAGCTTGAGAAGAATAGGTTCTGTCTCAAGCTCTTGGGCACCCGAATCTCTTCTTCTCAATTTGTATGCCATAGTAAATTAAGCTACACTAAATCGAAGATTATATTAGATCCCTTACTAGAGATATCATATCTAATTGTCTTAAATGTGAGAAACGTATGGAAATTCTATGGCTAGCAGAGGTGAGATCCAGTTCACGCAGGATTAGTTATGGAAATGCTTTTGATAACCCCAACAATCAAGATACTGTAAATAAAAAGAGTTGTGTGTGTCCCTGTATAGGTGCCATAATGAGGAAAGACTCACTAAACAGTCCTGTAAATCTAGCATAGTTGTGTACCTGAATATTGAGAATGATCAACACTTGCCCAGCTATTTGACTAAATTATGGGTCAATGGGAGCATGGCTTCCCGTTCCGCCAAAGAGCAGGCACTGCCAAATATCTGCTATGCTTTCCTCTAGGCTTCTAAGCAAATCTTGATTTTATTTCTCGTCATGTAATGGACACTCGAGCCAAACCCTATTACATTTCCTATTTTCCTGTAAGTTCTATGAACAATAAACTAAATCATACCTGCACCCTTTAAAAAAAAAAAGATCATATATTGATTTTAGAAATGCCTACAAAACCCTCCTCGCACTGGGCGAGGATGAGCTAATAATTCGCATGGGCACCTTTCTAAAAGAAATTGCGGTTAGAGCCGGCATCTCAGTGAACTCTGCCTAATTGTGCTTTATAGGTTGTACTGTATTGAAGAATTATGTGTTTGCTTTTTAACAATGTTATGATTGTGCATGCATTTATTTATTGCATGGGCTTACCTCTTTTACGGACATGTTTTTATCTGAATAAAGATAATTGAATTGAACTAACTTATCTGGAACAGATGCACAATGACCATCATTAATACCACTAAGTGTGGGATGGATGGGAATTACAATAATGAAACTATTCAATTTGCTAACATCCATTTGTATATACACCATCTTGTCTTCACAGGCAAAAATATTGTATAAATGTATAGTAAATAACCATATCTTCTACAACAGGGGTCTCCAACAATAGCTCGTGAACTACTGTAGCTTTCCCGCTACCTCTGAGTAGCTCACCTAAGCAGCCCAGCTGATTAAATTAGAAAGCTTTTGCTTGATTGAATTAATATACATATACAAAAATTGAGATCATACAACACTAATAATATTAATAGCTCTCAATGCGATTCATTGAACATAAGAAGCTGTAAGTACAGAAAAAGTTGGAGACCTCTGTTCTACAAGTAGTTCAGAGGTACTTTACCCTTTATTTATTTATATTACATGCTTGACATCTGTAATTAACACCGAATTCCTTTCCAACATCTCTGATTCATCGTCAAATTAGATTATCGACGAGTATACATAGTAATGCATTGTTCTAAGACAACATTTAGAAAAAGCAAGTTTAAAAATGAATATTGTAGAAATAAAAACATGCTAACATACTTTTGCTCCAGAAAATTAAATATATGCATGCTTGTAGGATCTACAGTTGTGCTGGACAGCACTTGAGCAACTATGTTTTATAAATTCCTCAATTAAATGATGTTTGCTGTAGTAGTTCACTATAATATACATCCAAAAGTGTTTACATGCATAACGGACTGTAGAAGTGGTGGGGCCGGGGAGGTGGTGGGGGGGGAGGTGGGGGGCGGTGGGGGGGAGAGGGGAGAGAATTTCGAGAGATGATCACGAGGGAAAATTAAATAAATAATAAATTTTCCCTCATGGTCGTCTCACGAAATACCCCAACCCCCACCCGGCCTCAGAGCTCTTACCTGCAGCGGCCATGGCTGGACAGTATTAATGTTTAAACAACACATCTACAACTGCCCTTGTTCCAATAACAGTCTATAGTACTAGTCAACATGAATATATCTAAAGAGGCAGATTCCATCAAAAGAAATGACACTTTTTTGAAGTATCTAAACATTTTCTTTTATAATACTTATGGTATAGTATTTCAGATATAATCAACATTCACATGAAAATATCTATGTTACAAGATAAAAACATGCAATTAAAAATAGTCGATTAACATTTTTGGTAATTGTACAAATCTTAAACAAGGGACCAGATGTATGAATATCGGAACCAGTAAAATATTTTAAAAACCAGCCTATGTGCCAATAGGTTGAATCTTATAAAGCTAAACCGTAGTGGTTCATAATCCAACGACCTTATAAATAGTAATAAGTTCGGTTGCAAAGTGCAAATCACTACGAGTGGAGGCGACCCCTGGGATGGTGGCCTGCTTGGCTCAGCAGACCACCATGCCTGTTATTGCCTTTTAATAATAATGTTTTTTAATGCAGCCTGTTTTCCTTAAAGTAAAGGTTTGTGTTTAAAAAGAAACGTTTACTTTTTCTTTTGCTTAAGAGTTGGCAGTGGTCCTATGGACCACTGTCTACTTTTCAACTACCTTTCTTTTTACATTCACAAAGGGGAAATTATCACAATGGAATGTATATATTCTAATGCCAGCTCCCTTAACATTTACAGTTTTGAGAGATTTGATGGCATGAAGTTACAAGTGAAGTTAAAGAAGGAATTTGATTTGAAGAGGAATTCCAGAAATGTTCAATGGGCATTTGTTTTATTCAAAAGTCTATTTACCGAAAATTAAATTGAAAATAGGTGCTTAATCAAAAGTGAGCAAAGTAAGAAATGTGTCATAATGGTTAGATAAGCTATAATCAAAGAATTATAATTATTGACAGAAAAGGGAATCAAGGAAGCTTTAGCAGTAGCAGTGATTGGCCCCGTGGTGGTGGCATAAAAACTGGAAGGGAACACAGGTTTAGATATAGATTTTCCCAAATTGAACAAAATGGCTGTGTGGACAAATACCTTCTCACCAATATTAAGGAAATGCTGATTATGCTGAAGGGGGCAGAGTTATTTTCCACCCTTGATCTGGCAGCGGCATACCTATAGTTGAGACTGCGTGGGGACCCTCAAAACTAGCCAGCATTTGTAACTCCCTTTGGAACCTTGATTTTTAGCGATGGCATCTAGTCTATCGGCAGCCATGGTTTTCAAAGCGCAATGGAGAACATCTTAGAAACATTGACAGGAATAAAGATTTATCAAGATGACGTATTAATTTAAGAGAGCAATGATAAACAGCACAATGAGAGTGTAAGGTAAGGGTTATCCAAGTTGAAAGTAAATGGTTGGAAAGTACAAATATGTAAAAGGAACATGAGTGTGAAAAACTACCTAGGGCATTAGCTGACTGCATCAGAACTAGGCCAAGAGAAAACTTGATAATTGTTATTTGGGACATACCAACATCAAAGAACAAGGATCAACTAGTTAAGGTCATTGGAATGACAGAATTCAATAGTAATTTCATACCAAACAATGCCAGTAAAACAAAGATTTGAGATGATGACTTCGAAAAGAAAGTGGAATTTGTACAAGATGAAGCATGTGGTTAGGAACTTGAAAATGTGCACATGGGAGCAAAGGAAGTTCAAAGAATGTATAAATATTGTATCAGGTGCCAGCTTTATTACAGGGTGATAGGAATCCATAACTTCCATTTCAAGGTGCTTCAAAGGAGTAGAAGCAAATTATTTAGTAAAAGACAGGGAAGCTCTTGTAGGTCATTGATCAATTAGAAAATAAAAGTATTTTGTGTGGGACAGAAATTTCAAAACTGACCACAAATCATTTAGGGAAGTCTTTACAAAGAAATAAATAGACTCTAAATGAAGCAGGATTTATAAGGGGGTTGTAGCATTAAAAGAATTGGTATTTGGCATTGTAAACATGCCGAGAATCATAAATAATATTGCTGATGGTCTTTCCAGATCTTGAACTTCAAAAATAATGGGGAAGATGATTCAAAGGAGAGCCAAGTAGAGGACATAAAAATACAAAAGGTATAATTCAAACAGAAAAGAAAAGAGAATTGGGTAAAGATACAGTATTACAACAAGTAAGCAAGATGTTGGGAGTGCATTGGGGTGATCAAAGAAACCACAGTACCAGATATTGTGATGTGTAAAATAAGAGTTATCAGAGCGCAAAGAATTTGTACTTATTTGACCAATTCTGTTCATGAGGAACACATGCCTATTTGCAAAACCAAGACAGGCTATGGAGTGACTGTTAGTAGCTCACGAGAAACACATGGCTATTAGCAAAACCAAGACAGTCTATGAAGTGACTGTTGGTAGCCAGGATTACACATACTTCAAAAGGATTCAGCACCTATCTAAAATCTTGCTGTTAACCCTTTCCATGCTCATGACGAGCTCAGCTCGTCATGAGGCACAGTGGAGCTGTGCTGAAGTACCAAAATCACACTTTCCAGCACAGGAGGGGAAAATGCACAGCAGCGATGGGGTTAATCCACACAGAGATTGCTCTGGGAAAAGCAGGGCTCTCGCCCAAATCAAGGTGTGGCATGCCTCATCATTGGGCTTCTCACACCCAGGACCCACAGGAGGTGGGCTCAACCACACAGAGTGTGGGAGCGGAGTTTTTTTTTCTTCTTTAAAGTGGAGTATACACTCCACATTAGCCAGAGATGCATAGAAAAGAGGTATGTGACTTCAATAACCTATCAATCAGATAAACGAGGATGTAAAACAGCAACCAGAAAACCATCAAGAAAAAAAATCAGCAGACAGATTGAACAACGGGCAACAAAAACACAGGACTGAGAAAGAATTGTGAATGAAAAAGGCTTCATACCAATGGTTATTCTAGATTGCTCGAGAGGTGACCAAAGAACTTCAGACTAAAAAGATGATGAACTTCAGAGCAATAAATGGGCAAAGATGTTCATTGAAATAAAATTAAAATTTTGGGACACTTCAAGGACACCATTCCAGAATGGTGGTTGTGCAGCGCCTTAGGGCTCTGTCATAAGCCCTACCCTTTTACCCTTTTTGCGACTCTTTTCAGCCACATAAATTCAGTCATTTAATATGTTTTTCATGGGCTATTCTGATGTCACTCAAGTTATATTGTTACTGGACAAGAATACAGATCTTGCATGCAGCAATTTGTGTTGTAGCTTGATGCAGTTTCATGTTTGTTGCACACCGGTCTGAAAATGAACACTGATAAAACAGAAGTAGTAGTACTTGGTTACTGCATAACCTATACACTTGCCTTCATCATAATGAACGGTCAAGAATCGTAGGCTATACTTTTGACAGTGAGTAACAGTGGTGAAGAAATCTGTGACTAGTATCCTGCATCTTCATATTCTCAAGAGGATCCTTCCTTTGCTTATGGAAGATGTACATTCTGGCTTGGCAGTTCGGGCTGGACTGTTCCCATGGGGAACAGGGTCAAGACTGATTTGCATATGGCTGGGTTCAAACTGGAATTGCATGGTGGGCAAAAAAACAAAGGATTTCGGCCCAGATCTCTGTATTGGGGTGAATGTATGACTTTGTTCTGCATTCTGTCAACTGTTGTTTTAGCATATTTCTATAAGGAATAACTTTCAGGGCTTACACTTGCTTCAAGTGCCTTAATTGTTTCACGCTATTACTGGTGTTATTAGCCCCTGTTTTAAAATAAGTTGTGCTTCCCACTATACGTTTTAAGGTGTCATATTTCTGTAAAAGTAGATTTTGAGACTTAACATTGCTGAACCTTATATATTTCACGATCTTCTGATATTAGTAATGTTACTTAGTCCCTTAGTATATTGAGCTTGCCGATTGTAAGATTTTAATATACATTCTATCTTTTGGAAAATCTCTATACTTAACAAAACTGATCCCTAATTAGTTTGCATATTCAGAGTGTTCTGATAATAAAGACACAAAATAACTTCTTACAGTGCTTTACTTCTCCTCCTTACTATGTATTCGATTAAATAATAAGAAAGTTTAAAACAACATACTACACGCATTTAGCTAATTTCCTTTCTCTGACGTCTCTTCATTTTTGGAATCTTCCAGTTAATTGAACGTCCTCTCCCTGCAGACCAGCTATTACTGCTTGGCGGCATGTACTATGGCATAGTGATTAAAATTCTGCCTTAATAGTATTTTACGTTCCGCCTTTAAAGCTGGGCGACTACAAATTATATGACAAATGTCTTCTCTGTTATAATTACAGAGTCAACATCACGTTGTATTACCCATTTTTTCCAGGCCGGGGTGTCACTATGAAATTGAAAATTGCTTAGGTGAAATCTCAGGAGTTTTAGCTTTGCATTTAGTTCATTTAAACACCCCAGATATTTCTGGGGTTTAAGCTGACCATATGAAGCTATTATCATCCATGCATGGGTTGTTTTCACTAGCATCTCTCTATCCAGTAGTGATGATATTTTTTTACTACTCCCATTTATGACTCTGTTAAAAGCAGACTGTAAAAGGGTTAGGACCCACAGTTCTGCCTCAAACGTAGATATCTGTAACATACAACAATGTCTCAAAAGGGTGTTATTTGGCTGTCAAATACATGTAGCACAATTATTTGCTTCAGAATTCAATCAAAAGGGGGGGGGGAAACCAGGGAGACAATTTCTTGTTGATATAAATTGTATTTTCAGTAAACAAACATATTTGACATATTAAGCTTCATATGTAAAAGCATATGGAAAATAGCACTGCGTTACATTGAATGGCATGTAACCTATCAGATAGTGTGCACAAGTGCTCGTGAAGGGTTGTGACGGTGCAAGTGACATGTGAGGGAGTATGTACAGCGATAGGGATGGGTTCAACAAGAAACAAGTGGAGATATAATTTTACATGTATTTGAAAGCCAAATAACACCCTTTTGAGACATTGTTGTATGTTACTGATGATTGCCCTAGTCTCTGTAGGGTATATGGGCTACCTCCTGTAGTCTGGTACTGTTAAACGTAGATATGGTCAACTTAAAATTATCAAGAACCTTCATGTGTTTACAATCAATTATTGCCTCCCAAACAACTGTCACAAGAGTGTAGTTTTCATCTTTTCTAAGCTTATGGCAGAATTTTAAGTAAGCCCCTAAGCTGTATACAGTTTGTCTTCTGAGGCGAAACTGCAATCATATTTGAGCCAGCGAAGCATGCTCAGGGAGATTAAACAGGTGCCGATAGGACCTGTCACAAGTTTGTCTTATGTATTATCAGCCTTCCCCCCTAAAGATCTCCACGCCTTATGTCAATGATTCCACATGTTTAGCTGTCATCACTTCTAAAAGTGTCTTGAGGGGGAAGCCTTTTAAGCTACTCCGTAGGGTAGCAAATGCGACAGTTAGGGAATTATTCATTCTTTGTAGTGCAGCGCACTGGTTTTTAAATGAGCCCCTGGCATCTAATATTACTCCTAAGTATTTGTACTCTAAGACTGACTCCAACCCAATTCCTTTTATATTTTAGGCGAGCCGCAATGCCCTTTGTTTCTAACATGGTCTTTGACTTCTTTAGATTGACCTTTAACCAATGTGACAAGGCATACCTGCCAGTTATATTTATTAACCGCTTAGCCCCACCCTTGTATAACTCATCAGGATGATATTGTCCACATACAAAAGGTTGGAGACCATAAAACCTGCCAAGGACGGGGAATGAGAGCCTGTGTTGTTCAAATCAAAAGAGATATCAGCAAGATACAAATTGAACATGAGGGGAGCAAAGACATAGCCTTGTTTTAGGGCGTTCGTTGTTGCTATTTTTTTTTTTTTTTTAAATGGTCGTGCTTCGGTCCAACCGTACTCTTGTCCAAGTATCCATGCATAATAATTGAATCGCTCTCAGAAGAGTATACAAAATCCCCAGTTTTGCTAGTTCATCCCAAAGGATATTCCTCTGCATTGTGTCAAAGCAGATTGAAAATCTATAAAAACACAAGTGGAGATTCAATGAACGATGCCTGGCTAGTTCTCATATTTGTGCTATCATTTGGATGTCAATAGATATACCCATACCTTTAATAGATCCGGTTTGATTTAATGGCAGCAGGTTATTAGTGTCCACCCAAGTCGTTAAATCAGCCAGCAGACATTTGTCAAAAGACTTGGCCTCACAGATAATTCAGCCAATTAACCTGCAGTTGGCACGGTCTGTAGTTTGGCCAGCGTTATAAATAGGGGCCAAAATAGACCCCCTCCAGTTATCCGGATTGTCTTCATTCACTAGAATATGGTTAAATAAAGGTGTCAAAATATTTGCCCAGTGGTGCAGGTTCACTTTATAAAGTGCTAGTGGAAGGCCGTTCGGGCCCAAAGTGCCATCCCGTTGAATTTTGCTGATAATTGACTCCACTGTACTGGCTTGTATCACTATGGGCGGATGTTCCATAAGAATGTTGCAGTGGCCTTTTTAGGAGCGCTTGTTACCATGTCTAAACCCGTACATGGTGCCCAGGTGTTTACCCCTGGCCTCTTCCGATATATTTGACATATAGTGTTATGATTTCCCACTGGTAGACTGGATAACCAATTTCCAGAATTCTCTAGAATCTTTTCGTTTAGAGGCATCGAGAATTTTATCTCAGTATCGGTCAAGCTCAGTTTTTCTTTGGGACCGAAGCGCTTTTTTGTAGAGCAGCTTTACATTTGGTAAAATCGCACACCATAGATGACAGATTGTTTCTTAGGATCCTAGAGCTTGATTAAATTTCTTCTTTGCTGTTAGTAGTTGAGCCAAGATTTTTTCACTGGAATGAATTCACTGCAGGTGTTCTTACATTTTGCCGCGTTGCATTTTTCTGTACTATAAGCATAGAAAATTGGCCCCAGGTAGATAAAGGATTTTGTTTTCTGACATATAATTCTCTAGCTTGGTGTTCAATTTTCTCAGTGCCGGATACTAACCACTATAGTTTTTTGTACTTTTGAACAGTAGCGTAGCCTATTTCCGGGGCCCATTGATTGTGTAATGTGATGTTTAAATTGAAACTGATCTTTTGCGGCTAGCGATCACTTTCCAGTCTGTTGCCCAGACTATAGCTTTTAACCATAGGGTATAGGGGAAGCTATAACTGCATGTGATTTTGATGAGTAACGGGAGGAGTGTGCTGGAATATCCGGAAGCACTCGGCCATTCAATACTCATAAATCCAGGTGCTCTGAGTTATGCGCTGTATCCCTGCCTGTTCTATCCAGCCATTGTTTAGTGGTTTGAGTTGGCGGAATATGCCAAATATGATCAATAGAGTCCAATATTGTATCACAAGGCATAACCTGGAAAAGATTCATATTAAAGTCCCTGACAGACAAATTATAGGTACTGCGTTTTTGCGCATTAGGAAGATATAAGAGAGAATATGTTCAGTTGTTTCCTTTTTTCTGATTTCGGTGGGATGAATATAAACATAAATTATCAACAACGGGACGCAATTAGTGGTTGGTTGGACCAGATCTTTATCACCTGTATATTTGGATGATCAATCCTGACCTCTTCCATTTTATGATTAAGGTCCACTGATACATACAATGCCAGGCCACCCGCTGCTCGACCCATTGTTTTTGTTTTAATAGCTGGTTTGCTGTAATACAAATATCCCTGGAGATCGGTTTCTTCTTGTGCCCATGCCTCTTGATGGAGAATTATATGAAAACTTCTAATAAAGGATATAAAGTCCTTATCATCCAACTTTGCAATTAGACCCTCAATGTTCCATACGCAGACGTCCACCTTGATCTCTTTTTTGGCAAAGTCAATGTACCGTTTTCCTGTCATTTGCTTACTGCTTTGCATGGACCAGTGCACAATGCACTAGAGAGCTAGGGCCAGGCTGTACTGTAGTGTAATATCAGCCTTGTGGAGACTTCTTTGTTACTAGTTTCTTCCTTTAGGGGTGTGATGGCACTTGAGAGAGGGATTGATCGACTCTTTGCCCCTTTTAAGATCGAGAATGCCACGGGTTGTTGACTATTTTTTATTTTGATGGACTACTCCTGGAATTTCCCCATCTTTTAAACTCGCCTCGATTGCCCTTTCATCTTCGCTCTCCTTCTGCCTTGGAACGGTGTTCGTGTCCTTCCGGTTGAAGGAACTGGGGATACGCTTCCTCTTTTTCTCTCGACCTATCTATACCCCATTTTGCAAATGACTCCTTTTCTACCCACACTTGGTCAGTCAACGGTGGTTCTTCACTGGCCTTTGATGAAACGTTTAAAATAGTGACTGAATGGATATCAGAAGACTCTAAATGGTTTAGCTCCAGTATTTCTTTGAGCATACGCGTCACTGTCCCTCTGTTTATTATATCATAGTTCCCCCTGGTTTATATTTTGAAAAAAATTACACTTTGCATCGTTATTAGGAAGACTATTGGACACCAATGAAATTTATCTTGCACCGTTCTGGGCAATATGAACTACGACCTCCTAAATTTTAGGTACCTGCTCTGGGGTTTACGAACTCTGTTGTGAGCCTACAGTATCTTGTTTGTGACTTTGTGTTTTCACTTTTTCAACATCTTGTGAGTTTGGTTTTGTCGCAAGGGAGTGTTTAAGCCCACTGTTAAAAGACTTGTCGCCTTGAATATGGACAATCATTACATTGCATTGCGCTAGATCAGCCAAGATCTTTAGGCCTGGGGAAGCTAACTTGTTCCCCTCCTATACTATCTAGCACCTTTTCACTCAATTGAGGTTGAGCTAGCGGTCATTGGTTCTGATCCACTTGTTCATCCTTTGCCTTCCTCTTTGGTTGAGCATTTGCTTGGATGAAATTCCAATTAACACCCTTTTCTGCTGTTCGTCCCTCCTCTACCTCTAGTCACCACTAGCTTTACAGCTCTTGATTTAAAGATGGGATACACACACCTGGAAAGGCTCAATAAGCGATCTACTTGGCTTTAATCAACCTTTTTATTATGGGTTTTCCTTCGCCTTTTGCGCTGTTATTTTGAAAGCTTGACCTGTTCCCCATGTGAGGCACTTATTTATCCTTCAGGTGCCTCTGAAGTCCGCTTATCCAGCAAATATGATGAATGACGTAAGTTAGGGACTGGGTTTGTGCCCTGTCTTCCTTGTGTCGGACCTTCGCTTACCAACCCCTGTAATGCACTCTCCACGCTAGTTAATCCCACCAAAGCCTCTTCAGTTTCCAGTGGATCCTTGTGCTGTAATTTGTTTCCCAGCTCCCTCCTGATCGTATTGATTTGCTCTAAAGGGATTTTTGCGATAGTGACAGGTTTAACTGACTTTGATTTCGGCTAGCACTAATTCTAGCATCCTTGGGAGCGATGACAGTTTCTCAAAGACCAGACTGCAAGTACAGGTAGGAGTAAACTGTGCATTAAACTGTGCCTTTTGAAGCAATGAGTTGAGCGCTCTAACTTTTTAATCGATTGCTGCGATATATAACGATATGATGTTTAATAGGTCCACCTGAATGTCTAACTTACTTCTTTGATATGTTAATGTTTTACTACTGATTGAAATGAAAGAAGCAAAATCCCCCAGGTGTTGTTTTCGGGTCTTTTTCACTAGAGGTTCGACCATTTGGCATGTCGTGTGCAAGTAACAGAGGAACTCGGCAACGGAGCACATGCCCGGTGTTATTGCTTTCTCCGCCTGAGGCTCCTCCAGCAATGGTGAAAAGACGTTCATAGCTATGGACTCCTTATCTGGAGATGATGTATTAATGAGCCAACCTAGTGGTAATTCCGCCTTGCCTGTTTCCAGGTCTAACCCTATTGTGGGGGCCGCTCCATCTGAGCCTTTTGCGTTGAACATATAATTGGCAGTATTATGACAGTTAGGATAGTACACCTCCGCTGTGACCTGGATAGTCTTGCCAGTGGACCTACTTCCTGAATTTTAGCCGACTTCAGATAAGAAGATCCCAACTCACTGCTGCTGTTCTTTTTCCAGGAACTTTTTATGGCCCAGGCTTCCCATTGGAAGGAACATTTTTTTTGTTTTCAAACTCTTGCCGAGAGCGGGTGCATTGGAGAACTCCTTTTCATTGGAAGGTTCCTTAACATCTAACTTAGAACTATTTGGCAAAAGCGGCTGTAACAGGCTTTGTAAATGGCTAATAAGAGTGTCCTTGTGATATCTGAGTAATGCATCAAGTGGGTTCTTTAAAAAGTCACATTTCCTATGCACCTTCCCTTATTGATTAAAATTAGGTGTTGAAGCCTTGGAATGCGAATATGCAGGTCCTTCCGCTTGCTCTGTCGGGCCTGCCTGTGCCACCTCACCCCCTTGAAGGAGATGCTATTTGAGTTTGATCTACTGAGCTGCTTCTGTTTCCGCCAGGCAGCCAGTGGCACACCTCTTGTTTTCCCTGACCTCATAATGGAAGATAGTTGATGAAAGATTTATTAGGGACAAAAGACAAAGTCCCTATTACTGCTGCTGTAACTATTAGGACTGCTGGAGCAAGCAATAGGGCAGTAGGACAATAGTAATGCGATGGGTAGAGGTCAAAATTAAATTGGCTAGCCCTCAGTCGGCATGGCGCTCCAACTAATCCTAATAAGCCAGCAAAATTTTGCAAAATAAAGGGCACCAAGCAGAAATATATGTTGGAGGCGTTCTTACCTCCCAACTTTCTAAAGTACCTGAAGTCATTTCTGTGCCTTAGAGTGATGTCGAATGAATGAGAGTGAGAAGGCTGTCAAAAATGTTGCTCCTCCTACTCCTTACTTAAAGTGTCTTACTCTTCTTGAGCCTCTATCCAACCACTCCTCACTCTTTCAGCTCTTGCGTAATTGATGGACGGTGCATTGGTGGTTGATAATTGGTTGGAGCTTCCCTGCTCCCCATCTTGTCCTGTGTGACCATGACTCCGCTGCAAACAGTTGCCTACTGCCCACCTGTCCACATAAGCGAGTAGGGGCCCACCAGGCAGCCGCAGACCGTACCTGATCCTAGCCGGGCAGTCTCCACAGCCCACCTGTAGCCCTCTCTCCGCGGCTGCCAACTACCGACAGTCGCACTCTCTCTAAGTTGACGATAATTGCTCCCAAAAGGAAGGAAGATAGGCAGCAGAAAGGAATGGTAACAGAACCCCAGAGCCAGGCCAAGATCTTACGGAGAGGACTGGAGACCGGGGGAGCGGAATACAGGAAGCAGAGGAGCTCATTGAGTTTGCCCTCACCGCAGCTCAACTCCTTCCTCTCATCTTGCGTTTGTGTGACACTGTTAGTCAGGTTACCTTGTCCCAAGATCCTGCCAAGCTAACAGCTTAGCTTAAGAAGTGATGAGTTTTCAGAGATTAACTGGAGACCAGATGCTGCCGGATACAGTCTAGGGCGAGAGGTATTTAATTCCAGAGAGTTATGGCTTTAATAGAAAAAGGTCATTCATTTTGACATGGCAAACGTGAAGGAAATGGCCAACATGGCAAAAGTGGAGGCCAGATCAGAAATAAAAGAGCAAAGAACATGCATGGAAATACAACAGTGAAATTACTGTGAAGATAGAGAACTCCAGAGTGATAGACTGCGCAAGGTCTTGCAAATTAATCTCTTATCCGCTGGAAGCTATGGAACTTTGCCTGGGGTGGCTTGATGGAGGTGAAGTAAGTAAACCAAGCATTAGATGAGCCATTGTATTCTGTTCAATTTAAATATGGCAGATCAGGTACTTCGGTGGGGCTAACTGAAGGGTGTTGCATTAATCCGTATGAGAAGTAATGGCTGGCTGAGTGGCTATGTGTTTGCCTTCAACATGAAAGAAAAGTTACATCTTCCCAAGGGTTGTAAAATAGAGGGCACAGATGGAAACAACCTTATTGATATGGAGTGTGAAAAACAATAAGAAAATTAAAAAGATTCCTGAGTTTGGCAGTCGCTATGAAAACACAACTCACAATAGAAGGCCTCCAGACATAAGACAAAGGGGCCAGATGTAGGAAGCCCAATATCGGTCGGTAACGGCCGAAATTACCGAATTTCGGCCGTTCCCGACCGGTATTGGGCATTTGAGATGTAGGGGCCAAATTTAAGGATTTGGTCATTTACCGAATCGGTAATTTAAGGAATCGGTAAATTACTGATTTCTTAAACTACTGATTCTGTAAATTACCGAATCCTTAATGTAGGGAGCACTCAAGTGAGTGCATTTCTGAGTTAAGGATTCGGTATTTACCACCAACTAAAAGTTGGTGGTAAATATCAAAGAACTTTGAAAAAACAAATTTGTGCTTTTCCAAAAGCGCCATGTGGCAGACATCTATGTGTGCCACATGTGCACCCATGCACTATTCAGGGGTGCAACAGGGTGTCACTGTGACACCCTGCCACCCTTGTAAGTCTTCCCCCTATTACCGATTCGGTATTTACCAAATCGGTAGTTCACATTCATTCCTATGGGCCTGGAGGCCAATAGGAATGAATGGTAATTACCGAATCGGTAAATACCGAATCGGTAATTACCGAATTTTACCGATTTGGTAAAATTTACCGAATCAAAACCTACATACCATTTACCGATTCTGAAATACCGAATCGGTTACATTCGGTATTTTAGAATCGTTAAATAGTATTTACCTACATATGGCCCAAAGTGGTTATTTGGTCACCCAAGACCATTTGTTTTGTCAGAGTTCACCTTTAAGCAGTATTCTGCCATCGACCAAGGAAGACCCTGTAATATTACAGATTCAAAGTTGGATATGCCAGCCACTGAGGAGGAGACATTGAGCATTAAACTAAGTCTTGTATGGTCGGCATATGCATGTAAGTCTTGCCCAACATTCTCATGAGGGCTGCTAGAAGCACAGTATAGGAAATAGAGTGTGGTCTAAAAGCACTCTACACTTGAGGTATGGCAGGCATGTTATGGGGAGGAGGGGTGAGTGCAACAGTCTGGATCCTGCCGGTCAGGAATGACATTTTCCACTCAAGTGCCAGTCACCTCATCCGCTTCCCATGGAGCCTGTGAATGAATGCCTGATGTTGAACAGTGTTGAAGGCTACAGACAGGGGTAATCCAATCAGAGTGCGTATTGGGGTTGAGACTGATTACAATATTCCATCTACAGCTGTTTGCACTGTGTTTCTCCCTACGAAGGAGGAGTATGTTCAGTGTGAGTTCTAAACCATGGGAGTCAAGCTGCACCTCACGGATGAGATTAAAAAAATCTGAAGAAGGTCTGAGATTGCTTGTTGTTTAGAGGCGACCTTGCTTGCCCTTTTTGGTCTGGACTGTCCCTTGTGGGTGGAGTCAAGACTGATTTGCATACGGTTTGTCCCTGCCTGCAACATCGAAGCTAAAATAGTATGTATTAGTAAATTACCAATAAATTACCAATAGCTGAGATTAATTGAAGCAATCAAGTCATTCCTTTTTGAGCTGTCTAATGAGTGCCATAACACTGACACCATGCAGATATTATCCAGAGGGTATCCAGTGCCTCAAGGAGGCCAGTAACATTGGGGTGTGGGCTGGCAGAAACCGGGAGTGTGCTGTATACAAAACAGAGGTCAGGCAACCAGAGGTCAGAGAGCCATACATTCACAAGTTGTTTTCAGAATTTTGACTGGAATGAGTAGAAGAGGTACAAGATCGACATTGCACATAATCTTGGAATTGGTGTTGGCCGTAGAGTATGTGGCTTTTGTTTGACAGCACTTCATTATAGTTGTATGCTGTCTGCATAGCCTGAAAAGTTGAACAATCTACTAAAAATTAAGAACATTACTAGTTACGGTTACATGTTATGACCAGTTTTGAAAATATTAAAATACTGAGTAAACGATCTGCTATCAAACTTTATTTTGGGAGTAAGAGTTAAGTTTTGCAAGACATATTATTTAATACAAATGTACGAGGCTGCATGGACTATATTGATTGCCCACACATGCAAAACCCTGGAGCTGGACCTTTGTTGCTATACGTCAGGAACATTTTGCAGATGTTGCTCTTTCTTTTAGAATTAATTTAATGTCTAATTACAGCACTAACATGTCACGAATGCGAATCAAAATAAATTTGTAAGAAAAAAACGAATCTAGTAAAAATGTATTTTTTAAGATGAGTATTGCGGAGTACATTTTGTGTGAAGGTCCATTTTTGCTTGGTATAATGTGTGGAAAGCTAGTCCCAACTCCCACCTACTCCTCACTCTGCAATAAGCAATTTAACAATTTAAGACTACAAGTTAATGGGATGCACTTTGAATGAGAGCATGTTGACGAATGCTGGCTTCCACATCTATTTTGAATTTCAGTGTTACTTGTCCATACATTTTGTTTGCACATTTACAATTCATAAATAAGTTGAATCGCAATTTGCCAAAGTTACTTCAACTTCCTCTTGCTCAAACCGTACACAAGTTCAACAAAAACCTTTTGTGAATTTGGCCTTAGAGAATGAATGGTGACCAGGCTGAGGCTATCAAATCACACATTTAATGTCACAGAAGTGTTGACAACACCCTCCAGTGGAGAGTGCTAATGAATCCGTTCTAGAAAGCTTTTTGCTGGAAGTGGTTCATTGATAAAGTACAAGCAAGACTAATTTTCTTTATAAATAATTATGTGTTTAATTTGCAAATTGACTGGCTTTTGTGTTTTTAATGGTAAAGACCTTTTGCAAACATTTGGGCGAGTTTGTTGCTGGCCTTTATTGTACTTGGTTCATTAGATTTTCCTTCAGTGAAACCCTGTTGGCTTGTTATTGTTCTCCTCTTTCATAATATCTATTTGGTGAGAAAAGCAGTTGTTTTATGTGTATTCTTGAAGGAACTCTAGAAATGTACTAAATTCACCGAAGTCTCCTTTCTTTTGTCACTAGGAGAAATGGAGTACTTTAATATAACCTTAGAGCCCGACGTAGCAGGCTCTACCGGCAATTAGAAAATTAGAATGCTGAGCAATCCATTGCAGTCAGTAAAGTGCTCTGGCTTCTACGGGCCGGTAGAAGCCAGCAGAACAACATTCTAATGTTGTTTTTCATTCACAGCTGTTGCTGTGAACAAAGGCATCTCGAGGCCTGAGGGGATTTAAATTCCCTCGGGCTCCGAGAAGCCTTTTCTTTTTACCAATCAGAACATTCTGCCCTCCGGGTCTGAATATTGTAATGAGGCTCTAACCCTCCTAGGCGGCCCTACCGGCCATTAAAGTTTGTCTCCTCTCTTGCTTAACGCTGGTGCGGGCCTTTGATTTCTGTTAGAGCCTGCTAGGTAAGGCTCTTAGGCGATATTATAGGCCTTCTTCAGCCTCACAAGGGAGTGGGCCTTTAATGGCTGATAGAGCCCACTACAGAGGTCTCTAAGTGTATTAGAACATTTCGCCCCTATAGGCCGGAATGTTCTAATTCATACAACAAAGTGAGGAACTGGCATCAAGGTACAACAATATAGTTCCTATAATCGATGTGTTCGAATTAGCATGATGTATCTAAACCTATTAGTATATGCACATACACATTAGCATAATTCCATCTGTCACGTTCTAGTACCTTAGCCTGCACTGGCCTTTGCATTTTTACGTTTTGTTGTCTCGACCGACGCCATTTTGTGGCCTCGCTCGGAATCCTGTATTAACAGCCCCGTTCACTTCACTATATTCAGAAAGCATTCTCCTGAGAAATACGCCAACTGTTGCAGAATTGCAGTTTCAGCTCGTTAGACCCATCAAGGTTGTAGGTAGCAGAGGAGGGCCTGATAAGCACATTCCGGGAGGGGTGTGGCGCAGGCTGTTCAGAAGCTGGCAGAAGGGAGTCACCCGGCCAACCTTGCTAATCTAGGATGAGCTAAACCAAGAGTGCCTCGTCTGCCATATATGGTCTTTCCTTCTTGCACCAAACTGTACCAGCTTGTATTTTTCCATCTTGGGCAATGATTCTGCAAATGCAACTGTATATACATGATGTTCTGATAATGTGCCAGCAGTCTTCTTGGCGGACCTCGTGGGGTTAGGTCGCAAGGAGCTCCTCTGACAGAGTTTGTCTTTGTCTAATAAATGCTTGGACCTTCTATACTGCCAACCGACTGATTATTGGTAATGCAAATGGGATTAATTTTGATGATAACTGTAATCGGGAGGTGGTGAATAATTTTCAGGTACTTCAGTTGGCGACTCCGCCGGGACTCCGCGTTGGGGTCGTCTCTCTGTATCTCAGAGAATGAGAGGGACATTAAAAAGGGGTACTCTCGATCAGGGGGGAATTGCAGAATAAACCAACGAGAAATTGGGGTTTTGCTTTGCCCCTCCGGTGGAGAGGATCTCAGCTGCTAGTGACCTCACGCCGGAGTCCTTCGGGTGCGACCCGAGAACCAGCCACGTTGGCCTTATTGAGAGTTGGCAGTGGAGAACGTGCAATCAGACCTGCGTGCACCAGGTGAGTGTTTTGTCCTGTCTTGTGTTGGATTCTGGACTTGGTACTTGGCATTTTGGTGACTTGTAGTCACGGAGATACTCTGAAAAGGGGGTCTGACGGGGCAATATTGAGATTGCACGTGTAGATGCCCCTGGTTTGGCTGTTGCGAAAAACTGGAGATCGCGATTACACGCCTTTCTTGTGGGAGACTGCGGTTCGCACTTGGGCCGGATTGTCCTCAGGAACGCCGACAGTTGAGATTGGGTAGCGCTCGGACAAATCTGGAGCAGCGCTTGCAAAAAGCGGGCTTAGCCAGCATAGTCCGGGAGGTGAACCATGAATACTGCCGGATGGCCTGTAGGTTGGTCTGTGGTTTAGAAACCTGTGTAAACTATCTCCAGGCAGTCTAAGGACAAGACTGTTATTGAACATTAATTTTGTGGCTTTTGAATATTGCATCAAAGAGTTCTCCACGGGCAGAAGTTGACGGGCTCCGCCCTTTCTGGTTGCAGGATATTGGTATACCATTTGTCTCTCGTTTG
This sequence comes from Lissotriton vulgaris, assembly GCF_964263255.1. NCBI lineage: Eukaryota > Metazoa > Chordata > Amphibia > Caudata > Salamandridae > Lissotriton > Lissotriton vulgaris. Next base: position 319,420,766 of record NC_141694.1, read on the forward strand.
TATACAACGCGTTTTGTTTTATGTATGTTGGAATATGTACGTTGAATGAATGAAAACATGGCCATGTGTTTAATGAAATTGTGTTGAATACAATTTGGTTCAATTTTCTTGAATAATAACATTTGATTCCTTTCCAGCTGACTTAGTATAGAAAAGGACAAAGCCGTGTCTCAGCAAACTGTGCTTTGGCTGTTTTCGCCCAGAGAGCATGAGGTTGGACGAAAGCCAACCTTCTCCTCCGGAAGGTACACCCAGGCACGATATGTATTGAAAGCACGGTATTGGTCTCCTTCTCTTTAATTCCTTGTGGCACAAGTACACCAAGGATAATATAGAATTACAGTGGCCAAAGACTGGATCTTTTGATGAGAAAAAGATTCAGTATTTACAAGAACGTCTTTTCGTCAAGCGCAGCCGACAGGCTATGTTCGACACTCTGAATAAATGGCAGAAAGAAGCAAAAAGGAGACTTATTAGATCAGAAAAATTACTTAAGGTTCAGCAAGGGCAAACTATTACACAGAAAGCTATTGCACATGACAAGAGTAAAACAGAAAATAACAGAGATAGAAGATAGACGATTTAGGTTGCAAGTCGACAAAAGCTATGTAACAAGAAATGAAGCTGAGGACGAGATTGAGGATCTACTAGATCAAAGACCTCCCCCGCCCTATGCCCCGCAACGCATATACCCTGCGGTCCCCGTCCAGGCAGCCGCTGTACCACCGGCATCGGCACCCGTGGATCAGAGTTCCACCACCCCTAACCGTGACACGAACATCCCGTTTCCCTTACCTGGAGGCATGGCCACTCTTATCCCTGGTTCTAAATCGACCTATCCATTCCCCCGAGTACAACTGAGCGTACCAAGTCCCATAGGGGTCTCTCAATCAGCCAGCACCACGCCCGGTGCGGCAGATCAGACTCCGAAAGGGGCATTAGGGGGGTTGGAAGGTAAACGGTTATTTACCAGGTCCTCCGTGGCCTATGGAGAGAAGGACGCGTTAGCTGATCAAGCTGTCCAATGGATCAGGAATAACGCATATACAGTAGAAGACATATGAAGCACTGTGAAAGATTTGGAGCCCGTAATGCAACAACACGTGGGGTTTCAAATGTCGAATTCCCTCATTTGGGCTTGGGAAGTCAGCTTTAGCAATGGGAGCGCTCCTCAAATATTGTATGAGATTCGCGATTGGACCTATAGGTTTAATTTGAGTCCGCAGGAAGTGTATAAAAACGTAGTCACTATGGTCCAGTATAAGGGGAGATTATTTTTGAAATGTCCCCAATGGACTTCGGAACACCCATTGACTCAGTGGACCTCGCAGCACCCCATGCGAGAGGTCCATCCCATTTATCATCCCGAGGTTCCCGAACTGCACGATGATAATCAGGTCATTACTCGGCAACGAGTAGACGCCAGGTTTCAGGAGCAATGGGTGTACACTCCATGGAAAAGGAGCGAGGTCCTTTCATTGAAATCCCAACTGCCCGACCCTCGCAAGAACCCCACAGCCTATTACAAAGAACTGACCGAGGCTGCTGCCTCGGCTGTTATGACATTAGCAGATGTGGAGTTGTTCTTTGGTTTACTTGTGCCTTTGGATATATGGAGACAGGTGCACGACTCTGATCACGCCGAATTAGGGGGTACGTGGGATGAGCTACGAGTATGGGACAGGGACCGCAAACCAGGAGACAAACCTAGGGTTGAAATAACATCCTTACCGGCGAGAATTATCGCCTTTATGCACACTCTGATACCTCCAAGAAAAGTCAATTAGGACAAATTGACTGCTTGCAAGCAAAAGAAGAACGAAAGTGTGTCCGATTTTTTTACGAGGTTTGAAGGAGTTTATCAATTTTAGTGTACAAGATCTAGCGACAGAAGGTGGAATTAGGCTGTTTGTGAATAGATTTGTTACGAACTTGGCCCCGGAAGTTTCCGCACATCTACAAGCAGCGGAAAGTACCTGGACTACCTCTACCCCTTCTGTAATTTTGAGCATGGCCCAGTACTACGAACATAGAGAGAATGAATGGAAAGAGAAAGTGGAGAAGAAGGCCAAGGATTTGATAACACGAGTGCTATTACAGCAGGTCGTGCGGGGACAAGGAGGGGGAAGAGGAACTCGGGGACCCGTGTCCCGAGGGGCGGGTGTGGGCCGAGGCGCGGGCGGGGCTCCGACTGTGGGTTTGAACCAGTGTTCCTATTGTAAAGAGGAGGGACATTGGAAAGCATAGTGTCCACTGTTACTTGCTCAGAACGAAGCAGTCCGAGGGCGAGGATGTGGACGGGGAGGCCCTGACCGGAACGATATGCGCAGAGAAGAGGGATCAGGCAAGTCTGAGCGTAATCACTTCGATAAAGGTCAAAACCGGCAGTACTATCAGAACGATTATGAATATGAGGATCAGGATTCGTATACACAAGCATAGGACAGCCAGGGACAGAGTAGGGGCCAAGTGTCGATCCCGGTAAATCAAAAGGGACCCTATGTAAAAGGGGAGGTGTTGGGGACTTCTGAAAATTTCCTAATTGACACGGGGGCAATGAATAGTTCCGTTGCTCGATCGTTGGTTCCAGGGGCGACTCTGTCTGGGCAAAATAACATTTCAGTGGGATTCTCGGGAGTCCCTGTGGTCAGTCCCATTTCCAAACCTCTTCCCTTCTCGATTGGCCCTGCCACCGTCGACACTCCACTTTTGCTTACCTCACATTGTGGAGAAAATTTGTTGGGTTTCGAGATGTTGAAAAAGCTAAACGCGACCATACATTGTTCTGCTGATAGGGTGTATTTGACGATCAGACCTTGTACTGAATATCTGAAACAATGCTTTGCTAAAAATGAGCCCCTGCCCCCGGAGTTCGATGGCGTCCCAGCCACACTTTGGGCAACAGGGGATGCTGATGTTGGTAAGTTAGACATTCCCCTGGTTCACATCACGCTGAAACAAGGGGCAAAACTGCCACGCATTCCGCAGTACATGATTGCACCAGCAGGTGAGCGGGCGTTGCTATCTATAATTCAGGATTTGATCGACAAGGGAGTGGTGGAAGAGACAGCCGCAAATGTGTGCAATAGCCCCATTCTTCCCATTTTGAAAAGGAATTCTGATTCTAGCATACCAGGACACGATGCTGCTTACCGTTTTGTGATTGACCTTAGAGCTGTCAATAAGATTGTGGTGCCGCAGTATCCTGTGGTGACTGACATTACCACCATCCTTACGATGATTCCACCAACCGCACAATATTTTTCGGTCATTGATCTGAAGAATGCCTTCTTCAGTATTCCCATTCATCCCGATAGCAGGCAGATTTTCGGATTCTTGTTATCTGGCCGCAGCTTCCGCTTCTGCCGCGCACCACAAGGCTATACTGAAAGCCCGAGTATATACAGCCAGGCCCTCAATGCTTTGCTGGATGACTTGGACTTGCCACAGGGTAACGTCCTACTGCAATACGTGGACGATCTCCTGATCGCGTCGGATACGGAAGAGGGTTGCAAGGATGCGACCGTTAAGTTGTTACATCATTTGGCTGCAAAGGGAAATAAGGTCTCCCTGTCGAAATTCCATTACTGTCGACAGGAGGTGACCTACCTCGGTCATCTACTATCGAAGGAGGGTAGACGACTAACACCTGAACGTAATACTACCATTGCTACAATGTCTGTCCCTTGCACGCAATGCGTAGTTCGCGCTTTTCTTGGCATAACCTCTTACTGTCGCCAATGGATACCTAATTTTTCCCTTCTTGCTAAACCTCTGTTGCATCTGACTACTAAGGACGTGCATGAACCCCTTACCTGGACGGATGAATGTCAGCACTCTTTTGAATCTTTAAAAACTGCTCTTTGTTCCGCCCCTGTCTTGGGCACTCCTGACGACCGTAAACCTTTTGTACTATACGTGCATGAGGTCGACGGTTGTTCACTGTCAGTGTTAACGCAGGACTTTGGTGGTAAGCAAAGACCTTGCGCCTATTTGTCAGCTACATTGGATAATGTCGCAAGAGCACTTCCAAGCTGTCTGAGGGCCACAGCAGCTGTTGCGGTGGCCATCCGGCAGTCAGAAGGACTCGTTTTAAATTCAAACCTAACAGTGATGGTACCGCACGCTGTGGATACAATGCTAAACACAGCATCTCACAAGCGCACGCCTCACTGGATACGAGTTAACACTATTCGCACCACTCATCACGATCACCCGGTGTGCAACATTGAATCCGGCCACCTTGTTACCACTCCCTACGGGTGAACATAATGATGACATACATGATTGTATTTTTCGCACCGAAGAAGAAACTAAAGGCAGGATTGATTTAACAGACACCCCCCTAGCTGAACCCCAGGGGGAATTGTATGTAGATGGGTCCTGTTTCAAATTGGCAGATGGAACAACAACAGCTGCATATGCAATTATGACTCTAAAAACAGTAGTCGAAACATTCCGAGTTCCGCATCGGTCAGCCCAGGCAGCCGAACTCTTGGCCCTCCTGCGAGCCTGCGAGTTGAGCGAGGGACTTGAGGTCAACATTTACACTGACAGCCAATATGCCTTTGGCGTGGCCCATAGCTTTGGGCGGCTGTGGAGGGAGCGGGGTTTTCTTACTTCCCATGGTCAAAAGATACAGAATGGTCCAGAATGGTCCCTTGGTGCTACGATTGTTAGATGCCCTCACCTTGCCTAAGAAAGTAGCCATCATTAAATGCAGTTCCCACAAAGCAATAGTAGATGAGGTGGGGGAAGGGAATGCCTTTGCGGATCAGGTGGCCAAGCAGACAGCACAGTCCCTAATGTCAAAAATGTTTGTGAATACTTCTGCAAGTGGGCGGAGGACTCTGAGCTATTCGATAACACCATGGAAAGTGTGAGGGCGTTACAGCAGGAAGCTACACCCGCTGAATTGGAGAAATGGGAAAAGGAGGTAGGAAGATTGGATGAGAATAATTGCTGGGTCGATCTGACAGAGAAACAAAGATGGTTATTGCCCAACGCACTAGTGCAAGCCGTTGTGACTATGGCGCATGGTCCTGCACACATAGGAGCGAAAGGTATCTGTGGGCTTTTGGACCCAGTTTGGAACAACCCTCACATTCAAAGGATGGCTGTCCGGTTGGTCCAATACTGTATGGTGTGTCTGCGACACAATCCCGGGAAGGGAGAGAATGTCTTGAGCGGGAATTTTGCAACCCCGACATTGCCTTTCGAGGTACTTCAGATGGATTATATTCATATGGAGTGCGTTAACAACTTGAAGTACGTTTTAGTGGTTGTCTGTGCCTTTAGCAAATGCGTTGAGGCCTACCCCACCAAAGAAAACACGGCAATGGCCACAGCTAAAGCCCTCCTCAAAGAATTCCTGCCCCGCTTTGGTTTGCCCCGCTTGATCTGGTCAGATAACGGGGGACACTTCCATGGGGCCCTGGTTAAGCACATCTGTGAAGGCCTACAGATTAAACAGAAATTCCACGCTGCCCGGCACCCCCAATCAACTGGACTTGTGGAAAAATACAATGGCACGCTCAAACTGAAAATGGCCAAAATACAGGAAAGTACAGGATTGAAATGGCCTGACACCTTGCCTTTAGCACTCATGTCCTTGCAGGTTACCCCTCATTCCCGATCTGGTCTATCACCCTATGAAATTGTTTTTGGGAGGCCGGCGAACGTGTGGGGGGTGCCCAGGCCACGGTCTTTTTCTGATATTGAATGTCCTATGTTGATTGATTACCTTTACGCTTTAACTAAAGACCTTCGTTCTGTTCATCAGCAGGTAGCCTCCGTACTGCAGCTGCTGCCAGAGGGCCCCGGACATCGACTACAACCCGGCCAGTGGGTACTGGTGAAGAAATTTGAGCGAGACTCCAGCCTGGCTTCAAGGTGGTCCGAGCCCCGTCAGATTCTTCTGGCTACCCGGACGGCGGTTAAAGTGGACGGGAAGAAGCATTGGCTTCATGTTTCACATTTAAAGAGGCTGCCAATTCCACTTCCTTATGATCAGCAACGTGCAGGGGGTATTCTGACGCAGGAGAGTGAGAAAGCTACTGCATTTGTGCCCTTTTCCGACGCCTGTGAGATCGAGACAAGGCTAGAGGAGAGGGTGGCGAGGCCAGACAACTTGGTCTCTACTGAATCTGTTGGAGCTTCGAATCCTGCTCCCCGGGCCCTTGCACATGAAAATTCTCAGAAAGTATCTGGTGTGCTGTTTTCTGATCAGGAAGTGCCGGGTAGTGTGCGATACAACCTGCGGCAGAGAAAGCAAAAACCGGTACCTCAGACCCCACCGTCAGGAGATAAGGAAAGACTTGATTGCTTAGACAGGGCTTGTTAGCTTGCTGGTCTGAGGTGCTGAGCGAGACACTGGACTGAACGCGCTGAGAGCTGGAACTTTGATCACTGTGCTCTGTTCAGAAAGAAAGACTGATGCCAACATAAAGGCCAGGTTGTAGCACGAAATAAATTCAGACCACCTTCTTTTGGTTCTTCTGGGAAATGATGAGAGCCTGCCTGTGAGGCTCTAACGGACACAGGGAGAAGAACCCTCTGATAGGACGGACTGCTAGGCCCGGACTTATCTTTAGGATTCTTTAAGCTAGGAATGTACCCTTTTGGCCGACCTGTACTAGAAGAAGAAATTCCAATTGCCCCACGTTATATACCTTTTTATGAACCAATGTTTTCGACATGGACCACAAAGGTCAAGGTAGCATTTGTAGTAGTAATTGCTGTCATAATAGCTGTGTTCATGAGTTTATTTGTCTATCTGGAACATGAGTACCCTTTGCAGAAATTTCTACCAACTACTGTTGCCCCCTCTTAGCATCTCCTATACACTTTAGCACCCCACAAGGAGCGCCATCGCCAGACTTATGCCAAGAATGTTTTTGTTGAGATGCTTCATCAAACTCACAGTGTTGCTAACACTACTGATTGCTGGGTGTGTGGGCTCTTGCCCTCTGTGGTTCATAATCATGATTTATTCCTCTCCTTAGCCATGACCTATTTAGGAAGCTGTGAAGCATGGTTTAGGCTGTTTTCGGCTATATACCGCCATTGGGGTGAGCAGCGAAAAAATTTGGATTACAATGAGCATAACTTGGTGTTGGAGTACATTGATGCACATTATGGCTTTAATAAAAGTGGTCGTGGGGGGCGGGGATATATAGACCCACAGGCTTGTATGCAGAAATATCTAGCAGTTAGAGATGAGGTTTGGATGGAGGAAGAACTTTATGACTTTAGAAATTTCAATGCATCCCAGTACTTCCAGTTGTTCCTTGAGCGAAATGTTACTAGAGATCGTGCTGTACCTATTCCTATCCTGAATGTTTCCTCAGTATTCTGTGTACAGGGGATAGGCAGAGTGCAGGTTGGGGAGAGCATTTGCAACTACACCTATCGTTTACGAAAACGCATTTGCCCTCCGTTGGTCACCCCGCCCAATGTTTATTTCGTCTGTGGTGAAAATGCATACACTTGGTTACCTCGAAATTGGGCAGGACGGTGTTGCATGTCCTTCCTCTATCCGCCTGTGTACATAGCACCTTCAGATTACCATCGTACACACCGGTTGCGCTCTATGGCCCCAACGCCTTCAGTGGTGCCCCAAAGGCAGCGCAGGCAGCTTATTAAGACTGAGGTCGATCAAACTGACACCTCTTTGCAGCAATTTACCGATTTTAGCAAAGGGTTAGTGCCATTCTGGGGGCCAATTTTTAATAGCAGAGAAATTCGAAGACTGTCCAGGATAGTGGAAAATGTCATTAATATAACTACTGACATCATGACCAACCTTACGGCTGAGCTTCAGGCGACGAGGCTCGTTGCGCTCCAAAACCGTATGGTTTTAGACGTCATCTTAGCTGACTGCGGTGGAGCATGCCGTGTGATTGGCAGCTCTTGCTGCGTGTATATTCCTGACTCCGCCACCTCTGTTCATTTGGCCATTCAGAAATTGCATCGCATTGCCTCTGACATGCATGTCGATAATGGATCCTGGTCACTGTCTGGGTGGTTCTGGGGACTTCTGACCACCTGGGGATGGAAGATTTTGTTAATTCTGTGCGGAGCAGCCGGTATCATTTTTACCTGCTGCATCCTGCTGCAGTGCGGCCCGGCATGTTGTTCCTACTGTGCTTTCAGGATCGCTACCATGTGTATACCAACCAAAGTCCCTTCTAAAGCCCAGATGTTGCAACAGGAGATAAATGAGCTGATGACAATCAATGAAGATATTTTTGAAGATTAGATTTCCTGTCCTATCTATTTAGCTACACCACGCTAAAAGGAGGGTTTGAGGAACTGGCATCAAGGTACAACAATATAGTTCCTATAATCGATGTGTTAGAATTAGCATGATGTATCTAAACCTATTAGTATATGCACATACACATTAGCATAATTCCATCTGTCACGTTCTAGAACCTTAGCCTGCACTGGCCTTTGCATTTTACGTTTTGTTGTCTCGACCGACGCCATTTTGTGGCCTTGCTCGGAATCCTGTATTAACAGCCCCGTTCACTTCACTATATTCAGAAAGCATTCTCCTGAGAAATACACCAACTGTTGCAGAATTGCTGTTTCAGCTCGTTAGGCCCGTCAAGGTTGTAGGTAGCAGAGGAGGGCCTGATAAGTACATTCCGGGAGGGGTGCGGCGCAGGCTGTTCAGAAGCTGGCAGAAGGGAGTCACCCGGCCGACCTTGCTAATCTAGGATGAGCTAAACCAAGAGTGCTTTGTCTGCCATATATGGTCTTTCCTTCTTGCACCAAACTGTACCAGCTTGTATTTTTCCATCTTGGGCAATGATTCTGCCAATGCAACTGTATATACATGATGTTCTGATAATGTGCCAGCATTCTTCTTGGCGGACCTCGTGGGGTTAGGTCGCAAGGAGCTCCTCTGGCAGAGTTTGTCTTTGTCTAATAAATGCTTGGACCTTCTACACTGCCAACCGACTGATTATTGGTAATGCAAATGGGATTGGTTGTGATGATCACTGTAATCGGGAGGTGGTGAATAATTTTCAGGTACTTCAAAAGACATCACAGAGCCCAAGGGAGTTGAATTCCCCTCGGGCTCTGTGTGGCCTTTGTTCACAGCAAGTGCTGTGAACAATCATTGGAATGTTGATGCTACAGGCTTCCCTCAGCCATTAGAAGCCCAGAGCACTCAATTGTCTTCAATAGTGCGCTCAACATTCAAATGTTCCAATGAACCTTATTGGCATTATAAACCTTTTACATCAGGCCTTGTTATTATTTGAAGCACAAAGGAAGCCAGTGTGTATCTGGAAAATAGATAATCCAGTCTAGATATTAGATCATCCATTCTTAAATAATACGCTTTCTAATTCGTTTAATCTTAATAAACACTCAGGTCAAGGGTATTTCCCCTGATGTATGTTGTAAATTGATACAGTTTCATTTCCTACATAAAACAAACCTCACCCTACAGAAATGTGCACTGACACATCCGGATTAACAGGCCGCATGTGGGAGATGTGGAGGAACACAGCCATGTTTCCGGCTCATGACCTGCAGGTGCTCAAGGATGGAGGAATTTGGGGGGCAAGTGCATAGTATTTTGACACATTTAACCTTGGTAGAGCTGATTACCTCTGTAAAGAAATCCCTACTCTGTATATTGCCTGTAAAAGAAGGTTATACAACAAGGAAGCTTATGTTCTGTGGACAATGTTAACTAAGCGGAATATTTCAATCTACTGGGAAGCCCCAAGACCTCTAGATTATGTAAAGTGGTAAAACGACTTACAGGAATGGGCTCTGGTGGATGAGCACCATATGAAGGTGATGCAGCAGGAACAAGGGTTTTTATCTCCTCACCCTTTACTTACTTATCAAAAATCCACATCTTACTCACATCAGCTACCACTCATCTACAATATCACAGAGTTTGGCCCATATAAACTCTACAACATCAATGTCTATTTTTCACAAACATCAAGGTCCTCCGATAAATCTTGAATTGAGCTAATAGGGACTAGGATAATTCAGAGACGAATGGCCACTCCTTCTTGAGGACCTGGAACAAAGAAGTGCCTACTTACCAAACATAATAACCATGACATTTTTAATGACTAGACTCTAAAAATGACAACAAATCTTCATCTAAGCTCAAGTTTGAAATGGTCAGAGCACAAAAATACATTTAGAATCATTTAATATCGATTAATTTTTTAGTACAGGTAAATTTACAACACATCACAGTTCAAATTCAGATGCAATTCAAAACAAATACCTGGTGAGAATGAGAGAGAGTGAGAGAACAATAATACAATATGAGAAATACAGGTATGATTCATACAAACCAAGAATCGGTTGCAGATTATCAGGGTTATGGAGCCTCGAGGTGAGCCCAAAGAGAACGCAAGAGCACAAAGTGCAACAGCCGGAGTCATACAACCCTTCAGCCGAAAGGTTTTGCCTGCTTGACTTTACCAGCGGGCAAAGCGCAGGAAGTAAGAGTTCAGTTCACTGAAATCAGAGTTCAGTCTGAGAGCATGCCAGTGATATATGAAGTTCAAAGACGGCCAGTCAACAGTCTTTTCCCACAGGGCAGTTATACTTAAAATTATGCATAGTTCTTTCCCACAAAAGTATCCTTTGCACAGTCTGCATGATTTTCATTGGTCGAATTCTATGGTCTGTCTATGGGGTGATCGTTACCGTACCAAATCGATCCAGAAATTATCATTTTCAACTCAAACAGGTTTGCAATCCTACTGCATGCTTTTACAATGCAGATTGAACTCTCATATGTTTTACAAGTCACGCTGTTAGTCCTGTTTCTTAAGTATGTATTTGTATTGTATTATCCAATGAGCAACAATTGACTGAGAAAGTCATACTAAATTAGTTACGCTCCATCAAAGACAATGAGAAGGGGAAAAGCTTATTGAGAAAGGGGCTGAGATGTTAACCAAACTATTAGACCCTCTAAATAATAGACCACCCTGATTGGTGGCATGACACATAGGGTACATATGGCAGGAGCTGTGTCGGCTTCCGAGTGTTTAATATTGTTGAGTGCTGTAATGCTTTCACAATGCAAACATTATGTAAACAAGCGTTAAATTGTGTGTGGATGGGGAGGGTCCTTGTATGATACAGAGCTGTTATTGTTGAAGGAATAAATAAAAATAGTTTTAAAAAAGCTTAATACACTCTCACACTATCTAAAGCTGCTCTGTTCTAACAGATTGATATAATTTTCCTGATTCCACAAATGTAACCTTTTAGCTGCCTTGACTGCCCCATACTATTATCCAATGGAATGTTTAACAGGAACAAAGTCTTTAATGTTCAGAATGTTTCAACGGTCTGTATTTCAAGACAGTCCCTGAACAACATATTAGTATTCTAATCTTTACCAACGTATCTGTATTTTTATTGTGTTTCTGTATTGTCTCATCTATGGATTGCTTTTAAATCTGCACAAAAATATGCGGTGTGTTCCTTTTGCCTGTGTGTAATGTGTCAAAATCCACGTTCGCTACGGATGTAAAAGGAATGTGAAATATAACGGTTTTAATTTGGACTACATTTTCCAAACGCAAACAATACAGCAAATGCATCAGCCTAATGAACCTTTAACAGCTCATTCAAATATTCTAGGGAAATATCAACGTTAGTTTTAGGTTCTGCCAATTGTTACTGGCACCCACTGTGCAAAAGTGCCCTGTAGAGCATGCAGATGACTCTACAATCATGTCCTTTGAATAATAATAGATACAAGCATCATCAGCCTGGATTGCAAACCCTAATCAGTCGTGGTAACAATGTTTTAACCAGTTTCACATTGGAAGACGCTGTCAAGGAGAAGTGTGGCTCACTGGTTAGAGGAGGCAGACCTGGAAGCAGAGGTCAGCCCGGGACCAGGGTTCAATTCCTGGCTCGCCGGGGTCTTGAGTCCTAAAATGTCCATGGACTTGACAATTCTTGCTCCGGTGCCTACTCGATTCACGGGTTCACACTCTGCGACTCTGGGCAATAGCTTGCTTAATCTCCACAACGGCCCCTTGCGGCGGGATGCCTGGCTTTCACCTTGCGGATACCCTGCCGGGGTTATCTCACAGGGGAATACCAGGACGGGTTCCCTAAGCAAGCGCTTAGAAACCGCTCGGTGATTTGCGCTATACAAATTCCTGTACATTTACAAGTTTGTGGTATGGTTATGGCAGATTGGCAGCTCACCCAGCTATGAAAGTAGCCTTCTAGCCCGCAGCCTACTGGGAAAATGTGACAGTAGAAGAATGGCCAGGACAGCTTTGCCATTCCCTAAAATGAAGAGTCCTAATCCTGGCCTTCCTCGAATAACAATTAGATGAAACTATAGTGAGGTCTCTAATGCCTAAAGTGACAAACTTCCTCCTCAGATTCCTATCGACATCTTATACATGTTAGAAAGTATAACTTTTATTCTGCAATGTGAATCCTGTGACTAATAGCCTCACTCCCAGATGGAATACATTAGGTCAATATTATTCTGCAAATGTTCCTAGATAGAATTGATATGAAGTACCCCCATCCCCCCAGCAAGAGACCAACACATTTGCCGTTAAACATGTATAATACCCCCTAAAACGGCCCCAATATAATTTTATGGAGACCAACAATTCGGTACTTGTAGGCCCCTTACTGTTCTTACCATATATATATATTCCCTGTACGTTCTCTTATATCTCCGTTTAAGACCCTTATATCATACAGGTGTCTAGTACCTGGATTAGGCCATAGTTCACATTTGTTTATTCATGAATAAGGATTCTTTTTTCTCATCTCTATATATTGAAAATGAAACATTTATTTAATTATCGTTCAAGCCAACTATTTTAGGTGTGCATTCCCACAAGGTCCTTTAACTCATTGAGAGACAATTCCTTTTACATTCAGCTCCTATGCATTGCGAGTTCCATTGTTCTTTATAAAAGGTTAAATATAGTTCTACACAGAATCCCAGTTGGAGTCCTCCCGTTATATATGGTATGATGCATGTTTTCCCCATGTAGCTAATGAATTGGACAGAAGAACAAAATAAAAAGTAAATTTTCGAAATACAGATAAGAGGGGAAAAAAAAGTATTCACAAAAAAATCAAATGTGAACAATCACTTTAAGAGAACAGTGACTGACATCAGTTCGACACTCAAGAAATTAAATATGACGTTCCATTGATCAAAGGCATAGGTTTGGAAGCATGCAGCAGCATTTGACAGTGTAGAAACATTGACAAAAAATTTACATTTTAGGTTCATTTAACAGTGTACACTGCACGAGAGTTCACTATAGTGTGATATTCAAGAGTAACATGACACTCCTTAAATTAACACCACTTGCACTTAACATCACTTGCACTTCTGGGTGTTTATTTTACACACCAGAGGCCGTATTTCAAAAAGCGAGCACCGAATGTGCCAATTTAAGACAAGTCTTTGCCACAGTGTTGGTCTGACATGAATCGTCAATCATTGAAACACTGGAGCAGTGATATTTCACCACCTCAAACAGTAATATATCGCTGCCTGTCACAGGGACTTTAAAGGCTTGAGCTGCTTCTGGTATTTGCACCAAGCACCTACCTTACTTATATGAAGCAGCGCTAATCAAAAATATTTTGTTTTTCTTTCCCCGGGTGACTAAATAATAATGGTAGCTGTGTTATCTCTATTAAAACTAATAAACATGTAAAAATATTATTTATTAATACGGGTTAAGGGGTGAATACTTGACATTGATTAGGAGCCATAAAAAAACAATTATTCAGCATGCATAAATACCTAATAATTAACTTAATTTTGAGTTTGGAGAATACGAGACATTTGCCAAAAACTGGTTGATGTTCTTTTCACCCTACTTGGAGAGTCGAGTGATATCTAAATAGGGCGGATGACACATTTATGGTATATCTGAGCAGAAGGGTCATACATTAGAGTTGGGGGATGTGGGACATCCGTCACAAACTGGCAATGTCACAAAGTCGCTAAACTCTAAATTAGGGGCCATCTGTTCAGAAAGAGGATCAGAATTAATAATTCTTTCCTGATTCTTGTGTATAAATGTTATTGTTGTTGCATCATTCCAGATATGTGAAAGCTCTATTGTGCACTGGGTACCTTTGCACAAGCAGTGTATTTAGACAAGGTAGAATATATTATGTTAGTGCTCATTATATAGATCTTTAAAGTATTGTATACTATTTTCTAACAACGAAGACATTGGAGGACAGCAGTTCAATTGCTATTTTGAGTTATTTTCGAAATGCATAACCCCATGTTCACAGATATTTATTTATTTACGGAATTTTACATTGCATAAATACAGTGCACTGTTGAGGGAGCTGAAAACTAATTTCACTGGCCGTGGACACGGCTATTTTCACAAGGTAGCCTGTCTCGTTCAAAACATGCACACAATTTGTTGCTACACTGCTCAAGTTCCTTTTCCCAACGAGCTGCACTGTTGCTGCCTGTGCTCTGTAACCTTTTGACCTGACAGCACAAATTAATGTGTCGATTGGGACACAGAATCGTTTATTTGCCTCCAGCTAGTTGTTCAATACGTTTCTCAACAGCGAATAAACTAGAGTGCAATAGAAATTATAGATTGCTTTAAACAGGATGGGAAAAATAGCCTTGGGTGCTGATGGATTGAAGTAATTTTCGGACTGTCTGGTGATATTTTGTCTTCTATAACACTTAACAATTGCAATAACTTGAAAGAAAGTGTTATGTTCCAGTGTGACTGAAATAACCGGGAGAAAAATGTTTCTAACACACTACTATCATCACTTTATATCTGATAAGATGTGACTCACAAAGGCCTAGCAGGATGTTTCAGATTTACACTCAAAACGAGAATTACAATACAATAGAAATCATTTGCTCTCTGGCTCCTTGCTTGAGAAGTTCACATTGACAGTGTGCTCGCCACGATCACCAAGCAAAGTTCTACCTTTCAACATGGTAGTAATGTTGAAATACTGGTACATGAGAAAATGCCTCAGATTAGCAGAGCCTTAGTCTAGAAAATGTTCAAAACAGGAGAAACTGGACTGATCTATAGTTGTTGTGGTTGAAAAGAGTAAACTAAAAATATGGTACCTACAAAATATTCACGCTGTCTTGGCGAGTGGTCTCAGATGCATCCAGCTTAGAGGGCTACTTTGCGTGAGCGGGTTCCAGGTGACTTGTGCTTCTGAGAAGAAACAAGAGTGAGATCATACAGTTAAGCATGTGAATGGGAAACATTTGTACAGTTAATTGAGTGTGAATAATTAGCATACGTTGCTCATTAAAATTTGGAAAAAAATACCTATAGTCTCAAAATCTTTAAAAAGAACAAAAAACTGCCAAGGACTCAAACCAACAGAGAACTTAAACATCCATTCTATTTCTGTTTCAGTTATTGGTGTTTTGTGTAGGTGTGGAATGCTGTACACAAACCACTTATTAGTTTAGGAAAAGACATAATATATGACGTAAAAAAAGGGGTTAAAAGTTATATGTAGTTCGCATCTCAAGGCCAGATCAGCCTGTCCTTAAATCTGGAAATGCCATAAAACTTCCATCTCTGCATAACCATTAGCGAGTTATCAACCTGGTCCAGTAAGTAGCTAGGCACCACTTGTCAAGATATAGACTAGCGTGCACTCGATTCCATGAAGTCCTTCGTACATTGCACCATGGCAATAGATATTGGTGAACACTTTTGGGGGCACTTTCATCAAAAAACACAGCCACCCTAAACTCCACCAATTCCTGAACCCAACAAATTCATGAGCACCCCTAGCATCTACCCACCATTGAACCGTATAAACCTTCAAGCCCTAAACTCTGCCCATCCACTTGTGGCTGGTGATGTTCGAAAGTGGTGAGGCGTAAAAGTCCCCTTTGACTTTCACCAAGTGAGTAAAGCAAACACTAGGGGAGTTAAGCTATTCATGACAACAAAACTACAGTGCACCCAGAGCAGCTTTAAAATTCCTTTTAATGCTGAACATCCGATTATGTTCATTTCAAAGGCATTTCTACTCAAAGACTTCTCAGCAATAGCTATTTTAAAAAAATATAACTACTGCAGCTGCAGGGCAACTTACTTTACTGCAGTGTTAGGGATACACAGCACTAAGCTCAGCTGTGATCACAGACTTCAGTCTGTATATTCACTCTCACAATGGAAGCCCTGGCAGAGAATAATAAAAAAAATAAAAAACATGGCCAATTGTGCGCTTTAAAAGAAAGCTGCACCATAATTGGCAATGTTGTAAGTCTTTCTGCCCCCATGCTGTCTGACTCTCATGGAGGTTCCTGTGTGCCAAGGAGCCAACGCTGACGTAGCTCTTATGCTATTTATTATATTAAATGGCTTTTGAGCTGCACTGAGATTGGTTGTACATGGCAACACAGCACCCTAGTGAAGACAAGGAGGGCTGCGTTAACTGGCCAATCCCCTGTAGTGTCCTGGCAATCAATCAGACAGACACTACAGATGATGTATGGTGGTGCTTTATTATTCACGTCTTGCTTCTTCAGGGTCCCTACTCTAACTGTCCCCTTCCTGTGTCCACTCCTCCTCTTCCTCTAGCCCCCTAGCTCCGCCCACACCCAGCTACTAGACTGCACTCCAACATTACATCTCCCCCCTTGTTAACGAAATGAACTTAGCGTCTAACATATTTAGAGTTTCTGGGTCAGCCATACAAGTCCGCGGGCTGTTCGCTTGAGATATATGGACGTATCTCAGTTTGCGTTGTGTGGCCTTCTGCCTCCTCGACGAGAGCATCTTTTATTACGAGAGTACATCTTTGCACTTGCGCGACTTCTCGTGTGATGTGCATATGTTCAGATTCATGATGTTTGTTTCTCAACTTCTGAGTGATCCACTCACCTTCAGTGTCTGAGGTGCCTATGGAGAGCTCAGTTTGATATCGGCAGTCTGTCCTCCTTTGTGACTCTTGCTCACGTGACGCTCGGCCTCTTTTCCGAGGGGATGTTGTTCTGGTTTCCTTCCGAGTGTCTGCATGTATTTTTACTTCCTTTTGCCTTGTCAGGTCAAGAACAACACCGTCTTCCTGTTTCGAGTCTGGGACGCCAGCCGGTGGGGTATGAACTGTGGAGATCATCTTGTTATGGCTTGGAGATTGATTTGCTGTCTCTGGTTGTCTCTCCCACTCCTGCTCGCGCCTAGAACAGGTAAACCCTGGAACCGGCTGGGTATTTGTGTGTTTCGTTCTCATCCGATGATGACTTGTCTCTCCTGACATGTCCAGCTTCCTTTGCAGATCGACTGGTTGGTCTGTTTTTAGGTTTTGCCTAGCAAATGCATGCGTACGAAGTACGAAGTACGCATGCACTAGGAAAAATCTTATGATCTGTGTGTGGAGTCGGGTAACAGCCCCCTCCTCCCATTGGCTAGCTCCATAAATGGAGGCTAACCATTGGGAGTTGGCTCTGTCCGTCAATCCCGGACCAGATTCGGGGGCGTTCCCGAGATTTTTTGGCTTTTGGCTACGTCAGCCGAAAGCCGGTTCTCGGGAACGCCCCCGAATCTGGTCCGGCATTAAAGGCACCCGGAAGAAGTCCAGGTGAGTGCTTGCATTTTTTTTTTTGCTTTTTACCGCTGCCTCGGCTCCCGTTCCCGCCCCCCTACCGCTGCCTCGCTCTCTGTGTCTCCCCGGCCCCGTTCCCGGCCCCTACCGCTGCCTCGGCTCCCGTTCCCGCCCCCCTACCGCTGCCTCGCTCTCTGTCTCCCCGGCCCCGTTCCCGCCCCCCTACCGCTGCCTCGGCTCCCGTTCCCACCCCCCTACCGCTGCCTCGCTCTCTGTGTCTCCCCGGCCCAGTTCCCGACCCCCTACCGCTGCCTCGGCTCCCGTTCCCGCCCCCCTACCGCGAGAGGCTCGATATTTTAGTGGCAATCAGGGAGGCTGGCATCCAACTGATGGACCTCAAGAGATTGGCAGGACAGAATTCCCACTAAAGGTACTGAAGCAATCAGAGGGACTTCCGGCTAAGAAGACTCACGCAAAGGGGCAGGCTTCCAGGTTACGGGCAGAAAGGCCTGCACCTCATGAGGTGCTGGAAGGGGTGCATTACAGATGGACAACCGAAGGGCTGCAGGGTGAGGTGTAAGGGCAGGTGAACTAGATGCTGGGTAAGGCATTGCAGAATGGGGTGCACAGAGGAGGAGGTAAGGGGATTGTAATGGTGTACAGTGCATTCCGAATGACCGGTTGATGTGGTTGACACAGGCTGGCCATTTAATGGAGCGTTGAGAGATACAGAATGGCCGGTTAGTGGTGTGCTGTGGAGGCAGCGTGGCTATTTAATGAGGAGTGGCAATCCAGAATGGCTGAGTAATGGGATTCCAAAAGACAAGGATAACCTACTCCTAGAATACCCATCAGCCCCTTTGTAACTGTCTGATGCGTGTGTATACAGGAGCAAACACATACTTTTAAAGCGCCTTACGAGATTGGTGTGCTTATATTTTACCGAAAATTGACATTACTGAATATTTATAATTATAATTTCACACCAGAGCGTCTCGTCTGAACCCAAAAACATGGCTTTTAATACAGCACCGTATGGAGGTCGGGAGTGTAACATTATAAAAAAATAGGTAAATTATAAAATAATCGACATAAGCCGAGGGTTGGACCACAACACGATGCCTTTGTTTACTAGAGACCAGAAAACATGGCTCCACATAGCGTCTTATGGAGGTTGGTGCATTTATTTGACTGAATATTGAAATTCTAATTTCATAAACTGCGACGTGCGCACTTATTGGGATGTGTTTGTTTAAATATAACCAGTATTTTCTAAACTCATCTATACGTTGTTGACTTTAGTAACGAAGAAGATTCAGAGTGCAGAGTGCAGAGTGCAGATTCAGAGTGCAGATTGTGTGGGTGACTATGTGTGTGTGGGTGGCTTTGCGTGTGTGGCTCTGTGTGGGTGTAAAATTCAATAGGTCATGCATTTGCGAGCGATTAAGCTATTGGCATTGTAAATGACAAGGCCATTTATTTAATGATTACGCTATTGGCAATATAAATGACAATGTCATTTATTTATGATTTAAAAAAAAAAACACCCCAAAAAAAATGTCATGAGCAATGCCAATAGCTCTACCTTTAATATTGCCGAGACCATTGCATTGTAAATGCTTGTTTACACTGTCACCCTGCCTCGGAGACACACATTTCTCAGTCAGTCCCTTCAACGCTCAGTTGGAAGTTGCCAAAACCCATTTTTGAACTTTAGACACGCAAATATCCGGTTGTATATTATTAGATATGTTGAGTAGCCCATCGAGTCGGTTTGTGTTTTTCCTTTTGCTTTTCATGTTAAAAATGCGAACTCGAGCAGCGGAAAACCCAGAAAAAACGTGAGCAGGCGGACTACTCGCTTGTAAAAAGCTTTCTGAACTTCCTAGTCAACTGCTATTAAACGCGTAAAGTGTACACATGTTGTATGTGGTCGTTTTTAGGATGTGCAGGCAAAAATGGGGGTAAAATTGGGGTCTGCAGTGCTACACGGTCAGCTCTCCTAGATATCAAGTGTGTATGTTACTGTTTTAAACACATTTTTGGTCTGGCAATAATTGTCAGTATGGAACTAATTAAGTTCTATCAAGCCCTGTGTGTGTTGAGGAGGGCCCCTCAGTGTTACAGATGCTTTTACGGAGGTTTAGGGACCTTGTTGCTTCACTGCTGATTGGGCTCTGAGACGGCCATCCTGCCTAGTTGCCTGTTCCGAATGGGTATAAACAATAAACGTCCGATTATGGTGCTGGTTGGACCTATCCCCCCTCAAGAACACAAAGAACCTACTGACATTTTCTACCTGAAATAGACCATCTAATTTGGAAAGACCACCCTGTGTCCTTCCTGATTTTATTTTCACCTAGTCACTAATCTCAAACTTATACTCCTTTCTCTCCATGCTCACATTTGTCCCCTTGCCTCCTACACCATTTCAACCGTTCAGCCATGCAGGGACCAATTTAGTACCAGGTAAGCATCACACATCTATTGAAATGGGGGTCGCAGTGTGTAGGGCTTGCAGTGTGTGGGGGGGGGTCGCAGTGTGTGGGGGGGCTCTGTGTGGGTGTGTGTGGAGGGCTCTGTGTGGGTGTGTGTGGGGGGGCTTTGTGTGGCTGTGTGTGTGGGGGGCTCTGTGTGGGTGTGTGTGTGGGGGCTCTGTGTGTGTGGGGGGGCTCTGTGTGTGTGGGGGGGCTCTGTGTGTGTGTGGGGGGGGCTCTCTGTGGGTGTTTGTGTGTGTCATTTGCGAGAGATAAAGCTAGTTGCATTGTAAATGACAATGCCATTTATTTATGTTTTAAAAAAAACACATAAATAAAAATAATGTCAAGAGCAATGCCAATAGCTCTAACTTTAACAAAGGCAAAACCATTGCATTGTAAATGCTTGTTATTTGGGTGCTAATGGCCAGGATGTCTGTTTTCCTTTTATAGGACCTTCGAGTCAACCTCGCTGCCCCTATCCGGGTGTAGTATTTGTGTTGCAATGCACCAGTGATTGATATGACAGGTTGTCTGGTGGAGTGATCGAGTGTGCATTGACGTTGGTGTGAGACGTGTCGCTCTTGACGGGAAGAGTGTCCCTTGGTTCTCTGATGTGTTCGGGTGCTTGGCGCCATGGCCGTTGTCGGGACCACGACTCCGTCGACTCAAAGGATCGGACCGAAATGCTATCTGAATCAGAGGGGTTCTCTGTCACTTCCCTCTGAGAATGTTCCTTTGAGAATGTTGCGCGTGGCCGTTGTCGGGACCACAACTCTGCCGACTCAAAGGATCGGACCGACGTGCTTTCTGAATCAGAGGGGTTCTCCGTCAGTTCCCTCTGTGAGTGTTCCTTTGAGAATGTCTTAACAGGTGGTCTTCGGAACCGGGTAGTCCGTGACGAGCTGCTTTTCACCTCGGAATTGTCTTTGAAATGCTTCTTCGTGTGTCTTTGTTGGAACATCTTCAATGTTGTCTCATTTGGGAGGTTGTTTGATGATTCCGTGCTTGTTCCTTGTGCTTGATCCCAAGCTTTTGCCTCTTCGTCCTTCTCGCCTGAGGTTAACCATCTCCGCTCTGTTTCTTCGTTGTCGCGGGGCCCATGGATGCATGGATCTTTTCTTGCTTGTTGTTGTTGTTGTTGTGGAGGAGGAGGACCAGTCCGTCTTGTGCGATCTGGTTCTCCTTCCCGATTGTTTGGTGCTCTAATATCTCTGATCTGAGGGTGGTGTGTTCTCCTGCCAGATGTTTCCTTGGACTCGTATTCACTCCTTGGGATCTGATGTTCCGGCGTTGATTTCCGGTGTTGACCATTGCGACCCCTTCTTCTATGGTTTGTCTTTCTCCCCCACTTGTTGTGCAGAATGCCATCTTGTCCAGGAGTGCAATCTGTCCCACTGGACGCTCCCTCCTCGTCAGAGTAGCGTGTGTCATACTTTGAATGACTCCTTGAGGGACTCCTGGGGAATGAATAACTCCTGGGAGTTGTTTTTTGGATGGTTGACTCTGAGTGATCTTTGGTTGATTCTGAGTAGTCGGACGCTGAGTAATCTGACTCGGAGTACTCCTTGTCACTTTCCTTGTCACTGTTTCTTTCCCATTGTCTTTTTGCTGGTCTGTCTTCCCTCTCTCTCCGTTCAGTTATGTTTGTTTTCAGAGTTCTAGCTTCCCAGGTGTCTTGATGGTTTGCTATCAGGTGCACGTCCTTCGATCTGTCTCTTGCTTTGATTTGCATTCCAATTTCAGCCTTCTTGATGATCTCCTTTAACGACCAATGCCCTTGCAGGATCTTACGCTTTGTGTCAGGCTTTGCGCAGCCTTCAATTATCCGGAGTCGAACCGCATCCTCATTTGTAAAAGTGTTGAAATGGCAGCCTCGTACCAAGCTTTGCAACTGAATGATGAAATTTGGCAACGGTTCGCCTGGTTCCTGCTGTGCTGTGTTGAAAACCATGCGATCATGATCCACATCTGCCTGTGCACTGAGGTGGGCACAGAGCTCCTCTTGGAGTCTTTCATAGATTTCCGCGTCTTCTTTGGAAAATGTTCTGATTGGGCATCGGCCCCCAGGACCCACCAGACGGAGGAGTAGCACCAGACATTTTCTTTCTCTTTGCTCACCATTGGCTTTTAGGAAATCCTCCAATGCTTCCAGCCACCAATGTCGTTTGAGATCTGAGATCCAATCATCAGTCTGCACCGCTGGGGGCGTTACTTCAGTGTATGGAGTGAAACGCTGTGCTACATTTCCTCCCGCCATGAGAGAGGGAGATTCTGGTCAAGGTCTTTGGTCCGGTCGTTTGCTTGGAAATTGATAGTCTTTGTAACCATCACAGTATGCGCCGGTGAATGAGCTTGGATGGTTCTACTCTCTCCGGGGTTCTCTGTAGGACTGCCCTCCTCTGGGTCTTCTGCGGTTCTGCCTAGCAGCTCTTCTCCCTTCGGCGCTCTTCGGTTTGTGCTCAGCGTCATCTTTGTCTCTTGAATTTGCTTATTCTTGTTCCATTGTGCTGTTGTCTTTGCTTGGTCCTTGTGTTCGCTTGTGCTTCTTTTATTTTACAGACACGTGTTACTTTATTACATTTGCCACTGCGCATTCGCTTGCGTTTCTCACTGTTCGCAATGTTCGCGTTTCCACCCGTGCTGACATTTATTTTTGTCAATGCTTGCTTGTTAAGTCACTCTTGTGGTTGCTCGTGCTTGTTAGTTGATTCACTCTCGTGTTTGCATGTGCTTATTCTGTTTTGGTTGCCAAGACTTGTTCATTGTTATTCACGCGCCGTTATCCACGCTTATTTATTTGCCGTACCCATGCCTATTTCTTTGCATTTACCAGTGCTTGTTTATTTGCACATACCAAGGCTTGTTGACTTGCATGTACCAATGCTTGTTTATTTGCATGTACCAATGCTTGCTTGCGCCAATGTTTGTTTGGTCTTCGCCAATGCTTGTTTGTTTGTTTCCTTACAGTTATCAATGCTTGTTGACTTTTTGCCAATGCTTGTTTCTTTGTTCTTGCCAGTGCTTGTTTGTTCACTTTTGCCAATGCTTGATGATTTCTTGACGTTGCCTGACCTCAAGATGGCCGCCTTCCCACCTCACAAGGGGATGTCTCTAACAGCCTGACTCCAAGATGGCCGCTCATGGATCACACAGGGTATGTCCTTAAAACCTGCCTGACTCAAAGATGGCCGCTCGCCTGAAGTCTCACTCCTCACAAGACTTGCTTTCATTCAGTCTGCCACTCACAGGAATCTCCCCGGCACTCACCGGCAGCCGGTCACCTTCGAGGCAGCAACTCTTCTTGAGCCTTACACACTCCTGGGCCTCCAGCACATCCAGGTAGGATCGGGGCAAACTCCAGATTATTCTTCGTTACTGGCATGCCATTTCTCATGCATCGGGGGTGAGGTTTTCCATCGGGGCAGCACAATTTCTTTCGGCGGGGCAGCGCTTCCTCTCACAGCACTCTCACAGTCTCCGCTCTGCGTCCTCACACTCAGGCAGCACGGCAGGGTCGGGGTTGGGCTCCGGATCCCTCGCTCAGTCCGTTTCAGCCCTCACCTCACTCGGGCACTTTCAGTTTCTTTTGGCACGAACAGCGCTCGGTTCAAAATTTGCTCCGACACCCTGCCAGCAATTACCTCCGCTGCACCAGGGGAACTCCACACAATTCACTGATCGCGGAGCACACATTTCGATCGCTGATCTTCTGACGGCGATCATGCTGGGGCTCACGTGTCGCTTCGGCGACCTCTTCTTCGCGACGCCCAGGGACCAGACAATGTTCCTTTCTGGGTTTCAGGATAGCAGGCTGCTAATCCCACCCTCGTCGCCAGTTGTAGTGTCCTGGCAATCAATCAGACAGACACTACAGATGATGTATGGTGGTGCTTTATTATTCACGTCTTGCTTCTTCAGAGTCCCTGCTCTGTCCCCTGCCTGTGTCCACTCCTCCTCTTCCTCTAGCCCCCTAGCTCCGCCCACACCCAGCTACTAGACTGCACTCCAACATTACAGCCCCTGCCCTAAAAGCATAGTGGATTTGCACACAAGCTTGAAGTACGCAAGTCAGGCTGGCCTTATCCGGAGACTGGCTAGTCTGTTGTGCATTTTAATTACCCAGCGTCATAGCTGTTCATGACATCAGCCACGTCCCTCCCTGCCTGTTGGCATATGACACCACTAAAGTAAATGCACCCCAAAACAGGCGCGGTATAAATCCTTGCTGAACACGAATTTACATATTTAAGAGAAATTTCAAAAAAAAAATAACTGCTTTTTCTAGGGGAATGGTGGCTCAAAGTAGTGGGGCAATGCTCTTCCGCTCCTTCAGAGCAGCCGCTGCTGCACCCATCCATGAACCCTAGAAATCCTTCAACATCCCTACACTCAATCCATTCCTGAACCCTAAAACACCTCACCACACCTAAACTCCACTCTTCCGTGAATGCTAAAAGCCCCTCACCACCCCTAAAATTCACCCATTTCTGATAATTAAAAAAACCCTCCCACCCCTAAACTGGCATTTCTGCCCCTAAAAATCCCTCGGCACTCCTAAACATTACCAAATCCTTGAATGCTAAAACGCCTCTAGTCCTAAACTCCACCAAGCTTATTTCGTGTAAATTTGGATTTTTCCTTAAAATTATCTTTCCTTTAAAATATTTCCTTTAATTTTGGTTATTTTGTATTTCCTTAAAAAGGTTTGCCTTAAAATTGTGTTTCCATGATTTTGTTTCCTCCAATGTGGTATCTTAGTTTTATTTTTTTTCATTAATTCACATACATCAGAAACTACACTTCCTGTCCTTTATATCAGTCTTATGGGCTCCCATAATCACAGTTTTCCTATTTTTGTCTTCCTCCTTCTTTTGCCCTTTTCTATCTGTTTATCTTGCTCAGGCTAAAGTCAACTTATGAAACATAAGCCTTGGTGCTACAAATGAGTTGTGATGCACACCACCGGCACCTACCTCCCCTAATTAAGCACTGCCTCTGATCCACCTCCAGTGACTGCTACTAGAATACAAAAGTCAACTTTAGATATGCTGCAGTGTATATATAGTGCTACACCTTATAGCCTGCACAGCTGCCTGACAGATTAAAGGGTCTATGAGGTCATGTGAAGCAGGACACAAACAATTCAGAAATTGGGAACACTGTCCTGTAAGTGGAAACATGGCGTTGCTACCCAACCATATGGAACATCTGATAAGATAAAATGGGACGAGGCCATTGGGTAGAGGCTGGGCATGCAAGTTGTGGGTTGGGTCAAAGGACAGGCTCAGAGCTGCAGCACTGTGGTAGTCACCTGATGGTAATTGGCCAGTTATAATAATTTGCATAACTAGCAGATGCAAAGTGGTGTCTCAAAACGTTCTGTACTAATGCTCATAAGTACAGCAATGCAAGTATAGTTCAAGTTCAAGGATTTGTATAGCGCACTACTCACCCAGAGGGTCTCAAGTAACCCTGGGCGAAGAACTACGCTCCGTTCGCGGGGTTTGCGGAGTTTCGGCAACTCCGCGTTCCGCGGAGTACGCGTAGCTGTCGATTACTCCGCGATCCGGTGCGTAGCGTAGTTCTCGCGCGCTGAATAACATTATGGCATGCGCGGCAATGGCTTACCTTGGTTCTGCGTTCGCTTTTTCCCGGTCGCGTGTGCCACCATGTTTGTAAACCCTCCCGCACCATTCCGTGCGACTGTGCAAAAGCGATAACGTCATTTGGATGCGCGATAGCGTCATAAGGACGCGCGAGGATGCTTGTTGGTAAGATCGAGTTGCCGAACACGCAGAACCTGCAATCTTGCACAGAATAACTTGCGAGCATGTTAAAAGTTAAACCATAATAATAAATTACCATTTTGGTTAGCAAAAAAGTGAGAAACCCCTTAAAGTTGTATCTTTGGCTGTATTTTTTGGGTAACTTAGCGCGCTAGCCATCCCGAGCATGCAGGCAACGCCCCGAACACACGCACCGCGCTCCCGAAGACGAAAAACGGCGCGCGAACGGGTCTAGCAAGCAACTACGCATGGCTGCGGAGCTACGCGTAGTTTGCAGAGTGCAAGTGCGTCTTCGCGTAGCTCCGCGGAGTCCTACTCCGCGAACTACGCCCAGGGTTAGTCGCAAGACGCTTGGGGAGGGGGTTCATTATTTATCGAATAGCCAGGTTTTAAGTTCTTTTCTGAAGGCGATGTGGTTCTGTGTAAGGCGGAGGTGAGAGGGGAGTGAGTTCCAGGTCTTGGCCGCCAAGTAGGAGAAGGATCTACCTCCCATGGTGGATCTTTGGATACGCGGGACTGCGGCGAGGCCTTGATTGGAGGATCTTAGTTGGCGGGTGGGTGTGTAGAAGGATAGTGTTGAGGCATTCGGGTCCTAGTTTGTAGAGGGCTTTGTGTGTGTGGGTGAGGAGACGGAATGTTATTCTCTTGTTGATGGGAAGCCAGTGGAGGTCTTTCAGGTGGCCGGTAATGTGATCTTGGCGAGGGATGTCCAAAATTAGTCTCGCCGATGCGTTTTGGATGCGTTTGAGTTTTTTCTGTAATTTGGCTGTAATTCCGGCGTAGAGGGTGTTGCTGTAGTCTAGTCGACTCGTAACCAGTGTGTGGGTGACAGTCTTTCTTGTCTCCGTGGGGATCCAATGGAAGATTATTTTGAGCATTCGAAGTACGTTGAAGCAGGAGGATGAAACGGCGTTGACTTGTTTGGTCATCGAGAGTGAGGAGTCCAGGATGAAGCCAAGGTTACGTGCGTGGTCTGTGGGTATGGGTGCTGAGCCCAGATCCGAAGGCCACCAAGAGTCGTCCCAGGCAGAGGGGGATGATCCTAGGATGAGTACTTCCGTTTTGTCTGAGTTAAGTTTTAGGCGGCTGTTTTTCATCCATACGGCTATTTCTTTCATGCCTTCGTGAAGATTGGTTTTGGCGGTGTTGGGGTCATTGGTGAGGGACAGGATCAGCTGGGTGTCGTCAGCGTAGGAGATGATGTTAAGGTTGTGTTGACGCGCGATGGAAGCAAGTGGACTCATGTAAACGTTGAAGAGGGTGGGGCTGAGTGATGATCCTTGTGGTACACCGCAGATGACTTTGGTGGCCTCTGATTTGAATGGAGGAGTTCTCCCAGTTAGGAACAAGATGATCCAGTCCAAGGCTTTTCCTTTTATGCCGATGTTGCTGAGGCGTTGTATGAGGGTGCTGTGGCGGAGAGGTCGAGTAAAATGAGGGCCACTGTTTCTCCGTTGTTCAGTAGTGTTCAAATGTCGTCTGTTGCTGCGATGAGGGAGGTTTCGGTGCTGTGTTTGGCTCGAAAGCCGGACTGTGAGGGATCGAGGGAGTTGTTGGATTCAAGGAAGGCGGCGAGTTGGCTATTGACGGCTTTCTCAATGACTTTGGCAGGGAATGGGAGGAGGGATATGGGGCGGTAGTTCTTAAGTTCAGAGGGGTCTGCTGTGGGTTTCTTCAGGAGGGCGCTGACTTCGGCGTGTTTCCAGTTTTCTGGGAAGGTAGCAGAGTTGAAGGAGCAGTTGATGACATCACGGAGATAGGGTGCGATGATGGAGTCTGCTTTGTTGAAGATGTGGTGGGGACATGGATCGGTTGGCGAGCCAGAATGGATGGAATTCATTAGGCGGATGGTGTCTTCAGTGGTGATTGGGTTCCAGGCGCTGAGGTTGTTAGAGGGTGGTTTAGGTTCTGAGGGGGGTGGAGAGGGTTGTTTGTTGGAGTTTTTTTTAAGCTGTCATGTATGTCGGCAATTTTGTTGTAGAAGGAGGAGGATAACGAATCGCAGATGTCTTGGGGGGGAGTGATGTTGTTTGAGGCTGCGGTGGGGTTGGTGAATTCTTTGACGATGTTGAATAGTTCCTTGCTGTTATGGGCGTTGTTGTCGAGTCGGTTCTTGAATGCTGATTTCTTGGTGGATCGAATCAGCTGGTGGTGTTTGCGGGTGGCTGCCTTGAAGGTGGTCATGTTTTTTCTCCATGTTTTTTCGAGAGTACGGCATAGTTCCTTGGAATTCTTAAGGTCATCATTGAACCAGGGGGCCTTTTTGCTACCATGTTTGATCTGGTGATTTTTTTAGGGGTGCTAGTTCGCCAGCGCTGTGAGTGATCCATTGTTTGAGTTTGATGGCAGCTTGGTTTGGGTCAGATGAGAGGGCGGTGGGTTTTGGTTGAGCGATGTGAGGAGTTGGTCGGTGGTGATTTTGTTCCATTTTCTTCTGGGAATATGTTGTGGGGGGTTGTGGGTCGAGGTGGTTTTGTAGCTGAAGTGAACACAACTGTGGTCCGTCCAATGGAGAGCTGTGGTATGATCGAAGGAGATGTGTTTGCTGGAGGTGAAGATAGGGTCGAGCGTGTGTCCGGCTACATGGGTGGGGGTGTCAACAAGTTATTTGAGGCCGAGATTGGCCAGGTTGTCAAGAAGGGTGGTGGTGTTGCTGTCGTTTTTCTTTTCCAAGTGGAAGTTGAAGTCTCCTCGTAGAATGTAGTTCTCGGAGGCAAGGGCATGTGGACTGATGAAGTCGGTGATGTCTTCGCTGAATTGTTTACGGGTTCCTGGAGGTCTGTAGATGAGGGTGCCTCTGAGTGTGGTCCTAGGGTTGGTGTGGATCTGGAAGTGGAGGTGTTCGGCGGTTGTAAGGTGATCGTCAGAGCTGGTCGTCATTTTGATGGGTTTTTTATGGACGATGGCGATGCCTCCTCCTGTTTGATTGGAGCGGTCTTTTCGGGTGATCTTGTAAGTGTCCGGGATGGCTATGGCGATGTTGGGTATTGATGATGTGTTCATCCAGGTTTCTGTGAGGAAAGCGACGTCCGGTGAAGCAGTGTCGAGTAGGTCCCAGAGTTCGGTGGCGTGTCTGTGGACCGAGCGGGTGTTCAGCAGGATGCACTTCAGGTGGTTAGAGTCGGAGTTGTGTTTGGGGTTCGTGGATAAGGTGTGGGTCTTGCAGCTGGTAAATTTGCAGGAGTGGCAGGAGAATGGACCATGGGTACGTCCTGGGGCAGCTTCGTAGCATTGTGGTGTGCGTCCGGGGTTGAGGGCTAGGAGGGTGGAGGCGTCATACGTAATGCGGGAGGAGTGCGGTTTGCGGGGGCCAGGGGGTCTAAGAGCAGTCCAGGCGCGGACTGGCGTAGACGGGCTTACCTTTGGCGCACCTTAGGCGCGCATGGGGCGCGACCGCTGTGCGATAATGCATCTGTCATATGCGGATAGTGGAGGGGAGGGGCGAGGGAGGGGCAGCTGGGAGGCGGGAGGCGGGGTGGAGAGCCTTGGAGGGAAGGCAAAACAACAACAACAAGCAAGCTAAAATGGCAGTCAGCCAAAGGCGATGCAGGGTTGGGACACAAAGATGGTGAAACGCTTAAATAATGATAATACAGTCAGGCACACAGTGACAAAGGCAGCGTGGGTTACAAGAGCGTTGCAGCGCGCTATGGGCGACTCGCGGTGATATGCTAATTAGTAAAATGTAACAGAGCAGGTTTAAAGGCGATATAACGCGATCTGGCGTACAATGCTGAATATAATATAATTATTGCGTCTACAATGCAGGCAGTGGGCTACTGATAACGATACCAATCTGGAGTCAGGTCAGGGAGGCAGCGTGATGAGGAAGCGACCGTGTCTGAGGGAATCAGGACGGTCATATATATATATATATATATATATATATATATATGGTAAAGCAAATGCGCAAGCGCTTCGGTACATTGTACCAATAGCATTTTTGTGAGTGTTTTATAAGTGTTCTTAAACATAACATTCACATTTAGCTTTTCCCACACACACACAGCTGTGCTATATATATATATATATATATATATATATATATATATATATATATATAGTAAAGCAAATGCGCAAGCGCTTCGGTGAGGGCTCACCGCAGTATCTCACCCTCCGGTTTGTTTGCGGCCCCAAGCAAGGTTTGAAGGCTCCCTCTTGCATTAATGAATGTCGACGCGTTTCGGGGCCAAAACCCGCCCCTTCTTCATAGACTTGATAAGGAAGACACCAAACTCAGCTCACGCTTTCCAAACGCATTTTATTTGGAAAGTGGGCGTCGTCCGCCCTAAGTGGGTGGAGTTACGGCACCTGGAATCCTGGAGATTGTAGTCCAGTGAACTGAGTAGTTCGTTAAAACCTTGAGTAGGTTGGCGTTTCCTTTGTGTAAATGTCAATAATATCCTTAAGTAGGAGGCGAGGGCAGACTCCAAACTTCGCTGAATAAAATTTAGATGCTGTGCTGGCAGGCGATGACAGTTTATCGCCACAGGCTTCAGACACTTGGATGCTTGTTCCGGTGCTGTAGCGGAGCTCCTCACCACGACCCAGGCAGGCCGTCAGGTATGTGGTAAAGCAAATGCGCAAGCGCTTCGGTGAGGGCTCACCGCAGTATCTCACCCTCCGGTTTGTTTGCGGCCCCAAGCAAGGTTCGAAGGCTCCCTCTTGCATTAATGAATGTCGACGCGTTTCGGGGCCAAAACCCGCCCCTTCTTCATAGACTTGATAAGGAAGACACCAAACTCAGCTCACGCTTTCCAAACGCATTTTATTTGGAAAGTGGGCGTCGTCCGCCCTAAGTGGGTGGAGTTACGGCACCTGGAATCCTGGAGATTGTAGTCCAGTGAACTGAGTAGTTCGTTAAAACCTTGAGTAGGTTGGCGTTTCCTTTGTGTAAATGTCATTAATATCCTTAAGTAGGAGGCGAGGGCAGACTCCAAACTTCGCTGAATAAAATTTAGATGCTGTGCTGGC
The DNA here is from genome assembly GCF_964263255.1 of Lissotriton vulgaris. Taxonomy (NCBI): domain Eukaryota; kingdom Metazoa; phylum Chordata; class Amphibia; order Caudata; family Salamandridae; genus Lissotriton; species Lissotriton vulgaris. The sequence goes on from NC_141694.1 coordinate 319,451,583, forward strand.
AGGCGATGACAGTTTTCATCGCCACAGGCTTCAGACACTTGGATGCTTGTTCCGGTGCTGTAGCGGAGCTCCTCACCACGACCCAGGCAGGCCGTCAGGTATGTGGTAAAGCAAATGCGCAAGCGCTTCGGTGAGGGCTCACCGCAGTATCTCACCCTCCGGTTTGTTTGCGCCCCCAAGCAAGGTTTGAAGGCTCCCTCTTGCATTAATGAATGTCGACGCGTTTCGGGGCCAAAACCCGCCCCTTCTTCATAGACTTGATAAGGAAGACACCAAACTCAGCTCACGCTTTCCAAACGCATTTTATTTGGAAAGTGGGCGTCGTCCGCCCTAAGTGGGTGGAGTTACGGCACCTGGAATCCTGGAGATTGTAGTCCAGTGAACTGAGTAGTTCGTTAAAACCTTGAGTAGGTTGGCGTTTCCTTTGTGTAAATGTCATTAATATCCTTAAGTAGGAGGCGAGGGCAGACTCCAAACTTCGCTGAATAAAATTTAGATGCTGTGCTGGCAGGCGATGACAGTTTTCATCGCCACAGGCTTCAGACACTTGGATGCTTGTTCCGGTGCTGTAGCGGAGCTCCTCACCACGACCCAGGCAGGCCGTCAGGTATGTGGTAAAGCAAATGCGCAAGCGCTTCGGTGAGGGCTCACCGCAGTATCTCACCCTCCGGTTTGTTTGCGGCCCCAAGCAAGGTTTGAAGGCTCCCTCTTGCATTAATGAATGTCGACGCGTTTCGGGGCCAAAACATTTACACAAAGGAAACGCCAACCTACTCAAGGTTTTAACGAACTACTCAGTTCACTGGACTACAATTATTAAGGATTACTTAAGGATTAAGCATTACCAGTGAGCTAGCTCCTACGTGCAATGAGGCGCTGCAGAAGATTGGGAGTCACAGTGGTGGTGGTCCACTTCTTAGCAGCCTGTGCAGTTTTGTGCCGGGCCCAGTGCCTCACTTTGGAGATCTAAGCCTGGGCACTGAAGTTGTTTACTTGGTTTAACTTGTGAGAAAGTGTCCCTTGAAGTGTCACTCATTTGGTAGTAGAATGTCACTCTTAGGTAAACTGAACATGTGGAAATGTCACACATACACAATCTAAAAACCTCTATGAAAGGGAGATGAGAATATGTCACTTCACAGAGTTCCACTGAGGAAACGATTTGGAAAAATTAGTACAAACATAGGCAGAGAAGAAAAGAAAGTGGCTTTTATGCGAGTTTCTGTGATTTACTTTTCAACATAGTTGTACTGACATTCTGGCATCATAGCTAGAGGAGTGTGCCAAAAGTGAGCAATATGTTAGTATTCTCACCAGTTCCTAATGTTACAATATAGCACTTTCCTCTGCTTTTATTTAGTATTTCCTTAAGGGAGACATTTACAAATGCTGTTAACATAGTGCTGTACTCAGGTGGGGGAGGGAATTGCAGTTTATGTATCTTAACTTCTAACCTGACAGGAAAGGTCAAACCAAGGAAACTTAAGGCCTGATTTAGTGTTTGGTGGACAGGTCACTTAGTCACAAACCTGTTTACATGTATGTTGACTAATGGTTCAAGCTGTTCCTACAAGAGATGCCCTTCAATGTCAAACATTTAACAAACGGAACCAAATGTTGGGCTTCGCTTGGCCAGTAAGATTTGGGGGAAGGGGGTGAGCTTCAGATTTTCTGACAATCAGGCAGGTATATAATGTTTGAATACATTATACCACAAGCAACGTGCATAAGAGGGGCCTATGGGGTAGTGGAAAGGGAGAGGAATGCAGAATGGTAGGAGTATTAAGAGAGAAAACTCAATATTTTGTAAAATAACCAATATTTTTGGGGACTTTCAACAGAGTGTGTGTGTGTGTGTGTTTTGTCCACGTATTATATTCCTGGTGAAATCCGACTGATAGCACCTGTACCCAACAAATTATCAGGAAATACATTTACTAGGGGGGTGCAATACCCTACACACCCCCCTGAAGGTACACCCCTGCTAACAGGTTGATCGCAATTTTTATATTTCGTGGGACATCAAGAAGCACTTCTCACAGAGGAATTTTTCATGGTTACAAAAATAAAATCCTAATCACTCTATATATAGTTTTTTTTTAAATGGTAAAGTCAGGGCATGCTTGAATAGATAGGGGTAGCTGATTCTAGTGATGGGGGGCTAAGAATGAGAAGGAGCAACTCCCAAGCCTGGTCGTTCAAATGCATTTTGGGGGTAAAAGTATTAGGTCACTAGATCCGGGCTCACGGGTCTGGATGTAGGGCTGAAGTTTGTACCTGTGGGCCATTTCCATGAAGAGTCTTGCAGACCAAACAAAGGAATTGAAAAATAACGTGTTTTTTGATCGGAAGCCAGTGGAGGGAGCAGAGAGAGGGATCCAAAGGGGAGCAGGGGAAAGCGCAAGGGAAGGTTCAAGACTAAGTAAGCATCAGAGATCTGCACCACCTGAACCCTAGCTAAGAAGCTTTCATTGATTCCCACCAATAAGACATTACCATAATTAAGGTGACTTATTATCAGGGCCTGAACCGGAGTTTTCATGGCCTGTAGAGGGGTTCATTGGAAGACCTTCTTGAGCATTCACATGAGCTAAAAACAGGTTTCAGAGACGGTTGTGGCATGCTCACTCATAGATAGATTGTCGTCCATAAAAACTCCTAGGTTCTTTAAACATTTTTTAGGACTAGGTGGAGGGCCCAGCACCAATGACCACCAGCCCACTGACCAAGCTGAATGCCCAAATCCCGAACAGGAGGATCTCCATTTTAGTCATGTTCAGCTGTAGAAAGTTTTTAGTCATCCATGTAGATACTGCTTCGGTAAGTGTCGGGTCATGGTCCATAGTGAGGACCAATTGTGTGTTATTGGCATAAGAGATGGTTTCAAAACCGCATGATCTGATGAGTCTTGCTAGAGGGAGCATATACACGTTAAACAGGGTGGAGCTCAGAAATGAACCCTGTGGCTCCCCTTTATCAAGGACTGTGGATGCTGATGAATATTCGCCCAGCTGGACTGAATTGGTACGTTCAGACAGGAAGTCCTTCTTCCATTCTAGAGCTTTACCCATGATACCAATCTCCCCAAGTCTTGGCACTAAGATATGATGGGAGATGGTATCGAAAGCAGCTGAAAGATCCAAAAGCACCAGCATGGCTGAATATCCCTTGCCTAAAACCAGTTTGATGGTTTCCGTTACCTCTGCTAAGACAGCTTCTGTGCTATGAGATGCATGGAATCCTGACTGCGAGGGGTCCAGCAGGTGATTTGATTCGAGGCATGACACCAGTTGGGAATTTACTAAGGATTCTAGGATTTTGGAAATAAATGGAAGCAAAGAAATGAGTCTGTAGTTCACCATATACTGTGGGTCTGCTGTGGTTTTCTTAAGAAGGGGTTTGATACAGGCTGTCTTCCATTTGAGAGGAATAGTGGCCGACTGAAGGGAAATATTGCATAAATCTGTGATGGAGGTGAGCAGAATAAGAGACAGTAGTGATCACGTGGGGGAAGCAGGATCTGCAGGGGACGCAGATTTTTATGGTGTTAATTTGGTCCTGAATTTGATCCTCTGTGACCAGAGTGAAAGATTCCAGAGTGGAGGACTGCAAGAGCCCTTGCGGATCCTGAATCATAGAAGCTGCATTGTTTGTAAACAAACTACATATGCTGTTAATATTTTGTTCAAAATAGGCCACGAAAAATACTTCATGAGGTTCCCATGAACATCATACTGTGTCTGGCATAGGAGAAAGCTCTCCCCAAATCCTTCTTTACCTTCAGAAATGCAAAAAAACTTAGCAGAGGATATTGTTTATACTCCCCAAAAGATTATAATTTTTTAAGCATATTTTTATTGCCATTTAATATATAATAGCAGTTAGACAAGTACAGTCACAGCATTACTCCAGCTACCAATTGTGTTACAACATTTCACACCAAGAGACCTGTTCTAGCCAATTCATAAACAGCCATTCTGGCTAACATCCAAAGCAGATGGTCTACAACAAGCACAGTGCATGCGGAAATAACAGCTTTCCATGTCTGTAGTACAACCCTTAGAAATACTGTCATCCTAATGCATTATCTAATCGTTATGTATTCATAATTTTAAGATGATCTAACCCAGTTTGGGAAGGTTCTTCGAAGGGGATGCCTCCTATATGATTCTTAACAAACTCAACTATCAACTAACGTTTGCAGGGGGGTTCAAAAAATTTCACATTCTGTGGGAACAAACCGGGAAACTGATTGTACGGGGCGTTCAGGGGTTTGGGGGTTACCTAATCCAGCCACTAGCCTGTTGGCTTTCTGATCTTGGCCATGGTTGAGCGTGAAGGGGGTTAGAGGGGCAGATGCCACCAACACCCACACACTTGAAGGAACTTACCAGGTCATTTCTCCAGTCTCTACTCTCCACCAAGGCTTCTCAGCATGGGCTGTCCCTCATACTTGTCTCCACGGCAACTGGTGTATGCCCCCCACCCAGCTGGGACCCATCTCGGCTCTCCTCTTCACCGCTATGCTTGCAATCCAGATGTTTCTGTGTGTCTGGGACCTCCTTCCATTGTTCCACAATGGGCACCGCCTCAGGCCCCTTGATTCTTCCCTGGACAGGATTTGCCCCTCTGCCCCAGCCGAGTGAGTCACATCATGTTTCCAGGGCCCTACTAAGGTCAACTCTATACTTACGTAACATTTACCAAACTGTGCAAAACCACCATGATTCACTCTGCAAACCATAATCTACGGTCCTCCAGAATTTCAACTACATCCGTACCCCACTTCACTGTATGGCATTCAACTCTACACACCACTCCACTGTACGCGACACCACTATATGCTATTTCACTCAACAGCACTCCACTCTCTGCTATTCCACTAAAGGCCACTCCACTCTACTCTACGATACTCCACTCTATGCTATTTCACTATATGGTACTCCAATGCAAGCTACTCCACTGTACGCCACTCCAGTCTACGTCATTCCATTCAATGCTATACCCTTGGCGGACACTCTGCAACACTCCACTATATACGCTGCTCCACTCTAGCCCACTCAAATGGATGCCACTGCAGTATTCGCGACTCCACTGTACACACTACACTGGATGCCAATCCAGTCTACGTCACTCCACTGTATGCTACTAGACTATACGCTATTCAGCTGTATGCCACAGCACTCTGCATTAGTCCCTGTATGGCACTCCAGTGTATGCTACTTAAATGTGTGCCAAACCACTCTACAACAACTCCATTATACACTATTCCATTGGACGCCATTCCTTTGTACGCCACTCCACAATATGGTATTCCAGTTTCTCACAATACACCAATCCATTCTACGCAATTTCACTCTACGCTGATCAACTGTATACCACCCTACTGTACACTATTACAGTGTAAGGAGCTCCACTCTACCACTCTCCAGAGTACGCTTTTCCACTTCATGGCAATCCACTCTTCTACATTCCACTGTACACAAATAGGCTGTTTGGTATTTCACTATATGCTACTCCAATGTACAGTACTCCACTTCACGCCACTACAGTGTATGCCACTGCTCTCTACATGACTCCACTGTATGACAACCTGCTCCACTTTCTAGAACTGCAGTATATGAAACTTTACTGCACTTTATGACACTCTATGAGACTGCACTTCACTCTATCGAAATACACTCCACTGTCTAACTTTACAGCCCAATCTATGCCTGTACACTCCATTGCAGAACACTGTTTTCCATTAAACAACACTTTTTAATGCTCTACGATACAGCCCTCCACTCTACTATACGAGATGCCACTCCAATTTATGGGTTTACTCAACTATATGCTATGCATCTACACTATATAATCCACTCCATGTCACTCTACCTACAACACACTAATACACTGTATTGTACTTTACTCCACATTACTTTAAGCAACTCAACTGAATTCTACTCCAGGGCATGACATTTTATCTTGCTCTACATCACTGTCCAAGTATCTAATCTATGCAGCTCCCCTCTACAACTACTGTACTCTTTACAACTCCACTCTACAACAATCTACCCCACTGTTACCCACTCTACCCCACTACCCTCTACTACCCTGCACGCAATTCCACTATACAATACTCCACTCTATGACATTCATGTGTATGACACTCTCCTTCATTTACTCTACAACACTCCAATTAACGAGACCTTAATAAATAACACTTAATACTACGATTTCAAACACATTTTCATTAAAAAACAGAATAAAAAACTGAAATTCATATTTTACTCGCCATTTTCTTATTTATGTAAGACGCGCAACTCCTTACAGTGTTCTCACCGAACGCGCCATTCTACATTAACTACAACTCATGACTCTACCATGAACTGTGTTGTTATGAAAGCTATGATTTGACATGGTACAAGTGATATCATATGCAAGGGTATAACCAATGCATTTAGAAGACTCAAGTTATAGTTAATGTAGTATAGCAAGTGCACCCACACACACACTGAAAAAAACAAAGGTTGAAGAGACATTATAGTAAGGTATGGTAATAACATCTTCGCTTAATTTAAAAAAAAGACAAGCTCACAAAAAAAAAACGGTTAAAGTGATGTTATAGCTGGATGTTGAAATAAGATAAAAGCTACACTGAAATTCACCACCTTTAGTATACTGAGCTAACTATAACTTGAACTCCACCATGCACTGCTAATGACGTCACAAATGATATCACTCATGATTTGTTAAATTGCATCATTGATAACATCCCTGATGACATCTCAAATTATATTATTGATGACATTACTGATGACACCATAGTTATATACACCATAGAGTAATTGATTGTACACATGTGGGTGGCCATCCCCTCAGACGCCAAACCCACATTTAGCTTCATTAATTATTTTTAACATTTTGCACAGGTATCATTATACTCCCACAGAACTTTAGCACAAGCTTTGTCCCTTTGTTTTGTTTTGTCCCTGGAGGGGGTCCTTTTGGGTCCTCCCCCACAACAAGTGCCAAGGGGTGATGATATACCTACCCGATATTGTTATACTATTTTTTTTTAATTGCAGGGTATGGGTATTGAGTCCCTGAGTCCGATAATGGCCTCCACAACCTTTTCATTTTCTTACAAGTTGTGCTTGGTCCCGTGGTGCTGAATAGGCAGACGGTAGACAAATCTCCCTTGACTAATCAAAGGGCCCTATTTTTGGAATGTGTGGTACCACTCGGGACTCCTGCGCGAGTCCTGCGGCATCAATTGTCCAGATGTACCTATTTTGTGTAACACCTTCATGACCATCTGGAGTCCCTTTTTTGAAGCATATTTCTCAAAAACGGCTGAAGGATTTACACCAATTTACAAAAGCCTACTTTATGAGTAAGGTTTTAATTTTTGGAAAGTTTTGTGTAAATTTTCAACCCTATTTTCTGTATTTCCTATAGGAATTAACATGGCACATCAAATTTTGGGATCCCCTTTTACTTGACCCACACATGACGGTTCACCCTAAAACTTCTGAAGAGGGACCAGAGGTTGACGAACTTTATTTAGAAAGTTTAGTGAAGATTCATCAAATCGTACAAAACGTATTAGCAAAGCAAAAAAACACTCTTCCTATGGAAACTCTGATCTCTCTCTCTCTCAATCTCGCTCTCTCTCGATCTCGCTCTCTCTCGATCTCTCTCTCTCTCTCGATCTCTCTCTCTCTCTCGATCTCTCTCTCTCTCTCGATCTCTCTCTCTCTCCATCTCTCTCTCTCTCTCCATCTCTCTCAATCTCTCTCTCTCCATCTCTCTCTCTCTCTCTCAATCTCTCTCTCTCTCTCTCTCGATCTCTCTCTCTCTCTCTCAATCTCTCTCTCTCTCTCTCTCGATCTCTCTCTCTCTCTCTCGATCTCTCTCTCTCTCTCTCGATCTCTCTCTCGATCTCTCGATCTCTCTCTCGATCTCTCTCTCTCTCTCTCTCTCTCGATCTCTCTCTCTCTCTCGATCTCTCTCTCTCTCTCGATCTCTCTCTCTCGATCTCTCTCTCTCTCGATCTCTCTCTCTCTCGATCTCTCTCTCTCGATCTCTCTCTCTCGATCTCTCTCTCTCGATCTCTCTCTCTCGGTCTCTCTCTCTCGGTCTCTCTCTCTCGGTCTCTCTCTCTCGGTCTCTCTCTCTCGGTCTCTCTCTCTCGGTCTCTCTCTCTCGATCTCGATCTCTCTCTCTCGATCTCTCTCTCTCTCTCGATCTCTCTCTCTCGATCTCTCTCTCTCGATCTCTCTCTCTCGATCTCTCTCTCTCGATCTCTCTCTCTCTCGATAACATTTGTTGTTATCCAGAATAGAGACAAGTTTTTATTGGACACATGGTTACTGTTAATTATTTGCTATGTACCCATATAATTTTATGATGTATGGACAGGGGCTGCCCTTCGTACAAACATATGTTATGTAACAATTAACCATGCCTATTTATAGGATGGTGCCATCTTCACGTATCTTTCAGATAATGTATTTATACAGAGTCTTTCCATTCTCTGTATACTTGCACTATGATAATTTCGCATGGTTACCATTATAGGAGCTGTGGCATTCACGATATCGCAAGGGGCCCAAGCCTAAATCTAGGAGGGTAATAAATTTGCTCTGTGCGGCCGACAAAAGTGGATACGCAGTATTTGATGCACCTCACTTCATTTCTTAGTTGTGAAGGCTAGAGTTTGGTGGGTTATACTCACAATGTGCTTGATTCACCAATGTGTGCATGTGGACACACCCCAGGAACCTCCACAGAGAAGTCCACATTACCAATGTATTGTTATGTACTTCATTTTTTACAGGTCACCTTACTTGGCGAGATACACACAGGCTTATGTAAGTGTGACAAGCTATAGATACACATGTCAATGAGAGCACTCTTACTCTCTAAGTAAGGACTAGCTTTTTCCATTTAAGTCCTGATGAAATGCCCTTGGATAATTTTTTCGGACTACTTAGGGTGTGAAACATGTTGACCAAATCCCTGTAGCGTAGGTAATACCACACACAGATTTACCCAACTGTTTCCCTGGGGAATAGGGATTCCATATACAGATTCACACTTAGGGAACATCAGTTTATTATTCCTGACAAATTTCTACCTCCTGCTTTTACCCTTGACAGAGGTCCAACCGCTCAGTGTAAAACAGCATAGGAATCTTTAGCTCACATGCTTCCAGTCATTCACCAGTCACAAATAAAGGAACACTTAGCACCCCTGGACTCTTTTGGCACTTCACTACAAAAGCAAAAGATCTCTGGCATGGAGCCCTCTCGTGGGGCCCATCAGGCATTGCAGCGCTAGCCTGATGAGGAGCTCGCCTAAAGCAGAAGCATGCCACTTAATGATGGGTGAGGGTACTTGGTTCTGACAAGCAATCACTTTGCGTGACTCCTTTTCCTCCCCAAATCAGTAGTAAGGAGTTAATACTTTGAAACAGAGGGGCAGATTTACAATAACTGGCTCATCCCTGCATATCAGCAGGGATGCGCCAGTTATTGTGCGCCATGCCTCCGCGGATGCGCCACATTTACAATGCGGCGTACCATGGGGCAGAAAAGGCACAGATACGTCGCGCATCTGTGCCGTAAAGGCGGCGCATTGCTGGAGTTGCGACGCAGCTCCAGCAATGATCTGGGGGGGCCTATTCTTCCAATGCTGCGTCAATCCTTACGCCTGCTTCAAGCAGGCGCAGGGTTTTGACACAGCATGAGCCCAGAAGTGACTGAGTGAAATCTTGTAGATTTCACTCAGCCACTTTTAGGAGGCGTTCCTGCGCTGGAACGCCCCCCCTCCCCCTGCGCAGGAAAGCCTCCTTCTGGCGCAGGGCTTTACAACGTGACGCATCTCCCAGATGCATAACGTTGTAAATACCCCACAGCATGGCACATCTTTTGCGCCACCTCTGCGTCACAAAACTGACACAACGGCGGTGTAAAAGAGGCGCAATGGGCTTGTAAATATGCCCCAGATTACTTTTAATAATAGCGTGGGAGAATGTACACGGGAGCAACGAAAATCTCCAAGCCCTCCCTTCAATTGTTTACCTCTTAAATCTACATTTAACATTCAGTGACTTATATGAAACCAGTAGATGAAAATGTTCTTTCAGTAAATAGGGTTTCACCTGACAAGTTAACAAATGAATGGACATAGCACTACATAAAAAAATAGTATAACAGAAGTTTTCATCTACTAAGTTTACATAAAGATTAACAATAAGTATATTCTCCCATGACACCCCTTAACTGTCCTTTGTGAAATTGTTCTAATTTATTTAACTCAACTGAATCACAACTCACTAAGCTAGCAATAAACATATCATACAACGTGCATGGGTGCACTCTACAGTAAGAGCATAATTTTCTTAAGAAACACAAGCTTCATAACTTGTGTACTCTTGATAATTGTTCTTCAGGGCTGTTCTGAAAATCTCTTCAAGTCATGCTAAAACTAAATCTTGGGTACCCTAGGATAACATCTTAAAAGATATGTGTCAAAAACAATTAATTTAGAATAACAAACAAACAATTCACAATTAACTATGTTGCCTGAAGCCACACATACCTATGTAAATCACAAGTGTAAATATGGAAGGAATGTTGCCGGATGAAAATTAAGATGACCTAATTCCATAAACATATGTAGTGTCTTGATGAATATATTTTTTGGGCAATCCTCAACAAAATTAAAAGATACAATAAATTCCTAATTTGGACAGACAATATTGTGTAAAAATTAGTCATGAAAATATTTGTGCTTCCAGTCAATTTTGATGGTGACTTTCTAGAACATAAAAGTAAAAAGACTTTATTTTTCTGAAATGACAACATTCTCTGAAATGAAGGTCCATGCAGTTGTCCTATTAGAATAACTATCTGTGAAAAGGAGGATCTTATGTCCAATAAACACTTTAATACAATATCAAAGTTGGTTTTTCAACTAAAATAGACTAATGTGAATAATGTGATGACAATGAAACAAACAATCATAACTACTCAAGACAAGAACAAAATAAGCATTCTGAGTCTGAATAACACAAGAAATTGATCCTGAAACTCCAACATTGTGACAAAAGGAAGTAAATTCACAAACCTGCAAAAAACAGAACTTCACAGAAAAGGCTGTCTTCAAAACGTAATTCTATCCCGTATGTTCTGTTAGACAAGCTCTAGGCTCTTTTCCATAATGTCCCATCCCCGTATTCTACCTCACTATGACCCATTTTGGAGTAATGAAGCATCTTAACTTGCTTTTGATACATGTGAAGCATTGAGAGATTGGTGAAGAGGCAGTCTCACAAACTGCATATATATTTATTTTCACAGAAGAAAATGAAGGTTAAAGTGACCTTGTAGTTAGGGGAAAATTTCAGGGACAGTGTAACATTTTAAAAACACCCCAGGACGTCGGCACCAGGCTCAGCAAGCATTTTGTTTTGCTTTTAAAGGAGGCTTAGGCCCCCTCTTTACATAGTGAGGTTTGTGTTGAAGTTAGCAGGAATGCATGAGTGATGCAATTGTTGGGGTAATTTGTTGTGCATGGCAAGGGCAAGACTTATAATTACCTGTGCGTGGCCCCCTGCCCCAGCAACTAGTGGCCCCAGGGGCCTTATCCCTTTGGCTGTTTAGAAAACAAAAGAAAAGGGGAATGAGGGCATAAGGCTCCCCTCCCCTACCCGCCAAGGGCCTCTGAGCCTTTTTTATTTATTTAAAGGGAGAGGGGGTTACGCTGTCTTCATTCCCGAGCCTTTATAGCCCCGTAGACGCCATCCCACAGGGCCTCTAGTGGGTGTCCCAGTGGCACCCGGGTCACCCAAAAACCAATATGTTGGGGGCCTCAGGAGGAGCCCCAGGGCCCCTGTGGCCCCCAGCTGGCTCCCCAGCCAACAACATACAGGGTGCCGGCAAGAGCCGGCACTTTGCTTTTGCTCCAGTCCAGTGGGAGCAGCTCTTATAACTGGTCCCGCTGTGTGGAAGCAAAGTGGAGGGTATGGCCGCACTCTCCCTGGCAGGGAACCACAATGTCCTGGAGGTGGGCTCCCCGAGACAGTGTAGATTATTGCTACTCAGGGATGGGGTCCCCAGGGCCAATATCGATACATGGAGAGGGTACATTATGGTCCCGGGGCTGAAAAGAGGCCCGGGGGGAGCTGCATCAGTCCCTGGGTAAGGGACCCCACTCATGCCCCCTTCCCCAAATATTTAAAAAAAGGACCCCCGGGCTTTGGCTCACCCTGGAGGTCTAATTATTAAAAATTCAAAACACCTGGTGAATTACTTTTTTACTTCATAAAGATGCAATTCTGCAGGGGTTGTAGCTTTAAAGATATATATATATATATATATCTGTTACCAGTCCCAAATCCACATCGGATCAGGAATCCATGCCAGCGAGGAAACCACCCCAGTCCTTTAGGTTTTTGCGCTTAAAAGATTTATTCTCTGCTGCTACGCATTTCAGCGATACACGCCTTGTTCACACACCAAGCGTCAGTTACAATCTTAGTATTTTTAAAGTCAAATACTTCCGGTCACGTGGTTTGCAAAAATCATCACCACTGAAAACCGACTTAACATTGTAATGGTCGCTCTGCATGAAGTGCAGTTATTCATACATTGAGCCCATTTGTGGATCGGTCATTGGAATTCCATCATTAATTCATTTTGTTAAAATACCACAAATTTAAAATGATTCACATTACTCAAATTCGATAACCCTTTTCTCCACCAGGGACCGCCTGTGATTCACAGTGGTAGTTCTGCTACAAATGCTACAAATAATGGAATGGATTTATTCTACATCACTTAATCACAATTCCTCATCATGTCATTATGTTAAGGAGCACAAACTCAAAAATGTTTAACAATGGGTAGCCAACTGATTGTTCGTTTTCTCTTAAATTCATGAGATTAAAGCTATACATTTCATACATCTTGGTATAATTAAACGCCAAAATATATGTATAGATAGATATTTTGGCCCTAGGCAGGCCCTCTGGGACCTCTGACAAGGCCTGGGTGGAGGGGCCAGCGTATCTCTACCTTGCCCTCTTACATATTTTTTAAAATAAAACTCAGAACCTGGGACTACATTGCCTAACCCTGTAATGGTTGCCTGCAACATTTTTCTTCATGTTGCCGCGAGCCAATCAGAGCATGTCTTGTGTGGGAGAGAACTGGCCCAAGGGGAAAAAAACTGCTGGGCCAATAAGAACACCTTTTTTTATTTTTTAGAGTCCCTTCAGTCCCTTGAATCCTACCATTAAGTATACAAATATACTTGAGACTTAATATATCAAAAACTACTGAACGATTTACAACAAATCACAAAAGGCACGTTTTCTGGACCACTATCTAGCTTCCTGCCAAATTTGGTGTTATTCTGTTCAGCAGTTTTTGCGATATCGCTTTCCCAAAAAGTCTACGTAAAATGCATGGGGTTTTTAAATTTTGGGATCCTCACTTTTCTAGCCTCCCGCTTGACCGATCACCTCAAAGTTTCCATGCACAAACTAAACATAAATTAGCACTTTTTCTGACAATTCATCAAACGGAGCCAAGTTATAAGAAAAACAAAAAAGATATATATATCTTTATATTCACGGAAAAAAAAACAAAGGTTTCAGTGACATTATAGTAAGAAAATACAATTTGAAAAAACCTTAGAAATTAATTGAAATAAACAAAGGTTACAAGGGCATTATAGTTAGGAAATAGAATTTTAAAAACCTTAGAAATTTTGTGAAAAAAAACAAAGGTTACAGGGACATTATAGTTAGGCTGACATTTCACTTTTTACAAAACCAGAGAAATTCAGCCGTTATAGTTACCTGAGTTAACTAGAAACTCATGCCCCAGCAATGCATTACTTGTGACCTCACATTTTACATCACTGATGACAAGGTCAGTGACATCGGTGAAGACATCACTGATGACATCTCAAATGTAGGAACGCCAGGTGAGTCAACTGATATGCTCACAATCCATATAGGCCTATACAGCCTGAAGCAAAGCATACTCTTAAGATCCTTTGCCAAATTACAGAGTGCAGCTGGTCTTCAAAAGTATGTAAACATCTTTTCCAAAAGAAGATAACATTAGGCTGACCTGTAAATTAAAATTATCTAATTCCAAACAAGAAAAGCTTATTTTAAGATTTTTTATTTCCCAATAGTGTTTTTTCATGCTTGAAAACATGCAATAAGACTATGGGAAATCGTTCATGAAGGTCTTACATATTGAATCGGAGGTAAAAAAAAAAAATGAAACTTAAAGAACATACATTTGAATATATGTTAATAAAGTGGAATAAACTAAGATCCAACAGAAGTCTACAGGAGAAAGGGAGCAAATAGGAATCTGTCATGTTACACTGCACCAATTAATGATTAGATCTGTATTTTCAGAAAATACATTTATTCTGGGTGTAGCACATGATAACATACTGTGGAATCAGCAAGAAACAAGCAGAATCTGTCATGAGCCAATTGTTACATCTGAACAGATGGGATTCTTCTACTCTCAGAAAAAAAGTTATTTAACCTACCAAAAGCAAGAAATTGCCAAGATAGATTAGAGAAGAGGATTGAGTATTTAAGAATACACCATTATAAAAAGCACAGCGTTGGGAACATTCAGAACATGATTTCCTTTTTAAATCCCACTTGTCTGCATTTCCCAATTTAAAACTTTAGGCATATTGATGCACATTTCTAAACTTTTGCATAATTTTGGAAATGTTAATTAATGCGCCTATCTATGCCAGAAGACATGAAAAGCTGAATGGTAAATAGACTGAAAAGCCTTGACGTCTAGCGAGATTTTGTATTGGTTACAGTTTTATCTGTAGGCAGAATGTGTAAGTATATAAATCTATTTGGATTAGTCGTTTGACCAGAAGTGCTATGAATAATAATTAAACCCCATAGATGGAGATTGAAAGGTGCCACATCAAAGTGGTGGAAATAACCCATTACTAATAGGAGGTGCAAAAATACAAGGCAAAAACAAAACACTGAGAATGACTATATACGGCATATACATTAGACAAATTGTGGGTGCTAATGAGCGCCATTAAATTTGACCATTAAGTTGGATTCCAAATTGCTATTATAATGAGTACTTGAATCTTTTTTCTAGCTGCTTTTAAACTGAAGTTAAGCATTAAAGCACCATGTGATTTTGTTTTGGTTTCTGTTTTGTCTGAAGGCAGGATGTGCATTTACAAAATGTATTTAGTTTAGCCATTTGACCAGGAGTGCTATAAATGCATTTATAGCCTACCTGAGGGGTTGCTTGTAGGTATAAACACAGAAGGTTTAGACCTGGCAAAAGATTTATTTGGGAAGGTTAAATTGGTAACTTTAAAAACGGCATACCCAGGCTGCAGGGGCAGGCCGGGAGATATGCTTGAATTGTCACTTTAGTGGTGGCACAGTATGTGCTGCATTCCACTAGTGACATCTAACTTAATAGCCCTGGGTACACTTTGTACCAAATACTAGGGACTTATAAGCAAGTTAAATATGCCAATTGGGAATATCGCTAATTTCATTGTTATACTAGTCAATTTGTTTCGGAACCTAGAACTAATTGCAATACAATTTTTGTGAGTGGATTGTTATTGAAATTTTTCCGTAGAAAACAATGGTAAAAAGTCTACCACTCTATCATGACGCGTTAATCCAATATGGCGGATTTTTCAAAATGGCTGCCCATTATTTGAGATGTAGGGTATAACTGTTTATATGGCCATGTGTGGTATCATTTAAATGTATTTAGGGACAGGAAAGTCAAAAATAACATCAAAAATTGTTTCTGATGACTAACATCAAATTGGGATTAATACAATAAACAACGATAATTATATGTTAATATGCCAAACATAGTTCGATAGAGTAGTAGACTTTTCACCATTGTTTTCTACGGAAAACTTTCAATAAGAATCCACTCACAGAAATTGTATTGCAATTAGTTCTAGGTTAGCCCATTTTTTGAACTAATTTGACTAGACTATTTGTGTGAGTGGTCTGTACATATGCATTGGGGCCTTGAAAGCAGTTTCCCAGTGTAGAAAGTAAAAAAACAACACAGCAGCATCAGCCAAAATGGCAGTGATTATGCTAAAAAGGGGCAATTTCCTATAGAGAGCCTTAACTGCATGTGTTTTATAAATGTTTGCAGGAGTCAAAAGAGTGTATCTTTTAACAACTTGCACAGACAGAAGTATGGAGTCATAAGTGTGTGTTACCAGTGCACTAGGTGATTGTCTGCATCATGGGGAGTATGTATGTGTTAGGATATTTTATCAGATGTAGTGGGTTTCTGTCCATGTCTGTCAGGAGTGTGTGAGTGGTCTTGCAAACACCATATACACTGGCAATTGCTTGATTCACATTCAAATCCATGATTTCTCACCCATTACACCGGCGTCACCCAGAAACAGCTCAGGAACCTACACAGCCTCCAAAATGGAGCAGCCAGACTGGCCCTCGACATCCCCGCTGCAGCCACATGATAACACCTACGACAACTCTACTTGCTCCTTATCAACAAGAGAATCACCTACAAGCTCCTCACACATGCCCTACAAGGCTCTCCATGACGCAGAGCCAGAATATCTGAACCTCCGCCAGAGAACTCTGCTCCATAAAACTCGCCCTGGCCTCCGTCCTACGGATCCACAGGACCAGAACTGTACAAACATCCTTCTCCTACCTCGCCGCCAAGACCTGGAACACCCTGCCCCTCCACCTCAGGCAATCCGCATCGCTGACCCAGTTCAGAAAGGACCTCAAGGCCTGGCTCTTCGACTGAACCTCCACACCCAGACAGATCAGCAGCCACCCCCTTGGTGCCTAGAGACCCTCATGGGTGAGTAGCCACGCTTACAACCCCCTGATTGATTGATTGACTATGGCACATAAGTCAGGCACCAACTACAGGCACATCAGTCTTGGTTTTTCTCCATTAGGAGCAGTTCAGCCAAACTAAATGGACAGATTCCTTTTAAGAGGAGTGCAATATTCCTTTTACCCCCTTAATAAAGTTATATATTTTTACATTAGTGCTCCCCTTAACCTCCAAAGCCATGTGCCCACCTCTCACCACTAAGTTAGAAGGAACAGCACACTCATAACAATCCAAACTAATTACACATTAGCTCTTGATGTGGACCATTTATTCCACCAATCTTAACCTGTTCCCGGTGTAAAAGCTCCAGGACTCCTCCCTGAAATTGGTTGCATGTATGTGGTATTTCTATTGTGTGAACCTAGCCAAACAGTAGTGGAGTGCTGTACAGGGTCAAAAATAAGTATGAAGCCAATGAGTGATAGGAGAGGTAGCTGATTTTTGGTTTCTTAATGCATTGTGATGTAGAGTTCTTCGATATAGTGGCACATCAACTCTTTTCCAAAGCAGTGTAACTTTGGTGTTGACCTGATAGGTACAGAAATGTTGTTCCAGATTCTGTGTGTATAGATAAAAGAGGCTTTTTAAAAAACATTTTTTACACTTCTTTGTCTGCAGTCTGATGGTGTCCTAGAAGCAAATGTGCGGAGAGCCACCAGGAATGTTGAGGTTGTCTGCAAGATAAGTGGGGGTCTTCTATTAAACAGACCCTCAGCTCACCTCTGGCCCATTAAAATCCCTTTTGCTGTTTCATCATAACATAAATACACACTTAGGAATACACCTGATGAAACTTAGTATACTTATCTATTATAAACCCAGTGTGTACTATCTAATGTATATGCCGTTCTCTTTAGCACCCATTCAACAGTGTGTACTATCTAGTGTATATGTTGTATACATTCATTTTCAGTGACATATTTTTGTATTCTCTTTTTGCACCTCCTATTCATAATATGTAATTCCCATCAATTTGATGGGGCACCTTTTGGTCACCACAAATGGGTTTTATTAATTATTTACAGAATTTCTGGTCAAATGGCTAAACAAAATACATCTATATAAATACACATCCTGCCTATACACAAAGCAGAAGTCACAACAAAATTCCATTATACCTTAACGGTTAACTTCAGTTTAGGAGTAGCTAGAAAAATGATTCAAGGATCCATTATAATAGCAATATAAAAGCCAACTTCATAGTCAAGTCAGATGTTTTATTACTTTTGTGAAAATAATACATTTAGAAACGTGTCATTTTCTGCCTAAGTCAAATGTGCCTTTCTGTCAGGGTTCAGTGTCACTTGAATGTTGACGGTTCCTTTGGGTTGAGATGTGTTTTTCTCCAAGACAGTGGATAAAGGGCTTTCATATGAGATGTTTTCCTCAGTGAACAGGATGGGCTGATGGCTGTGCCCAGCCTCGTCATGTACTTCAAAGGATGCCTGCCTTGTCACTAGCAGATGTATTCACACCTAAAAATGAATGTGTCCTTCTGTAACGAAACTGGTGCTATGTAAAGCGCTCTGTTACCCGATGTCCGGAGCTGCTGATTGGAATTACACCAGATTTGGCAACGTGATACACATTCTTTGCATATTTCTACCATCTTGTGCTCAGGCCAAGCATAACAAGTTGTTTTTCTTCCTTACTCACTAATGTGCATGGGTCTCGGCTTGACCCTTAGTAGGCTGATGGAGCGGACTCACTTTTGATTCTGCCCACTTTGAAACTTCAAATATTTCTGGTCCTACCAGCTCAAGGTCTGTAATCTCTGCCTCTCTCCAGAACACCAGGAGTCAAATTTCAGCTTTTGGGGTGCAAAAAGACACTTGGATATAGGAGAGAGATATGCTGGGCACGCTGAACAATGCAGCGACAGGCTCTGTCGGACACCTTAGACATTTGTGGGGAACAATATACCATAAATGTGCAGGATAAATTACTGGGACCATCAAAGCCACAGGTTGCTGAGAGAACGCCAAGCATTTTTGTCGGAGGCCTCCGAGGAAGAACGAGACCCTTCAGAGTAGACGCAACCAGTAACACCATGAATAATAGGTGCATGAGGAAAGAATGCTTCTCAAAAAACATTATGGTGGGTAGGAGCACTGTTCTTGAGAGAGTCTGGAATCCTGCCCACAAACCAGCTAAAAAGAGACTTTTAGGCCCACCGATGCCCACAGGACCAAGTCGGAGCGAAGACAAATGATTGGAAAATAAGCCTGACCTACTCGACGGTCAACATTCTCAAAGGGACACCAAATACCAGATTCGGTGCCAAAAACGCCACAAGCACTCTGAGTTGTTCACATCGTAGTCAAGAAGACTTTAAATTACAGCTCAGGCATCATAACCTCACATATTATACTATATTATTACAACACATATTTCATTGTATACAAGCAAGGTACTGGTAATACTGCCACCATTCACCATATTTTCTCCCATCCCAAAGAAAAAGAAGCGTACTTTGAGGAAAAACCCCAATACAACACTCCTGCACACACAGTACACACTAAGCACAAGTAGCAGCTAATATCTCCTCACCCTGCCCCTTCCCCTACGACATCATTGCAAGTACCGCAAACTGCACCCTTGCCACCTCAGTCATTACAACCTCTTACACCACCACCTCTTCCAGCATCAAGGCCAATCTCACCAGTACTTCAACCACCTTCTCCAGAAGAATATTTCTCCTTACTCCTCCTAACTCCTTTTCAGACCCAGGAGGTGGGGCCCCAATGATTAACCCACAGGGACAGGAGATGATCCATGGGAGGACTACTATGTTAATCCCCTCAGAGGATCAAGACATTGAGCCTTATCTAGCCAAACCTACTTTCCCAGATGATAAAACAGCATAACATGCTCTACTTCAGAGAAGGGCGCAGCACCGCAATATTGCAATGTATGCTGTGGAAGAGGAAAACGTATTGCAATGTATGCTGTGGAAGAGGAAAGTGGTTTACTCATAAACAATCTCAAACACTGAACACAGCATTCAGTTTTGGTTGAAGGGTATGATGACATCGGCCCCTGGCAACTTTAAAGACAACAGTCAGGGTCAGGTAGTCACGCCACATACAAAATGAAATGCAAAGCTTTGCCAGAAGACCCTATTAATATCAAAGCACGGGTCCGACAAGACTCTGTAGTAGTAAATAAAGTCAGAAAAAGGCTATTGCCGCAAACCACCAAGAATGCCCTCAATAATGAGAGTGAGCACATAGATGCAGGCAAAGGAGTTGCTTTAAGTACAACATCCCACTCACGCATAGTCAGTTCAGTGATGTTGCCATTACAATATGACAGATTCCATCCAGAAGAAATCGAGGCCCTGAAAAAGCATCTTCCTGAGTCGTAGAGGAAGTATGGCTTAAGGGAAAGTGATGTCTAATGTGAACATCTGCTGCACACTAAATGTCACACACTCAAGATATCACATGGTATAAATACAGGCATATTACTCTGTAGTGAAGAACCAGAGTTTAACCCAGCGGCGTCAGGGGCACGCCTAAGATCTTCGAGTTCACCTGTCTTGGTATACAGAGACACGGAATACTTCTGGATGGCATCAGAGACCAAGTTTATTAGCTGCAGCTAGTAACAGTGATCCTAGAAATACATCACAGTGTAAATTCTCAGGAGACTGCTCATTTTACTAAGGTGAGACGTCTCCTTTTATACCCAATATTCACATTATAAATGTACACCCACTGCACAAAATTCTGGCCAATAAGGTACATTTTCCAAAAAAGTATCACATAACAAAAACTCAATTTACAGTATCCCAACCCAAAAGTTAATTATTAGGAATGTCCCAAATATAATCTCCACAAGCCGGACAAACCTATAATTGAAAGCATAACCCATGTAATGAAGAAACATAAAAAAAGAAACAGTAACAGATGCTGAACAAGATCAGGCATGTGCAAGGAAATTAAAAGTTAACGATGTCCTGAACATTGATTGGCAATCTCAGACAAAGATCGATCAGGGAAATTGGCTTTGCGAGGTCAGTTTCAGGTGAAGAGGTCAGTTTCTTACAGTTCATTTCAAAGTCAAAAAGAAACCTAGTTAATGTATACATGAACTAAGAAGGCCAGGCCACTTTGTTCGCCAGGCTACCTTCACAGGCCTACGTGAGGGCAACACAAAATGGTGGCACAGAACAAAACGGAGTCAGACTCGAGAATTACAAAACCTCAGAACCTCCTTTTGCCATTACGTAGGCAATAACCTAAGACTCATGTTAATATGAATCTAGGTCCATATCGATATTCATTAGGTCATCAAGGTGTTGCTGTAGCATCATCTTATTATTCTCTACTTCTCTCGTGACAGGTCTCCGAACACACGTAGTCAGACTACAAATGGCGGGACCACACTGGATGCAAAGGCAACAAGAGAAAAGAATGGTTAAAACCATACCAATGAATGTCAGAGTCTTCCATCCCCATTTGGACAGCAGTCCCCAAAACCATCCTGTCAATGACCAGTCTCCTTCGTCTACATGGATAGACTCAGAGATTTTATACAACCTAGAGATGGCTTGGTACACTGTAGGAGCAGTATCTGGTATGTAAACACAGCAACTGGACCCAATCAATTTACATACTCCTCCTTGATCTGCAAGTATGATGTCTAATACCATACGGTTCTGCAAAGTCTTAAGGCGGTCCGCTTGAAGCTCAGCTGTAACATTACTAAGAGCACCTGCTGTCTCATTAATAGTAGCTTCAACAACGCGGACAAGCTGTCAAATATGCCTATTATTGATCATAGTACCCCAAAAGGCAAGGAAGCCCTTGAAGAAATCTACTTCGTGTGCTGCAGTATCTTCCTGATTGAAGACACCTTTACCATATCTCGTTCTATGATAGTCTGAAGCAGTATTGTATGTAGGGGGAAGCAGAAACGCCACATAACACATTCCTGAAAAATCAGGTGGCAACCATGTGTAGGCTCTGTCATGACAAACAAAATATGTGCCTTTAGCTGGCACAAACGGTGGAGAAGTCCGAGATGAATAGACATAGGTTTGAGCACACACACTCTTACCTAGCTGAGCTTTCGGATTCCGACAATTACCTTGCAAACAAAAATGGCCTTGGTGGGGTACAATCCAAATAGGGGGAGACCTTTTTCATCTCTCCTTCTCTGTCAAGCTGGTACTATATCCAGTCACGTTCCAATCAATGTAAGCCTGCACCTCATCCTTAGGGATAGCATTATATGCATCAATATCTCGGATCATAGCTACTATTCCCCTTATCAAGGCACTATTGCTCGAGTTATCTTTAAGGGAACGTAAGGGGCGTACCTCATTTGCATAGATAAACATGGTCTGAAAAGCCCACACAGACCCATTAAAAGAAAAAGGCAAAACCAAATATGGCATACCTTTATCTGTCTATGAGGCTTAAAACCACAAACCCAACAATTAGTGGTATTTACTACTAACTGATGCTGATGCAACAACTGTATGAACGAGTTGTTGACAAATTCTGATCTCCTTGTCTGTTCATGTTCAGGCAACGTATAAAACTGGTGCAAAGAAACAGTAGTGAAAGAAAGCATAGGTAGGGAGGTAGGTGCAGATGTCTGTTGTGTAGCATAGACAGTCCAACCCACACAAGCTAACGTGATACTTAAAAACGTCAAAAAGCACAATATTATAAAACATTTGCTATGTATCAATGTACAAAATCTTGTTTTAAGATCTATTTTCTCAATATCTCTTTCAGTTACAACAGACTCCATCCTCTAACGTGCTGCTCGCGGCAATTTTCCTTCTTCACTCAAGTGTGCGTCCAGGCGTCCTAGACGTCCCTAGAACCGCAGACCTTTCGTTAATACGCGGGCCACCCCTTAAGTCTTATACCGCGACCCTACAGCTGAACCCGGACGGTGGTTCGAAAAAGGAAAAGAAAAATAGTCTCTTGTCTGAAAGAGTGTAAATCGCAAAAAAAAATCTGATTTTATTTGTCCTTTTAGACCTTAAGTTGTAGTGTTCTTTACCAGGCACAGTTTGATCCTGAAAGAGTGTCTCTGGGTGCGTAGTATCAAGTCTCAAACACGGCGGCACAGCTTCTTGCAAGACTTCATCATCAGCACGTTCTGACTGAGTCCATTCCGGATGTGCATCGCTAAAAGGTACAAATCTCGGAACCCTTTCACTCTCTGAATCGGCAACACCTTCTCTGACCCACTTATCGTACGGTAAGGGCAAAGGTATCTTCTTGCAATGGGTACCATGTACCCAGTTTTTCTTGCCGAACACCTTAATAGCAGTCCGAGTTGATAACAGGACCTGGTATGAACCGGTCCATCTTGGTTCCAAGTTCTTTGACCTCTGGAAATTCCTGGTTAGAATCCAGTCGCCAGGTTGAAACTGAAGGCAAAGTGTCATGGACCTGTTGGTGAAGAACACACAATTTAGCAGTCAAATCATGTAAGTAGTCAGTCAACCAACATAGGGTACTCGATATCACTGTCCAAAAACAATCTCGTATGGGCTAAGTCCCACGCGAGAATGTACTGTCGTTCTCGTGGACAAAAGTGCCAGTGGTAAGGTATCGGGCCATGTAAGACCAGAGCTCGCTTGCACCTTGGCCAACTTCAGCTCTAGAGTGCCAATATAGCATTCGACCAGGCCTGCTGACTGGGGGTGATTCGCAGCGTGAAATTTCTGTTTAATACCCAGACCCGCACATACTTTCTTCATAATCTGACCGACAAATTCACTTCCATTATCACTCCATACCATCCTCGGCAAGCCATATCTGGGAAAGAATTCTTTGAGCAAAACCTTGGCTGTAGACAAGGCAGTATTATCCTTTAGGGGGTAGGCCTCTATCCATCTGTAAAAGGGACAAACAACAACAAGGTGATACTTCAAGTTATTGTATCTTTCCATATCAATGTAGTCTATCTGCAGCACCTCGAACGGATACGTTGGAGGAGGAAAATGACCCGCTGGAGTTGGGGTTCCCTTTCCAGGATTATGCATCAAGCACATCATGCAGTGTTTAACCAGATTTTCAGCACACCTAGGAATTCCACCATTCTGCCATACCGGAGCCAACAACTTACATATCCCTTTTGAACTAATGTGAGCCAACCCATGAGCCATAGTAACCACCGGAAGCACATATGCATCCGGCAACAACCATCGCTGGTGCTCTGACAACTCAACCCAACAGCCTGTTGAATCCAACATTCCCGTACTCTCTCTCCACATACTCAATTCTTTCTCAGTAGCTTCTGCCTGAATCATCTTCACACTTTGTTGTATCTTCACACATTCCTCCTTCCACAACCCATCTGGCAGGACCTGCAACATACATCCGACTCGTCACATCTTTCACCGTTTCTCTCGCTACATCATCTGCAAAC
Organism: Lissotriton vulgaris; assembly: GCF_964263255.1. Taxonomy (NCBI): domain Eukaryota; kingdom Metazoa; phylum Chordata; class Amphibia; order Caudata; family Salamandridae; genus Lissotriton; species Lissotriton vulgaris. Next base: position 319,475,921 of record NC_141694.1, read on the forward strand.
GCATTCCATCGACCCACATCATCCGTAACCTTCTTATGCGCACTACACTTCACTATCGCAATTTGGGTCGGCAAAGTAAGCGATTCAAGAAGTTCACTCACTAATTGTCCATGCTGAACTTTCATACCATGGGAAGTAAGAAATCCTCTCTCTTTCCACAAGCGACCAAAACTGTGAGCCACGCCAAATGCGTATTGGCTATCAGTATAAACATTCACTCTCTTTCCTTTTGACAACACACACGCTCTAGTCAATGCTATCAACTCCGAGGCTTGTGCTGAATTCTGTGCAATACGTGCTGTTTCTACAATCGTGTGCAAAGGTGTGACAGCATATGCTGTAGTCGTCTCTCTATTCGGAAGCTTAAAGCACAAACCATCTACCCATAGGGTACCATCAGGATTCGAAAGAGGAGTGTCTTTCAGATCAACTCTACCCTTCGTTTCCTCCTCTGTCCGGAGAAAACAGTCATGCTGTTCCTGAGCATCTATCTCTACAAAAATCGGCAACAATGTAGCTGGATTCAATGTGTTGCACCGCTTGATGTGCACATAGCTAGCCAAAAGCTTCAACTCATAACCTGACAAACGCGCACTGGTAAGATGTTGAGTCTTCGTTCTATTCAATAGGGCATCCACTGCATGTGGGACCATCACAATCAATGTATTATCCAATACCAAACCAGCAGACGGTTGGATAGAAACAGCTGCTGCCGCTGTAGCTCTTAAACAACTAGGCAACGCCCTAGCTACCGGATCTAAAGTAGCTGAAAAATACGCACATGGGCGCTGCTTGTCTCCAAATTGTTGAGTCAATACTGACAACGCACAACCTTCACTCTCGTGTACATAAAGTCTAAAAGGTTTACTGTAGTTGGGGGTACCCAACACCGGAGCAGAACACAATGCATCACGCAATTCAGAAAAACTCATTTGACATTTGTCAGACCAAGGAAGAGGGTGTGGTGTGTCCTTAAGAGTAAGTGCCAACAAAGGTTTTGCTAGCAAAGAAAAATTCGGAATCCACTGTCTACAATACGAGGTGATACCTAAGAAGGCACTCCCCTCTCTCTGTGTGCATGGCACAGTCATTTGGGCAATCACTTGAATACGCTCTGGGGTCAATCGTCTTCCCTCCTTCATCAAGAGATGACCTAAGTAGGTCACTTCTTGGAGGCAATACTGCAACTTCGAAGGTGACACTTTATGATGAAGGTCAGACTGGTGACGCAACATAGAAAGAGTAACTTCTTTACAAATCTCTTTATCATCAGCAGCAACCAACAGATCACCAACATACTGGATAAGAGTAGCACCAGAAGGCAATGCAAGAGTATCAAGCTGAGTTTTCAAAGCCTGACTATAAATGGAGGGACTCTCACAATAACCTTGAGGAGCGAGCTTAAACTGGAAACTGTGGCCTCCTAAAGAGAAGCCAAAAATATCCCTACTTTCCTCAGCAATCGAAATACTGTAGAAAGCGTTCTTCAGATCAATAACAGAAAACCAAGCAGCTGAGGCACGGATCTTAGTCAATAAAGCAGTAATGTCCAGGACAACAGGAAACTGTGGCACAACAATCTTATTGACCTCTCATAGGTCGATCACAAACCGATACAAAGGTGGCTGAGAAGAGCCAGGACGCTCAAGGACAGGCAGAACAGGACTGTTACACACACATTACCTCTCGTTTCTTCAACCACACCTTTCTCAACCAAATCATAGATCGCTAAAAGAGCTCTTTCGCCATCACTGGAACTTTTGTACTGAGGAATACGAGATAATTTAGCATTCGACTTAAGGGTAACAGCGTATAGTGAAATCTGCAAGAGACCAACATCATTGGGACCTGTAGTCCAAAGTGTATCAGGGAGAGAACGCAGTTCCAGTGGAAAGCGATCCTTAGACAGCTACATCGGGGAAATCACTTTCTTACCCACCGTAAGATGTACTCCCGAAGAAGAACAATGTAATGTTGCATGCAATCTTTTCAACAAGTCCAAACCCAACAGATTCTCACCACAGCCAGTCGTTAGAATAAGGGGAGCCTCCAATTCACAGGGACCAATAGAAGGGGCAAAGGACAAGAAACCGGGTTACGAACTGGGGCGCCAGAAAATCCTACTGAAACATTGGTCAAGCCAGACAAAGGTGCACCAGGGAGTTTAGAGTGCATGATAGAACTCTTTGCTGCACCAGTATCTAAAAGAAAAGGTTCTGCCACACGATGTAATCACTTCAACATAAGGTCCACTCTGGTCTACTGGAACTGACACTACTCCCTCCCTTTGTCCATGGCTGTCCTAACTATCATTAAAGCCAGCACTCTCACTTCTAACATAATAATCATCAGTGTAGTACTGAGCGGACTGGACGGTCGGAACATTCTGTTGGTCAAAATAATTCATAGAATTCTGAGGGGAAAAGGAACGTTCATTATGGGGAAACGTACCACGTCCCCTACCCCTAGGTACTTGTTGGAAACCACCACGACCTCTCAGACCAGACATACCATTCCTACGCTGTAGCAAGATCGGGCAACTATTCTTAAAGTGACCTTCTTCTTTACAATAAGCACACTGATTAGGGCCTAGCGGGAGTCGCGACGAAAAAGACTCAGACTTCTGCAACAGTTTCTGAAACTGTGGGGGTGGCTGAAACTGGGAAGGTTGCTGAAACTGACGCTGATTAGGGCGAGGTGGATAAGCCTGCTGCAGAAGAACTTTCATTTTTAATTCCCTAGTCTTCTTCTCTACTTTATCCTTCTCATCTTTATCTCTATTCTCATAGTATTGTGCAGTAGCCAATATCTGGGCCGAAGAAGAAACAGCCCATGAACACTCAGAGTCCTTTAACTTATTAGAAAGTTCAGGAAGTAAATTAAAAACAAACTTATCTACAAACAACCTCTGACCACCTTCTGTACTCATGTCCTGACCACTATGATCAATGAATGTTTCCTCAAACCTAGTGAAGAAATCAGACACACTCTCGTCTTGCTTTTGTTTGCATGCTGCTAACTTGTCCCAATTCATCCGCAGAGGAGGCATCATAGTTTTCATTAAATTATTAATCCTACCAGGTAGTTCTGCAACTAAGGGTTCAGGTTTGGCACCTCCTACCTGCCGACCATCTGCAGCAGTAATATTAACCCACGTTTCTCCTAACTCAGACGCGTGATCCTCGTGACGGATCTTCACCCACAAGGGTTGAGGAACTACATTACCCATCAACATATCTATGTCAGCTAAATTCCTAACACACGCATCAACTGTCTGAGACAACTTCTTGTAATAACCAGCAAGATTTTTATGGGGGTCAGGCAAGGTCTGCTTAAGAGCCAGGACCTCAGCTCTCTTCCAAGGAACATGTACCCACACTCGCTGAAAATGAGCCGGTGCAGCCGCAATACCATGAGCGGCATCAGCCACAACTGCCTCTCTCCATACAGGGGGAAGCTCTCTCATAGGATACTGCTTCACCTTTCTACTAACAGAAGGGTCAGGGTCGGACAATGACTGAGGTGGAAGTCTAGACCTAAAAGTGAGTAGTGTCTCTACCGCTTCCTCAACATCGGAACCCACTATCGTCCCTTTAGCAAATTCAGACTGAACATTAAGCAATTCCAGTGGAATTGAACCAAACTCATTATCTTCCCACTCCTGACGAAGGAAGGTACACATGACATCAAAAACATACCTTTGTTTTGGTGCGTCCCACTGTAGGAAGATATCCATAACCACTTGTGGACTGTACTTGGAGGTATTCGAAACCCATCTACGAGCAAGGAGATCTAACACTGCCCGCTCTTCGGGACCAGGGAGCTGACTACGTCTCTGCTTATGTTCAGAAACAGGGGTCATATTCAGTGACCCAAAGAAAGGAGACAAAAGACTAGTGACAGTCTCAGTCATTCGTTGCCGATCAGAAGGAGAAGAAGTTGACATGAGGACAGGAGACAAAGTGTTTTGAGGCGACAGAGACGTAGGGACACAAATAAGAGAAATCGAAGATAAAGGAGTGTAACGAACAAACTCAATTTGGAACACTTGGAAACACAACTAACATCCAGTACAAATCTGTAAACCATAAATTCTGTTTAAAATCTATAGGAGTGGCTACAGGAAGCTTTTGACATCATGATACCACTCAAACCCACACAACAGAACAAAAAAAAAGCGCCTTGAAGAAACATAGAAATAAAAGACATAAAACAACAAATTAGAAAGCTGCAACGTACCTGGCTCAAAACAAACGCCAAACAAGACAAACTTCACCTACAGAAAATTAACAGATTATACAAGTCGGCTATCAAAAAAGCTAAGAAAAGGTACTATTCAGACAGAATTCTAAACGCTAAATGTACAAATGAAGAATTCTATAAAATACTCAATGAATTTTGCAAACCAAATTGCCTAGAAGGAACTCATCCTGTTACTCAAGATTTCACAGACAAATTGGCAAATCATTACACGGATAAAGCGGACACGTTGGGCTCGTACTTAGAAAAAAGCACCAGCACTAACCCTTGTACAAAAACAACAATCCAAGAATGTTCTAAACAAGCCTCTCCGTTCCTTCCAACACATCTCACACGATGAATTTATGGTCAAAGCAAGCAGGCCTGCTGGCAGCCCTTCTGACCCCTGTCCGCCACAAACTTTCAAGACAATTCTTTTAACAACCTCTGCTGCCACTCGAGGAAGAAGAATCATCAACGATTCCTTAACTACTGGAATATCTCCAGAAGAACTCAAAAAGTCATACATACGCCCTTTACGGAAGAAAACAAACTTGGACCCTCTGAACCCTGACCCTTATAACTACAGACCCATTACAAATGGACCTTTCCTGGGCAAACTGATAGAAAGAGCGGTGTTCACCCAGATGTCACAATTCATTGAAGAGAATGACATACTTTCAGACTTCCAAACAGGATTCCATCCGGGAAGAGGTACTGAATCTGCACTCCATGCCATCTGGGATGACCTAAAGAATACAGTTGACCGCAACGGGGTTGCTGCACTACTTCTCTTGGACCTCTCAGCTGCCTTTGACAAGGTTGACCATGACACTCTGAAACAAAGACTTTATGAAGCCGGCATAGAGGGAACTGCTAGACTGGATCACGTTCTACCTTAGAAACAGAACTAATGTCATCCATACCCCACCTTTCTTGTCCAAACCGTACTCCACAAAAGCAGGGGTCCCTCAAGGTTCTATCATCTCGCCCATGCTTTTCAACATCTACATGAAGTCATTACCAGTACTGATCAATAAATTTTATCTCATGTGCTATAACTATGCAGATGACATGAAAATACTCCTTCAACTGAAACGCCCCAAAGACATTGGAAAATCACCAATTTTCAGCTGTCTCAGAGCCGTGGATCAGGGGATGACTTGGAGCCATCTCAAATTGAATGAGTCAAAAACTGGAATACTCACGTGTGGTGATTGGAAACATTACAACTCGCTTGCCGCATAGCCTGATGAACTGGGATCACTGCCTAAAGTTTTGAAGGAAGTAAGAAACCTCGGAATGACCATAGACTCCAAGATGTCGATGAATGCTCAAGTGGATAAACTAGCAAGATCAGGCTTTGCTACTATAAAAACGCTGTGACAAATTGTCCCTCATTTGGGATTTCCACACAAGGTCCAAGCTACCATCTCCCTTGTTCTGTCCAAACTTGATTACGCCAATAGCCTCTACCACGGATTACCTTTAACGACCATGAAAAGACTACGACAGATTCAGAACTCGGCTGCCAGACTACTCTTGCATATCAAACCGCAAGACCACATCTCCCCTGCCTTGAAAGCCCTGCATTGGTTACCGGTTGCCAGAAGATCCATGTTCAAGGTGCTTTGTATCACCCACAAAGCAATACATGGAATAGGACCACTCTTCATCAGGAATAACATCACCAAACACATTCAACAAAGGAACCTCCACTCTAAAGGAGCATCTTGCCTCAAAATCCCACCATACAAGAATAAAACCATGGGTGGCACATCCTACTCTGTTCAAGAAGCCAAACTATGAAACTCTTTACCCCCCAACATAAGGTCCACCAACAACCACCTTATCTTCAGAAAACGACTCAAGATTTGGTTTTTCCCCACATAAGCACCATTCGCAAACGCAAATTTACAGCATATCCCTCTGTATATAAGCATTTGTTTTCACTATAGATATGTACCGATCTTTGTGTATTACTTTGTATAAACATGTAAAATAATATTATGTTAAGAGAAAAAATAATAATAAATAAATAAAAATCATCTTTGGTCTACATGTACATACTTCCATTGTGCATCTGTGTACCTTCCATGTACTTGGATCTGTGCGTCTGTTACTTTTCTCCTGAAAAAGCATATCCAATGCACTACCCTATTTCTCATCCTGTGCCTCTATCAATATCTTTAATCCACATATACTTACCTCCTTTATGTATCTATATACTTTCAATGTACTTATGGATCTATATATTTATCACTTTCTTCTAATTTAGCATTTCCAATGCACTACCCTATTTCTCCGCCTATACTTCGCTCAATATATCTTCTAGCCCAACCTTCTGACTCATCTCAAACTTCTTTCTACTACTCCTTCCAATGCACTACCCTATCTCTCATCCTATACATTTATCAATATATCCTCTACATCCACTCTCATTTATCCCGAACCCCATACCACTACTATGATCGCCAAAATAACCCATTCTAGACTCTCTCCTACTTAACCCCTCCTTGCATCATCTGACACCTTTTTACTATACCGATCCCCTAAAACAAACCTTTCTAAACTCTTCCCTCTGACTCCTCCCCTCCAAAACTCCTTTTTACTCATCCAAAAGCCTCCTCCTAATGCGAAGACCTAAAAAATAAAAAAAATAAAAAATAAAAGGCTTCCCTCTTTTATTCCGCCACTATCCTTTTCAATCAAAATTAACAAACTAACATGTTCACTTCTCAAATCCCATATTCAACTATACTAATATACTACCCAAATAACTGAATAACATATCCACTACTCAAATTACTTCATATTTATACTATACTAATTTTCAACACTAATCCTTTATGGGTTCCGAAGTGGCGTGCTACTCGCCAGAAAAGCGCTTCAACACCCCATCAGGGGTAACAAGTGCTATATGAATGAAAACCTTTCTTCCCCTTTTATCCCTCTGCTATCCTTCTCACTCCAAGTAACTGACTAATATCCACCACTGAAATTACTTCATATATCACCATATTAATTCACCACTAATCCTTTATAGGCTTCCTGAATAGCGTGCGTCAACAAGCGCTATATAAATACAAACCTTTATTCTCCTCTATCCTTCTGCTGTCATTCCAAATCCAAATAACTAACGAACCTATCCATCACTTAAAATGTACTTGTATGTTTCACTATACTAATTCAACACTAATCCTCTATGGGTCCCGGAGTAGCGTGCTACTCACCGAAAAAGCGCTTTGACGTCTCGTCAGGGGTAGTAAGCGCTATATAAATGCAATTAAAATACAATACAAGACGTTTATTCAGTCGTTGTGCTGTTTTTTCATTTTTTGGGTGTATGTTAATGGTTCTTTTTTGTCTGCCGTTATGCTTGTTAGCTTGAAGGGGGCGATGTCTGTGCCACATTTAATTTTCCATGGTATGGCTGTTTTCTTTTCTTTGCTTTTGATATGTTCTTCCTTATGTGATTTTAAGTTACATTTCTAAGTTTTCTGGGGGCTGCTTTTTTGCTCTAGATATTTTCTTTACTGCCTTGAAACAGCACTAACCTTTTTTCCTCCATGTGGAATTCATTGTGGATCGTTGTGCTTTGAGCATCCTATTCCACCATCTCCAGAGTGGTGTGGTACCCAGCAGAAAGAGAGGGACTCTAGAGTGGGAGTCCCTGACAGGACCTACACAAAAAAACGCCTGCACAAGAGGATGACTGGCACAAGATTATGATAAAATCATGGGCATCTTCAGTTTACTAAATATGCATGTATGTGTTAACATCACATCCTACATCATAACTGTTATCGTGAGTAATGTACATCCCAATGAGGCGATCAGGCTTGCTCTCAAATAAGTGAAATTGTCACTATTTCAATTGGTTTCCTTGTTGGAAGATCTTTTTTCTTTTCCTTCAGGGTGAATTTTGCGGTCTCTATGTCATCATCTTGGTAATTGCTTTTTTGATTTGAATGTTATTGTCTTCAAAACATATCTCTATTTGTTACTAGCTGTTGGAGTAGTGAGAGTAGGATAGTCATTTACGTGTTGTCGGAATTATGTTGGTCTGCCTATTTATGGTACTTCTTGCCAGTATATTGTTAAACATGATGATTAATTATTGACAAAGCTATTACAATTTCGATGCAGCAGAACTGAGAGGCATCCTTTCTTTTCATCACCAAAGTTTTCAAAATGTTCTTGAGTTTGTCTGTCTCCATATCTGCCTTGAGTCGTAGAGGGTACATTAGACACCTTCGAAATTCTGTTGCGGCATGGTTTAATGTCTTTTTTTCCAGTTTAATTCGATCCACCAAGTAGTTGAGCATCCCATTATGACTTTAAATGTTCTTCCCACTTCTGGATGGTGGATTTTTTCATTAAGTCTCGTGAAATGAAAACATCACCGACTTCTGTGATGTCTCCGAGAAACGCACCATGGGAAGAAATTCTGACGTGTGGTATTTACGCTAGTTTATTTACGTTCACCTTTGAAAATCTTTGCTATGTGTTGATGGTTCCGTTTGATGCAGGATTTTCAGTTGCACCCCATTAAAAAGAGGTAAAATGAAGTTCCATCAAGTTTCTGCCTTGGTTACATCTATGGGGGCAGAAATGAAATACTTAATTGAGCAAGGCTATCTACTAAGCTATGGATAACTGAACTAGCCTGTTTTGCATAATATTTACATCAGGCGTCTTTTTCACTCTAAATTCTTCTGTTGCACTGTCTATTTGTTTCAACAAGAATCATTCAATGATAGTGTCATGCTCACTTGGGGTTGCGGTTTCATTGCACTTGTCAATGATTTTCCTCTGCACTGGTTGAAGATACCTTTGGAGTAATTATTCAGTAATCTTGGGTGGTTTCTTCCTATTTCACCACCGTGAACGTATTAATCAGCAATTCCTGTATTGTTGCCCATACCTTGCTCAGAATTCATCTTTTTCCCAGAAATGAGCGTACGTATCGCTGAATGATCCGTTTCTTGGTCACCTGATGCACCTGCAGGTGGATGGAGTAGTCGCGCCTCAGAAGGAAGCCGCAAAGCATTAGCGCAAACTTTGTTTTCTCATTTTTTTTAATGTATTGTTCTTATTATTGTATCTTATGTGCTCATTTATTGGAGAGCTGCTGGAGAAAATGTAATTTGCAAGACTTATAACTTATATGCGAGTTACTGAAAAACGCTATTTATAAAAAAATATATATTTAGACACAAATACAATATTGTGGGCTCTGTTTATTTTATGCGCCCAAGTTATTCGTGCCCAGGGGAGGCTATTTGTTACATACATCGCGATGTTCACTTGAAGCAATTTACCATAAGTACATTGCTAGTCACAGAGCGGGTCATTAGCCTTGGAGGAGTGTTGTATTGTTTTGTATTTCCTGTGCGGCGAGGGGATAGGGTGTAGTGGAATTATAAATCTAAGACAAAATTCTGAACTGCAGAAAAAAGAAAAGTTTGGAGAGGAGGAGTAGAAAGTGAATTATCCCTTGAAAGGACAGCCACAGTATGCAGTGCGATGCTACAGATAAACGTTATTAAAGGAATACGCTGCTATATTGCAGCATTGGCAAGATGGTGCAATAAAACCAATAGAGAATGGGATAGTGCTGGAGTGATTGAATCAGCGTAAAAAAGATGAAAGACAATGACGTGTGCAACAGGGGACTATAATCTAATCAAGGCCAGAATTGGTTTGGCATTCCAGTGGTCATCGCCAGCTGGTTCCTCTTCCCGCCGCGCCGCGCCCCCTCCCAGTGCCGCGCCCCCCCGCCTGTAATTGCTTAAAACTCCTCGCGGCCCCCGCTCCGCGGGTGCCGCTCGAAGTGGAGAAACTCTGACCTTTGGATTGCTCGCCACTTCCACTGGCTGGGAGCCAACGCCTGGGGTAACAGCATCCTTGGAAGTCCGGCCGCAGCGGAGGTGAGAGGCGCAGGCGAGCGGGACTGCGAGGACCAGCATTCCAGTGGTCATCGCCAGCTGGTTCCTCTTCCCGCCGCGCCGCGCCCCCTCCCAGTGCCGCGCCCCCCCGCCTGTAATTGCTTAAAACTCCTCGCGGCCCCCGCTCCGCGGGTTACCGCTCGAAGTGGAGAAACTCTGACCTTTGGATTGCTCGCCACTTCCACTGGCTGGGAGCCAACGCCTGGGGTAACAGCATCCTTGGAAGTCCGGCCGCAGCGGAGGTGAGAGGCGCAGGCGAGCGGGACTGCGAGGACCAGCATTCCAGTGGTCATCGCCAGCTGGTTCCTCTTCCCGCCGCGCCGCGCCCCCTCCCAGTGCCACGCCCCCCTGTTATACATAGGTGACCCTGCTCACGCGCATCGCGGGACGCACGCGGGGCGGCCACCGGGGCGAAGACCGGGCAAAGAGCAGGCCGTTCTAGGCCGTTAGAGGCCGGCAGAGACCGGACCGGGCCACCCCTCTGACACTCCCGGCCCGGTAGCCTCCCCCACACATCCCATAATGGCGACCAGAACTTCTCGAAGCAAGTCCGCCCAACAAGGTACAAGCACCCTGGAAAACTTTTTCCCCAAGGCTAGCAACTTAGCCAGTAAATGCTCGTCTATTACAGAGGCGCCCCTTGAGATGGGTTCGGAAAGTGTGTTTTTGGATCAGGGGGACACTCTCTCCACAGACGCTAGCACACCAATCCCACTGGATGCTACCCATATGTCATTAATGGACAGTATCGACCAGACGATCGAGTCGGTCCTTCAGCAGTTAAGGACTCCCTTGATGCAGAGGGACTGGAACTCCTCTCGGCTATCTGGGATCTCGGATCATCCTACCATTCTGGAATGTAGGGGACCAGTCTTGCCAGATGCAGGCCAGGTCGACCTGCTTACAGATCCGGTAGGCAGTAGAGTGGAACAGCCTCCCAAAAGGAAAAGGTCCAGGAAAGCAAAGAAGGCAAAGAGGGCCAAAGTCGATACAACAGAGCCAAACCAGACTGACAATACAGATATCTCTGCCTCTCCTGATCTCAACTTATCAAGGACCAGGTCGAATCACATGGGCTCTCCAGCTCCCGCCTCTTTATCCCTGCCCCGGGCCCTTTTGTATTCGGTGGGGCAACTTCTTCTAGCACTGACTCACTAATCAAATCACTCACAGACATCATGAAGAACTTGCTAAACCCCATCGCAGCTAAACTGGACGCCATAGAGTCCAGACTGAAGGCACTGGAAAGTACTCACCTAAGGAATAGCTCTGGGTCAGCCACAAATGTGATAAATGCCCCTCTAGTCCCCCGGGCTTCCTTGGGGAATAGTCTGCTGCCCGCTGCACCACCTCAGGGCACCAACAGGGTGCTGCCAGGTACAGACGGTGCGCCTGTTCCCCAGACGCACCCTCCGCTACCTTCGGCACCTAGGCCCCCGGTCCCGGCCCCTAGGAGATCAAAGCAAATTCCTGCGCCGCAGATAGGGGGAGGAGCGAACCCTACTAATGGCCCCACTGATGGTCCCGCTCCCCATTTTGACAGGCGCAGGGTGGTGAATCTGCCCCCAGAAGCAGTCCCATATACGGTTATCATGGTGGGAGTACCTGAGTTAACTGGTGACATGAGGGAGCCCCAGGACTCGTTACGTAATAAGGTGATAAGCTGGCTTAGTACCAACAGGCCGCTGCCTCCTAACCTGAAAGGCGAGGTCCTGATGGTCAGGAGGATCCCTTGGATTGGTCACACCCCAAAGAACAGGGCAGGGGACTGCATCATCATAAGCTTTAAAAGCCCCCATATAGCTAACTACATCTCCAACTGGCTTGTAAGACCTGACAAGTCCAATATCGAACTTGTCCCCCTCTCATACTTTTACCCAAATGTAAGCACTAGTGAGGTGGGAGGGGAGAAGGGGTGGACTAGAGTAGGTTTTGCTGTGGATGGCTCACGCTACAGACCAAGGCACCACCCACCACATGCCCAGGCAAACTTCATACACCATAATAGGTTTTCCTGCCTAGATCAGGTCGACTGACTACAAACCAGGGAGACCCCCTCCAGCCCTGGGAAGAGGGTGCATGACGCTCTAAGTCAGGTGGGAGAAAGTATAGCCCCTGTGACTGAATCGGGCCTGCAGGACAATGCTACAGTTGAGGTGCATAATCGGGTGGGAATGGCTACAGCCCCTGCGACTGAACACGGTCCGCAGGATAACGCCAAAGCCCGACCGCTTAGTAGAGGTGACAGTTTGGGCTTACAGGGGTTTCACCATAACATCGGGACTGACCGCACCCTGCAATGCGGGGGGCGGAGTTGGCTGGTCCACCCGCTATCACGGAGTGCACTACTACCTTGCTAGGAATTCAGCCACCCACAGCCCCTGGTCAACCCCCTACTGTAGGTCAAGGCCCCTCACCAATAGATCAGGGCTTGAGAATTGTCTCATGGAATGTAGCGGGCATTGCAAATAAGGAAGGCACACCGGAGTGGGATTATTTAGTGGGCAGTAGCGACATCCTCCTTTTCCAGGAAACATGGGCGAGGGACACCGCAACTAGGAGCGGGTTTGAAGTATTTGAAATCCCTGCCAAATGGGGTGGGAAGGGGAGGCCGTCAGGTGGTCTGGCAATCTGGATCGCGAGCCACGCTGGGTGCCAGGCGGAACTGGTGCACACGTTCTCGCAGGACATCCAGTGTGTCCGGCTCACATGGCCTGGTAAACCATCTTGGGCTATTGTGAACGTCTACTCGCGACCGGTTGCCGCACCAAACGAATCTCCAACCCTAAATGATCTGTCCTCCTTCCTGGGGCAACTCCCGGGAGATCTCAGGGTGGTGCTTGGAGGAGACTTCAACTGCCACTTTGAACCTTTGGAGGGCATGGCGGAGGGTGCCCTCACGGCTGAGGATGATTACTGGGGGGTTCCACCCTCGTCCTCCCCCTATCCCAAAGCTTGGTCCCCCCTGGCAATACAGCTTATGTCCCTAACCCTGAACTACGCACTGAGGGCTTGTAATGGTCGTACCCCTTCCGACACTCCCTCAGTGTGCACCTTCAATAGGAGGGGTCACGAGTCGAGGCTAGATTACATCATGGTAGATATTACACTCTGGCCCAAAGTCCTCGACTTCAGGGTAATAAACAGGTTAGATAGCGACCATAATGCCCTTTGTTTAAATATTCAGTGGCCCATCCATCTAGTGGGCGAAGTGGCAGAAAACCCAGGGGGAGACACGGGGGAATTGGTCCTTACAACCAATAGGCGCAGGGTCAAGTGGGGGAAGCTTGTGAGCTCAGAAGAGACCATCAGCAAGCTATACGAGTTGGCACTCCCAAGGTTCATGGAGGTGGATGCACTTCTAAATGCACCAAGAACCCTTGAATACAATGAGAAACTGGGCGATATCCATCAGGATCTTGTAAGAGATTTGGCTGAGGTATTCTACCCGGTGGTGCCCAATAGAAAGAAAAAGACCCATGTTCCCACCTGGTACACCTCCTCTTGTAGGGCAGCAAAGACTGAGCTCATTGCTGCAATAAAAGAGGGGACAAATAAGGCCAAGGTACGTGACCTTAGGAAATACTACAAAGCTGTGTTAGCGACTGCCAGGACCGAGTGGGACTGGAATCACTGGCATGATCTTCATGATGCCCTAAAAGTCAGGGACTCCCGCAAATTCTGGGCCCTTGTCAATAATGGCACAGGGGAACTCAAAAAAGCAGTGGAACCTAATATTGCCCCTGAGGTTTGGGAGGCCCACTATGGGGAGCTCTATCAAGACACCAACCTCTGCCCTGACACAGCCCTGCTTGTGCCCTGCGGCACACGGGATTGTGAAATGGAACTATCCCTGGGGGAAGTGGAGGCAGCCCTGAAGCACTTATCATCGGGGAAGGCGCCAGGTCTGGACAGGCTACCCGGGGATCTGTTTAGGCATCACATGGACATCTGGGGCCCATACCTTCTTATTCTTTTTAATGCCATCCTAGGAGGTATGTCAATCCCTGGGTCGTGGCTGGGGGCAGAGATTGTTCCGATCCACAAGAAGGGATCTACTCTGCTCCCGGCCAATTACAGGCCTATTAGCCTAATAGATGTACCCCAAAAGCTCTTTGCGCGCCTCATCCTTAATCACCTCCTGGACTGGGTGGAGGACAATGACATCATGAGCCCCCTCCAGGCTGGCTTCAGAAAGAACACGTCGACCATGGACCAGATCTTCCGCCTTCTCCTCCTATATTGGAAGACTGTAACTATAGAGGGAGGGAGACTGTACATGGTCTTCGTGGATCTGAGGTCAGCCTTTGACCTAGTTCCCAGAGGGAAACTTTGGGAGGTTCTGCAGAAGCTAGGAGTGCCCACCCACCTACTTAGCATTATCATCAGGCTGCACGAAAACAACTACGCACAAGTGAGGTGTGGGAGGGATGGTAAGCTCTCGGGCAAATTTCCGGTCCGCCGAGGAGTCAGGCAGGGCTGTGTCTTGGCGCCGACCCTGTTCTGCCTTTTCATCAACAGTGTCATTCAACATCTTGACACTGTTGAGGACAATGATGCCCCGGTTTTGGCAGGCAGGAGGGTTCCGGCAATTATGTTTGCTGACGATACCCTCCTGCTTTCCAAATCCCCCATGGGGATCCAGAGGGTTGTGAACGGTTTTGGCCTTTTCTGTCGTCAACATGGGTTGGAGGTCAACACAGATAAAACCAAGTTTATGATCTTCAATCCCCCTGCCAGAACCAGACCCAACCCAAAACTGGGGGAAGTTAGTCTTGAGAGGGTCTCGACCTTTATATATCTGGGGGTAACGCTACAAGAAAACTTAGCTTGGGACTGTCAGATAGCGAGATCAAGGCTGAAACTATCCCAGTTAGCAGGTGCACTCCTGAAGGTGGTAAATAAGTCCACCTTCAAGCCTGTAAGCCCGGCCCTTGAAACATACAGATCCCAAGCGAAGGCAGCAGCCATGTATGGCAGCGAGTTGTGGGGTCACAAAGCAGGGAAGGCATTGGCAGCAGTGGAAAACAGTTTTCTGAGACGCCTACTTGCTCTCCCGCAAGGCACGCCACTCCTCCCCCTAAGATTGGATTTGGGGATACATTCCATTGCTGAAGACCTCCTATCGAAACCCGTGAAGTTTTGGCACCGGATATGGTCTACTGAGGAACTGTATCACTACAGGCAGGACCTCATCCATGTTCTGAGGCTGAATGGCAGTAACAATATCCCCTGGCTGGCTTATATTAAATCAGAATTGCTCAGTTTGAACTTGCCAGACCTTTGGGATGATCCAGCTCAGGGTTGCCAAAGGATCACGCGCAAAACTCTTGCCCAGCTCTACAGAAACAAAAATCTGGCTGACATGGATAATGCCCATACCAGTGGCACCTTGACGGGACGTTTTATCGAATCCAAAAATTCTTACCTTTTTGAATCTTTTATGGATTTTATTTTTCCTCTTTTGGCGAGGAAACTGTTCCTGCAATGGAGGTTTGGCACACTCCCCACTAAAGTATTCACCCACAAATGGTCCAAAGGGGGTGACAAACTCTGTCCTTGCTGCAAAACCAAGGATGAAGATGATTTGCACATAATGTTTGTTTGCCACGCGTACCAGAGTCCCAGGAAGCGATGGATAGCACCGATGTGCCGAAACCTGGGCTTTCGGGAGTATCAACAAGCCTATAGGGTCATGAAAACCAATACCCTGGGACATATTGTCTTTGCTGTCTCAAAATTTCTAATGGTAGCTTGGATAATAAGGAACAAAATGTCCCCCTGAACTGGTACAGCTGTGCAGTCCTTACCCCATGCAGTCCCCCAGACTTTTTATATATAAATATCGTGTATTTTTTATACTGTATTTTATGTGTAATATATGTATCTATTGTATTTTATTGCATCTTTTATGGCCTATGTGGCCGAAATAAAGAATTTTTGGAATTGGAATTGGTTTGGCATCCTTACAGAATAAAACCCATGTATCTAGGGACCTTGCGTACTTCACAGATCATGCTTTGGCACTGAATCATTGGGTCACAGGAGGCGGAATTCATGGAGAAGAAAGGCAATAAGTAGGTAGAAAAATATAGTATTCAAGCATTTTATGTTCCACTAAAATCTCAATAATAAAAAGCTATGAATGCAATTTATCAGTTTCCACAGAACATGAAACAATCATTTTTTTGTTCAAAATATTTTATTGGCATTTTATTAGAAACAAGAGTACTAAACATTGAGCAAAGACATAAGGGAATAGAGAAATTAAAAATGAAACAGTAAAATTAAGACATGTGCATCAGTACAAGCACAGGATTATATAAATTGCTAATTATTTGAGGATACATCAAAAGGGATGTTACATAAAGACAAAATGTAGTGCCTGAAAGAGGGGTCCACTGGTGGGAGTTAGAGGACATGCAGATAAGTCCTTGAGTGTGTCTGGTAATAGAAATATTATATTGAATATGTCATCAGAAATGTGGCTAGAGGAACGTCTAAGAGACGAGTGGTTTGGGGAGAATGGGGCGGAGGGAAAGGTGTAATGTCATGTGATTTAACAAGCAAATGGTTATGTTTAAGGCAGTGTCGATGATGTAGGAGGCCTGTGGGCAGGAGGTATTGGTTGGGAAGGATTTGCTATTAGGGGGAGCAATCTTAATTACTCCAGCAGATTGACATTTTGGCCACTTTTCGGGTCTTCCTGAAAGGAAATGTATTGACTTCACAACCAAGTGTTACATATGCTCCATCTGTGCTCAATTAATTTTAAGCAATACATTAGTCCAATATAATAGATTAAATTATAAATGGCTTACACATTATAATGAATAGAACCACTTATAAGCCCTTTTCCATCCTTTTCTTTGAAATCTGAACAATAAATTGTTCCTTCTTCTACAGCAGAGGTCTTCAAACTGTTTCGCTCTGAGCTTTCCTGAGTCAAAATATTTTGAAGCCAGACCCCAATCCAAAGCTTTATGGAAAGTAGTGAGTAATTGGGAGGGTTAGGGCTGAGCGCAGAGGTGGGGCTTATAAGGTAATAACAGGGGCATTTTTCGAGTAGCACATACTCCACACTAAATGTGAGATATATAAAACAGCAAACACATAAAAACTAAACTAGACAAAAAACAATACTCCCAATAATTGATGTCCTCATGCTCTTGGGCTCCAATGCAACTGCACCTTCTGCACAAATGAGAGCTGGGGCCCTGAACAGTAGGCCATCCTCTCTGCCTCCTTCACCCCCGTCTGGCCATCACTCCATTCTTGAAACAGATGGTTTGTCCCTTTCAGTAAAAGGTGAGCACCCACAAATGGCCCACCTCATCCTTAATGCTCACCCAATGTCTTATTGTAAAGTATAAGACAGTCTTAGTTGAGATATAGTGGGCCCTTCACACTCCGGGGCCCTAATTCCACTTTGCTTGCTTCACCAATGAGACCTACTACCTTGCAAGGCGGTAAGTCATCTCTGCCCTTTGTTAAAGTCCTTCTCCCATTCTCCTTCCTGCCGTCTCCCTGCAGCCTAATGCGGAGGTGTCCCCCCATCTCCAATCATCTTTGGGCCATTAGTCTGATGCCAAGAACAACTCTGGCACAGCAAGGGTGCACTGAGCCCTAATGCAACAAAGGAATGAGTAAAGGAGCCATAATAGGAGGTTAGTTGGTCCCATACAGCCCTGGGTCCTTGTGCCACTTCACCTGCAGCACCAATGATGCCTACTCCTCTGCCCTTTCTACTGGCCATTATTTCTAGGCTCGAGACCTAAAGCAGATTGTCTGCCCCTTTGTTTCCAAAAAGGGCGGAAAATATGCACATCTCCTGAAGGACCGGGTTTTAGAATCCAGCGGCGTCAGGGAAAACGCCAGATGCCTTCGAGTTCCCCTGCCTTGGCAAACAAAGACACGGGACACTTCTTGATGACGTCAAAGACCAAAGTTTATTGGCTGCAACCAGGAACAGAGGCCTACGAAGCACACACGGGTGGTTCGCTAGAGACTGCACAAATTCAATGAGCAGAGCATGGTCTTTTACGCCAAAAATCAAGCATCAGGCAATATTCCAAATTAGCTTTGGGTTCATACAAACTGACCAATAGAAATGTGACATTTTGAAAGTAGCGTATGACGACAATCCCACTTTCCGTTGTCCAGCCCACCAGAAATGACCAAGCACATTCCAATATTCTTGTTCGCTCAGGCCGGACAAACCCATCATAAAACCCTCAACCCAAATCAGTGATTATGTTGTAAAGGAAGGAACAGAAGCAGATTGGAAGCAAGATAAATAGGTAGGTGCAGTGTACTGTAAATGCTGGCATGTCCTGCTCTTTGATCTTTATCTGACCAGCTGGTTAACAAGGAACTGGCTCAGCGAGGTCAGCCTCAGGCAAGGGAGTCAGTTCGGCCAGGTCATTCAGAAGTCAGCTAAGGTGTACGTGTCTCAAGGACTCGTTCGGCCGCAGTCATCGGCTTATGTGAGGGCAACCACACAAAATGGCTGCCGTACACAAAATGGAACCCGAAGGTTCAAACAAAATCCCTAAATACGTAGTGTTCTCATTGATCGATTAATGCGAAAACACTCGTACACACTACACTCGTGATTTGCGGTCTGCTGACACCAAAATCGTCTGTTTCCGACGATTTTATTGAACGGGTTCAGAACCACCGAACCACACCCTCAAACTACAGACCCTCCTTTTGCCCTTACATAGGCAACAGACCCAAACCCATATCAATCTGAATCTGGATCTATATTCATCAGATCATCGATATGTTGCTGTAGCATCATCCTATTACTTAGTACCTCTCTCTGGACAGGTCTCTTTGCGCACGAAGTAGCACAGAGGTCATAAATAGCAGGAGCACACTGTACACAAAGAAAGAACAGGAAAAGGATAGCTAAGACCATCCCAATGACCATCAAAATCTTCCAACCCCAAGTGGATATCAATCCCCATAACCATCCCATCAACGACCAATCTCCTTTATCCAAATGGACAGAATCGGAGATCTTATGTAGCTTAGAAATGGCCTGGAAGACTGACGGAGCGTTGTCTGGAATGAAAACGCAGCAGCTCGATTGAATCAGTTTACATATTCCACCTCGATCTGCTAGTATGACATCAAGGGCAACTCTATTTTGAAGTGTCATAAGCCTATCCGACTGGAGCTCAGCAGTCAAGTTACTAAGGGCACCGGCAGTTTCGACTATGGTGGACTCAACCAATCTCGTCAACTGGCGAATATTCCTGCTATTAGCCATCGGTCCCCAGAACGGCAGAAACCCCTTAAAGAAATCTCCCAACCCTTGCCCTGCAGTGTCTTCTTTAAGTATGGGCGAATTTTGCGAATCTGGCGTTCGCGAATTTTGCGAATTTGCGAACTCGCAATCCGCAAAACCCGCGAATTCTCGCGAATTTGCGGGTTTTTTTGTGTTCACAAGGATTTCTGCAAGTTCGCAAGGATTTCTGCCAGTTCGCGAGGGTTTTGTACCAGTTCGCAATTGCGAACTTACATGTCGGCTCGCAACGGTCACGATTATGTTGTTTCTACGTCTGGTTCATCATCACAGGTTCCCAGAACCCTCTGTTTCACCCCTGCCACCCTCTGTTTTACCCATGCCATCCTCTGGTGCATCAATGCCACCCTCTGGTTCATCATCACTGTAGATTATGGGGGGGGAAAGCAAGCACACCTGCCTGCTTCAACTGACATGAATTAATTTGGGGTTGATTTATTAATGTGTCACTGTTTTAAAATTCCAGTCTGGCACCTGCTTCCTTATCTGTAATTTGCTTTCTGTTGCAGTGCAATTTTTTTTTCCAGGACCTTTGTGGCCTACTTGTAGCTATTCTATGAGCCTGCTGTGAGGGTCAGAGCAGGGTCATATAATTGTTGCAACTAGCAACTGAACTCTGGAGGGGCCCTTGTCAGGAAGCACTACAGGGAATGGTTACTAATGATGAGTTTGAACTTTTGAACCTGCTGAATGCTTTTTTTGTGTTCGCAAGGATTTCTGCCAGTTCGCAAGGGTTTTGTACCAGTTCGCAATTGCGAACTTACATGTCGGCTCGCAACGGTCACGATTATGTTGTTTCTACGGCTGGTTCATCATCACAGGTTCCCAGAACCCTCTGTTTCACCCCTGCCACCCTCTGTTTTACCCATGCCATCCTCTGGTGCATCAATGCCACCCTCTGGTTCATCATCACTGTAGATTATGGGGGGGGGGGGGGAAAGCAAGCACACCTGCCTGCTTCAACTGACATGAATTAATTTGGGGTTGATTTATTAATGTGTCACTGTTTTAAAATTCCAGTCTGGCACCTGCTTCCTTATCTGTAATTTGCTTTCTGTTGCAGTGCAATTTTTTTTTCCAGGACCTTTGTGGCCTACTTGTAGATATTCTATGAACCTGCTGTGAGGGTCAGAGCAGGGTCATATAATTGTTGCAAATAGCAAGTGAACTCTGGAGGGGCCCTTGTCAGGAAGCACTACAGGGAATGGTTACTAATGAGTTTGAACTTTTGAAGCTGCTGAATGCTTTTTTTGTGTTCGCAAGGATTTTTGCCAGTTCGCAAGGATTTCTGCCAGTTCGCGAGGGTTTTGTGTAAGTTCGCAATTGCGAACTTACACCGCACGCAGCAAAAAATCCGCTGCGTGCGGATTTTGCGGGAAATTCGCGGATCTCACGGATTGCGAATTTACCGAAAATCCGCAAAATCCGCGAGCGTAACGGATTTTCCGCCCATGCTTAGTCTTCTTGACTAAAGACACCTCTAGCAACTCTCGTCTTATGGTAATCTGCCGCAGCTGTAAAAGTGGAAGGCAACAGGAAAGAAACAAAACATGTGCCCAAAAAATCAGGGGGAACCATGTATACGCTTTGTCATAGCAAACAAAGTAGGTATCCTTAGCGGCTAGAAACGCTGGGGAAGACTGAGACGTAAATACGTAAGTGTCAGTACAAACGCTCTTCCCTAGCTGAGCTCTCGGATTCTTGCATCACCCTGCAGACAATAGCGACCCTGAAGGGACACTATCCAAATCGGTGGAGAACTTTTCGCTCACTGGTTAACACTCAGACTAACTCCATACCCAGTAATATCCCAACCACTATATGGTTGCTTCTCATCTATTGGAATAGTTTCAACGGCATTAGTCCCTTTGACCATGTCGACTATGCCTCTAGCAACAGCACTATTCTTCGGATTGTCCTTCGGTGAACGTTGGGGATAGACACTATGGGTATAGATAAACATCGTTCTGTAAACCCAAATCGAACCATTTAAACTAAAAGGCAAAACTAAGTACGGAATACCCTTATCAGTCGTATGGGGCATTAGACCACAGATCCAACAGTTTGTCGTGTTCATCACTAACTGGTGTTGGTGCAAAAGGTGAAAAAAAGGAATTATTGGCAAATTCCAGTCGTCTAACTACCTCATGTTCAGCCAAAGGATGAATAGAATGAGAAGAAATAGTAGGTGGAGGTGTAGGTTGCACAGTGGGAACAAATGTCACTTTAAAAGAAAATGTCACATAACCAATTATGAATATCATAAAACTCAATAGCAAAAATAAACACGGTATTAAAAAACTTTTCTTTGATATCCGTTTGCATATCTTCTTTCTAAAAACCATTGTCCTTGCAGGTCTCTCCAACTCGAAGAAATCCATCCTTAACTAAATATGCTGCTCGCGATGGTAGGGTGTTCTATGCTAAGGAATGCCTCTGTCAACCCAGGGCAACTCCCTTAGACCAACCAGAACCCTCGACCTAGTGTCTCAGGCTCGCACTCCAAAGACTTAGGCACCGCGACCCTACAGCTGAACCCGGATGGCAGTTCGAAAAACAAAAATGAGTAGATCCTCGGTGGAGAGTTAACCTGCAAACAGAAAAATCATAAAAAACTTTATTTATTTTTATTTGTCCATGACTCTCGGTCTCAAATTATAGCGGTCCTTTCCAAAAAATGTTTAGTCCTTAAACAACAAGTCAGGCTCAGTAGTGTTCAATTGATTCAAAGGAGGCACAGCTTCTTGTAAAAGATCGTCACTTTGTCTCTCAGCATTCGTACCAATCAGACAGGCATCGCTGAATGGCAAAAATCGTGGAACAGTTTCGGTTTCAGAGTCTGGAAGTCCCTCCTGGACCCACTGATCGTACGGTAAGGGCAATGGTGCTCGCTTACAGTGTACGCCGTGGATCCAGTTTTTCTTGCCTTGCACTCGAACTGCAGAACGTGTAGACAGAAGCACTTGATAGGGTCCTGTCCAGCGGGGCTGATCATTCTTGCTCCGCTGAAAATTCTTGACAAACACCCAACTTCCAGGTTCAATAGCGTGGCCTGGATCCTCAGAAGATTGTGGTAGGCTATCATGCACCTGTTGGTGTAAAACACGCAATTTAGTTGTCAGTTCGCGCAAGTAGTGAAGCAACACAGGGTACTCAATTTCGCTAAACCTGGTTGGCCTTGGTACGCCCCAAACATTCGCTGGGCGGCCAAAGACCACCTCATATGGACTCAGACCCATTCTCGAATGCACAGTCATTCTTGTGGACAAAAGCGCTAAAGGCAAAACATCTGGCCATTGTAAACCAGTGCTCGCTTGGATTTTAGCTAACTTTAGCTTTAGAGTGCCATTATAGCACTCGATTAAACCAGCTGATTCGGGATGATTTGCAGCATGGAACTTCTGCCGGATACCCAGTCCCTCACACACTCTCTTCATGACTTGTCCCACAAATCCACTCCCATTGTCACTCCAGATAATTCTCGGCATTCCAAATCTAGGGAAAAATTCTTTTATCAGGACTTTCGCTGTGGACAAGGCAGTATTGTCCTTAAGGGGATAAGCTTCTACCCATCTAGAAAAGGAGCAAACAACCACTAAAACATATTTCAAGTTGTTGCATCTCTCCATGAGGATAAAATCTAGCAGCAAAGCCTCGAACGGATCCGTAGGAGGAGCAAAATGACCAGCTGGCATTGGAGTTCCTTTACCAGGATTGTACATCAAGCACACCATACAGTTCTTAACCAAGTTCTCTGCACATTTTGGAATTCCCGCATTCTGCCAAACCGGAGCCAACAACTTACAAATCCCTTTCACGCTAATATGTGCCATGCCATGAGCCGTTGTAACAACTGGAAGCACATACGCGTCAGGCAACAACCATCTCTGATGTTCGGACAAATCAGTCCAACAGCCATTCGAATCCAATCTACCCTTACTTTCTCTCCATTCATTCAACTCTTTCTCTGTAGCTTCAGCTTGAATGGATTTCACAATCTCAATCGTATCTTCACACATACTCTTCTCTGGAACCCATCTCGCCGGACCCGCAACATACATTCGACTCATTACATTCCTCGCAGTTTCTTTCGCGACTTCATCCGCAAACGCATTTCCGCGACCAACATCATCCGTAACTCTTATGGGCACTACATTTCACAATCGCTATTTGCCATGGCAAAGTAAGAGATTCAAGAAGTTTATTCACCAATTGCCCATGATGTATCTTCGTTCCATGCGAAGTTAAGAACCCACGTTCACGCCACAGACGCCCAAAGCTATGAGCCACGCCAAATGCATACTGGCTGTCAGTATACACATTCACTCGTTTTCCTTTCGCCAACACACATGCTCTCGTTAATGCAATCAACTCCGCTGCTTGTGCTGAATTATGTGGAATACGTGCAGCTTCAACAATCGTATGCAAAGTCGTAACAGCATATGCCGCAGTCGTATCACCATTCGGCAACTTAAAGCATGAACCATCAACCCACAAAGTACCATCACACTCTGGAAGAGGAGAATCCCTAAGGTCTATTCTCCCTTTCGTTTCTTCTTCAGTTATCAGAAAACAATCATGTTGTTCTTCAATATCTGTCTCAACTGCAATCGGCAACAACGTGGCTGGATTCAACGTGTTGCATCGTTTAATGTGCACATGACTCGCTAACAACATCAACTCGTAACCCGACAACCGAGCACTAGTTAAATGCTGTGTCTTGGTACAGTTCAACAAGGTATCCACTGCATGTGGAACCATTACCACTAACGTATTGTCCATAACCAAACCAGCAGACTGTCGAATTGAAACAGCCGCTGCTGCTGTGGCTCTCAAGCAACTCGGCAACGCTCTAGCTACCGGATCCAAACTCGACGAAAAGTACGCACATGGGCGTTGCTTATCGCCAAACTGTTGAGTCAACACGGACAATGCACATCCCTCTCTCTCGTGAACATACAATGTGAAAGGCTTACTGTAGTCGGGAGTACCCAACACAGGAGCCGAACACAACGCATTGCGTAATTCAGAAAAGCTCTTTTGACATTCGTCAGTCCAAGGAATAGGATTTGGAGTAACAGTAAGAGCTATCAAAGGCTTCGCTAACAAAGAAAAATTAGGAATCCACTGTCTACAGTACGACGTAATACCCAAAAACGCGCGTACTCTCTGTGTCGTAGGTACACTCATTTTCCCAATAGCTTGAATTCTCTATGGGGTCAGTTTCCTTCCCTCCTTCGATAAGAGGTGACCTAAGTAGGTTACTTCTTGTCGACAATATTGCAACTTGGAGAGAGAAACTTTGTGATGAAAATCAGATAAGTGGCGTAACAATGACAAAGTGGCTTCTCTACAAATCTCCTCAGTATAAGCGGCAACTAGCAAATCATCAACATATTGAATAAGGGCTGCACCATCAGGTAAAACCAACAGATCAAGTTGTGTCTTCAAAGCTTGACTATAGATCGATGGACTCTTGCAATAGCCTTGAGGAGCGCGCTTAAGGCGGAAACTTCTCCCTCCTAAAGAAAATCCAAAGATATCCCTACTCTCTATGGCAATCAGGATACTGAAGAAAGCATTCTTCAAGTCGATCACCGAGAACCATGTGGCTGTAGCCGGAATCAGAGTCAACAAGGCAGTGATATCAGGCACAACAGGAAATTATGGAACAACAATCTTGTTCACTTCGCGAAGATCGATGACAAACCTATATACAGGAGGCTGTGAAGAATCGGTTCTCTTCAGAACAGGCAAAACGGGACTATTGCACACATTACCTCTCGTTTCCTCAATGACACCCTTTTCGATCGAATCACAAATAATTGCTAAAAGTGCACGCTCAAAATCACTCGAGATACGGTACTGTGGAATGTGCGGTAACTTAGCATTCGCCTTCAGTGTCACAACATATGGAGGAATTTCCAGTAGGCCCACATCGATTGGACCAGTAGCCCACAACGACTCAGGTATGGAAGACAAATCAGATGGAAGTCTGTCTTTCAACAGGTACATCGGAGAGACCACTCTCTCACCCAAAGTAAGTTGAACTCCTGACGGAGAACAATACAGTGTCACATATAATCTCTTCATATAAATCCAATCCCAACAGATTCTCATTACAACCGGTCGTCAAAAGAAGGGGTGCTTTGAACTTACGAGGTCCAACAGAAAGAGACAATGGAGCAGAAATCAGATTTGTAACAGGAGCGCCAGAAAAACCTACAGAAACATTATCAAAGCCAGACAAAGGTGCGCCAGGGAGTTTAGAGTGAATAATAGAACTCTTTGTAGCACCAGTATCTAGCAGAAAAGGTTCTGACACACCTGATGCAATCACTTCAACATAGGGTCCACTTTGATCTACTGGAACTGAAGCAACTCCCTCTCTTTGTCCTTGGCTGTCCTAACAATCATCACCATTCACTTCGTCACCTTCAACATAGTAATCATCCATATAGTACTGTGCTGTCCTACCAGACGAACCTTGCTGTTGATCAAAACTATTCATCTAGTTCTGTGGAGGCAAACAATGCACGTTCTGTCCGCGACCTCTACCTCTAGGCGCCTGTTGAGCACCTCGACCTCGTACACCAGAAGCACCATTCGTACGCTGTAACAAAACCGGACAACTATTCTTGTAATCGCCCTCTTCTTTGCAATACGCAAACTGATTAGGCCCATACGGGAAACGCTGTTGAGAAGACTCGTTCCTTTGCGAGTTTCTCGAATATTGCTGAGGTTGTTGATAATCGCGCTGATTATTAGTACGTGGTGGATAAGCTTGTTGTATTAGAATTTTAGTCTTCAATTCCTTAGTCTTCTTATCCGCTTTCTCTAACTCATCTTTGCGCCTATTTTCATAGTACTGGGCCGTAGCTAAAATCTGTGCTGACGTGGAAACGGCCCAAGCACTCTCGGAATCCTTCAACTTAGTGCACAACTCGGGAAGCAAATTATGCACAAACTTCTCAACGAACAATCTCTGGCCACCCTCTGTAGCCATATCCTGACCACTATGATCTACAAAGGTCTCCTCAAACCGCGTGAAAAAGTCAGACACCGTCTCGTCTTTCTTCTGCTTACATGCAGACAACTTGTCCCAATTAACATGCACTTCGGGCATCAAAGTCTTCATATAGTTAATAATCCTACAAGGGAGTTGAGCAATTAGATCTTCAGGCTTAGCACCTCCAACTTGTCTATCATTCGCAGCAACAATATTAACCCATGTATCGCCCAATTCATTATCATGATCTGTATGTCGAATCACATTCCAGATAGGCTGTGGAACAACATTGCCAAACAACATGTCTGTCTGCTAAATTCAGGATGCACGAACCCACAGTTTGAGTGAGCTCTTTATAATATGCCGCCGGATTTTTGCGCGGATCAGATAAAGTCTGCTTAGTCGCCAAAACTTTAACACGCTTCCAAGGAACATGTACCCATACTCGCTGAAAGTGCGCAGGCGCTGCTACAAAACCCAACCCAGCATTAGCCTGAACTGCTTCCTTCCACACCGGAGGAACTTCACGCATCAGATACTGACGCGCTTTCCCCCTAACTGTCGAATCAGGCTCAAACAATCGCTCAGAAGGAGTATTATTACGGAATGACAACAACGTCG
This sequence comes from Lissotriton vulgaris, assembly GCF_964263255.1. Classification (NCBI taxonomy): domain Eukaryota; kingdom Metazoa; phylum Chordata; class Amphibia; order Caudata; family Salamandridae; genus Lissotriton; species Lissotriton vulgaris. The sequence continues at coordinate 319,503,054 of NC_141694.1, forward strand.
CAACTGCTCTCTCAATGTCGAGAAGACTCCCAATGGTCCCTTTCGCAAACTCGGAACGCACTCGATACAACTCTTCAGGAGCTTTACCTACTTCATCAATCCATTGTTCATGGAGGAACACACACATTTCAAAGACGTACCGTTGCTTTGGTGCTTTCCATTGCCGGAAAACATCCATAATACCCTCAAGATCATACTGGGAAGTATACGTAACCCATCTACGTGCCATGTGATCCAAAACTGTACGCTCATCTGTATCAGGCAACTGACTACGTGATTGTCTACGCTCATTAACTGGAGACATACCCAATTGTCCCAACAAAGGAGAAAAGAAACCAGAAACTGCAGCAGTCATTCGCTGTCTAGTAGAAGGAGAAGATGGAAGAATAAGGGAAGACGGAACAATAGTAGAAGAATCCAAAATCGGAACAGAAGGAGCATTATAGATAGGCGTAGGAGTAGCAGACAAAGGGGGAGGCAAAGTTGGCAGCCCCTGAGGAGGCTGCGCCAAAGGAACAGTAGCCAACGGGAAAGGAGCTGGCTGTGGAGGAATTACAGGTGGCACAACAACTGGAGGTTGCACAACCACAACTGGTGGCGGTGGTGCCGTAGCACTCTGTGCATAAGGGGGTGGGGAACTCAATAGACGCAACATTAAAGGATCTTTTGCAAGATCTTTCTTCTCTTCCTGTTCTTTAAGCGGCAAAACTGGGCATCTATCTACCGCTAACTTCTTAACCCTACGCATCTGCTCGCTCTCTTGCTCTTCCTCATTATCCCTATATGCAATAGCAGCTTGTACCATTGACATACCTCGTTCTCGTTTATTCTTCTTCGCTAATTTAATTTCTTTCTGTTTGGCTTCTTTGCGCCATATGCGGAAAGAGTCAAACATCGCCAGCCGGTCTTTCTTCTTGAACAACTTCACTTCGAGATTGTTTCAAATCTCAACTTCAAAACTACCGTAACGGGGCCACTGTAGGACACCGTCTTTTCTCGCATATTTTACCCAGATCTCATTATAGCTAATAGGGCCCACACCATGCTTCACATATAAATCATATGTAGGAATTCCAATTGGAGGAACCGGACACGAATCCTCTAACCGGGAATCCTTAGAACAACCACAACCAAATATCTTTCCAAGTCTGCTAAGACCAGGCATCTTGCTCACTAGTCTATCTTCAAACTACAAGGGAAATCTCAAAACGATAGTCTCGCGAATACACGAGTCCCTTGGCTTTGGGGCCTGCAGGTACCAAATCAAAGCGATCCACTAAAGGGATACCAAAACAAACTAAGGACTAGGAGACGCTCCACTCATACTTAACAGAAATGTCGATGGCGTCACCAGAAGACCCGTCTATCGTCTCGCTCTACAAACGTCTAGGGCTCCAAGACAGGGCGACAGTCAGGGCAGCAGTCCTTCGTAGCCGTCGGAAGGCGGGGAACCTCGCAGCAAAGACTTTCGGACCACGACGACATACAGGGGTCGATGAAGTGGTTGGCCTTCCTCCAGAAATTTCACACGAAGCTCTCCACGATCTTCGGGCTTGGACCGGTACCGCTGAAGTCGCCCGACGTTGGGCGCCAACTGAAGGACCGGGTTTTAGAACTCAGCGGCATCAGGGAAAACGCCCAATGCCTTCGAGTTCCCCTGCCTTGGCAAACAGAGACACGGGACACTTCTTCATGACGTCAAAGACCAAAGTTTATTGGCTGCAACCAGGAACAGAGGTATACGAAGCACACATGGGTGGTTCGCTAGAGACTGCACAAATTCAATGAGCAGAGCATGGTCTTTTATGCCAAAAATCAAGCATCAGGCAATATTCCAAATTAGCATTGGGTTCATACCAACTGACCAATAGAAATGTGACATTTTGAAAGTAGCGTATGACTACAATCCCACTTTCCGTTGTCCAGCCCACCAGAAATGACCAAGCACATTCCAATATTCTTGTTGGCTCAGGCCGGACAAACCCATCATAAAACCCTCAACCCAAATCAGTGATTATGTCGTAAAGGAAGGAACAGTAGCAGATTGGAAGCAAGATAGATAGGTGGGTGCAGTGTACTATAAACGCTGGCATGTCCTGCTCTTTGATCTTTATGTATCCAGCTGTTTAACAAGGAACTGGCTCAGCGAGGTCAGCCTCAGGCAAGGGAGTCAGTTCGGCCAGGTCATTCAGAAGTCAGCTAAGGGGTACGTGTCTCAAGGACTCGTTCGGCCGCAGTCATCGGCCTATGTGAGGGCAACCACACAAAATGGCTGCTGTACACAAAATGGAACCCGAAGGTTCAAACGAAATCCCTAAATACGTAGTGTTCTCATTGATCGATTAATGCGAAAACACTCGTACACACTACACTTGTGATTTGCGGTCTGCTGACACCAAGATCGTCTATTTCCGACTATTTTATTGAACGGGTTCGGAACCACCGAACCAGACCCTCAAACTACGGAACTATACTCCTCCGTGCGTTTGCTTGTAATCTGGGTCCTAGTGCTAACAAGGAAAATAGCTTCCTACCCCTTTGTGCTAGTACCACACCCATTAGTGGCCCCTCACACCACTGTCCCCATGCCAATGCACCTGCTGCACTAATGGTAGTGATGGTGGACTTTAAGGAAAAAAAATGAGCCCACATTTCTCAGCACCTTCCTAAGGCCATCTGTCTTAGGAAGGGAGGATGCTGTTTCATTAATCAACTAAACAAACTACACTTCTTTGGTCTTTCCTCTGGGCCATTACCCAGAAACCCTTGGGGTACGGATGATCAGGCCTCTGGATATGACCCTTTTGGCCTCCTCCCTTCTAACCTCTCAACTCACCTGAAAGAATATCTGACTGTGAACAGAGGCCAAAGTTGGCAGGCTGTATGAGGACTAAGGTGCAAGTGTTTGTAATTTTACAAAAACGGTTCACATACTTTGTTAAAAACCACCATCCCAGATTTGCTAATGGGGACCTGGAGGTACCTGTGCTTGAAAGTTAAAGGAGGGGGACTAAAGTGATTTAATTTATGGAGTCACTTGAAGCATCAGGATGACAAAAATTTATTCTTTTTTCAAAAGGTAATGTAAGGATGCTGAGTTTTGGAAAGTATTATTTTAAAGCCTGCACTAGGTACAGTCTGGTAAGCTATTACTAATATGTATTACTTGAAAGCCCTTGTTTTATCTTATACAAGGCCACTGGAATTATGTGATTCTGTAGCTTCTTTTGCCACAAAATCCGCCACCTGCACTATAATATGCAGATTTTAACAAAAAACATTTTTTTTATAGTTCAAACATATCAATAGTTACTAAAATATGGGGACAAGGTTGCTCGCAGTGGAAGCCCTAAGTAAAGGGTAACTGATAATATTTCAGTTGCTTATGTCTGTATTTGGCTGTTAAAATGGTACTGAGATGAAATATTTGCCCAGTGAGTACTACCATGTGAAAAAATGTCAAAATAATTAAGCAATGCTAGCATAAAATGTGCCGCATTATACTGCATAATTTGCCTTTTCCCTGACGCATAAATTGGTGCTCCCCTGCCGCATAATTCCAGTGTCCCTAAAAACATATATACAAAATCATTGTGTGGCAGCCTATCTTATACAGTGTTTAATTCAATTTTAGAATTATGTCTTACATATTCATATTGCTTTCTGTTACATGCTGGGACTTTATAACACTATAAATACATAGGTCTCTATTTTGCACTAAACCAACCAGGATTCAGTTCTGTGACTCTCTGATCGAACATACAAACATGTGCAGTGATCACATTTACCACGTTGTATAATGAGTGCATGACCCGTTTAGTTTAATGTGTATTTATTTTACACCTCATTTTACACTTTTAGATGTGTGCATTATTTTAAATGCAGTTGCCATGAATGTGAAAATACAACAAAATACTTATTGAATATTCTGTGGGTTTAAGCCAAGCCACTGACCCCACAACCTAGGGCTCAGAATCACAGCTGCCTTGCTTTTTTCAACACTTCAACCATCATGTAAATGAAGACGGCTTGTAAACGCAAAAAATAAACAAAGTTTCGCTTCCAGGCCATCTTCATTCACAAGTACCCCAGGGAACACCACCACGGACCTCCAGAGAGGCGCAACCCCAGTTTGAAGCGCTCTTTTCTATAGTTAAACAATAGCATTGCTCTATGCTTTAGCATTCAATCTATATTATTAAAAGTCAGGTTGCGTAGGACTACTCAGTTAAATATGCAATCCAAATATCTTCTTATATGCAGCCCACAATAGTCAAGATTTTTTTAAGCCCTAACGGGCATGTAGTATAATACTGTAGCCAAAACGGGCCAGATATCCCATCTTAAGAAAAAATGTCTACAGTAATGAATACAGAGTTAAGAGTGAATAGATTTTAAATAAACATATGCAATAATATTAGAGGAATTAAAAAATATGTTGTAAATGTAAATCAAGTATTTGTGGAGAGACTCCAAAACAGTGTGTGGTGAATTTCACAGCACATGTGCCAACCAGTTATAAGAATATGAATTAGCAATTTATGATTAGTACTCTACTCACAGAAGCTATGAATGATGCAAGTGTAATTGGTAGAAAAGCAGAATAAAAAATAGATTTAAAAAACAATAAGCGACCATGATCCTATCTAATAGAACTTAGCGAGCTATTATTACATAAATATACAATTTAACAACATGGAAATAAATTTCAGAAATTTCAAAGCACATTTTTAATTGCAAAGGAGAATACAAGTATTGAACGTGTTTAGTTTGATTTAAATCATTTTGTAATATGAAAGAGGTAGACGGTGGAAACACCAATAAAGTTGTACAGAACACCATGTATTCACTTTGACGCTACTGTTGATTGTATTTAGGATATTAAAATGTATAACTTAACAGGTATAGTTAGTAGAAATTGCAGTTATGCATCACAATCATGAGTATGTGTCCAGTGTCTTGTCAGATTTCCTGATGATCCTGATCACAAAATCACTGGGCTAATTTTGAAAACATATAGGAATTTGATTGTAGAAGCAGTTTGCACACTCTATTGTTCACATATCTCCTCCTAAAAAAATAATTTGAACATTGATAAATATTATTTTAATCATGCAGTTTCAAAGAGAGCTGACTGTGTTCCAAAGAGAGGTAAGAGCACCATACTTGGCACAGCAATTGAATTTTCACTGTTCAGTAACAGTTTTTGTTTTAACTAACTCTTTTTCCAGGAGGAATATTGGTGGAATTTTAAGGATGACTAACTTCATGACTAGTGCAAAATCGTACCAATCATCAGGAAGAGGCATTTTGCCTTTGTGAATGCTTCTGTTTGGGTAGCTAAGCTACAAATTGGTACAGAGGTAGCTTTATGAATGTTGACCCAGGTGCAACTATTTCTAGCCCTGCATTCCTGTGGTTTTCATAGTGTTTGAATTGAACATGATTGAGCAGCTAATGCTCTATACAATAGTTATTGTTGAGAAGTTGAAAATAATTTTAGCAGTGAACGTGAAGCACTAAATAGGCTAAACTTAGACTGCACAAAGGAGGTAATACCTGAAAAATTAATTTTGTACCCTTTCTAAGTAAGTAAATGTTCATGCAGCAGTTGTACGAGTGACCAATGTAGATGAAGCAAAGTGGCAAGAGCATTTTAAAGTTTGGGAGGCAGCAATTTAAGACCAAAATCTCACAAAAGCAAAAAAGAGGAAGGTGACAGGAGAGGGCAACAAACTAAGAGGAACTGATCATATATTATGCTGAGATTTATAAGTATTCAGCAGCCCTGATATAGGAAAAAATAAAGCACGTTCATATTAAAGGTCAATAACATAATACCATAACTGTAAACAACAGAAAACAGGTATCCACTGAAGGTGAAATAGATGAAGTGAAATATCGAACTAATAAAGTACAAACGACAAATTAACTGAAGAGTCAAGAAAAGATTGAAAGGGTAAAAATTAGAATAGGGCTGGCATTCTGGTAGTCTACAGGTATATATCTCCATATAGCAAATACTATTCAAAAAGAAAATCTATGTTCCGAATCAGCCTAGGATCACCATAATGACCGGTGCAAGTGCAAGACTAGGGATTGTGTAGCACTTACCCTGCAGAGATTTCCAATGTCTGCAACCAATATTTCAAACTTTATGCATATAACATTTGCACACACTCCAAACGCATACACAAAAATAAGGGTCAACCTAAAATCTATAAACATGGCTAGCAGCCTGGGCTTGTGCAGAAAGGCCTGGCATCAGACCCCTTGAGATGACAATGTGAGGAATACCGAAATGGTCTCCCCAATGTATGGTAAACCATAGGGTGTGCCCAAGGAGCACCAAAGTTGCAATTACAATGGTCACTTAGAATTATCAGCACCAAATACTGTTGTCTAAAATAAAAAGAGCCGTGAACCTTTCAGGAAAAAAGGAAATGATGGCAATGTATTGCTGCACAGTGTGTCTAGGACTTTCATCCTAGGGGGGTGGGTACAATATACCAAGTAAGAGGCTATTTTTTGTAATTCTGGCAATAAACAATACAATTGGACCAGTAAGATAAATGCTTACAGTCAAATTTCCTCAATGAGAATCAGAATATAGTATGAATTGTAGAGAAAGCCTCTTAGTTTGTAGAAAAGAAGACATTTGAAAGTGGCAAGGCCCTCTAAGATTTTTTAACTGTTTCGTGAAAATAAAAGTAGATAATCACTTAATGCACCAAAGAGAAGGCCAAAATAAAACAGTAGTAATGCATTTAATACAAGAAGCTGAGAAGGATCTCAAGATTAAGGTTTAAGATTGCACATAGCAGAAAATGTTCAATATCAAAATTAAATCCGGGGGGAAAAGCTAAAGTAACTGGCTGAGCTTATAAGTTCTAACAACCCATGAAGAGATTTAGTGGAAGTCATTTAGTGGAAGGACATACGATGAAGATTAGTAAGGTGAAGTAAAAGAAAACATTTTTGTATTAAGTGTATGAAAGCAAGCTCAAATTATCTACATTTTAGATGTTTATTAAAAGCAAAATCAGTTCCAGAAAAGGTAAAAAAGTGAAGGATCTGAGGAACCAATAAATAATTCTGACAGAACTAGTGGCAAGAGTTTTCTGAGTGGGTTGAAATTAGTGAGAACATACTATTCTTCCCAGTCATTTAGTGCTTGAGATCAGGAAGATGATAGGAAGAGAGTGTAACTAGATTAGTGGATGATTGTTACTGTGTGGACAGAACTAAATGATGGCTGTTGAGAAGTGAGAGATGAGACCAAATCTAGTGTGTTCAGTTTTTTTTCTGGTTTAATGACAGTAGTAAGTGTTGCCATGCAAGGGGGTAAAAATAGATAAGTGAAAGGTTTAAAAGCCACAGCAAGATCAGCAGGATCTAAGCAAAAACAAAAAAATAGAAAAAACAATATTGCTATAGAAGATGCAATAATACTTGTTGTGGCTTGTGAAAGGAGAACACATATTTCATAAAGAAATAGGCTCCAGTGGGCAGTAGACAGCAGGAATAGCAACTGGTAAAGGCTCTGAAAAGGTTAAAAGAATTAAACTGAGAAATGAAATGAGAAAAATGAAGGAAAAGGAATTGAAGGTTATCAAGCCTACTGCAGATGTTATACAGAATATAACTCCTTACTTGAAAGTGAACACTTTTCAGTTGTATTTACTTCCTTCTTTCTATTTCTCATTTTGACTTAATTTTATCTTTACTTCATTTTACTTACTTTGAATAGTCCGGGTACTCTCCTTTTTCCTTCACACTTTATTTTACATATTTAATCACCAATTTTTAATTCAACCTTTTACCATTTTTCCTCTCCTTTACATTCTTTTATACACTGCTCCCCATCTCCTGCATCTTTTTCTATTTTTATGTTTTGACTTCCTGTCAAGGGGGGTATTCCTTCATCCTACTCTTTTTGTCTCCTTCTTTTCCTTCTGTTTTCCTGTTGATTTGTTTTCCCGGTGCCCGCATTCCTTATTTTGCCCTTGTTTTTATTCTTTTTTATCAAATTTATGCATATTTTAATTTTATTTAGCAGTATCAATTTCAAAGTGTTGTACGAAGAAGTAATACATTTGAAATGTTGATATTAACTGGTATAAAGTGGTTGTATGTCACAGTCTTGAGGCAATAGTACCTCAAAGTACAGGGAGCCGCTACATCAAAAAGGTCACTTTAAAAGTAGATTTACAACTACTTTGATCCGCAATATCAATCTATCATCAAACATATTAAAGTAAAATGAATATTATTATTTACATGTAATTGCCTCATTAAATGACCCTAACTCCAACCTTAAATATAACCCTCCTCCTCATATATACAGAATTAACACTAAATTAATCCAAGTTAAATAAGTAATATTGAGCTAACCCAAACACTTTCTTAAATTTATTTTTAATTTCCTGAATTTAAAATCAACTTTAACTTTACCCTGAAACCAACCTTTACCCTTACTTAAATTAATGACAGGAAATTAATTTAACCATTAATACCTTTAAATTATGTTAGATTAAATAGGTACCTCCAAATCCTTAACAAATGTAATTTATTAATTATTAATAACTTCAAAACCTAACCCTGACCTTTAATTATGCATTTACATTAAATAAGTAACTTTCACCTAAACCTCATGCCATTCCTAATATTAATCCTTATTTAATATGTACTGCACTTAATTAAGTCTCTCTAAAACAAATCTTTAATTAATTTACATTACAAACAAATCAGCAAGGAGACAAAAGGCAAATGTATTTTACCCCCTTGGAAGAGGGTGCTCTAATCTAGGGCCAGGGCCTAAGGAGGGTGAACAAACGGGAGCCATCGCAATTATACCGGTATCACCGGCATCGACATCAGCACTTCCACCAGGATAGACTCCCAGCCCAGACAACGCCATGGCCCACAGGCCTAGTTTCAGTGCCACAAAAATAACAATTGGGCCAGCTGGGAACAGACATAAGAGAATTTATGTGCCTCACAGCACCCACACCAATTGAACCTAGTGGGGCCTTGAGCCCCCTATCCACTCCACGCTCGGGAAAATCCCCTGGATCCACCGACACGTTAATAGAGGTTGGAAAAACAACAAGCCCCACACTACCTTGGTGGCCAGTTATTCCACTTTCACCTAAAATTATCACCCTTCAAGGGGGCAGATCACCCGAATCACTGATATCAAACATGGACCCAATAAGATCTACTCACACAAGTTCAACCAATTCGACCCCTCAACAGCTGGAGGACCCTAAATTGAGCCTTGCAACATATGGAACGATTGGGGCCTACGAATCCAATGGGGCCCATGAAGCCAATGGAGCTAAAACACCTATAATCAGCGCTACACCACAAACCCAGCCCATGAATCCGTCAAAATCCTGCGACCCGGAACAAGACAAAGAGGCGCATCTTTCAAGCCCCGGGAGTGGAGGAGCGGACAAGGACGAGAAGCCTCCATTAATTGCAAACCATTTAACACTGATTAATGAGGCCCTTATCTCAATGGCAAATGTGGCAATAATGCATGCAGATAAAATTGATGCTCAAATTACTATTTTACAAGTAGTTGCGGGGCTGATCTCTGGGATAGATTCCATACTGGACCACCTGAACTCACGAATACATAGAGCCCAGGCAAACACAACCTTAATAGCCAAACCTGAGACCTGCGGTTGCAGCCCCATATTGCCTAACTTAGAAAAATTACCAGACATAATGAACACGCTAATTGACGATCTTAAGAACGAAGTCAGTAGGCATCAGAACAACTAACCTGCACAGCAAAACACCCACGTGCCCTGTAACATAAAAGACATAAAAGACTCACAAATCGGCGACACAGAGTCTCCCCAAGAAGAGAAGAGCTTGGGCTTGGAGTCTACAGCAATGGTCCACGAGACTGGAACAATACCCAGCTCCATTTGCGACAATAATCTCGAACTCCATCACACCCTAAAGCCGGCAAGCCCAGAAACTTATCTCTCTTGAAAAAATAAGAAAAAACTAAAAAAGTTTAACAAGCAGAGAAAAAACAAATCTTTCACCAACGGTTCGATCCGGCAATGGTTGCTGCCCGAAAACCAGATGACTACCGCTCACATCGACACTCAAAACGCGACCCGTCATTTAAACACTGCTAAAACGACAGGAAAAAATCTGGTATACCCAGATGTCTCAAACGCAACCAACCCTGATACTAACCTGAGCATAGCAGACCACCTAGCAGCCCGCCAGCCAGCCTCCTTGACGTCGAGCGAACAAAAAACACGCACTGGATCCACAAGGACAACAAGCCCGGGATGTAACTCAGATCCCACCAAGAGACCGGTAAGTCCATCTAAAAAACCATCAGCTTTGTGAACAATTGAAGATAAGAACGAGCGGAATGACCCAAGCACCTCAAGATATCCAAAAAACAATCACTCCGTTTATAATGCCAGAACGAGCCCATAGGGTATCTCAAGGCAACTTTGAGCCTAACTTTGAGCCTATCGGGAACCGGGCCTTGAACCCCAGGCCATCCATACCACCCCCTGAGACGACAGCACAGCAGACAACAGCCTTACCAAATCAGGGACCACTCCACCTGGTCACTATGGCACAGGCAACTTCTAATCCCTTGCAGGCCAACGACTTGAAGGATGTATATTCCGTTCACAATTCAACCCTTACAAACCATCAGGATCGGAAAATACTGCTGTACCCTGAATATGTCTCACAGGGCAAGTGGGGCATTCTCAACCGCAGTAATCTTTTAAAACTCTGTGCAAATATCCCTGGTCTAGAAAGGATAAAAACAACGGACATTGAGAACGTTTCCTTTCTCACTCCAGACCTCAATGAGATAAATGAGACCACAGAGCTAACCTTTACTAGTCCATCCATGGCAGAGGCCGTGAAGAGAAACCATATGTTACTGGAAAGCTGGGGCATAAAAATAAAGATTCAGCCCGTATTAAAATATCCATCAATTTTAAAAATCCGCTACCCGAAGAATTGCGCTGACATCCAGGAACAGACCACTGGGAGGAACTCCGGTGTGAACGCTCCGCTCGATCGAGCACCACTTGTGGGGTCCATCCTCCAGGGGACCAAATGCAGTATGAGCATAGGTCTCACTAATGAAACCCTTATTAAAATAACAACAAACTTGGGTCAGGGCAAACGCTTCCGCTCAATTAGGGGGAGTGCCAGCAAAGACTGGTCCTGGCTGCCGCAAGCTTTAAATCCCAGCCCCTAACATCTATCTTCCCGAAAACAAGGATCGCAACCAGCATCGGTTGATAAATGGCCAAGAAAATCACAATTCGAACATCGACCACCAGCAGATTGAACATCATGACCTGGAACACTGCAGGGATTATAAAGCTCGTTCAAAACCAAGCTGCAGTGACATTCTTGGGAGAGTAGGATATAATTTGCACCCAAGAAACTTGGGCAATAAAACCTATATCAATAAGAGGGTACGCAGAATACTGCAAACCAGCCACCAAGATTAACATATTTGGAAGACCCTCAGGTGGGATATCCATCTACATCAAGCGCTCGCTGAACCTCTAATTCATGGAAATAAAAAGCCTATCAAATCTGTTTTTGGCGGGCATTTTGAAAGGCCTCCACTCGACCAACGGGCCACTTTCAATATTGTTAATCAACGTTTATCATAATCTTCATGGGCCGGGGGCTAAGGATAATTTGATCTGGCTAACAAGACAGCTAGAAGCTCTGCTACTACAACATCCTTTATTGGATTGTATCATCCTTGGCGACCTCAATAAACACAACATAGGGGTCATGGCCCCACAAAACCATCACCCTGGGGCCAGCAACGCATTGAACGCTCTAATAAAATCCTACAACCTGGCAACAGCCCACTCTGTCCTCTTAAAGAACAACCCTGGAGCTTTTGTTGCCCCCACTTATAACAATCAAACAACGATTGATTATATCATATTAAGCGAAAAATTACAACTTTCGATGTCAAATTACACAGTGCATCAGCGAAATGAAAGCGATCATGCCGACTTAACTCTCACACTGAACCTGACAGCAGAAACTCGTCACAGGACACACTGTATCGGTGCTTCAAATGGTGAAGAATTGTACAAGCTACCTAGAAGACTCAAATGGGGGCCGGTACCAATCATCAAGTTCAACGAATGGATATGTACATGGGCAGGCTGGCCATCGAGCGCCCATAACACGGGCGCAAAAGAAGAATGGGACAGATTTGCTTGGAACTTAGTGTCCTTGCTTCGAGGAGATACAGCAAGCACAAACCGATGGCATCCACCATATACACTTGGATTTATTCCGGCAATCAAAGAAAGCGCCAGACAACTAAACGCTAAACGAATAGCATATTGGAAAAACGGCACAGCATCGGACAAAAAGCTACTAAAAGAAGCAGCAAAAAGTAATTCAAAGAAGGTGTGGGCCGCGAAACGTGAATATTCCGAGGGACAATGGCTGAAAATCTTTGATTTGCGGAGACCCTGCAAATCCCAAGAGGTTTGGAGCTATTTAAACACCTTAACTCAAGGAAAAAATCACAGAGAGAATTCCCTCGACTCACATACCTGGGTCGCCCACGTTAAAACTTTATAAAAAGACGATCAAAGTAGGCCTTACTTAAATAAAGCCCTTGCAGGAAGTGAAGAAAGACACCATTGCCCACACAGTGGCTGCTCCAGAAAAATCCTTAAAAATTCAGACAAAACGGGGCACCGGGCCCCAACGGCTTTCTTGGCTCCCTGTTGAAGGCGAACATAGAATTCTGGTCTGAGAATTTGAACCAACTATACACAGAATGCTGGTTCCTGGGGGATGTTCCAGACTCCTGGAGAGGGTCGCTTCTGCACCCAATACACAAGAAAGGGCCGAAATCCGACCCGACCAACTATCGCATGATCGCCCTGTTGGATATCGAGGGCAAGGCCTATGCGAGTACCATTCTGGCGGAACTAGCAAGCAGGGCAAGTACAGAAGGTCTTCTGCCCCTCTTCCAAACAGGGTTCAGACCCGGGGCACCAACCATGGATAACATAACCGCTCTTTCATACCTAGACCATCAAGCACTGTCGCGCAAAAGCCTTCCTCTCTTCGCTTGCTTCATAGATTACTCTGCAGCGTTCGACGGGGTAGACCGCGCAATTCTTTGGAAGAAGCTGACACTTTGGAACATCAACCCAGCTCTGTTGAAAGCAATTCAGTCTCTGTACCAAAGAACGTGGGTCAGAATTAAACATTCGAGCGACTGCGCTTCAGAGAAAATTGAACCGGACCGTGGCCTAAAGCAAGGGTGCATTCTAGCACCTCTGCTGTTTAATCTATACACAGCAGACATAGACCAATCCCTGATCGGAGTCGCTCTAGCTACACCAAGGATTGGGGGCACTAAAATACAGTTCATGCAATATGCCGACGACTTGGTACTTTTGGATCAAACCAAAATAGGCCTACAAACGGCACTGTCGGCACTGCCAATTTATAATGATAAAAACAGGTTGGTGGCCAAATCAAAAATTTTAATTTTTGGGCACTATCAAAAAAAAACTAGCAAAATGGAGTCTTGGTCATTTGACTCTGGAATGCACGCAGCAATATAATTACTTGGGCGTCTGGTTCCATAAATCGGGACGCCCTGGAGCTCATTTAAGGAAAATTCAAAGCAAAGGGAAAGCCATCATCTACGCCCTCTGCAAACTGCAAGCCACCCTACACAGCCCTACAACGATGGCCATCCAAAGAGTTTTAAGGGCATAACTAATGCCAGCCCTTAACTACGCCCAACAAGCGTTTCCTGGAAAATTAATCAAGGACCTGGAAAAAATCAATTGTAGCGCATATAAGAGATTATTCCACTTACCCGTGTGCACCAGAAATACTCTTGTGCGACTAGAATTTTCTTTGAATCAACAAAAGCTGGAAGAGATGGCTGCCCTGAGCAAATACTTTTACCTTACTACAGCAGCACATGAGAAAACAAGGCAGTTCTAAAAAACATCTTTCTGGAACCAGGGAACCCTTGGTCAGCGACCCTTGCCGCGGCAACTGATCTTCTTAATTTAGCCACAGAGAACTGGGACCCTGAGCTAATGAATTACTCCGGCATCAAAAGCACAATCAAAAAACAAAGTCCGCATTTGCTCTCATGCCTCGGATTTGGAATCATTGGCAAAAAGAGGCCTCCACGAGTCCCAAAGTCTACCACACACAGCGAACAACTCTAAACACCACCTCACGCAGGCAGCGGGCCGCACAGCCTTACATAGGATCTTAGCATACAGATTACATCCCCTGCCACTCAAAGAATTATACATCACCAAGTCGATAGGATCAGCGATCAAGGAATGCAGGCTCAGAATACAAATGCGAGTCTTTGCCTCACCTCCTTCCCGGCCCTGCGCACAGCTTGCAGCCTCTATCTTAGACCCATCATTTTACAACTGGGGACGCGCACTGCAAAGGAGGCAGTTCATCAACTATACACACTGAATACAGTAAAACAGATGGCCACGTTTGGCAAATTCATCCAACAGACTCGTATGAAGTTGATGGCCATCTCGGGATAAATGACCAGAGACATAGATAACGCACGTTGGGCCGTAAGGCTATGGACATCACTCCTCCCAGCCCCAAGTATTCAGATCTTAATCACACAGACTTTCTTTTATTATGACGATTTTTTCTTTTAACTTTTGTAACTTTGGTACCTTGTTTTTAATGTAATGGTTTTGAGTAACTAAACAAATTCATTCATTCATTCATACAAAAATGAATTTATTATCTTTAGTTACAATTAATGTACATTAAATAAAAAAATTAGCAACGCTAACTAACCAGTATTTAATTTAAATAAACAATAATAATAATCCTTTCTTAATCCTTTACTTAAAAGAATTTACCTCAAAATGAAATTAGAGGTTTTTGATTATACCCATTTCCGTGTTCTGGATGGCTACTCTCTCTCATGGTAAAATTATGCTGAGGCCTCATTGTAGGGATATCTTAATGTAGAGAAAGTCCACCTATGAAATAGGTACTCTGTTATCCTATTTGGATAATGAAATTATACATTCTGAGAGATGTGCTTTGAGTTGTAGCCAAGCAGGTCAATCTCAGGGAACTTGGCCACTCCTCCACCTAAGCTCTCCTACTTGAAGGACCTTAAGTCAGTGTAGGGGCTCATACACAGAAAAAAAGAGTAAATCTAGGTCTACAGAGCTATTTACGTTTGTGGGAAACCACTGAATTCCATAGGGTTACAATTTTAAATCTATAACATTGATAGATTTTCAGGAGTAGGCACCAATACCGCCAACTTTTTAAACCTTATTACTGTTTTCAACGACAGATTTACCACAGTTTTAGCACTTTTTGGTAAAGCCTGAAATTCTAACTGTGGAGTAACCCTTTCAGCAATAACATAGCATATGAAGGTATGTGTTATTTTTCACATATCCCGTAAGCACACTGAGGAGCTAATTACGATGTCGTACACCGTTCCGGATTGGGAACTGCCCGACCTCAGTTTGGATGTTCTGACTGCATTATTTGGATGCGCCGTCCATTGGGCAGTCGGAAACAACAATTTTTCAAAGCAAGCTTGAGCGGCAGCAAAAAAGGCCTGCAGCAGAAGCTTTCATTGAAAATTGTATGTTTCAAACATCCCTACACCGTGTGGTAGGCACCTAATGGGGACTGCCACACAGACCAGGGATGTGTGGAGGGGCACCATAGGTGCCCCCATGCCACAATGCGTAGGGCCAGGAGGGAAGGGGGCCCTGCTAGGAGCCAACAATGACTCTTTCTGACATCCTGTCGGAAAGGGCAACATGGAATGGCTGTCAGAAACGGACATCATAATCTCGATGGCGGAATTGCTGTCATTAAGGGATTATGAGGTGTTTCTGATGGAAAGCGTTGGACGGTCCCTCTACCTGCTGCCTCTGACCGCACACATTGCAATGTGTCAGTGGGACCGCAGCAGCAGATGGCGTCAGACCCCATTGTTATCAGGCCCTTACTCGTTCCTTTTACAGGAAAAAACTCTATGTTTGCATGCCAGGAAACATCATGAATAATGTTTGTAAATAATCACAAAATTACTGATGCAGAGCGTCTTTCCTGTGCACTCCCTCTTTACGTCTTCATGCTCTCACTTTCTGGATTCATTATAAGATTTCCCAAAGTTTTTGTATGTCAAGTATGCACTTATCACTGGGCTCCCAAAATCCTATTCCAAGCACTGTCCTAATTTTGCTTACTATCCACCTGTCTGAATTACTTTTGAATTCTCCAAGGTACAGTCATTATCACATTCACTTTCTGTAGACAATAAAGTCTTTATACTTGGATGAATATTATTTTTCTTCCAGTTGATCTAAACTTGTTCTTTGAGAAAATAAACATGAACCAATTCACTGTAAAAACCATTTCATGCATGTCCCTAAACCCCAATACAGTTTAGGCATATCCAGTGAACTTCTTCTGGGGTTAATGTCTTGAATTCAGAAACCACAGAAAATAACGACGATATTTAGGTGTTCAAGGATTCAGATTGCATTCATAATAAAACCTTAATTTACACTTCAACTGAAACATCCTAAAGTAGCTGTTTTCAAAATGTAAATGCTTGCTACAAAAAGACTCATGTGCAATGAGAGTACACCTAATGTAAGAATAGGTCCACAGTCAGGTATTCTTAGACCCAAACGCTCTAGCCTATCAATACTATCCGGGCGTAAACCATATAAACCACCAACACTGAGCGGGATACAAATCACCTGTTGCACTACATACAAAAGAAAAATACATGTGATTTGGCAAGTACTTAATTAGATTTGTGTAAAATGAATCACTCACCTTTTCTTTTGAAGACAAAAGTTCAGACCAGGTTAACCTTATTAGGCCTCCTGTCTTGCCTGTTGACCATTAAACTTGAAAATGCATTTAAACAAGAGAAAAACATGCTTACCATGCTCAGTTTATGGAACTCACTCCTTCAAATTAGCTGGGCCTGTTGCTCTTTTTTAAACGAAGCCTCCCTCCATTTTCTGTA
Source organism: Lissotriton vulgaris (assembly GCF_964263255.1). NCBI lineage: Eukaryota > Metazoa > Chordata > Amphibia > Caudata > Salamandridae > Lissotriton > Lissotriton vulgaris. The sequence continues at coordinate 319,520,137 of NC_141694.1, forward strand.
TTATCGTAATGTGGACTGCAATCAGCCCAATCCGGTTAACACAAAACCGCTTATCTTCATACTTGTGCCTATAGAACTTGTGCTTTATGTCCCACCCAGCTTGCCAGATGTGTGTGTCCATGACTGTGTCTCATTTCTGAGCATTTGTTAAAATGATGTGCCTTCCACGTCTAGTTTGTGTGTGTGATAGGATGCTCAGTGTCCTACTTCACGGTATATAAATGGTACAATACATTGGGCACCATCTTAACATGGTGTGCCTACTAATGTTCCAGTCAAAGGTAAGCTATTAGATTCTATAAAGCAGGAGTACTGGACAGATGTGTTATAAAAAGGTGCAAACTGAAGAGGAAGGGTTGCTTGCAAAAGAATGCAATGTATTTGTCTGTCTTTATCCACGTCAAAACTCAGAATGGCTGCCATTTTTTAAAGTAGCAGAATCTCAAACCCAAGCTGGGATATGGTGTATTATACCTTACATTCTATATTGTGAGCTTAACTTGCCGACAGAATCTACTGAGTAGTAGTAAATAGAAAATGTCCAAAATCCTGATTCTGTATTGCTCCCACCACCAGAAACCCTGGTTCCCTGTGACCCACTACTACACACTACACCACCAATTTCCTATGCACCTTGAGTGCCAACCATCCTCTGATGGAACACCACACTACACAACACAAAAGTAGCCTTCAACTGCTCCCTTTACTGTTTCACCTACACCACTGTGCCCGCAACACTAACCAAGAACATAGCCTTTATATCCACCCCCACTCACACACCTACAACAAACTCATCCGCACTCACCAACAGCATGCCTGCAGCTCAAAACCTGCTCTCTCAGTAAGTATGTCACAGTATTCTGGGACCTGCTGGATGAGCCGAACTGGATCTCCTCTTCCTCACACAGAAACATGCCTGACCACACATTTAACGCCAGACATTACCACTGCCATCCCAAACTCCAGGCAAGACAGCCAAAACAAGTCTTGAAGAGGAATTACCATCATCTACAAAGACACCTTCATCTGCACCACCTTTGCTGAAGCCAGAACACACTACATGGAGCACCTTAAACTTCAAATTACAAAACAAAGCGAATTTCACCATGGGTAGGACCCGAGTCTACCCACCAGGCTGCTGAGCCAACTTCGCAAACATGTACATCGTCCCGTAGTCCTCAGAGTGCTTTTATCCTCCTAGGAGACCTCAATTCCCTCCTTCAAGACAGGACTGATCCCAACTCAGCTAGCCTTCGAGAACCTGGGCCTAAAACAATGCATCACAGAGTACACCAATGTCGCTAGACACATCTTATACCTCATTTTCACATGTTTCGACAACATTATGATCAACACCCCAAGACCCCTCACATGGACATACCATGCCATAGTCAGTTTAACATTCAGCTATCCTGAAGGGATCCTACAGTGGGCCAAGCATGCCAGAACTGAAAGAAAAAACAGAGGCAGACTGGGCAACCATCCTACATCAGAACAAACCAAAACCCACAGGTATCCTGGCACTCAACATCGAGAACTTCAATAAGTGGATCTTAACTTATCCCATGGAATGCAGCAAAATAGCAAAACCACAACATAAGCCAGATGGTACACAGAAGACCCCAGAATTATCAATAGACACTGAAAACAACTGGAACAAGGAGGCAAGATGGCGGCCGCACCCGCGGCTGAGTGAGAGGTGGTGCGAGTTTCCCTACCTGATGCGGACTTGACCCGACCGGCCTAGAGTAATTGCTGGGGGCTTTTTTCGCTGGATTCCTTCTGATGTGGTACTGGGAAGCAGAAATATAGGAAATCCTGATAGCGGCCAGCGGCGGAGTGTTTCACCCACCCCCCGCCCTCACCTGTGCGGCGTTTCTGTGCGGAACAGAACAGTGAACTTCGTCGGGGGCCGGCAGCGGTCTCTCATTCTCGATTCCCGGCTTTCATCTGGGATTGCTTTGCCAAGTGTTGGAGGGACGCTGCGTTTTGCCTGCCCCCCCCCCCCCCGACTAGACTTCAGAGTCGGGCAAACGCCATGGAAGATCGGAGCGCGACCGGCAGTGTGTACCATCCATCCCCTAGCCTCATTTGGAAAGGCTTCTGCTCACCTGATTGTTCGGCGCTCAATTTGGTTTGGAGAGTTGAGAGAGTGGAGAGAGACGTGCGCTGATCAGAGGGGGCTGCAAGAGGATTCACTTAACTGCTTACCTGTGAACCTGTTTTTTTGCTTACATGTACCAGGCTTTTGGGTACCAAGAAAGAAGATTATACGCCGGAGGTCCACCAAAGGTACTTTGTTGGAAAAAATATATATAATTTTTGAATTTTGAATCTTGGATTTTTCTCGGTTGAAATATCTTTTATTTTTGGATTGTGTAGGGCTGAACTCAGTGCTGCTCTTGGGGAAAAAAAAATAATTCTTGAAACATTCTCCATTCGTGGCAAACACTTATTTGCTTTGAGGGGGCCTTGCCTGGTTTGTGCCTTGTTTGTGGGTCTGGCATTCTCAATGAAGAACCGGGGTTTAACCCTGCGGCGTCAGGGGCACGGCTAAGATCTTGGAGTTCACCTTTCTTGGATGCAGAGTCATGAAATACTTCTGGATGGCATCAGAGACCAAGTTTATTAGCTGCAGCTAGTAACAGTGATCCTAGAAATACATCACAGTGTAAATTCTCAGGAGACTGCTCATTTTGCTAAGGTGAGACGTCTCCTTTTATACCCAATATTCACATTATAAATGTAAACCCACTGCACAAAATTCTAGCCAATAAGGTACATTTTCAAACAAAGTATCACATAACAAAAACTCAATTTACAGTATGCCAACCCAAAAGTTAATTATTAGGAATGTCCCAAATTCAATCTGCACAAGCCGGACAAACCTATAATTGAAAGCATAACCCATGTAATGAAGACACAAAAAAGAAACAGTAACAGATGCGGAACAAGATAAGGCATGTGCAAGGAAACAAAAGTTAACGATGTCCTGAACATTGATTGGCAATCTCAGACAAAGATCGATCAGGGAAATTGGCTTTTTGAGGTCAGTTTCAGGTGAAGAAGTCAGTTTCTTAAAGTTAATTTCAGAGTCAAAAAGAAACCTAGTTAATGTATACTTGAACTAAGAAGGCCAGGCCACTTTATTCGCCAGGCTACCTTCACAGGCCTACGTGAGGGCAACACAAAATGGTGGCACAAAACAAAATGGAGTCAGACTCGAGAATTACAAAACCTCATCAAATGATAATATGGCCCCAAAGGGTAGGGGGGCTAAAGTAAAGGCTGCCGCAGCGGCTGCTGCTGCAGCCACTAGTGGGACCACGACTTTGACCTCTGCTGGGGTGTTAGCTAATGATTTAAACACTAATGCTGCATGCACTCCTGAGGTATGTAGTAATAACGCACGAACCCATTATGGAAGTGTAAAAGAGCGCACTGTGCCTGATTTGTTTAAGAAAAAGAATGCTACTGCCGCGATTACTGCCAAGAACACGATTCAGACTTCTTCTATACTTGTAAATCAAGGTATTGGTAATATATCAGCTATGGGAGCAAGACCCAAGCAGCGTTTACTGCAAAGTCTGCTACCAGTCCCTGTAATGGCCACAAAACAGCCTGTAACTGAAGCTTCTGGAACCGCCTGTGAGATGGAAACAGATGACGAGTTGGCTGAGCTGTTTCAGACCGTAGGAGAGGTTACAGTTCACCTAAGGCTATCAGCAACTCTAGCCAATCCACTAAGGATGTTGTCCTCTCCCAGACCTCTGAGATCCCGGATACATCTGGTTCCACTGTATGTGCTGGTAGTGTTCCCCAAGTAATTAAGAAACACCCCAACAATAGTCTGGATAAGAATAAAGAGATAGTCACAGTGCTGGTACCAGCAAATGATGGAGAATCTGTAGGCTCTGGGGGCCAATTTTACTCCATGTCAGATGTTTCTATTGTTTCAGAGGGAGAGAATGATTACGAGAACGATAAGCTGTCTTTCTCTGGTGATTGGGCGGATGATAGCAACCTATCCCTTGAAGACGATATTCTAAGTCTAGACTCTGCTGCAAAAGTTGTAAATGCTGAGGTTCTAGGCACAGTGCGTAAGGTACCTGAATCTCAGAATTCCCTCTCTACTACTAGACCGAGTATGGTTGAACAACCTCATTGGGATGGGCTGTCTGGGTTGCAACACAATCAAGGAGAAGCATTTGATAATATTGAACCAGAAGGTAAAATTATATTGAAATCTATCTACAATTTACAATCATCTATATACAAAATTATCATGATTCATAGAGAGGAGACCAAAGCGGAGTGGCTTAGGACCCAGGGAGCAGTGCGTAAAACGCGGTACGCCGAATAGCAAAGTCATGCACAGAAGCCACCACCAGAGTTCAGGAAGCAGAAGATCGGATCCCCACTGTCGAGGATGAACTGTTCACACAAAAATCCTCAATTAATATACTATAAAAGACCAAACAGGACATTGACTGGAAGCTAACTGACTTGGCAAACCGTGCGCGACGAAATAATCTGCGCATTCTAGGCATACCAGAAGGTTCTGAAGGAAATGATGCTCGACGGTTTGTTGTCAAGCTCTTTACAGCGACCTTCCCAGACCTTCAGGACTGGTATTGGGAGAAGGAGACCATAATGGCTCATCGTTTTCCATTCATGCAGAGGCGTGATGCGGGAGTGGACTCTGGGAAACCAAGAGCAATCCTTATTTGTCTCCACAACTATTTGCTTCGGGAAATCTTGTATGATCAAGCTAGACCTGCGCGTCCCAGGAAGGGTATTGGGACTTTTGTCAGGTGACTGTGCAGCAACGTTGGCGGCTTAGGCCGTTAATTTCACCCATACAAGCAAAAGGGGGACAGGTGTTTCTATTAAATCCTGCAAAATTGAAGATTGTGTATTAAGGGAAAACAATATTCTTTGTCTCTGAAATTAAAGCATAGGAATTTCTAGATGCAATGTAATACATTTAATATATGTATAGTCAAAGGTAGTAGGCATTACTGCATTGTGGAAGGAACCTTTCCTCTTTTTTTCCTCTTCTTTTTTTCTTTCTTTTCTCTCTCTTTCGCATACTAACCCGGATATTATTGCTGTGCTTGCTAGTTGCAGCAACTCCAGCAATTGAAGAACTGATCTATCGAAATAAGTATATAGCTATTGTTTTATGTATAGGGTGGATGATTGTTTAATGACACTTATCGTGGCCATAGGGGCTGGACAGAAGGGTTAGGTTGGCACAGGGAGGGATACTCTTTTCATGACCACTCACCATCACCGAGGATTAGTCCGTACGCCTCTGTTGGGTGGGTGGGTGCTGGGGAGGGGATGGGGGAGGAGGGTGGGAAGGGGTTTGGTGCTGGGGGCAAGGAAAAACAGTAAAAGAATGGTCTATGTCAACGAAGACTGTTGTTTTTTTTCGTGTTTTTTTGTTTTGATGCTTTTGTTTTTTTAGTGTACATCTTTGGTTCCCTGTCTTGTGATGAATTCTTAATTAGACGGGAAAATGGGTAAGATTACAATCTGTTAGTGGAACGAGTGTGGACTTAATGAGAAAAAAAGGGGCATACTAGCTCAAATGGTGAAATCTATGAGAATGGATGTATTATGTATTCAAGAAACTCATTTTCCCTGGAAGAATAGAGGATGGCTTAGGGATCTGGGCCTAGAATTTGTGGGATGCTCTCAACAGGGCTCCACGATAAGAGGAGTAGCTATTTTGAAACGGTTTGGGCTGGGACAGACTAGAAGAATCAAAGAGGATCCCCTGGGTCGATGGGTAATTGCGGAACTTAAATTTTGTGCTAGAATGTTGACCATATGCTCGGTGTATGGGTCTAATGTTGAGGATTCCTCCGTTTTAAATCACTTAAGTATTGAGTTAGCCCTATGGCCCCCTCTGTTATGGAGATTTCAATTTGCATCTGGATGGGATATTCAATATATCTAGTAGTAGTCCTTATGTAGGTAGGAAGAAGAATGTGTTTAAAGCTGTTAAAGGTATTATTCAGGAATTTGGAGAAGTGGATGTAGGACATCTCACATCAAGGGGTGCATCTGGGAGCACTTTTTTTATCAGCCTCACATCAGAAGCATTTTAGGCTCGACTATTTTTTTGTCTCAGCTGGGCTGATTAATACCTCGGCAAAATTGGTTTAATATTCTCCCTAAAGTGATCACAACCCTATTGTCCTCAATATAGATATACATTTCTCACAAGTTTTTAAACCATGGTCCTTTGAGCGAAAACTCTTATATGACTCCCTTTATATCGAGCTTATGAGTAAATGGATTCCAGAGTTTTTTGAGAATAACAGAGGGTCAGCCCCTATAGGGATTGTATGGGATGCGTTTAAGTCCGGGGTTCGTGGCAAAACCTTAAGTTATTCACTAAAAACACAGAAGGAAATTAGGAAGACAGAAGAAGCTGAGATGAATAAGCTCAGAGATCTTGAGATAAAATTAATGCAGGCATGTAGTAGGGGAATGGATACTGAGAATATCTCAAGAGATTTATGGGTTCAGAAGGCTAGGATTCATCAGTAAGCATGGGCGAATTTTGCGAATCTGGCGTTCGCGTATTTTGCGAACTCGCAATCCGCAAAATCCGCAAATTCTCACAAATTTGCAGATTTTTTTTGTGTTCTCAAGGATTTCTGCCAGTTCGCGAGGGTTTTGTACCAGTTCGCAATTGCGAACTTACATGTCGGCTCGCAACGGTTGCGATTATGTTGTTTTTACGTCTGGTTCATCATCACAGGTTCCCAGCACCCTCTGTTTCACCCCTGCCACCCTCTGTTTCACCCATGCCACCCTCTGGTACATCAATGCCACCCTCTGGTTCATAATCACTGTAGATTATGGGGGGGAAAAGCAAGCACACCTGCCCTTCTTCCAACTGACATGAATTAATTTGGGGTGATTTATTAATGTGTCACTGTTTTAAAATTCCAGTCTGGCACCTGCTTCCTTATCTGTAATTTGCTTTCTGTTGCAGTGCAAATTTTTTTTCCAGGACCTTTGTGGCCTACTTGTAGCTATTCTATGAGCCTGCTGTGAGGGTCAGAGCAGGGTCATACAATTGTTGCAACTAGCAACTGAACTCTGGAAGGGCCCCAGTCAGGAAGCACTACAGGGAATGGTTACTAATGATGAGTTTGAACTTTTGCACCTGCTGAATGCTTTCACTTTTGCAAAACTCTTTTTTTCTGCAGAACAGCATTACAGCAACTGTAATGCCCCAAACAAGCTTATTTGTGAAAGTTGATTTCTAATCCAAAAGTGATCCAAAGAAATTCAAAAGGCCTCAAATCCAAAAAAGTGCAGGCAAATGTCAACCTGAGGAGTTATTCTGATAAAAATCATCATTTCCAGAAGGTCTATGCTGCTTGCTAGTGGATTTCTTGTGCAGAATTGCAATTTTTGTAATTTCGCGAGTGCGAGATTGTTGCTGCCTGCCGCACCTACATGTTCGCAATTGCGAACTTACATCGCACGCCGCAAAATTGTATCACCAAGAAAAAAAAATCCGCTGCGTGCGAATTTGCGGATTTTCGTTAAATTCGCGAGCGTTCGCGTATTGCGAATTTACCAAAAATCCGCAGAATCCGCGAGCGGAACGGATTTTCCGCCCATGTTTATTCATCAGGCCTTCGCCACAAAACTCGCTCAGCAATTAGCAGCTTACAGATCGGAAGTGTATGAAGTAGGGGAAAATTCGGGAAAGCACCTTGCTAAAAGATTAAGACAGAAAGCAGTTTCAGCTAATATAGATAATATAATGGATGACTCCGGGAAAATGTACGACAATACTGCAGAAATATTGGGGATGTTTCGTGGCTTTTATGGTAAACTATACACGGATGAAGTTGCTGGGGATAGTGAAGGAAGGGAATTTATTGATCCTGTTCTTAACTCTATCTTATCATCGGATGAGGCTGAACAGCTGGAGTTACCCATCACTTGGGAGGAAATAGAGCTATCCGTTCTGTCGTTCGCTTCGGGCAAAGCTGTAGGACCCGATGCTATCCCATTAGAATTTTTCAGGGTGTTCTGCTCTGCCTTAAAATATGAGTTAGTTAATGTATTCACATCAGCTCAACAGGGGATGGCCCCTCCTTCTTGGCAAGAATCTACAATTATAGTTTTTCTGAAAAAGGACGAACCACCCTTATCCCCTTCCTCTTTTCGTCCAATTTCATTGATTAATGCAGACAGTAAAGCTTATTCTAAGATCTTGGCTTCGCGACTCTCTAGCATTATTACCCCACTAGTATCTAAATACCAGCACGGATTTATTCCTGCACGTGACACGGCCAACCATATTCGTCGCCTCATCACTTTTCTGGACTGGGCCCATGCAACCCGATCAAACATCGGCTTAACCCTGTTGTATGCTGAAAAAGCATTCGACAGGGTGGCCTGGGCCTACTTATGGGTTATCCTATCCAGAAAGGGATTTGGTGCGGGGTTTTTAACCGCGCTAGGGACTATGTATGCCTCCCCTAAAGCTTGCATTCGTATTAATACTCAAGTATCGTCCTTTTTTCCAATCGCTCGGGGTACCCGACAAGGGTGCCCCTGTTCCCCTTTACTTTTTACACTTTATATCGATCCCTTAGTTAACAGCCTTAATATGGAGGAGAAAATAAAGCCGATTTGCTTAGCTAATGTTAACTATTGTGCGTTAGCCTATGCTGACGACATTGTTGTCATAACAACTGATGTTGAGACAGCGGTACCAGCTATTAACGATCTAGCCTCACAATTCGGGTACTTTTCAGGGTACAAACTTAACTTGTCCAAAACCCAGATCTTATATTCTGGGGATAATCCCCCAGCTAATGTTTCTTTGCCCTCTGAAGTTACGTACTTCGGAATAAAGATTTCACTCCCGATATCTAATATCCCTGAACGGAATTTCAACCCAACTCTGGCCACAATTAGTTCTCAGCTAGAACGCCTAGACCATTTTCATTTATCATTACAGGGAAGAATTAATGTCCTGAAAATGTTAATTTTACCCAAAGTATTATACATGTTTTGTACAATACCTATAGAATTCCCCCCTAGCTGCTTTAAGAATCTAGAAAGGGCAGTATCTAGATTTTTGTGGGGGTATAAACGACAGCGTAAAGCCTTCAAAAAGATGATTCTTAGCAAGGAGTGTGGTGGGTGGAATGTCCTGTACTTTTTCTTCTAATATATTGCGGTGACCCTACAGGTCATTAGCCCACTGATAATCGGGGACAGAGCTAGAATCCCTTTGTGTAATACTCAAGGGAGAGGGAATGAAAGCCTGCTTTCTTAAGGTGATCGAACCAAGTTATCATAAAAAAACGAGATTTAAAACGGTGAAAGCAGCATTTGGTGTTTGGCAAAAGGTTCGGCGACATTTGGGGTTAACAAAATTTAATGTTTACACCTTTTGCGGCACCTGGTTTATTACCCTCCTCTATTTTTTGTGATTTAGTGGCTGTCAGATGGGGGTCAAAAGGAGTTTGTTATTTAGGGGACCTGTTTTTTGATGGTCAGTTGGCCTCTTTTCATGAGTTACAGACCAAGTTTTCCCTAACCAAAAATTATTTTTTTAAGTTCCTTCAGATCCGTCGTTTTTTACAAAGACCACGACATTCGGTAGATATTAAAATGGCTACAATTCCCCTTCTGGATCATCTGGGGAAAACAACCTCAATTGGTACACTATGTTTATGTTTGATGCAGGAGTTCCCTGATGATCTAGAAAATTGTCAAGTTAAATGGATAAGAAAGTTGGGAATATCATAAGAAATCTACTAGCAAGCATAACTGATTTGAGTATATCAATTTCTAACTGGGATAATGAAATCGCAACATTTTATGAGTATACATGATCTTTATTATACCCCCAGTAAAGTTGCCAAATGGAGCTCGACAACGGGGATTAACTGTAATCGTTGCGTTTTTATGCGGCTGTTGCAATACATATGTTTTTCCAATGCCCTAAGCTTACGGAATTCTTTCAACAAATTGAACTTTTTTTGGCTATTTTAAAGAGTAACATTAATATAACCGCAGAGTTGGTACTAATAGGTTTAAGTTCAGACATCCCAAGATCAGAAGCTATAACCTGCTTTCTTTTTATTTGCATGGCGGTAACCCGAGCGTGCATTACCAGAGACTGGATAAATACTGATACCCCCGTCTTTCTTCAATTGGCGGGAAAGATTACTGTCAATGTACAATATAGAATTAGCTATTTATAAACCCAAAGGGCTGAAAAAAAGGGACATGGGAGCCAAAATTTGGGCTCCAATTACTGATTGGATTTAGATAACCTTTTCTTTTTCTCTTTTTTTTCTTCACAGGACCTATATACTTGTTTTTATGTTTTGTATTTTATTTAGTGAACGTGTGAATTTGAGTATGTAACATCTATTTCTGGAAGTCGACTGTTCTATGATGTTTTTCCTTGCATAAAACAATAAAAGCAAGAAAAAAAAGAAAACAACTGCAACAGAAATGGAGACCCAACACAGGGGTAGTGGAAAAGACACCTTCAAAGCCACACAGAGGAGATACCACTAGCTCATCAGGGAACCCAAGAAGAAGGCCCTATTCAAATGAATAAACACCAACTCCAACAGCAGCATAGAAATAAATAATCAAATACTTCACCACACCCATAGCTGTTACAGGAAACATCAACCCATCATAAGATCTGTGCAACAACCTCTCACAAATCTTCAGCATCAAAATCGCAACCATATACAGCCACTTCCCAGTGTACTACCACAACCAGGTCTCATGGCCCTGTCTAAAAGTCTTCCAGTGATGAAGGAAGTCAACACAATCACTGCATGGGACACCATAAGCACAGAGAAAGCCACAACAATCATGAAGACCATTAATTCTGGGGCCCCGGCGGATCCCTGTGCCCCCATGCCTTTGAATTAGGAGAAACCCCTGTCAGAGATACGCTCACCCCTAACCTCAGCACATCAACAGCCAGCTCTCTGGAACCATGTAAGCATGCAGCGGTCAACACCCTCCTAAAGAAACACTCGGCTGCCCCAAACCAACTTGCCAATTACTGGCCAGTATCACTCCTTGCCAACCTAGCCAAAGTCCTAGAGAGAGCCATCAACAAGTCCCTCTCCGGCCACCTTGAAAAACACCCACTTCTCAACACCAAACAGTTAGGATTCAGACCAAACCATAGCACTGAAACCACCCTTATTGCAGCCACGGATGACATCTGGAAGATCCACGTAGAGGGGAAACGAAGCCCTCTGCCTTCTAGAAACACATAGTATGTTCGGGAGCTGAAACAAACTACGTGAAACACCTCAATTTGAAATTACAAATCAAAGCAAATTTCACCCTGTGTTGGTTCCTAGTCTACCATCCCACAGGCCGCTGAGCCACATTAACAAACATCACAGACTTCATCATTCCCTTAGTCTTTGAAGTCAGCAGTTTCCTCCTCCTAGGAGACCCCAATTTCTATGTAAGACAGGACTGACCTCAACTCAGCTACCCTTCTTGAGAACCTCAGGAACCTGGTTCTAAACCAATGCTTTACGGAGCCCACCCATGCCACCGGATACATCCTATACTCAGTCTTCACATTGTTTGACAAAATCACAATCAACATCTCCATAATCAGTTTTACAATCAACATTGATCAACACAGAAGAGCCCAAAGAGCAGGCAAAGCTCGCTGACACTGAAACAACCTAAGAGAGGTGGACTGGACAACTGCCATACACAACAAGCTGACCCCCTCAGGAATTTTGGCATACGACATCAGGAACTTTAACAAGTGGATCACTAACTGCACCGACACTCTGGCCCCCACTAAACAAACACAGCAAAAGCCAGAACACAAGTCAGCTGGTATACAGAGGACACCTTCAAAGCCAGCAATAGGAGTTACCATCGACATCCAAGAAACCAAGAGGAATGCCCCAGTTGAAGAAATAAACACCAGCCCAAACAACAGCAAAGAAATCTTCACAATCGTCTTCTCCACAGAGACAGCTGTCACCAGAAACAGCAACCCATCACAAGGTTTGTGAAACAAGCACTCCAACATCTTTTGAAGAAAAATCACATCCATATAAAACAACTTCCCCCCGCAACCAGACACCCTGGCTCTGTCCAGAAGTCTCCCAGTAATGAATGAAGTCAACAAAATCGGCACATGGGACACCATTAGCAAAGAGGAAACCACAAAAATCAATATTATAATTCTCTCGGGGTCCTGGGCGGACCCCTGTCCCCACCACACCTTTGACAAACCCTCAACACCTCCTTCAGTACAGCCACCTTCCCAGAACCATCGAAACATGCAGCCGTCAAGGCCCTCCTAAAGAACCCTTAGCTGACCTGACCTGACCAAACTTACCAATTACTGACTGATATCCATCCTTCCCTACCCAGCCAAGGTCGGAAAAAAGCCATTAACATGCGCCTCTAAGAACAGTTCTCAAAACACTAGATTTTCAGCACAACACAATCAGTATTCAGACCAACCACAGCATCGAAACCGCCCAGCGATGGATGACAGCATCAAAGAATGATATCTGGAGGATCCTCAACAGGGAAAACTGCAGCTCTCATCCTTCTAGACCTATTAGCAGCCTTCAACATTGTCTCCCACTCCATTCTAATCCAACGACTTCACGAAGCAGGCATCCAGGGACTCGTCCTCTAATGATCTGCTACTTCTTAACCTGAAGAACCCACACTGCCAATAGGCCAGCCTATGCTACTGAAGCACAAGATCTTGCACGCCTAATACCTACTTACTCTTCAAGAATATAGAAGAAAATGAAATATGTAGAAAAGAGAAAAAAAGATATAGTATTAAAAGATTTCCAAACACGTTTCCTTTGTTCTTCTTCCGTTTGCGAAAGACACATTAGGCTCACAAACAAATCAAATGAAAATATAACAACGACATGTAAATATAATAGTGAGCAACCTTTTCCCCATACAGACCACACATTAAAATGCAGTCTTATAAAGTAGTAATTAGTTTATATAATAAGCCTGAAAATATTCAAAGTCATGGGACTGTAACAGTTCTGTATCAGGTACAAACAGCTATTGTATAATTACTGAAATGCAAATGCATGTCCCAGTGTCCCAGCTTGCAGATCTCAAAGTATTAAGATGAATTAAGCCCTCTACTAATTCCAAGCTACACTGCTGCATCAACTTTAACACTGTGTGCAGTTATTAACTACCTAAACAATCTTCTACATGTTGCCTGGAGCAATATGGGCACCCAAAACACTGCAGAAAAACTGTGGTAAAGACTACAGTTGCATATTTTATTACTTCACATTTGACGACTTGGGATTGGTTGCTAAAATGCCAAATTCTAAAACCGTGATGGCATTCATGATACAATTAAATCTCTCGGGCCAAAAACATAACAGTATTTTAACAGAGATATCTTGTGACACATCAGGGATGCTGCATTTTCAGAATAATTATACATTTTCTACACCTAGCACATAATCAATCCTCTGTTGCATATTTTGAAAATTAAAAACAATATATTTCACAGTTACTTAAAGCTGCTACGCGTATTGCTGCTCATGGACAAGCCCTTTACAAAGGCTAGCTAGTCACATTTTAGTCCCAGACTGCTCTAGTTAGGTGTTAAACGGATACTACTAGGGGGGAAATGTTGCCCATACTGATTCTAATATGTGTAAAAATTTGAAAATAATTAACATTGCCTCGGAATGTGCCACATTGCTCTGCATAATTTGGTTTACATTGTGTCATAATATAGTCAGCTGTGCAGAAACATTTGCCCCTTTCCGCCACTTAATTGTAGTGGCACGACACATTAAGAAGGAGCAACTTGATTCATCCTAGGATTAGTAATAAGGTTGAGATACTTTGTCAAAGAAAGCTACATGACTAGAAACCAAAGCATGCAAAAAAAGCAATATAAAGGTGAAAGTAGAAAGTTAAATGCACTGTAGCCTTTTCGCAAAGGCATTTTATGTATGTATATTCGTACTTTTGTAGTACTTTTTACATACTCTTAAATACCTTTGTAAACTGGCCCCGGATTTCTAAAATGGAACTACCTATTGAATGTTCAAATGCAATTAGTACAAATAGTAAGAACTATGCCATTGTTGCACTTTTACTAATTGAGAAATAGACGATTTTGGCCAAATTCACAAGAGCATGGAGAAGCCTCTCACGAATGTTCATCTCTCATGCTGTGGTATAACATGTTTCTTGGTATCACACAAATTAAAGCACCAGATAACTGTCTTAAGCGGTAAAAAATATTGTATTCTGTTAAATTAGCTTCTGCTCTTCTTTGTTTTGCTTACTAGCCTCATTTTGTGTTTTTACGGGGACTTTCTAAGTTAGAAATTCGTGTTCACTAAAAGCTGGTCATACTGATAAGATTTCCATGTCAGAGTAAGCTGCCCTGCCCTGCCGAAAGGACTGCGAGCACAGATGCTTAAACTGTTAGCCCACCAATGCCTGTAACCTCCCTTGCTTATCTGTGAAAATGACGTGGGAAGGGGTTTATCAGGATTGTACAATACAGCAGGTAGGCGTTGTGTAAGGGGGTTGTGTAAGCGTTATGTAAAAATGTCATAAGAGGGTTATGCAAAGTGTGATGTAACCATGACGAAGGGGTATTCTAATGAACGACTATGGTACCTAAATTGTATAAAAGACAGGCCACAAGCTATTCCAGTTTGTTCCCTCTCAGGCACTTGTAGGTGTCTGTATGACAGAGCCATCTCATGAGATATAAAAACGTGTGTTTTGTTCCACTTCAGTGTTGATCCTCATTTATTGAACCCGTAGACAAGAAGGGTGTCCCTGCACCGGTGAGACTGATAAGAATCTCATTTCTACAACTGTAGCTAGTACATTTCTTTTTCTCCTTCTCACGACATAGCATGCAAGCACAATCACTGGAATTGTTGCAATACCAAGTTTGCTGAGCCTGTCTAAAATACTGTATATGATTTCACAGCCATGAAGAAGTCGTGTGGACAAAACACGTGCCGGCTAACTGTAAGATCTAATTGTCCACACCATGATGCATATGGAATAATAAATGGAGCAATCACATTGAACCCTCAGACGACTATTCATCCTTTTCTTAATAAGGAATATATTGAATCACAAGTGTGTGCTTCAGTGCCTTTGCTGCAATTTGTCACGGACTGTTCGTAAGGTACGGTCAAACGCACCTTAGGTGGCAGGGAGGCTCCAGCACATGAGCACCACAACTGGACTACCTAAATATTTTTTTTTCTTCCCGATAGTTAGCCTTTTCACAGGTCACATTAATACACTAATTCTGATCTTATAAACTCTTGGACAAAATATTGCAGACAATAGGCATAGCCTCCACTTTTGTTGTATATTAAACATGGCTTCAGGCCCACCACTGTAGCTTGAATGAAACAGTTTAAAACTTCAATTTCACCTGTCAAAATAAACCCTTTTGACAGGTCTAAATCTTTTAGTTCATAAGGCAGTGTGAATGGTAAATTAAAATTAGGACATGTAGACATTTAATATCAAACATCCTTACAATGACTAGCACTTAAAAGTCATTTCCACATTAGCAAGGCTGGCTGTTCCATGGGAAAAACTGGGAAGCAATATTAAATGTTATAATGTTATCTTTGGCAAGACATGCGTAGAAATTACATTTTTGGACTCTTTGTAAAATTTTATAAAATCCCAATTCACCAGTGAAGTCGGATTTGTAATAAATATTACGGTAAAGGTACTTTTAAAAGGTTACCTTTTCCCTCCCAAGGCCTCAGAAGGCTCATTTATATTAGCCTCCAGCTGCAGCCCCCCGAGTGCTCAACCCTAAATGATGTGAAAAGAAACTGCTCTCAGAGTAGGGACAAAGGCTTGAGTGTGGGGCGGTGTTTCTGTATCTCTGGCAGGATGACCATATGGCTAGTGCTCAAGAACGTAACTACCTTCAATGGGCCTCCCCTGTCACATGTGATTGTCAAAGGACACCTGGAAAGTCACCTTCTCTGTTTCTCCAGGCTCCAATCCAGACAGGCAGGCCTAATCCCAGTGGAGAGCGAGAGCTGCTCCCAGAACTGGTTTGAAGTGACCACAGAGGAGGGGTTGGGTACTTTCCTGGCCAGACTTCTCGAGTCAGCACACGGGCTATGCATATGTGGAGAAGGTTTTCATCATCTTGGATTAAGGCAGCGAGGTGTACTGTGGGATTGTTTGTTGTAGGGTGCATAGAAAACGCTGCAAAAATGGGTTGTATGAAGAACAAGGGAACCCCAGTAGTAAGACCAGGGGTAGAATATAAGGTTGAAAGGAACAATGGTCTAAGGGAGGCCTAACAGGTCCTCAAGTAGCCAAGGCTACTTATTAATGAGCGTAGATTAAATCAAAAGGAACACTTTCACAGGGAGTCCAAGCGGGAGTCTGTAAGCAGTATGTGCTCGGACCCAAGGTTTTATGGAATGACATCACATTTATTAACAGCATAAATGGAGTATCATTCAATTATTTATGGTAATAGTTCTGGTACTCACACAAAACAAGTGAAAGTGTGTGAAGTGAAAAGTGTTTTGTGACATTTAAAATTTACCTCACATTTACAACAGTATTCAAAAATCCAATCAAATCAATTACACTGGAAGGGTTTTTGGTTGTGAGGTCGACAGTGTTTCGATCTTATTAATTAAAGATCATCATCAGGACGACAGTGTGAGCAAGTAGAATCCATAAGAAGATAAAACTATGGAATAACCATAGGTCCCGAGGTGTAAAACAGTTGTAATAAGTACGAAATCTTGTAATTAGATTAGCGTATACAGTCAAGGAAGTGAAGAAAAGGGTTTTTTGATTGTGAACGGCTGAGACTAAGTGACATAGTAAATTGGTCAGTAATTGGGAAGTGAATACACATTGCTAGCTGGCCTCTACGCAGAGTTGTGAGCATAGGTAATAAAGGAGGACAGACCTAAATCAAGGTGATAGGAGAACATCAAGTAAGGAAGCAAGATGACAGTAGTAAAGGAGATAGCCTGTCCTCTGACAGGAAACGTGCGCTGCGAAACCTGCGCTGTGCAGAGCAAGGATAGGCGCTGTGTTACAAGGACCGACCTGTAGTTGGGACTTGAAAGCAAGATTGTCTAAAGGGGTCTGCATGGTGCACGAGGGGCTCCAACAACTAGAAATCTGCTTGGGGGGAGTAACGCTGAGCCACAATTAAGGCAGGGTGACGGATGAGTAAGCCTAGAAGGGGAAACCACAACTTCAGGAAAAAACGGTG
Organism: Lissotriton vulgaris; assembly: GCF_964263255.1. Taxonomy (NCBI): domain Eukaryota; kingdom Metazoa; phylum Chordata; class Amphibia; order Caudata; family Salamandridae; genus Lissotriton; species Lissotriton vulgaris. The sequence continues at coordinate 319,537,460 of NC_141694.1, forward strand.
ACTAGGTCTGGCATGCACGGAGGGCCGAGGGGAATAGAGAACTTACTTGGAATGCCACAAGGGTTGCTGCAGGCGGTGAAGATGGACCCTGTGGTGGGAATCTTGCCAAGGAGGGCACACGCTATCTGTGGCAGATAATTAGTAGGGGTTTAGACCAGGGTGTGAAAGGACCTTCCAACCGGAGATGAAGGCCTGAGGGCTACTTACACAGCAACCCGGTGAGAGTCCGGGGACCTGGAAGTAATTATTCTGGATCGGCAAGAGAGGAGCAATCTGCAAGGGAGAGAGCTGTCCTTGACAAATTCTAAAAATCCATCTCTGTTTTCCAGAAGTTTGAACACCACAAAAAAGCAACTAAGGTAATCAGAAATGTAAAAAACTACAGTAAAGACCAGACTTACCCATAACTCAGAGACGACTACTTCACAAATACCCAAAATGCTCAAAGACAACAGGCAGGTACTTGGGCTAGATTTAAAAACAGACAGCCAGTAACCTTCTCTGACTCTTCTGCAGACTCAGACACCTCGGACTCAGGTGCAGGACTCAGCTCAGCCCCCAGCAGCCTTAATGTTTTAGGGAGAGGCCAGCCATTTCAAACAGAGAGAGGGAGGGGCAAACCACGATACACCTTCCCACCAGGAGAGCGCCAGACACGCAAGAAGTTATATCAATGGGGTTACCAATATTAGACACCATTGGGATGGAGGATACTTTTTCCTCTCCCAATACTGAACAGATCCCTATTTTCAACCTATCCAGTCATCAACTATCCTCTTCTGAAATCTCCCTACTCAGTAAACGACTGTCTTATGTTCTTACCGAAAAACCTGATTGGTTTAGAATGCACTCAAAGATTTTCCAATTTTTTAGGAAAATAAGACTTAAATCCTTCTTTCTCAAGAAAGATTCACTGCCCGATAGTGACACCACAGGTCTGCGCCCTAGATCAACTTTTAATCCACTCACAGAGTTTCTACCACCAGAAGTAGACTCCTTTGAGAATTTAGTCCTTAAAGCCCTTGAAAAGTTCAAAAAAAACAGCACACCTTTATCCCTTATAACATCAGCCTAGAAGAGAAGAAAAGTCTCCTCAAATTGAAAAACAGACATCTTCAAGCCCGGTGACAAAGTTTGTGGAATTGCCATTCAGATTAAAATAACGCATGACAACGAGATCATTCGCTAGCTGAGTAACACAACTCACTATGAACTACTGAGACATTACCCCCTTGCTGAGATCAAAAATCTAATCCAGACAACCACCAAAGCAGCTGAAGAATTAGGCTACCTTAGCCATAATGAGTTCCTTTACCTCAATGAACAAAACCCAAGGACACCAGTGGTATATACACTGCCCAAGGTTCACAAAAACCTAGAAAATCCCCTGGGTAGACCCATCCTTTCAGGATGTGGTCCCATCCTCGAACCACTGGGAAGATACGTGGATTTCTTTATACATGACCTGGTACAAGACACCATAGCCTATGTCAAGGACACCACACACTATCAACTTGGTGGAACGCAAAAAATGTGACCCCCACACGTGAACTCCTGGTCACATTGGACATAGAATCCCTTTATACTAACATTCCGCAGCACGGGGGTACCAGAGTCATTGAGATCCATCTCAATAACAGGCCCAGCCACATAAAGTTCCCACTGAATTTATCATCTCGCTCCTAGAGATAGCTTTGACGAAAAACTGCTTGTTCAATGACAAGTATTATAAACAGTTTAAGGGGACATCAATGGGGGCAGTTTTTGTCCCAAAAGTTGCCATACTCTTTGTGGACAACATAGAGAAAGTATTTGTCCTTAACCAGACCAACCCACATCAGAATAAAAACAAGATCTGGCATCCATATATCAATGATGTGTTCATGGTTTGGGAAGGTACCACGATTGAACTAGACGTCTTCTGCACCTGGCTCAACAGCTGCCAGCCTGACCTTAAATTCACTTACACTTCAAGCAATGTACAGATAAATTATCTAGATGTCAATGTCAAAACAGCTGAGGGAGGGCTCTATACCATCCTATACAGGAAGCCCACAGAACGCAATACCCTAATCCACTACAAAAGTGTCCACCCAAGAGCACTCAGCCTCCCCTTTGGCCAATTATTATTATTATTTTTTTTTTTAATTTTTAAAACCTTTATTGAAAAAGTGCACACAGCTATTCAGCCTGACATCCCGGAGGCAAGGCAGCATCGTGAGTTAGAAGAGCAATAGTGCAAGAGCGTGTAACACAGTACTGTGAAGGTTGTTTTTATATTTTATAAATAGAAGGAACATTAGAACAAGGAAAGAAGAAGACGCCAAGGGCGTCGTAGAGTGGCAATGGAGCAGGGAGAGCCTACGAGGTGCCGGAGCGGGGAAGGGAGCAGCGTACACTTGAGCACAAATACAGAAGAGAAAAGCAGGATATAGGGGGGGGGAGAAGGAAGAAACAGGATTCAGCAGTGTATCATAAAACAGTTGGTGTCACAGGTTATGGCGACAAATGTTCCTCCAGAGAAACAGGTTCAGGGGGCAAGCAAATTTCTCCCCTGTAAGCATTCCAAGCCCCCCATACTTTCGACCACTTTCTTGGCTTACCCCTGGCTGTGTAGACTGTCTTTTCCCTAAACATACACCAATCCATGTTGGCTTTCCATTGTACCACCAGGGGAGCCGTCGCAGCCCCCCATTTCTGTGCAATGTCGCGTTTAGCCACCATGTTGCCAAGGGTCACCCACTGCGTCTGAGCCACATTATGATCGGATGGCTCCCAGATGTTGAGGAGGCATCTCCTAGCTTCCGCAGTCGCCGCTACCCCAGTCACCTCTTCCATGACCCGATGCACCCGTCTCCAGTAGGAAGCTATGACGGGGCATTCCCAGAGAATATGCAGAAAAGTAGCAGAGGCGCCACATCGACAGAGCCCATCGGTCGAGTAGCCCATATGTACAAGCCGGGGGCCAGTCACGTACACTCTATGCAAGATCTTGAACTGCACCAGTCGGAGACGAGAGGAAATGGCAACCTCCTTAGGGGAGGACACAGCGCTCTGCCAGTCCTCATCATCGATCTCCAGGCCGTCACGCACCCATTGCTCCCGCACACCGAGGAGGAGGTCAGTACGAACGTTAATCAGTTTCTTATACGACAGTGAGATGGCACTGTCAGGCATATGGCCGTCCAACACTCTGTCCTCCAGCGGGGAGCTCTCTGGGATCGCTCCCTCTGCCGGCTTAGCAGATAGTAGCGCGTGTTGCAGCTGGGCATAACGGAAAGACTCTGTGCCGCCCATCTGGTACTCATCCTGTAGCTGGGAGGTCTTAATCTCGCCCCTGGAGATCATATCATCCACCCTGGAAATTCCTATGAGGTCCCATTTATCAAAGCCCTTGGTGTGCCATAATTTGCCCAGAATGTCGGAATCGTACAAAGGGGTGAGTCTAGTCAGCCTGCCCTGCCAACCCTGCGCTTTAGTGATCGTGCACCAGATGTGGACCGCAGTTCTCGTTGGACCCGACATCCGCCCGTCCAGAGACCTCGAATACAGCGCCCTGTAGTAGTTGCCGCCACCCAAGAGCCACCTGTCCATGGCGTAGCCGGGGTTGTTTTCCAGGCCGTAGAAACCATGGTTGATAGCCGCCAACTGGGAGGCCCAATAGTATCTGCGCACATCCGCCAGTGCAATACCCCCGTCGTACCACGGGAGCGTAAGCTTCATGATGACAACGCGGGGGCGGCCATCCAAGAGCAAGGCACGTTGAAGGCTCTCAATCTCTCGAAAGTAGCGAGCGGGAACCGGATCCGGAGTGTTCTGCAGGGCATACAAAAACCTGGGCAAGGACATACAACAACAACAACAAAGGAGTTTATAAAGCGCCTGGTGACGCCATCACGGCGTGTCCCCGCGCTGTGGAAAGAAGTCAGGTGCATAGTAGGGAGTTACAGGGAAAACAGGTGAGTTTTTAAGCTTTTCCTGAAGGCAGTCTCCGAGTCCGCTAGTCTGATCTCCATAGGGAGGGCATTCCATTCCCTGGCAGCCATAACCCGAAAAGAGCGGCCACCCATTCTAGCCTTCCTGATACGAGGTACTGTGAGCAAGCCAGTTCCCCTGGAACGAAGAGTTCTATTGGGCTCATAGGGAATGGCTAAGTCATTCATATAGGAAGGAGCTTTTTGGGCGATGATCCTATGGCACATTAATAATGCTTTAAAGAGAACTCTTTTTTTTATGGGTAGCCAGTGGAGGGTATCTAGAGCAGGTTTGGATGGAGCTCTCTTGGGAAGTCTAAGGACTAGACGTGCTGCTGTGTTCTGCAGGACTTGAAGTCTCCTGATGTTATTTTGCGATGTACCAAGCAGAAGCACATTCCCATAGTCTATTCTGGAAGTCACGAGCGCCTGTGTCATAGTGCGCCTTGCTTCAAGAGGGAGGAGATCCAGGGTACGGTTAAGGGTCTTCAAGACCCCATAGCATTTACCGACCACCCTGTTCACGTGGCAGTCGTAGGAGAGTTTAGGGTCAACCCAAATCCCCAGATTTTTGGCTGCTTCACAGGGGGTGGGTAGCGGCCCCAGACATGAAGGCCACCACTCCTTGGTCCAGCTCGTATCCCTACCTCCCATAACAAGAACCTCTGTTTTCGAGCCATTAAGCTTCAGGCAGTGTTGGGTCATCCAACCTGCCAGAGCCTGCAGGCAGGATTTAAAGTTGTCTGGAGAGACAGAGGGGGCTTGGGATAGGGAGATGAGGAGTTGAGTATCGTCGGCATATGAAACTAGTTCAATGCCGAACGATTGAACCACTTCAGCCAGAGGGGCCATATACAGGTTGAACAGGGTAGGGCTCAGGGCAGAGCCCTGAGGCACCCCCTGTTCCAAGGCAATGCTGTCAGAAAGAAAAGCACCTCTCTGAACCTGAAAGCAGCGGTTGGTAAGAAAAGCCTTCAGCCAGCCCAATGCTTCCTGGGTGACCCCGGCTTTGTTCAGACACTGTAGCAAGATGGAGTGTGCTACAGTGTCGAACGCCGCACTCAGGTCCAGCATTATAAGTGCCATGGTCTGTCCTGCATCTACACCTGCCCGTAGGGTTTCTGTCGCTCTCAGTAGGGCGGTTTCGGTCGAATAACCTGACCTGAATCCTGATTGGGAGCTGTGAAATGCACCATTAGATTCAAGATGGGCCATAAGTTGGCTATTAGCTATTTTCTCAGCCACCTTCGCTAAATAGGGTAGCAGCGAGATGGGCCGAAGGTTTTCCAGAGTGTCCTGACTGATGTTGGGTTTTTTCTTTATCGGCAGCACAATAGCTTTTTTCCATTCCATAGGGAGGGTGGCCGTAGAGAAAGAGAGTTGGAGGATATGCCTAAAGTGATACTCAAGGACCTCCAGATTGGCTGTCAGTATCCTGGGGGGGGCAGGGTCCCGGGGAGAGCCAGACTTAATGCTCCTACAGATGCTGGTTAGTGCAGTAGTGTGAGGAACAGAGAAAATGGTCAGGCATTTTTTAATATGGATGAGCTCCAGATTTTCAGTAAAGTCAGATCCTGATGGCAGGTCGGTGGAGAAATTAGAGTAGATGGTAGTGATTTTATTAGCAAAGTATCATCTTAAATAATGCCGCACGACCAAGCAAAGAGAGTGGAAGCTTGCGCCAACCCTCCACATCACGCCGGAGGCGCTGAAGAGGGGGAAGCAAGTTGTGGTCGTATCTCACCCTCGCATTCCCGGAGATATAAATCCCCAAATACTTAAAGCCCTGGCTGGCCACCTGGATGTTGCAGCCTCTAGGGAGGCACGGTGTGTCCCCCTTCAGCACGTACAGGAAGGACTTGGCCCAGTTGATGACGAGGCCAGAGTACCTGCCAAAAAGTGTGAGTACATCGCATGCCATGATGAGTGACTTGCAAGGGGAGGTGAGGTAGAGCAGAATGTCGTCAGCATAGAGCGAGATTCTGTCCTCGAAGCCAGGAGCCCAGCTTATGCCATGCAGATCTGGGTGAGTGCGCATCATGGCCGCAAGTGGCTCAAGAGCGAGCGCAAACAGGAGAGGCGACAAGGGGCAGCCATGTCTGGTGCCTCTAAGGAGGGCAAAAGACGCCGAAATTCGGCCATTGACGGCAACGTTAGCCAGCGGGTCAGCATAAAGGAGCTTTACCCAGGCAATGAACACCGGGCCAAAACCGAGCTTCGACAAGACCGCCCAGAGGTAACTCCACTCTAGAGAATCGAAAGCCATTGTGGCGTCCAAGGAGGCAAGGACCGCCGGCTTCTCCAGGGTGTGAGCCCTGGCCATGGCGCCGTGGAGTCTACGCAGGTTAAGGGCAGTGTTGCGATGAGGGATAAAGCCCGACTGGTCCGGATGCACTAAATCGCCAATAACCCCAATCAGACGATTGGCGAGTAGCTTGGCGAGGATCTTAGGCTCGGCATTGAGGAGAGAGATGGGCCGATAAGAGCGACACAAGTCTCTCGGCTTCCCATCCTTATGGATGACCACAATGGTGGCCAATCTCTGGTCCAAGGGAAGTAGGCCGGTGTCCCGCGCTTCCAGAAACATGTTACGCAGGTGCGGGGAAACCACATCCGGGCTGACCTTATATAGCTCAACCGGGATGCCATTAGGGCCCGACGCCTTGCCCGATCGCAGTGAGCGTATCGCAAGGGCGATTTCGTCAACCGAAATGTCCCTGTCCAAGTCGTCGCGCTCCTCATCCGAAAGACAGGAAAGCTCGACTGTCGAGAGAAACTCTGTCGAATCGATCTCAGACCAGTCCGAAACAGAAGTGTAAACTCCTCGGAAGTAGTCGGCAAAGGACTCGGCAATGGCGCTAGGATCAGAGACGACAACTCCGTCATCCCCCAAAATCTCGGGTACGACACGGCTAGCCATCTCCCTCCTATCCAGCCAGGCTAGCAACTTTCCAGCCTTGTCGCCGACGTCGTATATCCGACCCTGCTGTTCCTTAGCGATAGTAAGGGCAGCGTTCGTGGCAAGGTCACGGTATTCCGACTATTTGAGGGAAAGGTCGTGCAGGAGAGTGGGATCGGGGTCTGTCTCCAGTTGAGAGTCTAGCTCCGCGATTTCCTCCTCGATATGCACCAAGTCAGCATCCCTGGCTCTACGGGCCTCCGCTATAAGAGCGAAAGCCGCACCCCTCAAAACAGTTTTAAACGCCTCCCATAGAGTCGCGGCCGAGCGAACCGAACCCTCATTCTCAGAGAAGTAGAGGTCGATGGCCTTGGCCAGTAGATTGCGAGTCTTGGGGTTGCGGAAATACCATGGGTTGACAGCCACCGGCCGATCTGACAAAAAAATGTCAAAGTCGAAAGAGACCCACAGCGGGGAATGATCGAAAATGCCCCGTGCCAAAAATCGGGCTTCAGAGACAGCAGGCGCATACGCAGCCAACATGAGAACATAGTCTATCCGGGATAGACTGCCATGGGCGCCGGAATGAAAGGAGAAGTGACGGAGCGTGGGATGTAGCAGCCGCCAGCTATCCACCAATCCCATAGTCTCAAGGAAAGAGGGCAGCCACAGATGGGAGCCCCGAAGGTCTCTAGGCGGGTGGCGATCCAAAGAGCCGGAGCAAACCGAGTTGAGGTCACCCCCCAATATCAGCAAACCAACAGGCAAATTCAAAATGGCGCCACCAAGGTCTTGGAAAGTGCTAGATTGCAGGCCCGGGGGAACATAAACTGAAAGTAATGTCAGGGCACGCCCCTCCCACCGCCCTGTGACTGCGGCGTAGCACCCCCTCTCATCTATCAGAGTGACGTCAATCTCGAAAGGAAGGGACGTGCGAACAAGAACCCCCGCCCCTCGAGAGCCCAAGGAGAACCCCGAGTGGGCAACCATTTTGTATCCCTTACGGTTAAGCGCCTTACACGTATTACCAACCAGATGCGTCTCTTGAAGGCATGTGGCGTTTAATTAATTGAATCACAACCCCCCTCTTGATGCGGTCACCCAACCCGTTAACATTCCAACTAAGTACACGTAATTTCCTACCCCCATCATCGTGTTGCCAGCCCCACCCAACCCCAGCAAACCTCAACAGCAATCGAAACCGAACAGTATGCACAACCCATTGCCTAAGAGATAGAGAGAGAGAAAAAGAAGCAAACAAACGAACTGTCCCAAAACCACCCCCCACCCTGCACCCCTGCAGCAGACTAAAAAGCCCCCCCAACCAGCAGTGTGCCTGTCGCCCCATGAACTAGCCTACAGAAAGTCCCCAGAGTAGTAAGGAATCTCCACAATCCCCTCCCGCCACCCTCCCTGTGAACGACAGGAGAGTCATCAAAATCGAAATAATGTTGGCATTATCAGTCACAGACTACAGGAACACCAACCGCCATGTTCTGCACGGTAGAAACAAGTCCTAGAGGTCGGAGCCACCAGTTGCACCTCCGGAATGCTCGTCCTGTTCTTCTCGGCGTTGTGGCAAAGTGTCCAGCCAGTTGCTTGCATTTTCCGGCACATCAAAGAACAGGGCACGGCTATCATACTCGATCCGAAGTTTGGCAGGGAACAGCATCGAGTATTTAAGGCCCAATTCTCGCAGGCGCCGTTTCACACCTGCGAAACTCTGGCGCTGCCTCTGCACGGCCCTAGTGAAATCCGGATAGAAGTGCACCTCAGAGTTCTGGTATTTGAGTGGTCCATGCCGTCTGTACGCCTGAAGGATAACATCCCGGTCCCTAAAATTAAAGAGCCGGGCAATGATGGGTCTGGGCGCCACGCCCGACTTCGGCGGGCCGCCCGGGACCCGATGGGCCCGCTCTACCGAGAAAAAGTTGCTCAAGCCTGAAGGTGCGAGATGCGCCTGCACCAGGTCCTCCACAAAAAGGTCCACTGCCGCCTCCTCCGCTCCCTCCGGAACACCAATGATACGGACATTCTGCCGCCTGGCACGTCCTTCAAAGTCCTCCAGTCTTCTGGAAAATTGGTCGTTGGCCAGTCTCAGGGTCCGGACCTCCGTCTGCAGGTCCGAGACGTCGGTGGTTAGGCTGGAGGTCTTGAGATCGAGGGACTTCACTCGGTCGTTAGTTTTCCCCAAGTCAGCCCTGAGTAGAGTAAGGTCCACAGCCAGAGTGTCCACCTTGTGAGTCAGGACCTCATGTTGTTTTTGCATTTCTGAGCGAATGCCCGCAATGGCCCCCATAACGTCGCTCAGGGTAGGCTCAGAGCCCTCAGGCGAGCCCGCACGATGAAGGTCTTTAGAGGAGGCCACCACAGTGGGTGAGGTCCGTTGCTGAGCATATCGGTCAATTTTATTTAGCTGCGTTTGGGCCATCCTACGAACACCTCTGTTCGACGACCTGTCGGGGTCCCCTCTGCCAGCCATCTTGGGTCCCAGAAGAACAAAGGGCTACTCCGCCCGAACAGAGCCGAGGCAGTGTCAGTAATCACACCAAGCCGATAGTAGGCAACTCCGCAGCCACAAGCACTCCGTCAGCAGGGACCTCGAGCAACCGCTTCGCATTCCAATCGTGCGGAGCGTCGGTGAAGGCAGCAACCACCCAGGAGACAATGGCGCATCCCTGGCACAGAGTTCAGCTTGACGTAGTTTCGTCTAGGAACCACCAATTTCGATGCGGAAAGCTGCTCCCGTGTCTGCGACCATTCACCAAGTAGAATCCACTAACGTGGAACAGGATTTCCAACAGGATATTTGCGGAGGGTCGGAGGGTCCGCGGAGCGCCGAGCTTACGCGGCCATCTTGGTTGCCCGCGAAGCTCCTCCTCCCCTTTGGCCAATTCTTAAGGAAACGCAGAAACGGTAAACTCAAAGTGGATTACCTAAGGGAAGCTGACACACTATGTGAAAAACTTATGAATAGAGGTTACCCAAGATGCCTTGTAAAAAGATTCATGAAAAGGGCTTGGTATTCACATAGGGATCTCTTACTGGAACCTAAGCCCAAAAAGACAATGTCACACATTGCTTGTGTCACCACGTTCTGCCCTGCAAACCACACAATAACTAAACTGATTAAAAAACATTGGCTCCTCCTAACCTCAATCAACATTACCAATGAAGCTCCCTTGTTTTCCTTTAAAAGAGGGCGCAACATTAAGGATCATTTGGTTAGAGCACAACAACAATCACGCAATGACAATACCTTGAAGTCATGCCTAGGTCACCCACCTGTAGTAGGCCATTTCAAATGTGGGAATTGTGCTGCATGCCCTCTCACAAAAAGCACAAAGATATTTTAATATGGCACTGTCACACACAAACTGAATTTCTTTTCGAACTGCAATTTTGTCTAATGTAATTTATTGCATTCAATGTCCCTGTAACCTCGTATATGTTGGCCAGACCACCCAAAAGGTAAAAGCAAGAATATGACAACATAAAAGCAGAATACGCTGTCAAGTCATCACTGCGCCGTTGGTTGAGCACTTAATGGACACTCAGAACAAAACCTCCGCTGGCAAGTTATCGACATTGTTCATCCACACAGCAGAGGAGGCGATCCTCAAGCTATCCACAATAGACTCAAAGGCAGATGGATGGTTAATTGTCACTCAATTGAAAACGGTCTCAATACAATCAACGAATGGAACATGATTCTGTAATAGCCTGCTAGTTGCTATAGCCCAACTGTATGTAAGATGCCTGTATTCGGTTTTCATCCAGTATATATTTACTTATCCTCTCTATACTTCTCCTTTATCCAGTCGAATCAACTATTGTTTCCCACTTGGAGACTCTCCATCAGGACCCTCTTATTTTCCATTCTGCTTTATTCATGACCTTCATGATTATTATGCACTCATCCAACATGGATTCATTAGGAGGCAGCAATAGCCCACTAGTTGCTACAGTCAAACTCACTGTATAATACATGCACTGGTTTTATCTTGTACTAGCAGCCCGTCCCGATGTTGTCCGGGAGCAATTAGGCATCAGGGCCCCCTCCGGCCCGACGTTGTCCGTGGGTCCCCTGGAGCCTTCCTCCATATATTGCAGTATTATACCTCTATGTTTACTTTGTACGCTTTTGTAACCTGCACACGTCACTTTTTCCTCCTATACCTCTATGTTTACTTTCTACTCTTTTGTAACCTGCACACGTAACTTTTTCCTCCTGTAATGCACCGTTTGGCTCACTTTTGTAATGCTCCGTTTGCTTCCTCTTGCTCACGATTGTCATTTTTGATTCATTTGTCCGCCGCTCACCGCTCCTAACTAAATAAATAAATAACCTACCTCATCCGCCGCTCACCGCTCCTCCCCACCTGTCCGCCGCTCCTCACCGCCTGTCTGTCGCTCCTCACCACCTGTACGCTGCTCCTCCCAGCGCCATATCCACCGCTCCTCACCGCCTGTACGCTGCTCCTCCCCGCGCCATGTCCGCCGGTCCTCCTCGCACTCCTAGACGCCGCTTCCTCCCCGCGCTCCTCATGTCAGCACGCACGTCGCGGTCAGCGCTTCTTCCAAGGAACTACTTTGTTTTTTCGGTAAATTTTTTAAATAACGTATATTTATTACGTTTATATAGCCTATGTCCATCTGCACACCCTGACAAGTACAACGATGTATCAGGTGTGTGGATTGGCGCTGTGGTTCCCGAGTTTACCCGCCTCAAAGGTTCAAAGTTCTTCCTTTATAATAGTAGTATAGATATAATTGATTCTTTTCTTATTTGTATCCAAAAACTATTCCATCTAACGATTTATGCCCTCTTGAGGACTCTCCTCTAACTGCCACGGTCATCTTGCCCAAAATGCGGTCTTTTCACAGCTTGCAATGACTATTCTGTCTCCTTGCACTCATCCAACATGGCATCCGCAACTAGGCTGATTTCATTTCTCTCTGGGTTCCAGTCCCACATCGTAGCTGTTCTCCATTGCGCATGCGCACCGCCCCACAAGAGACTTTTTATCCAGGACTGACGCTTTCACCTGCACCCTTCGGATTCACTCGCAAATGGACACGGAAGATTAACTCTTCAGGATCCGGACTAATCCCGGCTCTCAAGTAAGTGCTGCCCCACCCCGGTATCCTAGCAAATTGGACACATCCCCTCAGGCAATTCCTTACCGAACTCCCTCCTTGCAGATTGTTCCTCTTGCCGATCCAGAATAAATACTTCCAGGTCCCTGGATTCTCACTGGGTTGCCGTGTAAGAATCCCTCAGGCCTTCATTTCCGGTTGGACAGTCCTTTCACGCCTGGCCTAAACCCCTACTAATTATCCCCCACAGATAACGTGTGCCCTCCTTGACAAGATTCCCCTCAACGGGTCCATCCCCACCGCAACCCTTGTGGCATTCCAAGTAAGTTCTCTATTCCCCATAGCCCTCTGTGCATGCCAGACCTAGTCACTGTTTTTTTCTGAAGTTATGGTTTCCCCTTCCAGGCTGACTCATCCATCACCCTGCCTTAATTTTGGCCCAGCCTTACTCCCCTCAAGCAGATTCCTAGTTGTTGGAGCCCTTCATGCACCCAGCGGATCCCTTTAGACAATCTTGCTTTCAAGTCGCAACTACAGGTCGGTCCTTGTAACAGCGCCTATCCTTACTATGAACAGCGCAGGTTTCACAGTGCACACTTCCTGTCAGAGGACAGGCTATCTCCTTTACTACTGTCATCTCGCTTCTTACTTGATGTTCTCCTATCACCTTGCGTATTATCAGTTGATCTCTTCCCAGCTTCCAGTTCAGCTTTTTTCTCACGAATCTTCAATGATTTAACTCTGTCCCCTTTTATTACCTATGATGACAACTCTGCGTAGAGGCCAGCTAGTAATGTGTATTCACTTCCTAATTAGTGACCAATTTACTATGTCACTTAGTCTCAGCTGTTCACCATCAGAAAACCCTTTTCTTCACTTCCTTAACTGTTTGCGCTAATCTTATTATAAGATGTCGTACTTATTACAATTGTTTTACACCTCGGGACCTATGGTATTCCATTGTTTTATCTTCTTATAGACTCTCGTCCTGATGATGATCTTTAATTAATAAGATTGAAACGCCTTCGACCTCACAACCAAAACTCCTCCAGTGTAATTGATTAGATTTGAGTTTTGAATACTGTTGTCAATGCAATGTAAATTTTAAATGTCACAAAGCACTTTTCACTTCACACACTCACTTGTTTTGTGTGAGTACCAGAACTATTACCGTAAATAATTGAATGATACTCCATTTATGCTGTTAAAAAATGTGATGTCATTCCAAAAACCTTGTGTCCCAGCATATATTACTCACAGAGTCCTGCTTGGACTCCCTATGAAAGTGGTCCTTTTGATGTAATCTATGCTCATTAATTAGTAGCCTGTTAGGCCTCCCTTAGACCATTGTTCCTTTGAACTGCAAAAATGGGTTGGGCATCCCCTTGGAACTTTTACCCCATTTGTTAGTGAGGATCCAGGAGTAATTCCCACCCAGAAGCTGATGCAGGCATAAATGTGTCGTCTCAAGTGCCCTCCTCAGAACACTACTGGACCTGAGCAAGATCAGAAGAGGACTGAACCTGCTGTCTGAACCCTGAGAAGAGACCTGAAGGACTCTTGTACCCAAGACAAAGACGTACACTCCAAGAGTCAAAAGGCTGATCTCCAGTTCAAGCTACAGGGACACAGCAAGCTACAAATGCCTTCCCTGCACCTGCTCAGCTTACCAGTCGTAACTGAACCTGCCATCAACCCTGCTGTTGGCTCTACTGGAGTGAGTTCTGACTCACCAGTGCTATTCCTGAGGTCTTAGATGGCTATACTGGATGTGTTCTGGCTTGACTTTTCTTACCACCCATACAAACTAGCGACTTAGAAACATTTTGGCACAAAGAACTCCGGAGGACCTGGACAAACCTTTTATCCGACAAGGATGAATTGCTGCTGGGCTAGAGACTCCGGGTTATCTCGATCTGACCTTTTCTGTGGAAGCAAGTACAATTAAGCGGGCCTCATCGAGAAGGTATCCAGCATTCTGGAGCCTGAAGCCTTGCTGGAAGAATTTGAGTTCCAATAAAGGAACTAAGTTCAAACAAAAATGTGTGACCAGGGGAAGGTGTCAAAAGTATCAGCCCAACAAAGGACCTTATTGGGCTCGAAATTTGATATTTTTCGGCTCGGAATTTTATTGTCAAAAACCAACAGCTTCACTAAGACATCATTCGATGTCTATACAACCTCATGGAGCCCTCCTCGGCTGCAGAATGCCGCCTTGAAGATCCTGGACTCCCATTTGTGAAACAAAGCCACAAGAGAAAACGTGCAGTCGTCCATTCTACTGCGACCAGCAGGCCACAATTGGCACTTAATTCTTTTTTGATGCTATTTTTAGTTAAAACTTTAAAATCTCATATCTCCAGTTCCACCTATTGTCCAATCTGACCCAATTGCAACCCACCACGTTCACCTTGTAGGGACCCCAAAACTTAGACAAACCAGGCTTCACACTCCCTGGCTTAACTTTAACTTAGTCCCTCACGCTTATCACACCATCCCTGAACTGGGCACCTGCTCTTTCTGTAGACTTATCACTCCCCTTCCACAACCGGGAGGGAAACAACTTGGTACTTGGTTTCCTGCCCTTTATTAACTCAAAGGGAGATTTTCCAGTTGCCGCATTGGGTGTGGTGCGGTATGCTAACAACATGTCGCTTATGTCACTTATCGCACTTTGCACACTGAGGCCCGCCTTACCAGCCAACTTAATGGTTCCCTTCACCAATCTGTTAATCCTTTCACTTGACCATTTCCCTGCAGGTTATATAAGGATGTACAAATATGTTGCACAACTACACGTGCCAAGAAAGTTCTCATCCCACCCAAAGTAAGTTGCGCACCATTGTCAGTGAGTAGTTTCACAGTCACTCCCTCCCTCCTGAAAATATCTTTCAGTAGCGCAATTGTGGACTTTGTACTAACATTCGTCACAAACACTACCTCAAACCACCTTGACTTTGCGTCCACAACTACCGCTGCAAACTGTTCCTGTTCCGGCAAGAACATGGACGGGGCCAATAAAGTTAAAGGGGGATGTGTTATATTGGGTGTTGTCTCTAGTCTTACCTTGCTGTATCTTTTCTGTTGTGGAATGTGGGGTCTGTGACATAGGTGGGTTCCAGGACAGTTGGGAGTTGGGGCTGGTGGTGTTTTCACTGAAATCACAGAGATCAGCTACTGAGACTGAAGACATTTGGCATTCCCCCATCCTAGCTTTTTCACACTTCACTATCAAAAATACAGCACCACAAATTGAACAAAGTGTGACATGAATGAAAAATGCCAGAATGAGGCCTGTGTAAGGTTGTTGGGAGTTAGTGGTGGCTCCTCTACTAAGGCGGAGGAGCGTCGTCCCACTGAGCAGGGTGTAAAAGGAAAAAATTAAATAATAATAACTCATTGTTATTATCATTTCATTTTTCCCCTTGCTCAGCTGGATAGGGGCGGGACTGCTCTGTTCACAGAGCATCGCTGGGAGGAGTAGTTTGCCCTCTCCAAGTGTGCAGGGCGCTTTGGCAGGCCGTCTTGGGCTTGTCAAACTGTCATGTGCACTTTGGAATGTTCTCCATGCAGGCTTCATTGCATCCTGCATGGAGAAAATGCTCAGCCAAACCATGGCACTCAGACCAATCACAGCGTTGCATTGCAGCGTTGTTATTGGCTATCGGGAGGGTGGGAGCTGGGTGCTTCCTGCCCTGGAAGCAGGCGAAAATGACTAAGAGGAGGTGTTTCATTTTATTTTTGTCTTCACTGAAGGCTATTCTTTCAGGTATTAAAGGGTGACTGTGGAATATAAGACATTTATTAACTGTAAACCAAGAACATAATATACTTCATTGTAAGTTCATGTTAGAAAGCGATCATTGGAAGTCAAATCAGGTGGTCCAAAAACAGATTACCCAATAAAAGTCAATGCTAAGTAGTAAGAATGTCAGCATTGTTACTCAAATATTTTGAACAGAAATATGTTAAAATATAGCATAGTAGGTTGGGAAGGCATAAAGTCTAACAAATGTTTAATGCACAAATAGTGAGCAGCACAAATCATCAAGAGCCAATTGTCTTTTCAAGCAACCAGCTCTCTTAACCAAAATGGTCAGTGGGAGCATATAATGGAAAAAGGCATGCAACATTGAACAGTTTCAGTGAAACTAGTCTAATGAGCAGGTGGTAGAGTCTTCTCATATAGAATGTGTTAGACGTCCTTGAAGCAGAGATACAATGTGCAAATGTACCACCTAAAATAAAACGGCTTCTAGGCATACTAGAGTCATGAAACAGAACCAGTATACTAGGGATAAAGGGCACTTCAAATCTGTAAGAAAACACTATTCATTTTATTATAAAATATAACAGTGCAGGTTGTGATAAATAAGCGAAAAATGACACTGACGTCAAGAAATAGGAATAAAAGATTATTTTTTTCCACACCAGGGAACTCTGAAAAAGGCAGCAAATGGATTATACTTGAAGTACTGAAATCTGTTATCTTAGCTGATGACCCGGAAAGAGTGGGAAAAAATGAATCTCGATCTGAAAAAGAATAGCCTAAAAACAGACTTCACAAATTGGGAATATCTTACAACATGTCCACTCTTACTTATCATAAAACCTCTGGACACCCCGGGGGCTTAATTCAAATTATGAATTAAATATTACAAAAACTCTACAGCTCCCAGAACATATCTTATTGCCAAGCAAGCAATAATAATAAAAATAGTTTGGCCAAAGACCAACAAAAAACTCAGAACAAGTCTCTAAAACTGAATAAGCCCAAAATCGACATGCATAAATGCTTATAAAAATGCCTGCACAGATGGCATGGACTTTGTTTCATGGAATAAGCGAATACTCTTCATAAAATTCATATGTATGTCACAATGTGGAATTTTTAATACAAAAACATTAGTCTGTTTTAAGAAACACTTGAATAATTCAACTAAGACGAAGCCTCCTTATGACAATGCAGAATACAGAATGCACAAGCTAACAAGAAATGTAAAGGAGCCGTTAAAAACTGCAGCCCTCTAGTTGCATCAGATTTCCACTTTTGCAAATTTGTAAAACATGTTAAACACGCCCCGAAATTAATGAAAGGCTTCAGAAATGTCTGAACGATGTTGAATTTGATTCCTAGAATGCAAGAGTCAACACGTGCTACTAAACCGAATCTAGAATGACTATACGGACTACAGTTTCCAGGATGCACTCATTTAATTATACAATACACTGTGTGGTTCTTTAAAACTCAAGAGATTCAAGTTGAAAAACATCACAATAATGTACCAAGACACGTCATTAGCGCCAGTAAGAAATATATCCAGAGTGACCTTTGACTTTCACGCTTTCCACAGGGAGTCAGGAAATATGCAACCCAGACGGCAGAAAGGTGAAACGTCTGAATGTACTAAAAGTGGCTCACTGAGGAATGGTAAATAAAACAAAGTGGGCGAATGGTGAACAAACAGGTACATAAGGTGAATGATGGTGCAATGGAAAACGATGTCGAATTGAAATAATACAACTGCAGTGGTGCAATTTCTTTGCAGAGCAACAATGTACGGTATTTTACAAGAGAACACTGGGCAGTAAACGACAGCGAAGAAAGCATACTGAAATAACACTGTCATGGCTGAAATACTAGAATGCCCTCGAGCCAACCGCACACATGCAATTATATATGATGTTATCGGGCACAGCTATAATTCAATGCAAACAACCGCCTAGATACACACAGAGCAACAATGTATCTGCCATTTTGGGAAAAGGAAGAACAATAAACCGCACGAGTTAAAAACAGACCCTTAAACAACAAAGTTTAAAGTGAAAGACAGGCATGGCCTAGGGCTACAAAGAAGTGTTACCAAAATAACAAGGATGGAGACTCTTGAGGCGTTCGGAGAGAACAACAACACAGGGAAATTATTAGGTTGAGCCTACCCAGCAGTTTATTTGAGATGACATCAGACAGTGATGCAAGATTCACTTTGTAAATATAGACTTTCAAACAGGTTCCTCTTGGAAGAGACTGAAGAAATGATAATAATACAAAACATTAATACAAAACATAAAACTATGACAATACTCGCAGGCAAAGTATAGTATAGAGGTAATTTACACCAATAAACTGGCAGGAATACATTTCAATCAATAGAAGGACTAAAGGAAGGAAACGTATCATTATAAATACAGAATGTTTCCCATGTAACTAGCCCATTATAAGCTGTTCTATTACACAAAGATCAGTCTGCAGCAGCAAGTGAAAAATTATCCTAGAAACTCTTTATTCTTAAAGACTATCATCGAAACCTGAATTACCAAGGTGCAGCAACTCACTTGTTAGCCTTTATGCTGTTGATGGCCTAGGGCACACTATATATATATATATATATATATATATATATATATATATATATATATATATATATATATATATATATGTAATATGGATTTCATTCTTCAAAGAAATGTAACACAACTGAACCTTTTACATACTTCTGTTGACCTAATTTCAGTAATTAACATGCATAAGAGGGTGAAACACATAGCATTGATAAGCTTCTTATGGGAGTCTTTCTTAAAACAAAGACAGTGACGTCTCACAGGCAGTGCTTTGTTTGTGCCGGTGCCAGCACTTAATTATCAGGGCCTGGTCTACGCGTCTGCTGGCTGCACGTAGTATTTTTCACACATGGATTATTTATAAGCTAATAACTCATATTAATAAAGCTAAACTCACTCCAGACTTGGCGTAGTGTTGTTTTTGATTGCTCCGGAGTACGTCTGTGGTTCCGTGGTTTGCGAACTGGGTTCGATGGTTCCGAACCCGTTCAATAAAGATCGTCGGAAATGGACGATTTTGGTGTCAGCAGACCGCAAATGGCGAGTGTAGCGTGTCTGAGTGTTTTCGTATGAATCGATATAGGCGAACACTCTGTATTCAAGGATTTAGTTTGAGCCTCCGGGTTCCATTTTGTATACGGCAGCCATTTTGTGTGGTTGCCCTAACATAGGCCCGATGACAGTGGCCCAACGAGTCCTTGAGACACGTATGCCTTAGCTGACTTCTGGGTGACCGGGCCAAACTGACTCCTTGCCCGAGGCTGACCTCGCTGAGCCAGTTCCTTGTTCAGCAGCTGGTCTGATAAAGATCAAAGAGCAGGACGTGCCCGAGTTTATGGTACCCTGCTCCCACCTTTCTATCTCCTTTCCAATCTGTTTCTGCCTTTCCTTTACGACATAATCATTGATTTAGGTTGAAGGTTTTATGATGGGTTTGTCCGGCCTGATCGAACAGGAAACTAGGAATGTGCGTGGTCATTTCTGGTGGGCTGGATAACGGAAAATGGGATTGTCTGAGATGGTCGTCATACGCTACTTTCAAAATGTTACACTGTCATTGGTCAGTTTGTATGCACCGAATGCTAATTTGAAATGTTGCCTGAGGCTTGATTTTTGGCATAAAAGACCATGCTCCGCTTACTGAATTTGTGCAGTCTCTGGCGAACCACCCGTGTGTGATTCGTAGATCTCTGTTCCTGGTTGCAACCAATAAACTTTGGTCTTTGACGTCATCAAGAAGTATCCCGTGTCTCTGTTTGCCAAGACAGGGGAACTCGAAGGTATTAGGCGTTCTCCCTGACGCCGCTGGGTTCTAAAACCCGGTCCTTCACGTCTCGAGAGTTCCAACTCTGCTCCCGAGTCCCGGTGAAGATGAGTGTTGCGGTGGCTGTGAGAGCCAGAGACCTGAGCCATTGACAGAACAGAAGATTCAAAAATCAAATATGATGGCATTAATGGCTTCCGAGCCATGGCCCTTAGTTTAGTGTACTGTTGTGCCGGTGGGCGTGACATTGAGATTGGGGCATTAGGCTGGATTTGGTTGTTCGGGGTAGGGGCTGTGTGGCAGCATGCGCAGATTTTATCCAAATAGCTACGCCCCGGCACACCCGCACAGAGTCGTCATCATCATTCAAGGCATCGGCCACTGCACGACGACGTTGAGGGGAGCCAGTGTAGTACCAGGCCCAGGCAGGCCAGCTTAAATCAGTAAATACATTGACTTTAAGGCAGTGTGCCCAAGCCCACCACCATAACTGGAAGTACTACTACATTTAGCAGTATTACAAAGTAAATGAAACAACAGTAGTTGCCACGCATTGTTGTCACTGCCCCCCCCCCCTCCCTCATCCTGTGGCGTAGCTTGGGCCACCAAACCCGTCTCTTGGCGTGGCACTGCCTCAGCGTCTGTGTACTTGGCCAGGGTTGGGGGGGGTGACTGTCAAGCTTCTTATCTTGCGCCGGTGCACAAACCACAAACATTATTTACTGGTGCAACATTATGTTGTACTTGAATCTGAATGGATGCTCTGGATCATCAGTAAATCTTAGCAAAAAAGAAGAATCTCCCTCAGTGCTGCTCCAAAGTAAATAACTGACAAACTGAGTCCACTGTCCACCCCACCCCATGAGAATGTGTTAGTAATCACCCTAGTGCACGCAACAGACCTATATTATTGAAGCAATTCTTTTTTTTTTTTTGTTGAAAATTTCTTTATTTGCAAGTTAGGTCACTGTATATTGTATAGGCATTCGCACAGTAGTTCTCCACGTTGTGACATATATTTTAGTATACAATGCAAACATTTACATTTTCCGTTTTCTGCGTTCAATAACGTCCCAAATCCCTTAAAACCCTCCCTGCTCCCTCCCTCCCCCCCTTCGGCACTCAACGTTCCACATAACAGCAATATATTGGTTTTGCATCAATATGTACAATACAATCTGTATCCAGTAGGGTACCGGTCCCCGTTTACATCATATATGCGTATCAGATCGTTCCCAGTGTGTCTGCAGCTCAGCTCCCGTGTACATTCGGTCATGGGCGTAGTATCCCCCTGTGAGAGATGACAGACTCAGACTAGTCCTCTTGGTCCTGCACGCCTTGATCGAATGCTATGAGTAGGGCGTTCCATTCCATTGAGATGGGATGTTTCCTAAGGCCTCTACGCTCTTCCCTGCCTAGTTCCTGTCCCTCGGCCTTGCCCCACCTGACCACCTCCCTGCCCCAGGTCTCTATGTCTGGCAGCCAATTCTTGTGGGTGCAACAGCAGTTTCAGTTTTGGTGCCGTGGTGCGATGGCCTAGTCGGAAAGGCCAATCCTTTTGGATGCGGGCATAAATACTGTAAATAGCCCATTGCCATTGCAACACCACGCAGGCAGTTTGCGCAGTCACATTTCTGCCATCCGTGGCCCGCTCCCAGCCCCGCACTTGCGAGACAAGGAGCTGCAGAGCTGGAAGCGCCCAACAACCCAGTTGAAAGCCATGATTTGAGGCTTTTTTTAAGAGAGGGGGGGGGGAGCAATAGTCAGAGTAGTTTAATGGCAGCTGGTAAATATATCTCCAACTCTGAGTATGGAAAACTTTCAACAGTGCTGACTGACCGACCCTAATGGATGTGTGCCTCAAATCAGTTCTCTCTGTCCCTAGTCTGTATTTTCTTCATCCTCTTCATGAGCCCACCCTAATAATATCACCTATATTCAGTTTTTAATTTGAGACGGTTTCGGTGGCTTCCGGTGCTCGACACTTGCGTCTAAATCTACAACATCAGAAATTATCCACTAGATATTGGAGTGCTTTTCATAAGCACCAGTTACTGTATGCTTTTATTTTTTTTTATAAAAAACCACAGTTGATGGACAGAATGCAGAACAATGTCTTACATTCACCCCAGTACAAAGATCTGGGCCTAAATCCATCGTTTTCTTGCACTCCACACCACCCTAGGTCAGACACTGGCTATATGCAAATCAGCCTTGACCCTGTGCCTCACGGGAACAGTCCAGCCCGAACTACCAAGCTATGTCTTTCCTAGACCGAAATCAAGCATCCAAGGATCGATTTCTGGCTATCAGCCTTCTTCAGCATGGATAGCTTGACTCCAGTGATGTGGAGAGCCTGGGGCTCACGTCTGAGCATACCCAGTACACTCAGGGTGAAAATTGCAAAAAACACAGTTGATGGACAGAATACAGAACAATGTATTACATACACCCCAGTACAAAGATCTGGGCCTAAATCCATCGTTTTTTTGCACTCCACACCACCCTAGGTCAGACACTGGCTATATGCAAATCAGCCTTGACCCTGTGCCTCATGGGAACAGTCCAGCCCGAACTACCAAGCCATGTCTTTCCTAGACTGGAATCAAGCATCCAAGGACCGGTTTCTGGCTATCAGCCTTCTTCAGCCTGGATAGCTTGACTCCAGTGATGTGGAGAGCCTGGGGCTCACGTCTGAGCATACCCAGTACACCCAGGCTCTCCACATCACTGGAGTCAAGCTATCCTGGCTGAAGAAGGCTGATAGCCAGAAACCGGTCCTTGGATGCTTGATTCCGGTCTAGGAAAGACATGGCTTGGTAGTTCGGGCTGGACTGTTCCCATGAGGCACAGGGTCAAGGCTGATTTGTGTATAGCCAGTGTCTGACCTAGGGTGGTGTGGAGTGCAAAAAAACGATGGATTTAGGCCCAGATCTATGTACTGGGGTGAATGTAAGACATTGTTCTGCATTCTGTCCATCAACTGTGTTTTTTTCATTTTTTTGTAGGCACGCCTGTTATCCTATTCCTAACTCGAGCAAATTTAAACCATGTATTGCTCTAATATTCCAGTTAAGAGTTTTCGAATTACATTTAAATTCATAAATTAAATAGGAACAGAATTCAGTTTTTAAAAAGTACACGTATACGTGACCGTTTCACACACTGTGTGTATATATTGCTGATCGTGTGTTTAGTTCCATGTTCATGACCTCTGCTTGCACTTTTTATAATTCGAAGAACACTCGTTGCTCAGTTGTTGGGAGCTTGTTTTGTGCTGGTGTATAAACAGGAGGTGCGCTAACATTTCATGTGAATAGAAAGCGTCATGCAGATTGCATCCTGACAGTCCCATCATCTGCGCGAGTAAGCAGTAGCTGAACACTAACTATAGTTGGACTAAAGGGTAAGAGTACTAGCACTGACAAGAATTACCTCTGTGAGCAGTCATTTAGCAATGAACCTGAAAATGCACAATTGTAGCTCAAAGAGGTAATGTGGGGCTGGACTCAGAGCAGCATAGTCAGTGAGAGCAGGTTTTCTACTTGGCAAGAGCATCAGATCAGAACAGAGTGATAAAAGAGTATCAACATCTGATAAACTTCGAAACAGACGGGACTTAAACTGCAGCCCAATATTCCAGTGAACAAGCCTGGCCAGGGTAAGTGGGTGCGCCAGATGCAGACTTGAACAGTGCACAGTTAATGCTCCACCACTGCACCGCTCCCTGGGCAGCCGTGACCTCACACCTGCTATGGAAGCAGCACATTTGTGAAAAAAAGGCCAGCTGACTAAAGTAGCTGTTCCACTTTTCACAATGCAATGGCAACATGAATTGTTACTGCACCTACCTAGAGAGGAATGACTGGGGCATCAACTGCACCTCGTTTTCTCCCCTTTCAAGTGGTAGCCACACACCACATTCAGTGTGCCACCTCACACGAGGCACACAATGTGGCCCCTGCCTGCACCTCTGCCCTGCGCTGATATCTCCATGGGGTCGCGTAGACAGAGTGCACAAAGTAAAAAGGTTTCCCTCATTTGCATGGCACCACCTGGAGGCAGGTCAGTGTAGTTTGGCATCAACCGACAGGCACTGGCCGGCCACAGCCGAATAATTTGCTCTCTGCATTTACCTATGCATACCTGCCTGGGGCCTATACTATAGACCGACGGATTTAGGTTTTCTGCTTGCACTGCCTTGGGAGACTTTAAGCTCCAGTGACTTTAGAATATCATATTACCATTGGGCAAGGTACTCTAACAGCTTTATTATCCTTCTGAGTATGTCAATACCACGTATTAAAGGGTCGTCCTCTTTCTCTTACAGGCCTGTGAGTTGGCCTTTAACAGCAAGTATAGACATTGCTAGCAGGATATAATCTCTGGTGCAGGAAGCAGCTTGGTTCCCTCGCAGGCAGAGGCTGGAAGAATAAATAGGGAACAGCCAGGCCTGGAAGGAAGTGTTCTTCTCTTGGCAGCAGGGCTCACATTGGAGTTTTATTTGGCAGGTAGTGAAGTCCTTATCTGCTCTTCCATAAGTGCAGTGCACCCTTCGCCCAGTGACATTGACACCCGCCCGCCGCATAGCTGCCAAGTTTTCAGATTGCTATAAGTACCATTTTCATCATTTTTGTCAATTCAGTGTAATCATTAGTGATATTTCAATGACTATGAATGTGTCTGACACTTTCTAGCGAGCAAAATCAAGCAATGAAGAAGAGATTAGAAACCTAAATATCAGGCATTAGAGCCATTTGTGTATCGAGATTGTCTGAATCATACGTTTTGAGCTAACTCCTTACCCTTTATTAAAGCCTCCGCTACATTATGCTCCCAAACAGGGCGTTACATGTCTGTGATTGTTCAACACCTTTGAGCAATGCTTGTAATTTTTAGGGCAAGGTTAGGGTGAAGATGTACTCTATTTTTCTCCATAAGTAAAATATTTCTGTAGTGTGGCCTGCAATAAAACCGGAGACTCACAGGACTCGCTTTGCTTCAGAGTCCTATGTCAAGCCATCTTGATTCTGAATTGAGTAGGTGGAGCCAGTGGAGGAAGTGGCTGGAGCCGGAAAAAGTAGGTTTGGCCTCCGACAAACATTTGAACACCTGCACTTCATATTTTACAAATTAAGCACTGCTCACAGGAACGTTTGTTTCTCACTGATAGGAGAATTGGGCTTTCAAAAAGACAGATAATTCTCAATACCTTCAGGGGATGGATTTACTTGTTCCAGGTATATATTTTAGAGAACATTTTCTTTTGTAAAAGTTTTTGCGCAATGGGTCCTTTACACTCATGATTGATTGATTGATTTTAAAACTTATATAGCGCCTACTGTCACCCCACGGGTATCCAGGCGCTTCAGACTAAAAACTGAACCACGATTGAATAGGTGACACCTGCCTGAGCCTAAATAGGGAACTCAAGCTAGGCTTTGGGAAAAAGCCAGGTTTTCAGGTTCCTGCAAAACTCTAGCAGGGCGCTGATCTGTCTAAGGCACTGGGGAAGTCCAATCCACAACCGAACGCCGGCCACACTGAATGCTCTACCTCCTAGCCAGGCCCGTTTGAACGTAGGCACCGTGAGTAGTGCAGCACTGGACGATCGGAGCTGCCAAGTGGGTTGATACCAGGAGAACCTTTCCTGCATAGGAACTGGCCCTAGCTCATGTACCGCTTTAAAAACCAAACACAGGGATTTGAAGATTTGAAGCGAATACGTTCCAGCACAGGTAGCCAATGCAGCTCTCTCAAGGGCAATGTTGTTGAGGAGCAGCGTTGCCAGCCAAGGGCAATTGAGCTGCTGCAGACTGGATTCTTTAGAGCCGTTGCAGAATGTATAATGGAGCCCCCAGATACAGCTAATTGCAATAATCCAGCCTGCTACCCACTATACTACTTACTATCGGTGGGCGCGCCTCTTTAGGTAGCAAGGGAAGTATTTTACGCAACATACGTATTAAAGCAAAGCAGACATTGGCAGTCTTATTAGCCTGTGATTCCATCTGGAGATCCTTGTCAATCAGCACCCCCAGGTAGCGTACTCTGCTTGCCGGGGTCAATGGTTCCTCCTCTGGGGTAAGCCTAAATTCAGATGGAAATTGTCTAGGTGGCCTACCCGAGGAACAATAGACCACCTTGGTCTTTCCTGCGTTAAACTGTAGGGAATTCCTACTAAGCCAGTTGGTTGTCTTCCTCATGGGTTCCTGAAACAGGTCAAGGGATACTGCGTTGTCACCTTCCAGAGAGAATGCCAGTTGTGTATCGTCCGCGTAATTGACTGTGCAGACTCCGGCAGACTTTATAATGGGGAGCAGAGGCTGCAGATAAATATTAAATAAGATGGGGCTGATCGCAGAGCCCTGCGGCACCCCATGGATGACTGATGATTTACTGGCAGTGAAAGGAGCTAGTGTTACCACCTGCTGACGTCCTGCCAGGTAGGATTGTAGCCATTGCAGTGCCCGCCCCCTCATGCCCAGATTCTGTAGTCTTTCCAGTAGGATGAGGTGGTTCACTGTGTCGAATGAGGCCGACATATCGAGAAGCACTAGCACAGTCGCATTACTGTTGTCAGCACGCATCCGCAGGTTATTCAGCATTGTGACCAATGCCGTCTCCGTCCCGTGACCAGGGCGGAAGCCAATCTGATCTTTGTCAAGTAAGGAGTTCTCCTCCAGAAAACGCGACAGTTCCCTACTAACTGTTTTCTCTAGGATCTTCACTGGGTAGGGTAGGAGAGAAATAGGCCTGAAATTGGCCGGTACTGATGGATCCAGGGAAGGCTTTTTAATCAGTGGAGTCACCGCTGCCAGTTTCCATTCCTCTGGGACCTCTCCTTTCTCCAGGGACTGATTACAAATCTGCCTCAACCAAGGAAGAGTGTCTCGGCCAGATGACTTCCATATTCTGGAGGGGAAGGGATCATTCGGTGAGCATGAGGAGACACTCTCTACCAGACTATCAAATGCAGCTTTTTGGGAGGGTTGGAAAATTATTCAGAGAAACCGGTTGCAATTGATCTTCAGCTCCCGTCTGTACAGGATTAAGTTGTTCAGCCTTGTTGGTGGCAGTAAGAAATGAAATGAAATGAAAAATTAAATTTGTATAGCGCATAAACTACCCGGAGGCCTCGCAGTGCTAAGATAGCTAAGACTATCCACAATCTTAGCGATTTTGTCCTGTAAATGTGTGGGAATTTCATCGCAAAGTTTTTGTGATGCTGCCACTTTATTGTCCATACTTTTAGGGGCATACAAATCCTTAGTAATTTCAAAGAGGGCTTTTGTCCCATTAGATGCGTGGGCAATTGACCTGGCATAGAAGTCGGCCTTGGTCTTAAGGATGCTTTCCTTATAATGCAGCTGTCTCCGTCTTAGTTCAATTTTTATCTTACTCTCCATACCCCTGCCTCCATTTCCTTTCCGCCTTCTTGCGGAGCATGAGGAGCTGTTTCAGCTCCTCATTGAACCAAGGCGCCGTAGCCTTCCTCTTATCCTCTCATGGGGATTACCTGGTCTAAGATGGCAGTTATATGGTTTGTGTAAAGTAAGTAGTTCTCTTCTACCGACAACATGGGGTCGAAGTGTGTGACCTCTGGGTCAAATACTGGGGGTCTAATCTGACCCAGTTTCGCCCATTCCCTGCCTATCCTATAGGACCTGTGCTGATCTTCACTGTCCCTTGAGTGCAACGTCCTGATGCTAAACAGGACTAAATAGTGGTCTGACCAACTCTGAGGCATTACATTTAGTACCCTCATTGTGGCTTGATTAGAAAATAGCAAATCAAGGATGTGCCCCCTTCATGTGTGGGCTTTCCACCATCTGGGTGAGGTCCAGATTAGTGCAAGTATGTCTTAAATCTCGCAGATGTTTATCAGCCTTCCCATCTTCCCAGAGATTAAAGTCTCCACGAATAATCATTCTAGAGTGGGCCAGCGTAAAATTGGTAATTACATCAAAGAGGTTCTGATAGTCTGTAGAGCCCCCCGGGGGCAGTAAGTAGGTTCCCACTTAGAGAGTATAATGCAAACCCCATCATTTCTAAGCCCTCAACTTCATTAGTCTGTAGGAGTCTGAGATCCAGCTCTTCTTTAAAGATTACTCCCACTCCTCCCCCTCTGCCCGTGGCCCTAAGCTTATGTAGAATTTTATAGCCACTAGGGCAGGCAAATCCCAGAACAGGGGTGGACTCTATATTCAGCCATGTTTCTGTTAGGAATAGTACATCAAGTCGCAAATCCTCAATCAGATCAGAAACCTCTGCGGCATTCTTCGTAATTGACCGACTATTAATCAGCCCTCCCCTGAGAGTCTTCCCATCGTCTTTCACGGGGGACAGAGTCTTACCTAGCTCAAAAAGTCGTTCTCAATCATATTTTATCCGCCTTTGGTCGGTTTCCAGGCGGGCAGCGATTCCTGCGCCGTACGCCTCCGGGGAGCAGACAGGCGCAGACAGGCTTGCCTCTGGTGTGCCATTGGCGAGCCCTCTGCCTGCGCGCTCGTATTACTCCCTTTAAACATGCTGGGCCGTGTGATCCGCCGAGCAGCAACGACTAGAGCGCCTCCCAAGATGGCGTCTGCCGATGGTCGTGACCCAGCCTCTCCCTCACCCAAAAAGGGGCGCTAGCTGCCTAGGAATTTCTATTCACGCTAAAATAGCGGGTGGTGGGTATGTTTTAGTGTGCAAGTGAGCGAGTACTTTTATTAAAACAAAACAATCAATTTGTGATTAAAATAACAACACCTAGTATTGCTAAATACGGCGATTTTTAATCAGGTATATAAGTTCCTGTCTTCCTACCAAAGTAACCTGCGAGATCGCGCTGCAGTTAGAGTCTAGGGCTGCGCGCTCGCGTTTCCCCCCTTTAAATATGCTGGGCTGCGTGATCCGCCGAGCAGCAACTACTAGAGCGCCTCCCAAGATTGCGCCTGCCGATGGTCGTGACCCTGCCTCTCCCTCACCTGAAGAACCTGGGTTTAACCCAGCGGCGTCAGGGGCACGCCTAAGATCTTCGAGTTTACCTGTCTTGGTATACTGTCAGGTCCCGAACTAAAGGGTCTACTAACAAAAAGAAATTCCAACAATATCAAACAGCAATGGTGGTTGCCGTATTGTCCAAGTTGATAAAACAGCCTGGAGTACGGAATCGGATCCAACATGGCGGCGGAGGATTCCATAAGAATAAACGAGTCAGCGCTCTAGTCAAAGCGGCAGCGCTGATTGAAGCAGGTGGAACGCACAGAGAACTGCGCACTTCACCTGAACCGTGAGAGGAGCCGGAGGTGTATCCAAGCGTCGCGTTAGTTTAGGGCCAAGAACTTACGCGTCGCGAGTTCGGAGGAGAAATACCCGAGTCCGGAGTTCTTAGCAAACCCAGTAAGACCGTTCCTTGTTATTTGTTTTGAAATAGAGTTTCCGTGGTATAGCTCTGCGCATGCTCGCTGAATACAACACTTATGCAGCGCGTGTGCGCAGCGCCTCAGACAACCATTTAAACTAGAGCCAGCACAAGTAATTAATGAAAATTCTGAATGCTGTTGAAGTAAGCATTACTGCGTCTATGGTGTTCTAGTTACTAAAAATAATTACACGGCAGTGAAGTAACTGTAGGGTAATTAGCTCCCAGTTCCAGAATAAAATAAAAGACAACAGTGAAGTAACTGTAAAACTAACGAGAAGATATTCAGGTGAAGAAGAAGATTTCTATTTACTTAGGCTTCAGTTTTCAATTTCTGTAAGTGGGTAACAATAAGAAAACATAGATAAAATCTGAAGTAGAGAAGGAATAGTTGGTAATATAAATTCCTTACATTCCAGTGCATCATTTTAAAAGAGTAGAAGAACCTGAAGCATAAGAAGAGAAAGTAAAGGCACACAGCTACTGAGTAAGTTTAGAGTATAATATGGAAGTATAGTGCAACTGAGTAGAGAGTTAAGAGAGAGTTATATGCATGTACTTATTTGTTTCAGCACGTCACAACAGTAGCACAGAAGAAAAAGAAGCTCGTTAAGAAGCAGAAGAAAAAGAAGATTACATTGTGTGCATTCTCTTCTCTGTCCAATTCCCCTTTCCCTGTTGGGTCTCTGCTGGCTACGCATTTATATATTGTGCGTGACCGGGGGAGTTCTAGCGAGGAATAGGGAGCTTGCGTCGTTCTGCTCCTGTGTCGTTTAGCCAGTGAGAGAGAAGAGCTGGTTCTGACATATACAGAGACACGGAATACTTCTGGATGGCGTCAGAGACCAAGTTTATTAGCTGCAGCTAGTAACAGTGATCCTAGAAATACATCCCGGTGTAAATTCTCAGGAGACTGCTAATTTTACTAAGGAGAGACGTCTCCTTTTATACCCAGTATTCACATTATAAATGTACACCCACTGCACATAATTCTAGCCAATAAGGTACATTTTCAAACACAGTATCACATAACAAAAACTCAATTTACAGTATCCCAACCCAAAAGTTAATTATTAGGAATGTCCCAAATTCAATCCCCACAAGCCGGACAAACCTATAATTGAAAGCATAACCCATGTAATGAAGTAACATAAAAAAGAAACAGTAACAGATGCTGAACAAGATAAGGCATGTGCAAGGAAACCAAAAGTTAACGATGTCCTGAACATTGATTGGCAATCTCAGACAAAGATCGATCAGGGAAATTGCCTTTGCGAGGTCAGTTTCAGGTGAAGAAGTCAGTTTCTTACAGTTCATTTCAGAGTCAAAAAGAAAGCCAGTTAATGTATACATGAACTAAGAAGGCAGGCCACTTTATTCGCCAGGCTACCTTCACAGGCCTACGTGAGGGCAACACAAAATGGTGGCACAGAACAAATTGGAGTCAGACTCGAGAATTACAAAACCTCACACCCAAAATGACGCGGTAGCTGCCTAGGAATTTCTATTCACGCTAAAATAGCGTGTGGTGGGTAAATTTTAGTGTGCAAGTGCGCGAGTACTTTTATTAAAACAAAACAATCAATTTGTGATTAAAATAACACAACACCTAGTATTGCTAAAAATGGCGAATTTTAAACAGGTATACAAGTTACTGTCTTCCTGACCAAAGCAACCTGCGAGATCTCTCTGCAGTTAGAGTCTAGGGCTGCGCGCTCGCGTTTTCCCCCTTTAAATATGCTGGGCAGTGTGATCCGCCGAGCAGCAACGACTAGAGCGCCTTCCAAGATGGCGCCTGCCGATGGTCGTGACCCTGCCTTTCCCTCACCCAAAATGGCGCGGTAGCTGCCTAGGAATTTCTTTTCACGCTAAAATAGCGTGTGGTGGGTAAGTACCATTCCATGTACCATTCCTTTTATTCCCAATCGTGTAATAGGTTTCTAAGACTATTTGGGACATTTGATGAATGCTATAAGCTTTGAGGGTTCTGTTATTTATGTAATATGAACAGTAGAATTGGTTCATATATGCCACAAAGATAAACAGTTTCCTCTACGTTAAAGTACAACTGACCTAAATAAAGTGTCTAGTGGTCTTTTTTGATCTATTTATGAATCTCTAGAGGAAACCTGTATCTTTTTTGGCAATGCAAAAAGTGGCATGCAACATTTTAGAAACTTGCCAAACAAACGGTTACATATCCAATGATCTACAAAAGGGGCTTTCTTTGTTTTTTTTAAATCGACAGACATAACTTCTGGCTAATGTGAATGTTTCTCTCCAAATTGAAATGAACATTTCAAACAGGGCTAAAAAGTGGGGGGCACTCTTTAGAAAATCACAGTCCCACTCTAAGCCGATAAGGAACAGGCAGATCTATGATATGTTGGACTTGGCCCTTTTGGCAGGTTCACCCCGAAACTTTTTGTGTTCTCCTAACCTGTTTCTGTAACCTGGTGTTGGTGATTTTAGGCCTCTGTGCACTTTTTCACTGTGGTCCAGTGTAATGTGAGTGCACTCTCTGTGTATGTGTGGTGAGATTGGCCTGTCCTACCTTAGAAAATGCATGGGGGATATGTGTGTCCATGGTAGTTCCTGATGTGAGGGGAGTGCAGGGGCGAGTTTGGTATATGTGAACTCGTGAGGATAAATGCTGTGCAATAGTGTGCGCAGATTGATTGCGGCTAGTGGAGAAGTGCAACTTTTAGAAGTTGGCATTTCTGTGTGCAGT
Source organism: Lissotriton vulgaris (assembly GCF_964263255.1). Taxonomy (NCBI): domain Eukaryota; kingdom Metazoa; phylum Chordata; class Amphibia; order Caudata; family Salamandridae; genus Lissotriton; species Lissotriton vulgaris. Next base: position 319,569,179 of record NC_141694.1, read on the forward strand.
GAATGTGAATTGCCTGTCTGGCTTGTGAGTGACAGGTGCTGGATGGTGTGGCTGGCTACAGGAGCTAGGATGGGTCTGCTCGGTGGTGAATGGGGAGATCTACATGAAGAGGGGAGGGAGGAGTTGCACCTGGGACCTGAATAGGGCTGTGCCTTCCCTCCCTCCACAATGCTGGCTCCACCCCCTGTGGTGCGTCTGATGTCCCTGGCCTGTCCAGTGAAAGGGAGAGAGGGCTGAACAAAACAAAGTGCTTAGGAGCTCCCCTGAACCAGTGGTAGCTGGTTCTGCCATTGCCTGTACCCTTTAGACAAAAGAAAAATGTGGTAGAAAAGAAGGGGCTGTGACCCCATGATTTTGTTCCGTCTTGGGTGCTGATCCTACAGGGCGTGCTGCTGCTGGGTCCCAGGCGGCTCCATGAGGGCTTGCCTCCCTGGGCCCTGCATTGCCCTAATCTCTGGACCTTTTGCTTGAAATTTTCACCCTAAGGACTGATGCTTTTGCCTAAAGGAACTCTTGCAGGACTCACTTTTCTTTCCCAGGGAGGACCCTTTAGTTTACAGCCAGTGCCTGGGAGCGCTTTATTCTAATTTTCCCTGAATGGGAAAGGCGTGGGCTGAGCAGCGCTGAGCTGCAGCCCCTTTAAGAGGGAATCCCCATCGTAGGAATTCCCCCGCTTGTCCGAGGTCTGGTGGGTACCCAACCCGCTTATTGCCGCTTTTGACTTGGCCTCGTAGCGGGTGCCCACCCTGCTGATCTTTATGTCTAAATGCGGATGCTTACCCCGCTTATGGCCGATTATCTTTTTCTACTGCGGGTGCCCACCCCGCTTTGAATTCTGCCTTCAGAGGGAGCCTACCCCTCATTGTGCCCAGAGGAAATGGAGACTGCCGGGCTGCATCTCAGCGCGACCTGGAAGACAGGCACCATTGCCTGTTTGTGGGCGGGGCCATAGGAGTCACTTCCACCTTCCGCCGGCCGGGAAAAGGCGATCCAGAAGACCGGCAATGGCCCCTACGGGGCTCGCGTTGCAAAGAGGGAGCCCCGCTTGCCGCATCAGGATGCCAATTGAAGGCGGGGCTCTCCTAGGAGGATGGAGAGCCATGCGTGCTGCCGCTGTTTAGGAGGACTGCAGGCACATTGCCGGTGCCTGCCCCGCCTCCTGTGAGGAGTCCCAGCCCCCAGGAGGGGGACCGGGCGAAGAGGAGCACCGCAGGAGTGAAGGGGGAGTGGGAGCACCCTACATGCCGCTGAGCCTGCTCCGTCGCACTAACAAAGCATGAGGCAGGGAAAAAAGCTGTGTGCACCCAGGCGGGGCTCCGGTGAGCTTAGGAGAGTGCCAATCAGAGGATGCCCCGGAGACAGAGTTCTGTCCAGAGAGAGGAGGCTTCACCTGCGAAAAGAGCAGAGAAGTCCAGCAGAGACCCAGCGCATCCCGGTGAGTGGAGGCTGAGGTGGGAGCGGGGATCTTGTGCTCCCTGTGAACAGTGTTGGTGCTGGGGCCAGTGAGGGCTCGACGTCCCGGAGTGGGACCTGGTATTTTGCATCCCTGTCAGAGGGGGCCCCAGAAGGACCGAGTTGGGGTCTGAGGTGCCTGCGCTGATTCCTTTTTGGGGGTCCATGTGGTTTACAGAGCCCCGCATGGCTTCAACGTTTGGCCTGATTGTGTTAGAGCCCCGTGTGGCTCCAACGTTTGTGGGCATGTCTATTTATAGAGCCTAGGTGGCTCCAACGATTGGCCTCAGTATCTCAGAGCCAGATGGCTCCAACAAAGGGGGCATAATGTGTCTTAAGGGCCTCTGAGAGCCCATGCCTCTTCCCTTCACAGCTGCGCAGCACTTAGTGCCAGCTGCACTGTTTAGGCTTGTGCAGTGTAAAGTTTCAACGGGGTCTACCCTGAAACTAACTGACCTGGGTCATTAATTAGGTACATAGGCTTGTGCAGTGGCGCAATTGGATTCTGCTGCTTTGGCAGCGCCCCCTGACTCTTGGGACACAGGGCATTTGAGCCCCATCTTTGAGATGGCCAGTTGGGCAGGGTAACTGTTGGAATTATAGGGCGCCAGGCCCTAATGTGATTTTGGTGCTAGGAAATGTAATTCATGTAGTATGTTTTACGCACCCTGTGGTATACCTCTAAATGTGTTTTTATGATGAGGTTGTTTTACATATCATGGGTTATGCTAGTGAGATTATGTTTCACTGTGTGTGGTATGCCCCTAATGTGAGTTATACTTAGGAGGTAGGGTCTAATGTGTTTAGACTATTAAGGAGACTGCGTAATGTGTTTATGCTGGTGAGGTTGGCGCAGAATGTAATTCGCGCCTGATGTGACTGTGCATAATGTATTTTATGTTACAGGTTGAGGTGGAGTACAGTGATTACCAGTGGTTACTGGTTGTACATTTATGATCTGATTTTACTTTTACCAAGTTCGCTTTCTGATGGTTCAGACAGTGGTCCATGTGTGCTTTACACATTGCCTCTGGGATAAGCCTGAGTGCTCGTGCCAGGCTACCAAGGGGGTGAGCAGGGGTTATCTTTGGCATGTAACTCCCTTGCCTTGACTAGAGTGGTGGTCTCTGCCTGGCTTTGGTGCAAGCCTCAGCCAACCAGAGATCCCATTTCTAACATCGCTCATGAATGAGGAGCTCCGGCTAGCAATGCAGTCACATGGTTAAGCAAAGGTATTAACTAAGGGCTTGATTAAGAGTCTGGTGGTCTTTGACTTCCAGACTCACGGTGACGCAGCGTGGCGGTACTGTGGCTAATACGGTATACAATATGCAAGGCGGACCGCCATGGTCCGTTGAGCATATCCCGAGTTTCCCTAGCACACATCTTTTCATGGCAGTGAGCCAACCATGAAAAGGCTGGCAGTGGGAAAACAAAGGGGGTCCTTCAGGGCCCCCATTCCTCGGCCACCACTGGAATGCAATTAGGGTAGCACAACATCTACCCCCCTATTTGCAAGCACCCCAGGATCTAGCACGTCATGGACTTCACAGTCCCGCCATGCTGGAACTGCTTTTGCATTCCCATTGTGGTGCCCATTTTCAGGGACCCGCCGTGAGAACAGCAAAAGAAAAGCCCACCAGGCAGGAGTTGAACTTGTAATCTGGGTGGCGTACCATACACTGCTTGGCGGCGCTGTTCCGGCTCAAAGCTGGCGCAGCATCACCAAAGTCGTAATCAGACCTATGTACTTCAGGGGCAATAATCTTTTTAATGATCAATGAAAAACATAATAATACACGTTTAACAGACTTATATTTCTGAGTCCATACAAAATAGCTTTATTCAGCTGCCCTTTTCTGATGCAGGATATAAGAAGCACCAACTCCATCAATGGATGGGCTCAGCCATTAGTAATCTGACACAAGCAGCAATGAATCCCCCAAGTCGTCCTATAGCAGACCATAAACTACAACTATGTCCGAATGTAACAGGAGCCAGTCATCAGGCTCTATACACATATCCAACTATCTCATGCCTGTCAGGAAGACTGAAAAATACCCCACTCTTGCCACTTGCTATCACCATTGGCATTTGGCTATAGAACATTGTAACTAAGGTGTGCCCATAGTGTATTCAGGGTTATCATTGGTGGCAAGTCATTGATGACATTCTTACACACACATACAAACACCGCCCCCACGCACCACTCCCCAAACATCCAGTTGTGAGTCAGAGCTGATTGTACATGGCCTCTTCTCTGAGTTATCCTTTCATCTTCTTGTGCAAAACGCTAAAATACATACAAATGTATGCAAGCTTACTCTTATTGTATTGCTGGCAGTTGTTAAACTTCATTGGGTTTAACATATCTTGTGCTGAAACATTTGATTGAAAGAAGACCGCCACTGCTGCTATGACTACTCCACGGAATATTGACCTAGGATCCAGCAGTTGTAGCCAATTGCTGGATCGCCATTACAAAGCTGGAGGAAGCGATGTTCACACCAAATTGATAGGCTTAGATATTGTCAGTTGTTCTGGACCTGGTGGTTTATGGATCTTTGAGAGATTTGCTGTGTCTTTACCAGTGCTTAATTTTTTTGAAAGTGCCAGGGCCCTCGTCAGGAGTTCACCTCATCTTGCACCACCCATTGTCCCGGTCAGCTTTGCCAAAACAAAACTATTAACCATCACACTCCAAAAAGGGTGACAAGTCACATTATACCAGGCCCCAAAGCTATAAGAATGACTTGGGCAACAAGTATTAGTCATTTTATTTTTATCGATGAAATCTTTAGTGTAAGTTTCTTTTGCAACAAATAAATCAAATTCAACAGAAAATCTAGAGATTCATACATATACTATATGGATAAATTAGCAAATAAAGTGGGTGAACATCCGTATAAAACAATAGGTCAGATCAAGTAAGATATCAATTGAATGTAAATGTACAGAGATGAAATAGTCAATAAAACATTTTGATAGCAGGGCACCCCGTTTAGTTTCCAAATTATCTTCAATTATAAAGGTGTACAATCAATACCCATAACATTCATTTATGTCCAGGGTAACTAACAAAAATTACAATAATAATTGAGACATTGGGGGGCATACAGTGGAAGCCGTAGGTGGGTCATGATCAATTAGAGAATGCACATAATTACACATTTATTGCATCACAGAGAGTGACAGAGTTTAAACAACAATATTGTGGTCATATACATCGAAGTTAGAAAGTCATCCAGGTTCTCCCATACTTATGGACATTGGGCTGAATTGGGGTCCCTGAAAGGATTGGGAGTCCCTTGTCCCGCGGGGATTTGGAGTTCCTTGTGCCGCAGGGGCTGCAAGATCTCGCGTCACACTGAGGTTCTGTAACAATTGTAATCGGTGCTTTCGACTCGCACGAATATGGTCGAGTCTGGTATCTACGAACCGCAAATGACGAGTTTAATGGGTGTACGCAGTTTCGCTGTGCTAACCTAAACCGTTCGTCTGTTACGTGGGTTTTTCTATCTGTACCCACGGGTTCCATCTTAGATACGGCATCCATTTTGTCTCTTGCCCTCAAGTAGCCAGCGAACGGACGTTGTCCGTTTCGCGACCCTGGGATTCCCAAGATATCTGCGGAAGACACGTGTCCTTTGAAAGTGTCTTTATGACGAGGGGGATGATACTGTAAGGCAGATGGCCCCGCACGAGGCTCATCTTGCCGTGCTAGTTTATTGTCTCAGCCGTGCATCACATTAGGCACGTCCCTTTGATGCCTGTAGCTCGTGTTTCCCGATACCTCCCCTTTTCGATTCCCCCACTGTCTCCATCTTCCTCTGCACCTGTCCTTGTTCCTTCTTCGATCTGTTTTACTGCTGATTGGAATGTACTAATGGTGGGAAGATGGGTTTTTACAGTTGGGAACCGCCAAATGTTTCCGCACTTATGTCTCGGACCTTGAATGTATCAAAGTGACCAAAGCGACCCCTCTCGGGGATAATTATGGGAACCGAGTCGTAAACCTTTGTGTACCATGTAAACCTATGGGAGAAATATGTATAAAAGGAGCGATCCACAGTAGCAATTTGAAGCAGTCTCCCCAAGTTGCACGTGTTGTACTTGCTGTGACTTCTGTGTTCCCTGCAGTAATAAAACTCGAATCTTTGACGCCGAAGGAAGTGTCCCGTGTCTGTCATTCGTACGCCGGAGCAGGTTACCCACGAAGGTTTCAGGTGTTGTCCCCTGGCACCGCTGGGTGTTAAATAACCCAGTCCTTCAGTTGGCGCCCAACGTCGGGCTGCATCAGTGGTACCGGTCCAAGCCCGACGATCGTGAGGAACTTCGTGTGAAATCTCCGAGGGAAGGTGCACTCCGCTTCATCGATCCTGTTGTCGAAACAAGTGGCCCGAAGACTTTTCCCGCGAAGATTCCCACCTCCTGACGGCTGCGACGGACTGCTGCCCTGACTGTAGACCTGTTTTGGCGCCTGGCGTAGACCTTGGTATAGCGAGATGATTGACGGGCCTTCCTGGTGACGCCATCGATCTTTGAGTTAAGTATTTGTGGGTCGCTCCGAGAGTTCTTGGTTGTGGTTACTTAGTTGTTGCATGGTTCCATTGCATTTGTGGTTCTTGGTACTTTGTTGTGTTATTTGATGACTGCAGCCGCCAAAAAACCGAGGGTTTTTGCTCTTTGCTGGGACTTGGTAAATCCCGTTTCCCTTGACGTTTGTGAAACTCGGCTAGTGTGCAAGATGCCTGGTCGCAGTACTTTGTTTAGTTGTTTTAGACGTTGTGGTACGGATTCCCGACTGGAGGACTCGTGTCCGATACCTCCGGTTGGAACTCCCACTTATGAGCTCTACAGCAAACACGGGCTAGGCCCGATTACTTTCAATGAATATTGGATTCGTTACACTAAAAAGGATGGTGTCCTTAGTTGGCCACCTCATGGTAGCTTTGAGACCCCGAGTTTAGATAATCTTGAGGCTAAATTGTTTGCGAAAAAGTCAAGGCCGGCCATGTTTGATGCCTTTCGGTTGTGGCGCAAAGAAGCCCGACAGAAAGAGATCAGACAGACTAAACGTAATCAGAGAGATGGTGTTGCTACCATTGTAAAGAAAGCAGAGCAGTTTCAGCGTGATAAGGAGGATAAGGAAAAGGAAGTGTTTGATAGGCTACAGCGTATGTCCATAGATAAATGCTATCCTGCTTTGCCTACGGAGTCGGATAAGAAGGAAGAATCAGTTGAGGACCCCTTAATGTCTTATCTCATGAAGTCGCCACCTCCGTATGTACAGGGTACCGCAGCTCCAGTGGTTCCCCCCTGTACCTATTCCTCAGCCTGTTCCTCAACCTGCACCCGTTCTTCCGACTGTTCCTGCTCCCTTGCCTATTGCTATTCCTACTGCTCCTCCGCTTCCACATACTCCTGCTCCCGCTACTGCTCCTGCTCTATTAACTCCTGTTGTTGCTTCTGTCTCTACTCCTTCTCTTGTTAGTCCCTTGTGCTATACTTCTCCATCTACTCGTAGTCGTACTTCTCCTGTTGCGGCTAGTTTCTTTCATTCTCTCGGACCTGTTCTTGGGTCCGCTGGTTCGGATGGTCCCCAGAGACGTAGTCAGCTTCCCGGTAACAGGGAACGTGCTTCGCTATACAATATGGCGATGGGTTGGATGACGCATCCTCTTAGAAATCCTCCACGTGCTGTACTTGATACGTTCTGTCAATTCAATGTACCGACACAAAGATTTGTGTTCGAAGAAATGTGCAAAGTTTTGCGCGATCAGATATCGGCCGATGCACCTGACGAGGTGTTGACCGCTTTGTCTGATCTACAGCTTCAGTTCTCGAACGGACTGATAGTGGATACCAACGTTCGACGTGCTGTTGAGCGGTTGCTATCTTTCCGTCCCACTCCTATACCTCAAGCCTTGTTTGTTGAGGACGTTGAGAGGCAGTTAGATGCGTCTGGTCAGTTTCCCATGCGTGAAGTCCCTCCAGTATGGATGCCAGCTAACCCTCAAGCTCAGCCACCGATTTTGGCGCATTTCCAGAGAGTATGGATACATCTCCCATGGAAACGATCGGAAGTGTTACAGGTGAAGCAATCTTTGCCTGACCCTCGCAAAAATCCTGCAGGGTATTATAAGGAATTGTCGCAGCTCGTAGACGCTACGATAATGAATCTTGCCGACATTGATATGCTGTTTGGTAATGTCGTACCGCAACCGGTATGGGCTAAGATTCGTCAGGAAAACCATCCAAATGAATTAGGTGGTGATTGGGCTGCCATTATAGCGGCGGATGGGTTACAAACTGGTGGTGCTAAACCCGAGCAGTTGATTGCTGCTCTTCCTCAGAGAATAATTACGCTAATGAAAACTCTTATGCCAGCTATGAGGGTAAATTGGGACAAATTGTCAGCTTGTAAGCAGAAAAAGGATGAGAGTGTCTCTGATTTCTTTACGAGATTTGAGGAGGCATTCATCGATCATAGTGGTCAGGATATGGGCACTGAAGGTGGTCAACGGTTGTTCGTGGACAAATTTGTCTCTAACTTATTGCCTGACTTCAGTAATAAGTTGAAAAACTCGGAAAGTGCGTGGGCCGTTTCTACCTCGGCTCAAATATTGGCTACGGCACAGTATTATGAAAACAGAGAAAAAGAGGAGAACGACCGCGCTGATAAAAAGACGAAAGAACTTAAAACTAAAGTGTTGTTACAGCAAGCGTATCCTCCGCGTTCGAATCAGAACGCTTCACAGCAAAATAGATCGCAGCCGCAATCTAATAGATCACAATCTCGAAATGACTCCTCTTCTCAAAGATCTTCGTTAGGGTACAATCAGTGTGCCTATTGTAGACAGGAGGGTCATTTAAAGTTCAATTGTCCTGTTCTAAACGATCGTAATAGTGGTAATTCATCTAGAGGAGGTCGTGGTGGTTCGCAGCAGACATCACGCGGTAGAGGTCGTGGTGCTCAAAGTGACCGATCAGATAACTCATCAAATTGCAATAACTGTTTCGATCAGCGTGGATCATCGCAAGGACGATCTGCGCAGTACAATGTAGACGATTATTACGTCGATCAGGGAACTGACGACAGTAATTACTAGGACAGCCGTAGACAAGGAGAGGGAGTGGTATCAGTTCCGGTTGATCAGAGAGGGCCTTACGTCGCAGTTGCTACATCGGGCATCGTTGAGCCTTTTCTGTTGGACACTGGTGCAGCGAAAAGTTCCATAATGCATTCGAAACTCCCTGGCGCACCTTTGTCTGGCTTAACAAATGTTTCCGTTGGATTCTCTGGCGCCCCCGTTAGCAATCCAGTTTCACGCCCTTTGCCCCTTACAATTGGGCCACGTGAGCTTGAAGCTCCGTTGATTTTGACTACTGGTTGTGGTGAAAATCTTTTGGGCCTGGATTTGCTAAAACGTTTGTATGCAACTCTGTATTGTTCTCCTGCGGGTGTAAAGCTTACGTTAGGAGAGAGGGTTGTCTCTCCTATGTACTTGTCTCTCGATAAGCTTCCACCGGAATTGAGTTCTCTTCCTGCATCTCTGTGGGCAACAGGTCCCAATGATGTGGGCCTGCTTGACATCTCCCCTTACGTTGTTCAGCTGAAATCTAATGTGCGATTGCCACGTATTCCTCAGTATCGTATCTCTCTTGATGGTGAACGAGCACTGTTAGCGATCATCTATGATTTGATCGAGAAAGACGTTATTGAAGAAACGCAGGGAAACGTGTGCAACAGCCCTGTACTGCCCATTCTAAAACGTACTGATCCTTCGAAGCCGCCTGTTTATCGTTTTGTTATCGATTTACGGGAGGTAAATAAAATTGTGATTCCTCAGTTCCCCGTTGTGCCTGACATCACGGCGCTACTGACTCTGATTCCAGCTTCTGCATCTTGGTTTTCGGTGATCGATCTGAAGAATGCGTTTTTCAGCATTCCGATTGCAGAAGAGAGCAGAGACCTTTTCGGTTTCTCTCTTGGTGAACGTAGCTTCCGGTTTAAACGCGCTCCTCAGGGCTACTGTGAGAGTCCATCGATTTACAGTCAAGCCTTGAAGGGTCAACTGGATGCGTTTACGTTGCCGGCTGGTGCGGCTTTAATCCAATATGTCGATGACTTATTGGTAGCTGCAGATACTCAGGACATTTGCAAACTTGCTACGGTGTCGTTGCTGCAACATCTCTGTGACTTACATCACAAGGTGTCACCTTCTAAACTCCAATATTGCTGTCAAGAAGTAACCTATCTAGGTCACTTATTGTCAAAGGAGGGAAGGCGGTTGACCCCAGAGAGAATTGCAGCAATTGCGCGAATGACTGTGCCAACAACCCAAAGAGATGTGCGTGCCTTTCTAGGTATCACGTCGTACTGCAGGCAATGGAGTCCAAATTTTTCATTGCTAGCGAAACCATTGGTGGCTCTTACGTGCAAGGATGTTTCAACTCCTTTACCATGGACGGAAGAATGTCAGAAAAGTTTTTCTGAATAGCGTGATTCATTGTGTTCGGCTCCTGTGTTAGGTACTCCTGACTACAGTAAGCCGTTTACATTATATGTTCACTAGAGGGAAGGTTGTGCTTTGAGTGTCTTAACGCAACCTTTTGGTGGTAAGCAACGTCCATGTGCATATTTTTCCTCGACCTTGGACCCGGTAGCTAGAGCATTGCCGAGTTGTTTGAGAGCAACAGCGGCAGCTGCGGTGTCCATCCGACAATCAGCAGGATTGGTCATGGATAATATGCTTACGGTGATGGTTCCGCATGCAGTCGACACTCTTTTAAATCGTACGAAAACTCAGCACTTGACGAGTGCGAGGTTGTCTGGGTACGAGTTGACGCTGCTGGCAAGTCATATTCAGATAAAACGTTGCAATGTTCTGAACCCGGCAACTTTGTTACCAATTAGCACGGAGTCAGATGAAATAGCAGAACATGACTGTTATTTGAGGACCGAAGAGGAAACGAAAGGTCGTGCGGACCTTAAAAACACTCCTTTGGAAGATCCAGATGGAACTTTGTATGTGGATGGTTCATGTTTTAAATTGCCGAATGGTGATGTGACTACTGCATATGCTGTTGTAACGTTGAATACTGTTGTTGAAGCTGCGAGATTGAATCAGAATTCTGCCCAGGCTGCGGAACTGATTGCTCTCACTAGAGCATGTGTGTTAGCGAAAGGGAAACGTGTGAATGTGTTTACCGACAGCCAATATGCATTTGGCGTCGCCCATAGTTTTGGACGGTTGTGGAGAGAGAGAGGTTTTATGACATCGCATGGTACGAAGATTCAGCATGGTCAGCTTGTGAATGATCTTTTGGATGCACTTACGTTGCCTAAGCAGGTAGCGATTGTCAAATGTAGTGCGCATCGTAAGGTGACGGATGATGTTGGACGTGGTAATGGGTTTGCAGATGAGACTGCTAAGGAGACTGCTCGGAACCTTAGCACTCGAATGTATGTGACGAGTTCGGTTAGGTGGCCTACAGAGTCTAGTATGTGTGAGGACACTATCGAGAGTGTGAAAGCAATTCAGAATGAGGCCACCGAGACTGAAAAGACGAAGTGGAAAGAAAGTACGGGAAAGTTGGATGTGAATGGTTGTTGGGTTGATTTATCGGAACATAAGAGATGGATGTTGCCAGATGCGTATGTGCTGGCTGTTGTGACAATGGCACATGGGTTGGCACATATTAGTGTGAAAGGTATTTGTAACTTGCTGTCCCCTGTGTGGAAGAATGATGGTATCACGAAATGTACTGAACGATTGGTTAAGAATTGTATGGTATGTATGTTGTACAATCCTGGTAAGGGAACCCCAACTCCTCCTGGTAGTTTTGCTCCCCCTTCATGTCCCTTTGAGGTGATTCAATTAGACTTCATCCATATGGAAAGATGCAATAACCTAAAATACGTTTTAGTTGTGGTTTGCGCGTTCTCTCGATGGATTGAAGCCTATCCTCTCAAAGACAACACTGCTTTGTCAACTGCGAAAATACTACTGAAGGAATACTTTCCTCGGTACGGAATGCCTCGGGTTGTATGGTCTGATAACGGAAGTGAGTTTGTGGGGAGTGTGATGAAGAGTGTGTGTAAAGGCCTTGGAATTAATCAAAAATTCCACAGCGCCAATCATCCCCAGTCAGCTGGTTTGGTTGAAGGGTATAACGGCACCCTTAAACTAAAGCTAGCGAAGATTCAGGCTACGACTGGTCTTTCGTGGCCTGACGCTTTACCCTTAGCTTTACTGTCAACAAGGGCAACCGTACACTCCCGAGTAGGGCTTAGCCCCTATGAAATAGTGTTCGGTCGTCCTGCGAATGTTTGGGGGGTCCCTAGACCGGGTGTGTTCTGCGATCTTGAGTACCCAATGTTGATTGACTATCTTCATGATCTGACTGCTAAACTGAGGTTAATTCACCAACAGGTTTACGAAGCATTGCCGACGCAGACGGAGGGTCCAGGCCACCAGCTCCAGCCCGGAGACTGGGTGGTAACCAGAAACTTTGCCCGTAAGAAGAATTTGGAGCTTAGGTTCACTGGACCCTACCAGGTCCTCCTTGCCACGAGAACTGCCGTTCGTCTAGAGGGCCGGAAAAATTGGGTGCATGCCACCCATACGAAGAAAGTTCCTATACCGTTACCGGCAGACTCGTGGGTGAGGAGGGGCATTGCTTCAGCTGAATACGAAGGATTGCCGGCGTTTGTACCTTTTAGCGATGCACAACCTGTCGGAGAATCCTCAGTGCAGCAGAAAGACACTGTTGAACATTCGTCACCAAAAGACTCAAGACCAGAACATTCGACTGATCAACAGAACTCTGTTCCTTTAATGGATCCTTTGTTTGACGAACAGACACGTCCTGGGAAAACTCTATACTTTTTGCGATCCAGCACTAAGGACAAATAAAAAGATTTCGTTCTGTCCCTTGACAATTGCATTATCCCGTTTTCCACGATCAGTCTGAACACCTGTATCATTGTAATTATTTCTGTATATATTGAGTTTCGTTCTACATGCATTTTTGCTTCCACAGCTGAGAGATATTTTTGCATATACATTGTAAATAAAGGCCGTAGGGCCGCGCGTGTACTTCCTTCTGGTTAGTAGGTCTTGACGCTAGGTTAAAGAACGTCGGTTCTTGGGAACTCCTAGGGATTGACTACTGCTACACAGAACGAAGTGCGTCAAGAAACGTTGCGGACGGTCGTAGGGGATGGCGTTTTCAAAGCTGATGGACTTGGAAGAAGCTCAGGCGCAAAGGTTCAAGCTACAACAACTTAGTCGTACCAAATGTTTTATGTTTCAAATATTCGTATTGCTTTTGACTGTTTCTGCACTATTGGTGGGTGGGGTGTATTACACGATGTCTTACTTCTTACCTTCTGCAATACCTACTCCTACTTCTGACCCTAAACTTACCTCCACTGCATCCCCCCATTCTTTCCATATTTTACCCGAACACGAGCAGGCTAGACGTGCAGAATTCCGCAATAATTCCTTTATTCAGCTCCTTCTCCAGCACCAGTTAGTGGTTAACACTACTAATTGTTGGGTGTGTGGGTTGATGCCACATACCACGGATAAGGGAATTCCATATCTGGTTTTACCGTATAGTTCCCAGGGTTCCGCTCGAGCATTTCAAACAATGTTTCGAAGCGCACTAGATTCTTACCCCAGTCGAGAGCCACGTTCTCCCTACTTTGGCCCTGGCTCGTATCACAAGCCTTTGTCAATAGCGATAGAAGACTTAGATAGAGATATCTATGAGCCGTCGCTCATCCCGGAGGAAGAGGTACAAGCCTATAGGGTCCTGAGTAAGGTCGAGTATAGTGCGCTCACGAGTGATAAACAGCTTAAGAGCTCGCCTCCGATATGGGTCGTACCCCACATTGGTAATTTTTGTCTAATGGGTCGTGGTCGAAGATCGAAAGCCCGACTTGGAGAGAGTGCTTGCACCGAGAATTACATTCTGCCGATGGTCTCGTCCCCTGTGTTTCTGGCTGCCAAGGGTACATACTTTGTCTGCCATGATCGTGCGTATGCATGGTTGCCCTCCGACTTTGTGGGCTCATGTTGTATCGCAAATCTGTTGCCTCCGACGTTCACTGTAGACGCAGACTATCACAAGACTAGAGTTGTGAGAGGCGTAATTAGCGAAGAGGACACTGCCGGTCAAGAGGCAGGAGACTTTTTCAAGGGTTTCCTCCCGTTTTGGGGGCCTATGGCTAATAGTAGGAACCTGAGACAGTTGACTCGAGTGGTAGAATCGACAGCTAATATTACTGCCAGTGCCCTTGGTAATATCACCACAGAACTTCAGGCGGATAGACTTATGACGTTACAAAACCGTATGGTTTTAGACGTGATCTTAGCAGATCGAGGTGGGGTATGTAAGGTGATCCATTCGAGCTGCTGTATTTTCATTCCAGATAACGCTCCGACTGTCTATCAAGCCATCTCAAAGTTGCATAAGATCTCTGAGTCCATACACGTGGACGTAGGGGATTGGACGCTTCTTGGGTGGTTTTGGGGCCTGATGTCGACTTGGGGTTGGAAGATTCTGATTATCGGAGTTGTCGTGGCGTTCCTGTTCACGTGTTGCCTTTGTGTGCAGTGTGGTCCTGCCTTATGTGGCCTCTGTGCTACCACGTGTATAAGACAGCCGCCTGTTACCAAAGGAGCTCGATTGGACAGAGCTATGTTACAGCAACATCTCGATGGTCTGATGAATATCGAGTATGATTCCGACTAGTGCTTGCCTACATGAGGGCAAAAGGAGCGTCTGAGGTTCTGTAACAATTGTAAGCGGTGCTTTCGACTCGCACGAATATGGTCGAGTCTGGTATCTACGAACCGCAAATGACAAGTTTAATGGGTGTACGCAGTTTCGCTGTGCTAACCTAAACCGTTCGTCTGTTACGTGGGTTTTTCTATCTGTACCCACGGGTTCCATCTTAGATACGGCATCCATTTTGTCTCTTGCCCTCAAGTAGCCAGCGAACGGACGTTGTCCGTTTCGCGACCCTGGGATTCCCAAGATATCTGCGGAAGACACGTGTCCTTTGAAAGTGTCTTTATGACGAGGGGGATGATACTGTAAGGCAGATGGCCCCGCACGAGGCTCATCTTGCCGTGCTAGTTTATTGTCTCAGCCGTGCATCACATTAGGCACGTCCCTTTGATGCCTGTAGCTCGTGTTTCCCGATACCTCCCCTTTTCGATTCCCCCACTGTCTCCATCTTCCTCTGCACCTGTCCTTGTTCCTTCTTCGATCTGTTTTACTGCTGATTGGAATGTACTAATGGTGGGAAGATGGGTTTTTACAGTTGGGAACCGCCAAATGTTTCCGCACTTATGTCTCGGACCTTGAATGTATCAAAGTGACCAAAGCGACCCCTCTCGGGGATAATTATGGGAACCGAGTCGTAAACCTTTGTGTACCATGTAAACCTATGGGAGAAATATGTATAAAAGGAGCGATCCACAGTAGCAATTTGAAGCAGTCTCCCCAAGTTGCACGTGTTGTACTTGCTGTGACTTCTGTGTTCCCTGCAGTAATAAAACTCGAATCTTTGACGCCGAAGGAAGTGTCCCGTGTCTCTGTCATTCGTACGCCGGAGCAGGTTACCCACGAAGGTTTCAGGTGTTGTCCCCTGGCACCGCTGGGTGTTAAATAACCCAGTCCTTCAACACCCCCTGCATAGCTAGCAAACCTGAGGCTATGGGTGTGTAGTATTTGTCAGGAGTTTCAACAAGCACTGGGGGCTCCTCCGCAATGGAGGAGGAGCGTTGCCCCACTGCTTTTAAGCAGTACAAAGAAGAAGCATTAAATGATAATTACTTTAGGTCATTATCATTTATTGCTTCCTGCTGCTTTTGCAGACAGTCGGGTGGGTGGCACCGCTTGCTCCTCGGAGCAGCGGTACAAAAGGGGGTGGTGATGGACGGAGCATCTGAATCAATCAAACACTCACACCCAGTCAAAAGATCTGGGTTTAATCCAACACCGTTCTTTAGCCCACTCTGCCACCCCAGTTCAGACATGGCTATATGCAAATCAGTCTGACCCTGTGCCTCATGGGAACAGTCCAGCCCGAACTGCCAAGCCATGTCTTCCTTGGACCTGAAATAAGCTTCCGAGGACCGTTTTTTTGACATTCCAGCCTTCTTCAGCCCGGCTTGCTTGGATCCAGTGGCAAAGTGAGCAAGGGACTCATGTCTGAGCATACCCTGCCACACTTATGGCGGCCAAAAGCGGTACAAAAGGGGGTACAAAAGCCCTTCTGGTGCTACCACAGTGCTAAAAACAACTAATCCAACCATTTCAGTCGACTGCGTTTGTGCTGACCGGCGTCTGTGTCATAAGACTTGTAAAGAGTACCTTTTGTTGATGGGACTGGCGTCAGTGTACCTCTGCTGTGGTGTGGGACAGTGAAGTGCTTAGTGTAGCTTACGAGTGGTACCCTCAGACCACGGTGCAGACTAAAGCGGCAATGTCAGCTGGTAAAGGCATCGATGGTGAAACCAGGGCAGTGGAGTGAAGCAAGGTGGTGTGGAGTGCGATGCCCACTGGTCACAGTGCAGGCAGTGGCTCAGTGGCCAACATCGCCAAGACCAGGTTTGCGGTGCAAAGTGTGGCAGTGCCCTCTGTGGCGCCTGCAGACCACAGAACTGCGGACGGTCATGGTGACAGCGTCCGGTTGCGTTTTTTTCTCAGTGGTAACTGAGACATGCGGTTCCAGAGGCGGTACCCAGAGGAAGGTGAAGTATTTGCTGTTACTGAGACTTCTTGAACAGGGGGCAAGCGCTACCTCAAGCCCTTGGAGAAACTCAAACAAAGAAGTTGCAGAAAGTTCAGCCAAGTCCTTTCACTGCCCTAGACAGTATCAGCCACTGCAGGCCAACACAACAAAGTGGTAGTTCCATCTCACAGCTTCTCCAGCTCTTCTTCTTGGCAGGTTTCTGAGTCCAAAAGAGTTCTAACTTCCTGGAGTCTGGGCCCCAATATTTATACTGCATTTCCCTTTGTGCTCTTGTGGCAGAGAGTCTCTGAGCTCAGTCAAAACCAGTTCTGTCCTCTCTGGTCCAGCTTACTGCCAGGAGGTGGAGACTGCGTTGTGGAAGGCAGACTGGGCCTATTCAGGTGCAAGGCGATCTCCTCCCACCACTCTAAATGCAGCCCACATCTATTCAGCCCAGTCCTGACTCATCCAGGAAGGACAGGACACACCTCAACCTCCTCAGTAGCGGTCTACAGTAAATGCACATCCCCTAGCCCCTCTCACTTCAAAGCCAGACTGTCGATCCCCAACCCAGCAGAGGCACACAGGATGGTTAAGCAGGAAAATGCCTTCGTTCTAAAAGTGCCATTTTCAAAAACATTAGTAAAAACCATCTTTACTAAAAGATGTGTGATTAAATTCTGAGTCTAGGCATACTAAACTCCATTTCCCCATCTTGTCCCAATGGGAAGTTATACTTGTAAGATGTTACAAAGTAGCTTCCATTCCATCCTATGGGAGAGAAAGTATTTCAATAGAGAAAAAAAAAACTGTAATTCACTATCAGGACATGTCGTGCACACCAGTTCATGTCCTACCTTACACCTACACTGCACTCTGCCCATGGTGGTATCTTGGGCCTACCTGAGGGGTGCCTTATATGTAAGAAAAGGGAAGGTCTGGGGCCTGGCAAGCGGGGGCACTTGCCAGGTCGACATGGCAGACACTACTGTGCGCAGAAACTGCAGTGGCTGGTCTGAGAACCCTTTGAAGGGCTGCTTGTGTGGTTGGCACTACCAGTGCTGCAGGCTCGCTTGCAGCATTTAATTTACAGGTCCTGGGCACACACAGTGCACTATAATAGGGACTTAGCAATAAACCAAACACTGAAACACTAATCCATAAACATAATATACCATAGGAGCAGTTGCACTTTAACACTGATCAGCAGTGAGAAAGTGCGCAGAGACACCAAACCAGCAAAAACAGACTCAAAAACAGGAGGTCAGAAAGGAAAAAGACATAGGAAACATAAAAAATGCCAGGTCTAACAACCATCCCTTCTAGTTTTGTTACAGCTGTCTCAGCTTCAACACCCCCACCCGCCATCTCCGCTCCGCCGACCGCACCCTGGCCACAGACTCCCGCACCTGAAGAGCGACTTTGGGTAGCAGATCATTCTCCCACCTCACCGCCAAGACCTGGAACACCCTACCCATCCACCTACGTCAGACCCAAGACCTGCTGGCCTTCATAAAACTCCTCAAGACCTAGCTCTTCGAGCAGTAGCAGCAACCCCACCCCCCAGCGCCTTGAGACCCTCAAATGCTATGATTGATTGATTGATTATTTGTTCTGATTTGTTATTTTCTCTTTTTTGAATTCATCCAGCCATCGGATGTACTTATTTGCAGTTTTTAGCACTCTTAACGTGCATCTCCATTTTGCATGCATTAGGCCTGGTGTTTTACATAGTATAAATGTGTTTTTTCAATAGTTTCTGGCAAAAAGATGTGGGGGGAAATCCTTCAGCGACTGGCAACCAGTCAGCTTAGCTTTGTTACTAAACTCATGAAAAACACAGTATATCACTATTTGTCTCAGGAAGTTGATGTAGCCGTTAATCAAATCTCCTGCATTTTTGGGAGAAACTGCAAAGGTGTACCACTCATGGTAACCTGGCCTTTGTACATTATGATATTGTCCTACCAGAAAGTGATGAAGAAGCCCTGAACGTCATCATCAACAATATTTCTGTACATGAAATTGGAGACCTGGGCTAAGTAACTCCTCTTTGGTAAATAGCTATCACTCAACACAAGTCATGACGCCTTCACAGGACAGGTGGACAGACAACCCACGGTCCAATTGAGCGACTGCGAATGAGAGCTCCTGGTAGTTAGAGGAGTCTCCTTGCTGCTGCCTGCAAGGACCATGGTGATAACTGAATATTCAGACTGCACAGTAGAGGTTAATGATTACAAAAGAAGGCCAAATGCATTATATGGATTTTGCTCCATGGTCTTGTTTACAGTGCAGTACAATACCATACAGTAGCAGAGCAGAGGTTTTTGCTTGAAATAAAGCGGAAAGAAATGTCTTGTAACACTGACATCCTGTGCTACAGAATAATTGCCCAAAAACTACTTTGCATGCCATGACCTTTAGCTCGGAGGGTGTAACTTAGACTTCGTGAACAATTATCTTACTTTAAAACCTGGATGCACTGCTTCATTAACACATGATGACAGTCAATCACCAACATCGCATAATATTAACGATGAAAAAAAAATCACATGGCCAACAGTCAAGCGCAGAGACTCATGCTACAAATTTACTATAAAACTAAAAAACTCCTGATTGAAATAAACACATTAGTAAATGTTCAAACGCCCGACCTCTGTCGACACCTAGTCGAAAGTCAAAACTGCACTGCAGGCAGTAGTTTAACACCTAAAATAAGTAGGAGTCCTATCAAGTTTGCAGGATGGCAGCTTAAAGTGCGATATGAACAAAATGACAAGGTGAACGATTTCTGTCCAGTGTCTGATATAAGCAGGCAACAAATACAATAAAACGGAGAGAGAGAGAACTGGCGAGAAGGGACAGTAGGGCAGCTTCAAAGCATGATACATTCATAGAAAATGGCTGACTGGGAAAAGTGAGCACGCGCCACGTTTCTAAATCAACACTATCTGACATATCCCTTCTTTAGGGAAAGTCGGGCGATCTCATTTTCGGCTTCGATTGTCTGTGATGCGAGCCACCGTTAAATTTAATAATTCATTTTAAATGTACCATCGCTTACCTTTCCATTATGTTGTCATTTACTAAAGGCCAGCGACGAGACAATGCAAGAAGATAAGATGTTGGAAATTCGGTAATACAATCACTGGTGAGGAAAAGAGCATCTATTTACTACAGCATTCTACCCCCAGTAATCCGGAGCAACCGGCTTTTCTGGTCTTGCGGCCACACCAATCGGCAGAAGGCAATGTCTCACAATCTAACATACACATTCAGTCCATGGCTGGTGAGCCACACTGAAGATTAACAGGCAATATTAGCTGTAGTTTAGTATTGCCACAATAAGGATATAATGTGATTATGAGAAGAAAACTATCAAATTAAGAAGTTCGGTAATGAGGCAGACAAGGAAGCATTACAATGAAGACCAAGGGTGGACCCAATGTTAATGTAGTAGAAACAACAGGTCTTTGACAACAACAGACAGCTAAACCTGTCTATAAGAGACACCTAAAAACGAATAATTCTAAACATAGGGTACTAACCCCCAGATGCATCAAGAACCCATTTTGCTATTCCTAATTAGCGAAAAATAACGATTCGCTATTAAGGAATAGCAAAATGCAATGCATGAAGAAATCACAAAAAAATAGCGATTTCTTAAAATTCATTAATTGCGACTCGCAAATTGCGAGTCGCAATTAAGGAATACCTCTCCATTCATTCCTATGGGCCTAGAGGCCAATAGGAATGAATGGGAAGACATTCTCAATTTGCGAATCGCAATTAGCGAATCGCAAATTGAGAATGTGATTTCAAGGGTGCAGGGGTGTCCAAGGGACACCCTGTTGCACCCCTGAAATTAATCTGTGCATATATGTTGCGCACACACATGCCCTTGGGGCATGTGTGTGCGCCACATGAAACTTTGAAAAATGTACTTTAGTGCATTTTTCAAAGTTTTTGCAAATTACCATGAAGTTCAACTTCATGGTAATTTGCGAGCCCTATTAGCGAAATCGCTATTTTTTTACTTTTAATACATTGCATTTAAGGAATCTCAATTTGAGATTCCTTAAACGCAAGTAATCGCAATCAATTTTGCGATTTCTTAATTTGCGCTTTTTACATTTGGGATGATGCATCCCAAATGCAAAAATACCGGTTGCTAAGGGGCAGATTCTCAGATCCTGCCCCTTTACAAGCGGATTTTACCTTGATGAATCTATGCCATAGAGAGGTAAGTTAGGGGAAAAAACGGAAAAGGAGGATTGGAGGGAAGAGGGAAAAGGGGAGGTAAAAGACAAGGCAAAAAAGGGTAAATGGAAGAGAGAATCAAGGAGAAGATATGGGGAAATTGGTTAAATAAAAGGTTGAAGGATGCAAAACTGCAAAAAATGCTTTTAAAAAGTGAGAAGGAGACTGGATGTGTGATGAACACACCACTTTATAAATTAAATTATACACATTGGAAAGAGGAAAAAAGACAGGTACATATTTGGAAGTGTTAGAAATTGGGTTTCTGGTTGGCAGAGGGGTAAGGCAGATACACACCATAAATTAAACTGTGCTCACCATCCAGTAGCTTGGCACTGAGCAGGCACGCTTAACTTGAGAGGTAATGTGTAAAGTATTTGTGCAACACTTCAAATAGTAATATAGTGAAAACACCACAAAATGACTCCACACCAGTTTAGAAAAATAGCGTATATTTGTATGAACAAAACAAGACCAAAACGACAAGGATCCAATAAGTATAAACAGAGTAATTGTTTATTAAAGACTAAATGAAAATGTAGTGCTTAAAACCTTAAAGTGCCAACCAGGGATATCTGGTCGTGCTAGACCCGGGTAAATCCAAAAGTTCAGGCTGACCATGATGGAGCGCAATTCAACTTGGCACTCTGAAAAGTACCTAGGATGTGTCATCAACAGAGTCGAGATGCAAGAAGGAAAGAAGCGCTGTGTCGGCATCGAACCGCTGGATTGAAGGGGATGCGTTGGTTTTAAACCACTGATCTGAAGGCGATGCATCAGCGCAGAGCCGCGCAATGTCAGAGATGTGTCGGGAACTGGAGACGATGTGCTGCACAGGCAGCCATGTTAGGTCCATGCAGTAGTGGCAATGCGTCGGCGTCGAGTGAGATGCGCCGGTTCCGATCATCATTGATATGTGGTAGAAATCTTTGATGTCCCTGAGACTCAGAATAGGGGGCAAGCCAGCATACCCTTGGAGTCACTCTGGGTTCAAATGGGATGGGCCCAGTCCTCCCTCAGCAGGGCAGATTGTAGTAGGCAGCAAGGCAGCACAGCAGAAAAGCAGTTCTTCCAGAGCAGCATTTCAGCAGAGTGGCAGTGTTGTAGCAGCACAGCAGTTCTTTCTCTTGGCAGAGTTTTTCACAGGTCCAGTAGTGAATGATTTTGTTGGGTCAGAGACTTATACCCAGTTGAGCCTTTGAAGTGGGGGTGACATAAAAGAGGGTCATTGAAGTGCACAGAGGTCCTCCCTCACAGCTCTGACTCCAGACTCACTCCAGAGGGTATGTAGTAATTTGTGTGGGGACAATATACATCCTATTCAGGAGTGTCAGTGCCTCCCTTTCATTCTGTCTAGGACGCCCCATCAGGATGTGGATGGCCACTCAGTCACACCAAAGCTCCCTATGTGTGTTTCTGTATAGAGGGAATAGACAAGGCCCAGCCGTCACCCACCCCCGAAATGTATTAGGGGAAGGCTGCAGGCACACAGGGATAAGAGCAGAAACATACAATCTTTCTAAATGTGGAGATTTTAAAATTGTAACAATAAATTTGACTTTACCAGAAAGAAGGATTTATTATTACGATTCCATGGGTACTAAATTACCTCCTTCCGACTGGGATTTACAGCTAATTACATGTAAAGCTTAAAATACATATCCTACCTTTTAATTACACAACAACCTGACCTATGGGCTACCTATGACCTACCATAGGGGTGACATATATGTAATAAAAGGGAGTTTAAGGCTTGGCAAGGGATTTTTAAATGCTAAGTCGACATAGCAATGCAAACTGTACACATAGACTCTGCAGTGGCAGGCCTGAGACAGGCTTAAAAGGCTACTTAAGTGGATGGCACAATCAGTGTTGCAGGCCCATTACTAGCATTTCATTTACAGGCCCTGGACACATGTAGTGCACTTTACTAGGAACTTGTAGATAAAGTAAACATGCCAATAGTGGACAATCCAATCTAGCCATGTTTAGAGGAGAGAGCACATGCACTTTAGCACTGGTTGGCAGGGGTAAAGTGCTCAGAGTCCTAAAGCCAACAAAAATTATGTAGGAAAAAGGAGGAGGAGAAAGGCTAAAAGTTTGTGGTGACCGTTCAGAGAGGGCCGTTTTCCAACAGGATGTAAAATAAATGAAGTAAAAACAAGAATTTATTAGCTACATTTTACAATGTAGGGCTTACTAACTAACATTATGGGTGCCAGTAAACTTTGACTTGGAAGAGAGTACAAAGGAAGAGGCTTCAGAAGAGACACCCGATTCTCAGCCTTGCAATGACTCTTAAAGTTGTCTATGTGTCTGCCTAGAGGTTTCATCTCTTCTAAACTGTACATCTGTGTCCAAAGGTGTTTGTGGGCAATAGTGAGAGGAGTTGGAGATGGAAATTTAACAAGTTTAGAATGTTGGAAAGAGGCAGATCAGGAAGTTAGAGAACGTCATTTTATGGCAAAGTTTGCCATATACATGTTCCTAGTGAATCATGAAGCAGGACTGTGAGATTGCACTTAATAAGACTGCTCAGAAAGATGACTTAGGCTACATGATTATCATATCATCTAAAACTGACAGATCGCTGTATTATTGTAGCTTGACTTGTTTAAAGAGATTCAGGGATGAAAAAATGTGTAGTATAGTGCTGCCTACCCCCAAATGTTTCTGTGTTTAAACATTACTGTTAGTGGCCAGTGGCGGCTGGTGGCTTTAGAAAGTGATGGGGAATAATAATTGCTATGCAAAGCACATGGTGGCT
This sequence comes from Lissotriton vulgaris, assembly GCF_964263255.1. Taxonomy (NCBI): domain Eukaryota; kingdom Metazoa; phylum Chordata; class Amphibia; order Caudata; family Salamandridae; genus Lissotriton; species Lissotriton vulgaris. Next base: position 319,592,419 of record NC_141694.1, read on the forward strand.
TCTGTCCCACACCCACTCTATAACCTCATGCGCTAATAATTGAACACACAACAGTGTCATTTGAGGAGAGATAGAAAGAAATATCCACCTAGTGGCTGAATTGCACAATGTGAAATAGGAAAATCTAGGATCTGTCCCGGCTTCCCTGCTTAACTAAACTGGGTGATCCTAGGCAATTATTTTATTTAATTTTCTTCCTTTTTTCATTATTCCATATTAAAACATCTTGACACCCAGGATTTCAAGTAGTGTGCTGCACGCACACCTCTTGTGTTTGATTTAATGGACTGTACTGCTGTACAATGTATAATTACCTAGGCCACAGAGGGAACAAATAACTGACTCGCATCTAGTTTTACAAAGGGTATCTAAATGGGAGTGCAGGAGAGCGTGACGGTTTCGAAGTCATTTTTTTTGATAAATTATCTCTTCTAAAAAGTGTCAGTCGCGGCAATGTGTAAACATGTTTCTGCATGTTAAAGGATCATGCTTCTGAAAATCAAAGCGATGGCTCCAGAATGTATAGGTTAGCCATTTTATTGTTTGGATTGTTTGTGGGATATTACAGTCATGGAAGACAATTGCCACGGCTCTCCCCATTAATTTGCTAGATCACTCACCCTTAATCAGACAGACAGACACAAACGCACATATTCCTACGAACACTCTCTCTCATAATACAGATACACACATTCGCACATACAGTTTTCCACACAAACACACACACAGAAATAGACACAGACACAATGACATCAGCATCAGTCTTCCCGCAGGGGCGGCTCTAGGGTCATGGGGGCCCTGGGCAGGGAGCGTAGGTAGGGGGCCCCGGAAGAGGAGGTCCGGGTGGGGCGGAGCGCAGTGAAGTGAGGGGGGTCAGGGTGTTTGGAAGGGGAACAGAGCCGGAGGCCGCCAAATCCCTGCCAGGGGCCGCCACACAAATATGTATCCATCCTCGGAGGATAAATATATTAAGGATATATATTGGTGTGGTGGCCCCTGGGGTTTGGTGGCCCTGTGCAGGTGCACAGCTTGCACATGCCTAAGGCCGGCCCTGCTTCCCGCGTTTCTCTGGTGCAACCAGGCTCACTGTTCCCAAATGACTGCGGCACGGAGCACAGCGCCAGCTGTGACACTGCTCGGTGATCACAGCAACTCAGAGTAGTGTCAACCCTGGCATCACAATCCATGCTGTGGTCATTTAGAAGCAAAGAGCCTGGTTCAGCATGGTAATGGATGGTTGATTGGTGCACCCATATGCCAAATGTAAACAGCAATTGAGTAGCAAAGACTAAGAGAAAGAACACTTACCACTTAATGAGTGACTCCAGCCAGGAACCGACAGATCCATTTGTACAGCCAAACAAGTGAACCTTATCAGGCAGGAAGTCTACACAGGCAACAGTTCTCACTACTCCATTTCCTTTTAAAGGAAATGGAGGGAAATGTAAGGATGTGTGGAGTACACTGCCAATGCCCAGCCTGCAAGAGCCAACCTCTCCCACTTTGACACTGCCATTTCGCCCTGCCCAACCCATAGTTCTTCAAAGTAGATTAAGCTACTGTGACTCTGTTCAGGGCCGCAAAAAGAATGGCCAGAGGCACACAACAATAAAATGCCAAAAATGACATATCTATTATGATTTGTGCTTCAAGGGTGAGAGACACTGCCGCCTGGCACATGCATAATTAGAATCACACAAAAGAGCCCAATTTAAAACGGAGCAGCAAACCCTTATGCTGCAAAGGTGCTTATATATTTCCACTTCACTTCTCTTTCTCTTCCTGTGAATGGTTGGGCTCCGCTTCTCATGCCCATAAACACCAGCTGTGACGGGTACTGACTATTCTTGTCCATTTTTCTTTTGCATCTTCCCGTGCCTATGCCTACCTTTGCTCAGCTTTCTCTTATGTCTTCGTCTTCCAGTATCTTTTCATGTACATGCCTTTACATGTGTACGTGTTCTAGTGTCCATGTTGTCCAGTATCACTCACTGGAAAGTCAAAAGTTACTGGTGCAATCATACAGTGCTAACCCAAGAGACATTTATAAAATGAGCAAACATTGATTCTCAAGTATTTGTTCAAGTGCCTGCGTAAACTAGTTTTTTAGGTCTCGGCCTGCGTAGGCTGCGCTTGCGCAGTCTCGCTGGGCAAGAATTTATGTCGAGTAGGGAGATAAACAAGCCAGCTCTGCTCCATTGGCTGGCTTCCTAAACGGCGGCCAGCCATTGGAGAAGAGCTCTGCCTGTCACTCTAAGCCCCGTCCATTTCAGATTGAGGGACGTGTTTTTTGCTGTCCTTTCTGTCCGTGACGTCATCGGTCACTCAACAAAAAACACGCCCCCCAGTCTGAAAAGGACGGGGCTTACATCATCGGCATCAGCCCGGGGCCGCTGATACCACCAAAGAGGCCGCGCTGGGATTGGGCCGCCGCAGGAGGCTTGCCTGAGGAGCCGCGCAGTCCTTGGCTGGATGTGGGAGGCTCGTCCCATGAGGCTGCGCTGTGATTGGCCCAGCCGGGAGCAGTGATTCCTGCACCCAGGCAGCCCCGTAGGTGGCCGGAAAGTGCCTGAGGGGGTCCCCAAAGCCCGAGGAGGAGTAGACGGGGATCTGCCACAGGAAGGACTCCTGCCCAGCAGGAGCAGGCAGAGACACTGGAAGGCAGAGTTCACGAAGAAAGCACTCATCTGGAGGACGGAGCGGTTCGTGGCTGCCTTTATGATTTGTTGTGTTTTATAGGGCAAGTGCTTTAGCTATTAGTACTTTATCGGAGATTGGGTTTTAGCTGAAGGGGGGTGGCTGCCTGCCAGTGAGGGACAGAAGGAAACAGAGCCATCTGATCACGACACTGACCAATAGCAACAGCCCAAGCTTGCAATACAGCGGTCATGAGGCGAGCTGCAGGGCACCGGGGACCCCCGCATCACACCAGCAACCTTCCTTGTTCCCACAACCAGAACCCCTCCTAACCAAATATGCGTTGCTGCCACAGATAAATCAACAGCTTCCAGGCTGTCCCGGGGAAAGGAAGTGGCTGCGGGGGTGGCGAAGTAAATGGGCTTGTCTGGAAAGTCGTGCACTTTCCAAATAAAACCAAATGAAACCCAACCCATGTGCTGTAATATAGACCGTTCAAACAAGCTTTATTTATTTACTAGTGCTCTGGTTCCTGACATGTTTAATACATGCGTTAAAAAACAAACCCCACAACCCCTCAAAAGCCTCAACTAGAACGGCAAATGCTTATGTTTGCCTATAGGATCCCCCCTCCAATATAAAACACCTGCATGCATCCTTAAACATACCCATCCATTCTCTTGCACGATTGTGCGGCTCGGCGGTCCTATGGCCGACATAGGTATCAGACTTCTGCCTTTAATTATTCCGCAGAATCTATACCCGCCACTTGAGCCTTAAAAGCCGCGTTGGGTTTCGGTCAAGAGCTGAGAAATGTGTTTATTGATTCACACCAGGAGCAAATTTCTCCAGGCAGGAAATAAAATGCTCTTTGTACTGCACGTTTTATTCTCCATGTGTAGACGCCAGCTGACTTGGGCTTCTAAATGTTACTTCACACTCGCCTTGGTAAAAAGGCGAGTGAGAGAGCCGGTGTACCCCACGCCCCGGAAAAGTATATTATTTGATGTATTTTACTGTTCTGGCTGGGCTACATTTGATTTCCTGGCCCGTCTTCTTTTAGGCAGCCATCTGTACTGTAGAAAGTAGACGGCACTCTGGTGAAATGGCCTGCAAAATTGGATAAGCCTGCCAGATTTAACTTTCGAAGTACAAAGGCCTTGGAGTGGAAACAGTCATATTTTGCAGAGATTTATAAAGGGAGCTGGGATCCTTGCAGGAGGTCTCCCTTCACGCACCTCTGGAGGCGGTTCCCACACCCCTAAAATACACGCTGGGAGAGGCATGGCAAAGTAGTGAGTTGTTGATAAAAAATGGCGTTTGATCGTAAGGATGCAGGATGCCTGCAGAACCGTCCCTGCTCTGGGGAAACCGCAAGCCAAGCCCGAGAGCGAGGAATCTGCTGCGGCGTGGCGAATACGGGCCCTTCTGGGCACATTTCAGCCCCGTCTTCCTCTGACCTGCGTCGATCCCAGCCCTGCGGTCCCCTTCAGAGGCCAGCGAGGCCTCGAGTATGCGAATGTTAACACAAAGGGTCGAAGCAAGGTAGGAGGTGAAGAGAGACAGAGATAAGGCACGGGGAGTCTCGGTCCGTTTAGTCAGGGGAAGAACATGAGATTTAAAGGATGGCGAGCGAGCCAGGAATGCACAGGAGAGCAGGGCAGGGGGGGGGGGCAGCTCCATTAGAGAGTGCTTTAGTCTTGGAGGTCCTTGGAGCATGCCAGGTGTGGCTCGGTCTGTGTGTGTGTGTGGCTCTTGGTGTGGCTCTTTTTATGTGTTTGTGTGTGGCTGTGTGTGTGTGTGTGTGTGTGTGTGTGTGTGTGGCTCTGTGTGTGTGTGTGTGGCTCTGTGTGTGTGTGTGTGGCTCTGTCTGCGTGTGTGTGTGGCTCTGTCTGTGTGTGTGTGTGGCTCTGTCTGTGTGTGTGTGTGGCTCTGTCTGTGTGTGTGTGTGGCTCCGTCTGTGTGTGTGTGTGTGGCTCTGTCTGTGTGTGTGTGTGGCTCTGTCTGTGTGTGTGTGTGGCTGTGTGTGTGTGTGTGGCTCTGTCTGTGTGTGTGTGTGGCTCTGTCTGTGTGTGAGTGTGGCTCTGTCTGTGTGTGAGTGGCTCTGTCTGTGTGTGAGTGGCTCTGTGTGTGTGTGAGTGGCTCTGTGTGTGTGTGAGTGGCTCTGTGTGTGTGTGAGTGGCTCTGTGTGTGAGTGGCTCTGTGTGTGAGTGGCTCTGTGTGTGAGTGGCTCTGTGTGTGAGTGGCTCTGTGTGTGAGTGGCTCTGTGTGTGAGTGGCTCTGTGTGTGAGTGGCTGTGTGTGTGAGTGGCTGTGTGTGTGAGTGGCTGTGTGTGTGAGTGGCTGTGTGTGTGAGTGGCTGTGTGTGTGAGTGGCTGTGTGTGTGAGTGGCTGTGTGTGTGAGTGGCTGTGTGTGTGAGTGGCTCTGCCTGTGTGAGTGGCTCTGCCTGTGTGTGTGTGTGTGTGTGTGTGTGTGTGTGTGTGCGTGTGTGTGTGTGTGTGGCTCTGTGTGTGTGGGAGCGTGTGGATCTGCCGGTGTGTGGGTGGGTGTGTGTGTGTGGCTCTGTCTGTGTGTGTGTGTGGCTCTGTCTGTGTGTGTGTGGCTCTGTCTGTGTGTGTGTGGCTCTGTCTGTGTGTGTGTGGCTCTGTCTGTGTGTGAGTGGCTCTGTCTGTGTGTGAGTGGCTCTGTGTGTGAGTGGCTCTGTGTGTGAGTGGCTCTGTGTGTGAGTGGCTCTGTGTGTGAGTGGCTCTGTGTGTGAGTGGCTCTGTGTGTGAGTGGCTCTGTGTGTGAGTGGCTCTGTGTGTGAGTGGCTCTGTGTGTGAGTGGCTCTGTGTGTGTGGTTCGCTCTGTGTGTGAGTGGCTCTGTGTGTGAGTGGCTCTGTGTGTGAGTGGCTGTGTGTGTGAGTGGCTGTGTGTGTGTGAGTGGCTCTGCCTGTGTGAGTGGCTCTGCCTGTGTGTGTGTGTGTGTGTGTGTGTGTGTGTGTGTGTGTGTGTGGCTCCGTGTGTGTGTGGGAGCCTGTGGATCTGCCGGTGTGTGGGTGGGTGTGCGTGGCTCTGTGTGTGTGGCTCTGTGTGTGTGTGGGTCCGTCTGTGTGGCTCTGTGTGTGTGTCTGTGTGTGTGGCTCTCTGTGTGTGGCTCTGTGTGTGTGTGTGTGTGGCTGTGTGTGTGTGGCTGTGTGTGTGTGTGTGTGTGTGTGTGGCTGTGTGTGCGTGTGTGGCTGTGTGTGCGTGTGTGGCTGTGTGTGTGTGTGGCTGTGTGTGCGAGTGTGGCTGTGTGTGTGTGTGGCTGTGTGAGTGTGTGTGTGTGGCTGTGTGAGTGTGTGGCTGTGTGAGTGTGTGTGTGTGTGGCTGTGTGAGTGTGTGTGTGTGGCTCTGTGTGTGTGTGGCTCTGTGTGTGTGTGGCTCTGTGTGTGTGTGGCTCTGTGTGTGTGTGGCTCTGTGTGTGTGTGGCTCTGTGTGTGTGTGTGGCTCTGTGTGTGTGTGTGGCTCTGTGTGTGTGTGTGGCTTTGTGTTTGTGTGTGTGGCTCTGTGTGTGTGTGTGGCTCTGTGTGTGTGTGGCTCTGTGTGTGTGCGTGGCTCTGTGTGTGTGTGGCTCTGTGAGTGTGTGGCTCTGTGTGTGTGTGTGGCTCTGTGTGTGTGTGTGGCTCTGTGTGTGTGTGTGGCTCTGTGTGTGTGGCTGTGTGTGTGTGGCTCTGTGTGTGTGGCTCTGTGTGTGTGGCTCTGTGTGTGTGGCTCTGTGTGTGTGGCTCTGTGTGTGTGGCTCTGTGTGTGTGGCTCTGTGTGTGTGGCTCTGTGTGTGTGGCTCTGTGTGTGTGGCTCTGTGTGTGTGGTTCTGTGTGTGGTTCTGTGTGTGGTTCTGTGTGTGGTTCTGTGTGTGGCTGTGTGTGTGGCTCTGTGTGTGTGGCTCTGTCTATGTGTGTGGCTCTGTCTATGTGTGTGGCTCTGTCTATGTGTGTGGCTGTGTGTGTGTGTCTGTGTGTGTGTGTGTGTGTGTGTGTCTGTGTGTGTGTGTGTGTCTCTGTGTGTGTGTGTGTGTCTCTGTGTGTGTGTGTGTGGCTGTGTGTGTGTGTGTGGCTCTGTCTGTGTGTGTGTGTCTCTGTCTGTGTGTGTGTGGCTCTGTCTGTGGGTGCGTGTGGCTCTGTCTGTGTGTGGGAGTGTGTGGCTCTGCCTGTGTGTGGGTGGGTGTGTGTAGCTCTGCCTGTGTGTGGGTAGGTGTGTGTGGGTAGGTGTGTGTGGCTCTGTGTGTGTGTGACTGTGTGACTGTGTGGCTCTGTGTGTGTGGCTGTGTGTGTGTGTGTGTGTGTGTGTGTGTGTGTGTGTGTGTGTGTGGCTCTGTGTGTGTATGGCTCCGTGTGTGTGGCTCTGTGTGTGGCTCTGTGTGTGTGTGTGGTTCTGTGTGTGGCTCTGTGTGTGTGTGGCTCTGTGTGTGTGTGTGGCTGTGTGTGTGTGTGTGGCTGTGTGTGTGTGTGGCTCTGTCTGTGTGTGTGGCTGTGTGTGTGTGTGTGGCTGTGTGTGTGGCTGTGTGTGTGGCTGTGTGTGTGGCTCTGTGTGTGTGACTGTGGCTCTGTGTGTGTGACTCTGTGTGTGTGTGTGTGGCTGTGTGTGAGTGTGGCTGTGTGTGTGTGACTGTGTGTGGCTGTGTGTGTGTGACTGTGTGTGACTGTGTGTGACTGTGTGTGTGTGTGTGTGGCTCTGTGTGTGTGGCTGTGTGTGTGGCTGTGTGTGTGTGTGGCTCTGAGTGTGTGGCTCTGTGAGTGTGTGGCTCTGTGAGTGTGTGGCTCTGTGAGTGTGTGGCTCTGTGAGTGTGTGGCTCTGTGGGTGTGTGGCTCTGTGAGTGTGTGGCTCTGTGAGTGTGTGGCTCTGTGAGTGTGTGGCTCTGTGAGTGTGTGGCTCTGAGTGTGTGTGGCTGTGTGTGTGGCTCTGTGAGTGTGTGTGGCTGTGTGTGTGGCTCTGTGAGTGTGTGTGGCTTTGTGTGTGTGACTATGTGGCTCTGTGTGTGTGGCTCTGTGTGTGTGTGACTATGTGTGTGTGTATGTGGCTCTGTGTATGTGGCTCTGTGTATGTGGCTGTGTGTGTGTGGCTGTGTGTGTGTGGCTGTGTGTGTGTGGCTGTGTGTGTGTGGCTGTGTGTGTGTGGCTGTGTGTGTGTGGCTGTGTGTGTGTGGCTGTGTGTGTGTGGCTGTGTGTGTGGCTGTGTGTGTGTGGCTCTGTGTGTGTGGCTCTGTGTGTGTGGCTGTGTGTGTGTGGCTGTGTGTGTGTGGCTGTGTGTGTGTGGCTGTGTGTGTGTGGCTGTGTGTGTGTGGCTGTGTGTGTGTGGCTGTGTGTGTGGCTGTGTGTGTGTGGCTGTGTGTGTGGCTGTGTGTGTGTGGCTGTGTGTGTGTGGCTGTGTGTGTGTGTGTGGCTCTGTGTGTGTGTGGCTCTGTGTGTGTGTGGCTCTGTGTGTGTGGCTGTGTGTGTGTGGCTGTGTGTGTGTGGCTGTGTGTGTGTGGCTGTGTGTGTGAGTGTGGCTGTGTGTGTGTGAGTGTGGCTGTGTGTGTGACTGTGTGTGTGTGTGTGTGTGGCTCTGTGTGTGTGGCTCTGTGTGTGTGGCTCTGTGTGTGTGGCTCTCTGTGTGTGTGTGTGTGTGGCTCTGTGTGTGTGTGTGGCTGTGTGTGTGTGTATGGCTCTGTGTGTATGGCTCTGTGTGTGTGTGGCTCTGTGTGTGTGGCTCTGTGTGTGTGGCTGTGTGTGTGTGGCTGTGTGTGTGTGGCTGTGTGTGTGTGGCTGTGTGTGTGTGTTTGTGTGTGGCTTTGTGTGTGTGGCTCTGTGTGTATGTTTGTGTGTGGCTCTGTGTGTATGTTTGTGTGTGGCTCTGTGTGTGTGTTTGTGTGTGGCTCTGCGTTTGTGGCTCTGTGTGTGTGGCTCTGTGTGTGGTTCTGTGTGTGGCTCTGTGTGTGTGTGTGGCTCTGTGTGTGTGTGGCTCTGTTTGTGTGTGGCTCTGTGTGTGTGGCTCTGTGTGTGTGTGTGGCTCTGTGTGTGTGGGTGCGTGTGGCTCTGTCTGTGTGTGGGAGCGTGTGGCTCTGCCTGTGTGTGGGTGGGTGTGTGTGTGGCTCTGTGTGTGTGTGTGACTGTGTGGCTCTCTGTGTGTGTGTGTGGCTCTGTGTGTGTGGCTCTGTGTGTGTGTGTATGGCTCTGTCTGTGTGTGTAGCTCTGTGTGTTTGTGACTGTGTGGCTCTGTGTGTGTGGCTCTGTGTGTGTGTGTGGCTCTGTGTGTGTGTGGCTCTGTGTGTGTGGCTCTGTGTGTGTGTGTGGCTCTGTGTGTGTGTGTGTGGCTCTGTGTGTGTGTGTGTGTGTGTGTGGCTCTGTGTATGGTTCTGTGTGTGGCTCTGTGTGTGTGTGGCTGTGTGTGTGGCTCTGTGTGTGTGTGGCTGTGTGTGTGGCTCTGTCTGTGTGGCTCTGTGTGTGTTTGTGTGGCTCTGTGTGTGTGTGGCTCTGTCTGTGTGTGTGTGTGGGTGCGTGCGTGTGGCTCTGTCTGTGTGTGGGAGCGTGTGGCTCTGCCTGTGTGTGGGTGGGTGTGTGTGGCTCTGTGTGTGTGTGTCCGTCCGTGTGGCTCTGTGTGTGTGTGTGCGTGCAAAAGCAATAGGTCTCACATTTGTGAGAAATTAAGCTATTGGCACTGTGAATGACAATACCATTTATTTATAACTTTAAAAACAAAAATAATGTCATGAGCAATACCAATAGCTCTAACTTTAACAAAGACGAGACCATTGCATTGTAAATGCTTGTTTTATATGGAAACTGTATTCAAATATCACTTTAAAGGGAAATAGAGAACCAAGTTACTCAAGCAAAAAACGTAAACGACAATCTGTGTTAAGTATAATTAGTTGTAAAGGAACAAGGACCTGGTATGAAATATCGTTGTTTTAGCAGAATCGATTATTTGTATTTAAAAAAATGTGAAACATATAGATCTACAAAAGGTAAAACCAAAAAGTGGTCCATAGAGAAATAATTGGAAAACTCCTAATAAAGTATAATACAGCTGATATTATACCCTGGGTTTACAAGTAAGAAAGATGCTAGTCATTTTGGTAGATGATGAAAAGTTAAAAGAATTTCAACTTTTTATCCAATAACTGTTCAAGGTAATTTTATGGATGTAGGTCTTGACATTGCATTGAAGAGCTCTAAGAAATACAGAGAGAGATAAAGGCTGCTGAACATAAAATTCAAGGGTTTAATAATACATAGAATCCAAAGGCAGCATTGATTAATTTTTAACATGCCATAGATGACTTCCAGACAAAAAATCTTGGACAGAGGATTGAGAAAGTACATAAGTACCCTACCAAAATATAAGATTTTGCATCCATAACTATGAGGGATTACTATTCACTATCATCACAGAGTGGGTACACTCTCTCAAATTAGGGTACACCATACACAAAACTGACCCATTTTCAGATTCTTCTTATTGATTATACAACCAACATACCGGCACCTTGCTCCTTCCTCTCCCCCAACAACGCAATAATTTTGATCATCATCAACCCACAAAACACTACACTGTCAGGTGCAACTAGTACACAAATAAGCACCAGATAAAGAGGATGGGGAGGGGGTGGTAAAGCAGTCAGTGCCAGCCTGGATAAAGACGGACATGCAACCAGTACTATAGATTATGAATGACAATGACGTATAGAAGGCCATGTCCAATATCTTTAACATCTCATCATACACCATAAACAATGATGAGAATATGGTATTAAGCAAGGGACTAGGATTTTTGATAACTAAGAAACCCACTTTCTTGAAGATCAAATGTGAAATGTATCAGTTTTTCCACAAGATGAGACTGATATTACTTCAGTAAAAAACTCTTTGACAATAGTAGGGAGGCAACTGGCCTTCGGCTACCATTTGCATTCCATTCTCTGTCATATTTGGTCGCACCAGGGACACTTACGATTGAGAAGTTTGGTCTGAAACAAGATAAGACAATCAAGAAAGAGACATCCATACCGGCAGACAAAGGTGGAGCAAGCTTAATTCCAAATAAATATAGATATGAAGAAGAGAATCTAAAAATAATATTTGACATTGGTCATTAGTCAAGACTCAATGAAAACGATTGTACAGATTAAAAGATGTAATCAAATCGGTCAGAGTGACCCTGTCCAGCCACAATATCTTTAAAAATGAATCTAAATTTCTTAAAAGACCTCTTCCATGAACCCCACTGAAATAAACCCTATTAAAGATGTATTATCAACCGGTAAACACATTAAGTAGGCCAATCATATCTAGGTGTGGTTCAGTATTTGAACCTTTATGCATCTATGCAGATTTTTATATTAAGTCCATGGTGCTATTTATCCCCTTCTTTGTCTTAGCTAGTATGATTTCATTATTGCTCTTGGGAATATACCTTACAACAAGACATCTTGGTGACACACAACAGACATTATATACAAATATTTCTCAACAGGCTGCTATGAATGTGTTACAACATACCCCTGAACACGTAAACGAAACGCAAAGAAAAGAACCAACTAACCTAAATCTTTCATTGAAAGAAATGGTTAAGCTGTTCAACTACTTTTTATTCAAATCTGATTACTGAGTTCAGAAGGAAGGTTCAGCTATGGGAGCATATTTTGCTCCAAACATCGCAAACCTATGTGTAGGGGATTTTCAGGTTAAAACTGTTACAATGAGACCAATCCACATGGCGAGTACATCAACATGTGATATCAATGATCTTTTTATGGTACAGTAAGCCTCATATTCTGAACTAGGTGTCATCACCTAGTTCAGTCACCTAGTGACTTCCGGTTTTTCACATAGTACAATCAAGATAAAGTCAACTACTTAAAGCAAAACCTGTTACAATGATGGCCTACTATGCATTACTGTATACAAAAACAATAACAGAAAGGAATTCCCTACTGCTATATAACAATCAGTGCTTAATTTGTAAAACCATAAGTGCTGGGGCCCCCATCATGAGGTCACTGCAGCTTGACAGCTTGTACTACCCATTGCCACCACCAGTGCTACCAGTGAAAATTGACAATTCAGTCTATCCCAGGCCCCCAAAGCTATAAAAATGGCTTTGGAGGCAGGTATTAGTAATTTTTGAAATATATTGAATAAATGAAGAGCTGGTGTTTTGCTTATCTTTAAATAAGGTATACAGCGCCGCCATGTGGCCAACTGTCATGAGTGCCAGTGTTGACAATTAACTGCCGGTGCCAACCACTGGAAACCAACAGCTCAAATTATGCACTGACAACGATCACCATCCATAGTCTCTAAGGTACAAATGTATCTTGTGGTCAGTTTTTGCAAATCCTTGCAACTGCATGATCAGAGAGGATTTTTTTAGGTAATCTGAAGAACTGGTACAAAAACCTAAGATACAGCTGGGATAGCTAAGATCACTAGTGAAAAGAGCCCAAAAAAGCTTGGTAGTGTCTTGTGCCACTCTACAGCAGCCTGAATTAAAGAACACAGATAGTGGCAACCTCCTAAGTGTGACCACCCTTAATTTAGCAAGTATAAAACTGAAGACAATTGTTAAAAAAAGACTTGGCACCTCATAAATGACAACACCACCAAGCTACCTCTATTTGTGCTCAAACGTAATAAAAGTAGTAGAAACCATGTGGCTCCCATAGATCCTAAATCTTCTCCCATATTGACTAGCCTCTGGGGGCTGCCACCACCTACAGAGCACTTCAAATGGGCAAAATCTCCAATCTTCTAGTGTTTTGTGACTGTAGATGGGTAGATCTACTTCAAACTGTTATTTATGTAAGGACTAACAATACTCTGAACTAATCAATGCAGCTTTCTTGTTACTGGGTATGATTATTCTCTTGGGTGACTAATTTTGCAGTATTTTCATAATTCCTGCTACTTCATGCATTCATCAACTTTTGGGTCCACATAATACATGTATACATACCATATGGCTGAGATACCCGCCACCCCCTCTCAACACAATCCCCAAGAATTGGGAAACCGGAAACAGTTCTTGAACTTTTGGAAGGCGGGAAGGGAGTCACCCTTCCCGGCCGTATTTATTAAAATATGAAACAAAAGAAAACATTAAAATAACAGTTTCATATAATGTACAATTTCATTTCCACTTTACGATGTTTGGCTAACCTTAACAGATCTCTAATACAAAGGTTCTCCTAGCCGAACTAACATCCTACAAAACATTTGAGTTGAAATTGTACATCCTAACGTTAAGGGCCAACGGCAAGGTCGTAACCGGTGTCAGATCCCTAAACCAGAAATACCCCCCTCACTTGTGAGAGGAGCGACCGCACAGAGGCGTACCTCAAATGCATCTACCAATTTCCCTTTGTACTTGACGGGGGCCCCAATAAACTCGACGCCATTTAACGGTCGTTCGAGGACTCGTGTGAGGTGTCTAAAAGGTAGCGTAAACCCCCTCCCGCACCCCACACAACTTACCCATCTGCCGTCGCAGATGTCCTGGCCCTGGGAAATTCCCCAGGAGGGGCCGTAGCCCCTCCTATCCAGGAAGGGGCCTTGACCACCTTTCCTTTCCTTCCGGCGGCCTCTCCTTAGACAGGACCGCCTCCCCGTTGAGGGGCCAATTGGCCACCTCCCCCGCGCGCTCCCATCCGTAATGGGTGACGCCCCCTCATAGGGATCTTCGAATTACTGCTCACCGATCATGACCTTACCGCCACAGGCCGGATAGTTGACCGGCTATCCGGACCCCCCACAACACTCCTGCCTAAAGGTCATGTCATAAAGTCTTTAGCCAGGCTATCAGGTCTCCTATGAGTAACTCGTTCCCCATCCGGGACAAATGAACACCATCCCCCGAATACATACTGTCCCCTTTAATACAACCATGCGAAATAGAATGCAGTGTACTTGAACGGAACAGTCTACTCACTTTATTATTAATTTTCCTTACTGAATGATTCAGAGCAGAAACAGAAATAGCCCCCCGCCACACTTTCCGTGGGATCATATGGGACCATGCAATTGTGCACCCTGGAACTCTTCTCGCCAACCAACTTACCGTGGAAAGCATCGCCTCAAGAAGAAGTCGTCTACCAGTGGTCACCAAATCATTGCCCCCAAGATGTACTATGACTATAGACGGCGGTGACCTCGTCCGCCCTAACAAACCCTCAAAAAATGATTGAAACTGGTCAATACAGAGCCCGCCCTTTCCGTAGAAGGACACACTGTACCCGTATTCCCCAGCCACGTGAATCATGTCACCTGCTTTGAATACGTCCGCGGCACGCCTCACGTATGAGTGGCCCACGACCCACACCTCCTTTTTCACAGCCAGTAATGTCTGACCGCTGGCCCCCCGGTGTCGGGTCGACTGGACAGTCCGCCCCGCCTCGTAGGCTTGCGCAACTGAAAACCAAACAAAAACAAGAAGCGTGAGTACATCATTACAGCTTCACAACATGTGCAACCACACATACCTCTTATAACAGTTCGAGGACCAACGCCCCACACGTTTTACTTGTTCAACATTCAGACCCCTGGCTGTAGCCTCCGTAGCAGCCCCTATCCGAAAGGAATGGGTCCCAAAGTCGCCGGGGTTCAAGCCCGCGGCAGAAATCGACATCGCAAGCACCCGCTGAAACTGAAACCTCGTCAGTGGGGTGGCGTCAGCGTGTATTAACAAGGTCCCCCCCCATGCTGCCACCCTCTGCGCTAAATATTCCTCTACGCACCCAACAGGGCACATGGCAGACCCGGGGATCCTCTGGATGATTACGCAGTCCCCGATTGCATCCTGATCGGATTTGGACCTGACAAACGAGACCGACATTGTCTCCTCCCTGACCTGAATGTGTTCCCGGCACAGTCCCCCCATCGTATCCTGCTTGTTCTTTGCCACCAATTCGCTTACCCGCATAGCCCCATGGAATGCTAATGCAAATGCGGCTCGGAACAACACTGCTTCGTACTGGGATGAACATGTTACCGGTAGCACGGATAATAACAGGGCCAACCTATCCAGACCTATCGGGTGCCTATCGTCTACTCTGCGACCCTCAAGGCGTTGCCATCCACGTAGCGCTTTCTGCACAACGAAAGACGCTGTCGGGTCCTGGATCCCATGAGCCCTCGCCATGAAGGAAATGGCAGCCCGATGCCTCTGGGCCGTAGCTACTGACTTGCCTGCCTGACGTAAAGAGAGCAGGAATCTCACTACACACTCTTCCAGACCCCAAAGCTCCCCCCCGGCAGTACCCAAAAAGGCCCAATAGGAACGGAACGCCCCTTCATATGCCTTCCTCGTCCTGGGTGCTAAACTCTCTCCCACGAGGTCTTGTAGTTCGGGGCACCGAGAGACCAGAGAGCTTCGGGAAAGGGTGCCGCCACCGGGTCCGCTGTGGGCAGAAAACCCCAGAAGGCCTGCATACGGAAACGAGAGAGCGCATCAGCCGCTTGGTTCATCACCCCCGGCACGTGTCGCGCCCTAAACAGTACATTCAGTTGCATGCACAACAACACAATTTCCTTGAGCAGCCTCAGAATCAATTTGCAACGTGCTGCCTGACTATTGATACACTCAACCACGGTCATGTTATCAGACCAGAACACCACAGAGTGATCCCTAAACCCTTCTGGCCATGTTTTCAAAGCCACCAGAATAGGGAACAGTTCGAGAAAAGCAATGTTACTCGTCAACCCGCATTCCTGCCACCATGACGGCCATTTTTGCGCCGACCATTGTGTACCCAATATGGCGCCAAAACCCATACTCCCCGCCGAGTCTGTCCAAAGACCCAACTCCTCGGAAGACACTGCTGGTTTATTCCAGACAATTCGACCATTGAAATTCGCCAGGAATGCGATCCAAATGCGCATGTCCTGGCGAACCTCTGCCGACAGTCTCGTACGATGATGTCCTTCCTTCAAGCCGACCATGGACTGTGCAATCGAGCGGGAAAAGGGGCGCGCCATCGGCATTACTCTTAGGGCAAAATTCAACTGACCCACCACCTGTTGCAATTGATGCAGGTTCACTTTCGTTGCACGAATACATGTCTCAAGGGATAACCTGAATTTTAACACTTTTTCCTTAGGTAATCAAAAACAACCTTCCACTGAGTCGAGCTCGATCCCCAGAAACTCGATCAAGGTCGAGGGACCCACCGTCTTACCTGGCGCCAATGGCACACCGAATTGATTCATTAGGACACAAAATTCATGTAAAGCCTGTCCACACTCAGAATCCCCAGCTGCCCCCAGAAACAGAAAGTCATCGAGATAGTGCATAACATGTTGAAAACCTGTCTTCCTCGTGAATACCCACTGCAGAAAACAACTGAATTTCTCGAAATAGGCACATGAAATCAAGCATCCCATTGGCATACATCTATCCATGTAATAGCGACCCTGAAACTGAAAACCAAGGAGACGCTGATCGTCTGGGTGTACCGGGAGCAACCGGAACGCTGACTCGATGTCCGATTTGGCCATCAGCGTCCCGGGCCCCAGGCGATTCAACATGGCAACGGCCTCATCGAAAGATGCGTACCGCACCGAACATACTTCCGGGTCTATCGCGTCATTCACGGAAAGACCACGTGGGGCTGACAAATTATGTATCAGCCGAAACTCACCCAGGTCCTTCTTGGGGACCACCCCTAGAGGAGAACACACAAAATTAGCAACTGGCGGCAAATCGAATGGACCGGCGACACGACCTCGAGTCACCTCTTTCCCAATCTTTACTTGCACCACCGCCGTGTGCTGTAAGACCGACATTTGATTCTTACAGTCCGGTACCCTCTGAAAATCCCCCACTGGGATGCGGAAACCATATGAAAACCCGTTCCGTAACACCCCAGCGGAAGCATGATCTGGGTATTCGCTGAGCCAAGGAATCATTGCCATGGTATCAATCGGGGTAGGTAAAGGCGCCCCTCGGACTATATTAGACCTGTTTGGCGCCTCCCTTACCACCGTTATCACCCGTTTTGGCTCTGCACATGGACTCAGGATGGGATGGCTGCCCGCACCCCCCACACTCATGTCTGAATTTGCATGACCCCTGGGGCCTGGTACATTTGCTTCTGTTAAAATTCCAACAGATCCCCGTTTTACCTGTGTTGCCACTCGGCTTCGAGTGGTACTCGTTACCTGCACCCGTCCGAAAGGGCGTCCCAGAGCTTTGGCGGGAGGATTCCCCCCCGTTACTCCTTACTAATGGCACCTTCAACATCCCTGTACTCTCCATTTTTTGCCAAGACACAGAGTCGTAACAATCCCAAGACAACAACGGGTTGTGTTCTTTAGCTTTTCTAAACAGATTTTCATAGCAGAACCACTGATTGCCCCCATATGCCACAGAATACTCCATAATACGCGACTGATAAATGGGTAACTCGGTCAACAACTCAGGCCTGCGCTCCCCCATGATGGAAGTAAAAATTCCCCACGCTCTGCCCCAAGTACCAATGGTCTCGTCGACCTTAAAGGCGGCCATTTTTGCGCGCCAAACACTCGGATGCATGAGCTCCTTTTGACTCTTCACATGCTCGATCTCGTAATGGTCGGTAAGCAATGAAAACATGTTAACATATTTATCCGCCCAAATCAATTCCTTGATTTCTTGTGGGACGTGCTGGGCAATCTTCTCCTTCCGAGAAGGTACAGACTCCTCCCCCGCAATCGGCAATGGCCGCTTACCTGAAGTAGACCCCACGCTTGTCGCCGAACTTGGGCCTGCTGTACTTCCAACCGCCGGGACCTGTGGGGGAACTGAAGATGGCGCCTTCGCAGCCTCCCTAGATTCCCGCAGTTGCCTCATCACTGCCCGGGCGTCGTCAGCCGTGGCGCCCTCGCTATCGTTCCCCAACCACGCTGCCAATTGTGCCGCTAACTCGGGGGGCATATCCTCCCTGTTCGCAGGGGTGACCACCACCGGGATTGGATTCCCCTCTTTCGGCACCGGGGTTGGCTCCTCTCGTAGGGCTTCGGGAACCGGGGGTTCCCCCCCAAGTGCTCCCCTTCTGGGCCTCTTGCTTTTTCCACCGGAGATTGTTCCCTGTAAAGGCCGTTTCGGTCCTCCTTCCCCGTCCTTAGCCTCAACCTTTCTCTTCAGATCGGCTATCTCCTTCATGAGTATGCGGAGCATCTCCTCGGTACCGACCCGCTTTCCGACCTTCTTGGACATTCTCAGACGGGATATCTATAAGACAAAAAGAGAGATTACAACGCTCAAAATTGCTCTTCGTTCCGTCTCGAGCTCACGTGCAGCGGGGAGGTGCAGCTTCAGAGCACAGGAACAAGAGGATGCTTTCTTGGCTTCCGCTCCTTTTATCCGTCTTCAGGGTGGGCGTGAACCCGCCCCCGCCTGCCTCCGAGGGCGTTGCCGGCCGCGTCGGTGTCTAGGCCAGCCCACTCTAGGGCGGGAAAAAGGCGCGCCCCGGCTACGCCGCTTCGGGCATACCAGCCGAGACTCGCCTCCCGCCCAAGATGGCTTCCCGGGGGGATCGTGGTACTCCACCATACGTTCGGGGGGACCGAATGGTCGCCCCTTTCCAATTAACTGGCGAAATTATGTTTTTGCTCTTTAGTCCAGTCGATACACCTCACACTCCTTGAACAGATACCATGGGAGATTTACATGCCCCTCCTGCAATTGTAAATCCATTTACATAGCACTTACTCCACCTGATGAGACATTGAAGCTCTTTATTCCGGGCTCCGGCTCCAGAACCCAAGGTTCCTGATTAGTCCAGTGGTATTTGTTACTATTGTTTTTTGGGATTAGTCTTGGATGTTCAAACAAACCATTGCATGCATACACTCCAGTTTCTTTTTGGTAGATTAAATTAAGAGGAGTTAGTTATCATTGGGTGAGAGGGAGTTTGTGGAGATGTTTTGTGGGCTTTACAGATGTGTTTGAGGAGATTAGGTGTTGCTATGTTTTGGGGTATGAATTTAAACTAGGAGAGGTTGCAATCTTTAAATTGAGTTGTGGGAAAATTGCAGAAATACATTAATAACATGCAAGTGACTTAGAAAAGATAGTCCCCAGAGGGAAAATACATGCAGAGGATACAAAAAGAGGGAAACATCCATTACAACGCAGTTTTTGGGACGCACTACCATCACAACGCAACTTTTACAACGAATCATCCATCACAACGCATGCTATTACAATGCATGCCATTACAACGCAGATGTCATTACAATGCATGTCATTATAACGCATTAATGGGTACGTTTTTTTTTTTTTTTAATTTGTTATTTATTTAAATATTTTTTTTTAATCATTTTGAAAATAAGTTTAATGCATTAATATTATTGTATTTATTTAAATAAGACTTATTAAACTATTGTATTTATTTTAATATTCAAGTATTATTTTAAATACCCTAGTATTAATCAATCAAATAAAAAATAAATGTTAATTGTATTTAATTAGATATAAATAATAGTTTATTTTTTAAATAAAAGACTTTTTTAATACTATAGTATTAATGTTAATACAAGAGTATGTATTATTATTTTCCTTGAATTAACCTACACTTGAGTAACAAAATTAATTTATACCCTTCAACTATCCCAAACATACTCTGGTATAACACATATCCTGGAGTAAGAATAGTAATTTATACCCCTCCAATATCTCACATTTACCCTAGATTTACACCTCCCTTGAGTTAGAATAGTAAATAAATCCCTCCACTATCCCACAGATACTCTAGTATTACATCCCCTAGAGTAAGAATACTAATGTATACCCATCCACTATCCCACAGATACTCTAGTATTACATCCCTCTGGAGTTAGAATATTACACCCCCCTTGTATTATACCTCCATGGAGTTAGAATAGTAATTTATAGCCCTCCACTATCCCAAACATACTCTAGTATTACACCTCCTTGGAGTTAGAATAGTAATTTATATTCCTCCACTAACCAAAACATACCCTAGTATTACACCCCCTCTTGTATTATACCCCCATGAAGTTAGAATAGTAATTTATAGCCCTCCACTATCCCAAACATACTCTAGTATTACACCTCCTTGGAGTTAGAATAGTAATTTATATTCCTCCACTAACCAAAACATACCCTAGTATTACACCGCCCCCCTGGAGTTAAAATAGTAATTTATACCCCTCCACTATCACACACATACTCTAGTATTATACCCCCATGGAGTTAGAATAATAATTTATACTCCTCCACTAACCAAAACATACCCTAGTATTACACCCCCTCTTGTATTATACCCCCATGAAGTTAGAATAGTAATTTATAGCCCTCCACTATCCCAAACATACTCTAGTATTACACCCCCCTGGAGTTAGAATAGTAATTTATACTCCTCCACTAACCAAAACATACCCTAGTATTACACCCCCCCTGGAGTTAAAATAGTAATGTATACCCTTCCACTATCCAAAACATACCCTAATATTACACCCCCCCTGGAGTTAATATAGTAATTTATACCCCTCCACTATCTCACACATACCCTAGAATTACACCCCTCTGGAGTTAGATTAGTAATTTATAACCATCCACTATCCCACACATAAAATAGTATTACATCCCCCTGGAGTTAGAATAGTAATTTATATCCCTCCAGTAACCCAAATTTACCTTAGAATTACATCCATTCAGGAGTTAGATTAGTAATTTTTATTTTAATATTATTCAACAATAAAAAAATATATATATTTTAAAATTATTACATCATTATCAGAGAACATTAATTTATATAGAATTTTTTTATAATACAAATAGTGTGTAATAAAAAATGTAATAGTAATTTAAAACAAAGTTCCCATGCTTTTACATTGATTTCAATGTAAAGTAAAGTCCTTCATTTATTTCTATAGCAATATGTGAATCCCGCGGCAATGAAATATGAAACTTGTTGGAGTGTAAGGGGCTTCAAACAGAAACAAAAGGGAGTATGCTGAAGGTAAGAATAACATTTTATACATTTTTAAAACAATAATTAATCAATCTAAATATAAATAACATTGTAAAAAAACTCACAACAGTTTACGTATGTTTATTGATAAAATAATTATTGAATAAATTTAATTTTTATTAATTTTCAGACATTTCAAAACATTTATTGAATAATGTTTTATATTAAAAAAAGAATTTTTAATATACAGTATAAATAAATAAAGTAAAATAAATAATTGTCCTTTTTCTTTTTTTTGCAGCTTTTGATGACGTATACGCGTCAATGTCAAATGCGTAGGCAGCCATGTTGAGTGGCGTCGCTGGACAGAGCAGAAGCAAGGAGACCTGCGCTCAGATAGGGAAGTTTTTAAACTTATTATTTTATGAAAATCGTTTTTCTTGGTTTATTTTGGAATCAGGGAACACATCTTTGGATTGCTTTTTGGGATTTGTATTTGGATGGATTTCCTTTTTTGTAAATGCATTTTGAAGGAGTGCTGAATTCGAGTACAGCAAGAAGATGGATCGTATCTTCGATTTTTTGGGAGTTCGGATTTCAAGAGTAGGAAGAAGGAACCCATTTCGAATTTTAGGGAGTTGGAGATTGTTTCAATTTGGAGAATAAATATTTTTTGGGGAATTTTTTGATGTAAATCGATCTTCAAAAAGGGATACTTTATTTTGGAAATGCAATTTTATGGGAATTAATTTTATCTAATGGAATACAAAACAAGCATGGTTTTGCTTTGGATTAAGGAAGAAAAAGAACGAAAAAAGAAGACTCCTAAGGTAAGGTGACCCGACTTTAAATTTAGTTAAAAAATATTTTGAAATATGCGGATTGTAATTAGAAAATGCAATTTAGGGCAAAACAGGAAAGTAATACTGTAGGGTGAATTAATAGTGGAGTGTGCGTCCAACATTATCTAGGTAGTCTGAAGCCACACACAATGAAAACTGTTGTAAAATAGCCAATAGTCGTTCTGACATTTCCTTTGATCTTTTAGAGATGAGATGCGTGGGTTCAGACTACCTGTTAATGCTTGTGACATTCTCATTTCTTGAAAACATTGCTCCTTCCTCAAAGTTTCCAAAAAATGATAAAGATTAGGATGAGGTTTTCCAATTGTGTGGCTGAAGGAGTTGTGCCATCACTCTATGGCATTGTTTGTCTTTGCCTCTCCTTATAAGCAGGTCGTGTAGCAGTTCCACCACTCCACATGGAAACGTGGCTTCCTCCTGCGAACCGACCTGCTTAGATGTCCAATCCATGTGTCTTCAAAGTAATTTAGCAGGGGTGCCAATGTTTTTCATCTGTTGTAAAAAAATCAGATTCAGAAATTGCAGTGTAGTACTCGTCTACACTATCAGGAGGTACAAAGCAAAGCGCTGTAAGTTTTTTTAGTTCGAATTGCAGGTTGCGGTCTGATATGTAATCCGCAACTAGGGATGATTTTTGTATCTTACGCCAAAATGCCTAGGAAAAATGGAAAAAACATCCCTGAATTTGGGTATCCGTTTATGTTTTGGTTATAACATTTATCATTGAGAATTCAAAATCTATAATTATTTTCCTGGGACTTTTGTTGGATGTTTTAGATTTAACCACTGTTAAAATGGCAGTGTACGTTGTGGATTGTTTATCAGGCAGCAAACTGTATACTAGGGGCACTGATGTATGGTTAATTTTAGCATGGATAGTGTATATTTGGGTGAAAGGATGGGGCGTACTTTTAAACGTCCCATCCATCATCCGAATATCGCTATTTTCTAACTTGGCAAGGTTACGGGGTGAGCTAAAGATAATTATTCGTTTCTGAGGGTATTGGTTGTCAGGCAGGATAAAAGTTTGTTAGAAATAGTTAGAGAGAGTTCAGGAGGAATTACAATGTCAGAGAATGTGTGTGGTGTGACTCTTTGTGGGTTACTTGCCTGTTTTTTTACATTGAATAATTCATCTCAGATTAGGTATTATGGGCATACTGCTAGCAATGTGGTCAGGGACATGTTGTGCTACCTCCCTTAAAATTGAACCAGTGGAGTCATTGGAGGTGCTTGCAATATCTTTCATTTCGTTAATGGTTTCTCTTCAATCTCCATTGCTGAGGCAGAGTGGCTATGCTCAGATGTTCTGACAACTGTGTCACCCAGAGTAACCGCTCTGCCTAAGCAATGGGATGAGTGATATTGCACGCACCTCCAATGTCTCCTTGGTTCAGAAATTCTCTCCTTGCATTAAATATAGCCATTATAATGTAGGAGACGGTTTCCTTTGCTGCTCCTAATGTACTTTGCTGCATTATCACGCGACATGTACTGAAATGATAAGAACAAAAAGAAAAAGATGTTGAAAATATATGGAATTTCTTATTTTTAATTAGTATGAAATTCTCTGCACATTTACAGGCGTGTTTTTTGTTATGAAAACATGGCTAATATATATTTACCTTGCTTGTTTATTTTTTGATCACTTTCAGATGAGGGTTGATTTTGGTATTTGTGTAGGTTGTTTTCTCAAAAAGGCTTTTCAACTGGATTTTTTTAAGATGTCTGAAGAATACAAAATAAATAGGTTGTAGTTTTATAATGTAAATAAACCCTATTTCTTGGGAATAAAAAAAGGTCACATTATCCATCACTTTCCCTAATGCTGCACCATCCTGGAGTTTGAATAGTAATTTACACCCCTACACCATCCATCACTTTCCCTACTGCTGCACCTTCCTGGAGTTAGAATAGTACATTACACCCTTACACTATCCATCAATATCCCTACTGCTGCACCATCCTTGAGTTAGAATAGTAATTTACACCCCTACACTATCTATCACTTTCCCTACTGCTGCACCTTCCAGGAGTTAGAATAGTAAATGACACCCTTACACTATACATCACTTTCCCTTCTGCTGCACCATCCTGGAGTTAGAATAGTAATTTACACCCCTACACTATCCATCACTTTCCCTACTGCACACAGCACCTTCCTGGAGTTACAATAGTAAATTACACCCTTACACTATCCATCACTTTCCCTACTGCTGCACCTTTCTGGAGTTAGAATAGTAAATTACACCCTTACACTATCCATCACTTTCTCAACTGCTGCACCTTCTTGGAGTTAGAATAGTAAATACACCCCTACACTATCCAATACTTTCCCTACTGTTGCACCATCCTGGAGTTAGAATAGTAAATTACACCCCTACACTATCCATTACTTTCCATACTGCTGCACCTTTCAGGAGTTAGAATAGTAATTTACACCCCTACACTATCCATACCTTTCCCTACTGCTGCACCTTCCAGGAGTTACACTATCCATCAAGTTTCTTACTGGTTCACTTTTGAGTATTTTACCTTTTTAGTTTGCAGTAGTTGAGTCTTTGAAGAAGTTATGTTTTCAATTGCTCTTTTTTGATGATAGTTCTTAATTTGATGTCTGTCTGTTTACAATCAAATGAAAGACCATTTAATAGCGTGTTTACAGTTTTTTAAAAAATCAATCATGACTTTTTTTTAAAACCAGTTTATTTTAACCTTATTGTTCTGCTTCTTGATTAACATATTATGCAGTTGTTTTTGAAACACTGTGTAGAGCACTTGTGTTTTCAGACTTATCTTACCTTTGGTTCTTTGCTTTTGGCTTTGTTGTTTACTTGAATTGGTATGATTTTCTGTTCCAAATGTACAGTACTTTGGTTGGAATCTGGTAGAAAGATACAGTAGAAGGTATATTAAGTACAGATTGTTTAATAATGGTACGTTTGCTTTCTGTAGGATAAAAGAGTATTTCTTAAATATAGGTCATAGGTGTTTTTATGGCCTTTAAAAGTATTTTTTACCTTCTTTAATTTTTTTCTTGGTTTCTATGTTGTTGTAGGTTTTCAAGTTTTTGAATGTCGTAATATCTGTGAATGGTAATACAAATTAATACATGTTATGTAAAATATTTGAAACCCTCTTTTTAAAATGGAAAAGATTACTTTTTGGTTAGAGGTCATTTTTACACATTTGAAACTAGTGCATTAAAGTATGACAAATGAATAAAAAAATTCATTTTAAATTTAACAAAAGGTTTGACATTATTTGCACATAACTAACTGCATTCCTGTTAAAAAGAAATAGTTATTGCAAATATTTTAAATAAATTACCTTTTTTAAGTCGGTTTTTGGTCTTTTGCTTCTATTCCAAAAACGAGCGATAGATGTGGGTTTTGGGTGCTTCACATGTAATGATTATGCTGATAAAATATAAAAATTTAAATTGTTTACTATTTAACATATTTTACATCGGATAAGTCACAATATGATTATGCAGCAAATATTCATATGTGATTTCATAATTTATTTTACAAAAATAACTGACATTGTTTTGCGTCAAATTTCAGAAAATAATACTTTCACATGGCTTTACAAACACTGTTACATTTGATAGTTAATATCCATAGCACGGCATTTAAAAAAGTTGATTTAAGAAAACAACCCCATATTTTGTAAAGCCATTTATTTTTTAAAAATGTACTTACATCTGTGAGCAAATAATGGCAAAGATTTCGTAAATCTGAAATTTAATAATTTACATTTATTACTAATAGTACGATATTTTTAAAACAAGCTCTGATTACTTGTGTTTAAATGCAAACTTACTTCAATTTATGAATGGATTACTTTTCGTTTGACTCGAGGTCGTCACTGTGGCAAGAGGTCAGAGGGTCAGTTATTAGCGTCTGCTCTCTGTGGTAGTTGAAGATCAACTGATTTCAAAATGGTGTCTTACTTGTATTTATAGGTTTTTATGAGTGACTTCTTAATTTTTGAAAAAAGCATTGTTTAAATCTGTTTTTAATTAACATAGGATTGCTGTGAGAACGTGTAATTTAAAATATGTCTTTATTAGTGTGTGTTTTACTTCGACATAGCGTTTTCTCCTCCATTTTGTTAATAGTCTCATGGTGTTCATTTCATGAAAATAGTTGAAGTACTCTGTTTTTGGCTTTCGATGTAAAATGGCGGGTATGTGTTTGTTTATCTGTTTATATTAATCAAAGTCACCTTTTTTCTACGATTTATAATAATGGTTTAAAAATATTTTGATAATACGTTTGATTGGCATTTTTGAATAATTAATATATTATTTTGTAATCGTGCGAGCATTTTTTTATACTCTAGTATTAATTGCAAGACTCTAGCATTAATTCTATTTAAAAATTTGCTATTTTCATTAATTACCGTTTAGTTTTTTAGTACATTTTTAATACACTTACCCACCCAAAACCCCTATTTTCCCTGCATCCCGTGCCAGGAGTTATTTTACAAAATAAAAAAATATATAGGAAATTCATAATATATGCGTTGTAATGGTATCCGTTTTATTAGTTTTCGTGGTAATGGTAGTTTTTCATTACTATTATTATTTTGCATTATAATGTTATTCCTTTTGAAAACATGCGTTGTAAAGGTACGTGCGTTGTAAAAAATGCGTTGTAAAGGCATGCGTTGTGAAAGTATGTGTTGTAACGTCATACATCCCAAAAAGAAGAACAGAACAATTCAAAATTGTAAGTAAAAGTAAAAAAGCCAGATTTATCAATAAGGAGGACTCTTTGTGAGACAGCATGCAATTGGAGTATGCAAAATCCTAGACAGAAGCAACATTATTCGCATGTGAAGAAAGTGGTATATTTGGCACTTTTGCTGACCACTTGAATTGGGTGAACAGTCTGTGCAATTCAAGGCTACCACTAGACCACTGCTTCATCAAGGAAAACTGATCAACTAAGTGGTTATGAGCTTAAAATAACGGGTAGTGCAAATCTTGAAAGTACATTCTGCAAACATTGGAGTCGATATCTGCTCAAGTTTAGCTTACAGTAATAATTGTAAAGTGAGGTAGGAACCATTTTTGATGGCTCTAATTTGACCTGGCACAAGATGGAGTGAGACTACACTGTCTCCAGAAGGTGGAAGAATAGTGTCCGCATTCTGCGCCAGGAGAGTGGAGACCCAGACATTGAAAATCAGTGAATACACTTATTAGCAAAGGGCTGCTGATTAGACGTCCTGAAGTACTGCTTTTCGGTAGATGGTAGCAGTGATAGATGGAACTGCATTTTATGTTGTGCAAGGTGAAGGGGCACAGCCCATTGTCTTCCTTAATCACACTTTCAGCTGGGCTGAGGTCAGCCAGTGCAAAACCTCACACCTCTTTGTGCCTTTGTTATGGGTGTAGGCTACCCTGTTGGGAGGGGTATCACAACACAACGGCTGTGTCTAAAGGGCAGCTTGAAAAGGACATCTGAAACGAGAACCACTCCAATCTAGTTCTGCAGCATGTACACTTTAGAAAGATTTTCACCAGACTGTGTTTAACCTGCATAAGTAAAACCACATTCTTAAAAGGTTACTTGAAAAGCTATTTGGAAGTGAGATTTTGGAAAGAATCATTAGGGATACAAAATGTACTGTCGTGGTAACAAATAGAAAGCCACAGATGGTAAAAATGTAATGTATGTAATGGAGAGAACGTCACAGATTAAGGTGTCCTCCGCAATGGCACCAGGAGGTAGCGCTCGCAAACAGAGATAAGTTCCCCACTTCATGAAGGACACGTAAACACACTTAAATAGCCAACAATAGCATTATAAAAAAAGCGGACTTTTAGGTGCAATGACCTGGTCCGGGGGACTTATTCCCGAGTCTGCTTACCATTCTAACTGATCCGATTCGGACAAGTTATTTTCAGGTTTTTTTGTGAGCGCCTCCAAGCTGATAGATTGTGCACTTTACTAAATATGTCCACGCAGAGTTGAAAGTGCTACTAAATAGAGTAACTCAGGAGTGTAACACTGTCTGAATAACAAGTTGAAAAAAAGGGTTTTCCATGCACTTTACATGCATAACCTCATGTGTGCCTGCACTTCGCATTCATTGTCTTGCCATTTTATTTCCTGCACCTTACATGCACAGACTCATGTCCACTTGTTCTTTGCACCTCTCACCCAGGGTCATGTGTGCCTGCCCCTCTAGTGAGAGTCATGTATGCGCCCTCCTACCATTACCCCATGTGTCGTATGCTCCTTGCACCTCACATCATGTCTGCCTGTCCCTACACCTCACATCTAAACAGCACTTACTCTCTGCTCTTTAACTGCACCTCAAGTGTTGAGCTCTCCTGTCTGCTTCTTTACAGCACCTCATGTTCAGAGTGGACTGTCTGCCTTGTCTTTGCGCCTGAAATTACAGCTGTCTGCCAAACTACACCTTCACGGCACACCATGAGTGTCCCTAAACTTCTCAAGCCCAGTTAAAAGTTTGCCTTTCTGCACATACCACTTTACCTGTAGATGTCTGAGGCTGTTGCCCACACATCAGGTGTACAGCTCTCGGTCTCTTCCTGATTCCTGTTTGTATCAAGCACCTGCTTTTCTGCCCAACCTCTGCACTTCACATGCACAAATCACTATGGCTGCCCCCTGCACCTCACAAGCAAAGGCCACAATATCGATATCCTGTATACAAATCCATGAATTCCATACCTCTTGACCCTCCACTATTTTTTGTATTGTGCCCCCTGCACCTCACAAGCAAAGGCCACAATATCGATATCCTGTATACAAATCCCTAAATACAAGCACATCTCTTATGTTTAAGAACATAGCGCATTCGGACAACCATGTATAAGTATTAGTCCAACAGCACAGCAAGAGGAGAACCTTTCTTAACTTCCCCTACCCTACCCGCGGGACCGTCTGACTCAGGACTTGCCTTAGACCCGACCAGCTGCCATGTTTTGTTGCAGTTAGGTTTGCGGAAGGTCGCTTCGAAGTCACTGACATTTCAACAGCTGTGATAACACTCTCACTGTTCCCTTCCAGGTAATGGAGAGGCCCTGCTTTCTTTACAATCGGAATGATATATATATATATGAGCATTGGATTTGGATATTTATCCGGTTTTGCTGAAGACCGGGTGGGGGCACGCCCTCTCGTTCTGGTGCTCCGCATTGTTTCAGCAAACAAACTTTGGATATAGTACGGCAAGTGCTAAATGCGGCGCCCCCCCATGCGTGTAATTTGCCAGCTGGCGAGGAATATCGCAAGGGGAGAGAGGAGGCGGCATCGTGCTGCCTGACTAAGGGGACGACAAAGGGTACGACGGAATCAACTTACCGAGGTGCTGTGTGGCGGCAGAGTTGTTCAACGCCAACAAAGGGGGCATCCTAGAGGTGCTTGGTAACCAGTCACTGTACTAGGCACCACGTGGGACTACGTCGACCATCATGCAGTTCACCTACAGGAATCAGCAATTAGCACACACCTGCAGCCGGGAGGAGGAGCTTGGGAACTACTTCATAGGAAGCGGTGACCGATCCAAATCCAGGGATGTACGGCGTTCTGTGAGACCGGCACTGAAGACGGCCTACTGAGGCCAGAAACGCGTCTGCCTGCATTCTACAACGTTTCACAGACTTGAAGGACAAACCAATTGTGCTTGCCACGTCGAATAAAATCCCTTTGTCTAACCCGGAGCATGTGTCCCGCTCATTTGTCAAAGAGGTGAGCATTGGATTTGGATATTTATCCGGTTTTGCTGAAGACCGGGTGGGGGCACGCCCTCTCGTTCTGGTGCTCCGCATTGTTTCAGCAAACAAACTTTGGATATAGTACGGCAAGTGCTAAATGCGGCGCCCCCCCATGCGTGTAATTTGCCAGCTGGCGAGGAATATCGCAAGGGGAGAGAGGAGGCGGCATCGTGCTGCCTGACTAAGGGGACGACAAAGGGTACGACGGAATCAACTTACCGAGGTGCTGTGTGGCGGCAGAGTTGTTCAACGCCAACAAAGGGGGCATCCTAGAGGTGCTTGGTAACCAGTCACTGTACTAGGCACCACGTGGGACTACGTCGACCATCATGCAGTTCACCTACAGGAATCAGCAATTAGCACACACCTGCAGCCGGGAGGAGGAGCTTGGGAACTACTTCATAGGAAGCGGTGACCGATCCAAATCCAGGGATGTACGGCGTTCTGTGAGACCGGCACTGAAGACGGCCTACTGAGGCCAGAAACGCGTCTGCCTGCATTCTACAACGTTTCACAGACTTGAAGGACAAACCAATTGTGCTTGCCACGTCGAATAAAATCCCTTTGTCTAACCCGGAGCATGTGTCCCGCTCATTTGTCAAAGAGGTGAGCATTGGATTTGGATATTTATCCGGTTTTGCTGAAGACCGGGTGGGGGCACGCCCTCTCGTTCTGGTGCTCCGCATTGTTTCAGCAAACAAACTTTGGATATAGTACGGCAAGTGCTAAATGCGGCGCCCCCCCATGCGTGTAATTTGCCAGCTGGCGAGGAATATCGCAAGGGGAGAGAGGAGGCGGCATCGTGCTGCCTGACTAAGGGGACGACAAAGGGTACGACGGAATCAACTTACCGAGGTGCTGTGTGGCGGCAGAGTTGTTCAACGCCAACAAAGGGGGCATCCTAGAGGTGCTTGGTAACCAGTCACTGTACTAGGCACCACGTGGGACTACGTCGACCATCATGCAGTTCACCTACAGGAATCAGCAATTAGCACACACCTGCAGCCGGGAGGAGGAGCTTGGGAACTACTTCATAGGAAGCGGTGACCGATCCAAATCCAGGGATGTACGGCGTTCTGTGAGACCGGCACTGAAGACGGCCTACTGAGGCCAGAAACGCGTCTGCCTGCATTCTACAACGTTTCACAGACTTGAAGGACAAACCAATTGTGCTTGCCACGTCGAATAAAATCCCTTTGTCTAACCCGGAGCATGTGTCCCGCTCATTTGTCAAAGAGGTGAGCATTGGATTTGGATATTTATCCGGTTTTGCTGAAGACCGGGTGGGGGCACGCCCTCTCGTTCTGGTGCTCCGCATTGTTTCAGCAAACAAACTTTGGATATAGTACGGCAAGTGCTAAATGCGGCGCCCCCCCATGCGTGTAATTTGCCAGCTGGCGAGGAATATCGCAAGGGGAGAGAGGAGGCGGCATCGTGCTGCCTGACTAAGGGGACGACAAAGGGTACGACGGAATCAACTTACCGAGGTGCTGTGTGGCGGCAGAGTTGTTCAACGCCAACAAAGGGGGCATCCTAGAGGTGCTTGGTAACCAGTCACTGTACTAGGCACCACGTGGGACTACGTCGACCATCATGCAGTTCACCTACAGGAATCAGCGATTAGCACACACCTGCAGCCGGGAGGAGGAGCTTGGGAACTACTTCATAGGAAGCGGTGACCGATCCAAATCCAGGGATGTACGGCGTTCTGTGAGACCGGCACTGAAGACGGCCTACTGAGGCCAGAAACGCGTCTGCCTGCATTCTACAACGTTTCACAGACTTGAAGGACAAACCAATTGTGCTTGCCACGTCGAATAAAATCCCTTTGTCTAACCCGGAGCATGTGTCCCGCTCATTTGTCAAAGAGGTGAGCATTGGATTTGGATATTTATCCGGTTTTGCTGAAGACCGGGTGGGGGCACGCCCTCTCGTTCTGGTGCTCCGCATTGTTTCAGCAAACAAACTTTGGATATAGTACGGCAAGTGCTAAATGCGGCGCCCCCCCATGCGTGTAATTTGCCAGCTGGCGAGGAATATCGCAAGGGGAGAGAGGAGGCGGCATCGTGCTGCCTGACTAAGGGGACGACAAAGGGTACGACGGAATCAACTTACCGAGGTGCTGTGTGGCGGCAGAGTTGTTCAACGCCAACAAAGGGGGCATCCTAGAGGTGCTTGGTAACCAGTCACTGTACTAGGCACCACGTGGGACTACGTCGACCATCATGCAGTTCACCTACAGGAATCAGCAATTAGCACACACCTGCAGCCGGGAGGAGGAGCTTGGGAACTACTTCATAGGAAGCGGTGACCGATCCAAATCCAGGGATGTACGGCGTTCTGTGAGACCGGCACTGAAGACGGCCTACTGAGGCCAGAAACGCGTCTGCCTGCATTCTACAACGTTTCACAGACTTGAAGGACAAACCAATTGTGCTTGCCACGTCGAATAAAATCCCTTTGTCTAACCCGGAGCATGTGTCCCGCTCATTTGTCAAAGAGGTGAGCATTGGATTTGGATATTTATCCGGTTTTGCTGAAGACCGGGTGGGGGCACGCCCTCTCGTTCTGGTGCTCCGCATTGTTTCAGCAAACAAACTTTGGATATAGTACGGCAAGTGCTAAATGCGGCGCCCCCCCATGCGTGTAATTTGCCAGCTGGCGAGGAATATCGCAAGGGGAGAGAGGAGGCGGCATCGTGCTGCCTGACTAAGGGGACGACAAAGGGTACGACGGAATCAACTTACCGAGGTGCTGTGTGGCGGCAGAGTTGTTCAACGCCAACAAAGGGGGCATCCTAGAGGTACTTGGTAACCAGTCACTGTACTAGGCACCACGTGGGACTACGTCGACCATCATGCAGTTCACCTACAGGAATCAGCAATTAGCACACACCTGCAGCCGGGAGGAGGAGCTTGGGAACTACTTCATAGGAAGCGGTGACCGATCCAAATCCAGGGATGTACGGCGTTCTGTGAGACCGGCACTGAAGACGGCCTACTGAGGCCAGAAACGCGTCTGCCTGCATTCTACAACGTTTCACAGACTTGAAGGACAAACCAATTGTGCTTGCCACGTCGAATAAAATCCCTTTGTCTAACCCGGAGCATGTGTCCCGCTCATTTGTCAAAGAGGTGAGCATTGGATTTGGATATTTATCCGGTTTTGCTGAAGACCGGGTGGGGGCACGCCCTCTCGTTCTGGTGCTCCGCATTGTTTCAGCAAACAAACTTTGGATATAGTACGGCAAGTGCTAAATGCGGCGCCCCCCATGCGTGTAATTTGCCAGCTGGCGAGGAATATCGCAAGGGGAGAGAGGAGGCGGCATCGTGCTGCCTGACTAAGGGGACGACAAAGGGTACGACGGAATCAACTTACCGAGGTGCTGTGTGGCGGCAGAGTTGTTCAACGCCAACAAAGGGGGCATCCTAGAGGTGCTTGGTAACCAGTCACTGTACTAGGCACCACGTGGGACTACGTCGACCATCATGCAGTTCACCTACAGGAATCAGCAATTAGCACACACCTGCAGCCGGGAGGAGGAGCTTGGGAACTACTTCATAGGAAGCGGTGACCGATCCAAATCCAGGGATGTACGGCGTTCTGTGAGACCGGCACTGAAGACGGCCTACTGAGGCCAGAAACGCGTCTGCCTGCATTCTACAACGTTTCACAGACTTGAAGGACAAACCAATTGTGCTTGCCACGTCGAATAAAATCCCTTTGTCTAACCCGGAGCATGTGTCCCGCTCATTTGTCAAAGAGGTGAGCATTGGATTTGGATATTTATCCGGTTTTGCTGAAGACCGGGTGGGGGCACGCCCTCTCGTTCTGGTGCTCCGCATTGTTTCAGCAAACAAACTTTGGATATAGTACGGCAAGTGCTAAATGCGGCGCCCCCCCATGCGTGTAATTTGCCAGCTGGCGAGGAATATCGCAAGGGGAGAGAGGAGGCGGCATCGTGCTGCCTGACTAAGGGGACGACAAAGGGTACGACGGAATCAACTTACCGAGGTGCTGTGTGGCGGCAGAGTTGTTCAACGCCAACAAAGGGGGCATCCTAGAGGTGCTTGGTAACCAGTCACTGTACTAGGCACCACGTGGGACTACGTCGACCATCATGCAGTTCACCTACAGGAATCAGCAATTAGCACACACCTGCAGCCGGGAGGAGGAGCTTGGGAACTACTTCATAGGAAGCGGTGACCGATCCAAATCCAGGGATGTACGGCGTTCTGTGAGACCGGCACTGAAGACGGCCTACTGAGGCCAGAAACGCGTCTGCCTGCATTCTACAACGTTTCACAGACTTGAAGGACAAACCAATTGTGCTTGCCACGTCGAATAAAATCCCTTTGTCTAACCCGGAGCATGTGTCCCGCTCATTTGTCAAAGAGGTGAGCATTGGATTTGGATATTTATCCGGTTTTGCTGAAGACCGGGTGGGGGCACGCCCTCTCGTTCTGGTGCTCCGCATTGTTTCAGCAAACAAACTTTGGATATAGTACGGCAAGTGCTAAATGCGGCGCCCCCCCATGCGTGTAATTTGCCAGCTGGCGAGGAATATCGCAAGGGGAGAGAGGAGGCGGCATCGTGCTGCCTGACTAAGGGGACGACAAAGGGTACGACGGAATCAACTTACCGAGGTGCTGTGTGGCGGCAGAGTTGTTCAACGCCAACAAAGGGGGCATCCTAGAGGTGCTTGGTAACCAGTCACTGTACTAGGCACCACGTGGGACTACGTCGACCATCATGCAGTTCACCTACAGGAATCAGCAATTAGCACACACCTGCAGCCGGGAGGAGGAGCTTGGGAACTACTTCATAGGAAGCGGTGACCGATCCAAATCCAGGGATGTACGGCGTTCTGTGAGACCGGCACTGAAGACGGCCTACTGAGGCCAGAAACGCGTCTGCCTGCATTCTACAACGTTTCACAGACTTGAAGGACAAACCAATTGTGCTTGCCACGTCGAATAAAATCCCTTTGTCTAACCCGGAGCATGTGTCCCGCTCATTTGTCAAAGAGGTGAGCATTGGATTTGGATATATATATATATATATATATATATATATATATATATATATATATATATATATATATATATATATCCAACAAAGTTTGTCCATGCAAATGAGTCCGCACACCAAGCAAGTGGGTTGCATTCCACAACTTTTATTTACCGATGAAAGGCGGAGTTCAGTCCATGTCACCCCTTTCGCTTTTCGCCTGACGCGTTTCGAAGATCTCTGTCTTCTTTCTCAAAGGCACTCCGAGGTTGCAAGGTCATTCCTGCCACAAGTCCGCTTCCGTTGGTTTGTGTGTTTTATTTCCTCCTGCATTCCTTGTTCAATGGAGAACTGCCCCTGTTCTGTTAAACCATCACGAAGTTGCAAGTAACCCACTGGAGGGAAATAAATGCCTGGGAACTACAAGTACCGTGATACCCTGCCTTAACGCACCTGTAGCAAATGTCTATAAAGTGAAAGTCACGCAGGAGGAAATAAAACACACAAACCAACGGAAGCGGACTTGTGGCAGGAATGACCTTGCAACCTCGGAGTGCCTTTGAGAAAGAAGACAGAGATCTTCGAAACGCGTCAGGCGAAAAGCGAAAGGGGTGACATGGACTGAACTCCGCCTTTCATCGGTAAATAAAAGTTGTGGAATGCAACCCACTTGCTTGGTGTGCGGACTCATTTGCATGGACAAACTTTGTTGGATATATATATATATATATATATATATATATATATATATATATATATATATATATTATATATATATAGTTGCCAATGGACCGCATGTATCTTCCTCAAGTAACTATAACTGGGAACATTGCCATGCGCAGTCATAGGGGCACCACCAGAACAAACAAATCAAACTAAAAAGCTCTTGCAGGACATTGGGAGGTGCTTCTTACCGGAGCAGTAAATAATAAATGAGCGACTCCAGCAGCTCATTTGTTATTTTTTTCTGATTATTCATTTTTTTTTATTCGGGTGGGGCAGGGGGGTGACAGGGTCTCCGCTGTCTCTCTAGCCAGCATCATTGTAGAAGCCAGCCATTTACTCTAACTGTGGGTGCCACGGGGACCCACCTGGATTTTTTTATGTGGGGGGTTGTAGGGACAGCCACAAGACCCTGCAGCCCCTGGCTGCTACCGATCAGCACCCAAGTTAGGCCCTGGTGGGAGTCAGACATATTTTGAAAGATGGTGCCCTGGTGCCCACCGGGGGCACCCAGAAAAAAGAAATCGTTTGGGTCTGCGGTGGGCAGAGGCACAAGGCCTCAGCAGCCCCCGTCAGCTCGCAGCCAGAACCATTCATTCCTTTGCTTCCATCTGGACAGGAGCAGATTATGTCTGTGCTCCTCCGTGCAGGAGAGTGCAGGCAGGAAATAATATTCACATTCCCTGTCCATTTTCTCCCAGGCAAGGAACACAGCAGAGTCCAAGGGGATGGGGTCCCCCGAACACTATTCTCATTGGGCTGCAAGAGATGGGGTCCCTGGGGGATGGTTTAAGGCCCAGGGGTGGGGCCTGATGTCCCTTTCGTGTAAAAAAAAGATTCTCAGTTTTGGGGAGGGTGGACGCATGCCCCCTCTCAAAAATTACCGATATGTACCCAGGGATGAGGTCCCAAGACCTCCAGAAGGCTCGGGGAGGGGGCCACATGCCCTTCCCCCCAAAAAAGAAAGTGTGCCGACCCCTGGGACCCTGGTCCACCTGGGAGGGGGGTTATATATATTAATAAAGGGAAGCTAACTTTTCTGTTCTTTTTAAAGGCACTTTGGATGCACATTCCACAGGCCCGTTAAAAACAAATATGTTTTTGACCCCAGGGGGCAGGCTATCCATACAATTTTTTAAAATTCTTTTCACAGGACAGAAGCCCGGAGTTCTAAAATGGCTGCTGGCACATCTTTGTTAATGTGGTGGCAGCCAATCAAATGTTTTGATCTGTTGAACGCACAGATCCTCAGAGGAGTGATAGGTACATAAGTTATAAACCTTAATTGCTCAAAAAAATTGTGAATGGATTTACAACGAATCTAAAAAAGCAAGCTTTCCAGATAAAGCTCTACCTTTGTGCCAAATTTGGTGTAATTCTGCTCAGCCAATCTGACTGTAGCTGTGTCTTATTTTCCTGTGAAAATTTCCATGGGGAAAACATGTTTTGGGACCCCCACTTTTTTACTAGGCCCCCGCGACAGATCACCACAAAAACTTCCAGGAAGGAGCTGAAATGGATGACACTTTTTGATAGGAACGTTTGCATATAGATTCAGCATACAGCACCAAAGTTATAACCAAACCAGTCACCAGTATGTATTTATAGTTAGGACATATTTTCCATTGGAAAAGCGTTTTTGTTTCGCCAATAACTTTGAGGCTGATTGACAAATCCTCGCAAAATCTTCCAAACTAATACTCCACTCACTTCAGCTGCTGTCTTGAAAAACTCCGGATGATCAGTCAAGCGGGGGCTGAGAAAAAGGGGGGGGTCCCAAAAATGCTTTTTCTCCATGTTAATTTCCATAGGAAACTTAAGCACAGCTACAGCCCATACTGCTGAACAGATTTATACCATATTTGGAAAAAGGTAGCTCTTGGTCCAGAAAACAACCTTTTTGTTAAATGGAGTAGATCCATTTATTAGTTGCTGAGAAATTTAAAGAAATTCTGAGTTATATATCTGGGAACGCGGTGGATCCGCGACCCCTCATGGGCTTGTGCCTGAGATCTGATTGGCTGCCAGCACTTCAAACCAGGAATTGTTGGGAGCAATCTTGTGACTCGGTTGATCCGAGTCACAAGAAAAAAGTTTAAAAATAAAATAAAAGGGGGCAGTATAGAAACACCCTGACCCCCCCTAGGCCTCTTGAGGGGGACCTACAAGGAACCCCCACCCGGGGCAAACAAGCATTTAAAAAAAAAAGAAATTAGAGAGGACATGTGGTGGATTTGTGACATGCCAAAAATGGAAAAAAAAAACAAAGCTTGGGCTCTGCGCTTTATTTAATTTAGGCCCCTGGGTGGGTTTGGTCCCGGGGACATTATGAAAATATAGGAGGGGTTGCATGGGCCCCCTCCTCTGGCAGTTTTAAGTCCTGGGTGCTGCCCCCGGGGCAGAGATGACAAATGATGGAGGGGCGCAGCTCCAGGGACTGTCCCATCCCTAGGGCTACACATAATAGTAATGCGGGACGGGTGCAGCCCCCCTGCAGCCAAAGAGTGTGCCACCTCCCCGTTGGGAGTTGCTGAGTGGCAACTCCCACGCCCTGAGGACTGCCACCTCCCCGGGGCTAAATTAAATATCAATGCATAAGGAATTGGCCCAGAAGCAAATCATGATGAGCTAGGTCTTCCAGGGGCAATAATGTGCCCTGCTGATCTCCAACCATCACCAGCCCGGCAGCCGTCCAGACCGATAGTTGACCAGTGGTAAAGCAGGAGAGGGGCTCACCATGAGAGAGCCCCACTAATGGCAGCGACAGGGCTTATAGAGGTTTTCCCGCAGTTCCTAGGACACAACAAAACCAACACCGCAGTGCCACAGTTAACAATATCCCAGAACATGGGACCACTACTGCTGGACAAAGTAATTTTGCCAGTAGGGTTCCCATGTGATCCGACAGTCCCACCTCTCCCAGCTCGCCTTGATTAGCCTTTATTAGCCCCCATCAATCCACATTGTGATCCATTTGAGTTGAGAGACCCAGAAATAGAACTCAAAATCTGGGGCACCCAAGCCTCCCTCTTCAGAGGGGCACCAAAGCACGGCCAGGGACATCCGATGATGGCCCCTATCCCGTGCCAGGTCACATAGAGTGGCTAGTTGTTTAAACCATTTGGCCAGTTTTTCTATATGCAAATAAGTAAAAAAAAAAATAAGTGCCGTGGGAGCATGGCCATCTTGGATACTGAGACCCTAGCCATAATGGGCAGTTTAAGAAGTGGGCCACCATGTCAGGTTCAGTGGTAGGCCCAACAGCTGTACCGCGTCAGAGGACACAGGGAAGACATGCATCTTAGCCCTGTTGACCCAGAGGCCAGACACCCCCTCAAATTCTCACAGAAGTTCCATCGCTCTTACAACGCCTATGCACCTGTCTCTCTAATAGAGGAGGATGTTGTCTGCATAGAGGGAGATGATATGTTCACACCCCACAACCACTGTTGTAAACGTATCTAGGACCCTAATTAAATATCCCTGATGTATGCCCTTATGTGGTTATAACAAATAATATCCTTATAAAGGCATAAGAATCATATCCATATTTAGTAATAGCCAATGCAGTCCAAATACGGCAAGGCTACTTCCTTAGACTCCTAGAAAGTACAACGAGTTCTTTAAACAAACCAAACCTCCAGCAACCTGGGAATTCCCCATGCTTTTGTTTTGATTTGTCCTAGAACTCCTGCGAGTCCTGAAAGAACTGCCAGTTCCTAGTGACGGTTCTTATTGACGTCTTATGTCCAACCTTACGTCAAACACGGCACCTTCCAGGTATAAATATACCAGCATTTGCCTTAAGCAACACACAGTGGTTTGGAGCAGAGCAGCTATCTACTTACCCAAAGCCCAGCTGATGCGAGTGCCGAAGGAAGCCGTCCCTCCCATTTTGACGCACTGAGGAAGACGCTGTCTTTTCTCCTGCCGAGAAAATCTAGCTCCTGTGTTTCCAGTCACCCTTGCGGGTTACTGGGAGATTGAGTCCAGAGAACGAGATACAAGACCTCCTTCATTCTAAAACTAAGGTACGGAGCTGAT
This sequence comes from Lissotriton vulgaris, assembly GCF_964263255.1. Lineage (NCBI taxonomy): Eukaryota > Metazoa > Chordata > Amphibia > Caudata > Salamandridae > Lissotriton > Lissotriton vulgaris. The sequence goes on from NC_141694.1 coordinate 319,631,366, forward strand.
TAGATCCTTAGAGAATTCTTGATTCAGATTCTTGGCAAAACTAACTTAACTTAAACTGCGACTCCCTTACTCCTTCTCATGTACTAGGCTTAGGTTAGGTACACTGGGGTAGACGTATCTTAGAAGCACCAGTTGAGTACGTTTAGTCAACTTTTATCATTGTATGTAATTGTATATATTTTACCCATTTTAAGTATCATATGGCTCAGAAACCATATCAATGCTTTTACAGTATTATTTCATAATACTCCTTTTGCTGTACGCACTTTACTTTATGACAAGTATTGTAATTGTGGCATTTCATTTCTCTTGCATGAGAAAGAAGACTGCTCAATAAATAACACCTTTTATTGAAAACGCCAGTCTCTCTATTTCTCTGCACTTTGGTGAAACTAAGTATGCACGAATGACTGAGTGAAATAGCTATCTATTGTTTCCACACAACTCTGGAGATATACTCCTTATTCTGGAGGGGGCAAAGTTGTCATGTTTATGCGGTTGTCAGAAACTAATCCCTTCTTGTCTAATCTGGGAAGTTAACTCCTCCCTGTTCATTTGAGAACGTTTCTAGTGATCTCTGAGCTAGCTGGCATACCTAATTAAGTCTAACATATACAGTAGAGACCTAGTCGACCTCAGTCCTACGTCTAAACTGCCGTTTATGTTATTCCAATGCGCAGAGCCTATTGGGAATATAGGAACTACACTACATGGTGCCCAACGTTTGGTAAGGCGATATTCTAACGCAAGATACTAGAGTAACTCAGTCGTGCTTTTTCACACAGACCCCTTTTTCCCGTAAAAACTCCAATAGACGTCTGGAGTGGGTGAAAGGTTAATATCCGCAGAAACTTAGTAGGAAGAGATTCCTATGTATTAGTTTTCGGTTTAGTCAACGTTGAAGGATACAGGGTTCCAAAATATTGTGCACCTAATCTTTGTTTCCTCAAAACTTGCTCTGCAAACTCTGTCAGTAAAAATGTCAGACAGTGAGGACGAAAGGGAGAGAGCTACACTAGCAGCTCAACTCGTAGTGGACGACACACTTGTCCAAAATAACGACCCGGATGCAATAATCATCCCGGTCAATATAAGAAAAACCATAACTATAAAACCTATAGAAAATGGAGTAACATCAAGAGGTGGTACCGTCGTATTTATGGTAGAGGCACATGAATTTCGGCAGACAGAAGTATTCTATTCCTGGATACATTTTCCAGCAGCACATGCTGTAACACATGAGTTCCACTTCTACAAAATAGAGGAAGCTCCAGAGGAATACTCTCCTTTCGAGGAAGTTGAAATTCCACTAACATACCAAGAGCACCTGCTTTGGTTTAATGGCGCCCTAAAACATCAACATCACATTACCAGGCTCGGTCCACTAGGTAGACCAGGAGCCACATGACCGGTTCTAGCCAGCTACACACCACACCCGGACATTGAAACAATGTCAGACAGAAAACTTTTAGTTCAGTTTATTTATTTATTTATGAGCTTATATAGCGCTGGAATCGACTCCAGCTGGAGTATCTCTGCGCTTTTGGGCCGGTTAACAAATACAGTGGAGAAAGTACAGATGTGGATTAGATCTAATTTTTAAATAGAACAGTTTTAAGGAGTTTTCTAAATTTTAAATGAGAGGTACAGAGTCTGAGAGTCAGGGGAAGCCGGTTCCATAGAATGGGTCCTGCTACAGATAGCGCTCTGCCCCCGTGTCTGGTCTTTTTGACACGAGGAACTACCAATAAATGGCTAGTACTAGATCTGAGTGACCTGGAGGGGATGTAAGGGGTGAATTTCTGTTGCAGGTAGGTGGGGCCTTGTCCATTTATGTTTTTATGAATGATACAGCATATTTTAAATTTTACTCTGTCGTATGGAGAGCCAATGGAGTTGATGTAAAAGAGGTTTGGATGCTGTTCTTGGTGGGGCATTCAGGACTAGGCGCGCCGCTGTATTCTGGACTACCTGAAGTCTGGTCAGCACTCCCTCGTTGGCAGATAGAAGCAGGCCATTGCAGTAGTCAATACGGCTCAGAACAAGGGTTTGCACTAAGGTCTTCCTAAACGTGTCTGGCAAAAGAGGGAAAAAGTTTCGCAACATGCTGATGACATGAAAGCATGAACCTGCAACAAGGTTGCTGTGTTGCTTTAAAGACAGATCCTGATCGAGGCGGATCCCCAGGTTTTTCACGACCAAGATCGGAAGGCCACCAATCCGGAGTCCATAGAAGCTTGGCTTCGCCGAATAGCATAACTTCTGTTTTGCTAACGTTGCACTGTAGATAGTTGGTGGACATCCACTGTGCAACGGCCTTCATACCAGCAGAGAAGGAGTTTATCTCAGCGGTGAGAGTTTCAAAAGGGAAGAGGAGCTGCGTGTCATCCGCGTAAGATACGGGGATGAAACCAAATTTTCGCATCACTCTTGCCAGGGGTGCCACATAGATGTTGAAAAGTGTTTGGCTCAAGCAGGAGCCCTGTGGCACCCCTTTAGAAATCTCCACCTCCGCTGACTGATATGCACCCATGGTGACAGTCTGGGTGCGATCGGTTAGAAAACTCCTTATCCAGTCAAGGGCTTTGTTCTTAACTCCTATGTTCGACAACCGGTCAATAAGGATGTTGTGTGACACGGTGTCGAACGCTGCCGACAGATCTAATAACACTAGGATCACGGAGTAGCCTTTGTCTTGAAGCATATGTAAATCATCAGTGACAGACAAGAGGGCAGACTCCGTGCTGTGTTACGGCCTAAAACCAGATTGGGAATAGTCTAGGCCGCCAGTAATTTCAACATAGTTGGAAAGATGTTGATTTACATATTTTTCTGTCAGCTTACCCAAAAAAGGAAGCAGGGAGATGGGCCTGAGATTTGTTAATTCAGTCCACGGAATGGCGGTATTTTTTCTAATAGGCCTAACTAGCGCCTGTTTCCATTGTCTTGGGACAGAGCCTGTACTAAGTGACAGATTGATGAGTTTTTCCATCGTGGGGCATAGCACCTCCAGCAAGGAGGGCATAAGTCTGGCTGGGATTGTATCATCGGGACTACCACTTTTAATTTGCATGGTGAGTGCTGACAATTCCTTTGGGGTAATGGGGGAAAAATATCTAGAGTGTGATCATTGTGATTACTCTCTATTTCGTATGAAGCAAGGCCTGCATCGCTGGTCATAGTGTTATTAGAATTAATGATTTTCTTATAGATCAAGTCTATCTTATTAGAAAAGAATTGGGATATCTCATCACAAAGCTTTTGTGATGAAGTGTCAGGACTTTCACTTGCTGTCGGTTTGACAAAAGATTGTAGTAATTGGTACAAAACCCTAGGGGAATTATCTGCCTCTGTAATAAGAGATATTATGTGGGTTTTCCTTGCAGTACGAATAGCTTTGTGATAGAAGCATTTACTGGGAGTCATTAAGTACCTATCAGTAGCTAAGTGAGAACACCTCCATTTTTTCTCTAACTTCCTAGCTGTTAGTTTTAATGTTCTAAGGTTGTCAGAGAATCACACTTCCTGTTTTTTAGCTGGCCGTGGTCTGAATTTTTTCATAGGGGCTAAAGCGTCTATGACAGTCTTTGAGGCTTTTTCAAATTTATTTAGAGCATTTTCTATATGATCCTCCATGGTAAAAGAGGGTTCAATGAATTTATCAGAGAATGCAGTTTTGTTAACTTTATGCCATTGTCTTCGTTCGCTGGGAAGAGACAACGGCCCATGAGAAGTAAGTTTTGGGTAGGGGTGTGAAACTCAATAATATAGTGGTCAGTCCAGCTGACTTGGGTAGGAGGGGAACAGATAACTGAAGAGAAATTAGCTAAAATAAGATCTAGGGTGTGCCCAGCCTGGTGTGTTGGACCCACATTGCATTGTTTTAGTCCTAGTAGGAAAAGATCATTAAGAATGGATTGTGCTTCTTTGCAATCTTTCAGCTCACTATGTATGTTGAAATCTCCAATTAGAAGAAAATCTCTGTCATTACAGACATAGGGTGCAAGATTCTCGAGTAAAATATTTGAGAAATTGGTACTGGGTCCAGGAGGACGATATACTAAAGCACCCATTCTTGTATGTTTAGGGGATAAGGCAATTTTAAAAATAAGTAGTTCAATGTCAGGCGTACTTAGTTCTGCTACTGTGGTACAATTAATTTCCTGTTTATGAATGATCGCAATCCCCCCTCCGGTTTTCATGAGGCGATCTAATCGTATTATTTTATATCCAATAGGAATTGCCAAAGCGATAGCAGGGGTCGAGTGGGGTTTGAGCCAAGTTTCAGTGCAGAAACATAAATCTGGCTCAGTGGTCGAAATAAGGTCCCTCACTTCAGATGTATGTTTGGGTAGGGATCTTATGTTACACAGAATGTTTTTCCCTCCAGTAAGACTGGGGGTGTTGGTATCTTTGTCCCTAACTCTAGGGAAGGAAGAACATACTGAAGGGTTTCCCTCAACATTGGCTTCCTGGCATTGAGTGGAAAACTCGGCTCTGCAATGAATGCAAGTGAAAGGGCCCTCCAATGAAATGTTTGTATCTGTACCACAAGCATGTATAGGACTTACATGTAAATCCCGAAGCGTCTTCGGAGAGTAGGTTATCCTGGCGGAGAGAGAATTGTACACCTTATGCCTGATTTCCACCATGGCCCCTGGTCCCGTCCTGTCGCGGATGGGCGCAGACGGGCTGGTCTTTGGCTCGTCTTAGGCGCAGGCTTAGGCGCCACCCTGCGCGCAACCGCTGCGCGCTAGGGCCGACGAGTGGCTAAATAGCCCTGTGTGCTAGAAGGCTAGAGCGCTAACCGCTCGACTTGAGCTTTCAGGAAGTGCCTGGGCGTGTCACTCTGGCTCTTACCTGTCCCGCCCTCCGCTCAACGGTATTGGCTACCGAGTCGGACGGGGGCAGGCAGGCTGCAACACTGAGCAGAGACTTAGAAAACGAGCCTTAATGACCCTGGCAGCTCCAAAGATCGTGAGTGCGCAGTAAATGCGTGTTTAAAAATTATTAAGTCAATTTTAACACAAAAGGGACACACAATGAAGTTTAAAAAGTCGTAATCAATTTTTAAAAAGTAGCATGACACAGAGCTAGTCAGGAGAGAACAAAGCCAGCAGAGTCTTCTGCTCTGCAAATGTTTACCAGGCGCCAGTTAAAACAACTAATTAAAATACATAGACAATTGGTCCAATATGTCAAGCTGACTTCAACAGTCCAACCTGCAATTAAAATTCCACAAAATACCCCTCAACAGGGGAACACAAATAAAATTACAACACAGAATATACAATCATGTCTTGGTAAAACACCCGCAAAACGGGAACAAATTCTATTCTGGTTAGCTCAAAAAATCACTCAGATAGAGGCAGTATTTCCTGATATTACCCCTCACGAAAAACACAGAATTCTGACTATCTGTCTTCCAATGGGGATCGCGCCACATGTGGAGGACTGTGACAGTTGGGGCACATTTTTTGCTTCTATCTACACAAAAACACATGGTGTTCCATCTATGGCGGTTATACCAGATGTACTAAGACAGATTCAAAATGAATACAGTCCAGAACCTGCTTTAACTCTGGGTATGAAATTACTGAAAGACTTTAAGCAGGTCTCGGCTATATTGTTTGCCAACATAAAAGGAGAAGCAGCATGTGTGGCGATCCGCCAAAAATTGAAAGAGACGGATATAGCAGACCAACCTTTTGAACTTGCTAAAATAATGGGAAAATCCTATGAAGAATTAGGCAGAGATAGCTTGGGTGGTAAACCAGTAAAACCCCATCTAATTGAAAATCCTGAAAAGACTTTCATTAAAAATAATCTCAATTCTCAAAAGAAGAAGCGGGAGGGTAATAAACAAACCTCTCCCAGAGAAAAACAATTTCAGTCCAGAGGAAGGTCTCCCCAACGAAGAAATAGCTCTCCAGAAAGGGGGGGCAGGTCTCCACAACGGGAGCCCTCTGAAAAAAGATACAACCTTAGAAATAGGGACAAATTGAAAAAACCTGACAGATATCAAGATATTGATACACGTACTTCTCGATCTTTTCAGACTTCCTCAAAGAAATCGGAAAGAAGAGGACGGTCAGAACATAAAGAAGAGCACGTCAAGTCCAAAGACAAGGAACCTGCTCATCAAAGTAAAAAATGACAGTTTCCCAGAAAGAAGGTAGCCAGTATTAAAATAAAACATGCCGAGAATCCCGAGGACACAACTGAAAAACGGAGAGAGTGGGGCCAGACAATGCTAGACAGCGCAGCAGAAGTGACCATAGCTTGCAAGATCCTGATGAATCTTCTGGAGACAGTGGATTCAAGTGGAAACTGCAGACACTCGAGTGAGCGTGCCCCATAAACTATACGAAATAACATTACGTATAGAAGGAGATAAAACTAGGAAAATAAGAGGTCTCTTTTGGGAGAATCTAAAGGCTATGATATCCTTTTATCGGAATGGGACTGGCCACCAGAGTTTGTCAGGGAGTGCCCACATGGCGAAGAAATGATTATGCCTGCCTTCTCAAATCACATTCCAATCCATAAAAAAATACACATTTGCAAGAAAATGGGCAGTGGCCCAGGCCCCTGCATTATATAAAAATCATGTAGGTGGGATGAGGATTTTCCTCACCATAAAATCCAGTTAAAAAAATCAACCTACTGCACTGAGGCAGTATCCTGTTAAGCAAGAAGCTAAAAAACAAGTAAGAGAAATTTTAGATCAACTTGAATATTAGGGGGTGATTGAAACATGCACCTCACAAATGAACAATCCTTTGTTTCCTGTCTCCAAGCCAGACGATTCATATCGTCTAGTTTTGGACTACAGACACCTAAACTCCTGCTGTAAAACTTTTGCAGTACAAAACTCACACAGTGCAGCACTAATGAATAGCATCGTGCGCAAGAAATATAAAACAACATTAGATATTTCAAATGGTTCCTTCTGTCAAAACATAGCACCTGAAAGCAGATATTTGACCGCTTTCTCCAGCATGGGGACCGAAAAACAATTTTGTCGTCTCCCACAGGGATTCAAGAATAGCCCAGGATTATTTTCAGCCAGGGTAAAAGAGTTACTACAAATTTATGATGATGAGGCATTATCCTATATCTATCTTACAGACGATGACCTGGAGACTCACTTGAAAAGAGTGAACACCATAATACTTGGGTTCGCATCTGAAGGGTACAAATTTAACTTTAAAAAATCACGAATTGCCAATTTAACTGTCCTATTTTTAGGATATGAATTATCAAGTGAAGGCAAAAGCCTGGCAGACAACTTCTTAGAGAAGTGTGCTGCACTCCAAGCTCCAAAAACGCAGAAAAACTTACAATCTATTCTAGGTTTCCTGAATTTCGGAAGAACATACATTCTAAATTATGCAGAAAGGGTTAAACCTCTCTATGAATTAATAAAACCTGATTTCAAACCAATTAATTGGACTCAAAAACACACAGACATTTTAAGATCATTACAGACAGACATGTTAACTAAAACAAAACTGCAAACACGCGCAAACAAACACAACCTTGTAATCCGAGTCATCCCAGGAAGATGCGGATTCACATACCTGACCTCTAATGAGTGAGAAACGGTACCAATAGCTTACAAATCACACTTTTACACAAGCTGAAATGAAATTCAGTTCTACTGAGAAAATTCTAACTGCGGTTCAAACTGCTGTATCAAAAGAAAGAGCAGTAGCCCAAGGGAAAAGGATATCTGTTTTAACAGCAGTATCAGCCCTTGAGGCAGTAACAAGAACAGGCATTCCAAATGCTATAGCTCTAGATCCAAAATGGATACAATGGGAAAATTCTCTTGCTAGAGAAGACATGAAACACGCTTTTGATCCGAAAACGAAAAAAATGGAAAATCTGGAATACGAATATGAATGCCCACTGTCAGTAGAAATTCTGCCTCTCGAACAGTACACCTGTGTAATCTACATGGACAGATTTGCACAACACTACGTTGTAGAAAAACAAATTTACAATGCTGCGTGCGCGATTGTTAAAGGTCGCTGGCGCTTAGGGAAATTCAGACCGATGGTCACTAAAACTGAATCACTCAGAAACTGTACAGATCAAAGAGCTGAAATAAGATCTCTGAAGATGGCGCTTGAAAATGCAGATCGCGAATTCACGACACTAATAGTGTGCAATTCGCATTACTGCGTCCGGTCTTACAATAATTCCATGCAGACCTGGATAAAAAATGGTTGCAAAGATGAGACAGGTGCAACAATAAAGCATAAAAAACTATGGGAACAAGTAGTTCTTTTGCAGAAAGAACTACAAAAGACTCACGTGATACATTCGCAGAGTCTTCAACGTGATGGCGTTCACGTTGCAGGGAATTCATTGGCTGACAGAGCCACAGTGGCAGCTGATCACTCAGCTTCCGTAGCTACAAAAAAGCGTACGAAAAAACAAAATAGATGGCGAAAAGTTGCTTGCAGTAAAAGCCTCAATGGAAGGCAAGAACGTGGCGTTACCTCTAAATTATCCACTCGGAAATAATAATAATAATAATAATATGAAATTTATAATGCGCTCAGCTTACCCGGGGGCATCCCGGCGCAACAGACCAGAAGGAGAGACTAAGCTGATCACTACTATGGAAACAAGTAGGTCTTAAGAAGTTTCCTGAATGGTAGGATCTTGGGCTCTGAGCGAATCTTGAGGGGCAGAGAGTTCCAAAGAGAGGCCACTTGTACAGAGAAACGCCTGCCCCCAGAACGAGCTCTTCTTACTCTCGCTAACTGCAAAAGGTGTTTTTGGTCCGAGCGCAGCAGACGTGGGGGTTTATAAGGACGGGCCATGTTAGCAAGGATGGGGGGGCCTTTGCCATGTAAGATTTTGTGGGCTGTACATAGCGCTTTAAATTTCACCCGCTCCTTCACGGGGAGCCAGTGAAGCGCTTTGAGGGCCGGAGCAGCAGACTGCCTTCTGGGAACATCCATAAGGACTCTCGCAGCTGCGTTTTGCACCTGTTGGAGGGTTTTGAAGGTCGTTTCAGGAGCACCGAGAAACAGCGCGTTCCCATAATCGAGCCTCGATAGAATCAGGCCCCGTATCAGCAGCTTCCTTGCTGGATCAGGAAGCAAAGGTAGCACCTTTCGAGCTGATCTCAGTAAACCAAAGCAAACCCCTGCGGTCTTCCTGGCATGAGTCTTGAAGGACAGGTCTTCTTCCAACCATACTCCCAAGGACTTGATCTCCTTCTTGGGGGATGGTGGGTCACCAAGAGACCGGGGCCAGCAGCTCGCAATAATGGAGGGGCTGGAATTGCCCAGGAGCATCAGCTCGGTTTTACCTCCGTTAAGCTTTAAAGCGGAGATAGACATCCAACGATAAACATTGGCAAGGCAGTCGTGTAACACCTCAGGTTGTTCCGCCAGCTGAGTGAGGCCCACCACCAGCTGAGTATCATCAGCATAACTGATGATCTTCACCCCCGAAGGGGCGACCACTCTTTCAAGAGGAGTCATATATATATTAAATAGGGTAGGGCTCAGTGATGAGCCCTGCGGGACTCCACATTGAAGGGGGATTAGGGCAGATTGTTCTGACCCTTCCCAGACTTGGTAGAAACGGTCAGAGAGAAAAGATCCCAACCATTTCAGGGCCGTCCCTGAGACACCTACCTCTGACAGACGTTGGAGGAGCACCTGATGACTCACGGTGTCAAAGGCAGCACTCAAGTCCAGGAGGATCACTGCCACTGACCCTCCTGTATCTAGAGTGCTCCTTGCCTCCTCCACTACTGCCAGCAAGGCAGTGTCTGTTCCATGGCCGGGGCGGAAACCAGTCTGGGAATTTCCTAGCAGGTGGTTAGACTCAAGATGGTGAGAGAGCTGACGGTTGACCAACTTCTCTGCAATTTTTGAAAATCCAGGCAGAAGTGAAATTGGCCTGAAGTTGGTCAAATTGGATGAATCCAGTCCTGGTTTTTTCAATAGGGCTTTCACCACAGCCTTTTTCCATCTCTGGGGCACTGTGCCCTGAGCAAGTGAAAGATTCAAGAGATCAGTCAGAGGAGTTGACAAGGTGCTAGCCACGAGCTTAAGATGTTTTATGGGAACTGGGTCACTCGGGGAGCCACTCTTCATCTCCAACAGGACTTTTATCACCTCCTCTTCCGAGAAGGGGCCAAAAGATGCTAGCTCAATCGAGCGACTTGTGAGGCTAGTAACCGGTTCATGGCTTTGAGGAATAGTGGGTAAGGAGGATAAGATTTTCTCTATTTTTGAATGGAAGAAGCTGGCCAGTTCTTCACATTTGTCTTTGGGATTATCATGCAACACTGGAGGGACCGGGGCATTCAGAAGTTCCTTGAAGATTTTAAACGATTCTCCAGAAGAATTGCTTGCTCTCTCAATCCTGTCGCTAAAGAAAATCTTTTTAGCGTCCTTCAGTGCGCTTTTATATTTCCTCAACTCCCTTTTGTAATTGGCCCGGCTTTCTTCCGTCTGCTCTCTCCTCCAAGCACGTTCAAGCCTTTTACAAGAGGTTCTGATGCACCTAAGTTCGGGGGTATACCAGGGGGCAGAGCCAATTCTTCTCTCCCTAACAAGCCTCCTTTTATTCGGGATCAATAAGTCCAGAGAGTTAGTCAGCCATTCGCCCAAGAGCTGATCAGCGATGTTGGTGTCATCTACGGGGTGAGGACAGATTCTAGCTAGTTCTTCCGCCCACCTGTCCACCGGGAGCTTCGACCAGAGTCGTTCCACAGTATGTTGTCTTGGTGCGGGGTCTCTCCGGTTCCCCAGCAGCCAGCTGAACGGAATGAGATGGTGATCGGTCCAGGGGAGAGCCAGCATCTGGAGAGCCTGTAGGTTCGCAGAATTAGCAAAAACCGCATCAAGCTGATGACCTCTAATATGAGTAGCTCCCATATTAACGAGATGTAGGTCCAGTGCCCCAAGCGAACTTAAAAAATCCCTTGCTACTACGTCATTGGGGTCGTCAAAATGAAGGTTGAAGTCCCCAAGAATGACAAAGTTGGACGAGGCAGCAGCCAGTGGGATAACAGCCTCCATGAAAGAATCCACAAAGTTCCCTAGCGTGGCGGGAGGCCGATACACAAGGAGGCCAGAGATAGAGACAGTAGAGGAGACGCGAAGGGTAAACTGACAACTTTCAGCGTTGTTGATGCCGCAGTCTACTGCTTTGCATAAGAATGTGTCTCTATAGACAATGGCCACTCCACCCCCTCTCCCATCCGGCCTATCAAGATGGAACATGAGGTATCCCGGGGGGAGAGCGTTGACAATGTCGGGGTCGGAGCCTGTGGTCAGCCACGTTTCCGTCAGGAATAAGACATCCAGACTATGGTCCAAAAGGAGGGAGTGAACCTCCGTGGCATGACAAGGCAGTGATCTGCAATTAAGTAGAGCCATAGTCCGTAAGTCAAGGTCCTTGCGAGTGTTATGCGGGTGACAGGCAAGACAATGTTTATATGCGGAACCCTCAGTCCAGTAGTAGCAACAGCTGGGGTGTCTGGCCGTGCGTAGAGCAAGCAGTGTGTCCCGCGAATACCTGTGGAAGGGGGTCCGAGGGCTAGAAGAGTTAAACAGAGTGGTATGCCCTAAGCCCGTCTGGGCCCGGACGGGCACAGACGGGCTAGTCTTTGGCGTGTCTTCGGCGTGCTGAAGGTGTGCCCGCTGCGCTCGACCGCTGCGCTCGACCGCTGCGCTGTCGAGTTGTGAGCATGGTAATGAGGTGGAGGAGGAGGGGGCGTGGCTTAAAGCTATGGGCGTGGCCCCAAGTCACGTGGGAGCTTGACGCTGAAAGGGATATTGATCTTCCCTTTCAGGTGCTCGCTCTCAAAGCAAAATGCAGTTTAAAAATAACACAAAACACGAGTGTGCAGTTACAGGAATAAAAGCAGTTTACACAAAGTAAGCCCCGGCTTCCGCCTCAGGGTCCTATCAGGTCAGCACCGGCTGCTTGCTCAGCCCGGCGTTTTGTACTTCCTGGGGGGCGTGGCTTAAAGCTATGGGCGTGGCCCCAAGTCACGTGGGAGCTTGACGCTGAAAGGGATATTGATCTTCCCTTTCAGGCGCTCGCTCTCTAAGCAAAATGCAGTTTAAAAATAACACAATACACGAGTGTGCAGTTACAGGAATAAAAGCAGTTTACACAAAGTAAGCCCCGGCTTCCGCCTCAGGGTCCTATCAGGTCAGCACCGGCTGCTTGCTCAGCCCGGCGTTTTGTACTTCCTGGGGGGGCGTGGCTTAAAGCGATGGGCGTGGCCCCAAGTCACGTGGGAGCTTGACGCTGAAAGGGATATTGATCTTCCCTTTCAGGCGCTCGCTCTCTAAGCAAAATGTAGTTTAAAAATAACACAAAACACGAGTGTGCAGTTACAGGAATAAAAGCAGTTTACACAAAGTAAGCCCCGGCTTCCGCCTCAGGGTCCTATCAGGTCAGCACCGGCTGCTTGCTCAGCCCGGCGTTTTGTACTTCCTGGGGGGGCGTGGCTTAAAGCGATGGGCGTGGCCCCAAGTCACGTGGGAGCTTGACGCTGAAAGGGATATTGATCTTCCCTTTCAGGCGCTCGCTCTCTAAGCAAAATGCAGTTTAAAAATAACACAAAACACGAGTGTGCAGTTACAGGAATAAAAGCAGTTTACAAAAAGTAAGCCCCGGCTTCCGCCTCAGGGTCCTATCAGGTCATACATAATTGATGCGAACTCTGTTCAGTTTGCTCAAATCCCTGGAGTGAGGATAGAGTAATTCCAAACACGAACCAGAGAATCTTCTTGATACAAGAAGCACACATGGGATAGGGTCTGAGGCACCAAGAGATCCTGAAATCTCTAATAGAATTACAATCAAAATACTGGTGGCCGGGGATGAGCGTGCAAATTTACAACCTTGCAATGAATTGTCAGGACTGCAACAGAGATCGCAGTTGTGAACAGGACCAGAGACGTGCCCAGACACCACTATTAGACAGCATCAGGCTATCTATGCGCAGACATCCTGACGGAAAAATGCGATCCCATAACTATTAAGACAATATTCATTTGTATGTGGCCCCAGCGCTTGGCTGACGCCAGAACTGTTATAAAGATTTGCGAGTATTTATCGGCACATACGCAATTGGCGTGCTACATTCTGACCAGGGTCCTGCGTTTAGCTCTCGGGCTTACAAGGAGGCCATGGCCAGCATGGGCATTGCATTGCGGTATTCTAGTCCATTCCATCCAGAGGGAAATGCGGTAGTGGAGAGAAAAAAACGTGACATAAAGCAATCTATAACAGCAAGGGTATTAGGTTCAGGTGACGTGTGGGTCAAACATCTAATAAGTGTCCAACATAGTCTTAATAACATGCCAAGAAATTCTCTAGGAGGTATCAGTCCGTACGAACTTTTATTTGGTACTAGAATGATCATCCAGGATTTGGATTGTCAGACTTCCGTGGTGAAACAAAAAACCTTTGATACCAAAGATCGTTTGGCTGTTTTACAGGACTTAAATGAAACAAGAAAAAGGCTGAGTAACGAAAAGCTAAAGCCAACAACCACTGAAGAAAAACCACCTGTACCAGCAAGATCTGTCTGGATTCCAAAGATTGAGGATCTGGTCAGAGAAAAGATCGCAGTGAAGAAGGAATTTGGGGCTTCTTACAGAAAAGCAGTACCTGTCTTAGCTGTCAGCGGAACAAGATCAGTAGTACTACCCCCACTTGCTGGAAAAAAGGAGAACCGTGATGTATCAATCGACCTGGTGAAACCACAACCCTGTGGCCAATAATAAGTAGTAGGCCCAGTGAACTCCCAAGAAATAGCAGAAGACCAGATCTTGCTATAATCCAAGAGGTTCAAACTGAGAGTCTAATTACTTTTGATAAACCTGCAGTGAATAAAAAAGGACTATGAAACAAAGCATGGAACTTGTACCTCTTGATACCCAAATCACAACAGTTCGTCAAGAAACACCTGTCTACAACGATCTAGCCTCGGACTATACAAATGTAACAAAAGAAAATCCAAATATCAATGGAAATCCGGAAGCAATTCCATCAATTGACAGAACTGCATCTGGCTACTTTATCAACTTTGATGACTTTTCTGATGATCCAAGTGAATATGGAGACAAGCCAGCAAAAAAAACATTCAAAGAATAAATCACAGAACTCTTTCATCAACTCAGAGAAACATATCTAACTTCACCATGGATTACATTATGGATTGTGTTAGGTGTACTTTTCCTCCTTCTGTGGCTCATCTTGGTTTTAAGTTTGGGTAGATTTATTGATGGAAAATATAGTACAATGGACACAGCAAGTCAGAACATCAACTTGGTCCTGAAACCACACAGATCCTCTCACATCGAAAAAAGAGAACTATCATCAGTGAACATCACAGCCTTCCCTATACCTGGTGGTATAGCATGGGACAAAACGGACTATGAAATCTATGGCCCGGTTGAGCTCTTAAAATATCCACATCAATTTAAGATCTCCTTAAGTGACTTTGTATCACCTAGTACTTTCTCTGATGATTGGGACTTTGAAAATATTAATAATATGATGTCAGATTTAGAAATGTCAGCAAAATTTACAGAACATGAATATTTACAGGGTTCATCGAATTATGAGGAAATGTATTGTTACAATCACTTTGGGCATCATTATCTGCATAAATCTGCTAATCCTAGAAATGTTTTCAGTTATAATCAGTGGGAACATTGTCTAACTCCGCCAAAAGGCAGATGAAAAATTCCCATATTTCTCAGGGTATAATTACACTAATCCAGAAACGTTTTATTAGAAAATGTTAAAGACAGGAGTGAAAAACATGTTGACAAATACTAAACTGATTTATTCGGACAAATTTTATGAAAAAATGTCTACATTTGGTTTTGAATATTGGAAAAACAACATTGAGACAAAAACCATCTGGGGTACAAAAGAATGGCAGGTACAAGGTCTAGAATCATTGTTTAGAGCCTGCATGATCCCAGAACAAATAATGTTCCTGAATGACACCATTCAGCAAACAACATGTCTTGGTTTAGCCAAGATAAAAGATTTAAACAATCCGTCTATACCAAAGCCTATGCCTGATAGAAACACCACTACAGATGAGGGGTTAGACGTCTCCTATATTTTAAAACAAAACAGAACACTTACTGATTGGAACAAATGGTTGATCTGGCCCACAGACCCTAATAACTGTCAAGATAGATTCCTGAACAAAATACAGGGGTTTAAACAGACCAGGCTAGACCTTAGATATTCCCAGAGACAACATCCAGGGATAGTTACAACATACAGTGTAGGAAAACTATGCTTTGACTGGCTACAGAGATCCACACTTCCCGAAATTAAGCAACACTTAACTTTACTTAAAGAAGGTGCTGACTTGCGAGATTTCTTACTGGGACCTCGCAAACAGCATCAAAAACGTTTCATATGCGCCAGTATATACGCAGCTTACAATGAAGCTTGGAAAGTAACACAAATTGAAACTGCAGAAAAATTACGAGAAATTGATCGTATTGATTTGGAAAAATCACTTTCTGTAGTGGACAATGGGTTAACAACTCTGTCCTCCAGAATTTATTTACTGGACAGCATTGTATAATCTGCTATTGATATAACAGTACAAAAATAAAACAGATAGAAAACAAATCCAATAAAAAAATTCACGAAGTTTACAAACCAGAAAGAATTTGAAAATTATACATTTGAGGAACACTACAGAAAAATAGAAAAATAAAAGGAAATTACAAATATTATGGTAAAATATAAGCAACTTTATCCTATTCTTTTTTTTTTTAAATGCATCCAAAAATAATGGAAGTCTTCGACCCTGATGACGAATCTGTCACAAAACAAAACATATCCACCACCCACACATAACAAATACAGTAAATGAAATAAATTAAAAGTATATTAATTTGGGTGGATTGCCTCCCCAGAGTGTCTGCTGCGGGCAGGAGGAGGGAACATTTATACACATGGTATGGCATTGTCTGTCTCTAGATCGTTTTTGGAGGGGGGTGCTTGACTATCTATCGGAGGTCCTGGGGTGGAGGCTCCCACGCACACCACGGTTGGCCTAGCTTCACGTCATGGAGGGGATAGGCGGTAATATTTACAAGGGACACCTCATGCTGTTGGGTTTCACACTGGCGAAGAGGGACATTGCCAGGGCATGGAAGGCGCCAAGGGCTCTGTCTTTGGCCGCATGGAAGAATGGGCTGGACTTCTGCATGGGGATGGAACAGCCTACTTTTGTTGCTAGGGGATGCCCATGCAAGCATTACGAAATCTGGAGATGTTGGGCGGACTATCGGGTCTGATGTTAGAACAGCCACAGGCGGAGGAAACTCATTCGCCGTGATAGGTTATGGATATGCTGTGGGAGGTGGGGGTGCAACGGTGGGGGGACTCAGGGAGGTCCATTCAACTGGTTCTGCATGTATGTGGGGGTCAGGGCTGAGCAGACCTTTTGCGATCGAGAGGAAGGGTGGGGGGAGTTGGGGTTTTCAATATATGCGTTGCATAGATTTGTTCGGGCAACATTGGAAAAAGTCAAAGTCATCATATCTGTGTGGGTTGATTAGGATGCAGAGCTCTGCAATATATGTGCAACTTGACAAATAAAATCTGTTTAAAAAAAGTATATTATTTAAAAATAAGAATTCACATATTACAAACAATAAATATATTATGTTACATTACAAACATTACACTAATGCCTACCACACTAAAAGAACCCATGGCACAATGTAATACTGGAGTAGCAAACCATAACCAAGCAAAACAATAACCTAACTTTTCTACCCCAAACCACATTTCATTTACCCCAAAACACCATAAAGTAACTTAAAAGTAGCCTTACCAGATCCGTTGACCAGCAAAAGAGAACTGCAAGCAACAAGAAACAGGAATTCCTAAAAATTATAACAGACTAAATAAATAAAAAACAGAGGTAGCGACATAAACATGGCCAATAAATAAGAATACAAAGACTACCATTGCACAGAAATCCATGAATAGAAAACAGAAAATCATAACAATATTATGTTTCTATTAAAAGAAATGCTAAATAATGTGACTAAATATGCAGCAAATATTTATTTTTTAAAAACTGTTTCAAATATATTAAAAAGTAGGTTAACAAGCAAATATTTATTAATAGTACTAATTAATGTATATTTAATAAAGGTTATAACCAAAAATATTTTAAGCGTAGTTCTGTAAAATAATATATCCTAAACATATTTGAAAAATCAACATGCGTAAATGTAGAATTTATGTGCAAAATGTATACATGCATGTGAAGTTGAAATGTTATTTTATATAAAAGTTACACTGTATTAAAACTTACATGTAAATTAATAAAATTAAAAATGTTAAAACTGTCATCAATATATGTGAATAAAGCTATGTGACACATGCAAGCGTATTTATTATTTCTAAACACATACGTAAAACGTACACCACTCAACATAAAAAAACTTGCATGTATCTTTTATGTATCATTTATTGTGTAAACCACACATTGGAAAAAGTGTTAGAAATTAAAAGGATTACGTTTACTTTTCTCACTCCAATCTAAACAAAGGTGTGGGATAATATAGAGGTTATATTTACTATTCCCACTCCAATCTAAGCAAGTTTAACTCCTCATGACGGAACCAGGCCGTCATGAGCGGCGTGTGCTCATGACGGCGTGGTTCCGTCATGCGGCTACCGCTCCTCCCAACCTGCATTAATTCCCCGCCTGTGCGGGTAAATTAATGAGCGGGCGGGCCCTGATGGAACCACGCCGTCATGAGCACATGCCGCCAGTAGCTCATGCCGATGTGGTTCCGCAACAAGCGCAGCAGCGCCGTGCCCGCCCCCTAGTCCCCCCGCACCGCGACACAATTTACGCTGCGGCGAAGGTGTTAAGGAAGATTACGGGCATTAAAGTGGTTACATTTACTATTATTACTCCAATCAAAGCTACTTTGAAGAAGATGTTGGACATTAAAGGGGTTAGACTTACTCTTCCCACTATCTACTTTACGTTAGGGAAAGTGCTGGACATTAAAGAGGTTACATTAACTACTCTCTCTCCAATATAAGCTACTTTGAGGAAGGTATTGGAGGTGTTCGATTTACTATTTCCTCTCTAATCTAAGCATCTCTGCGGGAGGTGTTGGACATTAAATGGTCTAAATTTACTGTTTTCACCCAAACCTACACTAAGTGTAGGAAGGTGTTGTACTTAAAATATCTAAATAATATTTCTACAACCAAAAATAAATTAAATATGATCTACAAATTATATAACTCTAGTTAACTTGAAAGAAAATGTAATTGAATTAATATTAGCATATTTTTTTAATGTTCTCCAAAAATGTAATATTAATATTTCCACTTTTTAAAAATAAGTTATAAACCAAAATGTCCTTTACATTTGTAAACCCTCTTATTTTTGCAATAAACTAAATATATATAGAAATTAAAGCAATACCTTACACTGTTATTTATTATTTTGTTATATAAGCATGCCATAAAAGTTTTATTTTTAAAAAATCGAAAAAATACCCTTTTTATTTGATTGAAAATTATTACAAAATGAAATATTCAATGAATCAGTTTATTACACAAAAATAACCCTTTTAAACAAAGTAAAACAATTTTGGAGCAAAAATATATTTAACTAAAATATGCTTTTATATTTTAAATCAATTAATATTTATATTTCGAATAAACTCCCTACCCTTATCTGCATAAATCCTACATCTCGTTACTAAAAACAAACTACATTTTCAAAATAGTTTTAAAACCCAATTTAAAATATTGAATTTTAAAACTATTTGTAGCTAAATCTTTTAAAAAAAATATTTTAAAAGTGTGCACGTAAAACAGACAAAAAAACCAACTTGTAACAAAAAAACACTTAATTCAATTAAACTGAAATAATTCACTACAAAAAATTATAAAAAATGACTTGTATTACAAAAATGTTGAAAATTTTTTATTTTTTACAATTATGTTTTTGCAACTATATTGAAAACAACACCAAAAACGATATTCCTGCAAATTCCTTGCAACAATATTTTTGACATAACAATATTCTTGCGATTATATTCTTGTAACTAAAGGTTTGGTCACACACAGTCTTCCCTCATCTATCTACAACAAGGGGTGGTGAGGGACAGAGTCTCTGAATTAAGCAGAAAGCTCTCACCCAGTCAAGAGATCAGGGCTAGATCCAACACCGTTTTTTAGCTCACTGCACCATCCCAGTTTCAGAACCTAGCTGTATGCAAATTAGTCTGTTCCTGTCCCAGTGCATGATGGGAACAGGGCAAACCAAACTACAAAAGCCAATTCTTACACTGGGAAGGAAACAAGCTCCCGGGGACCGGTTTCTGGCATTACAGCCGTCTTCGGCCCGGTTTGCTTGAATCCTGATGGTGCAATGAGCAAGGGTCTCACATCTGAGAATACCCTTCCACGCTTAGGGTGGACAAAAAATATTTACAACAAGGGGTGGTTCCCTCATCTATCTTCCTTTGCCTTTGCCCCATCTGTATCTTGATCTCTCTATGTCCCTTAGAGTCTTACATGTTTGTGTTTGCTTTTGTCTAGATCTTCCTTTTAGTGTTTCTTTTCTAGTTTCGTTCACACAAGGAGGTCAATTTTTCTTGCATGTTTATACCTCTTTCAGTGTCTGCCACTGTCTATAAACCGCCACATCTCTGTAACTTAAGTTCCTCCCACCTATGTCTCCATGTGTCCATGTTCCACCTGTATCTCCCATTAACTGTTTTGCCACATTTGTGACTCCCCATCAAACCCACTTTGTGCAACTGTTAGTGTCCACAGAAATGAATGTCCGTCCCCTGATATCATTCCTGAGACTCATGAGTATCTTCACAAATATGTATCACCTTGGGCCTATGTCATTCTGTAACGAAATCTTCCCATGTTAGCCCCTTATAATTCCCAATGTTTCAGGCACAATATAGGCATGATTTCTATTATTATTCAGTGTTCATGTTTCCCTACCTCTGTGATCCTGCGCCTGTGCACTTTTGGATGTGGGTTCAGAATAAATTACTTTGGGCCTTATTACGAGTTTGTCAGTCGTCATGTTGGCCCACCACTGCTGCACTGACAGGTGGACCGCCTAGCCCATCGAACGCCCACCTGCCAGATTATAACTGTTATCCTTGGTGGGTGGGCCATGCTGCAGCGGTCTCATGGCAGTGGCTGTATAAGGTTCATAGGTGCGCCTTAACTGCAGACGCCACAGTGACAGTACCTGCAGCACGTTCGTGCATAGTGTGGCACTCGTGTGCAAGTCCAGGGGGGTACAACGTGCCTCCCACATGCCCCCCTAGACCCAGGAGGCCCCCTTAATTGCCTCTCTGCCACTCTCTTCACAGCAGGCTCACCACCATGTAAGGGGCGGTGGACAAGCGACTCTTAATATGCATTGCAGTGCCGCAGTGGCACCGCCAGTATATTGCTGACTCCTTCTGCTGCGTGCCCGCCGCAAGATCTTGGATGCCCAGAGGACACAGTGGTCCTGTGGCGGTCCGACTGTAACACTCTCAACACTACGGGGGGATCCACAGTGGTGGCAGTCGTCGGACCACACAGCAGTCCTGTGGAGCACCGTACTCGTAATAAGGCCCTTTGTAGACAGAGTAGAAACCTGGCAGATAGGACCCTCCTTCTGGGAAGGGGACCCCAATCACTAATATGCTTCTCATCTCAGGAACTTTTTGGAGAGGAATTAGGGCTGCACTGAGTGAATGGGATAGGTTTTAATTGTGGAGTGGCCTTCAGGAAATGGCTGGTAAAGCACTTTCTTGATAGGGAGGGGATAGGTCAGGAACTAAAATGGCAATAAGGGGGGGGGGGGGTTGTGGGGAATGGGATCCTTGGCCATATTGCGTAAGAGGGGTTGTAAAAGGTAGTAACTCATAGCCCATTGACAAGATGAGTACATCAGTGGGTCCAGGTTATGCTATAGATGATAGTCAGGGGGCCTTAGGCCACTTAACGCTACAGGCCAATTAGGAGATTACAGGCTGCTTCCTCATCCGTAGGTGTGAGGAGGGTAGGAAAAGGACCAAAGAGCAAGTGTTTACCAGGTTGTGAAAAGGGGGCATACTTCAGAGGGCACCAGGGAGCAGAAGAGGGTTACAAACAATCTGCAAAGATTTTACAAGCCTGCTTTTTCTGGACGCAAATTCAGTAGTATAATGCATTGAACAGCTTAAGTGGTGAGGATCAAAACAATACATTCATCTTAAAATATCTGCACAGAAGGAGCGGACGCAAACAATGCTAAATATGAGTTCCATGTATTCTCTGTGTGCCAAGTACAGAAAATAAATTGGAAATTGGATGGACCTACATGCCCTCATTGTCCATCAGTAATTCCACATCATATTATGTATTATTATCAAGTATTTTACATTTATTTTTTATCTTGCAAGTTCAGCAGAATTTCAGTTGATGAAGGTATAGTATCATGGAATAAAGAGTATTATAAAATTTATTTTTGTGTGCAAGTCAAACTAAATTCATTGCTATGGCATACAAATCCAACGTGGAAATATTTAACCCCTTGCATGCTGATGACTGCCCCCGTCCGTCATGCAGCACGGTGGGCGTGTGCGGATGACGGCTGGGGGCCGTCATGAACCCGCCCACTCTTTAGAAGTGCTGCACAGGCGCAGAATCGCGGCCGCACGCAAGGGGTTAATAACCACTAATGTACTTGCAGACAAGTTATTTTCAAAGGTCAATTTGCCCACAATGATGATATTCCAACCACAGGAGACACTACAGATCTCTGCGTGTAATCCTCGGATTCCAATTTGCAAAGATATTTTTAGATGTGAAATTAATTTTATACCAGAAAATACCTGCATTTAACCTTGTCCGGAATTCGCAAAAGGATTCTTGGAGGTGTAAACTGATTTACTGTTGCGGATTCCCTGCCAGTAACTCAAAGAACTCTGGCATCTTATATCCCACTCATAGGGTGGGAAGGGTGCACTCTAAAGCGTGGTCGGCCTGGGAAGTTTGGTAACACCCACAAACATGTACATCCCAAACTCCGATGAGGCTCTATTCCACCTTCGAAATTCTCATAAACATACCCTTGCCAAGAGATGGAATACCGTCCCTTCCTGGGGAACCTATCATCTCCATGTTTGGTGGTGGTCGGTGAGTATACCTTTTTGTGAAGGGAAAATGTATTCCTCATAGAAATAAAAGTGTGCCTTTGTACAAGTGGCACCATTCCCGCTGTGAATACTTCTGCATCATGTAGAATTCCACACAGGGAGAACAGGATACCAAGTGAGAATGTTATATTACATGCACAGAAGCACACCAGGAAACCGGGGACAACTTTCCAGGTGTACATTTGGAAATATCTGTGAATAGAAAAACACCTTAAAAGCACAGTTAAACACAAATGTAGATTTCCCCCTCTACCTTTGCATTTTGTTCCGTGAATATGGCCGTTAGTGCTACTTAGTCAAAGACTTTCCAGCTACAGTGGAGCAACCATGGTATGCTTTGGTAGCTTGTCCTTCTGACAGCTAAAATTTCCAAAGTAACTTGTCTTGTTTAAGTTAAGTGAGCTAAGCATATAAAAAAAGAATACAAAGTGTGTGTAGAGGTTTGCGAATGGTTACATATTTAAGTATTGTTGGCTGGTAATTGCCCTCTCTCCAATAATTGGCCCGAGGTGCACACGTGCTACTCTAATGAGTAGAGGGTAGTTTAAAA
The DNA here is from genome assembly GCF_964263255.1 of Lissotriton vulgaris. Classification (NCBI taxonomy): domain Eukaryota; kingdom Metazoa; phylum Chordata; class Amphibia; order Caudata; family Salamandridae; genus Lissotriton; species Lissotriton vulgaris. Next base: position 319,654,160 of record NC_141694.1, read on the forward strand.
ACGTTAATGCCCTGTAGAAGAGGGCAATAGGGATATTAGCACCCCCACGATTCCTGAGCGGTTAATTCAGCTCGTCGTGGGCAAAGGTTAAACAACTCTTCATTAGTGTAGCAGCAAGGCCCTCTTTCTCGCGCTTCCCTTTCCTTTTAGGGGAATGTAATGTCTAATGCCAAGTAGAAAAAAAAAACAGGTCAGTTTGTTTTTTATTTCGACATTACAATAGTTGTTATGCTTTACATTCTCTCTAGCGCAGAGAGTGGTTTCTGATAAAAGAGCTGGACCATTCGCGCACAGGGAGCTGAATTCATCACTTAGGGAGGGGTCATGAATGCAAGGTGCTTCTATGAGCAAGGAGCTGGTAGCCATGGAATGTCTGTTTGAGGGCCTTTAACGGTAGCTAGAGCCCAAAAAGGGAGTGTTAGAACTGGGAGTCTCTAGTTGGCAGGGGTAGGTACTACTGTCCAAATAGGGACCCTTGCTTCTATTCAGGGTAAGGAGGATACACTCTTTAGATAACCCCTGTTCACCCCCTGTGTAGCTTGGCACGAGCAATCAAGGTTTATCAAAGGCAATGTGTAAAGTATTTGTACCAACACTCACAGTAACACAGTGAAAACACCACAAACTGACTCCACAACAGTTTAGAAAAATAAAGGTATTTAATCTAAACTACACAAGACCAAAACGACAAAAATCCAACATACACAGTTCCAGAATATGGTTGCAAAAGTGTTCTTAAGGTTGTGATAAAATAATCCACAGTTCTGTGAAAAGTTCAGAGTTGCGTCACGTTTAGCCAACAGTACCTTTAAATGCGACTAAGTTCCCTAACAGAAACTGGTGCGGTGGAAAACAAGCGATGCGTCACTCCTGAGACCCTGGGGAGGCGATACGACAGCCCCGCTGGATGATGCGGGTGTGATGCTGTGACTCCGGTCTGTATGGGGACGGATGCAACCTTGTATGGATTCCAGTGCGGAGGTTCCGTAGTGAAAAAGCTTTCAAAGGCACAATGCGATGATCTTTGGAGTTGCGACGATTTCCGGGGTGACGATGCGTGGACCAGCAGTGATCTTTCTCTCGCAGCACCTCGATGCGATGGCTCTGCGACGACACTCGCAGCGACATGATGCGGTCCGCAAGCAAGCGGTGAGACGATCTCACCCAGCAATGACAGGCTCTGCGATGACACTCACAGCGATGGTAAACTCCCATACCGGTCTGGTGCGTCCCGCAAATGAAGGATGCGATGACTCTGGCAGCAGCAACAGGCACTGCGACGATCTCGGCCTTTGTAGCGGCGGGAATTTCCTCGCACTGTCGGAGATGCGCTCCGCGAGCAATGCAACAAAACTTTCAGAAAGTCTTTAAAAGCTTGGTTTCCAGCTACCCAACACAGGTACAACTTCCAGAGGCAACACAACAGGCCCAAGCACTCTAGGAAGGACAGAACTTGGAGATTCCTTCAAGCAAGGGGACACAGCACCAAAAGCAAAGTGCTTCCCCTCTCCTTAACAGCAAAGCAACAGCAGGTCAGTCCAGCAGAACAACAGCAGGACAGTCTTCCTTCTTCAGTTTCAGCTTTCTCCTTGGCAAAGGTTCCTTCTTGATTCCAAGATGATCTAATTTTCTTTAGTCAGGGGTCCTGTACTTATACCTCTAAAAGTCTTTTATACCTTTGTGCAGGAGGGCTCTGAATCCGGTCTGAACCAGTTCTTGGTGTTCCTTGAGCACTTAGTTTTCCTGGCATCTCCTTTCCTTTCAGAGGGAGGGGTAGGGTCGTCATCCGCCCAGCAGGAGGTGGAGCCAGCATTGTGGAAGGCAGGCACAGCCCTATTCAGGCCCAGGGGCTACCCCCTCCCACCACTATAGATGCAGATGGAGCTATTAAGCCCGGGGATGGCCCACTCAGACTCTGGGAGCCAACCAGCCCCTGTCACTCACAAACCAGACAGTCAATTCACAAACAGGCCAAGGCACACAGAAAGGTCAGACAAGAGAACAGCAACTTTCTAAAAGTGCTGTTCTCAAACACAGGATTTAAAAACAACCTTTCCTAAAAGATGTGTTATTAAATTCTGAGTTCAGGGATGCCAGACTTTTATGTCCTATCTAGATCCTATGGGGAGATATGCTGGTGGCCACTGTAGCCAGCATCCCCCATGATACTCTCTGGGGCAAGATAGCCTTACAATAGTGAAAAACGAAAATGGCTGTAATTCACAACCAGACCATATCACCTGCACAGGTACATGCTCTACCTTTCACATACACTGCACCCTGCCCAAGGGGGTACCTTGGGTCTTCCATAGGGGTGACCAATGTGTACAGAAAGGGAAGGGTTAGGCCTGGCCAGTGGATGGAAGTTCACAGATTGCACACAGGCACTGCGGTGGCAGGCCTGAGACATCATTTTAGGGCTACTCATGAGGGTGGCACAATCAGTGCTGCAGGCCCACTAGTAGCTTTTGTTATCACCAGCCCTGGCACACTCAGTGCACTTTACTAGGGACTTCGTGGTGACACAAATATGCCAATCATGGATAACCAATCATAATAACAATTTACACAGGGAGCACTTGCACTTTGACACTGAACAGCAGTGGCAAAGTGCCCAAAGCATCTAAACCAGCAAAAATGAAATCCAACACAGCATCAAAAATACAGGAAGTAGAGGCAAAAAGATAGAGGGAACCATGCCAAAGATGCCAGGTCTAACAGGGAGCATCCAAATTGGCCGGCCAGTGCCCTACATTTGAAAAAGTTTCTAATTGAAGTTATAATACATTTTAAGCTACCTATAACTTTGACTAATCAACAATACTTTATCAAGTATTGCCATTAAATGTTATTTTTTTCTCAACACATTCACACTTCCGAATGCAATAAGGAGTGAGCCATTCAAACATGTTATTAGGAAATGTTGCGACAAGTTTCTTATCGAATTGTCAAAAAACAGTTTGACCAATGAAAGCACAATTTGTCAGGCACTCAATTTCTACTATAGACAAAGGTACAACCTGTTAGAGACAATCAATTTAATTTTTAAAATTCAGTATCTGGTTTAAGGAAACATTTTGCAAATTCAACAAAAAGGAGTCCTTTATTTCCATGAACATTAGATTTGTAGTACTTAAAAAAACATAAGCCTCAATCTGTAAATTAGAACTAACTGAAACACTTTACTGATATTTCTGTGGCAACCATGCAACATCCAACAATGATAGAAAGCAGGTCTCTGAAAGATTCAAGAAGCATAGCCAATACAGCAATGCAGGGACAGTGGATTTAGACAGGTTCTTGAAATAATTAACCCGGATCTATCTACATTTGATTTTGTTAAAGTACTTTCAATTCTTTGAAAGGAGCATAACATCCAATAGAATAAATATTATCAAATTGCTTTGAAATTACATTTTCAAATGCAGTCTATATAAATAAATTATATTTAAGAAGGATAACAAAAGAAATTGAACGTCACTAAAAGTTTCTAGGGAGATTTAAGACTGCAGAACATTGAAAGTCGGTGCAACCCTAAATCCGCTTTAATTGATACAAAGACATGATGCCACATCATTATTGGCTTCAGTAATGCCTCTGAAAATAAGTTCTGACAGGAGGCGAAAGTAGTCATTTGCTTCTCCCAACTCCCTTTCTCAAACATAATTCAATCTCCCTCACATATACTTACCATCTTCTTATCTCCGCACTTTTATTCAGAGCTCTTTTCAATGACTTGTGATACTGCCTCTCATTTTGTGCTCACACCCTTTCTTGTAAAGTCATTTCCCTTCTTCCTTTATTAGCTATCAACTATTCCATTTTTCAAACAGCTCTGTGTTATCGTTTTTTCTCTCCTCATTATTTTTCGTGTCTTGCCAGACATTAGTTGCACCATTTAATTATATATTTTACTCACTAATAGCTTCTGCCAGCCGTTCTCCTCCTGTAGTTACACAGCCGATAGTTGCATGCCCCATCACGTTCCTTTATTCTGCTCTTCACTTCATAATAATATTAATACGTGAACAATCAAAGTATACATACAAAATACAAATATAAGAGTGTAGCAAGCATTAGCAATGCAATAGGTCTGACATTACTGGAAGTTTGAGCTATTGGCGTTGCATTATTATTTGTAACGCCAATAGTTCAAACTTCCAGAAATGCAAGACCTATGCATTGCAAAAGCTTTTTTAATCTTGATCTTACCTCCGGTATCCCATGAGGTTCTTCCGCAGGCCAGTGGCCTGTAGAAAAGGGCCTAAATGTTCCCCCTCCAGATGACGACATGGATGGATGCTGCTTTTGCTGTGAAGAGTGTGTGCGAGCGTGGAGTCAAGAGATATAATGAGCTGGACAACCAAAAGAATCAATTGGTGATGTCGACTAGCAGGTAAGAGAGGCGAGGCAATGGGGCTTGGTGGGGGGGGGGGCTTTGGATTTAGACAGACTATAAAGAGAGAAAATAAATTATTTATTTAATTTTCCCTCGTGGTCATCTGTCAAATCCCCTTCCCCAGCCCAACCAATCTTACCTGCGCGGGCCGCTCCTGTCTGCTAGGAGGTAACCAAGCTCTGAAAGGCGGGACAGATGCACAATATTAACCAACCAGAGAAAATGAATTTTAGAAAACCGCCTAACTAACCAACCAACCAAAAGTGGTGGGCAAGTACAAAGTCCCCGATAGCCCATATACCAAATACAGCATGCCTCAGCCCAGGCTCGACCTAAAAACAATCACATTCACCTTAAGTAAAAATATAAAAACAATTACATTTCACTTGAATTTGTAAAAACAATTCATAATAGGTACACGGACGTTTAAAAATGTGATAATCATTTTATGCACGGGGTCTTACTTAAAAGGTGCCAGTGCAATAGCATCTTAAAACTTTATACCAGGTGCACCCTTTATTCTATCACTCCCCTATTGCCTTTATCTACCCATAATAATTCTTACTTTTCCCCATGTCCCCTAAATGTCACCGACTACCAGCTCTGCTTCTTTGCGTGAACAATTCTCCCGTACCCTCTTGCTCTTCAATACTCTGTTGTAATATTCTAATAACTCATTGCTGTGCCTACATACATCTCTATATCTTCACAACTAAGATAGAGGACGTCGGTAGCAAATAACTTGGGACAATTATCATCACCGTCCTTATTTTTCCACTCTTTCACAAGCACTGGCTTATAGAGGAGGGTCAGACCACGAGGGTAGAATGTAAAATTCATCCCACAGTTTTTACCTTATGTAGTATCATGCACCAAAGAACTCCTCTCAACACTGGGCCCTGACATCCTTAACCTCATGTCCTATGTCGCGGAATACCACCTAAGCATGTAGGTTTACAGCTACAACACTATTCCCATCGAAAAATATTTCTTCACAAGGTGGATTGCAAATTACTGGGTTTTTCTCACCCTTAGGAGAACCTTTAAAATGGAAGTGAACTGGCAGTTACACTAATATGCAGAGCAGTACTACCGGATATTCAACTTCTAATCAGTATTTAGGCCCCAGAGGGAGTTAAACTGTACTTGCAAACATCAAAACCTTTCTCCAGATGAGCACAAACATCCAGAATTGGCTCCCCGTACGACAACTCATGCAACTAAACCAAAATCACAAAGAACCTATGCCAAACACGTTGCTGAATAAATTAAAACTTCCTCATCCCAGTGGTGTCAAACTAGGATAGTGAGACGGAGGTCAGGACAGACTCTTTGGCATCCTTCTAAAAACCCCATCCTAAGGACAGTACAGGTCTTAACACAGAATGAAAGAACGAGGAATCTTCAAACGGAAACTAACCAGCTCATCCCAAACCTCCTTCTCAAACTTCTCCCTCAATTGTTTACCCATGTAACACAACTAACAGGCACACACAATCACTACTTTAAAAAAAACTGCTTACTACATCCCCTTTCAACCCATCGCCTCATTATGACCCTATTCTAACTCCACTAAACACAAGAAAACAAAAAAAATCAAGAACACAACCCTAGCAGAACGAATGAACAAACACAAAAAAAAGACTAATCTACTAACTAATAACCTCTAATCTAGGGCTCTGGACTAGTGTGCTACTCACCGCAACATGCTTCAATGCCTCGTCAGGGGTAGTATGCGTTATATAAGGTATGCGTTATATAAGTACAATTTACAATTACACCGACCATTAACAATTTAAAAGATGAGGACAAAGACTTCAGGATCCTTTTCAGCCAACTGAGAGAGGAACCAAATTATAGAATAATCATAAAACTGAAGAAACCCAAATAAGCAAGTCTTCAAATGAGGCCTGAAACCACTGCATGCCGTACTTGGAGTATTACAGATGTTTCCTGCTTATAGCCAAGGTTGCAGCTTACTGCCTTCAAGTAAGAACATGCAATGTTAGCATCAATGCCCTCTCAATAAGTCTACCCACCCCTCACGAATCGGGAGAAGGACTTACCCCATTCATGAGTGCACAAGCCTACAGCAAAGGAGCAGCTGACAGTGGGGAAATGGAGGAAAGAACTATTGATGATTGACAGGGGACCTTACCCCACACCACAAAATGTCTTGAACTATAGTCATGCAATTCATAACATGTTTCAGCCCCTCTCCCACCTTATTATTCTCCTCAAACCCTCATTCAGTTAGACTGGAGAGAAGCATGGTAGTGCTAATCTAATGTACAAACCTTTATATTTGAATACACTCTTACGTGGCAGTACAGTGACATGTTTACTTTAGCGCAAAACAAGGACATGAACATACAATTAAGCAAAATATTTCAGCATTTTCATGACAGCACATTTTGTGAAATATATAATAGCAGGGGCTAGGCAATTCAACATGAAGGCGAAAGAGTTGAGAACAAATGCTCTCTTGATGTATTTACCACAAACCATAAGCTACTACTGCTATGTGTAGTATTCCATTCTGTGCTTCACGCTCTCCTTATCCTTGTACTTCCCTTCCTATGTTCTCATCAAGAAGCCTCTTTCCATTTACTACACTATGCCTGTGGTAAAGATAAAAAGGCCCATAGCTTGACTCTTTCTGGTATTGTGACTAGGAGCCATCCAGAGGAAGTTGGGCAAAACATATCCATTAACAGGCAGCCAATCCATGAAATAAATGCTCATAACCATTGTGAATTCGGTACACCTCTACCCACAGCTTCATGTATTCACATATCTCAAAAGTTCAGGACATTCTACTGTTCCCTCAACCTCCAGTGCCCACATTCATCCACATCCCCAGCTTCTAGCAACAGGCACCCCACTTTCCATTTTTCCCCCAACAGCCACATGATGTCTTCACTGACCTTCATTTCAACACAGCCATGGACAGTCACAGTTAAATTAAGCGGGCAGAGCAGAATGTATTTTTTTTTGTTTTTCACAAGAGGAGTCTTGCTCTACTGAAGCAGTACATCACAGGACAGATATTTCACATCATAATCCTAACTCTTGGGTGAAGTGAAAAACAACCAGTGTGCATCCACTGCCAGGACAAAGCAAGATTAGTGCGAAATGTAATATATTTATTAGAATTCCTGTGCCACACAAAATACCTATCAGATTTTCTGTGCCAGTGCTCTGCAGGCCAGGAAGACTGTGCCCACAAAGAAGTGTGATGGCCCCACTTGCTGATGGGAGCGTAATGCAGAAATATCTAAAATAGGAGCTAGTGTCTAACAAGTATGCTAGACATTTCTGTATAACTCTGATCAGCAATATTCCCCAGTTATATAACAAACTTGGTGGTAGTGTTTCTCATCAGAGAAAACGTCCGCACCTAATGTTGAAGTTATTCTCACTGGGTACGTGATACGTAAGGTATCAAAAAGAGGTGCACTGAGAACTTGATAAGACACCCACCACCAGGGGTGTTTAAGCAATGCAACTTAATGCAAATACCAAGAATCAAGAGAACAACCAAATTGCACAAGCACCCTCTTCAAAGTCTGTTCTCAGAGAACATTACTGTAGGATAGTGGTATTGTTTCCAAGGTTATTACACCAACATCAACCAATGGTTCAATAGCAGTTTCAAAGTATGGATCCAAAACCAAATCTTGTGCTTCAAGTTCTTTATTAGTCAAATATGTTAAAAGTTTCCCAGCTTTACACTGCCTTCCCCAGTTATAGTAAGCTCCACAAACTGTAACCCACGCCCTCCATGAACTAACTGCTCATGACCTCACAGATGACAGCACTGGGGAGCTCAGATGATATCACTCAAGACGTCACTGTATATACATGGATAATGAGTGCTGAAGAATGTGTGAACAAAAGAAATCACAATAAATGGTCAAAGACCGATTGCGGAGTCTCCAAGGAACTGACATGTTGCTGAACTACATGCAGTCAATGCGGAAAACAGAGGGTGTAATGGCATGTAGGACAAATTGTCGAAGTCACTGAGCCAACAAAGTGGGACCTCAGCACACAGTATATAGCCTTGCATCCTTTCTTTAAGCCTCCTAAGCCAGCTATGCATAACGTTGAGCACATATCGATTATCTGTTAAAAACTTGGATACATTATTATTGTTTACGGGTATGATTAGGCCCATATTGCAGCTACGCATTGCAAAGTGTCAAGTTGGAAACATCACTGCTAGACAGGGATAGATGGAAGACAGATTGCCAAACTCCATTGATAGATGAAGACTGGGATGAAGCATGTTAGCGTGTACAACAAGTATCTACAAATGCAGATTTTAACTGGTGTATAATAATTAGTTACAGAGAAGGTAAGTTGCACACAATCGGATGGCTAAAATCTACATCAAGCTTGCAGCCGCATGCCAGACAAGCAGACAGATGGAGACCGATTTTATACATTTAATCCGGGTATGCACTGCAGAAAAGGAGATCGTAAGAAACAGGAGTATTAGTTGGGGGTGAGATCATAACCCTTTGGCAGCCTGGCACTAAGCACTCAGGGTTAGTTTAGAGGCATGTGTAAATTATTTATGCAGTACTCAAAAAGTAATTAAGTGAAAAAAAAAACACAAGAAAAATCCCAAACCAATTTAGGAACATAGAAATACAATTACACCAAAATGACACACATCCAATAAATAGAACCGAAGATTTGAATTCTTGAATTCTGAACTAAAAATTGGACCAAAGAGCACAAAGTGTCAACCACAGGTATTGATTGTGCTAGACCGGGACAAAATCAAAAGGTAATACCGACAGCAATTGAAAGCGTGTTGGATACAGTGACCAATTTCGTCCTGGTGGAAAGTTTACCTTCTGATTTGAATACTTTTATGGAGAAAAGGCAGTTGTTTATGAGTCATTGGTGGTCCAAGATGCAAATGGATCCCAAGGAGAGCTCAATGACTGCAGGATGCTGAAGAGCAATGTGCCGGAAGTCGTCAATGAAGGCAGGAAAGCCCAAGTGGACAAAGCTTAAGTTTCATGCCCAGGAAATTATCGGCATAGATCAGATACTTTTCAGCATTGGTACCAATGAAGCCCTCTAGATTTGCCCATAATTTTTTTTTATGGAAGTCAGATCTCTTTCAGCGGGGCAAGCCGCTAATTTGATTCTGACCAGCTTTTTCAGTGTTGATGACTGTGGCTTTGATGGTGACCCCCAGTTTCCATCGGTTCTCTAGGTATAAAAATTGCCCAAATGTTTCTAGGTCCCACTTTTGCAGTTTAGGGACAAGTGGGACTCACTCCAGTATAGGCCAGAGGCACAATAAGGGCAGGTCCATTTGGAATGGGTCAGCTGGGCAGCTGCAGGAAGAGAGGACTCTGGAAGCTTTTTTTGTGCCTGTAGCTCAAACTGGAGGCTGGCCAACTGACTCTAGGGATAACTCCTGGAGTCATGGGTTCAAGGCATGCAGGTCCAGTATTCCTTCAGGTTCTTTATACACCAGGGTAGTAGTAATTCTCATTCTTCACATGTCCAGGAGTGTTCTGAGGAGTGATCTCTGGGGTCCACTTTTATGCCTAGTGCCAGCCTTTGTTCACCCCTAAACCAGTTCTGGTCAGTTTCTTCCCTCCAACTGGATTTGGAGCCAGCCAGACTGGAGAGACAAAATCCAAGGCAGGCTTAGGTGTGAGCTTTCCCTACCAGTAACAGTACAAGAAGGTGCTGGGCCCAGCACCCAGGCCATCCTTTCAAGGGAACGGACCCTCTCCCCACACCCAGAGCCCTTTTTCCCCTGCCGAGTGTCTGAGAGCAATAAACATCTCACCACAGGGGAGCCATCGGGGATCAGGTTACCGCTGGACACTGCAGGAAAGTCTGTTGGATTTAGGCAGAAAAATGACAACTTGATGAGTGGAAATTCCTAATTAGAAATATAAAATCCAATAGCTGAAAAATTATTGCTGTACATTGGCTTTAACTAACTAGATTACAAGTAACAAACTAGAGGAAACATGGAAGAATGGGTGCTTGCTGAAGAGCTATAGAAGAAGAGGAGAAAAATTGGATGTGAAAGTTAAATACATGGCAGACTAGTGCATTATGCCAGGATTTAAGGGAATCCACAACACCTGTCCTTGTTGAATGGTATAAATACTTAAAACCTTGAATTATTGATGTGGTTTTAAATTCAATTTGGGTGCACACCAAAGTAACATTGACCAAATCTACTGGTATAGGCTTTACATTTTATGAACAAGCACCGAAGCAGTTAAAGCAGGAGATATGCCTTCATAAGGAAGATCTCCAACCTTTGGTGCTCTTGAATTCCAACAATCTCCTGCAATCTCATGATGAAAGAAAACCAATACTTTGAAAGGAATGATTGAAAATTTTATTGACCCATAGCTATTTAGCCACGTCGTTACTTTTTCATTAACTAAAAACGGAGAAATTGTCAGCTTCAGTTATCAACAAACTTCTAAAAACTCTGGTGAAGCTAAATTAATGGAAATTACATCTTGAAGTACAAATAACAGACACTTTTTCATCCAAATTGCTGAATACCACTTTCAACTTCTCAACTGAGCCGGGAAAAATCTTTAAACAACAGAAATAATTTTCAGCAAATACTGGGCAACACTATCATTTTTCAGAGAGGTTTTTAAAATAATGACCGTTGTTGGGCATGTAATCACCCATCAGCAGAGGAAGTATGATTGCTACATTTCCTTTCCTCCATCAGCACAGGAAGTGACATCACTAGTTTCCCAACAAAGCCATCTTTGAGAGAAGAAGCCAGGCAAGAAGACTTCATTCCCCATCAAACATCTGTGACGGAAGAGACACTAACAAATCCCATCATTACAGAAAGTGGCATTACATCCTGTCTTCTCATTGCTTCAGGCAATGCCTCACAGCGGCCCACCTCCTAGGCATTCTTAGAATACCTATTTGGACCTGTTGAGCTCAGAAAGTTTTTTGCCAGAACCCCTGTTCCCTAAAGCTATCCAGCAACCCACACTGCGATCCCCATATTTGCACCCAGATCAAGATCACACAATTAGCAGCCTCAAAACACATACAAACAACATTGCATATATCCCACTAAGTACCACACACACTCAAACTACCAATCACACATTCCAACTTATGCTCATTAATGCACGTTCTGCAGGACCCCAAGCACCAGGTATCACATACCTCACCACTAACCCAAAGCTTGATGTCTGCCTCATCACAGAAACATTGTTCACCCCCACAGCCTCACACATCCTAGAAGGTCTTCTTTTTACACACTACATTAGCCAATATGTGGACCACACACTTAAGAAGGGAGGAGGCCTTGCTGTCATCCATAAGTCTTCCTTGCCCTGTACCCTATTCAACCACAGGACACTAAACTCTATAGAGCTACAGACATCTATGCATCTCAGACTGCGCCTCCACATCTTATCTACAAGCCTCCCTGGCAGAAAAGGGATTTCTTTGATGAATACTTTGCTCACCTTGTCATCTCATCCATCCAACACACCCATGCCAGCATCTTGAGTGACATTCCAGACAACACAAAAAGGAGAAACGCTCCTCAGTCTCATCAACATGCTCAATTTGATACAGCACACCACCTGGCCAACACACTCCAAATGCCACATCTTCAACCTCGTCTTGTCAACATCAACAGCAATCCAAAGTAAATCACCCATACTCTTGTACTGGATTGACCATCTAACTATACCTATCTCCTCACTTAGCATTCTACTAAACTGAGGTCAGCCCAAAAGAGGATACCAAACCTCCAGATCCTTCAAAGACTTCCTCATAGCCAAATGCACTTTACTCATCTCTCACTCTACCAACTCTACGTCAGAGGGCAACATCCTTATAAATTGCTTAAGTGCTTTTTCGCAAACCTTGTGACCATCCATGATCCAATGAAAACATGCAAGTGCAAGCCAGAACCCTCACCACCCTGGTATACTAAATACCTCTCTGTCCATAACTGCACCATTTGCAGACAGGAAAGAAAATAGAAGAAAACTGAGCTCCATATTACCTCATGATTCTGAAATCCCTCTGTGCAACATGCAGGCTACTCATCACAATCCAAAGCAAAGTATTAATTCCAAACCATCAATAAAACCATCAACAGAAGTAGAACACTTTTCAAGAAAACCATGCACTGCATGAGCCCCCTTCCTTACCTATATATCCCATGCCACAATGATAAGTGCAATGCCAACAACCTCTTCTTGAGGGAAAATATAAAGGAAACCTGACAGCAAATAAACAATACCAAGCGTGTTTTCCACTTATGCCAGTCTCTTTTCATAGAATCTCACGATGGCCATGTTTCAAAGCCCTGAATCTCACAGATAGTGCCAACACACATCATTCCCTCAAAGCCACTTCCTATGAAGATGATTTCCTACCCTAGTCCTTCTTCAATGCGGTCTACAGGGAACCTCTTCCACACCTAACCACCATTATCAATGCCTCCCTGACTTAAGGCATGTTCCTAGATGCTCTCAAGATACACCAAACCCTCCCATTCCAAAGGAAACCTACATTAGACCCAGAGGACCCTGCAAACTATTGGCTCATCACTCACCTACTCACCATCAGCAAGATCGCTGAAAAAGTAGCCTATGCTGAGCTCTAAAATCACATTAGTGTCAACTACCAACTTGATAACTATCAATATGGCTTCAGTACCAGCTGCAACATGGAGACCCCAACTTTACATATCATAAGATTATTCCATATTTGCTATAAAAATATCTCAATTTCATTTTGTAATGGAAAGGGGTAGTAGACATATGCTTGTACAGACTAAACGGGATTCTGGTTGCAGTTAAAAACTTTATTTATGTTTGTTGCAGTATTTCAACTGATTATCTTAGAAATATAGAAAGGAAGACATGAGCACATTGTTTCTGATGTTTAGTATTTTGTGCTGCACTTTAGTGGCTTTTGTGGTTGTACACTGTTTCATGAGTTTAGAAAGGTTTAAAATAACGCCATAATTTTTGCAGAGTAGACAATGGAATGTCAGGATGGAAGTGGATGGACTCTGCGAAGGGGTAAGTGCAGAGGGGAAGAGTAGAGCACCTCTATTTTGGAGGGGTTCAGAATAAGAGACCTGTGAGCTATCCAATGTCAAATAGATGCGAGACAGTCTATGAGGTATGTTTGAAGATATAGTGGGAAGACTGGAAAGGAAAAGATGATGTGTATCATAAGCGTAGAGATGGTAGAAGAAGCAAAATAATGACAACATACATATCCAAGGGATTCAGGGTACAGAGTTAATAAGTGTGGACGTAGTGAGAACCATTTAGAAGAAGAGCCCTTCATACCAAAGATTGTGAGTCAGGCATGTAATGTGCAGTGGTCTCCATGGTTGAATGCTGCACAGAGATTGAGGAAACTAAGCATGGGCTGAAAATTTGTTCCGCTCGCGGAATTTGCGGATTTTCCGCGATTTCGCGATCCGCGAATCTCGCGAAATCGCGGTAAAATCCGCGAATCAGCGGGGACGGATTTCCAGCCAAGCACTTACAGGGTTACAAAGCAGGTGCAAAAGTTGAAGCTAATATTTTGTAACCTTTTACAAAAGGGTTACAAAGAAATTAACTTCAACTTGGGCACCTGCTGCTGTAAGCCTGTAAGTGCTTCCGGGCGCCGTGTTGCCTATTTTGCAACTATTCTCTGACCCTGCTCTGACCCTTGAAGCAGGGTCAGAGAATAGTTACAAGTAGGCAATGAGGCACCTGTCACGAAAATTAAACCTCAACAGGAATCACTGACAGATATAAAAACATGCATTTGCAATGCAATAGGTCTCGCATTAGGAAAGTTTGAGCTATTGGTCTTGTAAATGACAATTTTTTTTATTTATGTGTTGGTTTTGAAAATAGCTAAATTAATAGGTTTGTCATTTACAATGCCAATAGTTATAACTTTCGCAAATGTGACACCTATAGCATTTGTATTGCAACATGTTTTGTATTTACGTGACTTAGCTGTATTGATATTACAAATTATAATGGCTTTTAATTTTTTTAAATAATTAATACATGAATAAAAGTGATTTTAATTTATAATGGCAATAGCTTAAACTTTTGTAAATAACTTTTGTGAAGATTATGTTCAGTGTATTTTATTGTGACAAAAATCTTTTTGTGACATTTGTAATAAAGTTTGAAACATTGAGAGAACATATTTGAACCAGTTGTTGTTGAATGGTTGCGCAGATTGATGCTGGGGTGGTGCTGAGTGGTGCTGTGGTGGAGCCGAGTGGTGCTGTGGTGGAGCCGAGTGGTGCTGTGGTGGAGCCGAGTGGTGCTGTGGTGGAGCCGAGTGGTGCTGTGGTGGAGCCGAGTGGTGCTGTGGTGGAGCCGAGTGGTGCTGTGGTGGAGCCGAGTGGTGCTGTGGTGGAGCCGAGTGGTGCTGTGGTGGAGCCGAGTGGTGCTGTGGTGGAGCCGAGTGGTGCTGTGGTGGAGCCGAGTGGTGCTGTGGTGGAGCCGAGAAGTGCTGTGGTGGTGCGGAGTGGTGCTGTGGTGGAGCGGAGTGGTGCTGTGGTGGAGCCGAGAAGTGCTGTGGTGGTGCGGAGTGATGCTGGGGTGGTGCGGAGTGATGCTGGGGTGGTGCGGAGTGATGCTGGGGTGGTGCGGAGTGATGCTGGGGTGGTGCGGAGTGATGCTGGGGTGGTGCGGAGTGATGCTGGGGTGGTGCGGAGTGATGCTGGGGTGGTGCGGAGTGACGCTGGGGTGGTGCGGAGTGACGCTGGGGTGGTGCGGAGTGACGCTGGGGTGGTGCGGAGTGATGCTGGGGTGGTGCTGAGTGACGCTGGGGTGGTGCTGAGTGACGCTGGGGTGGTGCGGAGTGACGCTGGGGTGGTGCGGAGTGACGCTGTGGTGGTGCGGAGTGACACTGGGGTGGTGCTGAGTGACGCTGGGGTGGTGCTGAGTGACGCTGTGGTGGTGCTGAGTGACGCTGTGGTGGTGCTGAGTGACAATGTGGTGGTGCTGAGTGACAATGTGGTGGTGCTGAGTGATAATGTGGTGGTGCTGAGTGATAATGTGGTGGTGCTGAGTGATAATGTGGTGGTGCTGAGTGATAATGTGGTGGTGCTGAGTGATAATGTGGTGGTGCTGAGTGATAATGTGGTGGTGCTGAGTGATAATGTGGTGGTGCTGAGTGATAATGTGGTGGTGCTGAGTGATAATGTGGTGGTGCTGAGTGATAATGTGGTGGTGCTGAGTAATGCTGTGGTGGTGCTGAGTAGTGCTGTGGTGGTGCTGAGTGGTGCTGTGGTGGTGCTGAGTGGTGCTGTGGTGGTGCTGAGTGGTGCTGTGGCGGTGCTGAGTGGTGCTTTGGTGGTGCTGAGTGGTGCTGTGGTGGTGCTGAGTGGTGCTGTGGTGGTGCTGAGTGATGCTGTGGTGGCGCTGAGTGATGCTGTGGTGGCACTGAGTGATGCTGTGGTGGCGCTGAGTGATGCTGTGGTGGCGCGGAGTGATGCTGTGGTGGCGCTGAGTGATGCTGTGGTGGCGCTGAGTGATGCTGTGGTGGCGCTGAGTGATGCTGTGGTGGCGCTGAGTGATGCTGTGGTGACGCTGAGTGATGCTGTGGTGGCGCTGAGTGATGCTGTGGTGGCGCTGAGTGATGCTGTGGTGGCGCTGAGTGATGCTGTGGTGGCGCTGAGTGATGCTGTGGTGGCGCTGAGTGATGCTGTGGTGGCGCTGAGTGGTGCTGTGGTGGTGCTGAGTGGTGCAGAGTGGTGCTGTGCTGAGTGATGCTGTGGTGGTGCTGAGTGATGCTGTGGTGGTGGTGAGTGGTGCTGTGGTGGTGGTGAGTGGTGCTGTGGTGGTGGTGAGTGGTGCTGAGTGATAATGTGGTGGTGCTGAGTGATGCTGTGGTGGTGCTGAGTGATGCTGTGGTAGTGCTGAGTGATGCGGTGGTGGCACTGAGTGGTGCTGTGGTGGTGCTGAGTGGTGCTGAGTGATGCTGTGGTGGCACGGAGGGGTGCTGTGGTGGTGCTGAGTGGTGCTGAGTGGTGCTGTGGTGGTGCTGAGTGGTGCTGTGGTGATGCTGAGTGGTGCTGTGGTGGTGCTGAGTGATGCTGTGGTGGTGCTGTGGTGGTGCTGCTGAGTGGTGCTGTGGTGGTGCTGTGGTGGTGCTGAGTGATAATGTGGTGGTGCTGAGTGATAATGTGGTGGTGCTGAGTGATAATGTGGTGGTGCTGAGTGATAATGTGGTGGTGCTGAGTGATAATGTGGTGGTGCTGAGTGATGCTGGGGTAGCGCTGAGTGATGATGTGGTGATGCAGAGGGCAGAAAGGCACAAAAAGCAGTCTAACAAAGGGCAGAAGGGTAGAAAAACAAGGGAAAAACTAGTCTAACAGAGGGCAGAAGGGCACATAAAACGATTCTAACGGGGCAGAAAGGCAAAAAAACGAGGCTAACAGGGCAAAAGGGCACAAAAAATGAGTCTAACAGAGGGCAGAAGGGCACAAAAACAAGGGAATAACAGACTCGTTTTCTGTGCCCTTCTGCCCTCTGTTATTCCCTTGTTTTTGTGCCCTTCTACACTTTGTTAGACTCATTTTTCCCTTGTTTTTCTGCCCTTCTGCCCTCTGTTAGACTCATTTTCTGTGCCCTTCTGCCCTCTAACAGAGGGCAGAAGGGCAGAAAAACAAGGGAAAAATGAGTCTAACAAAGTGTAGAAGGGCACAACAACGAGTCTAACAGGGGGCAGAAGGGAAGAAAAACGAGGGGAAAACGAGTATAACAGGGGGCAGAATGAATCCCGCCCTGCGTGTTTGTCCACGAAGATGCCACCTTTTTGTGCAATACCTCTACTCAACTGAAGTACTTTCTACTGTCTAATCAGTAAGTGCGACCTCGTTGGCTAAATGTATAGGGGCAGATTTACAATAACTGGCGCATCCCCAGGGATGCACCAGTTATTGTGCGCCGCAGCTCCGCCACCCATGGTACGCCGCATTTACAATGCGGCGCACCATGTGGCAAAAATGGCACGGATGCGTCACGCAACTGTGCCGTAGGAGCAGCGCATTGCTGGAGCTGCGTCGCGCTTGCGACACAGCTCCAGCAATGCTCTGAGGGTGCCCTATCTCCCCAATGCTGCATCAAGCCTTGCGCCTGCTTCAAGCAGGCGCAGGGTTTTGACGCAGAATTGGCCTAAAAGTGACTGAGTGAAATCTTGTAGATTTCACTCAGCCACTTTTAGGAGGCGTTCCTGCGCAGGAACGCCCTCCCCAGCGCCGGAACACCTCCTGATGGTGCAGGGTTTTACAAGGTGACGCATCTCTCAGATGCGTCATGTTGTTAACACCCAGCACCATGGCGCATCTTTTGTGCTGCTGCTGTGTCACAAAAGCGCTCGGTAGAGGGTGGCAGTGGTAAACCAGAGGGTGACAGTGCTGAACCAGAGGGTGACAGTGCTGAACCAGAGGGTGACAGTGCTGAACCAGAGGGTGGCAGTGGCGAACCAGAGGGTGGCAGTGGCGAACCAGAGGGTGGCAGTGGCGAACCAGAGGGTGGCAGTGGCGAACCAGAGGGTGGCAGTGGCGAACCAGAGGGTGGCAGTGGCGAACCAGAGGGTGGCTGTGGTTAACCAGAGGGTGGCAGTGGCTAACCAGAGGGTGGCTGTGGTTAACCAGAGGGTGGCTGTGGTTAACCAGAGGGTGGCTGTGGTTAACCAGAGGGTGGCTGTGGTTAACCAGAGGGTGGCTGTGGTTAACCAGAGGGTGGCTGTGGTTAACCAGAGGGTGGCTGTGGTTAACCAGAGGGTGGCTGTGGTTAACCAGAGGGTGGCTGTGGTTAACCAGAGGGTGGCTGTGGTTAACCAGAGGGTGGCTGTGGTTAACCAGAGGGTGGCTGTGGTTAACCAGAGGGTGGCTGTGGTGAACCAGAGGGTGGCTGTGGTGAACCAGAGGGTGGCTGTGCTGAACCAGAGGGTGGCAGTGCTGAACCAGAGGGTGGCAGTGCTGAACCAGAGGGTGGCAGTGCTGAACCAGAGGGTGGCAGTGGTGAACCAGAGGGTGGCAGTGGTGAACCAGAGGGTGGCAGTGGTGAACCAGAGGGTGGCAGTGGTGAACCAGAGGGTGGCAGTGGTGAACCAGAGGGTGGCAGTGGTGAACCAGAGGGTGGCAGTGGTGAACCAGAGGGTGGCAGTGGTGAACCAGAGGGTGGCAGTGGTGAACCAGAGGGTGGCAGTGGTGAACCAGAGGGTGGTAGTCGTGAACCAGAGGGTGGTAGTCGTGAACCAGAGGGTGGTAGTCGTGAACCAGAGGGTGGTAGTCGTGAACCAGAGGGTGGTAGTCGTGAACCAGAGGGTGGTAGTCGTGAACCAGAGGGTGGTAGTCGTGAACCAGAGGGTGGTAGTCGTGAACCAGAGGGTGGTAGTCGTGAACCAGAGGGTGGTAGTCGTGAACTAGAGGGTGGCAGTGGGGAACCAGAGGGTGGTACAAAACGGGGTGGTGATGGACGGAGCATCTGAATCAATCAAACACTCACACCCAGTCAAAAGATCTGGGTTTAATCCATCACTGTTCTTTAGCCCACTTTGCCACCCCAGTTCAGACATGGCTATATGCAAATCAGTCTGATCCTGTGCCTCATCGGAACAGTCCAGCCCGAACTGCCAAGCCATGTCTTCCCTGGACCGGAAACAAGCTTCAGAGGACCGGTTCCTGGCATTCCAGCCGTCTTCAGCCCGGCTTGCTTGAATCCAGTGGCAAAGTGAGCAAGGGACTCACGTCTGAGCATACCCTGCCACACTTATGGCGGCCAAAAGCGGTACAAAAGGGGGTGGTGATGGACAGAGCATCTGAATCAATCAAACACTCACACCCAGTCAAAAGAACCAGAGGGTGGCAGGGGTGAACCAGAGGGTGATGTGGTGAACCAGAGGGTGGCGGTGTTGAACCAGAGGGTGGCAGTGCTGAACCAGAGGGTGGCAGTGCTGAACCAGAGGGTGGCAGTGCTGAACCAGAGGGTGGCAGTGCTGAACCAGAGGGTGGCAGTGCTGAACCAGAGGGTGGCAGTGGTGAACCAGAGGGTGGCAGTGGTGAACCAGAGGGTGGAAGTGGTGAACCAGAGGCCGGCAGTGCTGAACCAGAGGGTGACAGTGCTGAACCAGAGTGCTGAACCAGAGGGTGGCAGTGCTGAACCAGAGGGTGACAGTGCTGAACCAGAGGGTGACAGTGCTGAACCAGAGGGTGACAGTGCTGAACCAGAGGGTGACAGTGCTGAACCAGAGGGTGACAGTGCTGAACCAGAGGGTGACAGTGCTGAACCAGAGGGTGACAGTGCTGAACCAGAGGGTGACAGTGCTGAACCAGAGGGTGACAGTGCTGAACCAGAGGGTGACAGTGCTGAACCAGAGGGTGACAGTGCTGAACCAGAGGGTGGCAGTGCTGAACCAGAGGGTGGCAGTGCTGAACCAGAGGGTGGCAGTGGGGAACCAGAGGGTGGTACAAAACGGGGTGGTGATGGACGGAGCATCTGAATCAATCAAACACTCACACCCAGTCAAAAGATCTGGGTTTAATCCATCACTGTTCTTTAGCCCACTCTGCCACCCCAGTTCAGACATGGCTATATGCAAATCAGTCTGATCCTGTGCCTCATGGGTACAGTCCAGCCTGAACTGCCAAGCCATGTCTTCCCTGGACCGGAAACAAGCTTCCGAGGACCAGTTTCTGGCATTCCAGCCGTCTTCAGCACGGCTTGCTTGAATCCAGTGGCAAAGTGAGCAAGGGACTCACGTCTGAGCATACCCTGCCACACTTATGGCGGCCAAAAGCGGTACAAAAGGGGGTGGTGATGGACGGAGCATCTGAATCAATCAAATACTCACACCCAGTCAAAAGAACCAGAGGGAGACAGTGCTGAACCAGAGGGTGACAGTGCTGAACCAGAGGGTGGCAGTGGCGAACCAGAGGGTGGCAGTGGCGAACCAGAGGGTGGCAGTGCTGAACCAGAGGGTGGCAGTGCTGAACCAGAGGGTGGCAGTGCTGAACCAGAGGGTGGCAGTGGTGAACCAGAGGGTGGCAGTGCTAAACCAGAGGGTGACAGTGCTAAACCAGAGGGTGACAGTGCTGAACCAGAGGGTGACAGGGCTGAACCAGAGGGTGACAGTGCTGAACCAGAGGGTGGCAGTGCTGAACCAGAGGGTGGCAGTGCTGAACCAGAGGGTGGCAGTGCTGAACCAGAGGGTGGCAGTGCTGAACCAGAGGGTGGCAGTGGGGAACCAGAGGGTGGTACAAAACGGGGTGGTGATGGACGGAGCATCTGAATCAATCAAACACTCACACCCAGTCAAAAGATCTGGGTTTAATCCATCACTGTACTTTAGCCCACTCTGCCACCCCAGTTCAGACATGGCTATATGCAAATCAGTCTGATCCTGTGCCTCATGGGTACAGTCCAGCCCGAACTGCCAAGCCATGTCTTCCCTGGACCGGAAACAAGCTTCCGAGGACCAGTTTCTGGCATTCCAGCCGTCTTCAGCACGGCTTGCTTGAATCCAGTGGCAAAGTGAGCAAGGGACTCACGTCTGAGCATACCCTGCCACACTTATGGCGGCCAAAAGCGGTACAAAAGGGGGTGGTGATGGACGGAGCATCTGAATCAATCAAATACTCACACCCAGTCAAAAGAACCAGAGGGTGACAGTGCTGAACCAGAGGGTGACAGTGCTGAACCAGAGGGTGACAGTGCTGAACCAGAGGGTGGCAGTGGCGAACCAGAGGGTGGCAGTGGCGAACCAGAGGGTGGCAGTGCTGAACCAGAGGGTGGCAGTGCTGAACCAGAGGGTGGCTGTAGTTAACCAGAGGGTGGCAGTGCTGAACCAGAGGGTGGCAGTGCTGAACCAGAGGGTGGCAGTGCTGAACCAGAGGGTGGCAGTGCTGAACCAGAGGGTGGCAGTGGTGAACCAGAGGGTGGCAGTGGTGAACCAGAGGGTGGCAGTGGTGAACCAGAGGGTGGCAGTCGTGAACCAGAGGGTGGCAGTCGTGAACCAGAGGGTGGCAGTCGTGAACCAGAGGGTGGCAGTCGTGAACCAGAGGGTGGTAGTCGTGAACCAGAGGGTGGTAGTCGTGAACTAGAGGGTGGCAGTGGGGAACCAGAGGGTGGTACAAAACGGGGTGGTGATGGACGGAGCATCTGAATCAATCAAACACTCACACCCAGTCAAAAGATCTGGGTTTAATCCATCACTGTTCTTTAGCTCACTTTGCCACCCCAGTTCAGACATGGCTATATGCAAATCAGTTTGATCCTGTGCCTCATCGGAACAGTCCAGCCCGAACTGCCAAGCCATGTCTTCCCTGGACCGGAAACAAGCTTCAGAGGACCGGTTTCTGGCATTCCAGCCGTCTTCAGCCCGGCTTGCTTGAATCCAGTGGCAAAGTGAGCAAGGGACTCACGTCTGAGCATACCCTGCCACACTTATGGCGGCCAAAAGCGGTACAAAAGGGGGTGGTGATGGACAGAGCATCTGAATCAATCAAACACTCACACCCAGTCAAAAGAACCAGAGGGTGGCAGGGGTGAACCAGAGGGTGATGTGGTGAACCAGAGGGTGGCGGTGCTGAACCAGAGGGTGGCAGTGCTGAACCAGAGGGTGGCAGTGCTGAACCAGAGGGTGGCAGTGCTGAACCAGAGGGTGGCAGTGCTGAACCAGAGGGTGGCAGTGCTGAACCAGAGGGTGGCAGTGCTGAACCAGAGGGTGGCAGTGCTGAACCAGAGGGTGGCAGTGCTGAACCAGAGGGTGGCAGTGCTGAACCAGAGGGTGGCAGTGCTGAACCAGAGGGTGGCAGTGCTGAACCAGAGGGTGGCAGTGCTGAACCAGAGGGTGACAGTGCTGAACCAGAGGGTGACAGTGCTGAACCAGAGGGTGACAGTGCTGAACCAGAGGGTGACAGTGCTGAACCAGAGGGCGGCAGTGCTGAACCAGAGGGCGGCAGTGGTTAACCATAGGGTGGCAGTGGTTAACCAGAGGGTGGCAGTGGTTAACCAGAGGGTGACAGTGGTTAACCTGAGGGTGGCAGTGGTGAGCCAGAGGTGCTGTGGTGAACCAGAGGGTGGCAGTGCTGAACTAGAGGGTGGTACAAAACGGGGTAGTGATGGACGGAGCATCTGAATCAATCAAACACTCACACCTAGTCAAAAGATCTGGGTTTAATCCATCACTGTTCTTTAGCCCACTCTGCCACCCCAGTTCAGACATGGCTATATGCAAATCAGTCTGATCCTGTGCGTCATGGGAACAGTCCAGCCCGAACTGCCAAGCCATGTCTTCCCTTGACCGGAAACAAGCTTCCGAGGACCGGTTTCTGGCATTCCAGCCGTCTTCAGCCCGGCTTGCTTGAATCCAGTGGCAAAGTGAGCAAGGGACTCATGTCTGAGCATACCCTGCCACACTTATGGCGGCCAAAAGCGGTACAAAAGGGGGTGGTAATGGACGGAGCATCTGAATCAATCAAACACTCACACCCAGTCAAAAGAACCAGAGGGTGGCAGGGGTGAACCAGAGGGTGGCAGTTGTGAACCAGAGGGTGGCAGTGCTGAACCAGAGGGTGGCAGTCGTGAACCAGAGGGTGGCAGTCGTGAACCAGAGGGTGGCAGTCGTGAACCAGAGGGTGGCAGTCGTGAACCAGAGGGTGGCAGTCGTGAACCAGAGGGTGGCAGTCGTGAACCAGAGGGTGGCAGTGCTGAACCAGAGGGTGGCAGTGCTGAACCAGAGGGTGGCAGTGCTGAACCAGAGGGTGGCAGTGCTGAACCAGAGGGTGGCAGTGCTGAACCAGAGGGTGACAGTGCTGAACCAGAGGGTGACAGTGCTGAACCAGAGGGTGACAGTGCTGAACCAGAGGGTGGCAGGGGTGAACCAGAGGGTAGCAGGGGTGAACCAGAGGGTAGCAGGGGTGAACCAGAGGGTGCTGTGCCCATACACGACCGCATGGGTAACTTCGCCATGCAAGCGGCCCGCGAACACGCAAAAAGCCCCGCGAACACAAACAAAAACCCCGCGAACATGCAAAAAACCAAATATCTGCAAATTCGTGTATTTTGCGGATTCGATTTCCAACGAATTCACGGAACGTGAATTCGCAAATTTTGCCCATACTTAGAGGAAGCTAAGGATTGAATATTGCAGGGAGAGTAAACTAACCGTTGAATAATGGAAGTCATTGAGGTGGTTGTTTGGAGAGAGATATGTAGTAGGTTGGTTGAATACCAGGATTTTTAGTAGTGTGGTGAAGAAAGAAAGTTGGGGTGCTGTAAGGTTTTTAGAGAGAAAGAAATGGTCTGTAGTGATTTCTTTCAATAGTGGTACTACAACAACAAATATGAAACAGAGAGTGTACATTTAGGATTTGAGGAGTGGTTAAAAAGAGCTTGAGAGAAAAAAAGACAGGCTTTTAACAGTCTAAGGGTTTAAATTGTCAAAGAGTGAGAATGGGACTTGACACTTTTTGGCTAAATTTCCCTAAACTTTTTACTTTTCCCCTAGACCTTTTTTCTGACGTGTTGCCAACTTAGATACTTTGGACACTTTACCACTGCTAAACAGTGTCAAAGTGCAAGTGCTCCCTGTGTAGAGTAATGGAGATTGACTTCTCCATTATTGGTATGTTTGCTTTGCTAGTAAAGTCCCTAGTAAAGTGCACCATATGTACCAGGGCTAGTAATGCAAATGCTACTGGTGGGCCTGCGAAGCAAAACCAAATGGGATGATGGATGGAGTGTTAAACATTGCAAGCACTCACCCCCAGTCAACTGATCTGGGTTTAATCCATTGTTGTTCGGGCTGGACTGTTCCCCTGGGGCACAGGGTCACGACTGATTTGCATATGGCTAGGTTCAAACTGGCATGTTGAGCAAAAAAACGATGGATTTAGGCCCAGATCTCTGTACTGGGGTAAATGTATGATATTGTTCTGCATTCTGTCCATCAAATATTGTTTTTGAATTTGTCACCATGAGTGGAACGGGTGTGCTCAAATGTGAGTCACGTGCTCTCTATGCCACTGGAATCAAGCTATCCTGGCTGATGAGGGCTGAAAGCCCGAAACCAGTCCTAGGATGCTTGTTTCCAGTCCAGGGAGGACCTGGATTGGCAGTTCAGGCTGGACTGTTCACATGGGGTACAGGTTTAAGACTGATATGCATATGGCTGGGGTCAAACTGGAAAGGCATGGTGAGCAAAAAAACTATGGATTTAGGCCCAGATCTCTGTACTGGGGTGAATGTATGACGTTGTTCTGCATTCTGTCCATCAACTGTTGTTTTTGCATTTGTCATTCCCGAGTGCGATGGTATGCTCAGACGTGAGTCCGGTGCTCTCCATGCCACTGCAATCAAGCTAGCCTGGCTGATGAGGGCTGAAAGCCGTAACTGGCCCTAGGATGCTTGTTTCCATTCCAGGGAGGATCTGGCTTGGCAGTTCGGGCTGGACTGTCCCATGGGGCACAGGGTCAAGACTGATTTGCTATGGCTGGGTTCAAACTGGAAAGGCATGGTAAGCAAAAGAATAATGGAGTTAGGCCCAGATCTCTGTACTGGGGTGAATGTATGTCATTGTTGTGCATTCTGTACATCAACTGTTGTTTTTGCACTGGGGGGCCTACAGCACTTATTGTGCCACCCACTCAAGTAGCCTTGAGAAGGGAACACAGGCCTGCCATTGCAGGGCCTGCATGCTGTTTCCTAAACTGCCATGTTGTTCTGGTAAATGCAGGCACTTACCAGGCCCTGTCCTTCCCTTCCCTTCCCTTCCCTTTCCATAAACATCAGGCACCCCTATGGTAGGCCAAGGGTACCCCCTGGATAGGGTGCAGTGCATGTGAAAGGTGGGACCTGTGCCTGGACAGGGTGCAGTGCATGTGAAAGGTGGGACCTGTGCCAAGGTGTGTACCATGTCCGGCAGTGAAATAATCTCCATTTCGTTTTCACTGCTGAAAGACCATCTTGCCCATTAGAATAGAATGGAAAGGCTTTTTAATATATGTTTTCCAGCCTATTTTCCTAAAGGCTTAAGATGGAAAGGTGAAGTTTAGTAGGCCTGAACTCACCCTACAATAACACATCTTTTCATAAAGATGGTTGTTGCATTATGTGCTTGTAAGCCACTCTTTCAGAAGTGGCTGGATTTTTGTGCTTTAAACATTTGTGTGTCTCTGCCTGGTTGTGGATTGACTGGCTGGATTTTAAAGCAATAGGATCCGAGGAATGTCTTGACCAAGGGGAGGAGGTGAGACAGCACCTGGAGTGTGTAGGGGGAGGAGTTGGCCTAGAGGTGAAGAGGTCTGGGCTTGTGCTTTTAAACAATTGTCCCATCTCCTGCTGAGTGATTGAGAATCCAGACCCCCACTAATCAAAGGAAGAAGGTGTTACTGGTCAGTGCCCCCTGCAACACAAAGACTTCAACGCCATTGAGGGGTATAACTATGAGAGCTGAAGCCCCTGAACTTTGGAGAATGGCTTGATCAATTGTGAACTAGACTGGAGTTACTTCGTGAATCAAGAGGAACCTTTGCCAAGGAAGACACATCTAAAGAGACTGTTAGATAGGACTGCTCTTGTTGTGTGATCTGGAGCTGGCCTGCAGTTTGCGGTTTCAACTAAGGAAAGGCTGTAGGGACTTTGCTGTGTGCTGTGCCCCCCTGCTTAAAGGACTTTGCTGTGTGCTGTGTATAGAAGTAACTATCCACAAGGGCCCGAGGTGAGCTGGCTCCCTGTTTGGAAACACAGTAACACATACGTTTCCTTAGAAGACTCAGATACGCTGTGGGTGCGTGTGCTCTGTCCAGCCTGAGACCTTCGTAAGTTGTGCCCTGTGATCTTGAACACCGGGAGTTCCAAACAAGACTCAGAGATGTGGTGTGCGTGTGCTCTGTCTAGCCTGAGTCCTTCGAGAGGATCATCCAGCTGAGACTTACATATGGATTGGCCCGTAATCGTGCACATCAGAAGAGCAAGTGTGTCTCAGCAACGCTGTGTGCATGTGCTGTTTGCAGCCTGAGACCCTCGCTGGAGGTGCCCTGTGATCAGGGGCACTGGAAGATAAAGTATGTCTCAGCGACGCTGTGTGCGAGTACGTTCTACTGCCTGAGACCTGCGAATGAGGTGCCCTGTGATCGGGGCACCAGAAGATCAAATGTGTCTCAGCGATGCTGCATGAGTGTGTTGTGCGCAGCTTGAGACCCTCATGAGAAGTTGTCTGGTTATTGTGCACCCGGAGTTCCCGTGAGGTTCCTTGACTCTGAATGAGGGTGTAGTGTGAAGCCTGAGATCTTCCCATTGCCCGGAAAGTCAGAGAAATTGCATCGGAGGCCCAAGTTGCTGGACGAGGAGAGGAGAGTGGGTTTGCGCCCCCAGGTATCGTGTGTCAACTCCTGGGGCAGTGAGCGTGCTCGGAGGGAGACGCTCTTGGTCTCTCTTTCTGTCCTGCAATGCGAGCCTCTGCTTCGGCTCGGATTGAGGCCTGTGTGCCAAGGGAGTGGCAGCACAGGGGGTCTGAGTGTGAAGCTGCATTTACTGTGTTCTATTTTACC
This sequence comes from Lissotriton vulgaris, assembly GCF_964263255.1. Lineage (NCBI taxonomy): Eukaryota > Metazoa > Chordata > Amphibia > Caudata > Salamandridae > Lissotriton > Lissotriton vulgaris. The sequence goes on from NC_141694.1 coordinate 319,681,144, forward strand.
TGTGTGGGGGGGGGTGGCAACTGTTGCCGGAGACTAACTGCAAGCCAGCACAAGTGGCGGAGAGACCGCTGGAGGCACCGCGAACGGTGCCGGCGTAACTTACGTATTGCATTACTCCTGCATGATGGAGTATCTGATTATTTTAGAACATATTGCTTTATTTCTGCACAACGGACTGCCTGTTTTGTCGTATTGCCCATTGCACTAATTTTGCATAACGAACTGCCTAATAGATGTGTTACGGCTTGTCTTAGTCCTGCATCACGATCTGCTGGATTGTCGTATAACTCATTGCATTAGTGTTGCATACCTAACTGGCTGATATATGTGTTCTGCATTGCATTAGTTTTGCATAATGAACTGTCTGACAACTGTATTACACGTTGCATTGCTTTTTCTTCCTAACAGAGTACCTGAAAGGGGACCGGGCGCATTGCATTACCAGGCATAGCAGTTTACTACGTTGTTGCTTTACAGATTGCATTACAGTGACAGTACAAATCGCCAGATAGCCGTATTACGAAATGCATTAGTCTTATGATGTGAAGTACCCGATTATTGCATAACGAACTGCATATTACGACATTGGGATTACATAGGATTGTTTACTTTAGCTCACTAATAATAGGCCAGGAGGAGCATTGCCCCGAAGCTGGTGTTGGTTTAGTATTGTGTAGTGTGTGGTTGCATTGTATATCTTTTTATAAACATATACTTGTTTTCTATGACACTCGTGAGGACTCTATTTGTGGTATCATCATTGGGTTGCTGTGAGAATAATTGCAAATACTTTACACATTGGCCTTGAAGATAAGCCTGGCTGCTCGTGCCAAGCTACCAAGGGGGTGGAGCTAGAGGTGACCTATCTTTATCTAACATTGGGGCTCCCAGGTCGCTGTTTGGCCTACGGTACCTACGTCAGCCAACAAGGGATCTTGGGAATTCTAACCAGTTTGCTTGATGAATTGGAGTTTGAGACAACAGTTAAGTTTCACATATGAAATTGTAGAAAGCTCTGACAGAGAAAGACTGAATTTTGGAAATTGTACAGTTGCAAGTAAATACTAAGAGCGTTCCTGATTGTAGTGATCTTGAATGGAGGAAAAGCATGATAAAAAATTCTCAGCAAGGAGTGCAGAGGCAATAGTAAGTGTGTGTAGTGGGGATATTAGTTTTTCATTTTGTATGCTCATTTCAGGGGTATCTGAGCCAAGTGAGAAGATTATGTTTAGAAGTAGATTAACTTGGCAAATATATTTTGTATATTTAAAGAGCACAACTCATCCCCATAGGGATATCCGAGCACTAGTCTGAGCCAGTGACTGGCTCCCAGTTAATAAGACTAAAGTGGATGTATCCATGTCTTAAGTTTTTTCTAAATGTCAGCAAATCCAACACCATGTGTAGATACTGAAGGAGCCTATCCCAATGAGTGACGGCTTAATTAAAAGAGGGTCCACCCATCTGGGACTTCTTAATTCTTTCACAGAATATCAAGGCCTTGCTGGCTGATCTGAGATTCTGAGTAGGTTTGTGAAAGTTGACTTATTAACAGCCTAGGGCCATTACCATGAAGTGCTCTATCCATGTGACACAGTAACTTAAAGATAGCTTATTTACGAACTGGTAACCAATGAGGCTGGTCGAGGCAGGCTGATGCTGAGCTCCCTTTTCCTACATTGCAAACACGTTTGGCAACAAGGGTTTTGAACTGTTTGAAACCTTCAGAACAAATAATTGGCCATGTCAACCTATAATGCATTCCCATAGTTGTATTATGTTCCTTCTCCAACCTAATGGGATCCATCAGAGCAATTTCCAGAAGGATACCTAACAGTCCGAAACACGACGCTTAAACACGGTTTATTTGTTCTTGTAGGGACAGAGTATTATCAATGAGAAAGCCCAGATTTGTAACCACTTTTCGGGTGTCGCTGCGGGGCCTAGCATAGATGCCCACCATGAATCAGTACAAAAATGTTCAGCACCTCCAAACAATAAGATTTCTGATGTACTTGCATTTAATTTCAGACAGTGGAGAGGCCGCCACTCTGCCACTTCAGAAAGACACTCAACAAGATTACCCCTTGTTTCATTACACTTATCATAGATGGAGATCTCAAATCCTCTTTTTCTCACAATATTGACCAGTGGAGCCAGATAAACATTAAACAATGTGGGGCTTACGAGGAGCTCTGGGGAACTCCACAATACAGATCTTTGGCTCTAGATTTAAAGGGTGGCAGCTGTAGAGATTGCATTCTATTGCTTTGAAAAGAATAGAACCAATCCAAGGGAGCTGAATGTAGATCAAATAGATGAAGCTGTTATAGTAAATGATGGAGAGGCATTGGTTTGAAGGCTGCATATAGATGTAATATTAATAATATTGCTGATTTCCTTTGGTCTACCAATAACCAAATGTTGTCAATCACCACCCGTATGGTTGTTTCATTGCTATTGTTCACCCTGAATCCTGTTTGAACAGGATCCAGGATGTTATTGCTCTCAAAATAATGGGTCAAATGAGCATTGACTACTCACTCCAGTACCTTAGCCAGATAAGATGTCAATGAAATGGTCCGATATTTGGAAAGAATGGAGGCATTTTCTCCTTCCTTCTTTGCTAATGGCACAACTAAGGCCTGTTTCCAGCATGTTATTTATTTCGAAGTGATAACTGAGGTGCAATTACGGGGATTAAAAGAGAATAGACAAAATGAGGGCAAGGGTTCAAGGCTGACCCAGACCTCACAATTCCCATTGTCCTTTCAAACATTTAACTGTTAGACCCATAGACTCTCCACAAATGGATGTTGCTATTGGGTGTATTGAAGTAAACATCTGTTTACTTTTTAAGGGGAGATATACCCCAAAAGTTGAATAGATGGGCATAACTTTATCATGGAATAATTTTGATTAGTCCTGAACAAAATAGGTTGAGCTAATTCTTTGACAGTTTTGTTCAGAGCTGGAGAAAATCTGTTTCATGATTGTGTGTAAGTGACCATTTTTTTGTACTCTTATGTTTGTACTACTTGCAAACGAGAGCCTCATTCTAGAGAAATACATATGCAGTGCTGTTGCTTAGTATTTCCTATACTAAGAAAAACATAGAAATAAATGTCCAATAAGAAGCAATAGATGTAATCAGCTTAGTTTTTCATCCGAACTTGTTCAAAAGGACAGTCTCTTCCAGTCCGCCTCAGAGGAAATAAGGACCATGCTTGATCAGGGAGGAAAGGCAGCCCTGATCATGCTGGACCCCTTGGCGGCATTTGATACGGTCCATCATACCCTACTGGTGGACCGATTAGAAGAAATAGGAGTGTAGGGCAGGGCCCCAAAAAAACTCCTCAAATCCTTTATCTCAGAAAGAACTCAAAGGGTCAATCGAGACAAATTTGAGGCTGAGGCATTCTCCTTTCCCTGTGGAGTTCCTCAGGGCCCCTCACTGAGTCAAACGCTCTTTAACATATATGTGTCCTCCCTGGCCCCCCTCATCGAATCATTTGGATTTAGCTTATCATACGCAGACAACACCCAAATTGTGGTGGCAATAAGACCAGAGTGGCTGTAGGACATTACATCCAGACTACAAGACTGCATTAACGCAGTAGGAACCTGGATGGCACAAAACTGTTTAAAGCTGAACTCCAGCAAAACGGAGGTTGGGATTTTCGGCAGAAATCCAACATTCTGGACCCCAGACTGTTGGCCGAACTTCCTAAGACCACTGCCCTCCCCAACTAGAAAGGTTAAAAACCTAGGAGTATGGATTGATGATACTCTTAGTTTCAAGGATCAGGTGAACTTCGTGGCATCTTCCACTTCATGCATTATCAGATCATGCAAGCAAATTATGCCGCTACTACCTGAAGACGCACAACAGACAGTTACAGCACTGGTAATGTAGAGGTTAGACTATTGCAATAGTCTTTACCTCAAGTTACAAGAAGGAGCAATGAATAAACTTCAAATGCTGCAAAATGCAGCGGCCAGACTCCTTACAGGCACCCCAAAATTGGTTAAAACAGAGATCAAAAAACTTCACTGGCTACCGATCAGGAAGCAAACTCAATTTAAGGCGCTGTGTCTGGTTTTCAAGGCCCTTCAGGGAACAGGCCCAGATTTTTTAAAACAACACTTCTGTTGGTACTCACCTAAAAGACCACTCCGGTCCTCAGATGCTAAATTAATGATGTTCCCCTGGACAAAAAAAGCAAGCTGGGGTGGCAGAAGTTTTATTGCCAATGCTGCCAAGACATGGAATACCCTTCCAATACATCTAAGGCGCATGACAAATCTCACGGCATTCAGGAAGGCTCTAAAAAACATGGTTGTTCACAGACTAGCCCGCGCAACATACTTCTTATGATTCTCGAGTTCATCACCCCAGCTCCAGGACACCTCCTGGTAGCAGCTGCGCTCTACAAATGTAATTAAAATTAACATTAGGCCACCCCACTGCAAACATTCTGAGAATATTGCTGATTCCCAGCAGGACAGTCTTCTTTCGAAGTACAGTCCAAGACAAAAATCCATTAAAATGTACAACACTATAGAAACTCAAAAACTGCCTTCTGCTTCCCAACACACCAGAGCAATGTAGCACACTCAGGTGCCTGGGCCTTTTGTCTTTCATTGAGTGGTCCATCTAGGAAGGTTGATGACAGTCAGGTGCTGGGCTTTAGATATATTGCCTGTGTCAAGGATACTTCTGCTTGGACCTGATACAAAATAGAGGGGTGAGAGTTAGTATGCCTCGACCTTCCTCCTCCCATTTCATCCAAATACACATTAAAAAGGTCAGGCTATTTATGGCCTACTTTTGTTTTTACTCAAATAAACTTCTCTCTGAATTGTGCCATGGTTCATCAGGCTTCCCACACCTTGGACCCTATGGAGTCCAGAGTGGGCTTTACCACTGTGAGTGGGACCAAGGGCTTTTTAAAAATTATTTGTGGAATGTGTACTCCACAAAATAAGACCGGAGATAAAAAAAATTAACAGGTAAAACTACATATAACTATCCTACCTCCATTTAAAAATTGGCTGCCCTGATGGGATTAAAATAATGAATGGATGCTAAAAAAGGACACTAATTACCCTATCATCCTATGCTACCGTCAAGATGTTTTGGCTGTCTCATAAGCGCCCTAAAGGTCAGTGGCACTCATCAGGACCTAGAGATTCTGGTTCAAAAAGTCGTACTTTGTCATTAGCTGCTAACCTTAGTCACCATGCTGTCCTATATGGGATAATCAATGATCTATTTGGGTGAGATCTATGCAAAATTATTTCCTAAGAATGCAGACATTTTTTCTCACAATAGTATGCTCCGAAGATCATTATTCTGCATAAAGTAAACAACAAGCATTTACAATGCAATGAGAGCTATTGGCATTGCAAATGGCATTTGTTTCATTTTTTTTTTTAAACATCGTTAAATGGTATTATGATTTACAATGGCAATAGGTGAGCATTATAGAGTAGTAGAGAGTATTAGCGGACACAGAGCCACACACACACACACACACACACACACACACACACACACAGACACACAGACAGAGCCACACACACACACACACAGACAGAGCCACACACACACACAGACAGAGCCACACACACACACACACAGACAGAGCCACACACACACTCACACAGACATAGCCACACACACACTCACACAGACATAGCCACACACACACTCGCACAGACAGAGCCACAGATTGTACGTTAAATATCCAGCCAACAAATTACGCCAATGTTTCGAACCCAGTTGTTATTTGCAAGCAGGGTCTTTATCAGTACAATTGGATAGTATTACCCTCAAGGCACGTAATTACTGCAGTCAGAAAAATGATCATGTAAATCAGTAGGTATCCGTTGGCGGTGCAAAGAAACCTACCAATCCATTACCTGTATCAGCGCTATCGCATTAGCACAAGTGGTAGATTTAAATTCGTAGCACTTTCAGAAATAATTTGAAAATGTAATGCAACATCATCAGTGCACAGTACACAATTACCAGAGTTACTGAATTACACCACATTTAAAAACTGTTGGTGCTAACCACCACCATCCACCATAAAGCTCTCTCTCACATACTTTCACACTCACATATTCTCTCTCGCTTTGTCACTCACTCCTCTGTCTCTTTTTCCCTGATTGCAATGTCAGGCAGTCCAATATGTTTTAATAAATAAGGCAGCACAAGTGTCTCACTATTTACAAAATACTAGTGCGCAGTCAAAAAGCATTGTTTAGCATCAAAAGAGTCGTCCTCCCCTACAATAGGAACCAATGAGCAGGGTGAGGTAGGCACTGATAGGGTGAGGTGGGTACTGATAGGGTGAGGTGAGCTCCACTGTTGTGATCTCTGGCGGTGTGAGATAGGTGTAGTGAGTACAAATTAACCACAGCCAATAAGGCGCACCACATCACCTTCTGCAGAACTGACCGCTCTCGCCACACACAGGCCACAAAACCACTTTACTAGAGGCCACCGCATAATTACAAAGCTCCCTTTTCCACCCCAAAACCCACTGCATAAAAACCTACTGCATGCAACTCACCAGAGATCACCAGTGTCAATCACCATATGAGAGCCCACTTCACCCAGCAAGAGATCACCACAGCAGAGCCTACATACGAAAGCCTGTCTCACACCGCCAGAGATCATGATAGCACAGCCGATCTCTGCAGAGCCCCTACCTCACCCCACTACTGATCACCAATACTGAGCCCGCCTCACCAGAGGCGCCATCCCAATGTCAGATCCCACCTCAGTTCACATAAGCCTACCAGACTAGAGGCGACCTCATCACCACAGCGCCCACTTCACCAGAGCCCCATCAGTACATGAGAGCTCACCCCACTCCGCCACAAATCACAGAGCCAAGCTCACCAGAACCAACATCTGCACTGCCCGCCTCACCCACTGCAGAGCCCAATTCACCACAGCTTATGTCAACCCAACAAAGCCCACCTCAATACGCCCGAGATCACAACCGTAGAACCCTGGTCACTAGAGCCTGCCACAGTACTACCTTCCGAAGCCAATGCCATCTTTCACAACTAGAAGCTATTCTAGACGAAAGGCCATTTCACATGAGGCCGCTTTACCACATCAGACTCCATAGATCACTCAGAACCCAAATCACCAGAGTCCATCTCACCACATCAGAGCCTTCCTCGCTGTGCAGGAGTAGACTACAGTAGAACCCACCGCACCAGAGACCACATCACCACACCAGAGCCTACTCCACACTGCCAAAGATCACTACTACAGAGCCCACCTCACCAGACCCGGCATCACCATATGAGAGTCCACCTGACCCTGCCGGTGACCACAAGAAAACCCATCTCACACTACAGCTCACTTCACCTCACCTGGTATCCCCACTACAGAGCTTGACACATCAGAGCCCCATCACCTTATTAGAGCCTAGCCCACCTCACGACTGAAGAGACCAAACAGGACTCACAAAGCCCACCTTGCCGCAGCCCACTTAACCACACCAGAGCCTTCTTCACCCCGCCTTACATCACTATTACAGGACTCATTTCGCCAGTGCACAATCACCACATCGGAGCCAGCCTCAGCACGTAAGAGCTCACGCAGAACACATGGGGGGGGGGGGGGGAGGGGAGCCTGGTCTTGTACGGTGGCCCCGCTGGGGGGGGAGGCGAGCGGAGCCGAGCAGCTTCGGAAAGAGATTGGCAAACTCTGAACCCAGACCACACCGTTGAAAGACTACCCTCACTCTTTCACATCTCCCCACCACTGTTACCTGTGACACAAAAGACTTTGAGTTTACTCTCTGCCAACACACGTCCCCGCATCCCTCTGCCCTCACTACCCCCCAGACCTCCCACCACCCTCCATGCCACCCCACCGCCTCTGTCTCTGTCTCTACCACATAATACCGCCCCCACCCCGCACTCACTAGCCGGGGCTTCTTCTTGGTGCCCATGCTCTTGTCGAAGGCTTTCACTGCCTGCCAGTCCATTTCTCCCTCGGAGGCGACATGCTTGAGGATCGGTGCTCTGTCCTTCTGGCCCGGCACCTCCAGGAAGCCGGAAGAGCCGGCCAAGGGGGTGGTGCTGTCGGCGGCGATGGACGACTTCGGTCCCAGCGCGGAGGAGCTCATGGTGCGCCTGGAGGAGAAGGTAGTTGTGCAAGGCGCTGAATGCCCTTAAAGTAGAGCAATGCAGCGAAAGAAAAACACCACGCAGCCCACAGCTCGGAAACTAGCCGTCGCTGCCCATCAGAGGCGTGCAAGAAGTAGAATGGGTTAACGGCTTACCAGGCGGCTGCCATGTGTCCTCGTCCATCTGCCTGTCCCGCGGCCGCCTCAAAGTGTGGTGATAGAGCCCAGCCAGAGCTCCCGCTGAGACTGAGCATGCCTGGTGAAGGAACTGGGAGAGTTAGCTCCTCGTCTTCACCAGACTCAAGAGAGCTTGCGCCGCACAAACAGAGCCGGGGGCATTTATGGTCTCTGGGCTCCAGGGGAGGCAAGAGTGGGACGGAGAAGAGCTGCGGCAGAGGGAAGGGGGGAGGCGAGAGCGGGATGGAGGAGAGCTGCGGCAGAGGGAAGAGGGGAGGCGGGCGGAGCCGAGCAGCTCCAGAAACATCACCACGTTTCTCCGAGGCCCAGCAGAAATGCCTCGGAGAAACCAGCGTAATTTTCGGATTCGGGGTGTGGTTTTCTTTCTCTCCTCTTCCCATTGGCTGGAAGGTAAAATTCCAGCCAACGGGAAGAGGAGAGAAAGAAAAAAAGAAAGAAACGAAAAAACACGCCCGAATCTGAAAAAGACAGGGCTTGAACGGAGTGATGCCCCTCTCCTCCAATGGCTGGCCTCCGTTCAGGAAGCCAGCCAATGGAGAAGAGGGGCGGGTTCAAGCCCCCATACTAAAAAACATTAAATCTCGGAGCGAGACTGCGCAAGCACAGCCTTCGGTCCAAGACCTAAAAAAGCAAATAATGATAAGGAGACAAAGACATTACTCATGATAGAAATATTATTTACAAACATAACAAATACTCTAAACACAGATATAAATGGTTAGACATACTTTAGATTGTGTCCACTCAACGCAAGTGAGAATCCCCCACTTTATTGACTTTAGAAATTATGTGCATCTCCAGTGGATTAACTTTGTTCAACTTTTCGTGTCACATCATGCAGATCATGCATCCGTGATCATGCTTGTACTGTGTGCATTTAAATCTTACACAGGAGTTGTGGAAGCATTTCCAAACCCAGGAGAGTCAGGGGGTTATCGCCCTACAGTCACATACTATAGAACTATTTAAAAAAATATATTTACTACAAATAGTCAAGTTCGCATCTGCATAAGTCGGTTAAAAAAAAACTATATTCGGTTTATAGTTCAAACCATAAAAGTTACACATCATAAAAACAATATAAGTGACATTGCATTGTTAAGTTGATATCGAGGACAGCAATAAAAATATTTAAATAGTTAAAAAGTCTGAGGAAAACACTCATTACAAATCCATATAATTCATAGAGTTAACAGTGCCTTTTAAAAATCCCACTATAAAAAGTAAGCAGTCCTCTTTCAATAGTTGCAGATACACCAGTGCAGAACGAGCCTGCCTAAAATTAAATCTTTTTAAAATAGGAACCAAATAGCGTTTACGAGGAAATTCATACAATCTACATAAAAACATAACATGCAGCATATCCTGCGGAGACTGTCCATCGCAGCCGCAGGGAGCTGCCACTTTGCTTTTAGTAAAACATTTGGGTTGGCAAGCAAAAGGTGGAAAAGGCTCAGACGAAACCTAGTTAATAGGAATTTCTCATGAGTGGACAACAACCCCATAAGGTATGGCTCTGCCCTTGGGGTTGTTTTGAGCATTATGTACGTCCGCACACTTGGTTTCTGTACCTCCTTGGCTTCTCTATCCATATTCCTTTCTGACAGGAGGGTTGAAGTTGAAAACATCTGTTAAGCGCACTTATACCAAGCGGTTTCATGGCGCTAAGAAATGATTGCACAGAGGGAAAGGTAGGGAGTTACTGCCCAGAAAAATCTAGAGAGAAGAGGTGGGTTTTCAGAGCTCTACGAAAGTCCATGTAGGTGGGAGTAGACCTGATTGAAAGAGGAAGAGCATTCCAGAAGCAGGGGGCAAGGATGGAGAACCTCGCACCTTCCAGTTTCTTCCTCCGATAGCAGGGCACTTCCAATAAAATCTGAGTGGACGAACGGAGGGTTCTGCTGGGAGCGTAGGCCCGGATCTTTGATTTGGCAAAGCCGGGGGCGGTGCCCGCCAGAGCCATAAAGTCAGGCAGCCCAGCTTTAAGAGGGAGCAATGAGAAATAGGCAGCCAGTGAAGAGATTTGATCCTTTACTTTCATTGCCTTCACATCCCTCTTTGTGATGCATTCAGGATTAGTGAATAGGTCCCCCGCCCTAGCCTACCAAAACTTTTCTTAATGTACCTCAGCCACGGAATACGAGCAAAGTTATCAAGGGACATACACTCTTATAATCAAGTGGGTCAGAGGGAGGTCTGAATTCAACCAACATTTTAACCAACAAATCAGTGGTTGCAAAGAAAGTAAGTCATTTACATAAGGGACCCCCAACTCCTCATGGACTGCTACATTGGATGTACCCAGTGGAACACATAATAGGCATTTCAAAAAGTTGTTTTCCGCTATTTGGAGGGATTCACCTGCATTATATATTCATATTTCGCTGCTATATGTAGCTATGGCCAGGCTTTTGGCCTGATACACTTGCAGCATCGCTCCTGTTGGTTTCTTCTCCAATTTGGAAGCAAAATTGAAGATTGCTGAATCCACCCTAGCAAGGTCCCCTTTTTTCAGTAATAGGGGACCCCAATTAAGCTTACAAACAAAACAAAAACACATTTGTACGGTCAATCTTAGAGTCTTCCAGTCTAAATTGGAAATTCTTCTTGCCAAAATGCCCCACTTTCTAACTCAAGTTTTTCAACTTAATTTGTAAGGAGAAAACTAAACTCTCTCTCTAAGACCTGTATCTGGGTATTTCCCAAATAAGAACTTGATAAATTGACAACTAGTTTGTGCTTTTGATGGTGCTTGGTAGTTGATCTTTCCTCATACTGCACGTCACCCTCTGATGTCCTCACACTGCAATATCTGTTCTTTCTGTTTTCCTCATCTTCTTCCTTGGCCTGGACCTTGCTTACCTTTGAGTCAAGTGCAGTAGGGGTGTTCTTGGCACAGTCTGCAGTACAGTAGTAGGACTGATCACATGACACCGGCGGGAAAAAGGGCCCCTCTACAGTCCCAGTAACCTCATGCTTGCTCTGGCATCCCCGCAACTGTTTTTGAAATCGGGCTATCAAACACTTATATTTAACAAAGGGTTCAGCCGTGAGCATCCATTCATCCAGGTGAGAAAGATGTGCAACCAATCCAAGCAAGTAAATTGGTCAACACATCCATGTAAGCCCAATGGGCATCCAACCCATGTGGATCCAACTATCCACACACATGCAAAAAGGTATCTTGCAAAGGGGCCATTTAACACAAAACAAATGGGTGAATCATTTCAGAGCCATCTCTTTCTGCACAGACCTCACAATGGATGCAACTCACCCAAGTGCACAGTGCATCTGCATGACAAATCAATGTTAATACAATGACATTTTGCAAAGACAAGCTCATTATATAAACGCATTCGAGAATGACAGGATGGCAGTAGAACTGTAGCAAATCTAGCTAGAGGAGAACACAAAGCAATTGAGAAAACAACACACAGATTACTAATGTTTGCCATAAAGCACACCTTAGGCACCTATCTGTGACTATATATACATCTACACATTGAATTAATCACAAAATTGATAATGTTTCAATATATTTTCTTGGAGCAGTTTTTCTGAAGGGGCCGCCAGTACATGACATGAAATTGCTATCGGCTAAGAGAATTCAGCATTTCACAGCTGTCTGTGCTTTCATTTTTCATCTGTCACAGCAGATCTATCAAACCAGAATTAATTTCTTGTACGTCTCTTTAGACCTGAAAGTACACAGTGAATTGCTTTCATAAGCACCTCAGTCTCAAAATGCTCCCAAACGTAGACTTGCCACTTTTTCTAAATTGGACTGCTTAAAAAGGTAGTAAAACACACAACTGTCTCCAACACTATACACAGGTATGCACAGTGTAGTCATGAAAGATCCAAACCTGATTGAACCTGCTGATAGTGTGCAGAGAGGAAACACTACACCCTGGGTGCTGTACTACAGTCACTAACTCAACCGCAGGGGCAATGAGTTGATGTTCCAACCCAATTAATATTAACAAGGGTCAATTAGTGGGAAAGTTTGAAGACTGTACTCAAATAATCAGCAAAGGCTATTAAGGAAAAACATGCACAGCTAGGCTTCTTCCAGTTCTAAGTTTATCAGATTCAGTCAAATGCCAAATAAATTATTACAAAAAGTAAACTGTTAGAATCAGAAGGCAAATTCATTAATACAAGCAATAACACAAGGTGCCTTTAAAACATTAAGCAGCCACAGCACAATAGTCACATTAATAATAACAAGCCCTAATGCAATTGGACCATGCAGTATTGAACGCTGTCTAAATAACCAGCAATTCTCTCTAGTGAAAAGACAGAATGGCAAAATGAAAGTGAGTGAATAAATCAATCTAACACCTCCCCAAGTAGCACATCTTTAATAATGTTTCAAACAATGAAAGCACAACATTTTATAGCATGACATAAAAGGCAGCACTAAAATGTGACTTGCAACGCAAACAAAACTATTAGCTTCCGAACCACCCTAAATAACACCTACTTGCACATCATTTTAATTGGCTATAAACGTGGATGATTTAGTTGCACAGAGGAAATAGATAATTAAACTTCGGGCCTGATTATGAATCTCGCAGTCCGAGCACCAGCGGTCCGCCTGCCGGTTTACAACTTTGGTAGTCGGACCGCTATTCCACCACAGCAAGCGCCAGGAAACCCCGGTTCTACGGCGGACAGGGGCTCACAATATGCTGGTGGTGCCGCTGCGGCACCACCATGCATATTACAAGTTTCAGGACCGCCAGCGGTGTCATGGAGGTTCTTCCTCCATGAAACTGCTGGAGGTAATGAAACAAAGAGGGCCCTTCAGGGCCCCCTTTTGCCCCATGAATGGAAGTGCATGCAGGGGGGGCCAAATGTTGCCCCTCTGTGTACATGCATCCCGAGATCCAGCACAGCATGGACTTCACAGTCCCTGGCGTGCTGGAACATGCTGTGGCAGTCCTGCAGCGGTGCCTTTCTAAGGCGTACACAGGTGCTTTTGAAAAGGTACTTCCGCATGAGCATCACCCTGCCCGCCCCCTGGACCACAAATGAACTCTTAATCTGGGGGATGAGTGGCTGTCCTGTTTGATGGTCCTGGAGTGGGCGATGGCATCGCAGCCAGCTACAGGAACACCAAACTAGTAATCTGGGGGCATATTATCAAGGGGTTTTATCTCCGCTTTTTTGGCTTTAAAAGCCAAGAAAGCGGAGATAAAATTATCTCCCTATTACCAAGCTGTCACTAACACCAGTTAGTGACAGCTAAAAGGAGATAGCGACCATCTTGGGCCCCGCTTTGCATGTCAGTGATATTTATCACTAATGACATGCACAGTGGGCGTGCCAAGATGTTAGCGACTGGAAACAGTCCCTAACATCGCTATCTCCTATTACCAACTTTTGGAGATATTCGCGCTAAGCGCAAATATCTCCAAAAGCTAACACCTGCCCTGAGCAGTTCTTAGCCATGTTATCCAATGGGAGGTGGATAACATGGCTAAGAGCATTTGCTCGATAATGCATGAATATCGCTGACTTTTCAGCGATATTCATGCATTGCGGCCGTTTTTTAATCGCATTTGCGATAAACCTTGCTAATAGCAAGGTTTATCTGCGATAAAAATCGCCGATGTGCGGCGATAATGTTTGTCTCTAAACAAGTTGGAGACAAAAATTATCGCTAGTTGTTGGTAATATGCCCCCTGGTCCTTAATAAGGACACTGTTATACCACCATCAATAAAGAATTTACTTCATTCCATTGGTACAGTTGGCCCCACTCTTCAGTGTTTAAGAGTTCCATCTATAGGACTTCTGGCTAAGCACACCAAATACTCAAAGAAATACTTATGTACGACAAAAAACTCATACATAAAAAACTAAGGGACAGATGTGCAAAGTCATTTTTTGCTGTTGCAAAATAACAGCATTTGTAACTGCAAAATGGCTTTTTTAATGTATTGAACACATTTTGCAATTCAGTAACATGTTGCCAAATCATAAAATGGAGTTAGAAAGGGATAACCAATCGCTTTTGAAAGGGGCATATTCAGGGCGCCACTTTCAAATAGCTGTTTGTTATTGTATGCATCAATGTTTTGAGACCAAATCTAGTTGCAAAACAACGAGAAATAACCACTCCCGAACTGGGGTAGAACCACTTTAGCAAACAGGAAGGGGTCTCCTTGGGCTCCTTTCCCCTCTGTGAATGCAAAAAAATAAAACTGTTTGTTGGTAGTTAGGCTGTAGTCCTGGGACCCCTGCCAACTCTAAAACCTAAAAATATATATATTTTTAAATTCTGCCCAATTTTCTTTTTAAAAAAGTACTATGACTTTATTTAAATGTGATGGTGGTTAGCTGACTCCAGCAGGCCACCCACCATTCCTGTTATTGCATCTATTCACAGTAAGATGCAATTTGTGACCTACTCCACAAACACTGACCAAGTAGCTCAGATTGTGACCCACTATGAATCGGGATTTTTATTAGTACATAGTTTGGTTCACCAAATTCTTTTCCAAAGGCAAAAAGTAAGTGGGCAATTTGCGACCACTTTTTTCGAATGGAGATTTTATACATCTAGCCCTAAACGCTCACTTTTTTTCAAGCTTGGCTTTTCGTCTCATGTTTGTCAGACTATCTCACTCTGCTGACTTGCCTTTTCCATCAGTTTGAATACTACAGTCGCTCCAGCAGATTCACATTCATTAAGAACCGTATTCCTCCATATTTGGCTTGTATGCTAACTCCATATGTTCCATCTCTTCTTCTTTGTTCATCCTCTTAAACTTGCACCAAGCCCTCTAATAACTCTATTCCAATCCGGATTCGTCGCCCTTCAAACTATAGCTATTTGTACAACCTGCACTTTGCTCATCTTTGAATCAGTTGTAAGAATTTGTGAATATGGTTGATGTAAGTGCTTTTACAAATCAATACAACTCAAATTAGATGTATTCAGCAGTAATTATATAGCACAAATCTGGTTGAAGTTTATTGGATTTTTGAGACTGTACAAAGTCTTTAATACTCCAGGTACCACGCACCAGTGTTTAGAATGAGCCGGTGTTTGCCGGAAAGGGGCGGTTAACCAGCACTCATTTTTTGGGAATCAGCACTTTTCTAGCATCAGACTTCAACTGAGAGAAAGAAGAGAAAAACTAACAAAACAAAGACGTCAATACCGTCATTCGCGCTGGAAAGCTCTTCTTGGGTAGCTATGCACTTTATAAAACTCTATGAATAGAATAAAGGGAGAAAGCTGATACATTTTAATTAATGGCACTCGGGGTGTCTGGTAGTGGTTGGGTTTAAAGAGGCTGAATAGATTATGCAGCCATGATATTGGGCACAACACCAAATTGCCCCCGGTTTCCTAGCAGACTTTTTTTTTTCAAATTAAGAACAATGGGGCATATTACCAAGCAATAGCGATAATTATCGCTATTGCCTGGTTAGAGACAAAAATTTACCGCTGAGCTGCGGCGATTTTTACCGCAAATAAACCTTGGTATTACCAAGGTTTATCGCAAATGCGATAAAAATCGCCGCAAATGAATGAATATCGCTGAAAAATCAGCGATATTCATGCATTACCGAGCTAATGCTCTTAGCCATGTTATCCACCTCCCACTGATGACATGGCTAAGAACTGCTCAGGGCAGGTGTTAGCTTTTGGAGATATTCGCGCTAAGCGCGAATATCTCCAAAAGTTGGTAATAGGAGATAGCGATGTTAGCAACTGTTTTCAGTCGCTAACATCTTGGCACGCCCACTTTGCATGTCATTAGTGATAAATATCACTGACATGCAAAGTGGGGCCCATGATGGTCGCTATCTCCTACTAGCTGTCACTAACTGGTGTTAGCGACAGCTAGGTAATAGGGAGATAATTTTATCTCCACTTTCTTGGCTTTTAAAGCCAAAAAAGCGGAGATAAACCCCCTTGATAATATGCCCCATTGCTTGTCTCCCAGTGCACGTAGCTGCCATTAATGTTTAGTAACAAGGACCTCCATAAATTTGAAGGCCTAACTGAGACAGTTATCCCTTTTTTCGTCCTATTATGCTGCTTGTACACCAGGCAGTTCTCTCCACCTCTTGGAGGGCTCATTTGTGACCCAGCAATTTGGTAAATCACAGCTGAAACCACAAAACTGTCAAACGACCAACACTGTGGTACAGCAGCTTGACAGGCACACTCGGGCACCTTCCGGTGCTTTTACCCATAATTTTCCATGACTGCAGTAAGGTCAGCAAAGTGTCTGATAGAAAAGAGAACGCAGGAGCCGCATCGTTTGCAAGAAAGGAAAGCAAATATTGGCTTAAAAGATAACTTACGAAAAGTGAGATAAAGCTGAGAGGGAAGAAGAAAAGGCCAATGCAGCCAATGGCAAGCAAATCTGCAACACCTCGAAATTTACTTACGCACACAATACACACACACACACACACACAAATACATGCATAAAAACTGTCATTTTCTGCTATTTACTGAAAAAGTTTATACCACAGGATGGAGGTGTTTCGTCATGTTGGCTTGGTTAATGCAGAAGACACACAGAAAGGAGGGACTAAAATATCAAGTATTTGGACAGAACCAATTCCTCCTAACCCTGCTGAGAACATTACAAAATAGCATGGCTACCTACATCTCTGGGTGGCTCACTTCTTAAATAAACGATTTAGAACCACTTTAGCGAAATACAAAACTTGGGGTTCACCTAATAAGTACATGACCCAACGCCATATAGCAATCAGCCAATTCTGGTGTCGACTTCTAACTCTAGAAGGTCAAGCTGCAGGAAAGGTCTGTGCATTCCATGCTCATCAGACAACTGTGGAACTTAGACAAAGATGAGGCACCCAAACAGTAGATATACTAAGGCACAGAGCCCTCAAAAATGTCACCAAGAAGCCTTTTATGACACCTTTGAGCTTGCACTTGCAAAATGAAATTGCGACGTCACTCCAGTGATCTGCAGATTAACTTTCACAGGACTATCAAGGGAACTTTGCGAATCGTGCTGCAACTCAAGGAGAGAAACGGAAAACCAAATGTAAAGCTGGAACAGAAGGTTCAATAGATATCTTGCAAATATGAAAAGGCAAGGTAGGCCCCTCGACAAAGAGAGCGGCAACCTGGCATGGGTAAAACAACTCCGGATTCCCCTTAGAAAAAAGACAGAGCTAGGCAAGATTTTCGAAGAAATCCGCATACAAAGCAAAGTTAGTAATGTATCCGTCCTGTCCCGGAAACAGGCAAATAATTAGAGGACAGCTTCTGCCAGAAAGAATGATTGCATCAAGCACAAATATTAAACGCCAAAATGTATGGCAAGATTACCCTGATTTCACCCTAATGACAGCCAAATTAATCAAAACCTAAAACATTTAATCAATCCACACAGCAGGATAAGTCCAATTCCAGCCAGCTACATCAAAGAACAAATGGGCCTGTACATGGCCCTGGTGCTGCTGAAAACACAACTTGTACTGCTATGCAAACACTTGGAGACATCGAATTGTCAGAACCCTGTGTAAATTGAATCATACGAATAATTGCTAGGATTTTACCTTAAACAACCAGAGAAACAGGTCTGGTGTATTTTATTTTAATTAATATACAATGACTGCTTAGACACGCAGATCAAAACATTTTTACAAACAGAGAATACAATCCATACATTCAGTCCAACATTAGGGGTGCCCCAGCACACGCCTTCTAACATTTAGTAACAGGTAATTGAAAGCTCTGCCTCTAACATAGGATTTCCAGATTTAGGGCGCATAGAGGAAATGCTCAGCTGTGGGGTGAAGAGATCAGGAAAGCTGACCAAGGTTTGTTTATTTTGAGCATATAAAGGAGCAGAACCAAAATATGCTATTTGCTGGTAATATAGGTCCAAATGTACTAGGAGTCCTTTCGCAAAAAGTGGTTGCAAAGGGTGCATCCACTTTTTGTGAACATGCTCTCATTCTGCAAAGAGGCCTATGCACTAACAGGTCGTGTTGCCAAATCACCATTCATAAGGCACGGCAGAATGGCATGCCTATAGAATTTTAATTAGGTAGGCTGCAAATTGTAACCCCCTATGATTGGCTACAAATACAGGGACACGGGCTTCCAAATATCACCAGACTATCATCTCTGTGTTTGCATTTCCAATGTAAAACCTTTTTCCTTGAAGAAAAAAAAAGGAGTCATTGTTTCTTAAACGAACTGGTGCTGCTTTCAAATAAATATCTGTATTGATGTTAGTTATACCATATACTGTAAATAGTTCACTATAGTATTATCATGCTTATCAGTTTCAGTGGTGCTCCCTAAACACTATCATTTAGTTTAATGTTTAAAAGAAAATGAAACAAAAGAATAAAAAGCATTGGCATAGCCAATAGGTCTCGCCTTTGGGACCTTGTAAGTGTTTAGTTATCCAGCACAATATCCTTGGTGCAACAACATCAAGTTTTGCATGGCTAAAGATATTTGTGTGCTAAAGTTAGCATATGTAGGCTGCTAAATTAAATGAGTGGGTTTCTGATTTGGTTGCACTGACAGCTGAAGAAACATGGCTTTTGAAAGTTGCACAACATGCATGATCTCTCCATCATTCTGTGTTCTTGCTTTTTCATAAAATAGATGAAAATGTGGTATTTTTGGGTGGTAGTGTTTATTTTTACTCTATCAAATAATGTGCTTCGAAAGATGCCTGTTTGCAGAGCTGGCTTTAGCGTTGGTTGCGTGAAGTGCAACCCACAATGACCACCTTCTTCATGGATTCCCACATTACCACCCCCCAATGATGCCCCTTATGTCTCCTTAGCCTCATACTCATATTTGTTTATAGCGCTACTCATCCCAATGTAGAGTATCAGAGCGCTTCACATCACAAACAAAATATACAGAGGTACTGAATCATGCAAGTGTGTAAATCAACCTATTGGATATGTTGCTTAAGGCAGGGATGGCTATGAGGCTTACAAATTACATGCCATTAATACAGACAGCAGTGGTTTCTTCACTTGGGTGGGGGAGCATCGCCCCCCCCCCCGACCACTTCGAGCTACACAGGAAAAAATAAAATGGCAATGAAAATATAGCATTGCCATTTTATTTTTTACCGTTCTGCTCGCTGCAACAGCCAGCCTGCTCAAAGCCGAGAGACATACGGGGCGTTTTTTACTACTCACAATAGCAGCTGGCGCACCAGCCTTTGTTGTTACCAGGTAATTTCACTGCTGCTGCCTCCGAACTTTCCTCAGGTGGTTGGTGTTCGCGCAGCTGAAACTCAAACTTTCCTCTGAGTAGGTGGGTGAGGCGAGGTAACAAGCCATGGAATGAGCGGAACCCGGGGCGACAGCGTTAAGAGCAGCAAGATGAGCTGGGAGGAGGACGAGGAAGACGAGGCGGAGGAGTGCAAGAGTTGCAAGCTGGAAACACTGGGGTAAGTGCACCTCCATGCATCATGCGCTCTGCCACGTTCCTGTGATTTATTTTGGTGAAGTTTAAAATTGTCAGTGTATAATGTGATTTTTTTAGCTCGTGTGTGTCACTAACAGGCATTTAAAGCCAGACAATGCCGCAGCTGCCGGTGCCTTATCTGGCAGGATTATGCGGGTTGGACAAAAGACCTCCGAAAGTGCTCGCCTTGCAAGCTGGCCGCGCGTATGAGGAAGTTACGACGCACACATGTCTAGGTTAAAGCTCCAGGAAGCTGTATTAAACGAGGCACTGTGTTCAGCTTGCACAGAGCTAACCTACCGGTGTAACGCCGGGGCAATGTGTTGACTGATAATTAATGGTCAAACTTCAGTTGTGCCCAGGCGGCTGCCGTCGGATTGAAGTTTCCTTGGTAACGTTTACCAGGTGACGCGTCAAAGACTCTTCTTCAAGGGCCTCACCCGCTTCTTCTATGGGAACACCTGTCAGTGCCTTCTGTCTTTCTTGGGGCATCATTTCGTATCGGAGTTAAACAAGCATTGGCCGGGCCACAAAGAAATAATAAAAAGAAGAAAAAAAATTAAACGGGAGTTCTGCGCACGCGTGCGACAGGAAAAAGTGCTGTGCACGTCGTGCGCGCGTGTGCGCGTTCTGGCAAGCTGGTCGCCTGCAAGCCTGTGGTGGGTAGCACTTTTGAAACCCGCTTTAATCTTACTAAATGTCTCGCTGACAGCGCATGCGCGCTGGCTCAGCGAGACCTAAAAAGGAGGAAAAGAAAATCCCTCAACAACAAACAAACCAAGCGAGTCTCTTGCTTCGACCTTCGATAATTCAACACTACATACATGGTGAATCACATACATATAGGCTGATTCAACATGCCAACAGGTACCTTCTAAATTTCAGACTACACTATAGGAGTGAAAATATGACAAATATGACATTCTGATGAATTACAATATGCTATTTGGAAATTATTTGGAAAGTCAAAATTATCTGCCATCTGATTTCAGGGCAAGCCACAACAATAATGTGTCCCATACTAATAAAATCAAAACAAACCACTTAATTGCCCAGTTTCAAGAATCTTGAAAATCTTGCTTTTGGATCCTCAGGGTTAAACTGTTCTTGAACTACTACATCACAACTGCTTTGTGAACTACAAGCTTGACAAATCAATCTGTTTCAAATGCAGGTGCAACATGCTGAATTTCCTCCTATGGTGGAACAGGACAATGTTCTAGTTTTGCAGGATGCCAAAATAGTAATCTTCCTGGTCTTGATGGTTAGACAGATTACCTCCACACAGTGACTCCTTTTTAGGTCTCGCATAGCCTTGCAGCGCAACGCGTTGCTCACTTTTCGAGCCATGCAGTATACAGTATAGTAGGGGGAATCTCCGCCCACTATCCAAGCATCTTTTTCAATTACTTAAATTGTAAATGCTGCATTCTCATTGGTTTTCAGCTTGTTGGTCCCTCCTCCTGACAGCCATGTTGTAATGTTTCTCCTTCCATGGCTATCGACCCCTTTGCTTTAAAAACTCTTTTGTTCCCCTGCCTACCCCTGTTCCCTCCCACAGTTTGCAACTTCTCTGCCCACCCCCCTATCCACTCCCGTTTGTATGTTCTTGGACGCCTGCACTTTTTTTTTACAATGCAATAGGTCTCACGTAAATACGAGTCATATTGCATTTGTAAATGCTTGTTTTCTTCTGGGATTGGCTGGGTGAGTTTGCACTATATTTTGCCTGACCTGTCCAGATGTCTATATTACGCATGCATCCAGCAGCCGCTATACAGACGCTTCTGCGCACAAAGAGGAAGGTGTTTACCAGGACTTAGTCAGCGCAGGAAGAGAAGCGCGCTTGTTCAAAAATGTATGGCATGCGTCCAGCAGCCGCTATACAGACGCTCCTGCGCAAGAAGAGGAAGATGTTTAACAGGAACCAGGCAGAGGAGGAAAAGAATCTGGCTTGTTCAAGAATGTATGGGCTTATTGTAGTTCATTAGTCCCCGCCAAGGGCTGTTTCTAGGACTCCCAGTGCCGAACATACGCCATGCATTATTCCCATTCCTCCTTTGTTTACCCGATTTGGTGTTCGGGGGCTTTTCTCCTCGTTAAACACTAACAGGGGAGTGTTTAACAAGGAGGAGAGCCCCCGAACTCTACATATACATATCTTTATTGTTTTTACAGTTTTATACAGCGTTAACAAGCCCTCAAGGCATTGGCGCTTACATGGAAGTTATGCAAGTAATATATAAACACCAGCAAATCACTGGGGAACGGACACATCATTGGAGCCAATAACACACCGGGGCAAAACGTTAAAAATAGAAAACATTTTCAGTTGAAAAGTGTAATATATTCTTATTGAGGGCAATGAACGCAGGTCAACTTGCAAAAGTAAACTATGTACACAGACCAAGCACTCCTTATCCGGTGTGGCAGGAAGGGTGGGGAGTTGGAATGGGTTGGTGGTAGGGTGTGGGGTAAACGCATCCTCTCTAGAAATCTGTGTTTGATCTCATGGTCACAGGCCACTCCCGGTGGGACTACCCTGCCTTTCATCCTTCTTTGGTCTACAGCACCAGTGGGGTGGGCAACAACAAACATCTGTACTTCAGCAAAACCAAAGGGGATGAAGGACGGAGTGTTGAACGTTGCAAGCACTCACCCCCAGTCAACTGATCTGGGTTTAATGCATCATCATTCTTTAGCTCACTCCGCCACCCCAGTTCAGACAAGGCCATATGCAAATCAGTGTGACCCTGTGCCTCAAGGGAACAGTCCAGCCCGAACGGCCAAGCCTGGTCTTCCCTGGAACGGAAAAAAGCATCTGGGACCGGTTTCTGGATAATCAGCCGACATCAGCCAGGCTAGCTTGAATCCATTGCCAAAGTGAGCAAGGGACCCACGTCTGGGCATACCCTTCTTACTTAGGGCGAACAAAGCAAAACCAAAGGGGATGATGAATGGAGTCTTGAACACTGCAAGCACTCACTCCCAGTCAACTGATCTGGGTTTAATGCATCATCATTCTTTAGCTCACTCTGCCAACCCAGTTCAGACATGGCCATATGCAAATCAGTCTGACCCTGTGCCTCATGGGAACAGTCCAGCCCGAACGGCCAAGCCATGTCTTCCCTGAACTGGAAACAAGCATCCTGGGGCCAGTTTCTGGCTAATCAGCCAGGCTAGCTTGAATCCAGTGCCAAAGTGAGCAAGGGACCCACGTCTGGGCACACCCTGCCAACTTAGGGCGAACAAAGCAAAACTAAAGGGGATGATGGACGGAGTGTTCAATATTGCAAGCACTCACCCCCAGTCAACTAATCTGGGTTTAATCCATCATCATTCTTTAGCGCAGTCCGCCACCCCAGTTCAGACATTCCCATATGCAAACCAGTCTGACCCTGTGCCTCATGGGAACAGTCCAGCCCGAACTGCCAAGCCATGTCTTCCCTGGACCGGAAACAAGCATCATGGGACCAGTTTCCCACTAATCAGCAGTCATCAGCCAGGCCCCAGTAGCAAAGTGAGCAAGGACCCACATCTAGGCATACCTTGCCAACTTACGGCGAAAAAAGCAAAACCAAAGGGGATGATGGACGGAGTGTTGAACACTACAAGCACTCACCCCCAGTCAACTGATCAGGGTTTAATCCATCATCATTCTTTAGCTCACTCCACCACCCCAGTTCAGACATGGCCATATGCAAATCAGTCTGACCCTGTGCCTCATGGGAACAGTCCAGCCCAAACTGCCAAGCCATATCTTCCCTGGACCGGAAACAAGCATCATGGGAATGGTTTCTGGCTAATCAGCAGTCATCAGCCAGGTGAGCTTGAATCCAGTGGCAAAGTGAGCAAGGGACCCACGTCTGGGCATACCCTGCCAACTTAGGGCGAACAAAGCAAAACCAAAGGGGATGATGGACAGAGTGTTTAACACTACAAGCACTCACCCCCAGTCAACTGATCAGGGTTTAATCCATCATCATTCTTTAGCTCACTCCACCACCCCAGTTCAGACATGGCCATATGCAAATCAGCTTGACCCTGTGCCTCATGGCAACAGTAGAGCCCAAACTGCCAAGCCATGTCTTCCCTGGACCGGAAAGAAGCATCTGGGACCGGGTTCTGGCTAATCAGCCAACATCAGCCAGGCTAGCTTGAATCCAGTGCCAAAGTGAGCAAGTGACCCACGTCTGGGCATACCCTGCCAACTTAGGGCGAACAAAGCAAAACAAAAGGGGATGATGAACAGAGTGTTGAACATTGCAAGTACTCACCCCAGTCAACTGATCTGGGTTTAATCCATTATCATTCATTAGCTCACTTTGTCACCCCAGTTCAGACATGGCCATATGCAAATCAGTCTGACCCTGTGCCTCATGGGAACAGTCCAGCCCAAACTGTCAAGCCATGTGGTCCCTGGATCGAAAACAAGCATCCTGGGACTTCAGCGCCAAGACATCCCAAAGAGGTGAGCGTGCGCTTTACAAATGCATGTTTTACACTCGTTATTTCATTTATTTATACATCTCTAAAGCGCCTGCTTACGCCACCGGCTTGTGCCCGCACTAAGAAGATTCGCTAGTAAGAGAACAGTGATGGAAACGTCCCTGGAGTACGTACGGACGCATTACTACTGCCTTAATTAACTTTAGGATGCAGAGGAGAATGGCCATGTTTTTAGTTTTCCACTAAATGTAGTGGAGCACGGTTCCATTCTTAGGGTTTCTGGGAGCTTGTTTCAGGATTTTGCCGCAAGATATCTAAAATACCTTGCCCCCATTCTTGTGGTCTGTATTCTTGGGACCTTTACTAATGCCCTACCTTCTGATCGCAGATTGCGGCCAGGGATATAATGTGTTAATAGAGGGTGCAAGTATCGTGGACCTTTTTTTGCAAGAATTTTATGGCAATAACACATTGACTTGAATTGAACTCTTTTTTCCACCAGCAGCCAATGTAAGCCCTCCAGGGCTTTTTTGTAGAAGCTCTTCTAGGAAGGCTCAATACCAACCGGGCTGCCTTATTTTGCAGCACCTATAGCTTGACAAGCCCCTTCTTTGGCGCTCCCAGGTACTGTACGTTCCCATTATCTAATTGGGAAGTCACCAGTGCGAGCACTATGGTTTTCCTGGTATTAGGTGGTAGTAGGTCCTGAATTTTTCTCAAGGTTTTTACCGTGCCAAAGCACTTACCCACTACCTTCCATATTTGGGCATCGAAAGACAATTTAGTGTCCAACCAAACTCCCAAACTTTTAACTTCTCTTTTGGGAGTAGGTACCGGGCCCAATGTTCCTGGCCACCATGCAGAGGACCATATATTCAGTATTTTACCCATTATCATTACCTCTGTTTTATTCCCGTTCAACTTCGGGCATTGATTGGACATCCATTTTGCCACGTCCTCTAAGCACCTCGAAAAATTGAGCTCCGTCTGTTTGTTATTTCCCGAGAGTGTTACAATCAGCTGAGTATCATCAGCGTACGATACAATGGTAACCTGATGTTTTTCCACTAGTTCTACCAGTGGTCCCACATATAGGTTGAATAGCGTGGGACTCAAAATTGATCCCTGTGGGACTCCCTGGGACAATAAAATACTCTTAGATACTTGCGATTGCTGCAGTACTTGAAAACTACGTGACTAGAGGAAGGATGTCAACCAGCGTAATGCAACACTTTCCACACCACATTTCTCTCTTCTGTGCAAGTGCAACCCATGGGAAACAGTATCGAAAGCCGCACGCAAGTCCAACAGGATTATTGCAGCCGTCTGCCCCGCGTCCAACCATTGTCTCATTGTGTCCATAGCCAGTACCAAAGCTGATTCTGTGGAATGGGCAGCTCTAAAGCCAGATTGGGAAGGATGTAATAGGTCATTTTTCTGTATATGGTTTGTTAGCTGTTTATTTACTAGTTTCTCCGCAATCTTCGCGACAAATGGTTACAATGAGATTGGGCGTATGTTTTCTAGAACTGCTTGGTCTATGGATGTTTTTTTTTCAACGGACGCACTATCACTTGTTTCCATCTATTAAGTACTTCCCCGTTCTGGAAGGAGGCAGTAATTAGCTCAGAGATGTAAGACATGATAAGATCTGCTCCCATCAATAGTTGTTCTGGTCGAGCAGCATCATGTGGGATCCCGATTTAATTCCTTTGGCGATTGTTTTAAGTTTGTTAATTTCTAACATTTTAAATTCTTTGAAACTTTCTCCAAAAATTTCTTGTCCTTCCTATACCAAACTCATCTAGGCACACATCAATCAATGCATTTCACCGCTCAGTAATCCATACATTTAATTCATACATCAATGCATATCACACTATAGCAATAAACTCATCTAACCAAACACCAATCAACACACTGGACCGCTCAGTATCCCATATGGTTAACTGTAAGGCGTTCAGTGCTTTAATATCCGGGTTTCTTTTTTTCTATTTGACGGGGGCCCTCGCGTTTTGTGTGTTTTTTTCCTAAAGGTACCCGGACCTGGTGTCAGTCAGGCACCTCTCCCTGCCTTTGAGGAACACTGGACATGGGTGGGCAGTGCACTGGCTGTGGTCAGTGCCTGCAGCTGGCCTTGCAAGATGGCAGTTAGTGCCACTACACCAACCTGTCATTTCATAAATGGGATTCACTGGACACAGTTCAGTACACAGATTATCAATACCCCTGACCGAATTGTCTTCTACCCAGGTCCAATAAGGGGCCATTCACATCTGCCTGCAAGGGAAGACCCCCTTCCTTGGACAGACAGATATCACCCACCGACGCTCATAGCACCGCGGGGGCGAGCCGTCCACGCTTGTGCAAGTGTGTGTTACATTAAGAGTGTTATTTAAGTATGGCACCAAGAACACACACGGTGCAAACCGGAAGATGTGTGTACAGATGTGAACACTTGGGGTATGGAGCTCCCGCACCAGAGGCAGCCCTGCTCAGCGTTCACACACAAAATACACTGTTTTAGCGAGAAATGCACAATAAACCGCCAAATAAAAGAGGTATACAAAATATATTCGTTCATAAAACAATTAATTAAATAGGTAAGCAATAGATAAATGAAATAAATAAAACAAATAAATACATAAATCGATATATGCATACAACAATTAACACAAAGCAAATAATACACACACACACACACAAATAAATAAATACATTCAAACATTATTCAGTTCAGAGTTCATGAATAAATGTGCCAGGACGCTGTGGAGTGGGAGAGCCCTTCAAACTTCTGACATCTGCACATTCATTACTTACTCGTGCCCCGATCACAGACGGCGCTTCACCCCTTCAGCTGCCCGTAGCGGCTGTATGGTGCCTACTGTACCGACCCAGGACTGGGCACACGCGCTACCAGTTCAATCCAGAAAACAAACATCCAAGCGCTAACTGCATCGCCCGCTGGTCTTCAAGGCTCATCTGCAGTGGAAAGACCACAGCGGGACACAAACATCGCTTCAGGACAGGTGTTCAGAGGAGCTAGGAACGGGTGATGCTGATCCATTGAGTGGTAGGGACTAATGTGTAATAAGGAAAAGCTTCTGTAACACTCCCAAAGGAAAAAGGAGCATATTATCAAGCCTGGGTGATAAAATTATCGCAGTTTTATCGGCAGGAATAGTGGCTATAATGGGCTTGATAATGTGCTCTATGGAATTCCAATCGAAGCTCATGTTAAATGTGAAGGACATCTAACATGAGCTTCGATCGGAATTCCATAGAGCATATTATCAAGACCATTATCACCGCTTTATCAGCAGTTTCCTGCCGATAAAGCGGCGATAATATCGCTCAGGCTTGATAATATGCCCCAAAGATCCCAACCCGTTACTCGCAAGCCACATGCCCTGCCCCTAGCCTTGGTATTTTCAGTATGTCCCCAAGAAATATGTTTTGCAAATACATCTTAGTTTCCTTCCTCAGCCTGTACAAACAGTCGGCCAACCCTCCAGCTGGTTGGTTATATGTGCGGCTGCACCCTCCTTTCTGCAGTCCTGCCACACATTCGCGACATTTATTCAAGTGCATTGACCTCCTTTGGGACCATCTTCGTAGTAAATATGATGCATGAGGGAATGTAGGATTAACACTTAAGTCCATAATAGAACCTATTGCAGTCTTAGGAATCAAGAAGCAACGATTTCTTGGGCATGATTCTGATATTTTTTTAGTAGCTCGTCGGTGGTGCTAGCGTAAAAAAAGTGCTGACTTACAAATGTAATACAGTATAGAGTCTTTCCATTTTTACAGAATTGCACACATAAGCAACTTACATGTTTACATGTCTATATTCATTTCTGAAAACCGAAGCTTTAGAAAGCACGTCTCAGCTGTGACTGGTTCTCCTTGCTGTCATGAGTGCCAGTCCAATAGCTATTTAATTTGTTAGCATGGGGACATATAACATTATATTTGTTAGTAGTGTTTAAATAGCTGCACATTTTCTAACATGCTAATGTGCAAACGTTTTCAGAAAAGTATATTACTACGTGTAATTGTAGCCCTGATAATCTGCGGTTATCCAACACTAGCTCAATATATGTGGAAAATACTTGCAGCAAATTACATTTTTTTTAAAACAAAAAATAAACTAGGATACAGAGCAGTTAAGCACATACATAAATAGGGCTAAATGCATGTGGAAATTTAAAAAAAGAAATACCCTAAACAGAATCCTTAGTTTTAATTGGCGTGGTGATGTCTTAGGGGGTGCATGTTATACAGGCTGCTTCAGGGCAACGATAGCCAATTAGGGAAGCTGCATAGAAGGAGCCTGACAATGTTAAAATTAAGAAGGCAACTAATATTTGGACACTGAAGATACATTTTAGATACATTGTATAGTGCCTTCCTCACTTCAAAATTCAATTTGTATTTCTCAGTGTATACAGCAAAGATGGTCTTTATAGGGTCTTCATTTCAACAATTCCACATCACACCATGCCACATATTTCCACTACACAACTCCACACCACACAAATTCACAACAAACAATTCCAATACAACACATCTCTACATCGAACTTCCCCAAACCTTGTCATTTTTCCCCTACCCATCTCCCTCACTCCCTGTCTCCTCTCTATACTGCATGCTCACACATGCTACTTTCCTGTAACTCCTAGTGCTGTGCACAGTTCCACCTCTCGCCTTCCCCTCTTTTTCCTTCCTCTCTCTCTCACACAACTCTCTCTCTCTCTCTCTCTCTCTCTCACAACTCTCTCCCTTCTTGAGGTGTCTTCTGCATACACAGGCGCAACCTCTGTATGTGTCCGTGGCCTGCTCTCCTATTCTTTCTCTTTCTCGCACTCTCATTCTGTTAATCCGTCTGGAGTTCATTCACAACTTCGTTGACAAACTACCTATCTCTCTCTATCTTACCTTGTTTCTATTCTGTGCAGCACCCACCCATATCTATTCACCATGCCATACAATTCCCCTACACAAATACTACACACCACACAATTCTACCCCACACAACTAACAATTCCAATTCACCCTCATAAATCCATTCCAAACCACATACATCCACTCTACTGCAAACCAAAACACATGGACAAAGGGCATTCTCATTCACAATGCCAATTGCTCAAACTCTCACAAATGCGAGACCGATTGCATTGTAAATACTTGTATTAGCTAGAGGTCGACAGGATATCTAATAGCATTTATTGATGAAAGATGTCATTTGGCCCAGCTGGAGATTCTGTCTCACTACAAGGAATGTTGACAGCAGATGTGGCCTTTTTTCAATTATCTTCACAATATTTATTACAATAGAGAAATGCTAAACTCTTTCTGAGCCCTTTATGGCAGATGGAAAACTTCTCCAGAAAGATATCCAGAAGGATAAAAAGGGACAAAACATCATTAATTACACCTCCCTCTGACTTTTCATCACAGGGATGAATGTGAATATGGGCATGAATAAAATTATAGAACATAGGGCAGTAAAATAAGTAAATCATATTTCAGTGACAATACAGAGAGCAGAAACAGAAAGCAAGCAAAATTATCACATACATTACTACTGAGAAAGAATCAGATCGCACATATGTTTTATGAGTTCTCAGATAAACACATTACGTGGGTCTCTTGTTTTTGGTTTTATTTGAGTTGAGTTCTGAAATATAAAGTGTGGGCCAAGGCCATTAGGAAGTAATGTAATAATTCATCTGGTAAAGATTGAGGAATGGCGAGTTTCCTATTACTTGTTGGAGACTGTCCAGCTTTGCAGTTGCAGAAAAGAAATCCAAAGTCCTTGGGGCCTCTTGTCACCCAGTGTAGAATATAATGGCTAGAAAGACACAATATTGGTTTAGCAGAAGTTCAGTGGTGTTGTTTCCTGGAGAATGTACATGCTGCTCCTCCAGAAAAACAATGTGACCTTCTGCAATGATGAGGATATTCAGGTGGAATTATTTCTAGCCAGGATACCATCAACATATTTTGGAATTACCAACCCCTATAGCAAGAAAGTTTAAGAGAATGAAAAAGCAGATTGTGTATGCAATGCCTGCTTTATTGTGGGGGGTTTCAAAATAGTAGGATGCATACTCACTATACCAATATTTTCTTCCAAAGTAGTTCTTTTAAAATTAGAATCTGTAAGCATTCGTCTTAGAATATGTTGAATACCTTTTCTGATGTGTCTTAAGGATTCTGCTAAACACCCATGCAATCTGAGCAGTTAGGAAGAGAATCACAAAAGGATCCAAATCTGTTTTGTTGATCAAAGCCTAGATCTGGCACATTTACCTCAGATGGTACGTGGACCCTCTTGAGCTCTGCTAACAACGATCCTGGGAGAAAATATACTTCTTGGACATTCGCATGCATATTCACACTTATGCTTTCTTCATCCCTAGGAGTACAATGGGGAGCTTGACTTCACTGAGCAACTGACCAAACAATGGTTTCAAACAATGGCCTGAAGCAAGGCTGTTTACTCATCTCCTTTAATGATAGATTTCTGCAAGACAGAAAATTGGCGCACACTCGCAGAAAATGTGAGATATGCATACTCAGGGAGAGGGGCGAAGTTTGTTTAAAAAGAAATATGCTTTAAAAAAATGTTTTACTTAATGGTCAAGTGTAGTTGCACATCTTTTCTACATGGGTTTATCCATCATAATTGAGTACTGTGACCAGCATCAGATAATGTTAGCTAATGGTCCTCATTATCATTATTCAGGCATTAATTATATATAGGCTTGATTATGTGAACTCCCTGTACTTAGGGGTGAACAAGGCAGAAATACATAGGCTACAGAGAGTACAGAACGCTGCAGTTAGAGCTCTTTTGGGCTTGTGCAGAGTCTGTTCGGTGACCAGCACAATTCGCCGCCATCACTGGTTACCCGTGGCCCAAAGGATCGAGTTTAATGCTCTTTGTATAGCCTTTAAAATTCTGAAGCTTGGATCCCCCAGCGTTTTGACGGATCTGCTCTCTTTCTATGTTCCTTCCCGTCAGCTTCGCTCCATGGGCCAACATTTGCTGCTGGTCCATCGAGTTAGGTAAACTCGAGCCGGAGGTCGTTCCTTTCGGTACAGAGCGGCAATTCTTTGGAACTCTCTGCCCCCTCATATCCGCGGCCTCAACAATCTCACTGATTTTAGGAAAGCCATTAAAACTTTTCTTTTTCCTGCTGTGTAGGCCACTATCTGTGGTGTTGCTGCCTTTTTGCCTTTAGCGCCGGGACGCCCCTTGGCTGGGGCAGCTGTCGCGCTCTATAAATGTTTTAAATAGAAATAGAAATTAATTTAGTGGGTCAGACTATTAAATCTCTAGACTCAACTGTGAAAAAATTAGTTTAAAATCTCCATTCATTTCAGAAGGGCTTCAATTGCCATATTGCATTTTATACATAATAATTATTCCGCTTACTCTCTCAGCCCTCCAAGCCTACCTCATTCTCCACAGTTACTTTGGGGATTTAAGGATCTTTTATGAGGTCCCAATGACGAAGAAGAAATAGAAGATAACCAGTTTCTAGTTTCATCTCCCACAGCAGATTAATCACAGGTGGGAGTGACCTTGTGACTGCATTCCCGATAGTAGAGGGTCCCAGAAAGTATAAGCAGTACTCCCTGGAAAAGCTGGATGTAGAACCACTCATGGAAAGGAGGTCAGAATGTCCCACATAGATACAAGGAGAACTTAATGCCTTAACAAGCTAAAAAACAATTTACAATCTACGGCGAGAAAAAGGCATAAAGGACCACAGAATCTTCTACCAACTCCCTAAGGCTGTGGTGAGGAAAAGGAGCTGAGGACTTTGAAGAAAGAAGGCCCTATGTAGCTGTATGAAGGACACTGAATCCAATTAAGCCTGGGGAGTGGGACATACGAAGAATTAGAATAGAGGTTATAGCCCTCATAGATAACAGCGAGCACTGATGTGAAGGAAAGAACGTTCATGAAACCGCAAAAGGCCTCTGCCTAGGCCCACAAAGGAAGGATCCTTATTACCACAGGCTAAAAAAAGAGGGTTGCAGCACTTGTTTCACGTTACAGGGCAAATAAGGACTAAAGCAATTACAGTTATGTAGTTCTCAGTGACAATAGTTGACATCACCATAGGATACCTAAGGTCTCTTCATAAAAGAACAAAAAAACAATTGCTTGCATTGCCACCAGAGGTTGAGAGGAGGTTTCTGCGCCACAGGTCATGTGAAAAAAACTTAAACTTATAAAAGCACCTGGCACATCCTAAAACTGGGGTAACGCTAACAAGAAAGAACACATAACGCACTGACATAACTATGTGCCCCAGCCCTTGAATTCGGACCGCAGGTTTGTAAAAACAATAATGGAATCAAATTCCTATATAGCACATACAGAAACTGAAACTAAACAAGAACTGGAATGCCAACTGATGAAGAGAGCAGAGGTAAGATTAAGCCAGAAAATGAATAACGGAGACACAGAAAATGTGGCCACCAACATTTTATTTTATTTTGAATGAAGCAGTCCCCAGATGGATAAAAGGCCTGGTACAGCACTGAATAACAACAGGGCAACAGGGTTGGCCCCTGTAAACTCACCTGTCATTTGAAGCCAACTGCCTTCCTTTTCCCTATTCTGTAGTCGTCCCTTGCACCATGTTCCTCTTTGCCTCTGTCTCCAACTGATTTGCCTATTTATCAACCATTTCACTATTTTCCCATCTGATGTTGGCACTATTTGCATACCGTCTCATTTTTTTTACCATGTGTACTGGCAACATTAGCTGTCTAAACCCTCATCCGACTCTCCACTGACCTCACTTTTCCCTGGCCTACTATGTGTTTGTAGACGTGCCACTGCTTATTTAGTCTTACATTACATCATGGCCTATAACTAACAACATTATACAATACACTTTAGAGGTTACTGGTCCTCTACACAACTGGTTAAGAAATATATCTAAAAGCAGCTTGTAGGAAACGCACACCAGTGGGGAATGTTGCCTAAATGTCCATTCGGTTAAGTGGTGCCCATGGAGTAGCGCCCCCTGTACTTGGGGTGAGAAATACGTGTGATAGCACGGTTTCCCTCGAGAACAGTGTTCCTCCAGGGCACTCCAAGGAATAGTTCTTTAATTTATTCGAAGAAAGAAATTGGTCAGAGTTCTCTTCTTTTGTGGTTGAGCATGTTTTTCTTTATTTTAAATTCATTATAGTTGCAAATTCATCATATTATTGATTCCATAATGTTCATGCCAGTGGCACAGGCTATCATCAACCACGCCAAGAGGACTGAATGAACGGCTTGAATTTAGCTGTTATTTATAACAGACTGTGAAAATTACCTTCTGAACTAGAATTAACCATGAACACTTTTCCAATCTTTTTAATTTTTTAATAATTCATTTTTTATTTGTTACATTTTCTCACCTCTCCATTAGCGACTTAACATGAACGCAGTAATGCACATGTTTATACAGACTATGTTTATACCCATTGACACTCTCCCCATCTTAATTTCACACTCATTATCATTTGTCACTTATTGTTCACCTTCTTAGAAAACAAAGTTTCACAACCTCGCACACTATTGCGGCAACACTTGACCACCTTCCAGCCTACCACCGCCGAGGTAACATTGCGCCTAAGCCACACGGTCGTGTACACTCATTTGGAGCTCACATCACGTTATTACCAGCCTACATCCTATTTAGTCATTCATTATTAACGTCATTAGCGCTTGTTACGCTATGTATACACAAGTCGCGAACATCCCAAACCATCTCAACAACAAGTGACCATAATCCAGCCAATCACCGTTCGGATAACATTTGCCGAATCACATGATCACGCATACCCATTTAGAGTTCAGTAAACAGCGTCCGGATATCGCCGGAACATTCAATCATCGTAGCACTGAGCACCAAAATACTTTGGTCGTTCACTTTGCGGTAAGCCACCTTTCTTGAAACGGACACTTCGTGTCCTATCTTACACGCCAGCGAATATGCGTAAGCATTGAGACGCTCATATGAGATTTAACATTTTTTACTCACAGGTTTATTTCACTCTTGTGAACCTGCTAAAGAAAGACCCTTACCTCGTAATCAGGTCCGAATCGTAAAGCTTAAAACACCGCATGCTACGCACTTTGATTGTGAGCACACTCCTTGATTAGACCCGTCACGTACTGCGTGCACATTAGAACTGTCACTTTTTAAAGCACAATTCAACCGGTCTGCACCATTCTATGCACAATCAGTTCACGTACCCAGTCATCTTTTTGACCCACATTGTAATCTCCCAATCCCCTTTGTGCATGATGACAAATGTGTCATACCTGATAAATAGAATAATTATGTTCTTGTACCATATGTATTTTGAATGAGAATTTAAATGATAATTGTACTTGGTCACTTTCAGACACTATACGGCCCCCTGAGGAAGGGCAATGCCCGAAATGCATTGGGCCACTGGCATGAACATTATGGAATCAATAATATGATGAATTTGCAACTATAATGAATTTAAAATAAAGAAAAACATGCTCAACCACAAAAGAAGAGAACTCTGACCAATTTCTTTCTTTGAATAAATTAAAGAACTATTCCTTGGAGTGCCCTGGAGGGACACTGTTCTCGAAGGAAACAGAGCTATCACACGTAAGAAATATATCTGCCATCTACTGCATTTAATACTGAATCATAACCATCTCATTGACAAAGACAATAAATCATGTTTGTGTTTTGTACTTTGTGCCCCACTTCATCTAGCAACCTATTACACATGTATCATCTGTGTTGACTTTAAATTCACATGTTATAGCCTACATGTACCTGTCCAACCTGAATGGCAATTGCAATACAGATAATAGTTCTAACAAGCCCAGTCATGTAGGTCTTTGAGACACCAACTGAGGGGAAACACAATGAAAGCTTCCAGAAGCTACACTAAGGCCCAATTCTGAGTTCTCTATCACCTCTGTAGATGTATACCGGGGAAGGAACGAATGATTCTGGTAGGAATCTCCCCACGAGTAAACTCCCCAGAATGATAAATGCAACCAACAGCAGCAAATACATCTTCTCCATCATCAGAGATTTCAGCGCACTCACAGCCATCACAAACGTCACTCTGCAGTTGAGTCAAGGCAGGACCAGTGATCTGGCTCATCCTTAAGTGCCAAAGTGCATGCAGATTCTTCAAAGTATGTGAGACGTAAATTACACAAGCAGAATGTAAGAACATTAAAGATTTTAACATTGTAAGAAGTGTTTCTTTAACAAATGGTAGTGTTTTTCCCTTTCTAGAGAATTACATGCCGGATTGAACGGGGAATCAGGTACCTTCTAATACCTAGCCCAGTTTGCTTTTTGATCTTCTCTTCCGCTTTCAGTAATAAGCCACGTGGCACTAGCGAAGACAGTGGTGCTAGCGAAGACAGTGGTGCTAGCGAAGACAGTGGTGCTACTCCAGTTATTGTATTATTCTGAAAACCTTCACCTGCTTATCCTTCGTTCCTTCTTTAGACATCTGGACACTCGACAGGTCCCACATCTGATTTGGGCACCAGGGAGCCACCAAGAAGCTCTTACCACTCTAAAGCTAACTTTGAGTGCTTGTGGATTAGTCCCTCCAGACTTAAAATGCTATTATTTAGCTGCATAGTTTGCTTGGAGTTGCCTGGAGCTGTATCCACATGGCCTAAAATCGCGCATCGAGTAAAGAATGTTGCCTGCCAGAGAACTACATTATCCGCCTCCCACTTAATTTAAGGGAATAATTACTAGCTGAGCCAAAGTAGATTTTGTTTAAGAACTATATGCTTCCTGTGATTTCTACACCAATTATATAGTCAGTGAAACTTCAGCAGCACCATGTACATGTGTAATTCCCGGTTGAGTACTATTTACAGCCCCGTGGCCCGTTATTACTGACTTTATTTTACTTTACCTATACATTATTATTTTTTTGACAGACGTCTACCAATTTATTTTAATGAGATCTTCAAGTTGCACCACGTTAGGCAGCGTGGGCGGGTTCAGATTTGTGAATGCCTTGTCGAACATGTATTCAGAAATGCCTGTCGTAATTGGCCTCACGTCTGGAGCTTATTGACAATTAAAATAATGCCTGCATAACAGAAGAATTCCCAGCGCGCAGGTCAAAATAACAAAACTGTCATGGTGGAATCTCAAAAACAAATTAAGGTAGCAGCGAGCTGGAGACAGCAAGTGTAATGTTCAAGTTCCAACCATCGCTCTATAATAAAGAGCACTGCAACAGCAAACAAACAAAGGACGCACTGACAGGTAACACCGGAATTCGAGAAGGCACGGCGATCAACATGTAGCGTGACATTACAAAGCTGTGATGGGCACAGAGAATACGCCTGCTCCCTGCTGTGTCTAACATGAACGTTGTGTTCACAGATGAGCAGGGAAAGTTTACGAGGAACCTCGAAGCGACAGGAAATGTAATCAATACTCCAAGAAGCTGAGCAGGGTATCATATAAAAATGATTATAGCTACAGGCTATTTAAAAGTCCGGCAATTAGGCACCAACTAAGGCCATCACTTTTTTGGAGAGAGGAGGTTTCTTCATTTTCAGGACTAGTCAGCTACATAATTAAATGTAGTAAGAACAAGCTAGGACGCAAAGATTGCAAGAAAATTTCCAGGCTAACGGACAATCACAAAATATTCTCTCTCAGTTTTAACACTGCTCTATCATCACTTCACAAATTCAATCAATCAAATCGAAACGCACAAATTAGCAAGTAAATGCCCATTTCATAACTGGTCCCCCTTATTCACTTTTGAACCATTGGGGTCTCTCTATTTTGCCCACGAGTGGTCAGGAGGCCAGGAGTGGGCCAATGCCGCAGAGAGGCAGCAAAGAAACTTTATGTGACATGTAATTGCAGAACACAGACAGTTACCTTTGAGCCTCAGGGGTGGAAACAGAAGACAACCACACACGAAGACAACCACACACGAAGACAACCACAACCACACACACACACACACAACCACACACACAACCACACACACACCCACACACACAACCCCACACACACCCACACAACCCCACACAACCCCACACAACCCCACACAACCCCACACAACCCCACACACACACAACCACACACACACACACACACACACACACACACGCACACGCACACGCACACACGCACACGCACACGCGCACACACACGCGCACACACACCCAGACATACCTTCTTCACCTATTCACAAAATCCACATTTCAAACCACATTGCATCAAAGAAACGTACAAAATGAATCCCACACCATTTAGCAAATTTACCACAAAGTTAACCTCAACAACAACTCTTTCCAGTCTTACACACCTGTGTGGGACCCTAAGAAATAGGCTTTTTTTAATTTTTGAAGTATCGTAATAAAAAAACCAACCACATCTCTCCCCACCTCAAAGCGCCGAACTGGCTTCCCCTAGAGGCCAGAATCCAATTTAAACTTGGCTGCATTACTCACAAAGCTCTTTATAACAACTCCCCTACATTTCTTGCACAAAAACTTGTGATATCAGGAGGACCCAGAAACTCCCGATCTGCCAAAGACCTACTGCTGCAACCAGCATGCTTCTGGAAGAAAAAAAAAACTACAATCGGGCCTTCCCTTGGGCTGCCCCAAAGATTTGGAACTCTCTCCCACCCACCATCAGAAGACTTCCGTCCTTGGCACACTTTACGAAGGAGACCAAAACCTTCTTAATGGGTAAATGCCTCGTCTAATGAACACGTTACATTATTATCATTCTATGGACGATACCTATTGCTACACTCCTGGGCATCCCCCCAAGAGTTGAGCCTATGTGCCTTCTTGTACAATGTATCTCCCTGTTTTAATTTCTTTCCCGCATGTAGCCGGGACTTTAGACTGCATGTTTTCTTGCATTATTTATCCCCTATTTAACCCAATTGATCCCTCCCTTCCCAACGCTTTGTAAACCACCCTTAATACTGTAAAGCACTCTGATACCCTCACGGGTGTGGTTCGCACTTTATAAAACTATAAAATAAATAAATAAAGTAGTAATCTAACCATAAACCAACTTCCAAATTCTAGTCTTCTCTGCTCATCTCTTACATTAAAGCATTTCTTAACACCTAGTTTTTTTCTTACAACTTGATCAGAAGGAACTTGCTCATCAAATTCCACCTTTCCGGTCTTCTCGGTTCATATGACTTAAACTTCCTGCAAACCCTCAACCACAAGAGGAAAGGTAACATAACCTGTGGTGCTATATATTGTCCAGTGTGCTCAATTCATCTTTGACACCACCAGTTGGCAAATCAGATTTCCGTTATAAGGTCACTAAACTCCTCGGTGACTTGCAATATCTTTATGATGTACAGCGGGGGTGCTTTAGCCCATGTATAGAGTAGGAGTATGACACTTCAGAATCTACAGTACCAGGAACGGAAGAGATGCCTCAAGAGTTTGAGGGCATGAGGCACAACATCATATTTTAGATGTGTCCTGAGTTAGTAAAACTGCACCTGGATTTCTACATGGCTGAGGTTGTGCATAGTACTGCCCAGCTGCAACAAGCTGTTGTCAAAACATTTTCCAGAGTAGGGCACCCAGGCAACTATGTAATTGTGATTTCTTCACCAGGTGAGACCCATTAAAGCGCTTCTGAGCCAGCTGGCTAGGATGGAAAGCACTATGGATGTTCTTAAGTGAGAGATATTATACCTCCCTATACCATATAGGCACACTGGGAGGGGTGTGAGCAAAAAAGCCATCAAAGAGCCTTAGACAGTGGGGAAACACAGGCTACAAATCAGACCGAATGCATACTATCCCACGGCATCTACTGATTATTACACCTACCGTTCATCTGAATAAACTTCATGGCTACCTAGTGTTGATTCAACTTTTTCTCACAGATAATAGTGTGGTTGACAATCACACTACATGTTCAGGATTCTTTCACGAGCAGACAATCAGTTGAACAGTTCTTATATTTCAATTCTCATTTGGTGATTGGATGTGTGCTACTTCTGATAGAGCTGATATGTTCTGTAAACAACACAATTTAAAAATACACAAATTGCAATCGTAACACAAGCTCATTGTCTTCCCACACACTCAAACCATTGTTAAAGACCAATATCATCACTAGAGATTATTGTAGGTGGACCAAGGGTGCTTTCATTGGTTCCTCTTGTATGGCCTTTTCCTCACTTGAGAATAGAGTATAATCTGGTAATAATTGGAAAACTTTATTAACAGCCGTAGTCCCCTTTCTACTTCTAATCATCATAACACGATTAGAATAAAAGGAAGCCGGAAACTGACCTCCGCGTCCAGGGGCAGAGCCAGCACCAGACGCGGAGAAGTTCCGAAGTGCGGGTGAGATTATCGGTTACCAACGTCGGAAAGAGGCTTTTCGTGAAGAGTACAGTAAAGTAAAAACCCGCTTTGTGCATTTCTTTCTTTCAGCTTAGGACCAGAGAGTCCTGCGCTCCTGTTGAAACGTGGCAACAATCCATTTAAGGTAATTATACTCACCTTTAAGAAATCCCGAACCTTAACATACATAATGAAGCCAAAAATTAGGAGTTATCACTGTGTTTACCGAGTGACGAAGCTATAAGATTTAATCATAACTCACAATCGGATTACCGTGATTAAGAATGAATCGGAGTATGAGGATAGAATAAAATCCCCACCTCCTCAGTTAATAAGTATTGACCAATAATGTTACCGAGTTACCTTTAAATGTTACCTCCGTCCTAGCAAAACATGACTGTCTTCATCAGGACTGTTTTCATGAATCCTTATCTTATGCAATAATTATGCATTTTTATCATTGTATACCTCAAATAGAGAGTTATTGATGAGTGCTAAATTTGTACCCCCATGCCTTTTTATGTTTCTTTTTATTACAGGTACATCATACCTACTTAGAAACAGCGTGGTAACAAAAAGACATAAAATACCGCACAAATTGCGTGAAATATTTTTAATTCTGTTTGTTTGTCCCGACGAATGCCCCTTAGACCCAGCAGGGCAAGATGGGGCAGAAACATGTTGACCTTTTCTAAAGCGATATAAAAAGATCCAGTAACACGATCTTTGATTATACCCCTTGTTTTTAACTACAAAAATTCATCCTTGGCAATTAAAGTTTAAACTAGGTGAAAGTTTGTTTTATGTGAATACAACCTTCTCCTTTCGGGGGAACATGCATATCTCTGGACACTACTACGCTACACCAAAGATTGCCTCAAGCCTGAGGCAGGCATACAGCATGACCTTGGAACACCCAATGATAATGCCATAACGCATAGAGGGGGCGGAAAAACGATATAAACCGCGAAGTATACATAGCGTTTATGAGGGTGATCCAGTTAATCTATTTGTAACGTAGTTACAAGTGTCCATTTTCTTTTGATTATATGTAAACCTAATTCCACTTTAAAAGATGGAAACCCTAAAGATTAGAATGTAGAACATACAATGGGCTCAGGAAGAGAGCGGGTAGAGATCGGTTGGGTCGCCTCCTGTGGACTTGGTGGTTAAGCTGTGCTCCTTTCATTCAGTAGACTTCCTACTTAGATTTGTGTGGTGGTTCTGCTTTACATCAATTCCCTTGTCACCATGGCAATAAAGAGTCAAAGTACATTCAATGTATAAAACTTTATTTGGTAAGAATTGATTATTTACATTCAATGTAAAATAAACTGTATTTGGTTAGAATGGATTATTCCCAGGCTACTGAATATCAAATAATTCACATTTGCTATGAAAGAGCTAATTAAAGTGAGACATCCATGTTAGGACAGAAGACCTCACACAATGCAGTCAACATTGTTATTCTAATACTACTGACATTTTCTATTTGCTGTTCTAGGTCTCTCTGAATTTTTCTCCACCAGCGATAAAGATATAGAGTTCATTCAAGGTAAAATGAACTTGAGAGGACATCAATGGTATATTTGCATCCATCCTGGATGAAGATAAGCCTCGATTTGATCTTTTTTTTTGGCTGACATACAGCTCAATGCATCGATGTTTTTACCCCAAAACAGAGCCCTTTTTATGAAGCTTCTTGCAAGGAGAGAGATTTGTGAGAACTTGTTACAGTCCAACCCTCCTACAGCTCATAATTAACATCTAATGGCGAATGAGGACCAAGAAATAAAAAAAGTTCAAATTAACCTAATTGACAAGTAATGAATATACAAGAACAGTCCACACAAATGCAAACAACTATCAGGAAACACAAAAATCCC
Organism: Lissotriton vulgaris; assembly: GCF_964263255.1. Taxonomy (NCBI): domain Eukaryota; kingdom Metazoa; phylum Chordata; class Amphibia; order Caudata; family Salamandridae; genus Lissotriton; species Lissotriton vulgaris. The sequence continues at coordinate 319,722,705 of NC_141694.1, forward strand.
CCAATAGCTAAGCTTTTTGATAACATTCTTAATCCCTCATACAGCAGGGAAACCCACATATTACAGCAGGCTCCTGTTTTACCCACCAGCAATATCTGTATATTCTGCAGCATTATTGGGGGCACCTCGCTCAGCCGCAGCAATAATACCAGCAAAACACATTTGGTAGGGGCGTGTGGAGGTTCAGAACATCGCGATCATCTGCTTTTCGTTTAAAGATAAAGGACACTTTTTGGGCATCAGCCTTTAAGTGTACCTGGCTAGCTGCACCAAACCCACAACAACCTCCTCTAACATGTCTTGACTGTTCGACTACAGCTAGCAGTGAGGAGTGAAGGACAAAATGACCTCACTACTGAAAAGAAGTCAATTGACAGAAAGAGAAAGACAGTACCAGTCACGCTCCTGTACCAGCTACCAGCCCCAAAGGGGGAACAACCTTTATAACGCAACTTTTAGCACGCAGTGCTATTACAACGCAGACTTTAAAATGAAAACCATAACAACGCTTTAAACTGGGGGGCGCTCTAGGATAGGGAATAGTTTTAATTTACTATCCAACACCTTCCCTAGTGTCCACGGGGACTGGTGTTGGAATAGTAAATTAAACTATTCACTATCGAGCACCCCCCAGTGTAATGCGTTGTAATGGAATGCGTTTTAAAACGTGCGTTGTTACAGCATGCGTGGTAAAAGCATGCGTTGTAACAACGAACATCCACCCCAAAGACCTAAAGATTGGCCTTAGAGTCATAAACAGCATCCTCCACAGTAACAAACTGTTTCCGGGAACTGTACATTTTAAAATCGTAAGCCAAACATACTTACAAAGCAGCTGGCAGTCAGCCACAGAGCAAAGGTCAACAGCCATGTTTTTATAGGGGGCTTTTTCCAATCAGATGCTCCTCTTCTCGTGACGTACACTTAATGACATCACTGGAGAAGATGTACTGACTGCCCAGCATCACGAGGCTGCGAGGGATCTGAGAACACTGCACTGAAAAAAGGTCATGGCCATTGGCAATCATGGCTCGTTACTACTATCTGGAAAATGTATCTAATGAGTGGGACTTCAAGCCATTTTAGAAGTTCATGGGAACCGCGATTTTACGAACTGTGATCCCATTTTTAGAGTTTAAAATGGGGGCACGCAATGAAAGCAGCCTCCCCTCGCAACAGCATTTATTGAAGAACCCACATGCTGCTGAATAGTGCACACCCGGACAGGGTTTGTGGTTGGAAAACATCAATGCACAAAAATTACAGAACATCATGATTATATAGGACAGTCTAGGGTTGCTCACTAACCGCACGGCAGGCCCGGCTCTAGGATTTTTTTCTCTGGGTGGGCCATGAATAAGAATGGGTGAGCCATGAAGCTGAGTGGGCCGGTAACTATTTCAGAGATTCGATATTTTAGGTGTTGTCATCTGTCCTCTTTTGGCATTTCTAAGACAATAACCACCACCCAAAGAGCTACATATTTCCCTTTCTCTGATGCCATTCTGGCTTTGGAAAAGGGGAGGGACTTTGCTTGTCAGAACTTTAAAATGTAGATGCAGAACATTCAGGCTTAAGCATGCCCCTTATAATGTGCAGCAACAGACAATTTTTTTTATGTGGAATCTCCTACCTCATACTTTGCCACGAGACACCCATTTCATAAGCCTTATTAGAATGAAATCCTGAGATGACCCTGCTGAGAATCAAAAAAGTGTCCTACTGGTTACCTATTGGCTGGGCCACCGGAACTGTGCAGCAGAGAAGGGTCAAATTATGAGGCAGTGTTGACTAAATTATGCAACAAGAAAAGGGCAACTATGCAGCATAATGCGTCACATTTTGTGATTGTATTAGTTCATTATTTTGATATTTTTACGCTTGCTCACACTAGACATACATTGGATCTCATTGGTTCCAGTTCAACACCTAAATATAGATATAAGTAACCAGATGGTGACCAGTCAACCTTAGGAGAGAACCTTCTACTTTGCGTCACCACATGCTGATGCGCTTTTCTCAACTTTTGAACCGTTAGAGCTATAAACCTTTAAAAAAATCTGCAGATCATGCAGAAGATCATGGATTATGTGGCAAATGAATAGCTATGCGAAAAATGCCAAGTCTGCACAGTTACATAATTCCGGTGGCCCTGCCCATAGGTCCCTGCACAAGGAATCTTTCTATCACTTGTAACAATCGGCATACAAATTAATGTGGTGTGAATTAATGAGTAGAATGTTTTTTCATTTAGCCAATGAAAACATAAAACCCCTTTTTTTTTTACTTTTTCCATTAATTTATTTTTTATGTAATGCTGCAAGTTAGTAATGGCCTCAGAGCAGAATGAGAATACAAAAAAAAACCCTGAGTAAATCTATATGCTAATTCTAAACACATTTTCACTAACTTTTTTTGGGAAAAGGAAATCCTTTGCAAAGCGTTTCACTTTTTGCAACTCCTAGGTACCTTGTGATGGAAGCCTGCAGCCTCTGTAGTGTGAGCGATTGATAGTGTTCAGGATGTCTTTGCTCTTTATTTGCATATTTATTCATTGATTTATTTTATTTATAGAGCATGACATTCATCCGAATGGATATCACGGCGCTGAGGGAAAGCTCTTTCGAGTGAGAATATTCATGGGAGGAGAGTTCGGTAGCTAATCAAGCTTTGGGAAATAAATGTGTTTTCAATTTTTTTCTAAATGATAATGGCAATTGATGAGTCGAAGTTCAGTTGGAAGTTCGTTCCAGAGTTTTGCCGCCAGATGTGAAGGAACGACCCGCTACTCTGGACTTTTTAATGCATTTGGTGATTGCTCTGGCCTTGTGGCACTATCGCAGATTATGGTTAGGACGATATAACATAACTCTGCCTTAGAGAATTTTAGGTCCGGTACAATGCAGGACCTTATGTGCATGACACAGCAGTTTGAACAAAGCCCTTTGTCTCATCGGGAGCCAATGTAAAGTCATCATGCATTCCGAGGCTGAGCTATACTTCCTCTTATTGCAAACCGCCTTTGGCAGCCGCATTCTGGACCAGCTGAAGTCGAGAGAAGAGATAGTCTGCCATGCCGACGAAAAGAGCATTCCCATAATCCAGCCTGCTAATAAGCAATGCTTGGACCATGATTTTTCTACACTCTAGCGGAATCCACTGGAATGTTCTCTTTAGCATTTTTAGGATTGAAAAACAAAGGCTTCCCGTAGAGTGCATGGACATGATTCTGCATGGTAAGTGTGTTATACACAAGAATTTCCAAGTTTTTTGCCACCTGCTTAGGGGCTGGGGGTTTGCCCAAAGTAGAGGGCCACCATGTTGTATTCCAGTTTTGGTGAGTGCCCCCCAAACAGTAGGCTTTAAGACTTATCTGCATTAACTTTCAGACAATGGTCAGACATCCAAGCTGTCATTTCTGTAAGACAGCTAGTAGGTCTAGTCCTAGTGTTATCTTGTCTGTCGAAAGTGACCATCAATTGGGTATCATCTGCATAGGAGCATATGTTGATGCCCCAATTCCCACACATATTTTCACCAGAGAGGACACATAAATATTGGAAAAGCATGCGGCTTAATGATGCACCCTGTTTTACACCATGGGAGATGGGGTGGAGGAAAAAGTACCTAGCTGTATAGTTTGTGTTCCATTGGTCAAAAATGAATGGAGCCATTGTAGGGCTTTTGAGTGTATACCCTTGGTGGATAGAGTTTTCAGCAGGAAGATGTGTGCAACAGTGTTTAACGCTGCCGACAAATCTAATAAGATCAGGCCAACAGCTTTGCCCTGATCTGCCACACATCTAATGTTATCCAGTACTGCTAAAAGTGTTGTCTCAGTACTGTTGTTAGTTCTGAAGCACGTCTGGGAAATATCCAGAAGTTCATTGGCTTCAAGATAATGTGTCAACTGCCTATTTACTAATTTCTCCATCACTTTGGATAAATAAGGTAGTTGGGATATGAGACAGTAGTTGACTGGGTTGAGAGCATCGGCACCTGCTTTTTTTTTAGCAGAGGAACAACTGTGGCCTTCTTCCAGATCTCTGGGAACACTGCAGTGCATAATGACTGATTAATGACTTGAAGGCAAATGATTGAGGCAATCTGAGAGATGATATAGTGGGGAGAGGGGTCTAGCAGGGATCCTGATTTGACTTCCATCATGGTTTTTACCACCTCTTTTTCGGTGAATGGGACGAAACTGTCAAGATGGACTAGTGCACCTGAATTAGGATGTAAAAATTCCGGTCTAAAACTGTCAGGTGTACATGAAAGGAGGCATAGATCCCTTCACCTTGTCCACAAAAATCCTGCTGATCGCCTCAAAACCCTCACGCAACGGAGTCAGGGTTTGCGAGAAACCAGATGGGTTATAAGCTCGTTAACTATCTTATATAGTTCTTTGGATGAGCCGCTATTCATAGCCACCCGATTGGAAAAATAGGTCTTTTTTGCATTCTTAATTGCAATGTTGTAGCTTTTCATTTCAGCCTTATACGACTGTCTGTCTATGTCTGTTTTAGATATCCTCCATTTATGCTCGAGGATTTTACATTTCCTTTGCAGTATCTTAAGGTCCATAAAGTAAAATATTTCCAATTTGATTTCGGCCTGAAGCTTTTTTCCTATATGGGGGGCGCAAAAACCAAGGGTATCATAGCAGCTACTATCCCTGCTGATTTCACACCTGTCCCTGGGCCTGAAACTAGTACATGTTAATTGTGTTAATAGTTAAATAAACAATGAGGCAGAGCCCAATGGAGCTTCACGCCACTGAGGCATTCCTATGAAAAACGCTAGTTTTTCAGGTCAAAATGGCCTAGGGTGGGCCAGGGTATTCCTTGGGTGGGACAGGGTATTCCTTGGGTGGGACAGGGTATTCCTTGGGTGGGCCAGAGTATTCCTTGGGTGGGCCTGGCCCACCCTCTAGAACCGGGCCTGCCGCACAGTAAAGCAAACATGCTGCACCAACTGCAGCGCAAATTGTTTAAACGTGGTCACGTCTCACTGAACCAGACATTATGCCGAAGGGAGTGTAGGTACCTGCAGACAGATCTCAGAGCGTGTGAATAGGTAGCCACCACCACGAGGAACCTGAAAGACGCCATAACAGTGAGTCCAGATGATAAGAGTGCGAGGGAAATCCTGCTCCCAGCAGAAGACATTACACAGGCAACAGGCCAGCACCAATGATCAGACTAGACATACGCATGGACAAGACTTCCTAATGCTGCATGCAGGCAGCCTCACAACATTTGCCTAAATTGACACCTGAACACTGTGCCCCCCACGAAATGAATACATAGCATGAATAGGTATCACGCAATAAAAACATGAAGTTGTCCGTTTCCAGCCAGGTGGCATTATTGGCAGTATTGAAAGCTAAACATACAAACACAAATTAACATTCATCAGTGTAAAGGCATACTGAATTCTAAAGAGTCAGTAGGAAATGAAGCCCAGGCATGGCTTGTGCTAGAGGGCTCACACTACATAGTACTGCATGCAGCTACTTAGTCATATCCCAACATTGAGAATGTACATGGCGATGTGCGAAGAACTACGCCTTCAGGGATTTAGCAGTCTCTTGAACTATCCATTACATTGAGGAATAAGATAATGGAGCCAGATGTCTGACATACACGGAACTTCCGATGAGCCATTTAGGAATCAATACTTTGTACGAGGGCCACTTGAATCAAGTATTAATTATTACTAATGTTAACATAGTATTCTGTTAAATCATGAGACCTGCAGACAAAAAAAGCAGGACAATTTACTAATATATGCAACCAGATCAAATTTAGAAGTGTCAACACAGGCTAACGTCAACTGCTTAGGGCATAAGCAGCCTGGGACACCATTTGGTGACAAGTGATTGTGTAGATGGACAAACATAAGAAAAACATACAAACTTTTACCTTCAGTAGGTTTGATGCAGGATACACCAGCAGTGTGACAGACACATCACCAGGAACAGGTTTGTAATATTCCAGTCATGAGGTTACTTTGCTAAGAGGTGGTGCCCCTCTGAAGAGAATTATCTAGTGTGCCCTAAAAAAAACAAAAAAATACATATATCCGTAAATCACAATTTGCAAGGCTTTTGTCTAAATGCTACACAACACTGTGCTTAAAATTCATGAGTTTATGATTGAACACTTAACGAGGTTTGATATATTTCTGTATGAATCAGTGTCTTGATCCATTCCTGTGTGCATTAGCACTTTCCTTTGTTTGACCCTCTATGACTTAATCAAGTTATCCTGAACTAGGGTAAACAATATCTAACTATGGTATGTTCCCCTCCTCTAGGTGCTTCAATACTGTGAACGATTAAGTGAAGTACAACTGAGCTGACGTTTATGATTGCTTCACATTGCCAGATGCCATCATTGAGAGTTACCGTTCAAACTTAAAAAACTATAGCATAGGAATGCAACACTGACAGTACCTAATTTTATTGTGGCTTCTTTGTGAGGAAATTATTGGTTCAGGTTATTTTGAGTTTTTTTCTGCTGCGGCAAGTATGACCTCTCAAGACAGTGTTAGGGTACTCTCCTGGAGCCGTGTTTAAAACATATATACACACTCTTAAAAAAACGTCACTTGACTTGCATGTACAAACGTGTTATAGATGAAAATGGGGTTTCCATGATAGATTGTCTTGTTATGGAGTATATTTTTGACCTTTTACATACATGCCACTGTGCGTGTAGTTTTATTGTGCACATTGTGCTTATACGTTGTTATTTCTATATCCTTGTCTTTTGCCAGTTTGGGTTTATGAACTGAGGGCCTGATGTACAAAAAAGTCAGTTTGCGATTTCCCAATTGAAAATTTTTGTGGTTCACAATTAGGAAATCTCATCCTTAGTCTTAGACACATTTTGCAATTCCCAGTGGTCGCAAATAGACCTACCTCATTAACATTCCAGAGGTCGTTCTCAGTTTGCGACCCATTGGAAATAAGCATGGGCGGAAAATCCGTTTCGCTCGCGGATTTTGCGGATTTTCGGTAAATTCGCAATCCGCGAGATCCGCGAATCTCCCGCAAAATCCGCAAATCCGCGAGCAGCGGATTTTATGGCTTGCTCGCACTGTTCGCGTGAGTTCGCGGCTTGCCAGTACAACTTCGCACCCCGCGAGTAAGTGCTAAATTGCAGAAATACGATCTTAGCAAAACTGAAACTACTTACCAGGTTCAAAAGTTCAGGCTCATCATTAGTAGCCATTTCCTGTAGTGCTTCCTGAGGGGCCCCTCCAGAGTTCAGTTGCCAGTTGCAACTATTATGTGACCCTGCTCTGAACCTCAGAATAGTTACACATATGCCACAAAGGTCCTGAATTACAGCTAAGGGAGACAAGCAGGAGCCAGGCTGGAAGTTACAATCCATTAATCAGCCCCTAATTCATTATTGTCAGTTGGGGCAGGGCAGGTGTTGGAACTAATTTTGCAACAATGAAAGCACTTAGCAAGTGCAAAAGATCACTAATCAGGAAGCACTAAGGAAGCAGGTGCCAGCTAAAAAAATATTCTGGGACACATTAATCAGCCCCAAATTAATTCAGGTCACTTGAGGCAGGGAAGGTGTGCTTTGCTTTGCCGAAAATAATGTACACTGGACAACCAGAGGGTGTGGTGATGAAACAGAGGGTGGCATGGGTGGGCCAGAGGGTGGCATGAGTAGTCAGAGAGTGGCAGTGGTGACAGAGAGTGGCAGTGATGAAGAAGAGTGTCCCAAACAGGCTGGACACGTAGAAACAACAAGTTCGCAAAACTTGCGACCCGACAGGTAAGTTCGCAAATTGCGAAATTGTAAAAACCCTCGCGAACTGGCAGAAACACGCGCGAACACACAAAAAAAAAAATCCGCAAATTTGCGGGAATTCGCGGATTTTGCGGATTGCGAGTTCGCAAATCCGCAAAATTCGCGAACGCGAGATTCGCAAAATTCGCCCATGCTTTTGCCTGCACTGGGATGGCGGTCTGCTGGGGTCAGCAGACAGCCATGTCTGCAATTGCTTTTTGAATAAAGCTATTTTTTTAATGCAGCCCGTTTTCCATAAAGGAAAACAGGATGCATTTCAAAAATAAAAATGAAAAGCTACCTTTTCATTTGTTTTAACAAACTAGAGGCAGTCAAAAGACAAAAACTCTTAATCCCAGTGATGGCATGAGACCTGGCAGCCAACCACCATTGACTTCATGTCATTAACACGTTCACAGGCGCCAGTTGGAAACATTTTTGGCAGACCTCAACCTCTATTGTGTCCTAATGAAAAAATATACAAAAAACACTGAGAAATGATTTAAGTACCAAAATGGGAAGTGAAAATGCACAAAATGCCTTGAACAATATAACAAAAAGCTCTATTAGCCAAGGTCATATAAAAGCACACATAGAGATCCCAGAGCCAGCCTCACACACAAACAAGCATTTGCAATGTAATAGGTCTTGCAGTTATGAGAGTTTAAGTTATTGGCATTGTAAATAACAATGCCTTTTATTTATGTTTTTAACCCCCCACCCCCCCCCACGAATATAGCATACTAAGAATTGACCGTGGTAGACAACGGGGGGGGGGATTGCTATGGTGCATAAACTAGAGGTGAGATGCACCCTAGAAGCACCCTAGAAGCTGTGGACATTAGCAATAGCGAAGCAGGCTTCTTTACAATTCGATATGCACCCAATCTCATTACACAGGGCTATTTGATTTATCGTCCACCTGGGGTGGTATCTCAATTTATAGATAGCCTGGTGGAGACGGTCGCACAACCTGCTCTGCGTTATAATAGGCTCCTAATTTTAGGGGACCTCAATTTGCATATTGAGGAAAAAGGGAATAGGGAAGCTCAAGAGGTGATTACCTCATTGGAGATATTCAACCTAAGACTCCAATCCCGGCTGCCAACGCATCAGGCGGGGCACCTCCTTGACCCAATTTTTGTAGATTGGGAGGAAGTGTAGGTTCTACCCCCGATCCAGGTGACCTGGTCAGATCATTACTTGATTCACTTTTACACTTATGGTCTGCCTAAAAGTATCACGCAAGATAGACTGATAGCGCTCAAACGCAGGCAATGGAGAAAACTCAAGCAGGATGAGTTAGAACTTGCTCTGAGGCTGGACTGTTCTCCGCTAAGAGAGAACCTGGATGAGGCATGGAAAGAAAGAATACGAGGATTGGTTGGCCAAGGCCCTAGATAGGGCCGTGCCATGGACGAATAAGGCCCCGGCGAGGCGCTCCAAGACGGCACTGTGGTTTACTGCTGATTTAAGAGCAGCTAAGTCCGCTAGCAAAATCTTAGAGCGCACCTGGCGTGAAAAGACGGCCAAGCTGAAATACAAGAATAGTATGAAGGACTACCACCGCCTGATAAGAAGGACAAAAAGAGATTTGTAAAAAAATTGAGCAAGCAGAGAACGCATCCAAGGAGCTTTTCTCTATTTACAAGGAGCTCACGTCTCTTAATCGGACTCTAGCTCCAGACACCTACTCCACTGAGATCTGTGAGGCTCTGGCTGACCACTTTGTGCATAAGGTAGAGACCATTTATAGGTCTTTCCCTATGAGATCAGAGAAGATGTCCACAGGAAGAACTAGTGAAGTGAGGCTCAGGGCTGATATGTGCCTTAATCAGTTTGTAATCCCCGATCAAGTAGAACTGATGAGGATAGCTCACAGTATCCAATCGGGCTCCCCAATGGATGCAGCCCGACCTAAGATATTTAACTTTTTCGGTGCTCATGACGAGCTGAGCTCGTCATGAGCCACGGCGCTCCGGCCCGTGGAACGCTCAGGTGCGGGGAGAATTCCCCTGCTATGCTGAGCGTTCCACGGGAGCCAATGCACCTGTGACGAGCTGAGCACAGGAGCGCAGTAGCCTGGCTAAAAACTTTAAGTGGCTCCACGGCCCACAGACACTGAGGTAGTTGGACATTCTGAATTGTGTGGCATCCGAGATGAGGGGGGCTGTGGGGCACAAGCCTGCTTAGTTGTAACGTTATGGAAGAGGAGCTCTGTATTTGGATGCCAAGGAATGATATTGAAATTAGTGAAGCACTGTTTACTGTCGTACAATCAGGTGGAAAGGGGTTGGGGAAGAGGAGAGGGACTGTGTGTATGTTTCTCCATATAACAGCTTGAATAAAACTTTATAGAAAGCTAACCTAGCAGGTGCATGAGACTCTGTGCCAAAGCCGCTGGGGTAGTGGTGTGTAAAACTCAAGTTTCGTTGATACAGGGTGCAGGGGGCGTCAGCAACAGCTCAAGGAGCACCAGGTGTTCACAGAAGGCTCTTTGGCTGTTGCTCTGAGTGTTAGGTGCGGGACGTGCTATGCCGGCCTGTTCTTTTTACAGGAGACACAAAAAAAGTGAAGGAAAAGCATGAAAGTGCCCAAGTTCAATGTCCAGGCGGGCGTAATGAACCTTTTGTTTGATCTGGAGTCCGGACGTTATCATAACCCAGGGTTGTTACCATGTGTTTGTGATCAGGGGCTGCCAGAAATATCTTAAACTGAGCCCCTGCAAATCCTACTTTACATGTCACGTATTTACTATATGGCACCGCACTTTGTTCTCTAGATAGGGCTTGGCTAAGACAAAGAATAGTAAGACAGAACTGTTCAAGATGTAATAGTAATAACAAAACCAGATAAAAGCAAATGGTTAAAGCAGTGGAGCGCAATCCCCGGGCCTCTGAGCTCCCGCGCTCTTTCCTCTGGCTTGCCAGATAAAAACAAACAGTTAGAGCAGCGGAATGCAATCCCGGGCCTATGATGCGGACCAGCATTAAAATGCACCTTCCCTGTGAAGATTTAAAGCATTCTTTTCCAATAAGCCTCTTAGCAGCAGCATGGGGATACACAAACCAACAAAAGCGAAAGCACTTTGTGCTGAAAATACGCAACCTGTCCGTACACGTGCACATTTTAATGAACATTCCACGCGATCTTACCTGCTCCCTTGCATGGAAATACTGGTCTCCCCCAGACTCTCTGCACAGCACTCGGTGGGCAGAAGGGGTATCAAGGGGCCTATGCGGCTGGGAAACAGCTCATGTCTCCAGCTCCGACCTCTACTTTAGCCGCGACACTGTCCGAAACAAGCTGACAGACGCAGTGATCATGCAAGCATGCACATTAGGTGTCCAGACGCAAGCTGAACACGCCGTGCGCGTGCCCATGTGCTGTCCGGGGCCAAACTGATACAGATGCCGTGAGCGTGCACATCGCCAGTTCGGGCGCGCACATGTTTTGTCTCCCTTCGCGCACAAAACCGACAACAATAGTCTCACCAAGGCGAAACAGCGCATGCGCTGCATTCGCTAGGTGAGACCTAAAAAGAGGAAGCTTACGCAAGACTAGGTGTACCCTTTCGATTTGCAGTTTCCTGCATTTATATGCAATACGCAACCCCACAAGATGTACCTCAGTATAAAACATAATTTTGGTCATTTGGCATTCACATCTACCCATCATCCTTTGCTGTAAACCTGCATAATTGCAAAGTTTGAAAACTCTTAAGGTATGAACTTCTTGTTGTAGGCCATATTTGCAAGGCTAACTCCCATGACACTCATGGGAATACGCATTTCTCCAAAGCTAGCGCCTAGCTTACGCCTAGCTTACACTCACGAATGTCAAAAATCGGCCCTTCTCCCCGTTTTCCTACAATCCTTAGCGGGATATGTGCATGGACCATTCAACAGATCTTTATCATCTCCAACATCTGGTATTTCCATTGCCATTGGAAGATGAAACTACTGCATGCAATGTTGGCCTACTTAGACAAATTGATACCTGAGCAAAGCCTCTGGCTAGCATACTCATCACCAGTAGGCGGAAAAAAACTGAATAGAAACTTATTTTCTTAAGAACATGTGACCACTCTAATCATGAGCCATCCGGCCCGGTTAGTTTCTTTTTTTTCTTCTTGCTCCGTGAGGACTTAATGCTTTTAGAAATTGTATCTGCTTACAGGACGCAGCCCAAGACTCCACAAGATGTACATTTCAGGTGAGAGAAAAAGGCATAGGCCAATGACTTAGTGATTAGGGATGACAGACAAGACAGACAACCAGTGACCAATCTTGTTTGAGGAAAACATTTTGACTCCTATTCATTGATGCAATTCTTTAAAAACACACAGCAGGAAACTATTGGACCTTAAACACACATGAGGTAATACGTATTACATTTCCATACTTTCATGCGTAGCACTATTTTAAGTGTCACCGTCACTGCATTTCCTCTTATTCGGTATAATCAAGTATTCTCTATTTGTGTCCTCTCAATTTTTCCCGCCAGCTTACTGGGGAGTGGGGCACCTGTATGTGTTAAAAACCATGCCTGGGTGCCCACGGCGATCTTAGCGGCCTCAAACACCGCCGTAATGAGGCTGCCATTTCACTCTGTCCCTCACAGCACTCAAAGTAGAACCATGGAAGGATCATGCCCGGCACATGTGCCTCTTCTCAGAACCCACAGCGCATGTCTTTTCGCTGTATATCACAACTACCATATGGCAGAGAAACAATTTTGTAGTTCAGGGGTTCAGTACAACAAATTGCCATAAAAACAACCAAGATGAATCGTACACCGCTAGCCTCTCCTCCGGTTCGCCCCTTAGCACTCTGGTACATGTAGTGCATGTAGATGGACGAGTAAAAAGTAGTTCACCACAGTTGGTGCGAGTGGTTACTCGTTATCCCCAAGATCTCTGGACCCGAGACATGGCCCGGGTTTCGGGACAGTTTCCCTCGTCAGCACAGCAGTGTTTGGGGTGGATGAGAAGGCCGCCATTGATGACTAAACACAATATGGCTCCCTTGAGCTTTGGGTCGACGGGCTCTTGGAAGATGCACCTGCGTGCCGGTTCTGGCATCGAGGCCTTTGACTGTTGTGTGGCGGCCTTCTCTTCCACCCCTAACTATCTTTCTCTACTGATGAGGGAAGTTATCCCGAAACCCGAGACATGTCTCGGGCGATATCCTAAAACCCGGGACATGTATCGGGTCTAGAGATTCATCAGTCCTACAAGTACCGACTTGCACCCACCTGGGTGATCCACTAAAGAACTGCAAGTACCAGAGTCCCGAGGGGCGATCCGGAGGAGGGGCTAGCGGTGTGCTCTCCATTGATGACTAAATCGCCATAAAAACTTTAAAACTAAAAAGTCGTATCCTAAATGTTCGATCTGTAAAAAATAGAAAAAAGTTATGGGTACAAAAAGACAAACAAAAAAAAATTCGCACCTTACAATGCATTAAATGACAAAGATGCTGGCCACTAAGGCAAAGAGTGGAAGGGACCAAAAACCACCATAGCACACTGCTTAACTTCCTGTTAACAAGGAATCAACCCACTACCATGGCAGAGCTGCAACCATCAAGCAGGTAAGTGTAGTGGCAATAGAGGCAGTGTGGGGGGTGTCCCTATTGTACACTACATGAGAGGGCATATAGTAAGGGTTATGCAGGGGGTGTACCCCTACACAGGATTAGAGGAGTGAGGAGCACAGGTAGCCCCCCCCCCTACAATAGCTGTGAAAGAGTAGTGGAGTATGAGGACTTAGAGGTGTCCCACTCGAAAAGAAGATGAAAGGTGGGTTGTGGTGCTGGTCACGGAGGAGGAGCAGAAAAAGGCGGATGGGTGGGGGAGCAAGGAGTGTTCTTCTGAAAAAGACTTGGGGAAAAAAACATTTACATTTCAACTTATTCAAACTGTAGATAATAATTATGAGCACAACACAATTTCAAGAGGACTTATGTTGCCAACATTCATAAAGTTAACAAATTTATATATATTCATATTTCCACTGACAATAAACGGGGGGGGGGGAAAGAGTACCATTGACCACATCAATGACATCACTGAAGCTACAAACAAGTTATCGGAGAGGTTATTTCAACCGTGTTGTCTTCATGAATGTAATTTTTGATTTCATCAGTGTAAACAGAAAAAAGGGTCTGCTGTAATTTCACTTAGTGCAAAAAGAACAAATGATGTTATTTTTGCATTTGGCACCCTAAATTGAAAGGGTATGCCCAGACGTGTGTCCCATGCTCGCTATGCCACCAGATTCAAGTTAGCCTGGCTAATGAGCGGTGATACCCAAAAGCCATTCACAGGATGCTTGTTTCTGGCCCAGGGAGGACTTGGCCTGGCAGTTCAGCCTGTACTGTTCCCATAGGGAACAGGGGCAAGACTGATTTGCATATGGCTGGGTCCAAACTGGAAAGGCAAGGCGAGCAAAAAAAGAGGATGGATTTAACCCAGATCTGTGACTAGGGGGGAATCTTTGATTAGTTCAGAATTCTATCCATCATCTGTTCTTTTTGCAATATTTCCACTTACTAGCAATGCACATCATCATGTGCATCAATTGTATTTGGAAAGCAGCAGTAAATCTTGCTGTAAGAAAATAGGAACTGCTTCCATGGTCACCCCCACTTTTTGCTGGTGTCATCATGTTTTCCTGACTAGTCTGATTGGGATCCTGCTAATCAGGACCCTAGTCTCAGCGCTTCTTCCATAAATTGGACATGGTGAGTACTTTGGTACACTCCAGATTGGCTACTGATGTATCCTGATAAGTCCCTAGTATATGGTACTAAGGTACTCAGGGCATAGGTACACCAGGGGTCTCCCATGGGCTGAAGCATATATTACACCACCCATGAGAGACCACTCAAATTAGGACTACAGGCTTGCCATTGCATCCAGTGTAAGCTGGTGCTAGCACCACTTACGACAGATATAAGATTACTTATATCTGGGGTCACTTCACTTAAAACCTAGAACTTACCCCCAAGGCAGCACGTTCAATACTAAAGGCTGGGTGCTTGGTTGTAAGTGTGAGGGTGCCACTGCATGAGCAGAACACCCCAACAATCTTCGGAGTCCATTCTCCCGGGTTTTAAGTGCATCAGCCATTAAGATACATAGAGTGGCCATGCATCATTATGCGATGACCATCTTAAACTGGTTATAACAAACCTGGTCATGTTTTGTATCAAACATGCTGGACCCCCACACCGTAAACAGTGTGGGAGGTATGATTCATTGCACTTTAAAGCTTCTCCAGAGTTCCTCAATGCTCCTGGTACCAGTCTTCTAAATATGAAACCGAAAGCCCTATTCAGCCTGCATGGTTTGATTCTCAAAATCCCTGTAACTACTAGGGCCACACCTCTTATTGGCTCACCAAGACGAGTTTAGTCACTGTTGTGTTACAGGTCAGACCATACCTTAAAAAATTGATAATAGCTGTGTACAGATTCACCCACATAGAAAAAATATGTGAGAAAGCAAGGAAAGTACCTCACGGACGTGACACCCGAGGGGGTTCCCGGTTTGTTAATCACCGGTATACCCACTTATCATCATCGGTTACTTTCCTTGCTGAGAGGATGAAACGTGTGCAGAGGAGATTTGCACAAGTGAGAATAGATAAAGACAAACAAGGAGTGTACAAATACACTGCCTAGTAGGACAGAAAAAAGTGCTTAGAAAAGAACAACAAGTACCCACACCCAACAACCAACAAAACAAGTGAGGTTTGGCTGGCTGAGTCGATTTTATTCTGATGCTGCCAAACTCCACCATTAAAAAATGGTTAAGTCAATACCATTGATTTTTATAGCTGGACCGACATGTTTCATTGCCTTGTCATTGGCAACTTCGTCAGGGCACACAGTTGGGTCTCTATTCTCAATCCTCCGTTTTTTGTCGTGATGACCTGTACACATACAAACATTAAAAGACAGAGCACAGCAGTGGTAACTCAATGAAAGAGGCTTATTGGTAGCCACAGCACACACCACCCAACCAGCGCAGGTTGCAACACAGCGCTGTATTTACCTTATGCTCGACTGTAGTGGTCGTACCATCGAGCATCAAAAGACAACGTGTCGAAGATCACGTGTCCGTCGTGGAAACTCCTAGATGTGAGAAACCTATGCAGGGAACATATATAGGTACAATTGCTTCATCGCAATACTATCAAATCGGATTAAAATGTCGTCCGGGTGTACTCACGGAGTAGGATTTGTAATGTATACCCCATACTAATGTCACCATTATATGTTGGTAAACAATCATCACTGCAAGCCACTAGAATGTACAACAGGGGCACCCTGAACAATTGCGTAGAAACGTGAGTATATGGTGCTAGATTTCTAGTACTCCATGGTATTTAGTTTACAATACCTAGGGTGATCGCTTGCTGACGGCTGCCTTACTCATACAAAGTTACCTGGAACTATCCATGTAGACTAATGTGGTTCCGAGAACACAGAGAGGCTTACCTGCAGCGTGGCTCGATTAGTGAACCCACAGCCCGTAAGGCACAGACACCGTTAGCCCCAAAAAGGATCCTACCGCTACCAACGGAAACCGGCGGGGTTCAGATCATAATGCTCCCGCCACCGGCTCGCACGTACCGCTGCAGAGTCCCTCCGGCGCTTCCGACGTCTCACAATCCAGGCATGGATTGACGACGCGGAAGTAAGCGCGGCGGGGCTCCTCCCACCACGTAGCGTGGCGGCCATCTTGTGTAGGGGGCGAAGCCGGCAGTAAAGGCGATTTCAATCGCCGAGCTTTATTGACAAGCGCGAGACGCAGCGGGATCTATCCCTATGGATACACTGTGACTTCAAAACCGGGTATTATGGCTTTGATTACATATAGGAGGACATATAGGAGGACATATAAGCCACATACTATGGCAGTGCTTACAGTTGGGGAGATAGACATAATAGACAGGAGAACAGGCACTAGAGCTGTGATACCATGATGGTATAGATTCCGGGTAGTCATCAAAGGTCTTCCGCTACATCGTATTATGTGAAATCTAAAATAATGAAAAAATAATAACTTTAAAATCTCTAAAGTTGAAGACCACAGACAATATGTACATAATTCACAATCTCATTCATGTAAATGTATTGCTAATTCTTCACTGTTGTTCAATCCTTTGGGGGATAACAATCAAAATCCACAATATATTTAGACTCCAATTTTCTGAGGGATAATTCTCGATTACCTCCTCCTCCTTTGATGACTAAGCGGAATCTATACCATCATGGTAGACACTTTGAATCCAGATATGGTGCTTGTTTTAATTGCCCACTGGGGCGGGATTGTGACGCCACTCTTTGAATTACTGTTTACAGTTGCATTAGCCCACTGGGGCAAAATTCACAATCTGATTCGTCAACCTTTACATTCGATATCATGAATTACATGTTCTTTTGGATTAATAAGTTGGTTTATGTAGATTCAATAATGCACGGTTTGCACTGTTTATTGTATATTAGCAACTGTATACCAGTCAAAGGAGCGGCTTTACAAGTAGGCCAATCGGAATTAAGATTGTGGCGTAATACTTTATGGTCTGAAATCGCATTAGCCCACTGGGGCAACACAGACAACACAATTGTTATCATTAATTTCACGATCTTTAGGAATAATATGTCGGCATATGCAGATTTGAAGACACGGGACCCGCAGTGTTTATATATTTTTCCATAGCGACTGTACAACCAATCACAGGAGCGCTTTTGTAATGCGGCCAATCAGAATTAAGATTGTATACGCCACGAGATAGACACTGAATCTATGTTTATTGGGGTGGAAAAGATGCCATTATTCAAAACATGTATTCCGCTATGACAACCAGCTTTGAAGAATAATGCAGTATAATTTGTACAAGTTGTTAACAAATTTTACTAAGATGTTACGATAAGGTTTCCTGCACAGAATAATACAATAGTAACTGATATGAAATGGATTCCACTATGTTACTGTGCTAATAACATTGTTATAAGTAATTTACCAGCATGTTTTGTCTTTTACAATATGTCTTCCGCTTCGCGCATTATTCATTGTGCACGAGGGTGTTGCTGGGTTTAAATATGGCTGTCAACACAAATGAGACGAGCGTGATCAAGCCTTAAGTGGCGAAACGCGTCAAGAGACTTTTTTCATCTGCCTAATAAAAATACTGTAACAGAAGCTCTGGGTGTCCTGCATTTCTTCGTAATTGAGGAGACTTTGGATGGAATATATATCGGAATCCACAATCCTGCAGCATGGGGACTCGAACGGACACCAGTACAAAAGCAGGTACAGACCACAGTGAAGAGTGAAAAAAAGTTGTGCTTTATTCCAAAATGGGCAGCAGCATGAAGCGTTTCGTCCGGCAAAACCGGACTTGATCACATAATCTACCCAGAGACACAGGTGGTTTTAAATACTCTATGCATCACGAATAGCTCCACTTATTGACAATCATAGACATTGAAGACATACTTCATTCAATATTCAACCTAGTCTGTTTTCACTGAATGCTGTCAAAAGATATATTCTTTAGACTTTGACAACATAATTTCAGTAGAAAGGTAGAAAGTAAAATGCGCATTATAACAACATTTAACCTCAATACAGTTATAAAGGGCAAGTGCCCTAAATCAGCAGAATGAAAGTATGTACAAGTAATAAAATTCTGAGGCGGTGGACAATTATTCTATGCCATATTTAAAAGAAGGGGCCACCCACAAAGTGAGTAAGTGCTAATAAATAAAGTGCTAAGCATATTGTTGATTGTTAACGAGCAAAATTACTAAAGATGTAAACAGTAATAGCAGCAGATAAAGTGAAAAGTGCTTAAAAAAGTGCAATAGTGATAAATATCAACTGGTAGTTCTCAATTTGATTGTTTGCTTTAAGGATACATTTAAAGGATCAACTATTTGGGTTCTGGTCGAACAAACCTATAATCATGACTTCCAGATGAACTTCAAACATATTAAAGTCACAAGATTCAGTGATGATTAGATACATCATCCTCAAAGCATTCCAAAATTTAGGTAAAACCATAAAAACAGTAAAACCAGAATTTCATAAATAATGCTAAAACAAGGTATTAAAAAAGCTTAAACCTAAAAGCTGATTAAATTACCATTGCATATAAGAGGAGAGACTGAACTATAGACATTCATATTAACCATGGATGTGAATACACAGATAAAAATATGTTTTTCCCATTAAAATGGACACATTACAGAAAGTTGTGGAGGTCTTCACCCATGTTAAGCCCATTCGGGATTTTACTGTTGAGCAACACTATATAGTGGCTCTCCAACTGTCGCAATCTTTTCTCCCTATCCCCTCCTCTCTAAGATATGGGGACCGCGTCAATAACGAAATATTTCAAATCATTCAGGCTGTTGTTATGCACCAATTTGAAATGACGCGCAACAGGATAGGTGGGATCGGAGTTGACTATTGCACACAGATGTTGTAAAATGCGGTTGAACACCTGTAACTTTGTGCTACCAATGTACTGAAGACTGCAAGTACATTGTAATACATAAACCGCATAATCAGTCTTACAAGTGTAAAGATTGTTAATCTTGCTAATAGTCTCAGAGAATGCTGGTTTAAACTCTGTTGTGTTAACTCCGAATTTGCATGCTCTACAAGAGCTGCATTTGAAGAAACCATATCTATTGGATAACCAATTAGATTTAATAGTGACTTCGGGGCTAGATTTAACTAGCACATCCTCATAGAAGGGGCTCTACGGAAGGTTATAGATGGATACTCCTCCAACAAAGGTGCTAAAGTGATGTCAGGCATGAGGATTGGCCAGTTAGATTGAACAATCTGTTTGATTTTACGTTCCTGGCAATTATATGTGGTGATTAGTCTGATTTTAGATTTTTCAGTGTCCTTTACTAAGGTTTCCTCCAATGTAGTGGGAGGGACCGGCGACACCGAAAGAACAGTTGGGGTTTTAGTCATCACCAATTTCAAAGATTTAATGAGTTCATTTCTATCATAACCCCTAACTAAAAACCTTTGAAACGATTCCTCAAGACATTTGTTCAGATCCACCTCATTATTACAAATCCTTTGAATTCTTAAAAACTCTCCATAAGGAATGCTTTTTATCAAGTGTCGTGGGTGATTACTCTGGGCATGTAAAATAGAGTTGCCTGCCGTAACCTTTCTATGCATCTTGGTCATGATTAAGTTGTAAATATATATTTCAACATCAAGGAAATTCACTTTAGAATCACTAATGGTTGCTGTGAATTCTAAGTTCAAAGCGTTATTGTTGATGGTATTTACAAACTCTTTTGCTGAACTTCCACAGCCCTGCCAAATAATAAAGACATCATCTATGAATCGCCACATGTTGATAATGCCAGTTTCTGTTGGAGTCAGCTCACCAAGAGGCCGCCCAAGGACATGCTTCTCCCACCAGCACACATGTAAACATGCGTAGCTAGGGGAGAAGCATGCCCCCATAGCAACACCCTAAAGTTGCTGATATACTTCATTATTGAACAAAAAGTAGCTGTTATTCAAACATAAATCAATCATTTTAACTAGCATCTTGCTATGTTCATAAAATTTGATGTCTTTTTCACCAAGAAAATGTTCAATTGCTCTCAGGCCATCAATATGGTTAATAGATGTGTAGAGAGATGAGATGTCCATGACTAAAAATCGGCATTCAGGTTTCCAAACCACCTCATTTAGTTTATTCAGAAAGTCACTGGTGTCTCTTATGTAGCTTGGTAGGGCCTCCATGAACCCGTGAAGAAAAAAGTCAACGTATTTAGAAATTGTCTCAAGTTATTTTATATATCATTAGAAATGGCTATGTCACATGTGGTCCAAGGGTAGGATGAAGGGGCTAATAACTGGTCAAAGGGCATTCAGTACACTGGGAAGTCTGGGGGTAGAGAACTTGGGAGCACTGGATGGCAAAAAAGCACATCATGTGCCCAAAGTGTGCTTGACATGGCCTTATAGCACACTATAAAAGTTTCTGCAATACAAAGCAGGCAATGGCTACAGGCCCTGGCAATTAGTCACTGCCTATACTGAGGTTCCCTTAGCTATGACTCCGGTATGACCAGTGAGCTCTTGGTATAGAAAAAGGGTGAAAGACATGAATGAAAACTAGACTGCTTTATAAAGCTTGCAAACATCAGGATGAATCAGGACAGAAGATTACCCATGATTACCTTCAGTAGACAGGTAATTCGGTTTACCCTTAGATTACTATTAACATCTTTATAAATGAACATCAAATGTAAGCTGGAGGATGGCTCCAGACCCTAGACATCAGGGTCTGCTCACACTACACTTCTACTCCCTCTCTCTGCTTTCTCTTCAGGTTCTGTCTGGAAGCGAACAGTGTTATACAGGAGCAACGCTTTTGGAGAGAGAAAGGCAAGCCTTTGTTCTTTCAAATGAATTCCAGACAAAAAGATATTGTTGATGTGTTAGTGAGCGTTAGCAATACATAATAGGGGTTAATAAGGGCTCTGTAGTGGCAACTTTATTTCTTGTATGTTATTTTGTTGACTTCACTAGTAGCATTTACATTGTTTCTTAGTGCATACACACATTCCTCTAAGGCCTTATGGAAGTGTTGTTCATTTTATTTTAAAATACTAACATCTAGGGCTGGATATTTTATCTTTATTTCGACTGTCATAACTGTGTTATAATATATGCAATCTCTGACCTCACACCAACTCCTTTGAGCTATGTCTTGACTGCTCGACCAGGCTACTGTGGATTATTTTACATTTGCAGACCAATTACACAGCAGCCAGGTTAATGCAATCTCACCTTTGGTTCTTAATGGTAGTCTAAGCAACAGCAAGAGTTGGCCAATTAGCATTACAGTCCTCAGGCTCACCATCTCTGGTGGTTCTCGGCACAGCCGGAGCCAGAACACCATCAGAATGCAGACAAAGGAGTGTATAAAAGAGAAAACAAGGCAGCCAGCCTTTTCCATCTAAGCACTTAGGATCTGAAACAACATCCCCATATCCATTAGGACCACCTCAGCACTGCTCCAATTTAGGAGTTGAAGACACAATGCTTTAAAGAGCAGTATCTTATAATCCATTATTGGCCCTCAAACCAGCTAGCTCTCCAATCCCTTGTCGACTTTTATGCTTGTCTTTGACCCCGTACAGCGCTCAGTGACCTTTTGGACAGGTTCATATTGCAGAAATACACATCAATGACCCTTACCCAGGTCAATACCAAAAAATAAGAGGCCAGACGTATAAAGCAGTTTTTTGGTTGCAAACGCTCAATTTCAGAGTTTGCAACCGAAAACATGCTTTTAACAACGTACTAAACACATTTTTGGAGTTGGTAACTTCTTAACCCCTTCACTGCTAGGCATTTCCCCCCCCCCCCCCGTGCTAATCCTTTTTTTGGCTATTTGGGGTAGTTCGCTCTTAGGCTCCTGTAACTTTTGACCACATAAGGTTTCCATGCCAAATTTGCGTCTTTTTTTCCCCAACATTATAGGGATTCTAAAGGTACCCAGGGTTTGTGGATTTCCCTGGAGGGCACCCAGAAATTAGCCAAAATACAGCTAAATTTAGATTTTTGGGCGAAAATGCAAAAAAAGGGCAACAGATGAAAGTGTCTGTTTTTTCCCCTGCAAATTGTATAAAAAAAGGAGTTGTGGTGCTGAAATCACCATCTTCCCAGCCTTCAGAGACAAGCAGACCTTTGTCAGAAAACCAAAGTTTTTTTACACAGTTTTGGCATTTTTCTGGGACATTATCTATTTTTGTTATTTTTTGTGCTTCCAACATCCTCCCAGTTAATGGTAGAAGTGAGTATGACATTAATAATGGATCCAGGAAATCTATACATTTTGGAAAAGTAGACAAAATTCTAAATTCAGCAAGGGGTCCTTTGTGTAGATCCTTCAAGGTTTCTTTATAGAAACTTACAGTTAAATATAGGAAAAATTGAAAATTACAGCCTTTTGTGTCAACGTTTTCACCTGTAACTTCTTCAAATTATAACAACTCTTTGAAAGCAATATACCGTTATAGCTGCTGCACCTTTCTGGGTGTGGGGATATATAGGACTTGTAGGTTCACCAAGAATCCGAAGAACCCAGAGCCAAAAACTGAGCAGCAACTTGCAATGGTTTTTTATTATGTACCGGGTATATAGCAATTATTCTGGAAAAATGTATACATGGAAAAATCGGTATGAAAGATACCTATGTATTTCAGAAATGGGAACAAAATATAAAGTTTAGAAACAGTAGATGTTTGTACATTTCCGAATTTGGGAATACTCATACTAGCATGAGAATTATCTATCATTTTTACAAAATTACTTTTTTTACACATTGTCTTTCATTTGGAAGGCAAAAATGCATCGAAAGTCAATAGGTAATAACAGTTACTTTACAAATCTGAATTACCCTAAGTCTCCCGACAAAAATGGTACCTCACTTGTGTGGGTAGGCTTAGTGCCTCTATAGGTTCTGGGCCCTTCCCTGTCACGGGTCCTTGACCCACCCATGCAAGTGAGGGACCATTTTTCTCAGAAGACTTTGAGGAACGCAGGGTGAGTGGAAATTTGTGGATCCACGCAGATTCCAGAACTTTCCACCACAGAAATGTGAGGAAAATGTTTTTTTTTTTTACAATTCTTTGGGTTTGCAAGGGATTCTGGGTAACAGAACCTGTTGAGAGGCAGGCAAGTAACCCCATACTGGATTCCCCTGTGTGTCTAGTTTTTAAAAATGTATATATAGGTTTGCTAGATTTCCCTAGGTGCCGGCAGAGCTAGGATTCGAAATCTACAGCTAGGCACTTTGCAAAAAAGGGTCAGTTCTCACTGTAAAAATGTGGTGTGTCCACGTTGCGTTTTGGGCCATTTCCTGTTCCGGACACTATGCTTACCCACACAAGTGAGGTACCATTTTTCTCGGAAGACTGGGGAACTCGGGTGGGTGGAATTTTGTGGATCCATGCAGATTCCAGAACTTTTCTGTGGTGGAATCTGAGGAAAATGTTTTTTGACACATTTTTAGGTTTGCAAGGATTCTGGGTAACAGAACCTGGTGAGAGCCATTCAAGTCAACCCATCCTGGATTTCCCTGGGTGTCTAGTTTTCAGAAATGTATAGGTTTGCTAGGTTTCCCTATGTGCCGGCTGTGCTAGGGCCCAAAATACACAGGTAGGCACATTGCTAAAAACAAGTCTGTGCCTAGTCAACTTTCTGCCGCCCTGGGAGGGGTATTAGGGGTAGGGTTGCCCCGAATACCTCCCTAGGGGGGCAGAAACACTGTGGCTATTTGTTTGGGGGCATTGGTATGCCCAATCTTGGCAGCCCCCAGCAACATGCATAAAAAAGCCAGCGTAATAGTTGGCGTCTTGCAAGCTTTTTGCCCCTCCCCGGGGAAGGCTGCAGTTTTTGCGGGGGAGGGGGCATTGGCATGCCCATTTTGGGCAACCCCACCCTAATTCAAATTTGCCTAAAAAAGTCCCTGGCATCTAGGGGGCTTTTTGCCCCCCCCGGGGGGGATAGATTGGGGGCTACTGCCCGGGGGGCAGATAGGCTGTAATTTTGGGGGAAGAGGGGGTAGGGGCAGGGGCATGCCCGTTTTGGGCAGTCCCCACCCTAATTCAAATTTGCCCCAAAAGAATCCCTGGCGTTTAGTGGGCTTTTGCCCCCACCAGTGGGGACAGATTGGGGGCTAATGCTTCCATCTGTCCCCCCCCCGGGGGATGGCAGAGAGACCACTGGATGCCATGGATTTTTTCAGGCAAATTTTAATAAGGGGGGGGGGCTGCCTAAATCTGGCATGCCAGTGCCCCCACCCTAATTAAAATGTGGCCAAAAAAATCCCTGGCTTCTAGTGGGCTTCCCCCCCCCCCCCCGGGGGCATATTGGTGGCTACTGCCCCATCTGACCCCAAGGTGGGGCAGGAAGGGTGACATTTTTACGGGGGAGGGGTGGGGGCATGGGCATGTCTATTTTGGGAAGCCCCTATCCTAATTCAAATTTGCCCCAAAAAATTCCTGGCATCTATTGGGCTTTTTGCCCCCCCCTGGGGGGCAGATTAGGAGCTAATGCCCCCATCTGCTCCCCAGGAGGGGGCAGAAATCCCACTAGATGCTGGGGATTCTTTTGGGCAAATTTTAATTAGGGTGGGGGCTGCCCAAAACTGGCATGCCAATTCCCCCACCCTAATTAACATTTACCCCAAAAAAGCCCTGGCGTATGGTGGGCTTTTTGCTCCCCCGCAGGAGCAGAAAAGCTGTAATTTTTGGAGGGGTGGGGGCATTGGAATGCCCATTGTGGGCAGCCCCCACCCTAATTCAGATTTGCCCAAATAAATTCCTGGCATCTAGTGGGCTTTTTGCCCCCCCAGGGGGCAGATTGGGGGCTACTGTCCCCATCTGTCCGCCGGAGGGGGGCATAAAGACTGACATTTCTCTGGGGGCATTGCCATGCCCTTTTTGGGCAGTCACCACCCCAATGTCAATAAAAAATATCCTCATTTCTAGTGGGCTGTCCGCCCCCCAAGGGGGCAGGAGGACTAATTGTGCAGGGGGAGGAGGTTTTGGCATGCCCATATTGGGCAGCCCCACCCCTATTTTGCAGTTAAAAAAATCCCTGGCCTCTAGTGGGTTTCCTGCTCCCCCTCCCAGGGGCAGATCAGTGGCTACTGCCCCATCTGCCCCAGGGTGGGGGGGGGGGCAAAAAGACTACATTTGCCCAAAAACTTGGGTGTAGCGAAGGCCCTTGTCCAAGGAGCCGCTCCCCCTCCCTAGTGCTAGTGGTTGGATCCCTGCTTGGGGATTGCCCTCCTGGGGTGACCCCCAAGCAGGGATCCACTAGGGAAGAGTACCATTGGAAAGAGGAGATTCTCCCCTTTCCAACGAAACCTCTCAGAAGTATTTCGGTGCTCGGGGGGGGCTGAGATAGCCCCACAAGTACTGAAACATTGTAACTGTTTCAGTTTCGTTTTTGCTTCAATGACGATAGCGCGCCATGCCCGCAATCGTCATTGCAACAAAAACTAAAAATAGGCCTGGGGAGGTTGGGATAGCTCTTCCCCACCTCCCCAGGCAAAAAGAAAAAGAAGCAGCAGAGGGATTCTCTGAGCATGTGCTCATGACGAATGGTTCCGTCATGAGCACTGCAGCACTTGTGCTCATGATGGAGCCATTCGGTCATGAGCACTGAAAGAATTAAACGGGCTAAGCAATGGATAAGAAACCACTATTCAGAGAGGGTGTTTTAGGTGTCCCTTCCAAATAGCAATTTGTATTTATATATATCAACTATTAAGGATCAAAGCCTTGGATGTAAATTATTGAAAAGTTAGAGAGGCCCAAGTTAGGGGCAACAATGTATTCTCAAAAGGTAAGTGGTCCCTTGCTAACATCTTATCTTAAAAAAACATTTTTACTTTATTGAAATGCGATCACAGACATGGTGGTTGCTGACCAACCTAATGGCATCCAACGGTAGTGAGTCCAAGTTTACAACCTACCACATTAAAATTCATAGGTAAGGGATATTCTGACCCACTACGACTCAATTCTTTAAGAAATGACCTATGAAATCATTGGTCGATTCTTAAAAATCTTTACTGGTTGTAAAAATACTGGTCCCAATTTGCGACCTGTATTTGGTGAACAAATATTCGCACATCTGGCCTATGGTCCTTTAGAAAAATGGGCTAGATGTCGATTTTTATTTTGTTTCCGGAAGAGTTCAATTTTCAGCCTAAATCCACTCACATCATTCAACTGGAAAAAAATGTTTCTCCGATTCATACAACATAGGTACATTTTCATTTTGACATGAACTGCGTCTCAACTGCAATCCAATCACAGCGTGCTATGAGAGAAGCCCTCCCAGTCAGAACAGCCCCCTGAGAGGGGCTTCATTACAGTGCAGTGAGAGTCTGTAGGCGGCAGCTATTTCTGCTCTGAACTGGAGAGCGTTTGCAGTGATAATCAGCTAGAGGCTATTAAGGTAGGAAGGTCAGGCAGGGGTGACCAGGTTCCCAGGCAGGTGTGCCGTGAAGACACGTGGCGAGAGATATACAGGGGTCTGGCTGACATGGAAGTATAGCAGCAAGCACTGCGACGATTAAATTACCACACACCAGAATGATGCTGAAAATAAACCTACTCTTCCTCATAAATACTCCCAATCGGTGGAATTATGCCGTGTACCTCGCAGTTTTGTAAATGCGCAATAAACTGTGAGCACATCTAGTAATTGGAAGAAATACATTGTCACTGTCTGCTGTAAGCAATGCTTGTGCCGAGTCATTAAACCAAGTTCCCTCAGTAGAGAGGTACATCCGCTTTTGCTTCATGTACTGCGCGCTTTGCAAATAAAGTATTAGTCAGCACAGTTCATATGTCCATTCCGATGCTCATACCAGGGGTAAATCCTATTACCTCTGTACTGCATGAACAAAGGTGAACAACGATACCTTAAAGCAGATTAAATAAAAATAGCTCTCCCTGGGATCACAATGTTTAATAATCCGATACTATTAAAGGATGAGAATTTACACAGCACGGTATCCAGAGGGGAACATCCAACTATGGATGTTACCACCTCCAGCCATTTGAAACAGAACACGGAAGCAGCGTGAAACTGAACAGGGAAACAGGTTACCAGGACGGAGTCGCATTTATACAAACTGGTTGTGCACGCGCCATGTCTGCGCCACTGCTGCCTAATGAATCATGGGAAATGTAGTTCAGAGCAGTGCTTCACTCCTATTTCGTCAGTATTCAGTGACAAATCCAAACGCTGGACATATAGCTGCCAAGGTTTCAGATTGCTGTGCATGACATTTTCATAACTTCAGTGTAAATATGAGTGACATTTCAAAGACTACGAGTGACACTTTCTCGTGACAAAAAATAAAGGAATGAAAACGAGGGAAATATATAAATATCAGAAATTACACCCATTTGAGCAACAAGAAACTCTAAGATTTTAAAACGACTGGAAAGCACCAGAAATGGAAGGGCACTAGTCTAACTGACATGGCACACAGACTCCGGTCATGTGTAGGCTTATTTTGTTTTTTCCATTCTGCACTATAATCTGCTTACAGTAATGCCTTTAAAAAAAGATAGTGTGGGTTTCTGGTGAGTATGCACTTGTGGCTAAGAGCTGCCTGAACTCAGAACAGCCATAAAGCCTGTCAGTTTCTGGTCATCGCACACATTATCTCTGGGTAAAATGAGGGATAAATGTGTGTTACAACTGGTCCACTTTGCCAGCTCAGAATTGATACACTCGTCTATACTTGCACTTAATAAAGCACCACAAAGGCTCTACCAGGCTGTGCTTGCATAGTGCTTGTAAAAAAGTAAAAACTTGTCCCCTTCTCCACTCAGATCGTTTGACTGAATGGTTTCTCATTAGAGAGGCCAATTGAACCAATTGGTGTCTGTGTTTTTTAATTTCGTTTTCTCTCCCAGATGGACGAGAAATAATTGTAATCGAACCTGAAATGTAAAATAAAGAAAATAATTTTCCAAATAACAAGAGTGGGGTCTAGGGAGGAGTTATGTTGCTCGAGGTCCAGGTTTGAGGCTATATGTGGGGTTCGTCTGAGGACGACGGTGAGCTATATCCACCAGTAAGTGGAGGGGAGGGGAGGGAAGTGTTAGGACGGTCCCATCAGCAGGACATGACGCTCAGCAGAGGTCACTGTGAGCGTTCAGGCCCTAGTGTGTCAGTGTTGAAGTGCGAACTCATGGGAGGGGGAAGGTGTTACTGGGCAGGCAGGGCCTGCTCTGGCCAGTTTGAGTTGGTTCTCTTGCATCTTGTATCTGGAGGGGAGGGGTATTAGAGGTAGTACCCCCCAGGAGGGACTCATGCCGTAAGATGAGAAAGGAAGAGACCGATTTCAAACAGCAGCAGTGAGCTGCTCCTTTCCACAGTCCTCTAAAAGTTATCTTCTCCGGGCCAGTCACTCCTCGAAAGCGAGAAGGACTAACCCCCCTCAACACTACATTAAAAAGCAAGAGTAAAACAGCCCCGAGCATACAGCCAGGAACTGACCCCTAGAAGCTGAGTGACAGCCACCCCTTCATGAAAACGAACCCAAGAGTCTAAGCATAGTCAGTGACTGACGGTCCTGTCCTCTGCAGCTCCGCAGGCGTAGGACGGGGCACTGGTCCCCATTGAAGCACTAGTGGCACACACACATCATACATATAGAGAGATGCCTCAAGTCCGTGATCAGAGACAGATAAGGCGAACCTCAGCCGCAAAGGTTTAAGTCTAAGGCTCGTTTTTCCTCTACCATGCTGTTGTGGATGTATCTAGGACCCTAATTAATTATACCCGATTCATGTCCTTATGCGGTTATGATAAATCATGTCCTAATGAAAACATACGAATCTTATCCATATTCAGCAATAGCCCACGCAGCCCAAATACGGCAAGGCTACTTCCTTAGATTCCTAGAGAGCACAAAGAGTTCTTCCGACACACCAAACCTTCAGTAACCTAGAGATTCCCCATGACTTTGTTTTGATTGGTCATTAGACCAGTCAGTTCTTAGTGACGTCTTATGTCCAACCTTACGTCAAACACAGCACCTTCCAGGTATAAATATACCAACACTTGCCTTAAGCAAACACAGGGTGGTGTGGAGCAGAGCGGCTATCTACTTATCCAAAGCCCAGCTGATGCGAGAGCCGAAGGAAGCCGCCCCTCCCCTTTGACACGCTGGAGAAGCTGCCTTTTCTCACGCCGAGAAATCCAGCTCCGGTGTTTCTAGTCACCCTTGCTGCGTGCTGGAAGATCGAGTCCTGAGAAACGAGATACAAGACCTCCTTCATTCTATAACCAAGGTACGGAGTTTATTCAAACCTTAGAGAGAATTCTGGATTCAGATTCTTGGCAAAAACCTAACTTAACTTAAAACTGCAACTTACTTACTCCTTTCCCATGTATTAGGCTTAGGTCAGGTACACCAGGGTAGGCGTATCTTAGAAGCACCAGTTGAGTTTGTTTAGTCAATGTTTATATGTATGTAAATATTTTATATCTTTTAAAGTGACATATGGCTAAGAAACCATATCAATGATTTTACAGTATTATTTTATAATACTCCTTTTACTGTACGCACTTTACTTCATGATAAGTATTGCAATAATAGCAATTCACTTCTCTTGCACGAGAAAGAAGACTGCTCAATAAAATAACACCTTTTTATTGAAAACGCCCATCTTTCTATTTCTCTGCACTCTGGTGGAACTAAGCATGCACGATTGACTGAGTGAAATAGCTATCTATTGTTTTCACACGACTCTGGAGATTCACTCCTTATTCTGGGGGAGCAAAGTTGTCATGTTATATGGTTGTCAGAATCTAATCCCTTCTTGTCTAAATCAGGGAAGTTAACTCCTCCCTATTCATTCGAGAAAGTTTCTAGTGACCTCTGAGCAAGCTGGCAAAACTAATTAAGTCTAACATAGTCAGTAGAGACCTAGAGACCTCAGTCCTACGTCCACACTGCTGTTTATGTTATTCCAATGCACAGAGCCTATTGGGAATATAGTAACTACACTACATGGCGCCCAACGTTTGGTAAGGCGATAATCTAACGCAAGATACTAGAGAAACTCAGTCGTGCTTTTCACACAGATCCCTTTTTCCCGTAAAAACTCCAATAGACGTCTGGAGTTTGTGAAAGGTTAATATCCGCCGAAACTTAGTAGGATGAGAATCCTATGTATTAAGTTTACGGTATAGTCAACGTTGAAGGATACAGTGTTCCAAAATATTGTGCACCTAATCTTTGTTTCCTC
This sequence comes from Lissotriton vulgaris, assembly GCF_964263255.1. Taxonomy (NCBI): domain Eukaryota; kingdom Metazoa; phylum Chordata; class Amphibia; order Caudata; family Salamandridae; genus Lissotriton; species Lissotriton vulgaris. Next base: position 319,753,381 of record NC_141694.1, read on the forward strand.
AAAACTTGCTCTGCAACAAAAACCTTTGTCAGTAAAAATGTCAGACAGGGAGGATGAGAGGGAAAGAGTGAGACTAGCAGCTCAACTCCTAGCGGAAGACACAGTCACCCAAAATACAGAACCGGATGCAATACTCATTCCGGTCAACATAAGAAAAACCATAACTATAAAACTTATAGAAAATGGGGTAACACCAAGAGGTGGTACAGTTGTATTTGTGGTAGGGGCACATGAGTATCGGCAGACAGAGGTATTCTATTCCTGGATTACTATTCCAGCTGCACATACTGCGACACGTGAGTTCCACTACTATAAAGTAGCAGAATCTCCAGAGGAATACTCTCCTTTTGAGGAGATTGAAATTCCACTAACATACCAAGAGCACCTGCTCTTATTTAATGGCGCCCTAAAACATCAAAATCACATTACCAGGCTCTGTCCACTAGGTAGACCAGGAGCCACGTGGCCGGTTCTAGCCAGCTACACACCACACCCAGATATTGAAGGAATGTCAGACGAAGAACTTTTGGTTCAACTAAAACAATTAATTAAAATTCATAGACAATTGGTCCAATATGTCATGCAGAGCTCAACAGTCAAACCTGCAATTAAAATTCCTCAAAACACCCCTCATCAGGGGAATACAAACAAAATTACACCACAGAATATTCAATCATGTCTTGGAAAAACACCCGTAAAACGAGAACAAATCCCCTTTTGGTTAGCTCAAAAAATCACCCAGATAGAGGCAGTATTTCCTGATACTACCCCTCACGAAAAACACAGAATTCTGACTGTCTCCCAATGGGGATCGCACCACATGTGGAGGACTGTGACACTTGGGGCACGGTCTTTGCTTCCATCTACACAAAAACACATGGTGTTCTGTCAATGGCGGTTATACCAGATGTACTAAGACAGATTAAAAACGAATACGGTCCAGGACCTGCTTTAACTCTGGGTATGAAATTACTGAAAGACTTCAAGCAGGTCTCGGCTATATTATTAGCCAACATAAAAGGAGAAGCAGCATGTGTGGCAATCCGCCAAAAATTGAAGGAAACGGATATAGCAGACCAACCTTTTGAGCTTGCTAAAATAATTGAAAAATGCTATGAAGAATTAGGCAGAGATAGTTTTGGTGGTAAACCAGTAAAACCACTACTAATTGAAAATCCTGAAAATACCTTTATTAAAAACAACCTCAATTCTCAAAAGAAGAAATGGGAGGGTAATAAACAATCCACTCCCGGAGAAAAACAATTTCAGTCCAGAGGAAGGTCTCCCCAACGGAGGAATAAGTCACCGGTTGGAAGAGACAAGTCTTCCGAAAGGGAACCCTCTGAAAAAAGATATAATCTTAGAGATGGGGATAAATTAAGAAAACCTGCCAGATATCAAGATGTTGATACACGTCCCTCTCAATCTTTTCAGACTTCCTCACAGAAATCGGAAAGAACAGGACGGTCTGAACACAAGGAAGAGCACGTCAAGTCCAAAGACAAAGAACCTGCTCATCAAAGTAAAAAAAATCACAATTTCCCAGAAAGAAGGTAGCAAGTATTAAAATTAAACATGCCGAGAATCCTGAGGACACAACTGAAAAATGGAGAGTGGGCCCAGACAATGTTAGACGGCGCAGAAGAAGTGACCACAGCTCGCAAGATCCTGATGAATCTTCTGGAGACAGTGGACACGAATGAATACATTCAGGTGGAAACTGCAGACACGCGAGTTAGCATGCCCCATAAACTATATGAAATAACATTACGTATAGAGGGAGATAAAACTAGGAAAATTAAAGGTCTCTTTTGGGAGAATCTTTCTAAAGGCTATGATATGCTGTTGGCTGAGAAAGACTGGCCACCAGAGTTTGTCAGGGAGTGCCCTCATGGCGAAGAAAGGATTATGTCTGCCTTCTCAAATCATATCCCAATTCATAACAAAATACACGTTTGCAAGAAAATGGGCGGTGGCCCAAGCCCCTGCATTATATAAAAATCATGTAGGATGGGATAAGGATTCTCCTCACCACAAAATCCAATTAAAAAAAAAATAACCTACTGCACAGAGGCAGTACCCAGTTAAACAAGAAGCTAAAAAGCAAGTTAGAGAGATCTTAGATCAACTTGAATATCAGGGGGTGATTGAAACATGCACCTCACAAATGAACAATCCTTTGTTTCCTGTTTCCAGGCCAGACGATTCATATCATCTAGTTTTGGACTACAGACATCTAAACTCATGCTGTAAAACCTTTGTAGTCCAAAATTCACACAGTGCAGCACTGATGAATAACATCGTGCGCAAAAAATATAAAACAACATTAGATATCTCGAATGGATTCTTCTGTCAAAACATTGCACCCGAAAGCAGGTATTTGACCGCTTTCTCAATAATGGGGTCGCAAAAACTATTTTGCTGACTCCCACAGAGATTCAAGAATAGCCCAGGATTATTCTCAGCAAGAGTAACAGAATTACTACAAATGTATGATGATGAGGCATTATCGTATGTCGATGGCATCTATCTTACAGACGATGACTTGGAGACTCATTTAAAAAGAGTGAACACCATAATACTTGGGTTCGCATCCGAAGGTTACAATTTCAACTTTAAAAAGTCAAGATTAGACCATCTAACTGTTCTATTTTTAGGATGTGAATTATCAAGCAAAGGCAAAAGCCTAGCAGACAATTTCTTAGAGAAATGTGCAGTACTCCAAGCACCTAAAACGCTGAAGAATTTACAATCAATACTAGGTTTCCTGAATTTCGGAAGAACATACATTCTAAATTATGCAGAGAGGGTTAAACCGCTCTACGAATTAATAAAACCTGATTTCAAACCAAATAATTGGACTCAAGAACACACAGAAATTTTGAGATCATTACAGACAGACATGTTAACAAAAACAAAACTGCAAACACGTGCAAACGAACGCAATCTGGTAATCCGAGTCATCCCAGGAAGATGCGAATTCACATACCTGATCTCTAATGAGGGAGAAACGGTACCCATAGCTTACAAATCACATTTGTATACACAAGCTGAAATGAAATTCAGTTCTACAGAAAAAAGTCTGACAGTGGTTCAAACTGCTGTAGCAAGAGAAAGAGCCCTAGCCCAAGGCAAGAGAATAACTGTTTACACAGCAGAATCAGCCATTGAGGCATTAAGAAGTCCACACAATCTAAAAACTGTGGCATTAGATCCTAAATGGATAAAATGGGAAAATTCTCTTGCTGCAGAAGACGTGAAACACTATTTTGGCATTACCTCTCTATCCACTCAATCCATACATAATTGATGCGAACTCCGTTCCGTTTGCTCGAAACCCTGGAGTGGGGGATAGAGTAATTCCAAACACGAACTGGAGAATCTTCTTGATACAAGAAGCACACACGGGATTTGGTCTAAGGCATCAAGAGATATTGAAATCTCCGATAGAATTACAATCACAATACTGGTGGCCGGGAATGAGCGTAGAAATTTACAATTTTGCAATAAATTGTGAGGACTGCAACAGAGATCGCAGTTGTGAACCGGACCAGACACCAGCCTAGACACCACTATTAGACAGCATCAGGCTATCTATGCGCAAAAGTCCTACCGGACAAGTGCGGTCCCATAATTATTAAGACTAGATTCACTATAGATGTGGCCCCAGCACTCGGCTGACGCCAGAACTGTTATAAAAGATTTGCGAGTCTTTATCAGCACATATGCAATTGGCATGCCACATTCTGATCAGAGTCCTGCGTTTAGCTCTCAAGCTTACAAAGAGGCCATGAGCAGCATGGGCATTGCATTGCATTGCAGTACTCTTCTCCCTTCCATCCTGAGGGAAATGCGGTTGTGGAAAGAAAAAACGTGACATAAAGCAATCTATAACGGCGATGGTATTAGGTTCGGGTGATGGGTGGGTCAAACATCTAACAAGTGTCCAACGTAGCCTTAACAATCTGCCAAGAAATTCTCTAAAGTGTTTCACTCCATACGAACTATTGTTCGGCACTAGAATGAAAATTCAGGATTTGGATGGTCATACTTCAGTGGTAGAAGAAAAAACCTTTGATATCAAAGATAGTTTGGCTGTTTTACAGGACTTGAATGAAACAAGAAACAGTCTAAGTAACATAAATTCTAAGCCAACAACCACTGAAGAACCACTTGTCCCAGCAAGACCTGTCTAGATTCCAAAGATTGGGGATCTGGTCAGAGAAAAGATCGCGGTGAAGAAGGAATTTGGGCCTTCTTACAGAAAAGCAGTACCTGTCTTAGCTGTCAGCGGAACAAGATCAGTAGTACTACTGCCACTTGCTGGTAAAAAAGAAAACAGAGTTGTTTCCATCGACCTGGTGAAACCACAATCATGTGGCCGATAAGTAGTAGGCCCAGTGGACTCCCAAGAAATAGAAGAAGACCAAATCTTGCTACAATCCAAGAGGTTCAAACTTAAAGACTAATCACTTTCGATAAACCATCAGTGAATAAAAAAGGACTATGCAACAATGCCATGGAACTTGTGGCTCTTGAAACCCAAATTGCAACAGTTCAAGAAACACCAGTCTACAACGATGTAGCCTCAGATTATACAAATGTAACAAAAGAAAATGCAAAGATCAATGGAAATCCAGAAGCAATCCCACCAATCGACAGAACTGCATCTGGCTATTTTATCAACTTTGATGACTTTCCCGATGATCCGAGTGAACATGGAGACAAGCCAGCAACAAAAACTTTCAAAATAAAAATTAAAGAACTTTTTCATCAACTCAAAGAAACATATCTGATTTCCCCTAGGAATGAACTATGGATTGTGATAGGTGTACTTACCCTTCTACTTTGGCTAATACTAGATTTAATTTTGGGTAGATGTATTGATGGAAAATACAGTACAATGGACACAGCAAGCCAGAACATCAACTTGGTCCTGAAACCACACAGTTCCTCTCACATAGAGAAAAGAGAACTATCATCAGTGAACATCACAGCAAAGCCTATACCTGGTGGTATAGCGTGGGATAGAACTGACTATGAAATCTATGGCCCAGTCGAGCTCTTGAAGTATCCACACCAATTCAAGATTTAATTGAGTGACTTTGTGACACCAAGTTCCTTCTCTGATGATTGGGACTTTGAAAACATTAATAATATGATGTCAGATTTGGAAATGTCAGCAAAATTTACAGAGAAGACGCCGATTGAAGTCCCTCCACTGATGAAAATATAAGGGAGTCACGACCATACTTACCGGTTGGAAGTGGGTCCAAGACTGTTATATAGCCATATTGGTAACGGTATGCAAGCTAAAGGTGCCCCCAGCATTTAAAGCACAGTACCGCACCCTAATTTTTGTTTGCCCTGAAGAAATTGCCTGATAAAATACCTAAGGCAATGAAACATGTCGGCTGTGGGCTGAGTATGAATCGATAGGTAGTATTTGTACCCCCTTTTTATATTACATGTTTACTGTAAGCAACAAGAAAATATAAATAAAAAGGTAGTTGCATCTTGTTGCGCAGTATATTGTGTGTTATATGTTAAACGTTGTTAGTCCTTGTCACATATACGTTGTGTGTACACTGCACCATTCACTGTCTTTCTCTTTACTTTGGGTTTTTGGACACGTTTACGTTAAGCTATTTGACACCGATGATGAGAACAGGGCCATCCTGGTGAGTACCAACCAGGGGCCCCATTGGTGGTGCGCCCGTGAGGTGTCATCTAGCTATTCACAAATTTTTTTCAAATGTTGTCCTTCTAGTGAATGTTTGTACTGTGGTGTCTGGTTATTTGTTTATCAGAGATGGGCTATTTTTTATTCACGGCATTGGACTGAAACAGAGAAATAATCCCTATAATTAGAGATAAAATTAGAATGATCATTTGACTAACTATAGCTGTTTACAGTTCTACATTATTGTTTGCCTTTGGGACTGGGTCAATTTGTGATGAGTGCTTGACTGAGTGGAGGGCGACCTAGTCCTTTATGTCCCTCTTGACTCCTATTATCTGGATAGCAAAATTTACAGAACATGATTATTTACAGGGTTCATCAAATTATGAAGAGATGTACTGTTATAACCACTATGGTCATCATTATCTGCATAAGTCTGCGAATCCTAAAAATGTTTTTTCTTATAATCAATGGGAACAATGCCCAACTCCGCCAATAGGCAGTTCGAAAACGTTTTATGAAAAATTCCCATACTTTTCAGGGTATAATCACACTGATCCAGAAATGTTTTATTTCAAGGTGTTAAATAAGACAGGAATGAAAAACATGCTGACAAACACTAAATTGATATATTCTGAAAAATGTTATGACAAAATGTCAACATTTGGTTTTGAGTTTTGGAAAAATAACATTGAAACAAAAACCATCTGGGGAACAAAAGAATGGCAGGTACAAGTTCAAGAACCATTATTTAGAGCCTGCATGATCCCAGAACAAATTTTGTTCCTGAATGACACAATTCAGCAAACAACCTGTTTTGGCTTAGCTAAGATAAAACATTTAAATAACCCGTCTATACCAAAACCTATGCCTGATAGAAACACCACTACAGAGGAGGGGTTAGACGTGCCCTATATTTTAAAACAAAACAGAACTAATCTGGATTGGAAAAAATGGCTGATCTGGCCAATAGACACAAATAACTGTCAAAATAGATTCCTGAACAAAATACAGGGGTTCAAACAGAACAGGCCAGACCCTAGATACTCCCAGAGACAACATCCAGGGATAGTACAAACATATAGTGTAGGAAAACTATGCCTTAACTGGCTACAGAAATCCACACTTCCCGAAATAAAGCAACACTTAACTTTACTTAAAGAAGGTGCTGACTTGCGAGATTTCTTAATGGGACCTCGCAAACAGCGTCAAAAACGTTTCACATACGCCGGTATATACGCAGCTTACAACGAAGCTTAGAAATTAAAACAGATTGAAACTGCAGAAAAAATAAGGGAAATTGACCGTATTAAATTGGAAAAAACATTTTCTGTAGTGGACAATGGGTTAACGACTCTGTCCTCCAGAATCTATTCACTGGACAGCATTGTATCATCTGCTATTGACATAATAGAGCAGGACATGCTAATGTTACAACATGGCCAGTCCCAATTACGTGCTATTGTACAGCTAGGTTGGACGTTACAAAACCTGCGTTCAGGCTATGTGCCATGGCGTTTAATCAACACAACGTCATTGTTTTCTATCTTTAACCTTACTGATAAACAAATCAGTTTGGCACAAAAAGGAGAAGACTATACGATACTGAGCATTGAACAACTTGAGAGATTACCATTGACAATGTCAGAGAGACCGGTCATTGAATGTATAATACATGGGACAATTTCGATCCCGATAACAACTTTTCAGTTTCAATACTGCCAAAAATATATACCAGCAGGCCTGTATGAAAGGTTGGGTAAAGGATACATCAAATCGACCTGGAATTTACCTTATACACACAAATGTTACAGTGAAGGGAAAAAATAGGTATTTCTTAGTGGTAATAATTGTAAAAAATCACTAAGCAGTACACTCCTGTGTCAAGGTGTTAACTTGCATGGGGCCTGTGAAGGTTCTTCAAACAACCTTTCATTTCATCTTCAGGGTACCCATACTACAAAGATAGAGCCATTTTTCAAACAGCTTTCCAACGGTAGCTACGTTTTAATAAGTGATCACAGCCGCTGTGGCATGGTGCCAGGAAGAGCCTATCTCACAACTGTGACGGCCAGGGTCATTTGCTGTATGCAAGTATTGTATCCAAACAGCAATCCAGACATGAAGGCGGCAATGTGGCCTTATGTGAATATCTCTTCTATTCGAATTGATACTTTAAGCAGAATTAAGTCTATTCTTTTACAGACAACTGTGCCTTTAACCTCGTCCAAAGAGACATATGACCTGCAAGTTGCAAGGACAACGGCAGAGATGCATACCCTATTATCAACAAATTGTCCGGTGCATTTCGTAGAAATGTTAAGTAAAATCTTAAACATGTCAGATACCAGTGGCATCACACATGTATTTAAGACAATTTTTTCGGGACTGCTAACACCCTTCGAAGCAGTTCTTGGCATCTTCCCGAATTTTGTGCATTCGCTCTTCGGCGGCCTGCCTCTTATTTTGGGACTTGTAGCAGGAATTTTATTTTTGTTCCTCCTGCTCCGATATGGCAAGCCAAGTCACAGACAAACCTCTGGCGACGATGGAAGTAACGATCCTAGCAATACGATATCGAGACCGTATCCCTAAGGTCCTCGGATTGGCCCAGCTAAGAGATATGAATACTACCTGGTTTCTTTCATTCAGACCAATTTGGCAAAATTGCATCTTACCTGTGCTTCGATGTCTGTTATGCGGAGAAGAATGTGTGTTGGACGTGTGTCTTACACTACCATCACCAATACCAATGGATATCGACGCATTGCTTTGTCCTGTTACGACTCATGCAACGTGTTGTCCCCAGCGGCTACCTATTCTGATGACGGCATTCGTTGAGACTTCACCATTACGATTAAGTGGTGGTGAGGTACGAGATGAAAGCAGCACCACACAGGTACAACCTTCTGTGAACATTGCTGATCCTGACATCGATGATGGCAATGCATCGCACATTTGCACTATTTACACCTTTTCGGAGTTGGCCCAACTTTCACCTACTGTTGCAGAGGAATTTTTTACCGGCCTATCAGAAGTAATGTTCTCCCCTAACAACGAGAATAATATTTAAAGAAATATGAGCTCACAGCGTTCCCTGTACTCTGAATTCGGCCTTCAGTTTTGATAAACAGAACTCCAAAAAGACAATGACACTATTTTTTTTTTCTTCTCCCTTCGAGAACTAAATTATTTTCCCCTAAAATTTCCAAAATATTTACAGTTTTTTGGCACATGGTACTCTGCTTAAAGTTGAACTATTCTTAGAGAACAGAAGTTCTATTTTTAGAGACTCTAGAGACAACATTTTGAAATAGCCTCTAGCATATGTACAGACCTGTATAACTTTGTGATGAAATGGTCTCGACTTTTGTTTTCTGTATTCAGAGCCATTTCATAAATGTAATTTTCGCTATTCATTCAGCCAATATTCATATTTGCATTTCCTGAATGATAACTCTGCTTGAAAACGTACAGTATAATACTCATTTCGTGTATCTATACCATTTCAAATGCATTTCATTGTATTTTGGGGTGGGTTGGAAAACACATGCATACCTATATGTTTACATATTGCTTAGTATTTAGTAATGATGGACATTATAGGTGGAATGGGTGTTGTGAATGTATCTAGGACCCTAATTAATTATCCCTGATTCATGTCCTTATGCGGTTATGATAAATCATGTCCTAATGAAGACATACGAATCTTATTCATATTCAGCAATAGCCCACGCAGCCCAAATACGGCAATGCTACTTCCTTAGATTCCTAGAGAGCACAACGAGTTCTTTCGACACACCAAACCTTCAGTAACCTGGGGATTCCCCAGGACTTTGTTTTGATTTGTCATTGAACTCCTGCGAGCACTAAAGGAACAGTCGGTTCTTACTGACTTCTTTATTGACGTCCTATGTCCAACCTTACGTCAAACACGGCACCTTCCAGGTATAAACATACCAACACTTGCCTTAAGCAAACACACGGTGGTGTGGAGCAGAGCGGCTATCTACTTAGCCGAAGCCCAGCAGATGCGAGAGCCGAAGGAAGCCGCTCCTCCCCTTTGACACGCTGGAGAAGCTGCCTTTTCTCACACCGAGAAATCCAGCTCGGTGTTTCTAGTCACTCTTGCTGGGTGCTGGAAGATCGAGTCCTGAGAAACAAGTACAAGACCTCCTTCATTCTATAACCAAGGAACAGAGCTGATTAAAACCTTAGAGAGAATTCTTGATTCAGATTCTTGGCAAAAAAAAAACAACTTGACTTAAAACTGCAACTTACTTACTCCTTCCCACGTATTAGGCTTAGGTCATGTACACCGGGTTAGGCGTATCTTAGAAGCACCAGTTGAGTTTGTTTAGTCAATGTTTTTATGTATGTAAATATTTTATATCTTTTAAAGTGACAAATGGCTAAGAAACCATATCAATGCTTTTACAGTATTATTTTATAATACTCCTTTTACTGTACGCACTTTACTTCATGATAAGTATTGCAATAATAGCAATTCGCTTCTCTTGCACGAGAAAGAAGACTGCTCAATAAAATAACACCTTTTTATTGAAAACGCCCGTCTCTCTATTTCTCTGCACTCTTGTGGAACTAAGCATGCACGATTGACTGAGTGAAATAGCTGTCTATTGTTTTCACACGACTCTGGAGATTCACTCCTTATTCTGGGGGAGCAAAGTTGTCATGTTATATGGTTGTCAGAAGCTAATCCCTTCTTGTCTAAATCAGGGAAGTTAACTCCTCCCTATTCATTCGAGAAAGTTTCTAGTGACCGCTGAGCTAGCTGGAAAAACTAATTAAGTTTAACATAGTCAGTAGAGACCTAGAGACCTCAGCCATATGTCTACACTGCTGTTTATGTTATTCCAATGCGCAGAGCCTATTGGGAATATAGGAACTACACTACAGTGTGTCATATTAAAAGCGTGCATCTTTAAAGCGTGCTACTTAACCGCTTGCCCGCTAGCACCCACGTGGGGCCTACTTTACTTCACCTCCGCTGTACGCCCCATCGAAGCACCGAGAGTGCTCCTGGCTGCAAAGAAAGGCCCCTCAGCAAACGCCCGGGCTGCAATCTCGGCTCAGCAGCGGGCGCCGCACACTGTGTGCTCTGGGCTCTGGCGGCCGCCGTGGTGACGTGAGCTTGAGTCGCGGGGATGATCACACCCGTGATTGAGTTTAAATTACTGCGCGGCAGTTCAAGCAGTAGCCACGGCATTGCCGCAGCCTCTCAATAAATGTATGTCACATCCGATCATCGACTGCAGACTGAGGCCAACCCCCTCCCCTAATTGGCAGCAGTGTGAGTCGACTTTAATGTTAAAGCCGCGCCGGCGCCGCAGCCTCTAAATTTGCCCAGTGTTGCCAGGCTACACAGGCCGGGCAGATACATTGTAGTGGCTAGCGCTCTCAGCCACTCCAGAGCTGAGAGTAGATGCATTTAACTATTTACAAACTCAGCCCAGCAACGCAGCACGTCTCTCGGGAGCAGCGGAGCCGGCGCACAGGCGCTGCTGGTGGCGCGCTCGCAGGTGGCAAAATGCGTGACACTGCATATTTCAGTGCGGTGATGCGGAACACCGCACTGAAATGCGGGCGTGTCACACTAGATGCGTGATCCTTGGCAGGACTGCATATCTTTATATGGTTTGTGTTTTGGTGCTTGTCAAAAACCAAACAAGACTAATGTGCGTACTACAAACACCAGCTCCACCTTTTAGGAGAGACCTAAATCAATTGTAAATAAAGTCATCTCACACTCAAAATGCCGGCATAGCCTTCCGAAGAGTATCATGACAAAGAACAGTTAGTTTTCTCGTATTTTTGTTAGTATTCACTGTCAAATTCAAGCAAGACTATCATTAAACACCCTTGTCTGAATGTTGGCCTGTCAATTGAACACTTTCAACCGGTATGAGAAGTACTGCTAAATAGTTCCAAAAGAGTTTATAACAAATTGTAGGCAAATGCACCTTTTTAAAAAAACATTTTTTTGGAGAAGTTATATCCACCAGTCACAGGGCATGTTTAGGCTTGATTTTGATGACATGTTTGCACCATTCAAATTTATGGTCACTGAGAAAAAAAAAGAGATGCTGGGATCTCTAGTTAATGCAAGCAGAATACAGTTTTCTTTCAATGCTCATTGATCCTACTCGAAGCTCTCTAAGGGTATTCTTCTTGCTCTGATAACATGCTCTTCAATTCATTGTCAATAACTGCACACATTTATGAAATACTTTTTAATGTTATGAATAGGGCACAATTAATGTTCATTCCAGCCTTGGCTTGTGTATTTCAGAGTCTTCGTAAAGTAGGGGGGAGTGCCTACATTTGTATACTACTATAAAAACGACCACCCTTCAACTGTATTGACCCTCTGCTAGTATTTACTTTCGATTTTATAAGAGCACTTTCCATTCTGCTTTATTTTCTACATGTGATGATTGAATTTCAATAAATGGGTCACAGTTTTTTATTATTCTGACTGCCCCAACAACACAAATACTCTTCTTCAGCTCTAACTATTGTTGTGTTCAGAAAGACTTCATTTTCTGTAATGAGGCCTCCAATTCCTACGTATCTTTCTCCCTCAGCATCCTGACCTAGATATATTTGGTCCCCACTTCAACAATATTTAAAATCTCAAATAAACAAGCATTTACAATGCAATAGGTCTCCCAGCATTAAAGTTTGAGTTATTGGCATTGTGTATGACAATGCGTTGCATAACATTTTTAGCAAACTTTGAATTGGTGAGCAGTGAGAGTGTGTGCAAGAGTATGCTGTTGCTCACAGTTGTTATTATTCACACAGCTCTGATGATGCCCCTCACGCATGGGGCTGACGCAGTTATTATTCACACAGCTCTGATGATGCACCTCAGCACTGGGCTGACGCAGTTATTATTCACACAGCTTTGATGATGCACCTCAGCACGGGGCTGACGCAGTTATTATTTACACAGCTCTGATGATGCACCTCAGGCATGGGCTCACAGCTGTTATTATTCACACAGCTCTGATAATGCACCTCAGGCACGGGCTCACAGCTGTTATTATTCACACAGCTCTGATGATACACCTCACACACGTGAGCCTCTATGTTCTCTGCTGATGTGTGCAAGGTGTATACACGGAAGTGAGTCTAGTAGGAATGACTGGGACTCACCTCAACACTAACCTGTCTACGGATACATATCTGCCATTGATGCTAGCAGGAAAAAATACGAGCGTGCAATATGGCAAGGTGCCAATCCATCCCTCGCATTCCCGCACCTCACAACCACCAACCTCAAGCATGGTACAGGAGGTTATCTTGGTACAAGTCTCTGTTACTACCTCTTTGCAGAGGTATACTGCAGGTACACTCTATGGTAATATGTCCAATAAGGGAAGAGAAGGCTGACTGGAGCAGAGTCTCTGCATGGAGTTTCACATCTCTGTTCGAATTAACTGTCCCAGGAGGCTAGCTGGTGTAGGTCTGTGTGCATAGGTGTTAGCAAGGCTGCAAAAAAAAAAAAAGGAAGAGGCCACCTGGGCATAAATCTATTGATCATTGAGCAAGGGTCCCCAGGTACAGGCAAGCTCTACAGCAGGATGCCTCTGTAGGAAGTTCAATGGTCATACTGCAGACTCTCCCACCATCCCAGGGGGTACACTGACTGGTTCATCTTGGCACTAACCAGTCTACTCATCTATCTGTGTTAGGAGTCCCAGGATTGGAAAGTGAAGTTTGAAGGTCTGCGTAGGAAGCAGTCCACCTTTGGGTATGGGGTTGCAAGGGGGCTTACCTTTGCGCGAGTCACGATGTGTGTCGCCAGCTTCACTACGGCGAAGTTACCCTTGCCGATGGTCTGCTCCAGCTCATAGTATCCGATCCGGGCTAGACCTGCCCACGGGGTGGGTGTGCGGGGGGAGCCGCCGCCATATCTGTCAGTGCGGGAGGGGGGGTCAAGTGAAGGGGGTTCCGCGACAGTCACTAGAGCTGTGGTGGCAGCGGCTCAAACACCGGGAAATAGCCAGCGCGCTTGCCCAGGCACCAGGGGTGGAGCCGGGAGCTCGGGGACCGGGGGCGTGGCCCATGGAAATGACATCAACACAGGCGCTCGGAAGGCCCGAGCAGCAGAGCGGCTCAACTAATAATCTGCGCATGCTCATATGCGCGTAGGGAGCCCAGGGAACATATTTCAGTCAGGCGCAACGTCATCACCACTCGGAGGCTGCAGAAGTCCGGAGTGGTGGTAAGTGGGCCTTAGTAGTAGGGAGGGCGGCGGGGGGGGTCTCGGTGCGCTCGTGTGTGTGTGTGTGCGCGTGTGTGTGCGGCGGCGGGGGGTGTCTATGTGTGCGTGCGTGTATACGCGCTCGTGTGTGTCTGTGTGTGCGCATGCGTGTGTGAAAGCAGGGGGAGGTGTGGCTGTGTGTGTGTGTTGGAGCTTCCCAGGTGACAGGAGATGGCCACAGTGTGCGCGTTCTCGCACGCGTGGCCCGCTCGGATTCGCTTTTGGAAGATGCGCGTGGCCATCTCTTGTCTCCTGGAAAGCTGAGTCGCTCACAATAGGTCTCTGGCGAGACAGCGCTTTGCGCTGTAAATGCCACGAGACCTAAAAATTACCAACAAGGAAATTAAAAACCCTTGTAAATATAGGAATATGGACTAATGTAAAATCAATATGTCATTGATAATATTGCAGAAAGCAGGATGTAAATGTGATGATGAACCGGCTCTTATTATGGTTTAATAAATTTGTAACATATTTTAATAACATGCAACAGATATAGTAGCAGAGTTTGTGAATTCAGTAATCACCTTGTGATGTATACAAAAGAATAAATGAAGATGTAAAGAACTATGGTTACATGTACAATGAAGGGATATATATTTGTGTCAAAGACAGATAATGACTACCCAGTACAATAAGCCTACCTATTTGGCTACCTACTGCTGCAATATGGATAGAAGACACCCTATTTCGGTCTTCAGTGTCAGAAGGGATCGGAACGATAAATGATTTGGACATCTTGTTAGCAAGTACTCTAGATATGCAGACATTTCTGGATTGTAAGATTTGGCACACAATATATCAAAATAGATATTTTAGTCTAATTGAAATATCTGATTCAATTGCGTTGCTATTTGCCCCTTTGGGAGCCTAATTGCATTTTGGGATGCATCACTTCACCAGGTTACTTGACTTGATATTTATGTACCTTTGTATTCAAACAAACAAAGAAAAAACACAGGGCTACATGTATTAAGGGGATTTGCAGTTACAAAGACTGGGATTAACAAAATAACAGGGTTTATGACCACAAAATCCCTCTTTCTTATTTACTAACCCCATTTTTTGAGTTGGTAAAGTATTACCAACTTGCACAACGAGTTTAGAAATAGTTACCAAATCAAAATTTGGAATGGACATATTTTGGGCGTTCCTTCCAAATTGTGAATCGGATCTATAGGTATCAATAGCTCTTGACCTTAATTCCAGTTACAACCCATTGAGCCGTTAACAATACCCAAGTTGGGGTAGTAACTGATTTGCAAAGGGGAAGTGGTCTTCTTTGGACTCCTTCCCTTTGGGTAACCTGGTGGCAACTTTGAAAATGGAGATGGAGGCAGTGGTCCAGGGAACACAGCTAAATTACTAAAGATTTTTATTTATTATTTTATTTATTTTATTTCATTTATAAGGCGCACAGCTACCCAACAAAGGGTTTCCCGGCGCCACAGATCCCGATGTAATAAGCTATGGCATGCTAGATATTAAATAGCCAGGTTTTTATGGCCTTCCTGAATTTTACGTAGTTCAGCTCTGTTCTCAGTGTCGGTGGCATTGAGTTCCAGAGAGATGGTCCAAGAACTGAGAAGGACTTTCCACCCATGCGCGCCAGTTTGAATTTTGGAATTACAAAATGATTTGCCGTGGAGGACCGCAGAGTCCTGGTGGGGCGATAGGGGCACACCAGGTTCTGCAGATATTTAGGGGCCATGTTAGTAGAAATGCTATGCATAAAACATAAAGTTTTGAATTTGACTCTGTTCTCAACCTTTAACCAATGAAGTTTCCTGATATATTTGGTGGTAGGTGTAGAGAATGGAATTTTACATAACAGTCGTGCTGCTGCATTTTGTACAGTCTGTAGTCTGCGGACAGTGGCCTTATTTGCCCCCAGGTACAAAACATTACCGTAGTCGAGCCTTGATGTCACTAAAGCATTGACTACGGTTTTTTTAGAATTTTCCGGTAGCATCCAGCATATCTTTTTTAGCCACTTTAGGATGGCAAAACAAGTGGCAGCGGTTTTTATCGCTTGTTGGTGGAGGTTGAGCGAGTCATCAATAATGACTCCCAAATTGCGGGCATTTGTGACCGGTATGGGGGGAGTACCCATTTCAGAGGGCCAGTGCTGGGGGCCCCATAACTCTTTGTTTTTTCCCCAACAGGATTAACTCCGTTTTTCCGCCGTTTAATTTAAAAAAAATTCTATTCATCCATTTCAAGATATTTCTGAGTCCAAGTTGCAAAACGGAGGGAGTGCTTGCATCCGCTGATGAGAGAGAAAAGAGCAACTGAGAATCATCAGCGTATGAGAACATCAAAAGTCCTGTTTCCTCCACTAATTTAGCTAAAGGGCTCATGTAAATATTAAAGAGTAACGGGCTCAAGATTGAGCCCTGAGGGACTCCATGTTTGAATGACTTGATGTCTGAACTAGCGGTTTGTGAAAAGATTTGAAATGTTCGATCTTTTAATAGTGATTTAATCCAATCGAGAGCCCTACCTCGAATGCCTATGGAGTAGAGTGTCTGTGCAAGGATAGCGTGTGAAACGGTATCAAATGCCGCGCTAAGGTCGAGCAGCACAAGTGCTACCGTTTCACCCTGGTCCACCATGCGGCGAATGTTTTCAGTAACGCCCAACAGAGTGTTCTCCGTGGAGAATCCTGAACGGAAACCCGATTGATGAGAGGGGAGTAGGTCATGAGTAGAAATAAAATCAGTAAGGCATCGATGCACATGCTTTTCCAGTATTTTAGCAAAGGTGGGCAACAAAGATATGGGACGAAAATTAGATGGCAAATTGGGGTCAGCTCCAGCTTTCTTCAGGAGTGGGTGGATCATAGCATGTTTCCATTCGCTAGGTACGGTTGCCTCCAGTAGCGATGAATTCAAAAGATCTGTAATTATTGAAAAGACATTGCTACTGAGTAACTTTAGGATTGTGCATGGCAGTGGGTCTTTCGGTGAGCCTGATTTAATAGTTTTGAGCAGACTCTGGACCGTGTCAGGATTTAACAAGGGCCATTCTTCCAGTGTAACAACCGCCACCTCCACTGAGGTGAGACCCTCTAACGTGCTGGTATCCCCAATGGGAGTAGGAGGTATCCCATTGGAAGTAGCTGGTATTACTGGGGGAGTTTTGGTGGGGTCTTGATTTATATCTGAGTGAATTAAGTCAACTTTATTAATGAAATAGGCGGCCAGAAGATCACATTGCGTTTTGTTAAGATCTGGTGGGGATTGTGATGTATTTGAACCAGCCAACTCCCTTACCAAATTAAAAAGTGTTTTTGATTGCTCCAGTGTATTTGTGATTTTAGTGCTGACATATTCAGATCTTGCTATACTACACAATTTTTGGTATTTTGTGAGTTGGATTTTATATTTGTACTTATCTTCAGGGGAATAATATCTCCTCCATAGCCTTTCCAGATTTTACATCTAGTTTTTTCATTTTTTAGTGTGTCATTAAACCAGGGAGCTGGGCATCGGTGAGGGTTTTGTTTTAATTTGGTTATAGGCAAAATGTGATCGATGGCTGCTAAGAGCCAGCTCTGAACTGCGGTCGAAAGCTGCTGAACTGTGGGCTTAGTCCTTGGGTCGTGATTTTCTAGGAAAGCATTAAGACTCTCCATGTCTACTTGCTTCCATTTTCTAATGCACTTATTTGGTGCTTGGATGTAATCTTTATTAATTATTTCATCCTGAAGTGTGAATTTGACCATGTAGTGGTCTGGCAAGGGCAAGGCAGGGTGCATATTGATATTATTGAGATTTGAGAGTATGGGGTCTAACAGATGGCCTGCACGATGTGTTGGTCCTGAATTTTTTAATATCAAGTTAAGAGAGGCTAGGTCCCCAATCAGACTTTTAGCCAGGGAACAGTTATCATCCTCTAGATGTAAATTAATATCCCCTAGGATGGTGAAGTTGGCAGTTTTCATCGCCAGTGGGCCAATAAGATCTAAAAGATTGGTCAACCATTTGGACGCCGAACCTGGTGGTCGATAGACCAAAAGTCCTGAGAGGGTGAAATTAGGGGCCAATGAAAGTTTGAAAGTTGCAGCTTCGCATCCATCCCAGCTAAGGGGTTTGAAATCGCAACTGTAAGTTCTTTTAAATATAATAGCTATTCCACCCCCAGGATTCTTAATGCGATCTTGTCTAACTATCGCATATGTATCTGGGAGTGCCATGGCTATATCCGGTCCTGAGCTTTCCTTGAGCCATGTCTCGGTCAAAAATAAGGCATCTGGTGTTTCATCCATTAAGATGTTAAATATTTCCATTCTGTGCATTGGTAGGGAGCGACTATTTAGGCTGAGGAACGAAAAAGGTTGAGATATAGATGACATAGGTAGTTTGAAAGGATTAGCCTTGGAGGCTTTTGTTCCTACAGGATCAATATGCAAACAGCAGTTTTGGCATGTATCTTTATCCCATCCCATCTTAAGCAGTCTACATGCAGAAGGTCTCACTGGTTGTAGGGTCTTCATGAAAGCAGACGTATACTTGGTGCGTGTGGGGATTCTAGCCTGAATTGAGGGAGTTACCTGTGTTGTAATGGTACCTGACACATGTGGAGCGGCCATGGCCCTAAGGCACGTCCGAGGCGCGGACGAGCGCAGACGGGCTGACTCAGGCGTGACTCCGGCGCTGATGAGGCGCGTCCGCAAACGCGACCGCTAGCGCGGAAAGCGGACGTATCCTTAAGTAGAGGACGCTAGAGCACTCTCACTGCTCTAGCCCCTCACTCAATATGGCCGCCGCTCTTAAGCCTTAACTCCCGGTCAACAGCCCTAGAATCGGCTGGTACCGTGCAGGTAAAGCGAAATTGGGCACAATTAGGCTGCAAGTATGCTGTGTGCTAGTATTGTGAGAGAATATTATTTTAAAAACGACAATTTCATTTCATAAAAAAAACGCTAAGTAAAATAGCTCGTTGCACGCTTAGTAGCTTCTAGCTGCTGCTAGCGTGATCAGGGTCTGGCAATTGTAGGCAATAGCGCTGGAATCTCGCGCCGGTTGTAACTGGCCTCCTTAAGTAGAGGACGCTAGAGCACTCTCACTGCTCTAGCCCCTCACTCAATATGGCTGCCGCTCTTAAGCCTTAACTCCCGGTCAACAGCCCTAGAATCGGCTGGTACCGTGCAGGGAAAGCGAAATTGGGCACAATTAGGCTGCAAGTATGCTGTGTGCTAGTATTGTGAGAGAATATTATTTTAAAAACGACAATTTCATTTCATAAAAAAACGCTAAGTAAAATAGCTCGTTGCACGCTTAGTAGCTTCTAGCTGCTGCTAGCGTGATCAGGGTCTGGCAATTGTAGGCAATAGCGCTGGAATCTCGCGCCGGTTGTAACTGGCCTCCTTAAGTAGAGGACGCTAGAGCACTCTCACTGCTCTAGCCCCTCACTCAATATGGCTGCCGCTCTTAAGCCTTAACTCCCGGTCAACAGCCCTAGAATCGGCTGGTACCGTGCAGGGAAAGCGAAATTGGGCACAATTAGGCTGCAAGTATGCTGTGTGCTAGTATTGTGAGAGAATATTATTTTAAAAACGACAATTTCATTTCATAAAAAAACGCTAAGTAAAATAGCTCGTTGCACGCTTAGTAGCTTCTAGCTGCTGCTAGCGTGATCAGGGTCTGGCAATTGTAGGCAATAGCGCTGGAATCTCGCGCCGGTTGTAACTGGCCTCCTTAAGTAGAGGACGCTAGAGCACTCTCACTGCTCTAGCCCCTCACTCAATATGGCCGCCGCTCTTAAGCCTTAACTCCCGGTCAACAGCCCTAGAATCGGCTGGTACCGTGCAGGTAAAGCGAAATTGGGCACAATTAGGCTGCAAGTATGCTGAGTGCTAGTATTGTGAGAGAATATTATTTTAAAAACGACAATTTCATTTCATAAAAAAAACGCTAAGTAAAAAAACGCTGATTAAAAAATAAATAAATAAAGCAGCCCTCTTCGTTCAGCAAATAAGGATTCTTGTGCAGTCACAAGGGTAGTGGTTTATGGACCCGCATCCCTTGGATAGCAGTCAATATTAGGGGGTCACAAATGGTGAACTGCCTAATTAATGTTCATTGGTCAAGTTGTTTTGCAATTCCCTAAGATTCAGATTTATTCTTGCTCTTTTTTCTCACGTGTTGGTCCACAAGGACCTGGGGAAACAGCTTCAAAGTTTTCTTGAAAGTCATTTATGAGGACATTAAAAGGATAGTGCTATAAAGACATGTTACCAGCCACAAATTGACGTTATGAAAACTTCTTTAAATTAGTTGAAGTCTGGCAAGGGTACATTGAGCAGTAAATCAATAAAGACTCCGGTCTAGTGCCTTCTGATGGAACCGTCCCTGCAATAGCCAGCTCCCAGGACAAAACAGTAAGTAGGTGGTTGGACTAACGAGTACGACTCAGATTAAATCAAGGGTATAGGCTTTAATACTTCAATATGCACAATCATTAGGTTTAGTTACCTAACAAACAGTGTTACGCTAACAGCACTTCTGTTTTGTGATTGCTGAGCAGTGGGATTCTTCATGAACAGTTACAGTCTCCCAGAAAAGATTTGAAGGCCTTGTGGAAACAGTTTAGGATTAATTGGTGTCAGATCATCTATATTCAAAGACTACGTCAGAATTAAAAGAATACATTGTTTCTGGGCTACTTATTATCATACTAATAGTCTGCCTTTCATCAAAGAGTTGGAGGTAATTAGCACAATTTTGTTCTGTGGTGCCCTATTTATGGTGGGTCTGGCAAAGTAACTAGAGCCCCATGTTTTAGCAATAGTAACAGCATGTTTGGGAGCACACCAGATGTATTGTATTTCCAGATGTTGCTGTGGTTGTGTAGCTAATACATCTTCGACTTTTGTGAAACACTTTAAAAGACGAATATGTATTTTTTAAAAATTGGCCTAAATCAACTTCAACAGGTATTTACACATTTCTTATTTGCAGATGAGGTTATTTTTTTTTTAGAGAGCTTACATTTGCTCATTTCGTTTGCAATGTTTATTTTAACATTGTATTTTTCTCTACTCACTGTGTGTTTTTATTTTCAATATAGTTTACATGTAACAGAGTTTGCGTTAAAACTGTACAATACACCGATTGCCGATGTGACTAGGCTCACAGTCAGGGCCAGGAAAACTGACGGGTGTGGGGGGGGGTGGATTCAGATGGGGGTTTGGGGGGGGGGACGGGCGAGGGGTCATGTAGGGTTTAAATAATATATAACATTTTAAAAAATAAACCTTACCTACTTTCCCGGGTCCAGCGACTTTGGTCTGCTACTGCTTTCCTGCCTCCACAGGAACAGGAAGCAGGCAATCTCCCTCCCCTCACCTAAGCCAATCACAACGCTGCAATGGCAGTGTTGTGATTGGTTGGAACGCCGACCACACACGCATCTATGGGGAGGCCATTTTCTCCATGTAGGTTGCATGTAGCCTGCATAGAGAAAAGAGAGAGTGCGCATGACTGCTTTGGTTGGCCCCAGAGGGCTGACCAAACAGTCATGGCCTGCAACATTGGGCAAGCCACTCCTCCCCTGCCCTCGAGCAGACCCGCCTGACCCCAACCAAACCCTTCTGCTTTCTCACAGTGTGAGAAGCAGAAACATAAAATGGTATTTATAATACCATTTTATGTTTCTGCTTCTCGCACTGCGAGAAAGCAATGGGGCGAAGCTTCTCCGCCCCATGGAGGAGCAGCCCCTGGGCTCACACCGTAGAAGTGGTGAAAACAAATAGTGATAGGATGTGTGTCTGGAGTGGGCATGGACTCGGTTTAGTAGAATTCATAAATGGTCCGATTATAAAACATTTATTTAATTGTGTAGAGTTGTGGCACATGGTGCCAATTTTCCTTCTTGTTCATGAGGCTGAATTGTTTATACACTATCAGTTATTCAGATTCTTGACTGATCACAGCAGAGCAACACTGCTCAGACAAGATTCAAAGGTGTTTGCAGAGGGGAGCCATTGCCTTGTGATGAAAATGGTCTATAAAGTGCATAAGAAAAATACAGTATGATTGGCATGTACAGGCATTTTTGGGAAAGAAGTATGCACGAATTTTAGATTGTTCGTGGAACATTTTCTCAAAAGATCTAGCAATATAAAATAGCTGGATGCTTGACTTGAGACAAATAATATTGTGTGTATCCAGTGAAGGGTGCGTTACTTTCTGTGAGTAAACCACGCAGGTTTGTAAAAACAGGGGTTTTAAGTCATTGAAGCATGTTCAATTACAGTATTATAATCTAGATAAAAATGACAGACCAGGAAAGTGAACTGAAAATAGAATTATAGAGACACAGAGGATAAGAGAACGAGAGAACACTAGTGTGAGAAAGAAAGCAAGCGAGAGAGAGAGACATCGCTTCTGGACTGCATTTTTCTCATTATCATTCCTGCGGTTTTCTTGGGATTTCGACATGCATATTAGGATATCTTTAGAGCTGAACAAAGTCTGGTGAGCTTCAAGTTTGACCGGGTTGGAAAGGATATAATGAAGGTAAAGACTTTGTTATGCCAAACGTGAATGCTTTGCCTAAGTTATAGATGTTTACATAACAAACAACCACAGAAAAATTCGTTTTCTTTACATTTATAGGGAAGTGAAAAGCCCAGGCACAGCTTCATGAAAGACGTGACAGCTGACCCTGCTTAACTAACTTACTACGGGAGGAGAAGTCACATCTGTGCTCTTAAAAAGTACATTGCACTTTTTTGGCAAAGGCATGAAAAATCTCTCTCCATTCCTATCCAAATAAGTGCAATGTAAATGCCCAACTGAGCAAAATATTCACAGGGACACAAGGGACAAGAATTGTATTTAGGTTGGGCCGTTGGCAGCCAATACCTAATTCAGAAGGGAACTGCAGCCAGCTGTACTAAAAATACGTTTTCACAAAGGGTGGTCACAAAATGTGCACCAACATTTTGAGAATCGATTTAGTTTTTGTAGTCCAACCTATGTAATAATAGTGAGGGTTGGCAAGGGCTCCGTGCTTCACCACCGACACTTTCGGAACTTTTTTTTTTTTTAATTTCTGTAATTTTTTTATTGAAAATTATATTTACATGGAGCATTACATATACATGGGAAAAGAAAGTAAAGGTGAAGGATTCCAAAGGGGAAAGCGTCCCTTTTGTGAACCAAAGTGTTTGTTGCTGCAAAACTGGTTTCTTACATCTGGCCTCTGATCTCTTGTAACCCCTCTGCGTTTCCTGCAGACAGACGTCTGTCAGTGCAGGTTGGTGCGTCCACGGGGAGCACAGCAGACAAATGTCCATGCTGCCTCCGACCGCCGTGCTGCATCCTCGCCAGCCCATCAGCCACATTTACTGCTGTTTAGGTTTCCCATGATCTAATCTCTTCCTCCGGCTCAAGCGGGCTGAAAAGATCCTTGTCAAATCTAAACAAATGATTCACAATGCCCTGAATTAGTCGCAACGTTATTTCTAAGAAAGAGGGTCTTAAAGTTAAAAAAGAAAAAGCGAACACCGTGGCTAATGACCTTGCTCTTAAATGCGCATTCATTTCTATCCAGAGAAGTTGGCAGTCCTTCCTATTTGAAGAGATGGTTATCAAACTTCGAAGAAACAGACAAGTACCAGATTATAAAAGATGTTTATTGGCGCTCATTATTGTTATAATTAACGTTCTGCTGACATTCCACTGTTTTTAGAATATACAGAGTTGGACTCGAAAACAGTATTTAGTAAATTATCTAGTTGTAGCTTTGTACAGCGCAGGCAGGGCCAGAAGGGCCGCAGAAAGTTTTACGTTGATACTTTAATCTCGAAGACACACACAGAGAAATAAACAGCATGTAGTATTAAAGTCAGGACATGTGGAACATACAATTATTTGCTTAGGAGTAGCATATAGAAATAGACATCCTTAAAGTCAATTGAGCATGTTATAGTAGCTTTAATACATATGCAGTATTCAATTAATATACAATAGATAAAATGAGCCTGAAAAAGTGGATAGCATCCGAACTCATATACATGCTATAGGACATGTGGCTCAATCATTTGGGTTGATTCAACCCACCAGTCGTGGAGTCAGAATTGTGACACAAATGGCATAGGTGACGATCTAAAAACACCGCCTTGTGGAGACCTGCCCGATTAGTAATAAATTAGAGATTATTGAATATGATCGGTGCTGTACCGGTGACCTCTGCTTGAGCCGCAACCCAAGTTTCAAGGAAAGGAAACAATCCTGTTTGAAAGAGTCACCTTATCAGTACTCTCCTTGTATGGTGTTTGTTGGTTTAAATGTTATTGTAGATAACCCCGAGTAACATAGCCGAATCCAGTCTTAAGTTTTCATTAAGAGATTGTCCGACAGGGTACACCGTCACAAACTTAAGGATAGCCTGTCCTCTTATTACAAGTGCATATATCCTATGGCACTTGTAGTAAGGTAGATGTGATATCCGTTATGTATGTGATGGAGTACCTGTCCACCAACCTCCAAATCAGGTCTTTAGTCCTGGTAAATACAAGAGCTGTACAGAGCCGACACAGGACAATAGGACTATCAGTCCACAAACAATGATACAGATCCGAAAAGAAGACCTAGACTGACTGAAAGTGACTTGGAGCTGCATGCCATCACATGCTGGAAAGGAAAGACCTTAGCCTTGACTTGTGAAATCTCATTGCCTACAAGCCTGCAGTGAGACGCCTGTTGACTATGTACAACTGTGCTCAATACACTAGGAGAGAGGAGCTCAAAGTTTAGGGACGGGGTGCTGAAGGTTGCAGGGGAGCGGAGTTTGAGGAACGTGGGGTGAGCGCCTGTCACCTTGTGCAAAAGGACAGAGGATCTGAGGGCAGTAGAGGAGAGGCCAGAAGGTAGATGTATAGCAATATAGCGATATTTGGGACTCTACAAGAGATGCTATATGCAGGAGGGGAGATGCGGGGGATTGAAGCACTAGGTGGGAAGTACTGGAAGACGCAATGAGATAGTCCGGAAACAGATGAAAAAATTCTTAACTCATCACAGCTTTGATCCCCATTTTTGTTAGGTGTTCCTCATCACTTACCACAGCCATGTTGGGGATGAGGGAGGCATTTGCGGCAGAGCCGCGAAGTGAGGTCTGTGTCTAAGGCTGGGTCCTCGCTAACCGAATGGCAGTAAAGACCAGGGGCGGCTCCTATGATGGAGCTTAGGAGTGTCGCACCACTTAAATTCTCCCTTAAAGCCCCCAAAATGAAAAATAAAATGGTAATTAATTTCATTTTAATTTTCATGCCACGTCCCGAACAGAGCATCAGGAAGGGGGCAGGTCCACTACTGAGTGACAGCAGCAGGAAGGAGGGGGGGGGCTAGCTATGCACTTTTCAAAGTTCGCATGTCCCTTTGGCAGGCCGTCGTAAGGTAAGTATTTTTAATTTTAATTGTGTGAGAGCGTCAACCCACCCTCCCTCCCCCGGTAGAGGCCAGTGCCAATGGTAAGAGCACATAAGCATGGAATAACATATTTCTGTGGATAAAGTTGCTCTAAATGGTATCCAAGGGAGGGAAAATAAAATGAGTACATGAGGTGAATTTAAACTTTCAAGTAATGCACATCTCACAAACTTCGCTAGGCAGTGAACAACTTTTATATTTTAAAAGCAAATGTAAATACTCTTTCATGAAATTCGCTTGATTTAACATGTCATAATGTTTTGTCAAACCAAATAATCATCAAATACTCCGGGTACATCAAATGGTGGTAGCCTTGCAAGTGGTGATGGTGTTTGTGCCACATTACTTGTAGCCGAGGGAAAAAAAAAACTGGGTCCAGGCGGCTTTTTAATTTTTTTTTATATTCGGCCTTGAACCTGACGATACCCAATAAACGAAGATTTACAGGAGCACGCCCATGCAACAACATTTATCTAACCGGAACTACAGCAAGTCATATTTACATTTGTATTGTTTACTCATTTTTATTTCGGCTTCTCCATGATGGAAAATACTTTCCCTGCTCCTTACACCACAAGTGCGGTTTAGGGCGCCCTCTGTTTTGCCACCTTGAAATCGGATTACAAGTGCCAATGAACGTTCGCAGGCATGACTTTTAAGCCAAATAGTTGTTTTTTTTGCACCAGTGCACACATACTTTTGGGATAAGGAGCCTTGATGTACACAAAGGCACAGTTATGTTTTAAATTGATGATGGTGTCTCCGTGATGGTTGTTCCTTGCACGTGGTAAATTGCTGTATCACGTTGCATTGATGCCTTTTTAGTGGTAATATAAATTACACACTTGAGCACATAAATCAATACCAGTGAGAAAAGCAGACCTGAGAACTACCTGAGGAACGGTTGTATTTGAGCTTTACTGCACTTTTCAGCTACTAGTACTCTCCTGTCTAATGCCGCTCGACCTCCGGGGTGTGAGCTAAATGGCCGTGTAAGGCTTTCTTTGGGGACCTGTGTAATGCAAAGGAGGGCAGCTGGATTGATCTACGAACTGGTTGTACAAAATATAGTTCTGCAATAAAAAAAATCAATACCAGTGAGAGGGATTTGCTGTGTCATGTTTGCCCAAGATAATTATATAAGTAGATTTTGGCTTAGTCAAAAAGGGTAAAAACATGGTTTTTGTCTGTGGTTATCATCTAGGAGAGGCAAAATCAATGCCGATTTTTATGTCAAATCTACAATATTATTTTCTCCCACCTTCTTTGGTTGCCATTGAGGTTTAAGCAACACTGGCAATAACCATCAACCCGCCTTAACTTCTGCCACCATCCTATCTGCTCCATTTTCAATACCCTGTAGCATTCCATCTATTTTTCAGTGTTCTGTCAATTAACATTGGTCAACAGTGGTCCATTAGCTTCTAGCCAGAAGGGCTCTATTCGTTTCCGCAGTCTTGTGTTACAACTGCAGTTCATTGTCATTACATTTCCACACAGTTCCATTAATAACTAAAATTCACCTGGTTCAAAGCTCGAGCAGTGTGAAAGGATGCACTCAATTACAAAAGATTTATATTCAAATAATAAACAGGAAAAATACTTTTTGCACCAGATATCATATCAGGAGTTTCGTCTTAACACGGTTTAAGACTACCCAATTAGCAACCATTGAGTTCTAAGGAGCTTGATGGGGACGACGCTTGGTGTATTTTTAATTTTAAATTGTACGAGTTTTTGTTTGATTAAAGAAATACTATATATCAAATACATAATTCGGAAAATGTACCCTTCTAATTATCACTACTCCACAAACAGGCTTCAGGTGGACAATAAATGGATGCTAGAGGAGACACCAATGAAAAGCACTAACGAACTCCGTGAGAAGATGGGATTCAGATGCCTCAGAAGTGTCAAAGCGCACTAAATTTTTTCTGTAAGTTAGAAATGATGTACACCATTTAATGATATTCACCGAAGCGTGCCTGGATCCCAGCTCATCAGCACCTGCTCTCTCACTAAACACGCCATGGAAATTTGGAACCTCTAGTATCTCCTATCTCCAGACCTCCTATTCCTCATAGAAACCTGGCCCAATGCAGCATCTACCCCCGAAATAGGGATCACACCTCCCAGGTGCAAGATGACAAGACAAGTCGAAACCAACAAACCTGGAGGCGGCCTTGTCATCATCGACCACAAGTAAGTCAAACTGCACCATCACCTTGGCAAACACCTTCAACAGGCTGGAACACATGACTTTCAAAATCACCACCTCGCTCACCCCAACCCTATGAGACACTCTTCTATACCATCTGCACTCAGACCCACATTCAACTTTAGCTCCACACTTGCAGCCCCCATTGCCCCTCTTTCCTTCTTATCAAACTCCTTCACCCTACATGACAATCTCAACTTCCATCTAGTAGACCAGACTAACCCAACTCTGCTATTGTCCTGCAAGATCTTAGTATTTTGGAACTCACCCAGCAGGTGAATGGCCCACAGGGCTGGACACCTCGATTCTATCCTCACCAACTTGTCAAATATCATGGTAAACAAACCCACCCCTCTCATGAAGACAGACCATTCCCCCATTCACTTCAGCATATACTGGCCCAAACAGCTTAGACCTGACAAAACCCTGACTGCCCGATGCCACTGAAACTAAATTTGGTAGGACTTGTGGATCTCTGAGCTCTAGTTTCATATCCCCAAACCACGTCGACCTAACATACAAAATAGCGAACCTCAACACATGTATCATGCCCTGTGTGGACTCCTTGTCTCCTCTAAAAACCACCCACATAGTTTGCTCCAAGTCCGGGCCAAGTGGTACACCGAGGACCACTGACTCACAAAGCATCACTGCAAGCAGCTGGAACAACGGTGGTACCACCCCCCAACAACACAGACTTAGAATCTTACAAAACACCCTTCCAGATCTACCACATGTGCTTCAAAACCACCAAGTATGTAGCTCTCAGCAAACAGATTCACAACCGCTCCAACTCCACCAAATAAATCTTCACCATTGTTAAAGAATTCACCTCCCTCTTCACCAGGGCCACAACCATCACCCCTTCCCAGGAATTCTACAGTTAACTATCCAATTACTTCGAAAATCAAAATCATCTACAACAACTCCACACCTAACCAGACCTCTCCTCTCTCAACAATCAACACTCAACATTCAGAATACAGCAATAGCTTGAAAACCACTCTAAACTGCTGATCAGCCATCACCACTACAGAAAGCACTTGCACCATGTGTTCCATCCATGTAGTAGCCCCTCGGACCCATGCCTGCACTATAACTCCACCAAAGATATTGACCGTATCTGCAGGGCCCTCGCACCCATGCTAAACTGATCAATTTCCACCACCACCTATCCGGACTCCTGGAAACACCACCATCTTACCACTCCTGAAGAAACCGCTTGTGGATTCCCTGACCACAGCCAACTACATGCCCATCTCTCTCCTTCCTTACTCAGCCAAAATCATAGAGAAGCTCACCAATGCCCACCTGGCCACCTATATCAACCCAAACCACCTTATATATCCTTTCAAATCTGGCTTCCGACTAATCCAGCGCACGAAGATAGCCCGCAATGAAGCCACCAATGGCATCCATCTCACCATGATGATACAGCAGCCTTTATTCTACTATACCCCTCTACAGCATTTAACACTGTCCCCCACATCATCCTCAACCAACATCTCCACAAGTCTGAAATCCGTGGCCTGGTGCTACAATGACTCACCTCCGTCCTCTGAGGATACACCCAATCAATCAGCTTACCTGTTAGACGCCACCAATATGATAGGATCTTCCCTAAGCCACACCAAGTTTAAAGTCTACCTGGTGCCCCTTACCAACATCATTTGCTTCCATAGATTAAGCATCATCCCTTATGCAAATGGCACATAGCTCATCCTTTCCCTGTCAAAAGATTTTCAGAGGCATGTCCTCTGTAGCAGATCGGAGAAGCAGCAACTGCTCAAACTCAACAGCGATAAAGCTAAAATGGTTCTCTTCATGAAAGACACTTCTTTTTGGTCCCCAGCCTGGTGGCCAAAAGAGCTAGAACCGAGCCCACTCGCCCACTAAGCTGCCTGAAAGTTGGACATCATGATCACTGACCAAATCTCCATGTCCAACCAGGTCGGCACTGTTGCATCTACTTGTTTTTACAACCTCACACTGCTCAGTAAAATCTTCAAATGGCTTCCTCTAGGCACCTAATGAACCATCACGCAAGCCCCCATCGCCAGCAGAAGTGGCTATGACAATACCCTCTACGTACACATCACAGCCCAACTGACTCTCAACCCACGTCACAGCACCCAATTATCCAAAAACACAAGTGCTGTCTTTTAAATATCGAAACACACCTACAAAGTTGTACACAACCCTGCTCCAGCCTACCTCAACAACGGTCTCATTTTTCACACCATGTCCATACACCTCAGTTTGGCTAACTCCTGTTCCTCACCCACAATATGGCGAGCCAAGAAAGGGCATAACATTTTCTCCCATATCGTACCCAAAGTCAGCAACAAGCCCATCTACCACCTCAGGGCCTTGAGATCCATCCTCAAAGTCTGCAAGAAACTGAAAAACGGACTCTTCCAATAGTACAGATCATCTCCTCAGGCTCCAGGACACGTTTTGGTGAAATGCACACCCTACAAATTTGTATACCAAGTCCCCACAACAACGTTCAGTCCAAGCAGTATGGAAAGGTTGATATTATGAATTGTGGCATACAGGTTGATTATCAGCACCATGGACGCTTTATAACTAGTTTCCTCTGCCAACAAGTATTCTTTGCGTTGGTTAGATACGTCTGTTTACCCAGCCAGCCCAAAATCAGACTAAAAGGAAGCAGATAAAATGTTTCTGTAAATGGGAGCCACGTTCTCAGTACTCAAGATAGGAATAGAGATTCTCCAATAGGCTAATCCAGCCATATGTAGCTGGATCCACAGTAGGGCTTTCAGCAAATCGAGGGGACATCAACAAAAGGCTAAACTTGTTTGAAACACTATATTTTTTAAAGGAGGTGCTCTTAACTGTTGAGAAGATGAGGACAGCAGCTCAACATTTTCAACAAAAGCTTTGTCATAGAAATGACGATCTTTACAGATAGCGGTTCTAATGTCACAGATATTTTTCCCTTGGGATAGAGGTCAGGTGGGACAACGCCAGGATAGTAAAAGTTGAATAACTGACTGTTCAGATAATTGCAGCATACCTATCCGTTTGCCTTTAACTATTTCTTAGGATGATACTGTTGAAGAAAAAATAGTGAAAAGATATCAAAGTTTTGTTGATGGCTGTGTAAAGTCTACTACCTTTGGTAGTAATTGATCGCTTCCAGGTAGTGATGAAGAATACAATATTCAATTCATTGTCTTTCTCTGCGCAAAGTATAAAAGGACATATGTACTAAGATTCACTTCACAAAAAAGGTCACATTTTGCAAATCAAATCTGATTTTGCAAATTAAACTATGTACAATAGTGAATCTTAGGGGTCACAGGTTGACCTGCCTGATTAATAATTAGGCAGGACACAATTGGCTAAACTCACATGCATGATGACCTGCAGTGGACAGCAGACCACCATCCCTGTGACTGCTTTTCAAAATAAAAACTTTTTCTTTTTAAATCAACCTGATTTCCTTAAAATAAAGGTTCAATTTTGAAAAACGTCAGTGATAGTTAGCAATGTTTTCCTGGACCAATGACTATTCTCCCCAAAGTGGCCACACTATTTCAAAACAGAATAAAGTAAGGGGTCCTAAAGAGACCCCCTTCTTTTTTGTGAATCAGTTACCACCCCATTTTTTAGGTCTATAACTGATCAATTAGTTGCCGTCGTAAACCATTGATACAGACCTTACTGACTCACAATTTGAAAGGAATACCCAAAATACACGCTTCCAAAGAACTTTTCTGAACAACTTTTCTAACTCTCAAAATGAGGTGAAAACATTGGAAAAAATTACTTTACTGCTACCAAACTTGTGATTTTGCAAAATTCTATGGTTTATAACCAAAAGATTCCCAAGTACATCTGGCTCAAAGTATCTAAAATGTGATTGTTGTATTTTGACCCATTGTGTTTATTTTGAAGTGGAGCATAACAATACCACCCTTTTAACATCCTGAACTTTCTCATCAAGAATCCTTAAAATAAAAAAATGATTTCCTCACTGGAAAGACAAAATACTTCAATCATTTGTGAAGCTGGGTCATTCCTGCCATTTAGTCATTTGCGACGGTGGGCAACCTCGATAGACGACCATTATCTCAAGGTAATACCCAAACTGCAGATCTAGTGCATCTTAGGGCCACTCCTGTCACACCCTAAGATAAAGGGCATTCTGAATTGATCTGACCATCCTTTACTAATAAAGGGATAGACCTCTCAATCATTCTGGCCAGGTCAAAGCTGGCTATACCAATTTTAGTATTTGCAGGTACACTTCATACACCCATGGTGACGTTTAGTGGCCTCCATTTATAAATGAATTATAGTGACCATATTTTGTAAATTAAAGTCGATGTTGAGGAACATCATAATGTATAGTAATGCAATGATAGTAAACATTAAACTCATTTCAGAATAAAGCATGTTAAAAAATAATCTTTATTTCCAATGTTGGTCTTGCTATAGAAGATGGTAGATGCTTTCCATAAAGAACCCATATTTAAAGCCCTACCTCCCACATCTTCTCTGCATCCTTTGCCCCGAGGTCCAGACTAAGTGGATGTCAGGATTCAGGCTAAGCACAAACAGCTAATCAGACATTACGTGCACAGGGTTTGGAGACAGTGGAGACCGGGCAAACAGTAACTAGATCACTATCTGACAACTGTTCATTATAGTCACTTCCTGATTTTGTGTACACTTCTGAATCATTGGCAGCAGAGCAGTTTTTAAAGCATGCATGACATACAGCCTTCGCCTAAAAATGTGCTGCAAGTTTTAATATCTCTCCATGTTTGTACCAGTTCCCAGTCATTACCCATCCCTCAAGGTTGCTGTTCTCTTCCCTCTGTTTTCTTGTGGTAGATCACCCATGAGGCATTCCTTTCGCCCCAGTGCTGCAGGTGCTTGCTACTTCTCTCACTTTCCTCCTATCACCAACGGGTGGGCTTGCTTTGATATCCTGGGGCCCTCAGGTGGATACCAGGTCTGCTTAAGTCTCAATATAACAACATCCGCCACTGAAACTGGTAAGCTTCTCAAAAAGAATATATGATTGCTACTCACTCTGTCTGCATTCTCTACTTATATGTCCACTGTCACCCATAGAGCCGATTCCATGAGCTTCTGTCCCTCCAAACACTGAGGTACGGCTGTGCCGTTCCTTGGCTGAGGCTTTTCTATTCCAAATTGTGAGGTCCAGCCCTTTGTTTCTCTTGGTCTCGCTCTCTCTTGTATTACTCTTCCCAGTTTCCCCCAGGTTCTTTTTGTGGGTGGCAAATGCATCTTGCCCATCTGCATAGGTACTCGGTGCCGGCAGGGCTTTCAGTGCGTCTAAACCTCCGGAGCCCAACAGAATACAGAGGATTTCGTACCAGAGTAGGTCACTGTAGATTGCACCTGATTGGAGTACCAGAGGCACCAGCCCCCCACAGCGTAATCTGGGTTGGCCAAGGTCTCACTTCTCAGGAGCCTGAGGAGGGAATCTCAACCCATAAGTAATTGTGTGGAAACACAAAACATTGAAAATGCACTTGAAGTGAATTGCAGTGGGCATATGACTAACTGGTAAGCACTGAAGATATGCGGTATTGGTAATTATTGTAAAGAAGACATTCATTAACATATAACTGTAAAGATATTTTAAGTTCTATACACTTTAGGGAAGATGTTGGTAGATACGAATTCTGAACTCGGACTTGTTAATCGCACTGTAAATAAGTAAGTAGGTAGGTAATTGTCTACTTGGTGGACCTTGAGTGAAGTTTCTAGCGTTTATTCCATCTACCTGTGGTGTTAATTAATGAACTAGTTTTCTGGAAAATATTAGGTTTGAAATGTTATTAACTCTGACTCCGCAACCGCATTTTCATCTTGTATTCTCTACCAGGATTTTATTTATTGTTAATATTAACGTGCTCTGTACTTTTATGATCTAGTTTATTTTATTTCATTGGATCGAATAAAGTTATTGATTGATTGAATACAGAGAAGTTACAGACATCTGTCATTGGAAGCCTTGTGCGGTCATGCCTGCAAGAACAGATATCAACCATGTATTATTAACGCTTGCTCATAGTTTGAGAGTTGTGCTGCTGAGAAGTTATGTGAATAAAGACAATGCAGAGTTTAATTTAGAAAAAAGGTACGGCTCATAGTCTAATTTCTTTTGTTTGAATATGTTTATTGAAGTTTCGGTTTATTATCGCAGTACAGTGCAATACATTGAAGATGACAATGGGTGGTCCCTCCAAGTCCCATTCATGATCATATATAGCAATAACCTTAGATTTTACACGTCTCGTATCACAACCATTAGTGCGGGAGGGGGAACATGGATACTTAAGACAAAGATCATTTCCTCATTTCACGTAGAACAGTAAAAGTGCTTCCCATCTCTACAGAGCAATGGGCCATCAGCTAGCGATATATTAGTACTCCGGAATTGGGCGCGTGGTTCCCTTCGCAGTACCATGGTCTGCTACGTGGTGTAATCGCACGCCCATTATGGTAAAAAATGATGTAATGCCCCCTGTGTCAGTCGCAGTTATGGTTCAGGTTCTGCGGATGTATTAGGTAGGACCCATCCTCTTATTTATGTGACCGCTCCGCTTTTCACATGTTGTGCCTAAGGGACCTTTTATGTGGAGTAGTCCCTCAAATACTGATGCAAGTATTGTGAATCGATAGATACTGTTTTGTTCCAAACTTTTAAACTAAAGTGTCCGCTAAGGAACTTGTCGGTGCATCGGTAACTGGGGGGGGGGGGGGAAGAACAAGTGTATAGATCGGCAGTGAAAGGGACCTATAATGAAAAGAAGAGGGAGAGGGGGGGAAATAAAAAGAAAAAGGGAAAGAAAAAAAAAACGACCTTTGTCTGAAGATTTTCTATAGAGTGCGTGGGCGGGTAAAGTGTTCATAAGTGTTGGCAGGTGTGTGTTATTGCTTCCAGGAATTGGGATCATATGGTGCGGGTGTGCGCGCATAGCATGGGTGTGTGCAGCATGTAGTTTTGGCGTCCGGTTTATTGTGTATGGGGACGGGACAGGTCCGCTCATGTGCGTCGCATGGTCAGTCCCTGTGTTCCTTGTGCATGGCTAGTCTCTGGCTACCAGGGTCAGAGTTTCCCCTTCAGGTGTATTATTCTTCCCGCCGCCCAACATTCTGGTGGTGTCTCGTGTGTTGATTGTCTTTGTGATTCCCTGTTCGAGGCATGCCTGGTGAAAGGATTTTAAAATGTCATCCCAGGGCTGTGCTATTGGAATGGCTCTGAGTTTCGCCGTCTCCTCTCTGTGTAGTGTGGCACTCTCTGCAACCGCCCAATTGTTAAAGGAGGTGCGCCAATGTTGAATGTGCGGTGGTTCTGCATCTTTCCAGTGTTTGGTGATGAGTCTCTTGGCGGTGACTAGCCCTAGATTCCAAAATCTGGCATGTACTTTGTTGTGTTTTGATCTTTTGAATAGGCCCAACAAACATGTCTCCCATGTGTGTGGTAGCTCTTCGCCAGTCCCCTGCGCTAACAGTGATTTTTTGTTTTGGCAGTATGTCGGCAGTCTAGGGCAGTCCCATAGCATATGTAGGAGATTTGCATTCACTAGGGAGCATCTCGGGCATACTGATATATCAATAGCAAAATATTGATTTATTTTATCGGGTGATAAGTATGCTCTGAGTATGATGTAAAGCTGAATGATTTTGAAACGCAAGTTGCGTGGAATGTTGGTGGGCCCTTCTAGTATCCTTTCCCATTCCTTGTCTGTCCAGTCTTTGCCTCGGTCTACAGCCCATTTGTCTCTGAGTGGTCGGAGGGTGTAGGTCGTGTGGAACAACAGTGCTTGCGCTAACCAGTGGATCACATGTGACCCATTCCCCATAACATGCAGATATTGCATTAATAAGTGAGTCTGCGGTTCCTCGGTCATGTCTCCCCAAGCCTTCACATATGTGTGCATCAGTGATGTGTGTAATAGAAATTGCCCCGCCGGCAGGTCAGTGGTCTCTGCTAATCTATCAAATGGGAGCAGAACGCCGTCTGCGTATAGCTCAGCTATTGTTTCTATCCCGGCCTGCACCCATCTTTCCAGCATGGTCGCGGTTATTGCTCCTCCCTCTCTAGGAGTGCCTAGTAATGGGAGTGCGGGAGCCTAGAGTGTCACCGTTCGTGTAAGCCGCAAGCTACTTGTATAGTACTTGTGGGCTACCGCTAAGTGTAATTGTGTTGGGCGAGGGAGTTTGGCTAGGGGATGAAACAGCGTGAGCGCCTGTGTATGGGTAAGGGTCGTGGTATCCGAGGTGGTGTCAGTCAGGCACTTCCCACTCAGCCATCCAACCACCCACTGCAGTTGTGCAGCCAAGTAGTATAATTCCTGGTTGGGAACCGCTAGGCCTCCCTCAGCTACCGGCGCATATAGTTTCACTAGCGCCACTCGGGGTCTACCAGCGTTCCAGATGAGGGCTCTAGTCATGGATTCCAATTCTCGAAAGATGCGGTTTGGGACGTAGACTGGCATGTGGGAGTAATAGTATAGTAGCCTCGGTAGCACGATCATTTTCGTCAGGGTTACTCGGCTAGGGACATTTAGGGGGAGCGTCTTCCAAAAGGCTATTTGTGCTTGTAGGGAGGAGATGGCTCTGACCAGGTTACCCTCCAGCACGTCCGCCGGGGATCGGTAAACATGGATACCAAAGTATTTGAACGTAGCGGTGTGCCAGGCTAGTTGTACTCCGCCTAGTCGCACCTCACATTCCGGCAGATCTGGGCTAAAGGAATACACCCCAGACTTACCCCACTTAACCCTGAGGCCGGAATGGTCTGCGAAGGTGCAAAAGGTGTCCGTTAGTGTTTGCGGCACTTGGGTGAGGTCTTTAATGTAGAGAGCAGGTCGTCTGCATATAGGGAGACCCCGTGGATACCATCCACCAAGGGAATACCCCAATCTGCACTTTGCCCACGTAGAAGTTCTGCCAGCGGCTCTATGGCTAGCGAGAAGAGCAGCGGCGACAGGGGGCAACCCTGTCTGGTACCTCTCCGGACTCTGATGGCAT
Organism: Lissotriton vulgaris; assembly: GCF_964263255.1. Lineage (NCBI taxonomy): Eukaryota > Metazoa > Chordata > Amphibia > Caudata > Salamandridae > Lissotriton > Lissotriton vulgaris. The sequence continues at coordinate 319,790,067 of NC_141694.1, forward strand.
CGGATAAGAGGTCGCCGGTGCGGACCCGTACTGTTGGCGTTTGATACATTAGGTGAAACATAGAAATGAAGGCGTCCCCCAGCTCATATTTCTGTAGGACCGCTTTTAGGTAAGGCCACTCCACCGAGTCGAAGGCTTTCTCCAGATCCAGTACTAGGCATCTGGATCTTGGCCATTGTTGTACCGCATACTCCTGCACTCTGAATAGTCGGCGGATATTTTGGGAGGTGCTTCTCGTGGGCACAAAACCATTCTGATCGGTGTGCACTAGTGTAGGTGTGAAGGGGGCTAGTCTCTGCGCTAAAGTGGATGCCAATATTTTATAGTCTGTTTAGGAGAGCGAGAGGCCAATATGAGCCTCATTGTTTGCTATCTCTGCCTGGCTTGAGGAGGGAGGTAAGTGTAGCTTCGTTGAGCGTAGGTGGGAGGGAGGAGTCCTCTATTGCTGCTTCATACATCCGGATCAGCTCCGGGATCAGCAGATCCCGGTACGCTTTATAAAATACCGCCGGCAATCCATCTGGGCCTGGGGATTTGCCATTGGAAAGCGCGGCTATGACCACCCGAAGCTCCTCAGTGGTTATTGGTGCCTCCAGGTCCTCACGCTGGGTGTCCCTCAATGGCAGTAGGGGAATGCGTGCGAGATAAATCAGCAGTATCTGGCGGGGGGTTCGCAGCTGGGAGCGGTATAGCGTTGTATAGTGAGTGGTAAATGCATCATGTATCTCTTTTTGTGTGAATAACACGCCACCCTGGCCGTCGCTTACCGCTGTCACCGGCTTTGTTCGGTCCTCTTGGCTGATCAACCATGTCAAGAGCTTGCCAGTCTGGTCACCTTTGCTGTGCGTGCGTGCCGAGTGGGCCGCATAGTTGAAGCATCGCAGTCTTTCCAGCAACCGCCCATGTTACGCCTTGGACACTAATGCGCTCCCATCCTAGTTTTCAGCCGATCTCGGTTCTGTCTGCAGGAGGGTAGCCTCAAGCCATGTCAGATCTGTCTCTAATTTCCGTCGTAGGTTAGCCTGTGTGCCTAGGCAATGGCCTCTAATCACAACTTTGGAAGCATCCCATTTTACTTGGGGAGCAGATGCCGTGCCTGTGTTATCCTCAAAGTAGTGTGTGATTTGTGCAAATAGTGAGTCCCGGAAAGGGGCGTCTAGAAGTAGGTCTGGTTGCAATCTCCAGGAGGGGACAGGGGGATGCATATGCGTCCATGTGAGTTCTAAAACATGGGGATTGTGGTCCGAGTGCGTACGGCCCATGTAATAGGTGTCTGTGACATGTGGGAGTAAGTCACTAGTCAGCATATACCGGTCTAAACGTAGGTGCAGGTCATGGGCGCCTGACTAGAACGAATAAATCCGAGTATCAGGGTTACTGCACCGCCATGCATCGTGCAGGTTCCATCGTGTGGCCCAGGTAATAAGGGCTTTCATGGCTCCTATCATAGGTGCACCCGGAAAAGATGGAAAGGAGCGATCCAGCGCGGTGTCAAGGACACAATTATAATCGCCACCCACTATCCAGGGGAGCCCATGCCAGGGGGACAGGACGGCGGTGATCTGTGCAAGGAACCCCTGCTGGTCTGTGTTAGGAGCATATATCGAGGCCAGAACTACTGGGCGCCCATCCAGCCTCCCCTTGACCACCACCAGCCTACCCTCCCTGCCAATGTGGAAATATTCCACTTCAAAGGGGGTCCCCGGTTTCACCCATATTGAGCCACCGCGGGCATAGGAGGAATAACCCGTGGCTTAAAGCTGTCCTCGCCATCTGCGCCGCAGTGTGTGTACCTCTGCATCGTTCAAGTGGGTCTCCTGTAGGAGCGCTATTTGGATCCTGTGCCTTTTCCGGTATGAATAAATTTGATATCTGCGTGAGGGGGTGTGAATGCCACCTACATTCCATGTGCAAAATTTTAGCGCTACCATTACGTCAGCTTAGGTGTTCCCGATCCCCCATCCCCCCCACCCCCCGACTCCACCATGCCAGTTGTGAACGCATTGCCTCCCAGCAGTTCCCGCACCTGTATATCAAACACACTGTTATGGTTACTTGCATCGTATAGGTATGAACACGAAGTAGCGATAAGCAATCCAGACAGTTCATTAAACCTAAATGATAATCAATATGGGGGACAATACCAAACGGTCGGCTGCAAACCGTGCAGACGTCCACGGCTCATAGTCTAATGATTTGAAGAATAGGGTGAAGTGGCAAACTAAAACATATACAGCCCGATTCATCATCGGCATGTTTTGCGAGTCTGTAATAGCGAATGATAAGGAATCGCTATTACAGACTCGCAAAACGGGATTCATGTAGGAATCGCAAAATAAATTGCGATTCCTACACAATCCTTATTTGCGATTAGCAAATTGCTAATCGCAAATAAGGAATATCTCCCCATTCAATCCTATGGGCCTAAAAGCCCATAGGATTGAATGGGGAGTTATTCCTGATTTGCAATTAGCAATTTGCTAATCGCAAATAAGGATGCGATTTCAAGGGTGCTAGGGGTGTCCACAGGACACCCTGTAGCACCCCTGAAATGTAAATTAGACTCATGCTGCGCACACACATGTCCAAAGGACATGTGTGTGTGTAACATACAACTGAGAAAAATGCACTAAAGTTTGCTATTTACCACAAAGTCTGACTTCGCGGTAAATAGGGGGAAAAAATAGCGAATTCCCAATTTTTTCTTGGGTCATGAATAGTATTTAAGGAATCTCAAATTGAGATTCCTTAAATGCGATCGCAATTTGAGAAATCGCAATTTTTTGCGATTTCTCAAATTGCGAGTACATGACCCAATGATGAATTTCAAATGCCATTTTTGCGGGTGCAAACGGCCGAATTCTGCTTCATGAATCTAGTCATTAATCATCAACAGCAGTAGCAACACTTAAAAGTGCTAAAACCTTTCGACACAAAGGGCCAGATGTAGGTGGCCCAATACCGGTCGGTAACGTCCGAAATTACCGAATTTCGGCCTTTACCGACCGGTATTGGGCATTTGGGATGTAGGTGGCCTAAATTGCAAATTCGGTAATTTACCAATTCGGTATTTGAAGGAATCTGTAAGTTACTGATTCCTTAAAATACAGAATCAGTAAATTACTGAATTTGCAATGTAGGGAACACTCAAATGAGTGCTTTACCCATTTTACGATTTGTTATTTACCACCAAGTATAAGTTGGTGGTAAATAAGGAATACCTTTGAAAATGCAAATCTGTGCATTTTCAACTGTGCCATGTGGCAGACATACATGCCCTAAGGGGCATGTATGTGTGCCACATCTGCACACAAGGACGATTCAGGGGTGCAACAGGGTTTCAAAGTGACACCCTGGCACCCTTGTAGGTTTCCCCCGATTCAGTAATTGCCATTCATTCCTATGGGCCTCCAGGCCCAAAGGAATGAATGGCAATTACTGAATCAGTAAATACAGATACCGAATCTAACCAATTCAGTAATTTTTACCGAAAATGTTTACCTATTCTTAAATACAGAATCGGTAAAATTTGGTATTTAAGAATAGGTAAATTGGGATTACCTACATCTGGCCCATAGTCACTATAAGCATGGTAAAAGGAGGACAGAATCTGAAAATAGGGATTTAACTGGTCTGTTGAAATGAAGGACATTTGTCCGTGCCCCAGAAGGATTCTGGCTCAAAGTTTCTATGTTGCTTGCATGAATGAATAAAATCTCTCCCTCCGACTCCGGTGAAGCCCATCTTGCAAGCAATGGGAAAGGTTTGCTGCTTGAGTCGTTATTGGGGCTAGAGCTTTAAACATGCCTTTAAATACGTTGGTGGATTATGATTGCCAGCCTTAGGAGCTCTGATTAATACTTTACAATCCATTATTTTAATTATAGCCATAACCAGCATGCAATGGCCTCTTTTAAAGGCAGGAAAAATATGCGCTCTTCTACAGATTTTCAACTCATCATAATGTGCCATCTAGCCGAGTCTCAGTCTGGTCCACTGTGTGCTTTTCAATAAAGCACCATATAATAATGCTGTTTGCAGGAAAATAATGTCTTTATATCGGAGCCCAATTAATATGGGATTTTGATAAACGTGTAAATGACACCAATCTTGTTTCAACTGAGGTACATGCCTTTAATTGGGATTGCTGAGGTATAAGATTGTTAGAACAAAAACATAACAATAAATGCTTGCCGCCTGGAATATTGTGCTATGTCTCCTGACTCATTGCATGCTCTATCATATGTGTCCACTGATTTTTCATCAGTATCCTGATTTTACATTAGTATCTGACATTGTTGGTAATACTAGTGGACCTCAACATTAAGTTTGAGAGCCCCAGTCTCATAATTATTGAATGTGACTTGGCAAAAAAAGCTGAAGGCCCTCCCCCTTACATGTGACGCAAAATATCCCCATTTCCAGCTTCGCTTCCACCTCCGCAATGAGTGCAAGACACTTTAGCTTTCACTAGGACTGCACCCTTAGCAGGAACACAGGTTTACCAGCCTCTCCTACTCAAGAGCGAAGTTAGATAACAGAGTCTGAATCTGTGCCTCAATTAAGCATGAGCGGATTTTGCGGATTGGCAATCCGCGAATTTTGCGGATTTGCGGATTCGCAATCCGCAAAATCCGCGAATTCCCGCGAATTTGCGGATTTTTTTTTTTTTGTGTTCGCCCGTGTTTCTGCCAGTTCGCGAGGGTTTTTACAATTTCGCAAATTGCGAACTTACCTGTCGGGTCGCAAGTTTCGCGAACTTGTTGTTTCTACGTGTCCAGCCTGTTTGGGACACTCTCTGTCACCACTGCCACTCTCTGACTACTCATGCCACCCTCTGGCCCACCCATGCCACCCTCTGTTTCATCACCACACCCTCTGGTTGTCCAGTGTACATTATTTTCGGCAAAGCAAAGCACACCTTCCCTGCCTCAAGTGACCTGAATTAATTTGGGGCTGATTAATGTGTCACAGAATATTTTTTTAGCTGGCACCTGCTTCCTTAGTGCGCCCTGATTAGTGATCTTTTGCACTTGCTAAGTGCTTTCATTGTTGCAAAATTAGTTACAACACCTGCCCTGCCCCAACTGACAATAATGAATTAGGGGCTGATTAATGGATTTTAACTTCCAGCCTGGCTCCTGCTTGTCTCCCTTAGCTGTAATTCAGGACCTTTGTGGCATATGTGTAACTATTCTGAGGTTCAGAGCAGGGTCACATAATAGTTTCAACTGGCAACTGAACTCTGGAGGGGCCCCTCAGGAAGCACTACAGGAAATGGCTACTAATGATGTGCCTGAACTTTTGAACCTGGTAAGTAGTTACTTTCAGTTTTGCTAAGATCGTATTTCTGCAATTTTGCACTTATTCGCGGGGCGCGAACTCACGCGAACAGTGCGAGCAGCGCGGGCAAAATCCGCTGCTCGCGGATTTGCGGATTTTGCGGGAAATTCGCAAATCTCGCGGATTGCGGATTTCCCGAAAATCCGCAAAATCCGCGAGCGTAACGGATTTTCCGCCCATGCTTAGCCTCAATGCTGTTAATTACCTTGACCGGCGGGTCCAACGGGACCACATCACCTAGCAATCTTCTCGCCGGGAGGCGCCAACACATAAATCATTCCACGTCAGGTGGCGCTTAAAAGTTGCTGCCGGCTCCCGCAGGGTGGGAGCCTTTTTCAACAGTTGGCAGTAGCGGAGCACTAAGCACTTTTCTCGCACGTTGACACTTTACTAGGACCGGCGGATCCAACAGGACCACATCACCCAGCAATATTTGTGCCGGGAGGCTCCAAGGTGATTCGTCCACGCCAGGTGGCGCTTAAAAGCAGCTGCGGGCTATTCCATGGGGTGGGAGCCTTTCTCAACAGTTGGCAGTAGCGGATCACTAATCACTTTTCTCGCACGTTCACACTTTACTAGGACCGGCGGGTCCAACGGGACCACATCACCCAGCAATCTCCGTGCCGGGAGGAGTGAACGCGTATTGTCCGTGCCAGGTGGTGATTAAAAGCGGCTGAGGGCTCCCGCAGCGTGGGACGTGCGCAGGCATGACCGGGCCGTGCCCTGGCTAAGGGCAGGCCTGTCTGCCCCCGTCCGCGACCGAACGAGGCTGGGCTGGGCCAGGTCTCTTGGCTCTACGAAAGTACATCAGGACATCAGGGTCGTTGCTTTGCCATAGCCAGCCCATTTGGGACTTTTTGTCCAAAGGTAAGGAGATGGGGAAGTGTAAAATTGTTATGCATTCTGCAAAAGATCGCCCTTTAACTACTTCAATCACCAGATTTTTGACTACAGCAATTGGGGCCATAAGAAAGTGAAATTGAGTCTGTGGAGGAGAGACTGGGGGCAACACAAAGAGCTCTACATAACAGTACATTAACGGAGACAGACCCTGAGCATGACCGTGTAGTGGAGCTCATTGGTGTTGGTGGGGATGGTACTCCGAAAAGTAATGATCAAGCAATAGGAGCCCTAGCATCTAACGGCTCGGACACATGTAGGAATGCAGTTAATCTTAGCACTACCCAACAGGGGGGTTTCTAGAAAAAATCTATGGTGTGTGGTAAGTCTAAGACGCACCTCCCCTGGTAACACAAAAGAAAACTGTGGTGCCTCTCCCAAGTAGAGCAGCAAGGGCTCAAGCTTCAGCCACTGTTTTTGGCCCTAAGGACGATGAGCCCACAGCAGATTCCGTGCCACTTACACATCTCACTAGCTCACTGGAGGTTGTTAAGTCGATTCTTGAACCACTTTTAGGGGTGTTAAATTGTATTGATGTGTCTCTAAAAATATTAGTTGGTGCCAGTGTTTCCAAGATAACCTCTGGCACTGACACTGCCTCTAACTATTTCTAATTCCAATCCTGGCACACCTCAATAACTTATGTTAAAAATAAGAGGCTATCACAGATCTGCACCTGGTCATAGGTAAATACACCCTAGCCAAGCCTGGATCCCTCCATCTTGAGTTCATGGACTTGACGTCCGCTTTTGACTCGGTGCAGAGCGGGAGGCTCTAGGAAAAAATGCTGACTATGGGCATCGAACCGCCTATTGTGCACTTTTTTAGCAGTCATGCATCAGGAAGTGACGGGATAGTTCAATACAGAGCAGGTGGTGAACTCACTGTCCCAATAAAGCTGGATCATGGGGTCTGTCAGCGCTGCGTTCTTGCCCCTTTTCTATTTTGTTTGTATATAAATGATTTAGAAAGCCACATTAAAAGTGGGAATGTGGATGCTCCCCTGATTGGCCGTAGGTCTCCACCAGCATTACTGTATGCAGCCGATTGTGTCTTAATGTCCAGAACTGGGGTGGGGCTGCAGAAGCATTTAACTAGTTTTAACAACTTTATAAATGATCTAGGCCTGAAGACTAATGTAGCGAAATCTCACATTATGGTGGTGGGTATACCCCCCACGATTTTTAAAACATGTTTTGTAAATAATGAAAAATTGTCCTATGTGCCCACCTTTTCTTATTTAGAAATTCTCTTTGACCAAAAAAGCTCAGTCTCATTTAGTAGAGGCAAGGATCAGGGGTTTCAACCAAAATGTGGAGGCTATTTTCAGATTTACCAAAAAATTAGGCTCCCGGACCATTAAAGGAATCATAGATATCTATAAAGCCCGTACGTGCGCTGTTTCTTTGTATGGTGCTGGAGTCTGGGGTTTTTTGCAATATCGAGGGCCTACAGAGAGCTGAGAATACATTCATGAAACGATTGTTGACATTCCCTAAAATCACTGCCGCCGCCATCTGTCATAGCGAACTTGTTGTGATTCCCCTTTCCTTTCGTATACAACTAGCTCCTCTATTATTATGGCACAATATTTGGGTAAAGGAAGGGGCACTTCTGAATGGCGCTGTTATTTTAGATTGTTTAAAATTGGATTGTGTGAAAAAAATCCCTTGGATTACTTATATTAATTATCAGCTGGAGAAACTGGGAGTGTCATATTGCCTTGACAACCCCAGAAATATAGCTAAAATATCAAGAGCAAAGATGAAGAGATTTCTTAAATCATTCCAGTTTGATAAGAGATAACCTGGAGATGGCTAAAAAAAAAAAGGGCTGTTGACCACTCACTGCTAGTTTGCTCTCCAGGAAATGAGCCTTACCTCTCTTTTTATTTCAGCCACGTTATAATGTTTCACCTTACAAGGTTCAGGATTGGCATCTCCCATTTACTTGTTTCAAATCCATGTGATGCGTATTGTGATGCTAAATTAGATTTGCGTCCATGTGATGCAGAGTCAGATCAGAGCACCTTGCATTTCCTGTTTTTTTTTAAAACTTTATACTAGCCCAAGATGTACTTTCTTAAAACCACTCTTAAGACTTCTAAATATAAGAAAGTGTTGGGCCACATTACATTATCTTCTGCTTTTAAAAGATACATTGATGGTCTACAAGTATATTTCCTCAGCTGTTCAGCTCTGGAATATTGTTGGAAAATGATTTTATGCATTTTATATTATTTTGTGCTTAGGACTTAAGATCCCCCCATGTGGAACTAATTATTACAATGATCAACTTTGATAACTGAAATTGACACCTATAAGGAACTTGTATTTAGATGTTCACCTTCCTTATTTATTTATTATCTTAACTTAAATATTGCTGTGTCTAGATATTATGGTTCCTCGTCTGTGGAGAAATTGCCCTAAGAGACTGATATCCGGATATTTACAATTGTTATCGCTATGGAATTATCATTCATTTTTGTATTTTACGGTGTCATTTTCTCTGAAATGTTTTTATGCTGTACTCTTTGATGGCTAGTATACAGCTAAATAAAGATTTTGACTGACTGAATGACTGAATGAATGTGACTAACTGAGGAGGGGTTCTGCAAAATAATCTGGTTCTGAATTACAGAATGTTTGGAAACGCTAAGAATGAAAAAAAAAATGAGATCATCGTTATAGACCCAACTATCAAGTCAGATAGTTTCCTGTGTATTGATTTGTTAAGTCTTGCATCTGATAGTAAGTGCGGTAGCCAACCGTTGCTCTTTTAATTGCTAACTTGGACTCCAATACTTTGTTCATGCAAAAGAACACTTTATCGAACATCTAACTGCATGTTTGTGAGGAAGGGGTTATCTAGGTTTGCAATAGTTTCCATTTTAGGCTCCCAGGTCTAACATGAGGGCCTCGTCTTCACATATGGAAGTTGGCTGGAGTTGAGTCAGGAGTGAAGTACAGACTAATGATTCTTTAAATATCTTCTGTCGGGGGACGGAAGAACTGGAACTCTTTCTTACACAGAACTGACCCCGGATTACAGCCCCCACCCAAGCGGAGCTACTGCACCTGAGGACGGCCACGGAGAAAAGCGAGTAAGACCTCGCCGGACCCGCTTCGCGGGTCCCGCAGCGCTTTGTCTGCCAGTGGCTGGGTTGCTGTGGGAGTGAGGAGGTGCGGGCAGGTGAGAGCGTCGGCGGGGCTGCGAGCACATAGGCAGGGACTCCATTGTCCAGGAGGCCCTGCACGCCCATTCAACACACCTGGGCTGCTCTCCCCGCTGGCCACGCCCTCCGCCTAACGGACTGAAAAGCAGCTTCCTGCATTCACTCTTTGGAACTCTTTCTTACACAGAACTGACCCCGGATTACAGCCCCCACCCAAGCGGAGCTACTGCACCTGAGGACGGCCACGGAGAAAAGTGAGTAAGACCTCAACGGACCCGCTTCGCGGGTCCCGCAGCGCTTTGTCTGCCAGTGGCCGGTTTGCTGTGGGAGTGAGGAGGTGCGGGCAGGTGAGAGCGTCGGCGGGGCTGCGAGCGCATAGGCAGGGACTCCATTGTCCAGGAGCCCCTGCGCGCCCATTCAACACACCTGGGCTGCTCTCCCCGCTGGCCACACCCCCCTGCTCTTCGCCCAATAGCTAGCCGTATTGAGTATAAAGGTGAACACTATTTTCGCTTCGCGGGAGCAAGCGGGAGCGCGCCGGGAGAAGCCCGGGACAAGGGCGGGACCGCCTGTGGCCGTCAGGGGCCGAAGGAGGCCGGGCAGGGCCATCCCACTGACATTTACTGAACTGGTATTTTACTTCAGTTATTTGTGGTAGTGTTAGTGACCCAACCTGTTCTAATATATTGAGGTGGTAAAAGGGTTGCTCATATGGCTTGTTCTACAAACACTTCCACCTTGCTGCCCTCTCTGAATGGGGTAGAAGCTGCTGTTATGGGCCCCCTAGATACCTACTTTAAGCGGCTGCCCCAGGATATTGATAGGGAAATCGCCCTGGCAGAAAGACGTGCGGGCGCAGGTTGTCCATTGAGCTTTTAAAAACCCCTGTTGACAAACGTAAAAGCCAAAGTTATCCCTCATTGGTCACCACTTTATCATCTATTACGCTGCCTGTTGTACATGATATCCCACACCTCTCACCCCCAATAATTGAGCAATTGGTTACTTTTCCTTTGGAAATAGTAACCTCTACTCTGCCTGCAACCAGCCCTAGTGTCCTTACTAACCCACCCACTGGGAAACATTCTACATCTCAACCCAGTGTTTTAACACATGCTGTAAAACCCAAACCCTGTTCCAAAAGGAAAAGGAGTGTAACTAAAGAAATGTCAGGTCCCAAAACCTCCTAAAAAATGCAGGAAATTAGGGACAAATACACGACCTCGTCATACTACTGGGAATAACCCTACTGGGTTACCAGTGGGCGAGGGAGACGTTGTTCCATCAGGCTTGGATCCCGTAATAATAGCATCCCCTGGGACACCACTACCATCAGGTTCAGATCCCATAGTTATAGCATCCCCTGGGACACCAACATCTAAGCCGCAACTCTTCTTGGAGTTGGAAAAATTAATACGGTCCCTTCTGAACCCCTTTGAAGACAGACTCAAAAAGCTAGCAGACCAATTGGACCACCTAGAGCAGGCTAGTCTAGACAATTTTTTTTCTACAAAATCTTTAATTAAATCTTGTCTCAAAACGGGCGAAAATAGTAACAATCAACAAATAGTTGAGCGAGATGTAGGTGCCCCTTCGGTTGATTCACATCCTTCTGCTGCGAGTATTGCAACTAGCCACCGGGGAAAAGGACAAAGTAGTAAGACTACTAATGAACCACCAACTACCCTAACCAATAGCAATTGCGGGAAAACCAAGCCCCATAGTACTGTGGCCAAAGGTAGCAAGGAATGCCCAAAAAATGTCACCCCTGTCAGTAATACTATTCAACCCCCACCAAGTACCCTGATAACTTGTCAGGGTCCTTTGGTTAGCAATGATAGAAATTCCTGTAAAAATAGTGTTGGAATAAATAATTCCCAAGCTCCACAAGTGCAACATAGGGGTGGTCCTGTAAGTGATGGAAACAATATATCTGAGAAAAATAAGGCTTCCTTGGTATCAAAGAATGCTCCCCTACCATGCCCTGTTGTTCCAGAACAAAGCCGATCAATACCCTGTGTGATAAAACCTCCAACTAGGATACCCCCAATACAACTTACCCCTGATTCCTATCCCTATGTGGCTATTCTTACCAATGTTCCACCTCTATTGGTAGGGCAAAGAGAAACCTACCAGATGTTAAAAAACAAGGTTATGCACTGGTTAAGGGTCAATAGACCTCTGCCCGGGGAAGTGGATGGTTTGATTATCGGGGTAAGAAGGGTTAACTGGATAGGATGTACCCCGAAAAAACTGGGGGGCGAATGTATTATAATTAACTTCCAAGATCCAAGGGTGGTAGGATTGATCACGAGGTCAGGCTGGAGCACTAGCAGTGGTGGGATTGGTATTGTGGATCTCACTTTTTTCTATCCAAGACCAGCGGACGTCCATCTTGGTGGGAATAACGAGCTAGGGAGATTCAGTTTCCTTCCTCAGGCAGAGATCATCCCTTTTAACGTTCCTTTCCCACGACCAAATGGTTGTTATGATCAAGTTTATAACCCTCATGATGGGCTGGGAAATTTGAGGTGGGGATGTTGACGAAAATTGGCTGATCTCATTGAAATTGGGGGCAACATGGTTAGGGAGGACATATCTGAGAAACCTCTGGCATCAATTAGGGATGTAATAGCAAGTCCAAATGGAGTAATATCAATGGGAAGAATGAAAATGGGATGGGGAATAGTATGGTGTGTATGGAAATTTTGGGGGGCGAAATAAGATCTTTATTAAATACGGGTGATATTGAGGGGAAAGATGTTAACTGTGCGGATACTGTCATAGAAGAGGAAGGTAACTGTGAGAGTTCGACCAACCTCCCGTCTATGCCAGTCATTGATGTGGGGACTTGTACTTGTAATGGCAATACTCCGGGGAGGCTTTTTTCGTGGAATATCGCGGGACTGGGTACTAGACTGTTGTCACAAAATTGGATAGACTTTGTCAACGGGTTTGAAATGTGTCTATTCCAGGAGACATGGGCTTGCGACCCAATCTTCCTCCCAGGCTATTTAAACTTTTGTATCCCAGCGAGTAGAGGCCCTAGGGGTAGACCCATGGGAGGTCTAACAGTTTGGATCAAGCAAAGCTTACAAGTTAAAATAAAAGTGCTTGATCTGGATTGCAAGGATATACAATTGCTAAGAATATCATCAGATAAGGGGGGTGTGATAGACATATATAATATTTATGCCAGGGGTACTAATGCTGGGAATTCCCCACCCTAGAGGCTCTATCCACCTTCCTAGAATCACAGTCCCTGGGAAATAGAGTGGTTGTGGCTGGTGACCTCAATAGGACCTTCGAACCGTTGGAAAATACGGAAAATCCGATAGGGCAGGAGAAAGACGTCCAATGGGGTGTCCCAAACCTAAATCTTGTACCAGTCAAACGGTGGACAAAAGACATACTGCTACTAAATGCGCTATGTTTGGAATATGGCTTGAGGGCCCTCAATGGAAGGACAAAGAGCGATCAGGGAGGCAACTGTACATTTGACAATGGTCACAGTAAAAGTAGAATAGACTATGTCATTTGTAGCCTTAATTTATGGTGTGGGATAGGCAACATGGAAATTAAGGGTAGATTAGAAAGTGATCATAATCCCCTTTATGTCACCCACTCCTGGTGGAGGGTCACGCCTGATAATCTAGAGTCGCGTTGTGAAGTAGTACCTGTTATGGCCAATGATATGCGAAGAGTTAAATGGCCAAATGTGTTGGCAAATGTGGCATCCATGGACTACATAAGCTCGGAGGTGGATAAAGCAATTGCCGCCATGGAGATAGTAAACCCTGTAACACCTGGGTCCTCTTCAACGACAGCCATACACGATACATTCTTCTCCCTTTTAAAACCACATTTTATTAGATTGAATAAGGTAAATAGAAAAGCCCCACTTAAAATGGCTAGGTGGTTTAATAAGCAGTGTAGGCTAGCCAGATTGGAACTGGGTAGGGCAATTAGAAGTAGAGATAAGGTTTTGGTTAGTGCAGCCAGGAAACACTACAATGTTAGTATCCGCAAGGCCAAGAAAAAGTGGGATGAGCTGCTGGAAGCTTCCGGGACAAGGGATTCCAGACTTTTCTGGAAAATTGTGAAGTGGGGCCGAGGTGGCACCCCTAACAATCCAGATAACAATGTCAATGAGGCATCATGGGTCGAGTATTTTAAACCCCAGTACGCAGAGAACAGGGATATTGTGGCCATAGAACCTATTCCAGTGGTATTTTGTAAGGGAAACCTGTTTTCAAATAAAGAAGTAGAATTGGTAATTTCAACCCTACAAGGGGGAAAGGCACCGGGTTTGGATGGGATTCCCTCTGATATATTTAAGAATGACAAGGTACGGTGGGCTAGGTATGTGACCTTACTTGGAAATGCTTTAGCTAAAGGGGCTGAAATCCCAGAAATATGGAAGGGGGCAATAATTATACCGATCTATAAGAAAGGTGATCGGTCACTCTCGGCCAATTATAGGCCGATAAGTTTGATTGCCACTGTCCAAAAAGTGGTGGGGAAGATGGTGGTCAATAAACTTATGGACTGGGTAGACGAGAATAATGCCCTTTCCCCCTACCAGGCAGGCTTTAGGCGGGCGACCAGCACGGTAGATCAAATATTTCGATTTACCATGTTGCGGTGGGGGAAGGTGCTCCTTGGCGAAGGCAGCCTATATGTCGCATTTGTAGACTTGAGGGCTGCCTTTGACCTGGTCCCAAGGAGCAAGCTTTGGGCAGTTCTGAAAGGGATAGGGGTCCCACCCGAGTTGCTCACTCTAATAATGCGACTCCATGAGTGCAACTTTGCCAAAGTCCAATGGGGGAGGAACGGGGAATCTACTGTTAATTTTCCTGTCGAGCGGGGTGTACGGCAGGGATGTGCAATGGCACCCCTGCTCTTCTCCCTGTTCATCAATGGTATTGTGGATAGGATGTTGGACGCAAGTGTGGATGCACCCTCGCTAGCGGGCATCAGGGTCCCGATCCTGATGTTCGCTGACGACACCCTAATTGTGTCCAAAACCCCAGCAGGACTTCAGCGTGCCCTAAATATATTTGACACTTTTTGTAGGGAGCATGGCCTTGAAGTTAATGCTAGCAAAACAAAGCTGATGGTTTTCTCCCAAAGGCGCCGACCTCAACCAAGGGTATCTCTGAATAACATCGAGCTTGAGGTAGTAAATGTTTTTACTTATCTTGGGGTAGAGATATCGAGTAAGCCAGGTTGGTCACGACACATAGAAAAGGCGGTATTGAGACACCAGCAGATTGCAGGGGCGCTTCGGGTAGAGCAAGCTAAAGCAAAAACTAGGCCTATAAAACCGGTCCTCATGGTTTATGATGCCAAAGCATATAGGGCAGCCCTGTATGGGGCAGAAGTATGGGGTTTTGAGAGGCTCCCTACTTTACAAATATCAGAGAATAGGTTTCTGAGGGGAATTACGGGTCTCCCCCAGAGTGCGCCATTAATCCCACTTGGCCCTTGACCTAGGGAGGAGATCGGTTAGTGACCGTGCTCGATTAAGGCCTATCCTTTATTGGAGACGGCTTTGGACGACCCCAGATATCCAACACTATGCTGATGGGTTTTTAGCCCTAATTAAATCAGACACATTCCACAAAATACCATGGTTGAAGACACTCAGGGTTGTTCTTGCTGAGCTTGGTCTCCGTAACCTTTGGGAAAATCCCTCCGGGGAAGTATTCCCAAGTAAAAATACCATCAAGGCCATCTATTGGGATTATGTAGAAGAAAAGCTCTGGAGGAGTACACAAACAGAAACAATGGGGGGTAGATTCCTGAAAATTAAAACGAGACCTGTACTAGAACAGTATTGGGACAGTATAACTGTCCCGATAGACAGGAAGTTATTTTTCCAGTTAAAGTCAGGTTCTCTCCCCTTGAGGTCATTGACGGGTAGGTGGAGGAGTACTAACATCTCATGTTGCCCGGTATGTGGTGCCCCCAACGAAAGCATTGCTCACTTCTTATTTCTGTGTGAGGCCTATGCAAACCCAAGGAGAGTATGGTTGGCCCCAGTTTGTAAAAACCTTGGGGTATCCAGTGGTGTTGAGGGGTTGAGAATTATTTGTACCTCCACTGAAATGCCTATTGTGCTGGGAACAGCAAAGTACTTGGGGTGGGCATTGTCCATTAGGCGGAGGGCTTTATCTCTCAATATGAACTGAAATTTTATAGTAATTTTAAATATTCTCTTTGTTAAAGCTTGCACAACTGCTTAAAATGTATTTTGTGTATGAAATATGAGTTTTAATTGCAATGTATTTTAAAATGTATGAATTTTAAAGTGTATGTTTGTGCTTTTATGAGTTTACAACTCGAATAAAGCTTTTTCAATCAGTTAATTGCTAACTTGGACTCCAATACTTTGTTCATGCAAAAGAACACTTTATCGAACATCTAACTGCATGTTTGTGAGGAAGGTGTTATCTAGGTTTGCAAATAGTTTCCATTTTAGGCTCCCAGGTCTAACATGAGGTTCTAAGCATCATGGCCACTTTTTAAAGTTAATTATGTGGCGAATTAAGGATTTGTCAATGAATTCTGTATCACAAACATTACTAACATTGCACATTTTTCACCCTGTCCATCTAGTGCTTGAATTTCCGATGCTTGGTATGAAAAATGACTATTATATGAAAAAGGATCTATATTATATAAAGGTCCTTGTTAACTCATAACTTTAACCTCTGGGCTGGAGTTTTAATTCTATTTAACACTCTTTCCATATATACAATCCTAACAATCTCAATCTCACTATATATATATATATATATATATATATATATATATATATATATATATATATACAAACAAACACACACTTCAGTGCACATATTAGTGTGAAATGAGCACCTATAAATATAACGACCAACCCAGACATGTTAAGCTATATCCCACCGAATGAATTGGTCATGAGCTAGAGCTTTCAGAACATGTATTGGCATTGGCAACTGAGTCGTGCAGCAGCACATTTAAAGAGGAGTATGAGCATATTTGTGTTAACATATCACAGGATTTTATAGTGTTTAAATTCATATATTTTTTGTCTTTCAAGCAAATTTATTTATGGAATTTTTGAACAAACATAGAACATATAACAAGTGCACGCATGTGCTTAAAATAATTTTACATAATATTTGTGATGATAACAAAGTCCAGTTGCCTGGGGCTTAACGTGCATGAATCTATGTTCCTCCTGCGCAGAAGAGTGGGATGGGAAGGGGAACGAGGAGGCGGGAGAATGACGGGGATAGAGACAAAAGGCTGGTCTCTAATGTTAGGTAAAGTTGGGCACATTTGGAACTGGGAGTAGGGCCAAATGAATGGGGAGTGGAAACTAACAGTGCATGGTGTGATTCAAGAACTCACAGTAGTTAGATTCTAAGGATGACGCCTAGGGTGGAACAATTAATTTAGAGAGTAATGCCTTCTAGCCTGACATTGGGCGGCTATGTAGTCTCCTGGTATTCTCGCCATGCAATACCACCTTCTCTGCCTTAGCCCAGGGGGGAAACAGGGTCATCATTTTTTAGGATTCGAGGGAGTAAGTAATTTGCAGCAGGTGGTTACTGTTTTCTTGGCCAGCATAAGGGCCAGGTCTAACAAGTGCGTGCCAATTGGGCATCTGCACAGTCTGGCGTATAGGCCCAAAGCTACTGCCTCCCAGGAAGAGATTATAGAGATTACTGTGAATTACTCCATCTGGTAATGGATATTTTAGTTTAATCATCGTCTTTTTTAAAAGACCCACATCTAAATGAACAGGTATAAGTGTACTGTGTAAACAACAACCAGTGAAATAAACAATATCCTTTACAGAGAATAGTAACAGTCTTCAAAACATTCACTTGTGTATAAAACAGTCAACAATGTGTTAGAGTAAATAAAAGCAGAAAGCGAATCAGTGAGTAAAGAAGATGTTACAAAAGGCAGATGTATAAACTAGGTTATAAGAGAATGGAAATAGAGTGTGGAAGAAGTGAAGAATGAGCACATGAGGTTCAGTAGGAAGGAGGAGTTAAAAAGTTAGAGAAGAAGCAGGAGAAACACAGGACAAGGGACGGACAGATGTCAAATTAGGGAGGGTCAGAAAATAGCCTGACCAGCAAAACATATTTTAAAAAGATAGGTTTTCATCTTTTATCAGAATAAAATTGTAATCTCAGCATGTCTCAAGTTAAATGTGAGTGAGTTCCTTAGACATGGTGCTGCATCACTGGCTTGAGTGAACAATTTCGGAGTTCTCAATTTTTTAGTTCATGGGCTTCATGGGCTTAGGTTCTGAAAGCTTTTTGTGATCTTTAAAGCAAAAAGTAACTGTTTCACAAAGGCTACAACTATATTCAAAGTGATTCATTTTAATTTTTTGAGTCATCCTCTGTGTGGTATCAATCAAGCACAGGTGAAATACTGCACATTTTAAGTACTATCCTCTACAAATACACCGATTTTGAGAAAACATTGATTACATCTATGTTGAACTTGGAGCATACATTTTGATGTAAGTGCATCAACGTCTTTTTTCTCATTGTCTTTTAGATATTTCATTGTATTCTATCCACAGAATAGTTTTGATTTATTCAAGTGCTGCTCCATGGAATGGGGGTTACCTAATTTCATTTCAATTATAGTCATTCCAGATAGGTAACAATTTAATTATTTCCTTGTTTACATTAGTTAAACATGATGTTAATTTTGCATCATGAGAATATTTAAATACAGAGAAAATTTCAGGTATCAAATGATACTTAGACGGTTTCACTGAGATAAATTAGTTGCCTTATATTAGCAAATGTTCTTCTAGATTTCTAAAGCTAATTTGATACGGTTTTGATATTTTTTTACTTTCATTTTTGTCAGCTTAAATCAGCTACCAACATACCACAAATTCAACATACAGCTTTTCAATTTTTTCTCCAATGGCATTTGAGTGGACAAAACACTGCGCCAGAAGTTACCAGCTCTATACTGTTCTACCAAGGTCCAGCCATGTAAAGCTTGACACAATGCATTTCAGCTGGAAAGCTTTTTTTTATTTTGTTTTTTTATTTTCAGTACATTCAATAATTATTCAAAGGACAGCTTGAATCATACAATAACATGTTACTGACAATAAAGCATTTCAGTCATGGTATGACGATGTAAGACATCTTTTAGCAGTTCAGTTACACCTACGAAAACAACTCTACAGAAGAATTGCTAACTTACTGCACTACTAATAATGAAAAATGCTTTGACCTAGTTTACCTTTCCTACAGTATTTCTTCTGAATTACGTTACTCAATTGAGCTTCGAATGCTCAAATATTGTACTTGTTCCATTAGATGATTGTACCAGTCTTTTGCTTTTTTTTTTACACCAAAATTATGTGCTAATCATATTGGTATGAGTAACTACTGGATTCATATCTTTTCAAATGTACCCTTGGAAATACAAAGCTCCATACAATAAATCTTACTTTGATCTAGTCTGACACTTGTAAATCAAGAAAACATGACTTTCATTGAACCCTAAGAATTTGAGCAACCTACAAAAGCACGTCTTTGGAAGTGTTCACAAACGTTTTCATAACTCATTCTTACTACTGTATACGTGGGGATGTGAATAAGGCAGGGAACAGCATAACACTTGGCCAGGGTTTAGGGTAAAGCTTTTCTCCAATTGGAAAAATATTTTGCCTGTAGAGAAGAAACAAATAAAATTAACCAGGGCATTTTGATTTGCATAAGAGGATTTTATGATTGGTCCTGTGGAATGGAATTCAGAAAAGGATTTAAGAAGAACTCATACGAAAACTGCAAGAGACCCAGTCTCCCCAGAGTACTCTTACTAACGTTTCTGAATTCCCCAAAAATCGTAAAATCTCTTCCAAACATAGAAGGTAGCCCCCAGTTTTTTGCGTGAAATAGTCTCTTCTTCATTAAAATATATTACTGCTTCTCCAGACTTCTACTGCTCCATATTTACACACTATAGAAAGCGATGCATTATTTCATCACTCCCTGTTAGGCTACACATTAAGTCACGGGAAGATTTTAAAAAGTCAAATGTCACATTAACGAGACAGTGAATTGTAAGATGCAAGCACATAATTAGTTTATCTACATGCTAGGTGTAGCGTCTTGCGATATTTTAGACTGAAATCATAGAGATGTGATGTAGATATCAGACGCAATGCCATGAAAGCTTCTTTTAAAAAGTGGAGTTTGCAGTTACACACAGCAGAATGAAGATGTGTAACACTAAGCTCTGTGTGTGGCGTAGTAATTGGCGGGTAGCTAGGCTGGGAAGATGCTACAAATGGCGACAAAATAGGGGATAAGTGAGCCAAAAAATGACTGTACTCTCCCAGACAGTTTGCTGAGGTCCAAGCACTGCTCGAGCGTGCCACGTGTTTCGCTGTCGTAGATCAGAGTTGATGCTTTAAACATGTGGAGTCAAAGGACAACTCCAGCCACTGTAAAGTACATGAAGAATACAGAAGCGTTGCAAATAATTTACACATTGATGGTCAAGAACCTGAAGGTCAAGCCATACTTAAAGGTGCTGTGCTGCCATGCAAGTTGTACATTATATGGAACAATACTACAAAAGGTGATTAGGTACTGATACAGGAAAGTTGTGTGCTGACAAAATTAGCCAGAAATGTAAGTATGTTGTCATTGCACTTACCGAAGCGTCGATAACTGGAGCTTTACAACCTCAGTACCAAGTAAGGAGACAAAAGTAGAAGCACAAGGTCTGTGCTTATTGAGCCTATTTTATAGCTCAGAACAACTCCAGAGGTCTCCAGTAAGTGAAGGTCTCCAATGGAGAAACAGGAGAAAGTCATCGCCTCCCCATTTGTCCATTATGAATCTGAGGCTGGTCCATCGCAAGGCCTCAGAAATAGCACGAATGACGCGGAATCAAATGGACAGCCAACAGGAGCAGAAAGAACTCCACCTTCAAGGTCAGCCACTTCCATAATTGGTTACCAACCTGCTGCCTCCATGAAACCGCTACTACTTTTTGACACCACCAAAAAGCAAAATATGGGTGAGAGATTATCTGCATGGATAGAGACTTTTGATGATTTCATTGATGCACTTGAAATGACTGATAACAATAAGATTATCAATAAGATTATCAAGTATCTAAAAAATCCTGCTGGTGATGGAATAAAGAAGTCAAATTGAAAATTCCGCAAACCGATGAGGAAACTACATAGTTAGAATAAAGAAAAGGCAGAATCTAAACTGCATTCCAGTACCAAATGTAGAATGCAAAAGATACATTTTCGGTCAAGAACTCCAAAAAGTTATTGAAACCACTGATGAATTTGAGGAGAGACTTGATACACTCATCTGACACTAAGTTCAATTAATTTACTGACAAGGAAGCTATGTAACTTAGAGTTACTGATAGAGGTTTGTCAGATTCATTCAGATGACAAATGTTGAGAGAAACTCTCATTCTGGAGCGAGTGTTGATGGCTGCCACAACTGAGGAGTGTGCTGAAAGACAAGCCACTGACCTGCAGGCCAGGAGATGCCCAAAGTGAATCAGTCAGGAGCATAAAGAGTTAGCCAAACCAAAAGACTGAAGGACACAAAGTGCTGTCTACAAGTAAAAAGAAGTATTGTTTTAGATGTGGATTTTCATTTCCACATTAAAGTAAATGTCCAGCCATTGGACTGATATGTAAATGCTGCGGGAAAGAGAACCATTTTGTGACAGTTTGCAAAGTGAAGGAGAAAGTAAGTGCATCACAGTGCAAAGTCAAAATGGCTGCCAGAGCATTCCAAGGGCAATATTTGACTCAACCCCACAAGTTCAAGCAGTGACATCAATTGAGGCATATTGACACTGAACAAAGGTGATTGTCATCTAAATCATTGACAAACAGTTCATCTGCCTCAGTATTCCGTGAAAGTGAGGAAGACGGTTGCACCATGTCAATGTTACCTCTGAGAAAAGAGCGCATGTTGGAATAGCCACAAAAATGTCAGTCAATGAAAAGTCGACATACCAAAGTCATGCAGACATTGTCAGAAAATAACATAAAAATGAATGACTGCTTGGTACCTTTCATTATCAACACTGGTGTATCAATAAATATAAAGCCTGAAGATAAATATCATGAATTGTCTTCATTACCTCGACTTATGGCATTGAAATCAAAAGTGTACACTCGAGCTGCATTGACGCCCATAAGAAGTCAAGGTTAATTTGTAGTGACATTGAAACACAAAAACCGAATGTGCAAGCAGTCATCCATGTGCTCCAAGGTGCAGCAGCAAGTGCTTCTCTGCTCAGGTTCAATACCAATGCTGATATGGGACTGATTTCTGTGACTTACAACCTGAATGCTCAACACAAAATAGTAAGTCAATTTCCTTCACTGTTTCATGGTTTGGGAAAGCTAAAGACTCTGAAAGTAAAGTTACACATTAATGACATTTACAAGCTGTTGAAAAATAACTTTAATCATTAAACATGACATTATTGAGCGTGCAACTGGTTTGATGTCATTGTAATTGTGTTGCAATTGCATTTATATAGCACTTACTACTCCTGACGAGGCATTAAAGCGAGTTTTCGGCGAGTATCACGCTACCCCGGGACCCATAAAGGAATCGTGTTGAATTATTATAATAAAATATAAAAGTAATTAAAGTGGTGGCTAGGTAAATCAGTTATTTGAATTCGGAAGGATGGCGAAGGATAGAAGAGAATAAAAGGTTAGTATTTATATAACGCTTGTTACCCCTGATGGGGTGTTGAAGCACCTTTTTTTGGGGGGCAGTAGCACGCTACTCCGGAAACCCACAAAGGATTGGTGGTGAATTAGTATGGTGAAATGTGAAAGTAATTTGAGTGGTGAATATTAGTCATTTATTTGGAGTGAGAAGGATAGCAGAGGGGTAGAAGGGGGAGAAAGGTTTGCATTCATATAGCGCTTGTTACCCCGATGGAGTGTTGAAGCACTTTTTTGGCAAATAGCATGCTACTCCGGAACCCATAAAGGTTAGTGTTGAAAATTAGTATAGTGAAATATGAAGTCATTTGTGTGGTGGATATGTTATTCAGTAATTTAGGTGGGGAAGGGTAGCAGCAGGACAGAAGAGGGAAAGAGGTGTGTATTTCTATAGCGCTTGCTACCCCTAATGGGGTTTGAAGCACTTTTTTGGTGAGTATCACGCTACTCTGGAGCCCATAAGGATTAGTGTTGAATTAGTATAATGAAATATGAAAGTAATTTGAGTAGTGGATATGTTAGTTATTTGGATTGAGAAGGGTCGGGAGGGGTAGTAAAGTGAAAGGGTTTGCATTTATATAACGCATGTAACTCTGTTGGGGTGTTGAAGCGCTTTATTGGCGATTAGCACGCTACTCTGGAACCCATAAAGGATTAGAGTTGAAAATTAGTATAGTGAAATATGAAGTAATTTGAGTGGTGGATATGTTATTCAGTTATTTGGATAGAGAAGGGTAGCAGCAGGATAGAAGAGGGAAAGAGCTTTGTATTTATATTGCGCTTGCTATCCCTGATGGGGTTTGAAGCACCTTTTTTGGTAAGTAGCATGCTACTCTGGAACCCCTAAGGATTCGTGTTGAATTAGTATAGTGAAATATTAAAGTAATTTGAGTGGTGGATATGTTAGTCAGTTATCTGTATTGAGAAGGGTTGGGGAGGGGTAGAAAAGGGAAAAGGTTTGCATTTATATAGTGCTTGTAACCCATATGGGGTTTTGAAGCGCTTTATTGGCGAGTGGCACGCTACTCTGGGACCCATAAAGGATTAGTGGTGAATTAGTATAGTGGAATATGACATTTGAGAAGTGAACATGTTAGTCTGTTATCTTGATTGAAAAGGATAGTGGAGGGATAGGAGAGTGAAGGATTTCGATTTGTTTTGGAGGTCATAGCAGTAGGAGGAGGCTTTTGGATGAGTACAAAGGGGTTGTGGAGGGGAAGAATCAGAGGGAAGATTTTAGAAAGGTTTTTTGGGAGATCGGTATAGTAAAACAGGTGTTAGATGATGCAAAGAGGGGTAGAGTAAGTGAGAGTCTAGAAAGGGTTATTTTGGGTATCGTAGTAGTGGTATGGGGTTTGGGATAAATGAGAGAGTGGGTGCGGATGATATATTGATAGCTGTATTTGGTGAGATATAGGATAGTGCATTGGAAAGAGTAGCAGAAAAAAGTTTGAGATGAGTCAGAAAGTTGGGTTAGAAGATATATTGAAATAAGTATAGGGTGAGAAATAGGGTAGTGCATTGGAAATGCTGAATTAGAAGAAAGTGATAAATATATAGATCCATAAGTACATTGAAAGTATGTAGATGCATAAAGCCGGTAAGTATATGTAGATTAAAGATATTGATAGAGGTATAGGATGAGAAATAGGGTAGTGCATTGGATATGCTTTTCAGAAGGAAAGTAACAAACACACAGATCCAAGTACATGGAAGGCACATGGATGCACAATGGAAGAAGAACATGTAGACCAAAGATGCACCAGATAAACTCAGTTTTTCAAGTTTTATTGTACTTTAATTTAATTTTTTTAACATAAGTATTCTACATGTTTATTCAAAGCAATCCACAAAGATAATTACATATCTATATTAAAAATCAATGATTGTATACAGAGGGATATACTGTAAATGTCTATTTGCGTATGATGCTTATGTGGGGAAGAGCCAATTGTTTAGTATTCTGAAGATAAGGTGGCTGTCCGTGAATCTTGGGATTTTGAGGTGAGGTGCCGTTTCAGAGCCGAGGTTCCTTTGTTGAATGTGTTAGGTGATTTTATTCCTGATGAAGAGTGGTCCTGTTACATGTATTGCTTTGTGGGTGATACAAAGCAGCTTGAACGTGGATCTTCTGTTAACTGGTAACCAATGCAGGTGAGATGTGGTCTTGCGGTTTGATATGCAAGAGTAGTCCGGCAGCAGAGTTCTGAATACGTTGTATTCTTTTCATGGTCGTTAAAGGTGATCCGTGGAAGAGGCTATTGGTTTAATTGAGTTTAGACAGAACAAGGAGATGGTAGATTGGACCTTGTGTGGAAATACAAAATGAGGGAAAATTCATTGCAGCGTTCTTACAGTTACAACACTTGATCTTGCTAGTTTGTCCACTTGGGCATTCATCGATAGCTTGGACTCCATGGTCATTCCGAGGTTTCTTACTTCCTTCGATGCTTTAGGTGGTGATCCCTGTTAATCAGGCCAGGCGGCAAGCGTCTCATAATGTTTCCAATCGGCACACGTGAGTATTTCCGTTTTGGAAGCATTCAATTTGATGTGGCTCCAAGTCATCCACTGATCCACGGCTCTGAGACAACTGAAAATTGGGGATTTTCCAATGTCTTTGGGGCATTCCAGTTGAAGGAGTATGTGTGTGTCATCTGCATAGTTATAGCATGTGAGTTGAAATTGACTGATCAGTACCGGTAATGACTTCATGTAGTTGTTGAAAAGCATGGGCGAGATGATAGAGCCTTGACGGACCCCTGCTTTTGTGGAGTATTATTTGGATGAGAAAGGTGGGTATGGATGACATTATTTCTGTTTCAAAGGTAGGACCGATCCAGTCTAGAGCAGTCTGGTCTATGCCGGCTTTATAGAGTCTTTGTTTCAGAGTGTCATGGTCAACCCTGTCAAAGGCAGCAGAGTGGTCCAAGAGGAGTAGCACAGCAACCCCGTTGCGGTCTACTGTGTTCGTCAGGTCATCCCAGGTGGCAGGGAGGGCAGATTCTGTGCCTCTTCCCAAACGGAAACCTGTTTGGAAGTCTGAAAGTATTCTAGTGTCATGGGTTTCTTCCATAGTGGTAGTGCCCAAAAGGGCACTGAAGGAGCTTGACCCATATGCGTCAATATGCATCAAGCAAACAGAGCAATTGAATGAGAAAGACATCCAGGTCCACATATTGCTGACAAGATAACACAAGTAAATGGTGCCAAGGTTTTCTCTCGCCTTGATTTAAATAAGGGTTATCATCAATTGGAACTCTAAGAAGATTGCAGGTATATTACAAACTTTTTTCACATCTAGGTCTGTTTTCATATAAAAGACTCATTTTTGGTGCATCAACTGTAGAACTTTTCCAACACATCATTTGATGTGTCATACAGCCAGTTGTGAATGCATTCAACTACAGGGACATATTGATTTTCGGGGCTACATAAAAAGAGCATGATCAGGCTCCCGATCGAGTATGCCGCTTACGGACTGATGCAGGCCTGACTTTGAATGCAGACCAGTGTGAGTACCAAAAGACTAAATTAAAATTCTTTGGCCATATTTGTTTCTGATGGGGGTATGACACCCGATCCTGCTAAAGTACAAGTGCTATCCAATGCGGATTCCCCACAAGATGTTGATATGATACATTCATTTCTTGGCAAGGCCATTTACTGTTCAAGATACATACAAAACGTTGCAAGCATAAGTGCTCCCATACAGGAGTGAACAAAGAAAAATGTTTCATTCAAGTGATCACAGAAATGTGAGAGCAGTTTCAAGAAAATCAAACAAGCCATTGAAACTGCTACTGAAATGGGTTATTTTAATCCAAAACCTCACACAGAGGTTATCGTTGATGTTAGCCCCATTATGTTAGGTGCTATCCTGATACAGCACATGTAGCACATGTCAGTAGAAGTTTGTCCCAAACAGAACGTGCTTACTCTCAATCCGCAAAAGAAAGTTTGGCCCTGGTATTGGCTTGTGAACATTTCCATGTATTCTCGTAAGGAAAGCCTTATACGCTGGTAAATGATCATCAAGCTTTATTGACTTCTTTGGCCATCCAAAAGACAATATGCCTCCTCGCATAGAACAGCGGGACTACGATTACAAGAGTATGATTATACCATTGTACGTCGTCCAGGGAAGGATCAAAATCCAGCGGACTATTTTTCCAGAGTTCCTATACAAGGTCCTCAATCCAAGACAGCTAAAGCCTACATTAATGTTCTGGTAAAGTCAAATATGCCAGATGCCATATCATTAGCCCAGCGCACCACTGCCATGAGCCATGATAGTAGTATGCCGAAGGTAAAAGATGTAATTAAACATCAGTCGTGGTCCCGACATGCTCGACACCTCACCAGTGATTGTGAATACCAAAAGTAGAAAAACATTAAAGATGAACTGTCTATAACTCAGGAAGGATTATACTGCAAGGGTTGAAAATCCTAATCCCGGAGAGTTTAAGACAGAGATAATTGAAGTGGCTCACAAATTACATTGTGGTATTGTTGCCACCAAGAGGGCTCTCCGAGATAGAGTCTGGTCTCTATTATATTTAGATGAGAAGTTTTAAAAAGGAACTCAATGCCTGTCATTTATGCACCTGCTTCTCCATGAAGCACAACTTGGAGCTAGAGTTCTCAAAATGGATTGGAGAGACATTGGACAAGACTCTCCCGAAAAATCCACCTTGCAACCACGAGATAAAATCACCTTGCCTTGGTTCACCAAGGAAGTGCACCTCGTAAAAAAGCTCTGTAAAAAAACTGAAAGAGAATGTAGAAAAAACTTTGAGCCCATCAAAAAGCTAGAATATAAACTCATGATCCTTAAATACAAAAAAGCCCTCAAAGCGGCACAGTCCAATTTCTTCGAAGAAAAAATTAGGCTATCTGCCAACTCTTCTAGGGAGATCTTCCAAATTGCAAAACAACTCCTAAAAAACCCCAACCCTCCTTCCCCTGTGGAACCCTCGGCCAGCCGTTGCAACAAATTAGCAGAGTTTTTCGATTCCAAGGTAAAAAAAAATTCTTAACTCCCGCCCCTACAAACTCCGGACAAATCACTCCCTCATAACCTGCCCAGATCTGTACCCCAAGCTCTAGAGCCCCAGCTGACTCGGTTCCCCCCCACGACAGTAGATACGCTATCCCCAATACTACAATCAATCAAAAGTGGATCCCCATTGGACCCCACACCTTTTAACATCCTAAAATCAGTCGCCCCAACCATCCTGCCTCTCATGGCGAATCGGATTAACACCTCGCTTTCCCATGGTACTGTTCCACCGAGCTGGAAAAAAGCAATCATCAAGGCCCTGATTAAGAAACCTCACCTAGATCCCCTGGACCTAAGCAATTTTCGGCCAATCTCTCTACTACCAGGCATCAGTAAGGTCGTGGAAAAATATGTCAACCGTCAACTTTCCGACTACCTAGAAGTCAATGGCCTTCTTAGACCCTCACAGACGGGCTTTAGACCAGGCCAGAGTACGGAGACTGCGATGTTGGCAGTGGTCGAAGAGGCAAGAAAGATCATTGACTCAGGAGGATCAGTGGCAGTGATCCTCCTGGACCTCAGTGCGGCCTTCGACACCGTCAACCATTCCACACTGGTCCACAGGCTCAAGGACTTGAGCATCTCAGGGCCTGCCTTATCCTGGCTGGAATCCTTCTTGAGTGACCGTTCCTCCCAGGTTACGGACGGTAATTTCACCTCCAAGTCAACACCTATACACTGCAGGGTCCCTCAGGGCTCATCCCTGAGCCCGACCCTTTTTAATGTGTACATGTCCCCCCTCGAGAAGATAGTCGCTCCATTTGGGATCAAGCTTTTAACCTATGCGGACGACACCCAGCTGGTGGTATCCCTTAGCCAGCATGACCATCCTCCCACTAATCTCTACACCTGTCTTAGTGACATAACAAAATGGATGGACAGGTCACACCTTAAGCTCAATAGCGAAAAGACTGAGAGCATGGTCCTGGGCAACCAGTCACACTTCCGCCCCGAGTCCCTGTGGCCTCCCTGTATGGGCACACCCCCTACCCCTAAACATGAAATCAAGAGCTTAGGGATCTGGCTAGACAAGGATCTTAATTTTTTCACCCAAGCCAGGAAAACGGCCGGAACTTGCTATGGTCTCCTACGGACCTCCAGAAAAATCCTCCCTCTGCTCCCTGCAAAATCCCAAAAACTACTGATTCAGGGCCTTGTGATGTCCCGTTTGGACTATGGCAATGCCCTGTATCTAGGGGCCCCTAACAAGGTGCTGGCAAAACTCCAGACTGTGCAAAACGCTGCCGCCCGTCTTCTCACAGGGACACACAGCCGCTGCTCAGCCAAACCAGCCCTCAAATCACTGCATTGGCTGCCTATCCAAGAAAGGGTGCATTTTAAAGCTCTTTGCACCACCCATAAAATCCTGCACAGAAAGGCTCCACCCATCCTAAAGGACCTTATTGCTCCCCATATACCTAACAGAACCCTCCGTTCTTCAATTTCAAATTTGGCAACAGTGCCCAGGATTAGGAAAGCCCGCTCTGGAGGTAGACTATTCTCATACAATGCTTCCAAGCTGTGGAATACACTTCCCCAGACATCCGAGCCCAGCCCAACCTTCTTCTTTTTCGTAAATCACTAAAGACCTGGCTGTTTCCCTAAACTCAACATCCCTCTCAACCTCTTCTGTTCTATCACTAGCGCTGGGACGCTCACGGGCAGCCATGCGCTTTAGAAGTCTGTAAAATAAATAATTAAATAAATAAATAAATAAATATTACTCAACATACTCTTACCATGTCAGAACTCCATAAGCTTGCATAGAAGAGAATTGCCATTGATTTCTTTGGTCCAGTCGACAGTGGACATAAACTGATAGTAATTGTGGGTGAATACACTCAAGAGACTTGACAGCATTTTTGCAACAGATGGAGTTCCAGCCATTTTGAAGGTGTATAATGGCCTTTCAACAGTAAAGAATTAAAGGATTTTCTGGTGCATCTGAATAGTAAAGCATAAGGAACGCACACCTTTGTGGCCTCAGGTCAATGGTCTTGTTGAGCATTTGATGAATACACCATAGAAAGCAGTACAGCGTGCAACTCTTGAGAGCCTCAATATGCAAATTGTGTTGAATTCCACCCTACGAGCCTCACTCAACTAAGGGAGAAAGTTCTGCAACTTTGATGTTACCTCAATGGACCAACAACTATGGACCAAAAGAGAAGATGGTGATAACACAACTCGAACGAAAGACTTGGCTAGTAAAGAAAAGATTAAAGCCTATGTTGACAAGAGGCGACATGCAAAGAGCATTGAATTTAAAACAGATCTAGTGATCGCCCACCAACTGCAAAGGAGAATATCTGATGCTCTATATGATGCTGCACCATTCCACGCTGTCTCCACCAAGGGACATATGACGCCAGTCCAGCATCCTGGGAACTCTTTTTACCAGAGACTCTTCTCACTTTCGGCATTTTATTCATCGGTCTTCTTGCCACGACACGTTCATTGTTTAGATGATCTTTTTACCTCCTCCAATGTTGCGGCACCTACGGTCCTAACCCCGCGCCTCACTCATGTTGCTCGCTCAACCAACTGTCCATTGTTGCTGCTATCATCTATGGCTTACCCCACTTGTGCTTGGTTTAAAAAAAAATAAAAGCAGTATGAGATGGTCACCACTGTGCTTTTTTTTATTTTTTACTTCAAGCCATGTTGCACAGCAGCTCATGCTACTGTGCAACAAGACCTAAAGTAAAGAAACAAAAGTGTTATGACGTGTTAAACATTGGCCACATCATAATGTTTTTTCACTGACTTTAAGCTATGTTGCACAGTAGCTTACGTTGCTGTGCAGCAGGTCTAAAAACATTGACACAGCTAACAGATCAAGCATAGGCTAAACCTATTGGCTTTGCCAATACTTGTTTCTTTTAACACAGAGATTCCTATAGGCAACTACAGTCATGAAAAACAAAGAGGCTTCTGAATTGAAATTCCTCCATTTGCTGCCTTTCATTGGTTTGGTTTATTTTTATTAACCTCTTTTAAAATGTAAATGAAAAACACGCAGACCATTGGATGTATCAATTCTGAAAACCAGCACAAATACTTGAAAATGAGCAAAAAACAATCTTATAGGCTAAAGTGGATGTGACATCAGCTTCTGTCTACATGGCCAACTTTTTAAATCTTTCTCCGACCGGGCCACAAAATCGGCTGGGAGGGTTATATGGCCCTCACACCAGCCATTGTCTCCAAAAGCAGCACATCAATTTCACTGTGTAATGCATATTTGTTCACCGGGGCAGCTGCAGCAAATAAGGAAAATCTATAATCGATGCTTTCAAAAAACAAACAGAACATTAGAAGGTTCCAAAATTATGTCAAGAAACAAAAGGTATTTTTCTTTTTATATCTTGAATAGACAGCACATGCGCTGTCTCTTCTAGATATTTTGTTTACTGTTAGTGGGCTTGAAGCCCTCCCATTACTTACAAGAGGTGGGTTTCAAAGACACTCAATTGCTTGCTTCCTTGTCAGTTCTGTGATCAGCACTTCCCTCTTCTTGCATGTGACCGCTCCCCTCCCCGACAGACCATTTGCCAAGTACTTGGGTCCTTATACTGCCTGCACTTTTGGTATCTATTTTTTTCTTTTTGTGGAGCCACTCTACAGAGTGCTTCATTTTTTCTAGAATGGCTGTATCATTTGCTTTTTGTGTTACGATGTCCAGCTTGACTTTATAACTCCTGTGAGCATTCCTGGTTTACTGTATCCACCCAGGACTCGTTTTCTATAAACTGGCCTTTAAATCTTGTTCTTATATTGTCTCATTCGCTGTGCATTCAAAGACAGAGGTCTAGTGTCAGGCTTTACATTTCGAAGCAACTTGGGGTTTAGTTTTCTTTCACCGACTTCAAAGTGAGATAATTTATGTGACAATTCATCCTGCCGAGTACCCATGCGAGAGGACAGTGTGTAGGATGTTTTCTTTTCTAGCACACAACATAAATGAGCTGGGTTTATATTTCCGAATACATCAGAATGACAATAGTAGCACATTTCTATTTTGTAATTCTGAAGTGTGGCGGTAACACATTTTAATATGATCAAAACAAATTACATTAGATGATGACATTTCCACACATTATCATTTGTGTGCAGTAAGACTATGCCTGTGCAAATGTAAGGGTTATTTTCAATTGGAAATGTACTGCCTGTAATGGCATCACACGATGCATACTCCACTTTACACTACTCCTCTCTACAACACTTTACACCACTTGACTCTACAAAACTCTGCACCACTATATGCCCTTCAACTCTGTGCCAAGCCATGCCACTCCATGCCATGCCACTCTAAGACAATCCACGACACGGCCTACCACTGCACTACATGCCCTTCCACTCTACGCCTCTCCACTCCACTCTAATCTACACCAGTCCGCTCCAAGATGCTCCACTCTACTTTAATATACTCTGATCTACCACACTCCTATCTACCCAAATCTAACCCACTCCACTTCAGTCTACCCCACCCAATTCCATTCCAATCTACCACACCTCACTCCAATCTACTACACCCAACTCCAATCTACTACATCCCACTCCAATCTACTCCCGTCCACTTCATTCCAATTTACCCCACTCCACTCCACCCCACTTTTCTCCACTCCATCTACTCCAATCTATCCCACTTGTCTAACTCACTGTACCCCAATAGGCCCCACTACAATCTACAACACTCCACTCTAAATCAAACTACCTCACTCCACTCTGCCCCACTCTACTGTAAATAAATCTACCCATTCCATGCTATCCCGTAATCTACCCTACTTGTAGCCAGTCAAAAGCCAACCACCCCTCCACTTTACCCCAGTCTTCCCAACTCCATGCTACTCCAATCTACCCCATTCTACTCTACCCCAACCTACCCCACTCCAATTTAAACCACTACACACCATATAGTGAACGTTTATTCATGCTGAACAGCACACAGCCTGGTGTAGAACATGGCTAAAACACATGTCAATGCCAATAGTTCATACATAGGCGAGAACTATTGGCTTTGTCATTGCTTGTTTCGTTTTACCAAGTGTTAGTAAACTCCAGGTGAGTTTTTTTTTTTATCCTCCCAAAAAATAATGCTTTGATAAGTATTAAGTTATAGGACCGTCAAAATCCTGAATGTAAACGAAATGAAGCCTAGTCTGATCAGCTGCACAGCCATGTGATATATTGGATACAAATAAATGAAAATCTTTGATCAATTTTCCACATTCCAATCTTCTTTGTCAATATTTTATGTATGGAAGACTTAAGAAAAACTAGGAGTAAAAATGGCTAAAATATTGACATAAAGAAGATTTAACTGTGGTAAACTGATCAAAGATTTACATTTCTTTGTATCATATATATACACACACACATGTCTGTGCAGCTTGAATGAAACCAGACTAGGCTCCATTTCCTTTACATTCAGCAAACGTGCGGATCCAGCTTGCACGCCTTAAATGCAGTTGGGCACATTGGAGTGTATTCTATCATTTCTGTTTTACTATCAAAATCCTGGCATATAGTTCAGCGTTTCCCACTGTATTTTTTCCTTGAAATCTCTTTGTTCGGAAACCTCAGAGAAAATTTTTATAAAACTCTTTTGGTCATAATTTTGTAATGACTAATAGTCTGTGGGAAGCACAGGCTGCAATGAGCAGTGGACTAACTGGCTACAAATGGGCAAGTGAATGCCCTTGACCTATGGGAGGGAGTAAGCCACAAACACGTCACATCACCCTTCTCTCCCTCTCTCTAATATGCAGTTTTGTAAATGAAGAAGAAAACAACCAACACCCTCCACAACGAAACACGGCTGCTGTAATAAAGTAGGGGCAAGCATTACATCCAAAATGTACATTTTTCTCTTTCCACCTACTCTTCAGTTTAAATTAAAAGCAGGATAAGAAAATGAAAATGTCAGACAACGAACAGCCATTTCCACTTCGATTGCCTAACCATTAACTGATAGAAAACTCCCTGCCACGTTCTGTGACCTTATGTCTTCTTAATCTATCTAATTGCTTGTATTGATATGCCGGGATTATACTTAATAGTCCTCTGTCTTTTATCAGGGTTTAATATGTACATTCTGGATCCCACTTTTATTAAATTTCACTGTACTCTATGTAGTCCACTACAAATGCGTTTTATCTCATTTTTTTATAGAGTGCTTTAGACTGATTTTAAAGATGATCTTTTGTGATTGAGTCACTGTTTTCACGACTTGTTTCTGTTTCTAGAAACATTTCTGGCCACGATGCATATTATCATTCATTGTAAAACTGGACACAAGACGAGGTAACTCCTGTAGCTGAACTGTAGTCTGTGTGACTTGAAATGTGGGCTGAAATCAAGAATTCCACACACATCTAAGTTCAGTAATTCTAGGCAAATAGCTTTATAAGGCTGTGACTGTCCTTATTTGCAAAATGTGGAAACCGCAACAAGTAAATCAGCCGAGTCAGCAGTGTACAAGCAACTACACTCATATATAGTTTTTTAAAGTCTAATGTTGCTCCACAAAAAATAAGAAAAACAATAACAGAAACAATTGTAATAATAACAAAAATATTAACCATATATTGTGTGCACCTCATAAGGTTGAATATTTCTGGGCTCTTCATGGCAAGGCCAGTCAGATATTCTTAAATAGTTAAAACAACTTTAAGGTTCGAAATTACGAATTGTAAAGAATATCCTTTAATTCATGAATCTAGTGTAATGCATTAACTTAAAACACAAACGTCAAAAATAGTGAACTTTTTAAATTTGAGGCAATATGGTTATATGTTTAGGTGATATCCATAGTGTGATTTAGATGATGGGTCTTTTTAGGACTTTGTTACTACCAAGTAGAACTAAGCAAGGCATTTATATTGGTAGCTCTGCTCTAACCGTGGCCTCTACTTTTAGAAACATCAAAGACGAATGTCGAGGCCATGCAAATTAGTGCAAGGAGCCACTAACCCTTGTTACTCGCTGGCAACATCCTGGGGTGGATGTGGATACTTCATACTGGGTGTAATAACAACCAATAATGCCCAGGTCCATTAACGCTTTTCAGTGGATTGGGATCTTGGCTCGGAGTGCATTCGTGCTATGACATAGTGGTTTGAGCTATTAAAAAAGTTAATTCACTGGAAAAAACCTATCTGAATATTTAGTTAAAGCCAAAAGAGGAAAAAAATGTCTTCCAGATAAAACCTAAAAGTGGGGTTCATAAAGCGCTTTGCACACAGCTGTGATCCTTAGAGACAGAATTACGAAAATTAGAAAACACCCATTTAGATGACACTACCATTCACATTAAACATTGCATATATTCAGAGACCCATACTAGATTGAGTTCCTACAATTATGAGAAATAGATAGCCTTGATACACTCTGAAGGAGATGAATCAGGTAGTTTTTTAGCTTCAATCCACGGCTGCATCCTGGTTTCTCAGCTGTCTTTTAATTTGGAATTTGCTTCCTATTGTACAAAATTATCCCACTTAAATATAATGCTTGCCTAAGAGAAGCACAAACTTTATATACAGCTCGCGGCTCTCCCTAATGTGGACTAAGATTAATCCATTGCCTTAGATGTTGCGCCATCAATAGGCAAAATGAATTCAGCATTAGATCATTTGTGTACTGGGCTATTGCTAAGATACCTGGTAGTGACAGTCTACCTGTAGAATGTTACAGAGCCGACTAATCAACTTGGGTGTCTTGTGTGTTCCAGTTGTACATGGCTTGCTCCCCCAAGCACTTAAGAGACAATCATTACGATGTTACCAAAGGTGAGTAAAGATCATTTAGATAGCCTTCCTATCGCCCCTGTCCGAAATTAATTTAGACCACATTATTTTAGGAAAGGTCGTGGAGTGGTGTGGCTCACTGGTTATAGGCGGCAGACCCGTAAGCAGAGAACGGCCTGGGACCAGGGTTCAATTCCCGACGCGGCAGGGTCGTGGACCAGGGTCAAAACGGACTCGATAATTCTCGCCTCTGTGCCTACTCTAACCAGGGAACACACTCGGCAACTCTGGGCATTAAGCTTGCCTCATCTCTACAACGGCCCCCCAAAGATGCTGGGGATGCCTGGTTTCACCTTGGAGATACCCAGAAAGGGATCATCTCACAGGAAAAACCAGGACGGGTTCCCCAGCGGTCTTCATGGAGTCGCAGTGCGCTTTACAAGTACACCCACATTACAAGTACCCCCACATTAATAGGCTGTAAAAAGTCTTCCAACAACTCATCCACCTGGACCAAAATGGTTTTGCTCTATAAGGTAATATTGCCACTAATCTACAAAGGCTCTTCCATGTTCTAAACCAAATACCTGTAAACTATGCTTATGACGCATCAATATCCATGGATATTGAAAATATGTTGGATTTGGACTGGAGCTACCCTTTTCAGGTTCTGAAAATTTTAAACATTTGGTGATTTATTCCACTCATGGGCTAGACACCTATACAATGAGCCTAGAATATGTATTAAATGACAGACTGGTGTCCCACAGATACAAATAGAACAAGGGACCAGACAAGGATGCCCCTTGTCTCCTTTGCTGTTCTCCTGAGCAACAGAGCCCTTTGCAAATCATATGCAACGGAACAGGGATCAGATTGGTCTAATCTCACAGGGGCATTCGCAAATCATCTCAATACATGCAATGTTCTGCTGTTTGTCCGCAATGTGTGAACTGGCCTCCTTTTGCCCTTTCCGCCAAGAGAACATTTTGTTAGAATATCCGGCTTAAAATTGAATAGAACTAAATCATGGATTTTGTTCCCTTATTGCGCCTGGGGACCCAGGAGCGTACTAAGTTATGAACTGCAGGTACAAGTCAAGTCCTTCAGTAACTAAGATATCTACCACATCTCGTAGCCAATTACTAACACATGCATCCTTGGTTTGACTCATTGGATCCTTGTGGGGTCCTACATGTGAAAAGTCAGAAATAGATTGCATAATGCAAATTTTCCTCACTTGAAATGAGGTACGGCACAGGATTACTAATCTTTATAAATCTCTTTGAACCTGCCTGTTCTTGGGACCAGCTGGGAACGTGACCAAGGGACAGATCTCTCGGATGTCGAATGAACATCTTCATTTAAATATGTGGGGAAAAGCTCCTGAAAAAACGGTTTAAAATTCTTGCAATTCAATTATCTCCATTGTACAAATGTATCTTCCTCTAGGTTAGAGAGTCCTGGACACATGAGCCTGGCGCTCCGATCCTATTCCAACACTCATTCACACAATATGGCCATGTATGACTTGTGGTACCTTCTTGACTAAAGTCACAGACTTACTTTCAACTTGGATGGGTAAGTGGCAGTTGTTGAACCCTAAGAGTTGTCTTTTGGGGCTTAGGTCCTGCCTCAAAGCTGACAAAATGAGGAGTAAATTGATTGATCTCCCTCTTCTAATAGCTAGGCGAGCCATGTCATTTGTTGGAAATCCCCACACATACCCAACATTCACAAATAATAGAACTCTACACGTGTTCTCAAGCTGAGGATGCCATTATCCGTATGTATCATGTGTCTCTGCTTGTAGAAGGTGGTAGAGTTAACTGATTAAGACCCTCTTTTACTTAATGTGGACCTGAAATTGGAGAACAGACTTCTATGATCTCTGTTGAATTTCCTCCTGCACATGGTGGTTACGTATGCGGTTAGACCTAGAATCCTTGGTGTGGATTTCTCCTGTATCTTTGCCTCTGTCTCCTGTGTTTTTGCTGTGTGCTGGACTTCGCTTAAGCTGGTCTAGATGCTTTGGACACTTTGCCACTGCTAATCAGTGCAAAAGTGCAAGTGCTCCCTAGGTAAATTGTGAATATGGATGGATGTTTCCGTGACTGGCTAGTTTGACTTAATACTAAGTCCCTTGTACAGTGCACTGTGGGTGGCCAGAACCTGTAAGTCAAATGCTGTTAGTGGGCCTGCAGCACTGATTGTGCCACCCGCCCAAGAAGCCTTGCAAAAGCTTCTCAGACCTGTCACTTGCAGCGTCTGTGCACAGTTTGGTACTGCACTCACTTGCCAGGCTCTAATTTTTCCTGTTCTTGCATGTGAGTCACCACTAAGGTAGGCCCAAGGTACTCCTGTGGGAAGGGTGCAGAGTATGTGAAAGGTAGGACATACTGATTTGTCTTATATGTCCTGACAGTGAACTACAGTGAATTTTGTTTTTCACTATTGAAAGGATATCTGTCCCATAGGATAGAATGAGAGTTTATTTATAACATCTTGTAAGTATAACTTCCCATTGGGACCAGATGGGAAGATAAAGTTTAGTATTCCTAAACTCAGAATCCAAATATGCATCTTTTAGTAAGGACTATTTTTACATAAGGACTATTTTTACATTCTGTGTTTGAAAATACCACTTTTAGAAAGTAAGTATTTTCTTGCTTAACCATCCTGTGTGCCTCTGCTGGGTTGTGGATTGACTGTCTGACTTTGGAGTGACAGGGGCTGGGGATGTGCATTCCCTGTAGACAGCCACTGGGGGGGTTGAGGTGTGTCTTGCCTCTTCTGGATGAGTCAGAGCTGACCTGGGCTGCATCTAGTGTAGGGGGAGGAAATGTATTTTCACCTGAATGGGAATGGCCTGCCTTACACAATGCTGTCTAAATAGGGCATGTCAGGGGTGGGAGCAAAGGTTAAGTCTCCACCGTAATTTGTTTATTTTATTTCGGTTTTAACTTGTAAGCATTATTTTGAATTGTATTTTGAATTAACCTGCTTCATTAGCTTTCCAGTAATTTGGTGTTGGTATTTGTTAATCCCTGCCATTGTCAAAAGTCAGGGTGTCTTACAAATCCCATGGTGCTTTGTAGGTCGAGCCTGGGCAGTGCATGTGCTACTCTGCGAGGCATGCTGTATTCAGATATGGACTTGAAGCTACGCACACTTGCCGAATGTATTTTTCATTGGCTGGTCCATTGTAAACTGTGGCTGTTCATTGTTCAATAGGCTTAGTAGTTCCTCCTTAGTACCGACTTGCCTCATTTTGTAACCTCCCATGGCAACACCCCCTGTTACATTTGTTGTTACTTGGCAGGCTTTAATTACAGCCTCAGAGCACTATTTTCTCAAATCGATTTGTCCTGCCTGGTCTTGCAGGCGGGAAACACATCTCCTAATGAGTTTTTGAAATTTTTCATTGAATGGACACTAAACTAAATTACAATGCAATAGGTCTCGCATTTGCGAGAGTGTAAGCTATTGGCATTGTAAATGATAATGCCCTTTTTTATCTGTTTTAAAAACACATAACTAAAACGCATTGTTATTTCAATGCCAATAGCTCAAACTCTTGTAAATGCGAGACCTATTGCATTGCAAATGTTACATATAGGGAAAAAAACTTCTGCCAGGAGCTTTCTGTCATTTGCCCTATCAATATGTGCACCTTACGTTGGGTCTAGTAGGAGGTGTTGATAAAATATTACACTGTGTCTAGAGTTTGTAACCCTGGGGTTGCCAGAGTATAGCTAGATAATGGGACTGAATCCCGAAACCAAATCTAGATTTTTCCAGTAGAGATAATTAGGACAATTTTCCAAAGAGGTGAACTGGAATTGGATTTGTAAGGCAGATTGTAATCATATACCCAATAATTGAAAGCATGGTTTGCTGATAAGGTGCCAAGAACAGTAGATAAATGCTGTGACAGTCGCACTCCTGGTATTTGTAACTGTAGGTAGTTTATTGGGTGCTGATGGATATCGCCTTCTGATCGATGGGCGTTGATGATAAACTGAAATGAAGCATTTTCCAGAAATGAATTAAATGTCCCCTTCGGCATACTGTCTGTGTGAAAATCTTTAAACTTTCAGCATAATCATTCATCCAATGATATAGAATTCAAAAGTAGATTATCTGGTATAATTTTATTCGATTCATTCTTGTGAATGGTAATGTTGAGCAGTCGCACAATAAAGTCAATATTGTTTTTTAATTAGTCCATGAAGAACATCCGATGCATTTCAGGTCTCGCCCTTCATCAGGGGGTGGTTCCGCTCGATGGGTAAACATGCTACTGCGTCTTCACCTAAAAGCCGACAACCATCACCAAACAAAATTAAAATGTTTCAGGAGTCATATGAAAAGATTACATATGTGAGGGGTGGGTATGCTCTAACATTATTCCAGCAAAACCAAAGAAAAAACAACCTGTGACAGTCTCTTTGCCCCTGGAGGCAAAGAGATTTTTTCTAACTTGAAAATCTGATTGTAACCTAAATCTACAAAAAGAACCACAATTCAGATGATACAAAGACAAGCCAGCTCTGCAGGTTTCACAAGTGTTGATTACATATATTTCTTTGCCCAGGCAATTGTCACCATGCTCATGGTTATTCTGAATCTGAACCAAACTGCAGTGAGTGTATTGCCTATACAATAGCACTAATTTGATCAAGCATGTAGTGTAGAAACTCGGATTGTGCTTTGCAGGGATTTAAACCTGCAGTGTCCATTTTCCTGGATGGCTCTCAGCCCATGGTTATATCTTATTTGAAGTCCTATCAAGGGTTCAACACTACTCTTACTAGGTAAGCATACAGTCGAAAAGCGATAATGCAGACTTTTAACTTTTGAAAAACAAATTGATGAATTTATTTTGCTAAATCACTTCTCTCCTCTCAACCCTATAGGCAATACACAGCAGAACACCAACTACAGTGACCGTACACTTCTACGAGATGCCATGTCAGTTTGAACTAACTGGGCTCTGGCTTTAATATACTGTTATTAGCACTCCATATGGAATATTGGGAGTTGGCCAGCTAACCAGAAAGTTTTCTTTGTAAGCTACTTCTATCGTAACAGGCCGACACGGGCGCCTACTGTGCTGCCAACACCTAATCCTCTAGTAGGACTTGAGCTGCAATCCTTTCCCCAGCCTAGGGGCAACTGCTGGGGAAAACCAGGAACACTGCAGGAGCTGCCTCTCCCGAAATATACAGTGAAAAAAGACTCCATTCTCCTGTGGTGCTTCTTCAACCTCTTCCTCTGAAACAGCTTGTTGAGAGAAACAGCTCTCTGGGCTCCTCCCCTTTGTTTCGCTGGGAGGGAAGATGAATCAGCCGAATACAAATGTAAACAAACTGAGTTTATTTTAGAGAGTACTGGACTGACAATTCTCACTTGAGTGCCACACATCCGTAGCTATCAGAGTATCGTGAGACCATACAGGAAAGAAGACTTCTCTCTGAGCCGAGCTGGCTCTTATCTTACAGTTCCACAGAACCCACAATAGCATTCTCCATGCAGGCACTATAAGATGGACACC
Organism: Lissotriton vulgaris; assembly: GCF_964263255.1. Classification (NCBI taxonomy): domain Eukaryota; kingdom Metazoa; phylum Chordata; class Amphibia; order Caudata; family Salamandridae; genus Lissotriton; species Lissotriton vulgaris. The sequence continues at coordinate 319,830,624 of NC_141694.1, forward strand.
AAGAAATACCATGGGGGTTCGCCTAGAGGATTCACAAGAGCCGACTGTAATAGAACAAGACGTCAGATTATTTTAAGACATGGGATTCTGCAATCCCCATATAAAAACCCATCAATAATGTCTTTAAAAATCACCAAAATTTAGTACAGTTGAGATCTGATGTCCTAATGCTTCTTGCCTGAGGCAGAAGCGAAGGAGAAAAGCAGGTCAGGTTTTAGGAGCGTAATTAAAGCAGCAGATAACAGAATAAAATATTGCTTTTTTTCTTCTGCTCTGTTTTTCTAGCTGTACATTGACAAAAAGAAAGGAGATATGTATGGCAACATGTTTAGTTATTGCACCCCTAAAGAAATTGTAGATGTCAGAATCTTTCTGCAAGCTGCTACCTCGTCTGTTAAAGAAAAAAAACTTGTATTAAACTGCTTCTATCTTTTTGCAACACACATCTAACAGCTTTTTGTTATGTTTAATTTTGCAATAGAGGATTTTTATTATTCATGTTTTTAAACATGCTCTATCTTTCATATGACACAGCTAAGCACCAAGAATTTAAGTGGCTTGTGCAAAAGGTGGTGATGTGATCAGGAATTGCACGGATTAAAGTATCCCCTACTCACGGCCGAAATGGGAACGAAAACAGGCCCTGGCAAAGTGCTCGGCCGCCCCCCTCCGGGGCCATTGTTGGTGCGACCGAGCTCTTTGCCGGGGTCGGTTTTCAGCCGATTTTGTTACAGGGTCGATTTTGCAGCTAAGCTGCAAAAACAGCACTCAGGGGCCCAAAACTGGCCCCCACCCTTAAGGCGCACCGGGGGATTGCCCTGTGCCCAAAACGGCCGGTCCGGCCCTGCCCCTACTGTACATGATAAGGATATTGCAAGTCACTTTGATGTCCAATAAATATAAAAGGAACACTGCTTCAATGGGCATGGAAATCCTCTGTGACTTGCAATTCTCTGATAATGTACGGTAGGTGGAACTTCATCCCATATATTATGTGGGAGTATGGCTGACAGTTTGTGCACACATACAAACTAACTCTGTCCTTGGGTGTTCACAAACCTCTACACAATGAAATTATGCTCTGTAAATCATAAAATGATTACTTCTTTCAGGGGCAGGAGATAATGTTAGGAAAAGGAGAAAGCACGCAGGGTGCGCAAGGATAAAGAAAGTTTTGTCCACGGAGGAAAACTGTTTCTGTGCTTTCTGCTATTATTCATGTGTAAATAAAACAAAAAAGCAAGAGCCCCACGTAACACGTAGAATATATCAAGTCCAGCGATTAAAAAAAAATCAACCAAAAAAACCTCTGCGTTTGCCAGTTATTGTGCCACCTGTTGCTGCAAACATTCAAGAGCAGCCACCGTATTTGTTCAGTTTATTCTAGGTCATTAAACTCGCCTCTTTCTCTGTATATGGGATCTCTGCCTCATCACAGAACCGAGATTAGAAAGAGTTTCTGCAATAATTTACACATCTGCTGGACAGACTGCAGCGCTGCGTTTTACAGTAGTATGTACAACTCCGGAGCAGCCATGTATCAACCCTTCCGCCCACGAGGGTCCTTGAAACAAACAGCTTCCAAACCGGGCTTCCCACTCCGAATCGGTTTCAGAAGTGTGCCAATTGTGCATCTGTGTTTAGGTTTGACCATCGTGCACACTATTTTAATTAAACGGACATTAATTATAAAGGTACAAAGATGAATGCTTGGTTACTTCCAAAACGGAAAAATGATTTGAGAATAAAGGGCAGACTTATGTTGCAATCTGCACACCTCTTCAATGTACACTAACGCGGTGCATTGAATTAAAAAATGTGACATATGCAGGAAATCACCCAGCTCACATACTGGTAGAGATACTTTGCAGGGTCAAAGGTACGCTTAGGAAAGCAACCCAAAGTTGTTGCATCCGCCTACTGTGCCAAAAGGACCTTGTCGAAGTATCTATATATGAAACCTACAATAAATAAACACGAAGAAGCAAAACAACTAAAAAATAGAGAATAAAACCTCTAAAATAAAAAGGGTTTGAAAGGAAACTCTGTGGTGACATTTCTGTTTGTGACTGATGACCTTAAAAGACACTGAGCACAGGTCTGTGGTCTTTCAAATTAAGAAGTCAAGAAACTAAAATATGCAAAAAGCTCTTGAGACCTGTATAGGTATGTAGTCTTGACTGCAAGATAGTCAAGGGAATTTAGACACACAAACTAAGCACATATCCACTGCTTGTTAATGGCAACGTCCCTGTGTTTTAAGTGCAATCCTGCTACTGTCGGATATGTATTGCCTGAGCTATATCATTAAGCGAGCACTGAAGGGTATATAGAAATGGATTGCAAGCATATTGCAATTAACTGTAAATGTGCCCGGAGGCCTGTTCAATTTAACTGCACTGCTACATCTCTTCTAAATTGACATTAGTTGCTATATCAAGTCTAGTGGTAGCAAATTTTAGAATTTCTAAAGGATGTGGATCAATTTGCCTGAATGGCAGTGATGGAAAAAGTCATATTAATCTTTTCATTGCATTTATAAGAAATGTTTAACATTCATAACGTACTTCCAAGTTTATAACGAACTTTACAGGGTCGAGGGAAAAATCAATTTAGCCCATTTAAAAGGAACTGTTAGGAACTGACAGTACAAAGGCACAGCTGGACAAAGGGTAGGGTGAACAGTGAGTTAAGAACTAAACTCCCGCTCCATCGCTCCTGGAAGGTGTGGGGGAGGTGATAATTTTGCAACACAGAAACGATGTGCGATTCTTGCCGTCAGCTCAACATCCTGTAATTATTGTCAAATCACTTCATCTACCCGGGTTTAAAAATAAAATAAAAAACTCAAACAAAAAAAATCTGATCTTGTGCAATGTAACGTGGTGCTCATGTAGAACGCTCTGATGCCCTTGGTCTACGTTTGTGCTAGATAAAACACAAAAAATGCGTACAGTCCCTGCTCTTCCACTCCCATTCATAACAGGAGTCTCCTCAGACTGACTGCTGAAATCTGCAGTTGGGCTTGCAAGTCCCTTCCAAAAACACATAGGGCCCCATGCAAATTGCGATTCCTTAAATGCAATACATTAATCTTAAAAAATGTGTGATTTAGCAAATAGGAATCGCACATTACCGTCAATCTCAAGTTGGTGGTAATTTGCTAATTCTTTGAAAAAAAAAATTCAAAGTCCCATGATACACACACACATGCCCTTGAGGCATGTGTGTGCAGAACATGTGATAAAATGAAAATTTCAGGGATGCAACAGTGTGTCCTTTCTGTACCCTTGAAATTGCATGCGCAATTTGCCAGTACCTATTGGGTACTCGCAAATTGCACATGCAATTCTCATTCATTCCTATGGGCCTCTAGGCCTATAGGAATGAATGGGAAGCCATTCCTTAATTGTGAGTCGCAATTTGAGAGTCGCAATTAAGGAATGTGTAGGAATATCAATTTGTTTTGCAATTCCTACATGTATAGGCATGTTGGAATTGCAATTATAGAATCACAATTGCCTAGTTTGATGCATGTGCACTTTAGGGCAGTATTTGTAAATATTGGTAGGGACATTAGGCTGCCTTTTCATAACTTAAATAATATTTTGTTTTCCAGGAGAAAACCCACTCCCCACCATATTCATATGTCCAATGTGCTATCGGACAAACCAAATACCAAATCATAGGAATTACACAATTTAGCTGTGAAAGCTGATGTGCAATTGTGGCAATTGTTTTAATTAGATCATTTTCTTTCTTGCAGTGGCTTGACTTTTTCTTAAATAGTTCAGCACAACCACTTTGCAGCAGAAGTGTAGCCATTGTGTCATGGGCCCGAATTAGTGGCCACTGTTTGAACTTTGAAATACAGCAGTACTTGGGGGTTTGGCCTCTGAGCCCCCTCACCTCTACATATGCTGCACCAATGGGAGCTTCTCCCTGCTTTTCAAAGTTTTTTCACGGCTTCTATTGGAGAAGTTAAGTGAAGAGATTCTTGCACACCATGGAGGACCTCAACGGGTGTGTTGTTCAGACATGGTCTCTTGAATTCTCCCTGCATACCTTCTGCAACTTGTGTCTTGCTTTCTGCATCCCTAATAATGACATGGCCTCCAGGATTCTCCTTATCAGTGCGTTTTCACCTTGGGCTTTGAATGAGATCTTGAGCTAGGGATACGCAAAACGAAGCACTATACTCTGGCAGAGCTTTCATATTGGTCTCACAGAAGATATTGGGGCACCATAACAGTTTTTAAGAGTGAGGATCGAGTCTTACACTGCGACAATCATCACTTATAAATGTATTTCACAAGTTGGCTACATTGGGTCCATTTGTTAATTCTCTAAAGGACATATAGAAACAGTTTCACTATTTTGACATTGATTTTCCAATGATTTTAAACTTTTTGGGTGAAAATTATTAGTTATATTTTGGATTACTTGTTTGTTTTACATCATTTTTACATTATTCATCATATTACATGTTTATTTGCTGAGTGTCATCAGCTCGACCCTGTTCAACATTTACCTGTGTCCTCTAGCACACATCGTACGGAGTTTGGCTTGTCAATTGTTTCCTACGCTGATGACACTCAGCTAGTCGTCTCAGTGCCAGAAGAGATGAAGTCGAACCATCTGCATCTGGTACCATGCTTGGAAAAAATTGCAAATTGGATGGCTAACTGTAGCATAAAACTGAATGTCGACAAAACAGAGCTGATGTTCCTGGACAATGGCCCAGGTCCATAGGCCGGGATCAGTTGGCCAAAGGGTTGGGGTCCTTCCTTCGCTCCTCAGCCATCCATATCAAATCTGGGGATGTGACTAGACCAGAATCTCTCCATGGGAACACAAGCCAAAAAAAGAATGCCAACCCGTTTTGGTATATTACAGATCATCCGTAAAATCATGGACCTAATCCCCAAACAAGCTCTGAAGACGGTGGTCTAGGCCCTATTAGTCTAGCGACTGCACTACAGCAATTCACTGTATCTAGGTTCTCCTAAGTATGTGACCACCAGGCTATAGGTGGTCCAAAAGGCTGCATCCAGGATGCTCCAGAAGATCCCCAGACAGGAATCAGTGATATCCTCTCTGAAAAAACTTCACTGGCTACCTGTTCAATCTAGGGTTAGGTTTAAAGCCCTCTGCCTAGCAAAAAAGATATTGACCTACTCCTGAGGCGGAAGCCGGGAGAGACTTCTCGTTGCTTTTAAAAATATTGAATTGTAATTTTGTGTGTTTTAACTCACGCCCCACTCACCCAGAGCACTTCTCCCCTGGAAGTTGCTGCTACATCCTTGGTGCAGAGGACTTTAGCGCTGCTACAGGGAGGGGACATCAGCGCCGCCATCGCGCGCTCAAACACCGGGCCACGCCCACTTGACTTCTACCCTTTAAATCGCGCCGAATCACTAGCGCGCCAAAAGATATTGACCTACTCCTGAGGCGGAAGCCGGGAGAGACTGCTTGTTGCTTTTAAAAATATTGAATTGTATTTTTGTGTGTTTTAACTCACGCCCTACTCACCCAGAGTACTTCTCCCCTGGAGGTTGTTGCTAAATCCTTGGCGCTGCTACAGGGAGGGGACATCAGCGCCGCCATCGCGCGCTCAAACACCGGGCTATGCCCACTTTGAGGCCACGCCTCCCATCTCCCTATATAAATGAGCACTTCCCGGACACGCAGCGGACGCGCCGAAGGCGCGCCTAAGGCAAGCCCGTCTGCGCCCGTCCGCGATTGTACGCGGTCCAGGGACATACCCTATGTCCCTCAGGAGGGACATATACGGTGGAGCAGGCAGGAGCTGATGGCTTTCCGTAGTACCATTGCCAGCCCATGTCTGCATAACTTGCGAGTGGAGGATAATATGGGCTGCGAATACTGCCACTTCTCCTATGATCCTGGCAGGGATGTGGCCCCTAGAAACTATATCCTGGACTATGGCCTGCTCAACGTGCGTTCTCTACGGAAACACAAACTAGATCTATACGACCTACTCACTGAGAAACAGTGGGAGGTTTATTTCTCACTGAGACATGGCTAGATGAAGGCTCTACCCCTGATGCGTTAGAGGGACTACCAGAGGGCTACATAATGCCTAGGCAGGATAGACCCACTTGTAGAGGAGGGGGCATCGCTATTGTAGCCAGGAAAAGTCTACGATGCCAACTAGACCACTCTCCCATCTTGGACAGTGAGGCAGGGAGCTTTACTATCAAAGTAAAAGAAGGCTGCACGCTGAAGGGCATTCTAATCTATAGACCCCCAGGCCCTATGGCCAGGTTTGGGGAGAGTCTGGTAGAAGGCATAATGGAGGCTGCGCTGCACAAAGATAAATTCCTGGTACTGGGGGATCTTCATTTACATCTGAACAACCCCACGGACAACGCTAGCAGGGACTTCCGTCAGGCGCTAGGAGCCCTCCAGCTGAATCAGATAGTAAGTGGTCCCACTCACCAGTTGGGACACTTGCTAGACCCCATATTCACCAATTGGGGGGGGAAGTAGAAGCCATGACTCCCATTCCTATCCCCTGGTCGGATCACCATCTGGTACCATTCTCCATACGCATACCTGGGGCAAGATCTCCGGAGCCAGCAACATTGTACCACCCAGGCGGAGATGGGCCACCTTTTCCCAGGCTAAATTCTGTGCGGCACTTACCAGAGGAGGGAGACCTGGGGGGGATGATGCGGACACGGCTAACACCAACCTATGTAAACGTATCAACGAGGTGCTCGATTGCACGGCCCCACTCTCCCGCGCCAAATCAGGTGGCCGCATTCAAAAAACTGCCCCGTGGTATAGCGATGAACTAAGAGTTGCGAAAGCAGCATTGAGGCGAGTCGAAAGGCAGTGGCGAGGGGCTCTTTCTAAGGAAACTAGGGAGGCCTACCTAATTGAGAGGCGAGTTTATCATGGACTAATCAGTTAGTCCAAAGCAGCATACTATACTATCAGAATTAGTGAAGCTGGTAATTCCACGAAGGAGCTTTTTTCGCTCTACAAAACCCTCTCGAGTGGGAAACCAGCCATTGCTCCAGACGACTGTTCGGTGGAATCCTGTGATAGGATTGCAGACTTTTTTGCCGAAAAGATAGCTAAAATTTACCCGGCATTTCCTAGTCACCCCATTGCAGGGACGGAATTTGCGGCAAGCCAGAGGGAATGGGGGGACAGACGTATACTGACCAACTTTGTCACCCCATCCCCAGAGGACCTCCTAAAAATCTGTAGACCTGTCAAGTCGGGCTCCCCACGGGATCCCACCACGCCGCAACGTCTAGTTGATAGCTTACCGGTGCTGGAACCATATATCAGACACCTACTGGACGTGTCATTTAGAACTAAGACCGTGCCCAGAGATTGGAAACAGGCAGTGGTTCTACCTCTTAGGAAGAAACCTAACATCAGCTTCGAAAAGCTAGAGAACCTCCGACCTATCTCCCTTCTGCCCTACCTGGCCAAAGTGGCGGAAAAAACGGTAAACATGCAACTGATGGATTTCGTGGAAAAGGCTGCCCTCCTACACGACACCCAGTTTGGTTTCCGTCCCCGCCACTCAACGGAATCAGCGCCTCTGATGGCTGTGGAGACCCTACGTCAGGGGGTGGATGAGAGTCAGATTATGGCCCTCAGCCTATTGGACCGGAGTGCAGCATTCAACACTGTAGCTCATACCACCTTGCTACAGTGTCTGAATAGTGGAGGGATGTCTGGAGCTGCACTCGAATGGATCCAGTCCTTCCTGACGGGGAGAGGCTTTCAGGTCCGCCAGGGAGAATGTTATTCTAGGGAAATCGGCTTGGGCCAGGGCGTGCCCCAGGGCTCGTCCCTGAGCCCCACCCTATTTAATCTATATGTCTCCCCAGTGGCCCCTATTGCTGAGGGCCATGGTCTGCACATAGTGTCCTACGCCAACAAAACGCAGCTGGTTATCTCCCTTTCACGTGCGCCCGGTCTTGCGGTGGACAGTTTCAGAGCCTGCATGCAAGACCTTGCAGCCTGGATGTCCACCAACTGCCTCAAATTAAATGGCAGTAAGACCGAGGTGCTCGTGGTGGGGGGGAACCCATCTGTCTGGTCGTCTGCGTGGTGGCCTCCATGCTTAGGTGAGGTTCCAACACCCTGTCAAGAAGCTAGGAACCTTGGAGTCTGGCTTGATGCTGACCTGTCCTTTGGACCTCAGATAGGCCGTGTGGTGGGTGTCTGATTCAGCATCCTAAAAAGTCTGCGGAAGGTCTTAGATCTCCTTCCTACGTCAGCCCGTAGGACGCTGGTGCATGCCCTCGTCACATCGTGCCTGGACTACGGCAATTTGCTGTATCTGGGAGCAACCAGTAAGGCAATAAATCGCCTCCAGGTGTTGCAGAATGCGAGAGCTCGCCTCATTCTAAAATTTCCTAAAAGATCGGCCTCCAAAGCTGCCCTTCAGACCCTTCACTGGCTGCCAGTAAGGAGTAGGGTCGAGTTTAAGGCCCTTTGCACTTGCCATCGCATCCTTACTGGGAAGGCACCAGCACTGCTCCAGAACCTGGTCACCAGATACGCGCGCCCTTCGCTCCTCCTATGGAGCCCTATTAAAGGTCCCTAGGATAAGAAGGGCTCGCATGGGAGGTAGATCTTTTCGCTACCTGGCAGCGAAGAGCTGGAATGCCTTACCTCTGGACCGTCGCCTGGAGCCATCTGAACCCAGCTTCAGGAAGAAGCTAAAAACATACCTATATACACGGTAACCGAGCAGACTCTGCAGCCCAGTCTGCATGAGTTCTTCTGTCTTAGCGCGGGGAAACGCCATCTAAACGTCACCAGGTGCTTTATAAAACTCTTATTATTATTATAAAGCCATGCAGGGTAGAGGTCCTGCCCTGATAAAATCCCTGGCCTCCCCATATGTCCTGAATAGATCCAGCAGGTCCTCATCCGATTTCCTGATGAACATACCAAAGATAAAGTGATCAAGACGGGGTGGGAGATCCTTCTCATACAGGACCCAAAGCTCTGGAACTCATGGACCTCTGAACTGGAAAATGAACAGTGTTTCAGAAAAACACATAAACCTTGGTTGCTCCCATGATTCCCTACCTCTACCTACTGCCCCTCTCGGTAGCGCTGGGAAGTCCTCGGGTAGCAATGCTCTTTAAAAATTCCATAAACATAAGCACAACACCTAAATGCACTTTCTATTCAGGCTAAACTATCAAACGTTATCTGAAGTTGGACTCTATGAAACCAGTTTGTAACAGTAGCCTGGACTTCTTGTTGTCATTCTCAGACAGAAACTTGAGGCAGGGTGCCAAAGCACTATTTATGGATCGGTGTTTGGGATACAGAGATGGAGGGGTTTTAGTCCTAACATCCTCACTGTAGTCTTCCCCCCCAATTTTTTGCCTTCTCCCCTTCCGTTTGGATTTTGTTTTTATTGGCATTAGGACTTTATGCACTTTGCCATTGCTAACATGTGCTTAAGGGCTCTCCTTTAAACATGGTAAAATTGCCTTACACCCAATTGGCACATTTGATGTACTTATAAGTCCCTAGTAAATTATAGAGACAGAATGGAGGCAGCACCAAGTATGAAGTAGACCAGGAGCACGTTGTATCAAAAATATATTTTCTTTTATTTTTTCATTTTTAAGACAGCCAACGCGTTTCGCTCCCCAACCATGGGAGCTTCGTCAGGGCACAGATGTTATAAGATCTTGAAGCGACGAGATGACGTAAGTGAAAAAGTTTAACCAAAACAGTAGTATGGATGCCGATATCAAAAATTCCGATATCCGGATAATGTTATACACACGTCAAAGGCTTTTGAATAAAGGGCACGATTCACCAAGGATGTAATATTTCCCAAAAAAATAATGTAAACTTCGCGTCCAATGACAAGCACGTGCGCAGACCTTAATAAGCTGCTACCACAAATGCTCCATGCTTGCTGTTACAGCAGTGTCCCCATGACTAATTCGGTTGAACCTTGACGTGTGTATAACAATATCCAGATATCGGAATTTTTGATATCGGCATCCATACTACTGTTTTGGTTAAACTTTTTCACTTACGTCATCTCGTCGCTTCAAGATCTTATAACATCTTTGCCCTGACGAAGCTCCCATGGTTGGGGAGCGAAACGCGTTGGCTGTCTTAAAAATGAAAAAATAAAAGAAAATATATTTTTGATACAACGTGGTCCTGGTCTACTTCATACTTGGTGCTGCCTCCATTCTGTCTCTAAAGTTTATCTGGATTTCCAGTAGGACCAAACCGCAGCAGGTCCTGGAGGTTATCAGCACAACAAAAAATTGGACATTTGAGGGACATCGGAATATAGAGGTGCTGGTTGTCAGATCCGCTGTGGAACATTTTTTCTTTGTCCCTAGTAAATTAGTACTACATTTACCCAGGGCCTGTAAATTAATTCAATGCTACTGGTAGTATTGCAGCACTTACTGTGTCACCCTCTAATGTAGCTCTTTGAAACATGTCTCAAGCACCGGCGGCTGCCTCGAAACTGGAGTGGTGGGGGTTGAAAAATAAAATAAACTTACGGGAAACGCAGCCGCCGCCTCTCCTCCGTCCTCTTCTCACGGCAGTGCACTGGCAGAACAGAAGCGACCAGGCTCGCCCTGCCAATCATGACACTGCTTTACAGAAGTGTTGTTATTGGTCTGAGCGCCGTGGTTCGACACTCAGAGAGGAACTAGAAATCTGAGCATGTTCCTCACCAGGCTGTGCATTACAACCTGGTAGGGAACATGTAAAGTACACATGCGCACTTAGGGAGTGCAAACCACTCCCCCCCCCACCCCCCTGCTCTGACCAGCCCCTCCCCACCCTAACCTGGCTCTGAGTCAGCAGTGAAACATAAAAGGATGATAAGGTCATGTTAATATAATTTTATTTTTACTTTTTGCACTGTTCAAAGAGCAGTGGAGCAGCGCTCCTCCGCCTTAGCGGAGAAACCACCACTAGTCTTTATCCTGCCGTTGCAGCCTGTGTGCAGTTTTACACTGCCAATTTGACCTGGCATGATAACTATTTTTCCAGGCCCAAAACTTCCCTTTTAATACATATAAAAGTTGCCTGTAAGGTAGACCCTAAACATTCCAAAGGGTAAGGTACATTGTATATAAAAAGTAGGGCATGTGTTTCTAAGTTTTACATGTCATGGTAGTGAAAGACTCCTAAATTTGTTTTTCACACATGTAAGGTCTACCTCTCCGATAGAATAACATTTTGGTTACCTTATTACAATTAACAAGTACTGACTTTTGATTGGAAGTGGATAGAAATGTCATGTTTGGCCTCAAATGAATTGCAATTTAAAACCCTTTTTAATAGTAAAGTAGGACTTACGATTACACATTTTTAAAAATGCCACTATTAGAACATTGCTAGACAAACAAACTGCTGCCCTAAGTGGGAAGGGTATGCCCATACAGGGGGCATGTGCTCGCTACGCCACCAGATTCAAGCTAGCCAGACTGATGATGGGTGTTGCCCTGTAACCGGTCCCAGAATGCTCATTTCTGGTACAGGGAGAGCCTGTGCTGGCAGTTCAGGCTAGACTGTTCCCAGTGGGAGCAGGGTCAAGACTGATTAGCATATGGCTGGGTCTAAGCTGGAATGGGGTGGCAATTGATTTATCCCAGATCTGTGACTGGGGTGAATGTTTGATTAATTCAGCATTTTGTCCATTGTCTGTTCTGTTTGTATTAGAACATTAGCATTTTTCTGACCTAAAATTGTAGGCCATCTAGGCGTTTCCAGCTGGCTGAGCCTGTTAATTGCTTCCCCATCATGAATGCATATTAGGCCCAAACTGTGAAAAATAGGATATTGGTGTAGTTGGGAGAGGGCCATTCTGCCAGGATGGGTGGGGCGGAGGTGTCCCCTGCCCCACTTACATTTAAAAGGGCTAAATCCAGCACACACAGAGAAATCTGAAACAAGTCTTTTGTCACCCCAGATTACTTGGAGACTGGGCAGGGGAAGAAAGGAACTTTCCAGTACCAGATGTGGGGGAGCTTAGAAGCTTCCCAGATTTAAAAGGCGGGCCCCAGGTATAAAAGTATTGGACCCTTAGATCAACTCTTAATTATACTCCTGAATTTGTGGGCATTACAAAAGAAGGACAGCATTGTTCCTCAGATGACTGGCCTGCTGCTTGAGGCCTGCCTTGTTTCCACAGAGGACTGCTCTGCTGACCGAGGCCTGCCCTGCTCCCTGGAGGACTACCCTGCTGCTACCATAGGATTTTTCAGCCGATTGAGGCCTGCCTTGTTCCCCAGAGGGCTACCATGCTTCTTGAGGACTGCCTTTACCACCAGAGGGCTGCCCTGCTGCTTGAGGACTGCCATGCCCTCTGAGAAGGAATACTGGAACTGATCTCTTCATTCCTGGCTACCTGAGTGACTCCAAGGGTCAGTTTGCTGACCTCCTGTTCTGAGCTACCGTGACAACACGCTCCAGAGGCCTCCAAGCAACTGCTCAACTGACCTGCTGCAGCAGAACCTGCAACTGGGGATGCCAGAGCCCTGCTGGCCTCTGCTAGAGTGAGTCTCTGATCCCCAAGCAGTGCCTCCCCAGGTCCTGGAGCCTTGGCTGGCATCGGAGTGCACTGCTCTTCATCTAAAGGAGAAATCCTGAAGTTTTCAACTCTTCACGCCAGACTTTAAGAAGGTAACTCTTTCAGTGGGACTAACTTGGTCCTAATATCTGGCTCACGCTCTTTTGCTGTCGGCTTGAACTTGTTCTTTTCTACTGGTCTAGCATGACCAGCTGACCACGAGTGGCGCTTTGTGCTTTTAGGTGTTCTATACACCTAAAACTTTGAAATTGTATATCCCCAATTCTACTCATTCTTTCTATTTTTGGAATTCTGGTATTATTTTTTTTTTATGACAATTACATTGACTTTATTTTTTGCAATTGGTTTGGCATTTTTATTGTTTTGTGTTTTAAGTTTACTAAGGTTTTTTGTGCTGCATAAATACTGAACACCTGCCTCTAAGTTAAGCCTGATTGCTTTCGTGCTAAGCTAACAGAGGGTTAAGGACAGGTTAATTTAGTGACTTTTGTGGTTCACCATGGCAAAGACTGTGGTTGTTGCTTGAGAAGGGTTTACAACCCACTCAACCAATAACCCAATTTCCTATAACCGGCTACCACTCACTTTACAAGTGAGAGTTATTATGTCTCCGGCAAACAGTGCTCCTAATACTAGATTAGTATCAGGAAGTTGTTCTTACTAGGCATCTAGATATACAGATGAGCAGGGAAGGCCTACCTCAAGAGAGGAAATAAACAAGTCTAGGTTTTGCACAACATATTTATCACAACTACAATAAAGACCTGAATGTCCAGCTAGCATTGTGTGATAACACATTTCAATTATATCTTAATATGCCTACAGATAATGTACACACTGTAGGTTACAAAAGTAGAAGTGGGATACAAAGAGTTGCAATGTGGAAAGCACAATACTTAATAAATACAATAGTAGAACAATACAGTATTGGGCATCTGGGACCCTGGCTCTACACTACAGAGAAGGAACCTGACATTCTAAGATTTGAAAAATTCAAATTCTTGCAAAGAAAAGAAGAGGCATTTAACCAGTCAATGCAGTATAAAAAGCATAATATAGTGGCATTCATATACCCCTAATGTTCTTCAAATTAGTAGAAACGTCCAGCATTGTGCAGCAGAGGGAGCAAACAATGTTTCCACCAAAAGTTACTTTGTAGCAAGTTGTAAAATATTTAACATTCACAACTCTAGGGGTTGACAAACTTCTAAAGCAGCACAGAAATAATCCACACCAAGAGACATCTAGTTAGGTGGTTCCTAGCACCTGCAAAGAAAGCGAATAGTGTTTATGTGTGCATTTGCTGGGAATGCGAGCTAGGAAGCAGACAGTCTGTCCTGTGACAATAAGTGTGGGCCAAAGCCACAGAGGGACCAAAACAAATCACAAGGGTCATGTTATGTGGATCTGACTTGCTGGCAAGCCAACAGATTTCTGAACTGCAGGTTCAACCTAATAAAATAACAAAGGTGATGCAGGGAGGATTGTCCTCTGCACACGTAGCAGTCAAACTCTCAGCAGCTCATCTCCGTCTCAGCTGAGTTATTTAATGGTCCCCTGCAGACATTTGCTAACATCTGCAGTGGCCGTGGTTGTTCTTCAGGCAGCTCAGCTCCAATCTATGGCGAAAGTTAGCTTATTGTCAATAAAGACAGATAAGTTCCTGGACTTAGTTATGGTGTTAGGTGGAGAGCCTAATTCTCCTAGGCAAGGAGAGACCCAAACTGGGGAAAGGCTTCTAAATAATACTACCTCAGTTTTTTCAGAGTTGAGATTCAAACAGTGTTTTCTCATGCATAAGCTGATGGCCCGCATACAGTAATGTAATTGTATAGAGGTAGACGGTTCATTGTTCAAAGCCGGCACAACAATTTGTGAGCAATCTGATAGGTGGTCAAAGAGAAAACAAAGTTTTTAATCAAGGGATCTAGCTCAGTCAAATAGATGTTAAATAATGTCAGACTGAGTGATGTTCCCCGTGGTACCCCACATGGCAGAGAGAAAGAGGGGATTCAAAGTGTTCCAGATCCACAGAATTCACTCTTTCAGCTAAGAACGAGGTAAGTAGAGACAGGTATGTGACTTTAAGTCCCAAGTCTCTCAGCTGTTCGATCAGCAACTTATGGTCTGCATTAACCAACACTGATAAGTCGAGGCGAATAAGGGCTGCCACACCACCTCTATCCATCACAGCCTTATCTCATTGGTGGCTTTGATCAAAGTATGAAGATTGTGGATTAGTCAATTAAACCTAGTGTAAGGGAGAAGTACATGTACTTTAGCACTGGATGCCACTTGGTAAAGTGTCCAAAGGCCAACAAAAAGACTTTTGGATGCAAGCAAGCAACATGTTTGGGGGAAGACCACTCAAAGGCTGTCAGGTTTAACAATTGGGTTTTAGGAGTTATTTACTAGTACAATAAGTACTTCACTTGCAGGAAAAGCTTGCTTTTTAAACTGATCCTTAGCTGGTCACTGCAGATAAAGATCTAGGTCTGAAGATGAACTGTACTTCTGGCAGTTATCAATCAACAAACCGAGACTAGTACAATAAGTATGTCAGGTGCAAGAAAAGCTTGCTTTTTAAACAGTTACTCAACTGGTCACTGCAGATAAAGATCCAAGTCTGAAGATGGATGAACTTCTAGTAGTTATCAATCAACAAAGAGAGAGATAAAAGTCGTTTAAGCTTGTAATGTAGCTCAATGAGTTATGTGCATGCTTTAAATAGTAGTCTGTTGTTTAATAGAACACAGCCATCCACAATCCAGCCTCTTCTTGACAGGCCACAAGCAAACACATCACTCCTCTATTTGGAAGCCTTTGTACAATGTACCACAATTTTCAATAATTAATCCTCTCATAGGCTAGCATTTGCAATTTCTTAATACACTTTCAAGCTGTCACTACTGATAGGAAAAGAGTAGCTGCACCATGTTTCATATCCTTGAAATGGTAAGAATAAATCCTCTTTACTGGTAAGGTTATGTTATGTTATATAAAATTTATTGAGCGCACATACGCCCGTAGGCTTCATGGTGCTATTGGAAGATTTGCAGAGACATAACACAACAAAAGAAAAGACAGAATTAACTATGGATAAGCTTGCCTAAAAAGCCAAGTTTTAAAGGCTTGTCTAAAAGCCTGGATGTCTTCATGGAGTCTCAGTGTCAGTGGCAGAGAGTTCCACAGGGAGGCAGCTAGAAAGTGAAAAGAGCTGCCTCCCTGATGTTGTTTCCTAATGCGAGGCGCAGCTAACAAGCTCTTATGACCCGAGCGAAGAGCACGTGAGGGGGTATACCCAACAAGCAGGCTGCTAATAAATCCGGGGCCCTTACCTTGTAGAGCCCTAAAGAGAATGCATCCAGCTTTAAAGGTTGCTCTCTGCGCTACTGGCAACCAGTGGAGACTAGCAAGACCCGGCCTGATGGACTGCCACTTGGGTAGCTTGCAGATCAGCCTGGCCGCTTGGTTCTGAACCAGCTGTAGTCTCTTGAGCTGCCCGACTGGAAGACCCAAATACAAGCTATTGGAGTAGTCCAGTCGGGACAGCACGAGAGCGATCACAACTTGGATCGGAGCAGAGTAAGTTAACAGGTGGGCAATTTTCCTGATCTTACGGAGTTGGAAAAAGCTTGAGGATACCACCGTCCCTACCTGACTTTTAAGAGAGATCTTCATTAAAAGTAACCCCTAGGCTTTTCACTGT
Source organism: Lissotriton vulgaris (assembly GCF_964263255.1). Classification (NCBI taxonomy): domain Eukaryota; kingdom Metazoa; phylum Chordata; class Amphibia; order Caudata; family Salamandridae; genus Lissotriton; species Lissotriton vulgaris. Next base: position 319,846,925 of record NC_141694.1, read on the forward strand.
ATGAGACTTGGCCGGGGGATTTCCCATTTCTGGAGGCCAAAAATGTGGCCCCCAGTGAGGTTCACTCCTCCCAGGCAAAATCAATTCAGTTTTGCCTGGGTTTAGTTTTAGATGATTAAGACTCATCCATCTCTGGATGTGAACCATGGCCTCCCGAAATTCTGTGGCAGCGCCAGGGGAATCCAGGCGGAAAATCAATTGCAGGTCATCAGCGTAGTTAAAAATTAAAACTTTAAACTTTCTCAGCGAATACAACAGGGGACGTAGATACAAATTAAATAAAAGTGGGGACAAGGACGATCCCTGAGGGACTCCGCATTCATTTTTAATTTTAGGGGCTGTAAAGGTTCCCAGTCTCACTGCCTGGGTGTGGTCCGAAATAAATGATTTCAGCCATCCCAAGGCGGAGCCTCTGAGGCCCGCCTGCTCGACACGGTCGACCAAGATGGTGTGGTCGACCGTGTCGAACGCGGCCGACAGGTCCAGAAGTACTAGTGCTTGATGAATATCCTTGTCCGCATTGCATCTAAGTACATCCTGGACCGCCAGTGTCACCATCTCGGTAGAGTGGCCCGGTCGAAACTCGGCTTGATTAGGTTCCAAATATCCTGTGGATTCAACAAAGCTAGAGAGACAGCTAGAAGCATGTGCCTCCAGAATTTTTGAAAGAAATGGTAGCAAGGATATTGGACGATAATTTGATGGATCGTGGGGGTCCAGGCCAGGTTTTTTGATCAAGGGAATAAGTAGGGCATGTTTAAAACCTACAGGTACCTTTCCCTGATCCAGTGAATCATTTAGCAGTGGAAGGATCCACTGGTTAGATTTAACATTACTATTTTAGAAATGCCCCTTTTAGAACGTTTGTAAAAAAAGGGAGGGAGGTTACGTCCACTATTGATGGCCAGACAAGACGTGGTACATTTTGAAAAGAATAGGAATCTGACCACCTTGTTTCGTTTCCTGCTATTTATTTAAGCAGAATGAGGACCAATATATTTATTTTATTGGTCCTGGCTATTTTTCACTAAACTTTTTACATTCAACAACACATTTTTATCAATTAATCATTGGTTGCCTGAACATGAAGTTATACATATAATAGTTTTCATGAAATAAGACTTATACAATTACTTACAACAATAAAAAGACTTCTACAAATTCATACAACAATACAACTTTCACTGTTGATGTAATTTCACAATGTATGCATTACACCATCGATTCACTAGGGAGAACATATTTTGCACTGAAAGATCCAGGAAAAGAATCAGAAGGTGATGACCTTTAACTAGTGAATTTGCTGCCCAGAACCTGCTTCGTGGTATATGAGCGAGTATGCTCCACTGTTAATTACATGGATTTTTCAAGTTGCTTAGGATTTCTGCAGCATGTGAAGGAGGAAGGATGAATAGTTTCTATGATCACAGAACCATGCGGTGACTGACAGTGTCTATTTAACCTTTACCGGAAGGCACTTTGTTCTTTAAAAAACACATGGTCTAGCTATGCAAAAAAACTAACATACTACCACAAGTGTTCCCTTTCAGGAAAACCGAGTTCGAAAGTGTTGGAATAGTAATTCTAACTTTCATTGTTCGAGCATCTGCTATATAACAAATGCTTCACACTGTCCTCTGGCACAGAAGAGGAATTGTCAGCAGCAATAGATGAGCTATTTATCCCAGGTGACTAATATTGCTACACCTACATTGTGTTAAAAACAAAATAGAGAAATGGGCGAATGTATACAGTGCACACTTCTTGTGTTATTTGTTTATAAAGCTACATGAAGTTTTTCGGTCCTACACATATCTATCACTTGCTGATGTTCCATGCATGTGGTATTGAGACTTGAGTTTATGGTTTGATCCGAATCTCAGAACAAACAGTCCCAGACCTGCCAGATCATCTATAATATCCGCACATACCTGTCACTGTCTGCAGGGGCGGCCTTAGGCATGTGCAAGCTGTGCACCTGCACAGGACCACCAAACCCCAGGGGCCACCACGCCAATATATATCCTTAATATAATAATCCTCGGAGGATGGATACATATTTGCGTGGCGGCCCAGGGATTTGGCAGCCTCCGGCTCTGTTCCACTTCCAAACATCCTGACCCCCCCCCCCCTCTTCACTGGCCTCCACGCTCCGCCCCACCCGGACCCCCTCTTCCGGGGATCTCTACCTACGCTCTCTGCCCAGGGCCGCCATGAGCCTAGAGTCGCCCATGCTGTCTGTTAAAGGTTAAGCAAGGCTAAAGGCGGCATCCTTCCCACGAATTCACACAATACCTTCCACTGAATTTACATCAACAGGAGCGCTATGAAATAACTGTCTGCTGGCAGGGCTGCAAAAAACTAGGCTCTTTACCTTGTAACAATCACCGTGCTCTGGATTAGTTCCACCCATCGAGCCCCACTCGTCATTTTATTGCTATCAGTTTTGTGTCTTATGCAAGTTGAAAGGTGACGCCAGGCAGACTGAAGAACAATTAATGGGTACTTCAACAAATCTCTGATAAGAAGTCTTACAGACAAACAGGGAAATCTGGGAGTGGAACAAAACTGATTCAGCTTGGTTAGTGGAATTGTACAGAAAATTTAGAACAGCGTTTTGCAGTGCTTCTGGGCACAATTCCATGGAAGTGGAGTCACTGACTCGAAGTCATCACCATGTTGTTCTCCATCTTTTCTAACTTGATGCTGCTGGTGATCACCATAGGCCCAAGATGGACATGAAGGGTTTACTACGTTTCCCAGAGGTTCAATACATTAGATGTAAGTTGTTTGGAGGTTAAGTAAAAGTCATATGCCAAATTTGTTGACAGGGCATCTACAACTAGAAGGAAAGAAAACAGATGTTTAAAAACCAGCAACGAGTTCAAGCCGGGGGCGAGAGCATGCATCAAAAGGGAATCACTTAATATATCAAATGGTAAATGTCTATGACGATCCCCATCTTCATTTGTCCAATGGTCAGATCCAGGAGGGAAAGGAATAACTAAACCTACAGCAGATCACTCTTGTCAAAGCATAGGTAGTCTATAGGAACTGCAATTTAAGGAACAGCTACTTCCTGAGACACATGCTTGTCCCAGGGGACTGGATGATTTGCCTTGCTTTAAATGTGGTTTAGTACAGGACCATCCTTGTGCCCGAACTACATAATAAATATTTCTAATACAAGGTAACTGGAGGCGCTTTTCAAGGTGTCACCTTTCCAGACCGTCAGTGGTCATACTGTTCTTAAACAAAATATATAAAACTGGTGGTAGCATCGCTCAGGTTCAGGGATCGCCATCTCTATTTTTATCTTGCCTATACAGCCCTGCAGAAATATTTCTGTCTCAGAAGAAACTACTTAACTCATCCACTTAGATAAATCAAACAGTTGTAGAACTATTGCCCAATTTTACTTAGTTTATCGCAATTATTACCATTTTCATTCTATATTTTGTTATAGGTAGTCCCATGCCTAAAACGCATTACAAAGAACGGTGTTCTTACTTATTACTGTTGAATAGCACCAAGTGCCACTAAAAGGCCAAAAGGTGGTTACAAATTCTCTAGCTTCACAGCCTCTTGAGTATGTACAGAGGGGAAACAACCATCACAACGCAACTTTTACAACGCACTACCATCATAACGCTACTTTTACAACGCAAGATCCATTACAACGCATGCCATTACAACACATGCCATTACAACGCAGATGCTATTACAACGCATGCCATTACAACGTAAGTATGGGTAAGTATTTAATTAAAATAATATTAATTTATGTTTACATTAATTTTCTTTAAAAAAATTTTTTTTAATTTATTATAATACATTTTAATATTTTAAATTAAATAATTAAAATTAAATTTATTTTAATTAAACCCCCTGGAGTTAGAATAGTACTTTCAACCCCTAAACTATTCAGCACCTACCCTACTATTACACCCCCCTGGAGTTAGAATAGTAATTTTAACCCCTACCCTATCCAGCACTTACCCTACTATTACACACCCCTGGAGTTAGAATAGTAATGTTAACCCCTACCCTATCCAGCACTTACCCTACTATTACACACCCCTGGAGTTAGAATAGTAATGTTAACCCCTACACTATCCAACACTTACCCTACTATTACACCCCATGGAGTTAGAATAGTACATTAAATTTTATTAAATATTTTTTTTTCTTATGTTAACAAATTGTAATAAAATTAAAATTAAATTAATATTCATAAAATTATATACTTACCTATACTTACGTTGTAATGGCATGCGTTGTAATAGCATCTGCGTTGTAATGGCATGCGTTGTAATTGCATGTGTTGTAATGGCTCTTGCGTTGTAAAAGTTGCGTTGTGATGTTATGCGTTGTGAATGTATGCGTTGTAACGTCATACATTCGTACATAGTCAGTATTTTCTACTCTTGGACATAACATCTGTGCCATTTTTCTATTTATATATGGTAGGGCATTTTATAAAATAAAAATATTGACAAATTACACATTAATTTCCTACACAAATTGGAAAACACATATCTGCCATTAGTAGATCAGATGTCCACAACCTGCTTGCACTAAAATGTTGCCCAGAAAAGCCAGAGCTCTGACTGGGTCAGACAGTTTTTGTTCCTCAATGATTGGGCATTTCGTAGGGGTAGCCATCAAGTGACAAATATTCTAAAGGTATCAGAATGTTATATACAATTTGGATAACCACTGCTTGTAGCAGTACTCTCCTTGGCATGTTAATGCTTGTCCATTACTTGGCACACAGCCTCCCAAGGTACCTTTTGTATTTTTATAGTTCAGTTCACAGGCTAATTCTGTTCATGAGTGCACAGTGCAAACAAATTAATTTTGAAGAAAAGTAGGTATGCATTAACTTCAAGACAAATACTGAAAAGTACATATCTCCTAATGCTCATATATTCATTTGTTGACAATTCTCACAGAAGTCTATTTTCATATATTTCTATTTAATAGCAGCCAGGAAATCAGGGTCACATAAAAAGTATTTAGCCAACCCAGTGTTTTAGCAATACATATTCTAGCAGAACACTCTGTACATTACTTATATTACTTGACCTTTATTTGGCAGAGTTGTTAACCTCCCATGGCTTAATGGGATTTCTGGTACTCACTGTTCATAATCTAATACTGCTTAAGTGTGTGGGGTGTGCATGTGGCACAGTGACAGTGAACTAGTCAACAATATTTCAATTATTTGTTGTGGTCAAGTACTGCTCAATAGACACTGGTATATGTGCTGTTAAAATCTGTAATGCTAAAACAAGTTGAATACCATATATAATGTCCTGTATGCGGAAAAGGGTACGTGTGATTTAGAAGTCATTACATTTCCTTTGGAATGTTTTTTTGTTGGTATACTGTTTGTACTGTATTGTGCTGTGTTTTACATCATTTTTTAGGCTATGCATTGAAATGAAATGAAATGAAAAATTATATTTGTATAGCGCCAAACTACCCGGAGGCCTCGCAGCGCTTACACTGATTGCTCGAGGCGGGCTACCAGAAGAATTAACACGTTTTTGCGTACAGGTGTGTTTTCAGCGCTTTCCTGAAAGCCATCCTATTTGGGTTCCCTCTCAGGGCAAGGGGAAGGGAACTCCAGAGCCTTGCAGCCGTATGGGAGAAAGAGCGACCACCCCACCAGGCTTTGTTGATTTTTGTTGTGGTCGCTAGATGCAATGATCCGGAGCGAAGGGCTCTGGAGGGGACATAGGGCACAACTAAGGGGAACAGGATGGCAGGGCCAGTTTGATGGAAAGATTTGTGCACAATGCACATGGCCTTAAACTGTGCTCTTGCGGCAACTGGAAGCCAGTGAAGGTCTTTTAAGGCATATTTGACTGACTGCCAACGAGGGATGTTGTACAGTAGCCGAGCGGCACAGTTTTGTGTGACTTGAAGCCTATGGGTCACTGCTGCCGGGGCTCCTAGATATAAAGCATTTCCATAATCCAGGCGAGAGAGGATCAGGGCTTGATCCATGACCCTCTTCGCCTGGAGAGGAAGCAGGGGGAGCACTTTGCGAAGCATCTTCATAAGCCCTACACAGGTAGCAGCTGTTTTGGTGGCTTGGACCGAGAAGTCGAGCGCTTTATCGAGCAAGATACCAAGGCTCTTTATCTGAGGTTATTGGGGGGGTGGGGAGGGGGAACACCAAGGCAGGTTGGCCAAATGGAGGCCAAAGGGGTCAGCGGAGAATTGCCCAGAAGCATAATCTGTCTTCTCTCTGTTAAGTTTGAGACAGGAGAGTTGCATCCACTTAGCAACAGCCTCCAGACAGGGACCTAAGGTGTTGGATGATCCTTCCGGGTGGTCAAGAGAGACCACCAGTTAGGTATCATCCGCGTAGGTGACAATACGCACACCGAAGGGTTGGACAATCCCTGCTAGAGGTTGCATGTAAACGTTAAAGAGCGTGGGGCTCAGGGAGGAGCCCTGAGGCACCCTGCAGCTAAGAGGATGTTTGGGGGAGACTACCTCATCCTCAAACACCTGGAAGAAACGCTCATCCAGGAAGGAGGACAGCCACTTCAGAATTAGACCTGCACAAACATCTCTAAATACTAAACACTGTGGTTAATGTCATGGTCAAGTAATTATAATAAAATGAAATGTCCTTGTACATAGCCCAAGTGCATCTGGCCTCATTATTACACTCCACGTTCAGTTCATATTACATGATAAATGACTCCTTTATTATTGCCAGGAACTTGATGCATACCTTGTAATGAATAGCATATCATTAAAAATAAGCTATTTTATTTTAAGAAAGAATGTTAACAATATTTAATGATTTGAATATATACAGTTATATTGATGCATATAAAATACCCATGTTTTTGAATGACTATTAAGTCAAAATTTAAGATAGCAGTGTCACAAAGTAACTGATAAAAGGCTATAAAAGTACAGATTACAGCTGTGATGTGCCACAGGGGATTGTGGGGAGTACAAGGATCACCACTAGAGGAAAAAGGAATGAATAGATATGTTGGAGGAAAACCGGTCAAGCGATGCCCCTCTGATTCTTAGGAAGGCATGATTAACTGGAATGTGAGATGTTCAACTACATCAATAGCAGCTGAAGGATGGAGGAGGAAAAGGATAGAAGACAGTGATTTCAAAGCGGTACGGTAAGGAAGTTGGACACTTGTGTGAGAGATGTGGAATTGCTTAAATAGTAAAATTAAAACAATAGTTGCTTGAAAACAGTGAGGGTTTTACTAGAGGGGACAACGTCTCAGTAGTACGCTAATTTTTACTGAGTCAAGAGGAGTCGTGAAACTATAGGGGACGTACCTGTAGGCTTTACAGTACTCAGTACTGGATTCTCTACAATGTATTTGTATTTGAACTTTTATAGCGCACAGCTACCCGCAGTGGGTTTACCGGCGCTTGCTTAGGGAACCCGTCCTGGTATTCCCCTGCGAGATAACCCATCACTGGGCATCCCCAAGGTGAAAGCCAGGCATCCCGCTGCGCGGGGCCGTTGTGGAGATTAAGCAAGCTATTGCCCAGAGTTACAGAGTGGGACTCCATGATTGGAATAGGCACCGAGGCGAGAATTGTCAGGTCCGGGGAAATTTTGAGCCCAAGACCCGCCGAGGCGGGGAATTGAACCCTGGTCCGGGCCAGACCTCTGCATCAGGGTCTGCCACTCCAACCACTTGAGCCACACTTCTCCACAATGCTATTTTATTTTGTACACTTTTCTAGTAAAAAGCAATTTTACTTTAGGAGTAGGTCTTTGGCAAGCATTTCCTGTACTTTCAGTTACAATTACATTTGAAAAATATTTTCAATATGGCGTAGCGGTTTTAAGAATCCCAAAACTAGTTCCTTGTTCAGCTACATATTTATCTATTTCTGGAGATTCATGTGAAGTAAACAAGGATAGAGTTTTCTATTAGATGAAGCCAATTCATCACAACGATAACTGTAGTATAAAACCCTTCTTGCCACAATGTTGTACCTTTTTCATTGGGGCACAGTAAGGTTTGAACTGGCTGTAATGCAAAACTATCCATGAGGTTGTGAGATAGTCCTGAATGTATGCATAAGAAGGTGATAAAATAGTAGGTGGCACAGAGCAGGGGTTACTACAGAGAATTACTGGGCTAGTAGTGCATGATCTCCTCAAGCGGGGAGCAACGACCTAGAGGACCAAGAATCCGCTCATGGTTACAGCACGTTTGTATAAACTGGAAATGTTCATACACAAACAACAAGAGTGGCTACTGGATGCCAGTTTCACAAGGAACAACGGGCCAAATGCCTCAAACTGTACATTTGCCATTCCCTAAATGCAATGGCAATTTAAGTAATTGCAATTTTAGCGATTACTTAAATAGAAATGTATGCATTTGGGATGATGCATCCCAAATCCCAAAAATTGCGTGAGCAAAGGGGCAGAGTCTGTGAATCGGCCTCTTTGCGACCGCAATTTACAATGATACATGTGGCCCAATGCTTTCCCACACATTATGTGCTGCTTCCTTCTCACATCAGAGAACACAGTGCCCAATCAGCCAATTCTAATTCTTTTACTTTGTACACAGCGTGTTGAATTGAATCTGAAGAAGCAACTTGCAGTGTAAAACATTCACAATAAAATCAGATATGCAGACTCCTCAGTTGCAGAACTACTCAAGATGGTTTCTTTTGAGAATGATGGCTTTTATTTGCTATTGTTTTCTTTGTAGATGTGGATTGGAACTGAAGAAAATACAACATATTATGATTAGATATTAAAAATGTTGGCACATCAATGGACCAAAGTCAGGCGAATAGCCCATTGTGGTGGGGTTTGACGTATCTTTGGTGTAATTATTAATTTGTTTGATTCTTCTTTTTCTCAAAATGGAATGAAATTTATGTGACATAACTATATTTTAGATAAATTGTAAGCATGAATTCCAGATTATTTTTATGTCACTGACACATATGATGACATAACATACCAAAGTACCTGTTGCACTTCAAATTGCATGTAATGGTTGGCAAGTTTACCCGAGATTAAGGCTCCTTGAGCTGAAAAGCACAATAAAGAAGAAGCATTTGTGTATATATATTGCGTATTTGCTGACAGAGAAAGTGTAGTTATGGTTAGGATCAGGTATCTATTTAAAAGCCATTTTTTGAGGTTTGCTTACAGGTTTAGTGCTGTTTGATGAATCTGCATGAAGCTTTCCAAACAAATAATGTAAAGGCCAAAGTATTTTTCATTTGGCGATGGAAAGAAAGGGCAAATTGAGGTTCAGAAAAGTTTTTAATGTTACTACCTTATAGCAACAAGCATTGGAAATGCAATAGGTCTCACATTAGAAAAGTTGGAGCTATTGGTCTTGTAAATGACAATTTTTTTATTTATGTTTCGTTTTTGAAAATAGCGAAATTAATAGCTTTGTCATTTACAATGCCAATAATTATAACTTTCGCAAATGTGATACCTATACCATTTGTAATGCAATATGTGTTGTACTTACGTGACTTACATGTATTGATATTACAAATGAAAATGGCTTTTAATTTTTTTTATAATTAATACTTAAATAAAAGGTATTGTAATTTATAATGGCAATAGCTTAAACTTTTGTAAATCACTTGTGTGAAGATTATGTTCAGTGTATTTTATTGTGACGAAAATCCAAGAACAGAAGTGTAATATTAACATATTTGTTACATTTGCAATAAAGCTTGAAACATTGAGAGAACATATTTGAACCAGTTGTTGTTGAATGGTTGCACAGATTGATGCTCTGGTGGCGCTGAGTGATGTTGTGATGGCGAACGAGTGATGCTGTGGCGTTTAGTGATGCTGTGGTAGAGCATAGTGATGTTGTGGTGCCCCTGAGTGATGCTGTGGTGGTGGTGAGTGATGCTGTATGCTATGCTATGTTTTGTTTTGATATCCTATGTTTTGTTTTGCTATGCTACGTTTTTCTATCCTATGCTTTGATTTTTTATGCTATGCTATGTTGTGTTTTGTTATGCTATGCTATGTTATGCTATGATGCTATGTTTTGTTATGATAAGCTATGTTTTGTTGTGTTTTATTATGCTATGCTTTATTTTGCTATGCTATGTTTTGGTATGCTATGCTATGTTTTGTTGTGTTTGGTATGCTTTGCTATGTTTTGCTATGCTATTATATGTTTTGTTTTGCTATGCTGTTTTGTTGTGTTTTGTAAAGCTATGCTATGTTTTGTTGTGTTTTGCTATGTTTTGTTATGCTATGCATTTTTAATGCTATGTTTTTTTCTGTTATGCTGCTTTGTTATACTATGCTATGTTTTGTTTTGCTATCCTTTGCTTTGTTTTGTTATGCTATGCTATGTTTAGTTTTGCTTTCCTATGCTTTGTTTTGTTATGCTATGCTATGTTTTGTGTATTGTTATGCTATGCTATGAAAGAAAACAGAACTATCTCTCCGGAACCAAATCATTTTTACGAGACCAGACATAAGTAGCAAACATTTTGAAGCCCTCCCGCTCGTAGTTTGAATCATGAAATGAACATAGGGGCCAAAGTGAAAAGATATAACAATAACACGCCCGTACTTGTGATTGAAGTTAAGGGACATGGACCCACGCTTCCTCAATTTAAACCCAAGGAACGGACGTTTTCAAAGATGGAATAACACGTCCTTGGACCGCCACTAACAAAAGGAAGATATAAATGCGGCACAAATAAACATGCCAGCGAAGTTCCCATATCTTAACAACATCGCCGAGCAGTGATGCGTGGAAAACAGCAAACCCGGAAATACCTGGCGTATATTAGAGCTGTTTTTTTAATTATTATTATATATATACTTCCCGCGTTCGGCCCTCATCCAATCAGGGAGCAGGGCAGGATAGAGACTGCGGTAGGGAGAATCAAAATCCGAAATGGAACTAGGAGTCATCAAACCGGGTGCTTGATATCTCAGACTACTGGCGGCTCAGCATTCAGACCCCTCCTGCCCCAGTTGTCAGCATTTGTCACATTTGTGCACTTTGCTGACAATGAAAGTGTGCTGGTATCAAGTGACCCACAGTTTATACAGAGAGCAGTTGAAGAGGGACATTTATCTACTGAGCTAATTTTCGGACATATTGTGGGATCTACAGGTTTACACACACATCATCAGTATGTTCATTAACTGAAGAAGTTACTGTCTCCCCAGTCAGCGTGTCGACCATTGAGCTATTTCAGAGCGAGTATAGCGGCTGTACTGAGATACTAATGTAAATTGATACAATGATTGTTCCTGAATCATCACAAAATGGTATAATCTCATGAGAACCAGTCTACCAAATTACATGAAAGCCAAATGGCATTGATAGCCATATGCTGCTATGAGGCGGTCCTTGGGAAGTATCTCTGTAATAAAGCGTTCATATGACAGCCCTGCATGCTTAGAAACGTCATCATACTGTGACAGGAGTTTTTTATTAAAAAAAAAAAAAATCATTAGTCAGAGACACGAATTCAAGGTGAATAATCGAGTGCAAATTTTACAAAGCAATTACTTTTAACTTTGTTCCTTAACAGCAGACAAGGCCGAAGCTGTGCGTTTCTTCACTAGTAGTTGAGTGGGCCTTGCACACACTGGAAGTAAACACGAAAGTGACCCTTTAGCAATCTGTCGATGTCTTACTTAACAAAGGGTCTCTTAAAATGTTTAAAGGGAAAGAAACAGCACTACCTGGACGGGCCAACTGACGGATGCGGGGAAGTAAAAACTGTTTTTTCTGTCCTTTCGCATCGGTTTCCTGAAAATGTCGCAGGGCAGAAAGTATCCCTTCCCTTTTCATTTCAAGAGTGGTAACTCCTTAATTATCTTCGGAGAGTTTACACTTTTAAACTCATCTTCTATGAGCGCTTGTCTCCCTGCCACCGGCCGGCTCCCACTGTGTGCGCCTCGCCCAATGCGGTAAGCTTGTAGATTGCTTGGTAGGCGATCGCGACCCCTCACTTCTCACCGATAACCTAGTTACTTCTTTAGTACCGAGCACGTGCCGCTCTTTCTTCGCCGAAGTAGAAGTCCCTGTGCGATACATGCATGTTATGCACGCCTTAGGACACGCACCCATCACTACTGCAGGATCTCGCCAAAACTCTGGTGTTTAGCACACGGCCTGGGCACCAACTAGGCACACGGCAGTATAAAGGTCATTATTCTCTGTCAGGCACAATAAGAAAAAAACACGGACGTTGAATGAATGCATTAGCTTTAAAGCAAAGTTTTTAAATTCTTTTACTTCACTTCTCGTGCACAAAGCCTTGTTATAGGCCCTTAAGGCAACACTGAATGTCACTTATGTTTAAATTACAAATGTAAGTGTGTAGCGATAACTAAAATGTGTCCTCTCTTGGACAAACTTCCTTATTGTTCTCCCCCCTTTCCTTTAGGCTATCATGGCTAGGAATGATTAGGCTTTACTCAGTCCTGATGATGATCCCTGTAACTATGTAATGGGATCGAAACGCCGACGACAACTTGTACACCATATACTCTGTTGTGGATCTGTTACTATATTTCAAGTAATGGTGTAAATGTGAATTATGTTATTGCTATATGCACAGAAAACAATAGCTTTTGCCTAAAAACCTTTCTCTACCTTCTATCCACTCCGCTAACCATGACAATTTGTAAACGTCTGGGCACAGGCTTGTGCCCATCTCCAAGAAATTGTTGAAGGTATCTCCTAATATTGTGGTTCTAAATTAAATATTAGACCTCTGCCCGGCTGGGCAAGTCAATTTACAATATAGTTTCCATTGTGTCTATATTTACCTTTTGACTATATCCCTCCTTGCATAGGACCGCTGTTGTCTTTACTCACCTGGAATTCACATGACTTAATTTGATAATCGTTTCTAAATCCATTTTACTTGAGGAGAGGGGGAGGTTGAAACAGACACGAGATAATGCCGGTTAAAGTGATTGAAAGCAGGCGCCCGTATAACCGGTCGGCCGTGCTGCTTAAAAAAACCACAAGCGGTTTCAGCTGAAGCAGCGCAAGTCTGGCCTGCAGTAGGAGAAACTCGATAAAGTAAATAGTGCTTACAGACTAAATAACAGGTCCAGTGAAACAACCAAATAAAGGGACCAGTTGCCATGGGAGGGTACAAATAAAGACAAGGCAGTACTACAGAGGGAGTAACAAGCCTATTAATGAATCCGAAGGAAGCATTTATGAAAGACAGTGACACAAGCCAATGAAAAATATGGGTGAAGAGTGGGCGTGGCTTCTCTCCCATACTCTATTACAGCAGTCTTGCATAATTCACACCATGCTTTCCACTCAATTTACATCAACAGGAGTGCTATGTATTAACTGGCTGCTGGCAGGGCTGCAAACAACTGGCCACTTTACCCTGTAACAATCACTGTGCTCATGATTAGTTTCACCCATCAAGCCCGCTCAAGTCATTTTATTGCTATCAATTTTGTATCTTATGCAAGTTGAAAGGTGAAGCCAGGCAGAATGACTAACCACTAATGGACACTTGCACAACCTCTGATAAGAAGTGTAACATGAAAACGGATTGGAACAAAATGGATTTCGCTTAGTTAGTGGAATGTTACTGAGAATTTAAACAGCATTTTCCAGTGATTCTGGGCCCTTTTCCATGGAAGTGGAGTCATTGACTAGCAGTCATCGCCATGACTTTTTTCCATCTTTTCTAACTTAATGCTGCTGGTGTTCACAATACGCCCAAGGGGCAGTAAGGTTCCCACATGTTCAATACATTAGTTGTGGGTTGTTTACACGTTCAGTAAAAGGAATATGCCAAATATGTTGACAGGGCATCTACATCTAGAAAGAAAGATCATATGTTTAAAGACCAGCAATGAGTTTAAGCGGGGGAGGGGAAGGAGGAAAACAAATATACAGTATCACGGTACGGTGACAAGGAAATTACAATACATGCGTTCACTTGGGAATGTCCAGAGTTCAGTGATCATTAAAGAAAGTCTTTAAGGTTTTCAAAGTCTAGGCCAGTCAGTTGAACAAATCTGTATCGAACTAGATCCATGATTTAGAAATGTCAGATTAAAGCCTTTCTATGGGCTGCTTCATGATCATCCTAGGGAGTCAGATTCTTGAGGCTCATGAAGATTAGGGTGTGGATGTTTTCATGAGTAGGTGACAAGATGGCTATAATTGTCGCAGCACTTGAGAGGGAGACTACCAAGACAGAAGACTGAGCTTGGTGTGAATAACTTTAGAGAGACACTAGACCCAATTCAAACCTCACCCTACTGATCTCTACTTATTTAGGCCTCGTCTCCATGTCAATTGCTATATTCCATTACACCCTCCCCCTTTTCCACCACTGAATCCCTCTCAAACTCTTGTATGTGTAAAACATACAATACCCTCCCTCCACTCTTACTCTCCGGTCCTCTTCGGCTCACTGGTCTTTTCCTCTGCCTCACCAAACTATTCCAATTTACCCATATTGCTCCATTTCCAGTCCATGATGGGGGCAGCAGGAATACTTTATCTGCCTAGATAGCCTTTGTTTTAATAAATAAATAAAAGCATAATAAACGTTTATGCATATGTACAAATAGGTGCTTTGAGCCAGTTCTCTTCATCCAATGGTATATTCAATTACTGCTCACATTTCACCACAACCCACAAAAGCATACAGGATAGGACAATTTTAGGATTACCAGTAATCTTCTTAGTATGAGTTATAGTGCTCCTCATCTAACCCAAACAGGTGATTTGCCATACTTTACAAATCCCTGATTGATTGAATCCTCGCCAATATGAGCCTCTGACTTGTCATGGTATAGATTTGGTCTATAAAGTTTCAAATTGGTCCCTCCTAATACAGCCTCCACAATACTTCCTATACCATGAATCATAAAGGAAGGGCCGACCCTATACATATCATGAAAGAACAAAGAACAACCCAAATGAAAATGGTAACAATTTATACCAACCTCTAAAATATTAGAACACTACCAATATTTCATCACCAGGAGTGGAGGGAGGGAATTCTAAGACTGTGACAAGAAAGAGGAGGACACTGAGTAAAGAAGATTACAGGTAAGTAACCAGGGCATTACCATCCTTGTCCATCTTCCTTGTCACATTCACAATAGAATAATTGATGAAACAAGCATGATCTTCTCCTCCCACCTCAGTCCCGCCCTATTCAGCACCTAGATACCCTCATGGGCGATTAACTGTGCTCTACAAATTCACATAACATAATCTTCACCAATATAATTGTACCCCCGAGCAGCATACATTTTGACACCCATGGATTACAATATATTTGCAACATCAACATTTATTGAATCATAAACCATAACAATATTACTACTGTACTGAGGATACGACTGAAGTGCCAAAGGAAGACTAAATCACTTCACCTACATAACGTAATAGTGAAAAATAAATATTTGACCCAAGTTGCAGCTACACAAGTATCTCAAAGCGAAAGCCCTTTAAAGGCTGCCTATGATGATGATATGTCCTCTGTGGACCACCCCTAAATCCAAGCGTGAGCAGGAATCTTTGAGCAGATAGGTATGAAAGAGTATTTCTTTAACCTGTCTAAATTCAAAGTAGAAGTACAAGGACAGTGACCCTTTCTTGTATTCTAAAGGTAAGAAACAAAAAATACACCTGCTAAACAGAAAGTAACATGTGAAGATGTAAAGAATACCAAAGCACTCCCTGCTCAAAAGAAGGCGAGGAAAAAGGTACTTGTAACAATAGGTCTTGAGACAGATGGCAAGATGAGATTGTAAGTAAGAAGGTGGAATCAAATCAAAGAAACATCTTATCCTCAGGAGAACAAATTAAGAAAGGTTTAAAGGAAAGAATGACCTCACATTTCTCTAGTTTACACCCCAAAGAAATGGGCACTGCAAAAATGACTATGAAAGTTAGAAACTTCAAAAATACTGACTGCAGTGGTTCGAAAGGGGGCCCTTGTAAGCTACGCCTCAGGAAGGCACTGGGGTATGCCCTACCGGTCTTTTTAAAGGGTAATTCCTAAGGGGAAGGGAAGAAAGGGAGTCAAATCCAGCGATGGATGGGCCTATAATGGCTCCGATGGCTGCCCACAGGCTATGTAATATTGAAATTGATTCCCAGCAGGAAACCTTTCCTTAAGAATTGTAGAATGTTAGAACCATCACAGGACGAAGCCTGGAGGATTTCGAGACACACACACAGATTTACTATACAACGCCTGAAGTCCTTGGTACGGGTCCCCCTTTTGTTTTCCCTTTTCTTCTGGGGGGTGGTTGGGAGGGTGGGGTTTATGCTTCTTTTTTGGTGGGTTCTCGTTTCTGTACCTACCCTGTACTTTGCTGGTTTGCGCTTTTCTTATTCCTTAGGCTTGATTTTGAGCGCTGCCAGTCTCCGGGATGTCGGCATTAAAGCTGTGTATGTGTATACATACTCTATGCATTGTCTTTTTGCCCCCGGCCCCTGTGGTTGTAGGCGATTGGCTGTGTACAAGTGTTGGGATGTCTTCCAACTAAATCAATGAAAAGATTTGTTCCATAAAATGCTTACAATGCCTCTCATGCAGCTCTGTGATCTAGAATTCTGAATTGGCAGAGCCACATTTGAGGAACAACCTAATGCTTCCAATGTTTGCCTCTCAATTTGCAAACTCCCAAAGGACCAGCAATGGAAATTCTTCTCTGGAAGGATCAGAGCTTTCAGGAGAGCAAGAGATGTTACAAAAATCCAAGAAGGTGGATTGCCAGTTGACAAAGGAGGGAAATCCAAGGGTGATGGGAAAAGAAAGGGGCCAAAAGGAGAACCTCAAACTGTTCCTCTCTGCTTTTACAAATAACTTTTCTGAGTAATGCAAAGGGAGGAAAGGCAAAGAGAAGACCCTTGGGCCACTTGAAGCTCATTGCATCTACTGCCCATGCTGGGGACATGGAAGGAGGGTACACAATCTTGAGAGCCTACTAAGTGGAGACAGAAAGGTCCAATCAAGGTCATTTTATCTTCCTGCAACCTTTTTGTATGCCCCATCGCTAGCAGACAAATCCATGTCTGAAAGAGAACATTTTCCTTCCCCCAGCTTCCATTGTACTCCGTCAAGTCATGCAGAATGAGGGACTCACATAAGCTTTTATGGCTTAAGGGAGAGGATGTGGCCTAAGGGCTAGGGCGGTCAACCTCCGATCTGGGGAACCGAGTTTGAGTCTCAGCAAGGACGCGCAACATGCTGTAATTTTGGGCAAATCACTAAATCTTCCTGTGCCTAACAAAAATGAATGTGTCCTCATGTAATGCAACTGGTGCTTGTGTAAAGCTCTCTGATACCCGATATCTTTGGGTCAAGTTCGCCCTATATAACATTTCCGTAAATAAGAAATTTAAAACTCTGTAAATAAAAATGCCCGGATTGCCCATGTGTCGAGATGCGAAGGATCCAGCCACTGTTTTACCTTCTTTGATATCCCACCATCAGGTCGTAGTTCTGCATCTATGGAGCCCGGTGGGCTAGATGGTGATTCACTAAGTGGCAGAGATAAAGCAATGCCCTGGGGGCTAATAACAAGGAAGCAGCTATATCCCCTTGTACCAAGAACCACTGTCTGACTGGCGCTTCTTAGCACTGAAGAGTCCTCTATCAAAACCTAAACCGCTCCCAACCAGCTGGAGGCAGAAAGGTGGTTTCCACATCTGTCATGAAGACAGCCGCTATGAACTGAAATAGCTGCACCTAAAGACAATGGGATTTATGTTTATTCAGGAAGTAGCCATGGAAACATGGGTCATACCAGACACACCACCTCCAGGCCTTTAGAAAAAGAAGAAGCAAAAATAAGGCAGTCATCGAGATATGGAAAAACGTACAATCCCTCTGAATGAAGGTTACCCACAAAAGCACTAATGTCTTGGTATATACCAATGAAGCTGAGCCCAATCAAAATAGAAGAACACAAAACTGATAATGGTTGCCTTCAACCAAGAATCTTAGAAACCTTTGAGGGAGTGAGTGGATTAATGTGTGTTGACAGGAACCACGGAGATCCAGTGAAGCTAGAAACATTGCAGGAGGAAGAATATGCAGTGACACCATCTTGAATTCCTTGGACGGAAGGGACAGGTGTATTGTTTTTAAATCCAAGAATGGACATAAGTTCCCAGAAAACGTGTGTACCAAAAACAGAAAACAGAGTAGCAACTATGTCCTGGCTCTTAAATTGGTATTATAGCACGTTTGAGTGTTAGAACAGTATTTGTGACAAGTAAGGGTGCAGTCAAAATTACGCTGCTCCTATGGCAAGTCAAGCAGACCCCAGCCTGTCCTGCAAGGTTGCTCATTTGGAATGGGAAGCTCCCAGCAACCTCTCCAACAAAAAATATAACATGTTGGGCTTTGTTTTTGGGTTTATATTCTCCAATGTAATAGGTCTTTCTAACTATCTAAACTCAGAATTGTATGCGTACATGAAGTTTTCTGGCCATGCTCCCTTTGCTTGGTGGGTCAATTTCCAGAGCATCCCTTGGCTTCTTGGCTTCAGGATTAATCTGAAGGTCGTGGACCCCCAATGGGAAGCAGCAGAAGGCCCAGATCAGTCTGAAAGCCTTTCTATGTGTCTTTCTTCTGTTCCACTTTTTGCCTCCACCCATCACCATTTTGCAGCCCTCCTGATATACCACCTGGTAAGTGAGCTCTTCCGCTATATAGAAAGGGAGTGGGGCTGTAGGTGAATATGTGACATGTGTATGTGATTCTACATCCTTTGCACGCAGTCCTCTTTCTATTTCTCACTTATCTCCTTCAATGCTCCTGGGGCCTTATTTATGAAGGCCTTGCACCGCCGGTGCGTCACTTTTAACATGGGAAAAAGTGACGCACCGGTGGCGCAAGGCCTTCATAAATAAGGCCCCTGGTGTCTCTCCCTGTATTGTCCTGCTGGACACGGTCTAGTTGTTTTAGATGATGTAACCCACACTCTACACCCACCCACCTCTGGTGTCACGAGTCACGTGACTCAGTTAATAAAAGGGGTCCGAGCGCTCGTGCTCGAGGTCAGTTACTGTAATGCATCCCCTGGTGTCCGTGTCCATTATTTCCTTAATGTGGGCCTAGGGCCGACACCACACTCCCCTCTCTTCCTTTGTATCTTTTCTCACTTTAAGTCCTTTATTCCAGACAGCAGCAGAGACCATTGTTTTAGGTTTTTTCATATTGTTGATGGATCTATAAAGAACATTTTGGAAGCAGAAAAGTAACCAACCTGTAGATAAAATACACAGACTTCTGTCAAAGGCTGAATATTCTCTTCTTGGACTATACAGCAAATTGCTCCCTTTCTCACAACCTCTAGCTGCTCGCAAACATCCAAAGAAGGAGGCTGCATGGTTGTGGCTGACGAGTGTGGCATTTGTCATAATCCTAAAACCGTCATCTGACTTGGAGAAACCGATGCTAAGAGCAGAAAAACCCCAAGTAATTTAGGCAGCAGTTTACTTTAGGAACAGATCTGTCTAACAAGGTTTAAAAATTCATAGATGCTTTCGCCACATTGATTAATATGTGAAATAACATCACATCTTAAAAGCTGTTTACAACAAAGTCTCGTCTCGGCTTTCTTTTCCTGCCACTAATCTGTCCACTTTACCAAAGTAATACTATTTTACTTAAAAAACAGAGAGAAATGCATTAAAGGGGTGGGGGTCGATTCCAGTGAGCCTACACTTTTTCCATTTTTAGGACTCGGCCAGAAATAGCTTTAGTTGTAATAAATAATAACATAAAATCAAAAACATATGGAGGTGTTTTTGCTCAGCCTTCTTCAGCCATTTTCTGATTAGCAGTTTTGAGAGACAAATCAGTAGCGCTAATCAATAATTTTAATGATGTATATAGTCATAACTGAGGAACTAATGATGTTGCTTGAAACCGATGCTAAGAGCAGAAAAACCCCAAGTAATTTAGGCAGCAGTTTACTTTAGGAACAGATCTGTCTAACAAGGTTTAAAAATTCATAGATGCTTTCGCCACATTGATTAATATGTGAAATAACATCACATCTTAAAAGCTGTTTACAACAAAGTCTCGTCTCGGCTTTCTTTTCCTGCCACTAATCTGTCCACTTTACCAAAGTAATACTATTTTACTTAAAAAACAGAGAGAAATGCATTAAAGGGGTGGGGGTCGATTCCAGTGAGCCTACACTTTTTCCATTTTTAGGACTCGGCCAGAAATAGCTTTAGTTGTAATAAATAATAACATAAAATCAAAAACATATGGAGGTGTTTTTGCTCAGCCTTCTTCAGCCATTTTCTGATTAGCAGTTTTGAGAGACAAATCAGTAGCGCTAATCAATAATTTTAATGATGTATATAGTCATAACTGAGGAACTAATGATGTTGCTTGAAACAACTTGATTATTTTCTTTAGATTAATAATGTTGTATAGTTATACCACATTTTCGTGTGAGGCACCAATATATTTAAACAAATGCAGTTTCTGGTATTAGCTCGTCTTGTTCCCGACATTCCCCCTCCCAATTAGTAACCCACAGCAAGTCATCTCAGGATCACAGAGTGCTATAACCCAAGAGGCGAACTATATCAGAACGCATGTGTTGAGAATGAAACTTTCCATCATGTACCTGGTGTATCATTTTATAGGATATTTGCTGGAAATTTCTATACAGACATACAGAAGAACCTAATTCTATGAGGTATCTTACATTTATATATTTATAAAGTTTTAGATTGCAGATGCTTAGGAATCAATTGGAAGATTTCTCTTACCTTAAGAAACGGGTTAGTATTAAGAAACTTAAATAATTATGTGTTTGTTTTTGATTTGCCAATGTAATCTAACCTTGATCATTTCATGCTGAATTTTAATTGTATTAATGGTGTGCATAAATTGTGAATTAAAACCCCTGGTTTCGAAGGTCCGGGGTAACTTCTTCTTTTCCTCCTTAAACTCTGTCCGATTATTTAGAGCCTTTTCTTTCCTCCCTTAGGATGCTATCAGTACTCTTTATGAGTTTGACACCTAGAATGTAGAAAGATTTAATTATCTAAATCAGGATTGGACTATGATTTTTGATTTTGTATTCTGTAACTGAGCCATCATGGCAAATTGTATGCATCCACTAACAATTCTGTAATCTATCTTTTTAACTATTTTGATCTAGAACTCACTTATTAAATGGTCCCAGTTTCTAGTCAGACTTTTACTCTGCTGAATTAATGTTTTATTGAGGTGGGAGGGTAGTTTCTTACTGCTAGATCAACGTAGGATTCTGGAGCCGACATGCCTATGGTAAGAATCTGGGTACATAAAATATTGGGGTTTAGATGATTATCGGGGTTCGGCTTCCACAGCGCCATGGTTTATCATGCACATTTTGGATCAACCAACACTACAGCATACATTGATTAGACAATATCATTTAGTGAGCTGTCAATGACATTTACATTTGGGGGTCAGTCCCCAGGACTTCTGTTAGTTAGTTGCAATGTGGAATAAACTCCCCTTAGCTCTCAGACAATGTTCGGAACATCTGTTGTTTATGAAGCGGCTTAAAACTTTCCTGTTTCAAAACTAAGTCTTGTGAGTGTCCTCTCTGACTTTGATTGTGCTTGTGGTGTTCTTAGGGTGCAGAGATACTCCTCTGGGAGTCGATTCGAGCGAGATATAAACCCGCAAATAAATAAATAAATAAATGTGGGGCAGTAGAGGTGCCTGCATTTTGTCCTATTACTGTCTACAACTGCATTAGCAAGAAGCAAAGCACAGGGAGGAAAACCAGTCCCTCTCTTGTCACCATTATGCGCACTGTACATTGGCAGCTAGGCAGCATTTTCCACAATTCCAATAATGACCATATTTCCTCGAAAAAGTTCATAAGTACGTCTTTGTTCTGAGACACGAGTCCCTCTCCTATATGCTACCAGGTAAGCGAGTTAATCCTTCTAACGCTGCCGCCAAGCTGTCTATGCCTTAAATTTTTTTATTTTTTATATTTTGAGCCTGTAAGACAAATAGAAACAGTTTTCCTTCTGATATAAAAGCAAAACTAATGATATGGACACATAGCTAACTAACCCTGTAATATACGAAAATTAGCAGTTTCTTCCCCTAAACATTGATGTCAAAATAAACAACTAGATTATCGGCCCATCCTAGTGTAGGAGCATCAGTATTACTTTCGTTTTTCATTTCTAAAGGGCTTCATCAATTGTAATATACACACTGTGCGCTTCCTCAAGTTCCCCTCATTTGAATTTTTTGGGGGTGGGAGATTGAAGTCAGTAGAGAGGGTTAGGGGTGTTCCTGTGAATGCTCAGTTGCATGGACATCCAGTACCCCTTTGTGAGCGTCTCTTATCTAGTATGTTAACGTTCCTAAGTCTAATTCTCTCAGAAGCTTTGCACATAAGCAATTCGGATTTCAAGCCATCCAAGTAAGATTCACAGGAGTTTGAAAGATTCGCTGTTCATATTTTAAGAACATGCCAAGGTGTAAATATCACTTCCTCATATAGTATTATTTAATTGGAGTGATCACTCAAAACTATAAAATATCGTTAGATTCTGGAAAAACCATTTGTTTGGAGCTCTTGTTGTTTTTGCCGTTGGAGGAGAATGCATCAGTTTTATAATCATAGATGAAAACAGGACTTGTCTTGCTCTTGGCCAGCTTCACCTGCTGGCTCACAGGCTGCCGAACTGTCGGTTTACTTTTCAAAAATGATTTGTGCCTTTTGTAGAAATTGTTATGGCACTCAAGGGAGTTGTGCAGGGTAAGCGGCTTGTACCACCCTCACTGAACTCTCCTACTGTGCCTTAAATGACAAAACATCTCAATTCAATTACAATATAAGCAGCATGCTAAAGGGAGAAGGATTCGATAATGTTTGGAAATGCTAGAAAACAATACAAATGAATGCACATAGATTTTATTGTAAAAATGCATATAACTGCACAGACAGGGCTCCATGAATCTCAACCACTAGTTTGAGCCACTTGTCTAACAAATGATATTGCCTCTTTTCAGCACCATAAAGCCCCAGTGAAAAAAGAGCAGCGTTTCCCATGGTCGCAGGTAAGAGCGGTGGGGCGGCAAGGGGTGATGTCGCGAGACGACCACAAGAGAAAATTAAATAAATAAGTCATTTGACCTTGTGGTCTTCTCTCGAAATGCCACCCAGCCAGCCCCACCACCCCACCACTTATCTGCAGCGGCCACGGTTGGGGCAAGCCACGTGTGTTCCAACATCGAGAGCGCTACCCCGCTTGTATTAACCTACCCCCACTCTCCCAATATGTACATGCGTGGTTAAGGGTTGGGGGTAGTTTCGGGGCTCGGGAGTCCAGTTTTTAGGGCTTAGGAGCAGTCACGGCTGGCATGACTCGGGGGTTTGAGGGTGTTGGGGGCACACCAGGGGGGTTAATTTTAAGTATTAAAAAAAATTGTTAACATCCCTTCGATGGCCCGGTCCGGTAACGCGTCGTCTCTGCTCCTCACAGGAAGCAATCAGCCTCCCTCCCCTAAGCCAATCACAATGCTACAATGGCAGTGTTGTGATTGGCTTGGACGCCAACCACACAGGCGTCTATGGGGAGACCATTTTCTCCATGTTGGCTGCATGCTGCCTACATGGAGAAAAGGGAGAGTGCGTATGACTGGTTTGGTCGTACCTGGGGCCAACCAAACAGTCAGCGCCCTCAGAGTGGGCAACCCACTCCTGCCCTGCCCTAGAGCAGGACCGCCCACCTGCTTGCCCCCAAACCAAAGCCTTCTTTCTCGCAGTGAAAGAAGCAGAAACATACAATTGTATTTATAATACCAGAGAAATAGAAACATAAAATGGTATTCGTAATACCATTTTATGTTTCTGCTTCTCGCACTGCGAGAAAGCAGTAGAGCGACTCTCCTCCAATCATATAGAGGAGCCGCCCCTGCTTAGGGGAGGGCAGGTCATTTTTAGGGCTTTGTAGAGGGGGTTGGTAATCAGGAGGGAGGAGGGTAGTTTTAGGTCCCTGGGCAAGTGTTTTGGGGGGCCGATTTAGGGCTTAAGGCGGGGGCAGGGATCAGGATACTTTTCAGGGCTTGGGGGGAAGGGTAGTGTTTAGGACTGGGTGGTCGGGTAGTTTTTAGGGCTCAGGGGAAGATGGGGTCGTTTTTAGGGCTTTGGGGGGGGGGTCAGGGAAGTTTTTATGGCTCAAGGGGGGAGGGGGTTGGTTTCCAAGGGGGAGGAGTAGTTTTAGGTCTCAAGCCGGGGCAGGGGTCAGGTGGGAAGCACTTACTTGAAACGTTTTACCCAGGCATATGTCTTTGCCATACATGCCTTAACAATACATATTTTGGTGGCAAGGCATGCGTGGTAAAGGTATATCCATGGTCAAGACTTCTGCCGTTCTGATCACGTGGAACAGACATGCATGGTAAAAGCATGCATGGTTCCGTCACACAACCGTTTCCCATGTATGAACATGAAAAAATGGAAGCATTAACATTGTAGAAAAATCGACCGTCAAATATGAGAAGATAGTTTAGCTTTTATGTTTTGGCTAGCGCTTCGATTTATATAAATCCTAAAACCCTCATTACTAGAAGTGCATTAGGGTGCATTATGGTGGGGTATTTACCACACAAAGGCCCTGATTAAGAGTTGGGCAGTTAATTCGATCCTTTGTGTAAACCCCTGTTTACGAATGAGTTGGAATTATGATTATCGCATGTGTTGAATAACTCAACCATTGTTAAATTTCAACATGTCAAACCTGTCCAAATTTAATGGGAGAAAACCATACGCATTTACCTATTACGTGGAAAATGGTGCAATAAACAGTGAAATCTGCATGTTGTTCCCTAACAACTGGTAATAGGTAGTATTTATCACACAAGATGAATTATGTATACCATGGTATTGTTTTTTTATCATGTGTGATAAATACAACCTACAATGTTAATCAGGGCCAATATATATACACATACCCCGCGTTGAGGCATACATGACGTTTAGCAAATACCTCCTATTCTGATTTTTCAACTTCAAGCCCAGGCATAACTTGTAGAATCAGTATTGATTTCACAGAAATCCAAATGTTTTCCCTTTTATAGGTCCTTCGCCCCCAATAGGGTTTGGCAAGGAAAACTGTGTGGTTGTGAAAATTATAACAATTTACAATTTCGATCCCCTTGTAAATTCTTGTTTGCAAAGGGATTGGAGTTTAGCCCTGTGCTCGTAATCAGTGTCCTTGTGTTGCAAATACATTTCAGGTGTCCTATTAACTGATTTAATGATGCAAATGGAGAAGGCGCACTTTTCTGTGTTTCTTTAATATGCGAGCACATCATTATCTAGTTTATCATAAGAGATTAAATGAAGCACGCTCATTAAATTACAATAGGCAGACAAGCCTGAAATAAGTATTGAGTGTCTACCATCCTGACACAGGAATAAAGGTTACATCCTGTAAGTGCCAGGTGATCTTTCCAGGACAGTTCACCAGAAGCTCCCTCTCCAGCTAAATGTGAGTACCTGTAAGACACTGTAACACCCCCTGGCCATTTTCTTTCATTTCATGAATAATTTGTTTCTGTTATCAGTTCTCAATATAGCTACATTAGAATGTTTGCATGTGGAGTCACTCATGTTTGGTTTCAAATCATGTGGAGTCACCCATGTTCGGTTTCAAATCTCTAATCGACCATCTTAGACGAGTGTTTGGGGCAGATCTGAAACCTTATGTTGCTGCCCAGATACGCTTTAGAAAAATTATTCTAAAACATACTATGACCATTGCTGTGCAGCTGTAAATTCCACAGCAGATGCCAGATTAACTAGGCAATTCTGGTTAACATTTTCACCGATTCCTCACATGGTCTATGTTAGTAAATCTTTAGAATGCTTTCTTCTTAGCAATCTCTCAAACTAGTTGAGATTGCAAACGAAGCCAGACATAGGAGGAAGATAAGTCTTTTCTCCTACTGATATGTATGTCTGCATTTTTCAATACCCAATATAGCACTGCATGGAAATTAAAGCTTACTATAGCAGGTTGTATTGAAACCATAGTCAGCAGTGGGATAAAAGCAGATGTGCGCTAAGCCTGTAGAATCAGAGGAATAACGTATGTTTCAAGATGGTGATTTGTTACAAGGGCATAAAAGCATATACCGGGGAGTAGCATTTCTTATATGAAACCGGGCATCTAAAAGACGGCGTGCACCAGGTCTTGATCAATAACTTTATTGATGGTCTCAAGCCTATTTGCCAAGCTAACATCTTGGATGTTGCCAAGTGGACAACAACACAAAATGTTTGGTGCACTGCAGCTTATGAGATATGACTTTTCCTCAAAACATAAGGATTTCTCTGGTGTACAGCATGTTGCAAATCAGACCAGCAGTCATGTAGAATAATATTTTCATAAAAACAAGGGAACCCAAAAGGTAGATAAGGACCCTGGGTTTTATATTAGAACAGTGGTCCCTAAACAGAACAATAGTCAATAGGATAAATATAGACTAGAATCAGTGCTATATTGCCAGTGTCCAGCCGGACATACAATTTAATAAATCAATAACGTCAAAAACACAAATAGGAGCACATCAATATAGTGGGACACCTACACGAACACATGACAAGTACATTTAAGACAAAAACATTTTAGGCAAGACAGAGGTAGGTTGTGGAATATTGAGCATAATAGTGGCAAGCTTAGAAAAACAGTAAATGTACTTCTTTTATCACATTGGATTAATGTGCATACTGTATACATAGGTCAACGACGTTTCGATCCTTTTAAAACAATAGTAGGATTATTTTCAGGACAGTTTAAGTTACAAGCCTGAATTTGTAAAACTGCCTGTATTAAATAGAGAGAGAGGAAGGAGATTAGGAGGCATCTAATACGGAGTGTAAAACCTAGTGCAACCTGCAGGGCAACCTTTGAACAGCCCTGGTGTTGGGCAAGTGCACTGTGAAGATGGATGGAATAACATGTGATCATGAAGTTGCTTAAAAGTAGGCGCACAAAATATTAAAAACCGCATGAAAGGATCTAAAACGGACAACGGCGAATTAGTTACTTGTGTGGAACAATGAGGATGTCAGCTGTGACTGGCTACAACACCCGACTATTCAATGTGCGGCCAGTGAATGTAGTACATGTCATGCAAGGCGGTGGTTGACATAGTTATTCGGCAAGCAACACTGTTGAGGTATAACATGTCCTCCTCAGAGAGCAGGTAAAAACATGCGTGGCAAAATCTAGTGATGCTGTGAAGGGTTGTGAGGCGCGGTGTCAGTCGAGCAAGGCTGCGTGGACCAGAATGCAAGTAATAGTAAAGACGCTGTTGCAGTCATGCAGACAGGGGCGTAACACAGGCCCCCGCATCCCCCGCGGTGAGTGGGGGCCCCAAGCTCCAGGAGGCCCCTTCGGCCCTGCCCTCTGGGCGGAGAGCTCCTGATTGAGCTTGGAGGGTGCCCCTCTAAGTTCCGAGCAGGGAGGCCCCCTCAGTTTTCGTTACGCCAGTGCATGCAGAGCTGCGCTTAAACAACCAGTAATTTGTATCAATAGAAATGCTGACCATTGATTAAAGTGTGGGAACACATGAAGCGCTAAGCATAAGTGAAATGGCGATAATAACCTTGGAATTGCGTGCAGAAACATGGCTCGAACCGAGCTGAAGGAGCTGCACAATGGATAAGTCTGAAAATAAGTGATAACGGACGTGAGTGGCCAAAGTTACTAAAGTTTAGAAATTAGCACAGAATTTTTGGTGCACTGCAGTTTGTGAGATATGACTTTTCCTCAAATCATAAGGATTTATCAGGTGTACAGCATGTTACATAATCAGACAGGCCGTCATGTAGAATGAGGCACAGGGGACGGATTGCAATACAAAACATCTACCATAGGTGACCCTTGCAAAAATATTTTACCCTACTTTTACTGGATTGGGGCTATTTTGATGCACTCATCTGTTTGCTTTCCAGTGGACTCTTCTTACAAATCTACGGCCCTGCATTGATTACAGCCTGGCCTACAAAAATGCTGCCTATTTTAGAAGATCAGGGTGGTGGGATCCTCTCAAAAAATGACAGAAACTTACTTCAACAGTTCACATAATACTTGGCATTCATTGACAGGCCACGGCAAATTGTTTGTGACCAATATATGAGTCTTAGAACAAAGGAGGAGGCAGCTTTTCCTTATTCAGCACATTTTATACCTCATTTTAGACTCGACGATTTCTCCTTAGGTATCTTGATAAATCATGGCAATTCTTGTTTTCTCATTCTGTGATAGAAGTCAAAAGCCCTTCTGCCACACAACATAAAGTCAGTGTAGAAAATTAACATTATAACCTAAAATAACAGACCGATTGGCTTTGCTAGTGCTTGTTTTAATTTCGGAACATACTGAGTTTTATTTGTAGCTCTCTTCCCACCCTATGCATTTATGTCTAAAGATTGCATCAAATTATCAGTAAATATATGTACTCAATGGAATTCTTTTGTCACAAAAGCAGATAGGATTAAAAGTTTGGAAAAGCAAAAAATTATTTTAGTTCCAGCTTGTGCAAAGTAATAGACACAAACTCTCTGCACCTGACCTAACTCTACCAGTGGCTTTGATCAATATAGTGTTTTAATGACTATGCAGAAAAAAATTATTTTGCCTGCGTGGTAACAAAATGCATGTGCTATTATGTTATTATTGAGCAGAAAGCTTTTAAGATTTGTGTAATTTTATTGCGTTTTCAAAATAAATGAACCTCTAACAAAAAATGAAAAGTACACAAAAGGATCAAGGCAAGTATTTTTTGTTCCAGCTTCTCCCCCTTTGCACCCCTTTGTACAGCGTGAGAAGAGTGCAGGCCGGGAAGACTTGCTAACTCGATCAGCGCCTCCTTTTGGTTTTGCAATCAGCATGACAATTTGATCAGCGTTCTCCAATTTTCTGCCTGCATAAATATAGTGTAACTTTTCCACAGTGGCTGCATGCGCTGTGTACTTGTCAAAACGATTTGGTCGGTCAATGCTTTTTTTTTGCAAACGTCTGCATGGCACCGCATTTTCACTGTTTATTACTTCTAATTCACATTGCACAGGTTTGCAAAAACAGAAATACGATTAAAAAAAACTTAGCAGGCTTGCTAAGGCAAGATCTATTGGCTTTGTCAATATTCGTTCTATTCCGGTGGGTGATTTCCTGTGGTTCAAAGGCTGGCCCTACGTGTCACCCCACAAACACCATATCTGTAGTGGTTTAGTACTTGTTATTCAATGTGATGTCATATGTTCTGTGATTCCAATGTTCTTGCCCATGCATGGAGCGTACGGCTTTGGGTGTTCGATCAGGTACGTACGTCGCTCCTTGCCGTGGCTGAAGCGGTCATATGAAATAAACCTACTTGCTGTTCAAGCTACAGATCTACTTGTCTTACTGAACATCTACTACAATATCATATATGCACTAGATCACAGTGGTAGAGGAGAACAGGAAATCGGGCATATTAGGGTGAGGGTTGTAACAAGTCAGAATCTGCCTCAGTGTTAGTCCCACCATTTGAATCTACAATGATTTTTGCATAGTTTATTGCTGAACACTTGAGAACTGTCCCCGGTTTCACGATCTCATGTTATGCAGATCAACAGGTGTCCACACAATTCTCAACACAATCTTTCACAGCAGATCTGTACTTGCTAAACTGGGGTTCATCCCAAGCTGATCAAAAACAAGAGGAACATCCAGCCATGTACCTACTGATACTGGCCTGTCCTGTTAATCTATGAACTGCAATACTCATGAGGAGATTTAGAGATACTAAGTCAGTACCAATACATTGCCTACCATGATATTGATATGAACATGTGTGCAGAATGTACATTACCTCCTCGTTAGTCTTCCTCGCCACATGACTAACATAGTGAGCTTCAGCTCCACGACAGAACCCTCCAAAGTAAAAAAAGCCTCCCACCCCCTCCCAACATGGCCGACCAGTCACACCTGACCACTATAAGAGGCGGGCCGGACCAACCAACAGCCTGTTTTTTTTTTTCTGCGCAATCTCTCCAGAGGCGCTGTAAGGTAAGAGTTAGGACCTTCCCTAGCTGGTCCATGGGTCTTGGGTTGGAGGTCCTGCCCTAGCGGACCCTGGGACCTGGGACCTTGACCCCCTCCCCCTCCTCCTTCCCCCGGTCCTGTGAGACGGGTTAGGTGCTGCTCTAGCGTGCCTGGGCTCTTGGAGTGGGGGGGGGGGGGGCGGCAGGGGGGTTGGGGTTTTTCTTTTTCACCCTTTCCCTGTTTTCCGGCCGTTTGTTGTTGTCTGGCACTGCCCCTGGTTGGATGGGAGAAGCGGCGCCGGTCGCTTGTTCTGGCGACCGCCGTGTGGTTTCATTTCTCCCAGTTACCTACGCGGGGACGGCTGTGGCTGGGTGCCGCGTCTGGCCAACGCGTCCTGGGGTTTGTTTGCCTGCGGGATTCCCCGCTCCGGGCTGGTAGGGCGTCTGGAGGCGGCCTCGCGCCTCGTTCTCCCGGGGTCCGCCGAGCCGGGGGTTGGACGAGTTCCGCTTCGGCGGGTCTTCTGCAGCATGATCCCGCGGCCTGCGCTTACCTGTCGCCGGCTTCCCGGGGTCTTCGCCCTCCTAAACGAGACGGGTGTGGCGGATTTCAGCGCTGGACGCTGCTGCCGGTCTGGGTGTTTTTCTGGCCTACGGCCCGCGGGTCTGTGCCGCGCCCTGATTGGCCCGAGACGCGTCCTGCCTTTTGGGGGCGGGGTTTCGCGCCAGGTATATTAAGCTCCCTACGCCGGGGGGACCTTGAGTTTCTCCGCTTTCTGTGGTTGGTGGTGTTTGCTCTCGCACTATGGAGCAGGAGTCTGGCACTGCAGGTCAGGTGTCTGACCCCTTGTCAGCTTTGCCCTTTTCGGCTCAGTCCCTGCAACTGATGATCCAGTCGGCAGTCGCTGATGCCCTTGCGCTGCGTGATGCTCAGGGCCCTCCCTCGCCGAAACGTCCACGCAGGGACCCCACTCCTGTCTCTGATGCGGAGGGGGAGGATGAGGATCTCCATGGCCGTTACATCCAGGGTCAGGAGCTTCGTGAGGTCCTTGCACACATTAAAGATAACTTGGCCTTCCCGCCTCCAGCGACAGAGGAGGCGTCCGAGGATTTCTTTGTCCAGTATCAGCGCAAGGCTCCGGACTCCCTTCCGCTTCATGCGTCCATCAAGAAGGTCATCGAGGGGGAGTGGCTGGATGTTGATAAACAGGCTTTTCCGCGATATCTGGCGAAGCGTTACGCTGTTGAGGAGTTTACTCGGGACTTCCCTCCAGCTGTGAAGGTGGACTCTCTGGTGGTGGGTCTGTCGTCCCAGGGTTCCATCATTTCGGAGGACGCCTCCCCCTCTGACCCTGTGGACAAACGCGTGGAAGCTGCCGCTAAGCGCTCTTATGCTGCGGCTAATTTCACCATCAGGGCCTCAGCCTATTTGTCTTGCACGGTGCAGTCTTTGTTGAAGGACTTCCAGTCCCTGGGTGAACTCCTGGATCAAGGGGCGGATGTTGTGCCCACGCTGGCCTTGATGGAACAGCAGACGCGCCTCCTGTCGGACATTTCCTTTGACACTCTGGGTGCGGCGGCTGCCGCGGGGGGTGCGGCGATACAGGCCCGGCGTCAGATCTGGCTGCGGCATTGGAAGTCGGAGGCGGCCCAGAAGGCTCTGCTCATGAAGATACCTTTTACCGGGGCTAAGCTGTTTGGCCCTCCTCTGGAGGCTATGATTAAAAAAAAAAAAAAAAAAAAATCGGCTGAGGACCGCAAGTTGCTGGCTCCCATCAAATCATCGGGGTCCCGCTTCCCGGGTCGCGGCCGGATTTTCTCCTCGTCTTCCAGGGGTAGGGGCGGCACGCCCTTTCGTGGAAGGGGTCGCGGCCGGGGCGCCCCTTACTTCAGCAAATCCCGGTCTCAGCCGGCGGCTGCCGCTTCCTCTGCCGCCCCTAAATCCTGACTTTCGGCCGTCTCCCTCCGGGGTGCTCCCTGTGGGGGGACGTCTCCGCCACTTCCTCCCGGCATGGGAAGTTTCTGTCACGGATCTTTGGGCTCTTCAGATTGTGAGGGGAGGGTTGTCCATCACCTTCTCCTCCCCTCCTCCGGATTCTTTCCTCGCTACGCCCCTGCCTTCCTCCCTGGTCAAGAGGCGGGCCTTGCTGGCCGGAGTTCAGGACTTGCTGGCCAAACGGGCCATCCGCCCGGTCCCTCCGTCACAGAGGGGTTCGGGCGTCTACTCCATCCTGTTTCTGGTGAGGAAGGTGTCTGGGGATTTCCGCCCTGTGTTGGATTTAAAAGGGTTGAATTCTTATATACCACATACTAAATTCAAAATGATCTCTCTGCAGGAGATTCTGCCTCTGCTGGTGCGGGGAGAGGTGGTGGCTTCGCTGGACCTCCTCGACGCCTACCTCCATGTCCCGGTGCATCCGGCTTCTCAGTCCTTCCTCAGGTTCTGCGTTGGAGGTTCCCACTATCAGTTCCAGGTACTTCCGTTTGGCTTGTCATCTGCCCCGAGGGTATTTACTAAGATCCTGGCCCCCCTGGTGGGTATTCTGCACCAGGAGGGGATCAGGGTTTTTCCGTACCTGGACGATTGGTTAATCTCTGCCTCTTCTTTTTCCAAGGGGATGCTGCACGTCGGACGTGTCTGCGAGGTCCTATCCGCCCACGGCTTCCTGATCAACGAGCGGAAGTCTCATCTGTTGCCCACTCAGGACTTGGCCTTCATTGGGGGTCGTCTGGACATGGTGCTGGGGAAGGTGTTTTTGCCTCTAGGGCGACGGGACACTTTGTGGCGGGATCTGGGGTCCCTTCTGGCTCGGGGTTCTGCTCCGGTTCGCCTTTGGTTGCGTGTTCAGGGCCTAATGTCGGCGACCATCAATGTGCTCCCCTGGGCTCGCCTCCACCTTTATCCCTTGATCAACCATCTGCTGTCCTTCTGGGACCCCCGCTCGGAGGATTATGAGTTTCTGGTCCCGGTCTCCCCTCAGCTCCGGACGGAGTTGGGGTGGTGGTTGGTGGAGTCTCACCTTTCCGAGGGTCTTCCCTTCTTGATATCCCCGTCCAGGGTGATCACGACCGATGCCAGTCTCCTCGGCTGGGGGGCGACCTTGGACGCAGAGTCGATTCAGGGTCGTTGGGACCCCCTACAGTCTCGCTGCTCCTCGAACTATCGGGAGTTGAAGGCTGTCCTCCTGGCCTGCCGTCATTTTGCGCCTTCACTACGGGGTCACCATGTCTTGGTGCGGACGGACAACCAGGTGGTGAGGTGCTATGTCAACCATCAGGGGGGTGCAGGGTTCGCTCCCTTTGGTTGCTGACTCAGGAGTTGTTGTCATGGGCGGAGGCGTCGGTCCTGTCTCTTCGGGCTGTCTATCTCCCGGGGTCCGACAATGTGGAGGCGGATCGCCTGAGTCGGGTCTTTCCTTCGTTGCCTTGTCTCGCCCTGACCCCGGTGGTGTTTCAACGCCTGGTGTCCCGATTCGGTCTGCCTCTGGTGGATCTGTTCGCGGACGGGGACTCGGCCCTCCTGCCCTAGTTCTGCTCTCTCCTCCCGGGTCCGGGGGTATGGCGGGTGGATGCCCTGTCGTTCGCCTGGCCTTCCGGTCTGCTGTAAGCGTTTCCCCCGTTCCCACTGATTCCCCGGGTCCTCTGCAAGATTCGCTTGGACAGGGCCAGGGTGCTGCTGGTGGTTCCCGGCTGGGTCCGCCGCCCCTGGTACCCTCTCCTTTGCGAGTTGGCGGTTCAGGCCTACTGGCCCATCCCGGATCTACCCTTTCCGTTGAGGGGCCCCCCGCTTCCGGAGTCGGTGTTGCGCCGGCTCCATCTGCAGGTCTGGCTCTTGAGCGGATGACACTGCTTGCTCGGGGTTGTTCTTCTGGGGTTGTGAATTTACTGCAGGGCTCCCGCAGGTCGTCCACCTTATCTTCCTATGCCAGGCACTGGGCTTCTTTCTCGCGTTGGTGCGGTCTGCAGGGTGCTGACCCCGCCTGCGTGGACCCCTTGCGGGTCTTGGATTACCTGGCTGAGGGGTTTTCCTTGGGCTTGGCCCCTTCTTCCCTGAGGGCCCAGTGGGCAGCCTTGCGGGCCTTCCGCAGCCCGGATTTCGACGGGCTGGATTCCCTGGTGGCTCGCTTGCTCCGGAGTTGTTTTCTCCGTCGCCCTCGGACGCTCTGCCTGTCTCCCCCTTGGGATCTCCCTCTCGTTCTGCGTGCACTTCAGGGTCCGCCCTTCGAGCCCCTGGCCTCGGTGGCTTTGCGGTTCCTCACCTTTAAGGTGGTTTTCCTGGTGGCGGTGGTGTCTGCTGGGCGAATGGGCGAATGGGCGAGCTGGGGTCGTTCCTCCGCTCCCCTCCCTTCTTGCGGGTTTTGCCGGACAGGTTGCTTCTCCGTCATGACCCCCGTTTCCTTCCCAAGGTTCCTTCCCTGGTGAACCGGGCTCGGGAGGTGTCTTTGCCTACTTTCCCTCCCGACACAGATCCTTCCTTGTCCTTACTGGATGTCCGGCGTGCAGTTTTAGTTTATCTTGAGCGCACGTCTTCCCTTTCCCGGTGTGATAGCCTGTTCGTGACTTTCGGTCCGGTTCATTCGGGCCACAAGCCCTCTCTTTCCACCTTGAGTCGCTGGCTTAAACAGGCTATCATCCTTTCCTATGCATCCCTGAGTTCGGTGGTACCGGCGGGGGTCCAGGTCGGTCCACGAGGAGTGTATCTGTGTCCTGGGCCTCCTTCAAGGGTGTCTCCACTGAGGAGATTTGTCGGGCGGCAACGTGGTCGTCCCCACACATGTTCATGGAACACTATCGCGTGGTCTTGGGGGGTTCTGTCCCTGGGGACTTCGCTGGGGCCGTTCTGAGTGCGGGAGCTGTGGCTCCTTGATGGTTTTTGTCTTTATGTCTGGATTCAGGTTTGCTGTAATTCCTGTTTTCTTTGCATTGTACTGAATAAACCTTGTGTTGGTTTATCTGCATCACCGTGTGGTGTTGTTCTTATGGTGGTCAATGAAGCCTTTTTGGCTTGGGTATTTGCTCACTATGTTAGTCATGTGGCGAGGAAGACTAACGAGGAGGCAATGCCCCGGTTACTTACCGGTAATCTTCATTACTCCGAGTATAGTCTTCCTCGCCACATGAGTTCCCTCCCCCCCTCCCTGTCTGGCTATCGGCTTCATTGTTTGCTTGGTAGTTCAGGCTGTTAGTTGGGCCGGCCTGCCTCTTATAGTGGTCAGGTGTGACTGGTCGGCCATGTTGGGAGGGGGTGGGAGGCTTTTTTTACTTTGGAGGGTTCTGTCGTGGAGCTGAAGCTCACTATGTTAGTCATGTGGCGAGGAAGACTATACTCGGAGTAATGAA
The DNA here is from genome assembly GCF_964263255.1 of Lissotriton vulgaris. NCBI lineage: Eukaryota > Metazoa > Chordata > Amphibia > Caudata > Salamandridae > Lissotriton > Lissotriton vulgaris. The sequence goes on from NC_141694.1 coordinate 319,882,341, forward strand.
GATTACCGGTAAGTAACCGGGGCATTAGCAACAGGTCAAGCAATACCCGAAGAGCATGTGACTATATAATACATGCTACCTCAGGAACCCAAAAGTTCTGCAATGCTATCTGACCAGAAATTCAGTGACAAGACAATTAAACACCAACTAGAAAATAAGGTAAAACACAAGAGTTAGGTCTCAAAATAATCAGAGAATATTCCTTTACCCCAATTAGAACATACTCCACTTCAATGAACATGTTTTGCTAATAAAATATACAAAAAAGCAACACAAGCTTCAAGTTTCATTTTGTAAATTGCGAGACAAACAGAAATTAACCAGCACATACAGCATTGGACTCACTGGTTATTATTACTGAACTATTCTTACACAGAAATCCGCTTTAAAGATTTATGTTTAACCCCTTCCATACTTATGACGAGCCCAGCTCATCATGAGGCACAGTGAAGCTGTGCTCATGACAAGCTAGGCTCGTTATAACGACCGCGGCACTCCCATGCGCAATTGATTCCCCGCCTGTGCGGGAGAATCAATCAGTGGGCGGAGTCGTGACGAGTCCAGCATTTCACGAGCACAGCTCCACTGTGCCTCATGACGAGCTGAGCTCGTCACGAGCACCACGGCCCCCATCTCCCCCCACGCCATAGGGGAATTACCCCCACAGCGAAGGGGTTAAAAGGATCTCCACTGGGCAAAACCCGAAACCGGGTCAGACCCCCACAGTAACCTAGTGTGGCTTTCACGATCATATAATGATTTGCAGATTATCAGAGTAACTAGAGATGCTTGATCAAACCATCATCTCTTAACATACAGAGCATTTCTTTATATCTTTACAAGAACTATTTTGAGCTCAGTGGATCTGATTGCATTTAGACAAATAAACAGCTATAACCTGGCACAATGTCATCTATTTTTATTTAATTCTGTAAGACTATAGACCTTCACCAGTGTTACAAAATACATGACTACAAAAAGTTGTGCTACCTGGCAAAAATCAGGCTCCTTACCTGCAGGTCCTGTAGTAGCAAATGATGGAACGGTGTTCCTCAGACAATGAAAGGAGGTCAAATGTCATCTGGCATGTCGGGAGTCAACTAAACTATGGGCTACCCAGACTACTGTAAATTAGATCATCCTGAAATCAAGAAGGAACCTCTGCCGAGGAGAAAGCTGGAAGACTTGAGTGGTGGGATCGGATGGCACCTGGGCCTGAATAGGGCTGTGCCTGCCTTCCACAATGCTGGCTCCACCTCCTGCTGGGCAGCTGATGACCCTGCCCCTCTCTCTGAAAGGAGAGGAGAAGACAGGAAAACCAAGTGCTCAGGAACTGACCTTAACTGGTTCTGACCAAGCCAAGGCCACTCTGCCTCTAGAGAACAAAGGAAAGACTGGTATAAGAAGGGCTACCGAGACTACAGAAAATTAGATCATCCTGGAATCAAGAAGGATCCTCTGCCACGGAGAAAGCTGGAAGACTGAAGAGGAAGGACTGTCGTGCTGTGTGTTTGTGGGCTGACCTGCACTTGCTTTGCTGCCAAGGAGAGGGGAAGGACTTAGTTGGTGCTTAGTCCCCTTGCTTGAAGAGATCTCCAAGGGCCTTAAGAGAGCTGGCCTCCTGTTAAGAAGTCCCAGGAACAAAAGGACTTCACCCTCAATTTCCCCCTTAACTCTGCTGAGAGAGTTCTGCCCTTCCTAGAGTGCTGAATCTGATTGAGGGGCCTCTGGACGTTGTGGCCTGCTGGGAAGCTGGACAAGGAGAAACTAAGACCATCTGCAAATTTTCACACATCGCTCGCTTGCTGGGCACATCCCCGACAGTGCAAGGAAATTCCCATCGCGCAAAGATAGAGATAGTCGCAGCGCCTGTTACCGCTGCAAGAACAGACGCATCCTTTACTTGCGGAACGCATCGGCCTGGTGCGGGAAGATTCCTGTCACTGCGAGTTTCGTCGCAGAGCCTGTCATCGCTGGGTGAGATCCCCGCACCGCTTGCTTGTGGACCACATCACAGCGCTGCGAACATCGTCGCAGAGCCATCGGATCGAGGAACCGCGAGACGAGAAGATAGACGCTGCGCCACGCCGCCGCACCGGAGATTGTCGCCGTCCCAAAGATCATCACATCGTGCCTTTGTGAGACGGTTCCTACGGAATTTGCGCACCAGAATCCATGCAAGGTATTGCATCCCTCCCCATACAGACTGGGTTTGTCGCAACACGCCCGCTGCGTTCAGCGCGGCTGTCGCAATGCCTCCTCAGGGTCTCTGGAGTGATGCATTGCTTGTTTTTCAACACTGCAGCTTCCATTTGGAACTTTTGTCGCAGCTAAAGGTACTTTTGGCTAAATGTGACGCAACTGTGGATTATTTTAACGCAAACCCTGGAACTCTTTGAAAATCATATTCTTGAACTGTGTATGTTTGAGGTTTTGTCGTTTTGGTCTTGTGTAGTTTAGATTAAATAACTTTATTTTTCTAAACTGGTCTGGAGTCCATTTGTGGTGTTTTCACTGTGTTACTGTGAGTGTTGGTACAAATACTTTACAAATTGAATTTGATACGCCAGTCTGCTTGTGCCAAGCTACCAAGGGGGTGAGCAGGGGTTATCTAAAGAGTGTATCCCCCTTACCCGGATTAGAAGCAAGGGTCCCTATTTGGACATTGGTACCTACCTCTGCCAACTAGAGACCCACAGATCTAACATTGGTGGTCAGCGGTGAGGATTTGAATTTGTATTTGTACTTGACCCACAGTAATTGGTGTACATCACTAGGTTAGTGCAGCCCACTACGCAGCCACATACCGTGTTTTGATTTTTGGTTCTATTTTTGAGTAACTCTTCAAAAGCATCATGTCTCTGAAAGAGAAGGCAACATGTGAGCCAGCAGAATTGGAGTTCTGCATTGAGGATCTGTATTCTTACAAAGTTCAACAGCTCAAACAATTCTGCAAAGATAATGGTCGCCCTGTGAAAAAGCAGCTCTAGAAAGGATGAGCTGCAGAGAATCTTGAAGGCCTGGTGGGAGGTCCAAGAAGGAAATGATGCAAGTGGAAGGGACGCCTCAAACCCAAGATTTGCCTGTGAGCAACCCAGGCTCAAGGCCTGGCAGCACCCATTCCAGTAGGGGTTTCACCCAGAAGAGTTAGAGGAGAATCAGAGAGTGAGAAACTATGACTTGGAAGTCAGTAGGTTAAAGATGAAGCAATTGGAAATGGAGAAAGAGAGAGACAGGGCAGCGAAGGACAGCAAGAATGCCCGTCCCTTGGAAGAAAAGAAATTGCTTTTGACTTATGAGTTGAGCATGAGAGAACTGGATATCAAGGCCAAGGAGCTGGAGTCCGGTTCAAATGGCGGCAGTGCACAGCCAGTGCAGGGGGGTTAAGTATATTTTCCCAAGGACCTGGTACAGAATTACGATAGAAGTGAGGATATCTATGCCTGGTTTACCTCGTATGAGATTGCTCTGAGAATGAATGGTGTGCCTGAACAGCACTGGGGGGGGGGGGGCGGGCCTGTGGAAACATTTTGAGGCTTCTGGGAGGAGGTCTCTAGAGCTCTTAGAATTAGTAGGTACCATGACCTATCCCAATATGAAGGAGGCACTATGTCTCATGTATGGAGTTACTACAGAGCAGTATAGACTGCAGTTTAGGAACTCCAAGAAGCAAGAGTCTGAGACTTGGATGGAGTGTGTGAATCTGTACTCGTGTGCACTGGAAGGTTGGATGAAGGGCAGCAAAGTAACTGATTATAAGGGGTTGTTGCATTTAATTAGTTGGGGGCACTTGAGTAGTCTTTGTTCCAGAGCTGCGCCAGCATCTTTTAGACAGCAAGCTGACAGACCCCATTGAGCCTGCTAAGGAGGCATACCGCTGGACCAGTACCAGGGTCCACAGAGGAATTGTGGGTACCACAGCCAAAGGTGGGCAGGGTCCCCAGCAGAAGAGTGGGGGGGGGCAAGGGTAACCAAAAAGAGTTCGCTCAAGGGCCCCAAAACAGTTCCCAGGGAAAGGAGTCCCAACCCTCCAAACCTAGACAGGCATGGCCCCCTAGGGGCAGGCGGGACAACAGGGGCCCCCTCACCTGCTTTCACTGCAATGACCCTCAGCCCGTGTCAAGAACTAAGGGTGTAGATAGGGACAAACTCATACCACTATTGTGGGCCCTATTTGCAACTTCTCACAATTTACTATTCACAGGTGTTGAGTGACAGGCAGGCTATTCCATCTCAGTTCCGCCTTGTTCACCGGTTTTTGCTATCAAAGGACTGGCTTTATTTTCTTTAATGATCTGTAAAAAGTGTTCAATTTGCAACTATGTGCTTTTGAATCCATGTCACTGACAACAGTTGGTGTCACCATATGAATTTGATTATATGTTTTCTCATCATTTTTGCAAGTGTATGTTGCCTTTACTGTGATACACTTTTGTATATATTTGTATATATTTCTTCACGTTTTTGTACTGACTGTCGTGATGAAGTGTCTATTTGATGCCATGTTTCTTATGTAATAATACAAAAAGTTTTTTCAAAAAATATTTGAGTTGTTGGGTAATATTCAAACCCGTGGCTGCACTGTACTTATTGGCTGTGTAGTTACACACTCTGTCTCTAACTTTCCTGATCAGCCACCTAGCTCTGTTTTTCGACTATTGAGGTCCAGGTTGGTCAGTAGTAGGACCCCACACCTTCATTGGTGCACTGTTCACTGCAATGAGGGTGGCCACTTTGCCTCTAAGTGCCCCAAGAAACCTCCAGCACCCACTGGTGCTCCAACACCGGGTTTAGTGAGTGTAGCTTTGGGAGGGGATTTAATTTCCAGTGAGGAGGAGGAGGGACTAGCAGTAATCACCCTTGTCTCTTTAGGAGACCAAGAGATGGTCCAGGAAACCTACCTGCCCACGAACACTAAGAAATACGGGCAGTGGGTGCCGTCAATGGGAGGAATATAGAGGCTCTGAGAGACACAGGAGCCAGCGTGACATCCATGAGGTGTCAGTGGGTGTCTGAAAAGCAGGTCATTCCCAATGTACTTCACCCAGTAGTTGAGGCTGACAACTCGGTGCGCCTCTGCAAAGTGGCACAGGTTCCATTTGAGTGGAGGGGTGTTTCAGGTCTCTTGAAGGTTGTTGTGAGTCCATCCATGCCTGAAGACTGTCTGCTAGGAAATGACCTGGAGAGTTCCCTATGGAAGGAGGTGGAACACCAGGCTCATATGGAGATGTTGGGTCTGCCTGAGTGGGTCTGTGTATCCACTCGGTCTATGGCAGCCGGTAGGGGTGATTCAGCGGAACTGGAGCCTGAAACAGTGGCCCAGGAACATGCCAGGGGAAGAGGGGGCAGGGGGGTGGGAAACCAGCCCCAGCCCCAGCCGTTCCCATGATTCAGGAAGGAGCAGAACCTGAGGGGGATGCCCTGGAGCCTACAGGGGAACAGGTGGCCGAACTGAGAGACCTACCTGAGCTGACCCATTGGCAGCAAGAGGGTGGCCCCTCCAGGGAGGAGTTCTGCAAAGCGCAGAGGGAATGCCCTTCTCTCATTGGTGTGCGGCAGCAGGCTGCAGACCAGGCAGCAGGTGGAGAGTCCAAGGATCATCTCATTTACTGGGAAGATGAGTTGCTTTATAGTGAGCCTAAGTTCGCTGAGCCCGGTGCAGCCTGTGTACTGGTGGTACCCGGGGGCTTCAGGAACTTCCTAATGGGTCTGGCTCATGACGTGCCTCTCGCAGGACATCTGGGGCAAGACAAGACCTTCCAAAGGCTAGTTCCCCACTTCTTCTGGCCCCAGCTAAGAAGCACGTCGGTGCATTCTGTAGGACTTGCCAGACATGTCAGGCAAGTGGCAAGAGAGGAGGGAAGTGCAAGGCACCCCTCCACCCTTTCCTGTGGTGAGCACCCCTTTCGAGCGGGTGGGCATAGACATCGTGGGGCCACTGGACCCCAAGACAGCCTTAGGCAACAGGTTCATCCTGGTTTTGGTGGACCATGCCACCCGGTGCCTGTAAGCTGCCCTTCTCAGGACAATCACAGCACCCGTGGTGGGTCATGCATTGATGGGGATCTTTTCCCGTGTGGGGTTCCCCAGAGAGGTGTTCTCTGACCAAGGTACCGACTTCATCTCTAGGTACATGAAGTCTCTGAGGCAGGAGTGTGGGGTAACTTATAAGTTCACCACTCCTTACCACCCTCAAGGAAACAGGTTGGTTGAAAGGTTCAACCCAACTCTGAAAGGTATGATTATGGGCCTAGCGCAGCCCATGAGACGGAAGTGGGACATCTTTTTACCATGCCCATTTGCCTACAGGGAGGTGCCTCAGAAGTCCTTAGGGTTCAGTCCCTTTGAACTTCTGTATGGCCACCCTGTTAGAGGACCTCTCACTCTGGTGAAGAAATGGTGGGAGAAATACTGTGGAACCCCCCCCCCCCATTCTCTCTCCCCCATACCCCCCTCCCCAGGATGTGTTCAGCTACATGTCCTTCCACAACCAGACAACGCTTCAGGAAACTCCCTCAGGAGAACCTAGGATCTAGCCAGGACAAAATGAAAAGATGGTACGGCCAGAATAACACTCTGGTCAAATTTCAATTCGGGCAGAAAGTTTGGGTGATGGGGCCAGTGGAGCCTTGCGCGCTCCAAGACAAATGGACTGGGCCATATGAGGTGGTGGAGCGCAAGAGCTACGTAACCTACCTGGTTAACTTGCAGACTCTCAGGCAGCCCCGGAGGGTCTTACATGTGAACCGCCTCAAACCCCACTTTGAGAGATCTGATGTGACAATGCTCCTGGCTACAGATGCTGGAATGGAAGAGGAAAGTGACACTCTTCCTGACCTCCTGGCAGCCAAGGAGGTAGACGGGTCAGTGGATGGTGTGGTCCTCTCGCCCACCCTGACCCCAGAACAGCAGAGGGACTGTCGCCAGGTGTTGGGTCAGTTTGCCTCCCTGTTCTCCCTGACCTCAGGAGTTACCAATTGGTACGTCCATGATGTGGACACTGGACATAGTCTACCTGTGAAACAGCTACAGGGTAGCTGACAAGGTCAGGACTAGCATGAAGGAAGAGGTTTCCAAGATGTTGGTGCTAGGGGTAATTGAGCCCTCCATCAGCCCCTGGGCTAGCCCAGTGGTGTTAGTGCCAAAAGCTGCTGCGCCCAGTGCCACTCCAGAACTCCGGTTTTGTGTGGACTACCGTGTGCTCAATGCGGTCACCAAGACTGACGCACACCCCATCCCCAGAGATGAGCTCGTGGATCGGTTCGGAGCTGCCCAGTACCTCAATACTTTTAACTTAACATCTGGGTACTGGCAGACTGCCTTAACTGAGGGGCCAAAGAGAGGTCTGCGTTCTCAACACCAGAGGGGCACTTTCATTTCAGTTCCAGATAAGGCAGGGATCTGTGGTGTACTTGGGACACCAGGTAGGAAAAGGCCAGGTGGCGCCCCTACAAACAAAGATTGATACCATTCTGGCTTGGGAGCCCCCCCCAAGACCCAGACAGAGTTGATAGCCTTTTTAGCTCCCACCGGGTATTACCGACGGTTTGTCAGGGGATATGGCACCATCGTTGCCCCCTTGACAGAGCTGACTTCAAGGAAGCAGCCCAGGATAATGAATTTGACCGATGTGTGTCAAACTGCTTTTGATGCCCTGAAGACTGCTATGTGCACAGCGCCTGAGCTCAAGACACCTGACTTCTCCAGTGAGTTCATAGTGCAGACAGATGCTTCAGAGCATGGTATGGGAGCAGTACTCTCACAGATCAATGAAGAGGGCTTGGACCAACCTGTAGCTTTTATTAGTAGGAGGCTACTTCCCAGGGAACAGAGGTGGAGTGCAATTGAAAGGGAAGCTTTTGCTGTGGTCTGGGCTCTGAAGAAGCTGAGGCCCTACTTGTTTGGGACTCACTTCCGGGTTTAGACAGACCACATGCCCCTCAGATGGTTGATGCAAATGAGGGGTGAGAACCCAAAACTGTTGAGGTGGTCCATCTCCCAACAGGGAATGGACTTTATCGTGGAACACCGCCCTGGTACAGAACACGCCAACGCGGATGGTCTGTCCAGGTTTTTCTACCTTAGTGAAGAGAACTCCCAAGAGGGTGGGCAGTTCTCCCCACTTACAGCTGGAGTTAGACCTGGCATCTTTGGTGTGGTTTCCCCAGTCTTTTTGATTCTATCTCCTGTATTTTGGGCGCTGTGCTGGATTTCATTTTTGCTGGTTTAGATGCTTTGGGCACTTTGCCACTGCTGATCAGTGTCAAAGTGCAAGTGCTCCCTGAGTAAATTGTTATTGTAATTGTTTATCCATGATTGGCATATTTGTATTACCAGGAAGTCTCTAGTAAAGTGCACTGAGTGTGCCAGGGCAGGTGATTCAAATGCTGCTAGTGGGACTGCAGCACTGATTGTGCCACCCACATGAGGAGCCCTAAAATGGTGTCTCAGGCCTGCCACCACAGTGCCTGTGGGCAGTTGCTGACTGCCATACTGCCCTGGACAATGTCCACACTGGCCAGGTCTAACCCTTCCCTTTCTGTACACATTGGGCACCCCTGTAGAAGGCCCTAGGTACCCCCATGGGCAGAGTGCAGTGTATATGAAAGGTAGAGCATGTACTGGTGTGTGTGACATGCTCAAGGAGTGCATTACAGCCATTTTCATTTTTCACTATTGAGAGGGCTATCTTGCCCATAGGCTATAATGGGGATTGCTGAGTATAATCTTTACCTGCACATCTTCCCATAGGAGCAAGATAGAAAATTAAAGTCTGGTATCCCTGAACTCAGGATTTAAAAACCATCCTTCCTAAAATATGTGTTATTAAATTTTGTGTTTGAGAACAGCACTTTTAGAAAGTGGCTGTTCTCTTGTCTAACCTTTCTGTGTGCCTTAGCCTGTTTATGAATTTACTGTCTGGTTTGAGAGTGAGAGGGTCTGGGGAGCCCCCAGGAGGGTGGATGAGTCAGTCCTAGGCAAAATGACTGCATCTGCATCTTGAGTGGTGGTGGGATAAGATTAAGCATGGGCGGAAAATCCGTTCCGCTTGCACATTTTGCGGATTTTCGGTAAATTGGCGATCCGCGAACGCTCGCGAATTTACCGAAAATCCGCAAATTCGCACGCAGCGGATTTTTTTTCTTGGTGATACTATTTTGCGGCGTGCGGCGTAAGTTCGCAATTGCGAACATGTAGGTGCGGCGGGCAGCAACAATCTCGCACTCGCGAAATTACAAAATTTGCAATTCTGCACAAGAAATCCACTAGCAAGCAGCATAGACCTTCTGAAAATTATGATTTTTATCAGAACAACTCCTCAGGTTGACATTTCCCTGCCCTTTTTTGGATTTGAGGCCTTTTGACTTTCTTTGGATCATTTTTGGATTAGAAATCAACTTTCACAAGTAAGTTTGTTTGGGGCATTACATTTGCTGTTCTGCAGAAAAACGAGTTTTGCTAAACTGAAAGCACTCAGCAGGTGCAAAAGTTCAAATTCATCATTAGTAACCATTCCCTGTAGTGCTTCCTGACTGGGGCCCCTCCAGAGTTCAGTTGCTAGTTGCAACAATTGTATGACCCTGCTCTGACCCTCACAGCCGGATCATAGAATAGCTACAAGTAGGCCACAAAGGTCCTGGAAAAAAAAATTGCACTGCAACAGAAAGCAAATTACAGATAAGGAAGCAGGTGCCAGACTGGAATTTTAAAACAGTGACACATTAATAAATCAACCCCAAATGAATTCATGTCAGTTGAAGCAGGGCAGGTGTGCTTGCTTTTCGCCCCCATAATCTACAGTGATGATGATGAACCAGAGGGTGGCATTGATGTACCAGATGGTGGCATGGGTGAAACAGAGGGTGGCAGTGTTGAAACAGAGGGTGCTGTGAACCTGTGATGATGAACCAGACGTAGAAACAACATAGTCGTGACCGTTGCGTGCCTACAAGTAAGTTTGCAATTGCGAACTGGTACAAAATCCTCGCGAACTGGCAGAAACCCTTGCGAACACTATAAAAACAAAAAAATCCGCAAATTTGCGAGAATTTGCGGATTTCGCGGATTGAGAGTTCGCAAATACGCAAGTTCGCGAACGCCAGATTCGCAAAATTCGCCCATGCTTAGATAAGATAGCACCGGGGCCTGAATAGGGTTGTGCCTGCCTTTCACAATGCTGGCTCCACCTCCTGCTGGGCAGCTGATGACCCTACCCCTCTCTCTGAAAGGAGAGGAGAAGACAGGAAAACCAAGTGCTCAGGAACTGACCTGAACTGGTTCTGACCAAGCCAAGGCCTCTCTGCTTCTAGAGAACAAAGGAAAGACTGGTATAAGTAGGGCTACCCAGACTACAGAAAATTAGATCCTGGAATCAAGAAGGATCCTCTGCCACGGAGAAAGCTGAAAGACTGAAGAGGAAGGACTGTCCTGCTGTGTGTTTGTGGGCTGACCTGCAGTTGCTTAGCTGCCAAGGAGAGGGGAAGGACTTTGTTGGTGCTTAGTCCCCTTGTTTGACGAGATCTCCAAGGGCCTGAAGAGAGCTGGCCTTCTGTTAAGAAGGACTTTGCCCCCACCTTCCCCCCTGAAATCTGCTGAAAGAGTTCTGCCCTTCCTAGAGTGCTGAATCCGACTGAGGGGCCTCTGGACATTGTGGCCTGCTGTTTGGAAAGCTGGACAAGGAGAAACTAAGACCATCTGCAAATTTTCACGCATCGCTCGCTTGCGGAGCACATCCGACAGTGCGAGGAAATTCCTGCCGCCGCGAAGATCGATATTGTGGCAGCGCCTGTTGCCGCTGCAAGAACAGACGCATCCTTCGCTTGCGTAACGCATCAGCCCTGTACGGGAAGATTCCTGTTGCTGCGCATATCGTCGCAGAGCCTGTCATTGCTGGGTGAGATCGCCGCACCGCTGGCTTGCAGACTGCATCACGTTGCTGCGAACATAGTCACAGAGCCATCGCATCGAGGGGCCGCGAGTGGAGAATATGGACGCTGCGGCGAGCATCGCCGCCGCACCGGAGATCGTTGCCGTCCCAAAGACTGTCGCATCGTGCCTTTGCGAGACGCTTCCTACGGAACCTACGCACCGGAATCCATACAAGGTATCGCATCCCTCCCCATACACACCGGATTTGTCACAACACGCCCGCTGCGTCCAGCGGGGCTGTCGCATCGCCTCCCCAGGGTCTCAGGAGTGACGCATCGCTTGTTTTTCAACGCTGCAGCTTCCATTTGGAACCTTTGTCTCAGCTAAAGGTACTTTTGGCTAAATGTGACGCAACTGTGGATTATTTTAACGCAAACCCTAGAACTCTTTGAAAATCATATTCTTGAACTGTGTATGTTGGATTTTTTTTCGTTTTGATCTTGTGTAGTTTAGATTAAATTACTTTATTTTTCTAAACTGGTGTGGAGTCCATTTGTGGTGTTTTCACTGAGTTACTGTGAGTGTTGGTACAAATACTTTACACATTGCTTTTAAAAAGCCTGTCTGCTCGTGCCAAGTTACCAAGGGCGTGAACAGGGGTTATCTAAAGAGTATATTCCCCCTTACCCTGACTAGAAACAAGGGCCCCTAGTTGGACATTGGTACCTACCTCTGCCAACTAGAGACCCCCAAATCTAACAATTACAAATTGGGTCTGTATTTTGTAAAGGTGGGTCATAGTGCTGCGTCCATGATTCCTATAAGTGTAGATAAATTATAAACTCCCCATATCGCAACACCTGATAGAAGGATACACTGTAATAGGCTAGTAATGGAATCTCGTGACATAGGGATCCCTCACTGTGCAAAAGTCAGTAGAAATTTAAAAAAAGATGCACCATGTAGTCACTTTTTATGGCATACAAGAACTCAAAATGAGATGAATTCTGCAGAAATGAAAATGCTCATGGCACCGCGATTACTCACTGGAAGGAGAATCACTAGAAAAGAGTAGACTATTAGTATAAACAAAAAACCATCAGATTATCAAAAGCCAAGTATTTTCCTAAAAAGATCCTGCTGTCATCTAATATGTCCTCTGTAGACTTCTGAGACATTAACTAATTAAAGGGAGTGTCATATCATACTATACTAATGGGTGCCATTGAGAAATATAGCCAATAAGACAATTATTTCGAGTTTAAGTTAACTCAATCAGATTCTACTTTGAGAAACACAGAAGTGTTGTTCCTACTTCCCACAACAATCAAGCATTTAATAGGTGTATAACCCCAAAGAAATATTTCTCACAAGTTTCCATCTTAACAATGACAACTGCCTTGACCTAAGAAAAAAACTGCAATTCTTTGTGATCTGTAGCAGATTTATTGTTGGCCAAAATTCTACTATAGAGCAAAGAGGTGTTCAAGCTATCATCGCTACATTGCTAAAATTGAGACCTATTCCTACATAACTGAAATGCAAACAAATATTACCACTTCTAAAAAAGGCATTTTTAGATCTATAGGTCCGATGAATTTAGGTCGTTTTCACAACATCCAAACCTGTGTAGATTTTTGGAAAGGGCTGTTTAACCAGCTGACGTGCTTTGTTAAGCAATGAAAATTGTTACATATGTCTTAAGCCAGACTATGTACTGGTTGCAGACTGTTACAGTGGTTCTAGATGAGTGATTAATGAGCACAAACATACACACTCCTGCTGTTCTTATGCTACTAGATCTTTTTTCAACCTTCGATAGGGTTGACCATGAGTTATTTGTGGACTATTGGATAAAATACATCAACAACCTTGTTTTGTTTAAGATGTGTTCTGTCCTCGAAAGATCCAAATTCTCAATGCACTTATATCACCCAACTTGAACCATTGTAATGCAACCTAACTGAAGTTACTGGCTAAAGCACAGAGTAGACTCTGATTGGTCCAAAATGCCACTGCTAAACTTGCCTTCAATCTAAAAAGTTCTGATTGTATCTCAAGAGCTCTGGAAACTCATCATTGGCTTCCTGTGAAATAATTGAGGGCCTGATTACAGGTTTGGTGGGCTCCCAGCTGGCCGCCACACCAGGGCCCCACCGTGAGATCGCCAACCCATAGCCACATCACCGGTAATATTAAGACTTACGTCCTGGTCTGGCAGACGGTGCTTTGGCGGTCCAATGCTGTTGCCTTTCTAAGGATCATATGTGTGCCTTAGAAAGGCAGCTTCTTGGGAAAGCCAAAGCACATTCCAGCACAGAAAGAAATGCAGCATGTCATGCGTTTCTTTCTGTGCAGGAATCAGGGGTGCAGACATACAGGGGGGCACACCATGTGCCCAACTGCATGCACCCCTGTGCACAGAGGCAACAGGGGGTAATGTAGGGGCCCCTTTGTTTTAATTTCTGATAAATAATTTATACAAAAAATCTAGTGTGATAACAGCAGGACACCAGCCGATGTCCAACTAACACACTCAGGAAAGGGACAAACAGGAAATATTTGAGGCAATTTAAACAGTCTGTGTATTACAATTCACAATCAGGCAATACTAATTTCACACTATTGCTAGCGTCAAATAGCGCAATTCATACACATATACTGTGACAAGATCGACGAGGTTTCGAACCTATAACTTATTCAACGTTCATCTTCAGGACATCAAATGTATGCCTTCTTATTTAAAAAGTCACAATAAACTTTTTAGCCCATACTACAAGGCTGGTATGAGGCCAAATGCCTGGATATTATAGAATTGGTCCGCCGAATTTACAGCAAGACTACGGCAACAAGTTAGGAGAATTGCAAAAAGTTGCATGGAACGGGCTGTCAATGCGATCCGCGTTCAAGGGGAAAATCGCCCACTGGACATCCAGGCATTTCATGAGAAACCTTGGCTAGAAACCCAGAAGTGATCTTACTACATATTGAGGATGATAGGAAGACAGAGGGGCAAAGCAAGTAGAATCCTTCGATATCACCTCCTATTGGTAAACCATACAGCTCATCACGTTATCCTGAAAGAAGCAGGAAACACTGACAAAGGCCCTCTGAGCAGTAGGAAATCTAACATTCAAAGATTCAGAGCCAAATTCGAAAGAACTGGGCCTCAGCATATAACAATCATACTCAAAAGTATATCCACCACCTTTGATTCGAACTCTTCAAATGTTTTAAAATTTAACAACTAGTCATTTTCCATCTACTTTATTAATGGAATTTAAAAGCAGTTTTTCTATCGATTCCGTGGTTCAGCTAATGCCTTTCGTATGAGTCACTAGCTTAATTTAACTTCCTGTTCTCTCCTAGCCATGTCAATGAGACAACTGGTTTTCAATTTCTTCCTCATAAAAGTAAATCTGATCATCACTAGTGCAGTTTGGTCTTTAACCATTTTCTATGGTACATCTTCCTTCAAGTCCACTGAGGAGTAAATTGCCAGTACCGGGAAAAGTATCTTCCACTACTGTCTTTGAACAATTCTCAGTTCTTTCACATTAGCTACTTAACTCTACAATGTTAGTATGAATGTTCGTAAAATGTACTTGCAGTGCCACACTAACTTGCAGTACTGTTGCTAGGATTTCACCTTCTTAAAACAGGGTTTCCATCTGAGATGATCAACGACCCCAATTTCTAAGTAGGATACATTTTTTATGGACTCCAGGCAATTCTTGGTTAGCAAGAAATGGAAACTGGAGGTCCATGCAGCACCCCAAATTATTAATTTGTAAAAGGGAGAATACCTCTAGGGTTTAAGTGAAAGGGTCGCATCATGAGAAAATATATGTCCAGTGAAGATAAAAAAAAAGTTTAACATGTAAAATACACATTTACAATTTAAGAATGTTCCACTTTACACATGCATACATTTTATCTACGTGAGTATTCATGGAAGACTATTTTAAGAGTGGATTTCAAAGTCTACTCCTGTTATTTTTCATGGGACCCATGAAAATCAAACTTTTCTATAAACGTAAGGTGGCCTATGGGAGCAGATTTCTGACTTTCAAGTCCAGGACTTTACAAATCAGGCTGAGAAAGAGGGAATATAGTAATACAATGGATAACTTCACTATTCAAATAATATTTGTGTTTTAGATACAATGCTTTTATAGCATGCTTTGGCTATTCCTGAACACTTAAAAATGCGGCAGAGAGAAGCATCTTATTTACCATGTAAGCAAGTGAATAGTTTCACCATCCTGCATGCCAGAAGTACAAAAACCTAAAACGTAATTTCGCCAAAAAGTAATCCTACAGTTCCCTAGTGACATTTTTTCGTCGCAGACCAGGAAATATCTAAATCAATTGGAACTACATACGAACTACACATATTCCAAAACTGAGGGATGGGCAAGTGCTTATTTCAAACCACCACTAACATTAGAGATATTGCATATGTGTCGTATTCAATTATAACCCAGTCATCTAACATATTATTTGCTATACAAATCATTATTTTAGGTTGTGTATTTGCATAGCGCGTACCACCATTTGAACAGACCTGTTGCACAGTTGGAATATAGGCTGCTGGGTAATTATTCATTAGAATCAAAATGGTATTCTGATGTTTTTCTTGATTTGCAGAAGTTGCGTTGACAGTGGTCTACGATGTTATATTAAACTAGTGTATTGTCAAGCCATTGGCTTTATTAGATTGTGACCAGTCAATGATCAGAATTTCCCTGATCACTTGCAGCTAGCTAACCTTGCCCAGCAACCCGGCCCCCAACCTCAACCCCGTTCCAACAGTGGTTTTCTAATTCCAAGGTTGAAGTTGGCTTCCCTAGGAGAACACCATCAGCAAGTGGTACTGTGAGACTTAGCCCTGCTGAACTAACCAGTGTATTTCCAAACTCGGAGGCCAGTAATAGGCCCCACTACTCAGGGGCATAGGAAAATAACAATCACAGCGACTCTGCAGAGAAAGAGCGGATATTTACCAATAGCACTAAGACCCACAAAGGACATAGCTCAAAGTGACAATAAAGGTGGTTAATGAGGGCCTGAGACTTCCGAGTACCTGATGTTGCGTGCATGTGAAACTGAAAACAAGTAAAACCCACCAAAGAAAGCAAACCCAAAGCCAAATATTTGCATGGGTGTGATCAAGGAAGAGGACACAAGGACAGGGATGGAACAATCATTCCAGGGGTAAGTGCAACTAACAATAGGAGTGACTGACAGTGGACTAAAAAGCGAAGGCTTCGATGATCTTCAGATGCAGCTATCCTGAAAAGGGCTTCAGTGGCCAATCTAAAATGGAAACACCAGCAGTGAACGACAACACGACCATGACCTAAATTCAGGACAAAAGTCATATCGTCCTTATAATTGCCGTAAGAATCACACAGTATGAACCATGGGAGCCTATAATACAAGGTGTGGTCCAAGGTAAAGACCACTCCTGGACTGATCATGAAAAACGATTTGAAAAGTCCAAGAAGAAATCGATTCGACAAATGTCCTACAACTTGTTATAATATCATCGTTAGCTGTGAGGAAAGCAACTTGCTGAATTAAAAATAACAACTCATGCTGATAAGTAATACTGTAATTTCCGAGCCCTTTTTTCTTCTTTTATCCTCCAAGCATTAGTAAAATTCCAAAAATGTCTGTATCCAGCTCTGGGCACTTTTAACACTCATTTCCTGGTTACCCTTCACATTCACTTCCCAGTCGTAAATCTTCACATAGAAAAGTGTTAAACTCTCCTTTTACACGTATTTATATATTTTTCTTTTTATTCATTGACTTATGTGGCTTACTTGACAAAATTAAATATAGTCTCAGAATTGCCCGTTCCTTCCCTATTTTTTTGTATAATTACCCAACACGTCTACTTTAAATCTTTACATATTTCGATCATTTTTAGAACTGCAGCGATCACCATTTTTAGGAATGGGTAAAACAGGCTCTGTAACATGCCAGATTTCTTGGAATTATATTCCCCTTCACGTAAACACATCTACTGCTGGCCTGTTACTTTAGCACGAAAAATTTAATAACTTAGAAAGTAAACTATAATAGAATGTACGAAATGAAAATGCCAACCAGATTGCATCTCCGTTGAAAATCAGAAATAACTTTCCTGTCCCAGCTAAGCTTAGAAGCAGGGAAAGCTTAATAAAAAAGCAAACACTGTTTGCCAGAGGGAAACAAAAAAAATTACAGAATGAAGAGTTGCAGTAAGGCACTGAAATAAAACATGTTCGTCACATCTGTCGGGTCCATTTACGCACCGTGCCCTGGGTGCTATCCAGAGACAGGGGGCCTAGATTCGTGAGTGAGATACAGGGCGTGATGCATTATTGGCCACATCTTATCGCAGACGATGCTGAATGGGTCAATACAGAACAGTGAAGAGAAGTGTGAAGAGAGTCGTGTCAGAATGATTCACAGAAATTCCCCCTCTTCAATATTCAGGGGACAGAATCCCTGCAGCTCATCCGTGGTACAGAAACAAATACGGAGATCAGGCATGCAAGGCCTCCTCTCCTGAGTTTGCAAAGTGCTTAAGGCCTCCATCTATGCATTTGCAAAGTGCTTAAGGCCTTCTCTTCTGCATTTGCAAAGCGTTTAAGGCCTCCATCGCTGCCTTTGCATAGTGCTTAAGACCTCCATCTCTGCGTTTTTAAAGTGCTTTTAAAGGGGCAATAGTTGCAATGGAAAAAGAAAAACAAACAGTACCACTTTGTGGAAGGACATCAAACAGAGCATGCAGCAGTCCAAGCAAACACTGTCAGCTAACCTTGAACCTCACAGGTTCACGGTTGTACAATGGAAGCTTCCACCGTGTGAATGGTTCCGGCCACAAGGGCAACTGGGGAAGTTTAAATGCTGAGCGAACGTGTGTGTGACCACAAAGCACGGATACAATTCCTTGCAAGGACCTCGTTGTCGCTCCTATTTACTTTTTATTATGATTCACAAGGAATATCAGAGCTAATATTTAAGCATTACTGCCCAAATTTGTGGACAATAATAACGGCTGTTACTTCCCGCCCTCGCATTTATGGGCTCAAGCTGCAGACGCGGGCACGTCACGAGGTGAATCATTAACCACTGACATTTCCCTGCAGGTAAGGGCGGGCTCCAGCACTTGCTTTGCCAAAGAAGAACACTTGCTATTTAAAAAAAAAAATACATTGAGAAAACCAGGCTGTTTGTTTACATATTTATACTTCTCTGTAGTTAATGTTTTGCAGTTTTGCATATTAGGTGATGAAGCATCGGAGAACCTTACAATGGGCAAAGAAGAGACATCTATAACAATGGCATGGACATAGAGTTGAGCATAAACATGATGTACTAATTATGGGCCCGATTAGGATGGCGGACGGATTGCCCGAGGCGGGCTGGCGGCAGCCACTGCCGGCCCGGCAGGGGTCATCCATCCACCATCCTCACAGAAATTTCCCCCGCCACATTAGGATGGCGGGGGAGTCCGCGGTGGCCGGCAAGACCGTCCGCCGCTTTTACGCTGCTCGCCTTCGCTACCGGCGGAAAAATGTGCTTACATATGGTGGCGGTGTCTGCGAGACACCGCCAGCCATATTACAATGCCGGCGGTTCTATGCCTTTCCACGGCAGGCATAGGGTCTTTGCTTTGGGGGCCCGTTGCGGGCCCCCAGGGTGAAGGGGAGTGGGGGGTGCACATAAGGGGTTGGTACCTATGGTACACCCCTGCGTTTTAATGTACAACATGGCAGGCACCGCGCGGTGCCTGTCATGTTGTGCTATGAAACGCACAACATGCATTTTTAGCATTGCGGCGGACGGTGCTTTCTGCACCGCCCTGCCACAATGTTAAAAATGCGGGATGCACCTGCCACTGAGGCGGGTGCATCCTAATTAGACGCACGGGACCTCTGCCCCTGTGGCGGACTGTCCCTTCCTATGACAGGATGGCGGACGGACAAAGTCCATCCATCCTAATCGGCACCATAATGTTGAGTAAAACCTATCTAATAAAGGAGTAGTCATAAAAACAAAGTACTGGACAGGGTCAGTATACAAATATTTACATGATTACATGTATAAAAAGGTAATTAAAAGTACAATATGTGTCCATACCGATAATTAAAAATGTACAAGAAACAAGGTACAAGGTAATTTGAGCAAACGGACCACTAGAGAACCAACCATAAATCACAACACGATTTGGCTCAGTTACAAACGTGCACCATACATCACAGTCAAAGAGTTGGCAAGCCGTGGTGTATCCAAGTAAAACACAGGCAAAGGCACGATCAACCGTACCAAAAACTGTTGTTGATAAAGACGATATTGCAATGTGATGAGAATCTAGATGAACGAATAGTAATGCTCAACAAACTCAAGAAGACAGGAATCTCTTTTTTTTGAAGCATGATAACAATGAAAGAGCAAGTATGGAGGGACAAATCGAGTTCCAAGCCTTTGGAATGCAGCGACAGAGAGACCCATTAGAGGTTCGTTTTTTTTTTTTTTTTAAACAGGGGCTCGACTAAGAGCAATAAAGCTGTGAAGAAGATGCAAGCTTGAGAGTTTTTAGCTAGACAGGCAGACAGTGAGAGTGTTTAGAGGATACGAGTTCATATATAAGGCATTCAAGTTTTGTAATGTGATCTGCCTTCAATTAGCCGCCAGTTCAAATTTGACAAAATAGGAGCAAGGTGGACAAATCGTCCATCTTCTGAAATAAGACGAGCGGAAGCATGAACAGCAGCTTTGAGGGGGGGATGTGAAATTTGGAATTGCCAAAGAGAATGGGAATTACCATAGTCAAGTCTGGATAGAAACAATGCTTGGGTCATTTATTTTTAATCTATTTCCAGTACAATAGGTTTGAGCACATGAATCAGTTTTCTGGCTATGCTGTTCATGTTGTTGATGAGTGAAGCCTAGCAATTTGCCAGTAACAGTAGGCGTGGGTCTAGAATCCTAGGGGAGTCCAAACAGTCTTGGAAAGGTGGAATGGAAGACTGAAGCGAGATAAGTACGAACAGTGCCTCTTGTTGAGACTGAGCTTGAGGTGATGACGAGTCATTCAAGACTGAACATTTGTTTTGGAAAAACAATGTTCTTTTCCTCCCAACCCTGGGCCCACGCTTGCCATCGCAGTTTCTGTTATTCCAGTAGAATGGATCATATATACACAATTCTTTTGAGATAGTGTTCTTTTCCTCACTATACTTGGACCATTTTTTGCCATTTCATGTATGCTAGTCAAGTTACCAGTCAAAGCTATGTGTATATTTTTTACTTACCCTGTTTTTGATATGCACTTGGACACCTTTGCTACCACGAACGCTTCACTTCACGGGTCTCTCAACCCTCAACGGTGTTTTGTTCTTTTGCCTTTCTTCCATTTTTCTTTTAGGACAGCCGGAGACTATACTCCATCCATACCTGTTCGCGTTTTCCTACGAAGTGCTGTAACTTCCAGCGTTTGTTCAGTCTGCGACGTTTGCTTTCCATTTTTTCTTCTTTTAGACAACCCAGGAGTCCACATCCAGGACACTACATGCAAACAAATCTGAGCACCCGTTTCTCAGATATAAATGGCTCCTGCCCGTGATTTTGATTGCATCACCATGCACTTCATTTTGGGATATTCTGCTACCTGGTGTTATTTCACTACTTGTGTTTTTTACACACCATAGGGTCTCCACGGTCACTTAGCAATTTTCACTCTCAGACCGAGTCACCATACAATGTTTAATGAACTTTCCTTTACTTGGTGGGTTTTTAACCCTCCCCTTGTTTTCAAAAATAAGTCTATTTTAATTTTGTTTTCATTTTTTTTCACCCTCATTGTCCTTTCTTTGTGCCTTTCCATAGCCCTGATGAGTCACATCTCCCTCACGGTGTGACGAAACACGTGTCGGCTGGCTACAATTTTCTGTACTGACCAATATTTGATTATAAACAAACTTTCATTCACACGAACCTTTGTATCTGGCTTTTTTGAACTTTGCTTGAGAGAAAAATTATACTTCAATTTCACTAGTCCTTACATTAGGACTACAGACTACACTTGCGTGTGCACAGGATTTGTACTTCTTCGGCTTCATCACATGACCAGCAATTATGCAACTTTTAGAATATGTTTTTCGCCATTTTAAATGAATAAATTACATTTGAAACTGCTGTGTAATGTGTTACCTTGTACCGCCTTTATCACATTTTGGCTCTCTTAAGTCCCCAGAAAATGTTCTTTACTATCACATTGTATCAAACGCACCCTCCACACCACACTGTTGCATGACAACACCTCTTGAGGTGCTCTCATTACAATGGAAACATTCTATGTAAAGTACTCCGCTGTCCTTTAGAACTACGCTACGCCCATGCCACGCCAAACAAATACAAACAGGCAACTGCTATGTCAAATAGCAATTAAAGAGGGCAATGACACCAGACACGTTTAGCAGCTCAAGAGATCCCAATTCCACGAAAATGGCACTGGACAAAACTGCTAGTTGCTTCTAGCTCCGCTCAACATTAGCGGACCATGCACAACGTGTGAAACACACACCCCAAATTAATATTTGGGATAGCTTTAGTTCATAAGAACCCGATTTCCTTGTAAATATAAAACAGCACCCATGCACAGAGAATAAGCAGTTTGAGTAACCCAAGTAGTTAGCGTGCCTTCCAACAAAATAACAACTCACTGGTTGGTGAAACTGGGAATGAAACAAAAATTTCCAAAACACAGGCCTTCCCCCAAATAAATAAATAAAGGAAATTAGGGGAATTAGGTGAAAGGAAAGAAAATACTAACTGAAAGACGTCATACGTATTTCTCTTTTTTATAAATAAAAGTGTGGTGTTTTTATTTCTCTAAGCTTCTTCCTAGTCTGAATTATTTCATAGTATGAAACAAGTGTCAAAGTAGCTATGAACATTGATGGCAAGATTAGGAAAATATATGCGCACAGTAAAATGGCAGTTGCACCTTGCAAACATGGCATACACACCTAATCCATCACCTGCAGCACAATCTGCAAGTCTCAAAATAAGTTTCATGTTCTCCAAAGGATCGAAAGTTACAACAATTTTGAATATGAAATATAATGCAGCTCCGCGCACTCTGCAGACTTAACTTGTTAACTTTAACCTGTTAATTTCCACATATTCAGAATATTGTTATAGCTGATGACAATTTAATTAACATTGTATTGAAGCTCTCAGATCAGCAGCAATTTGAGAAGGCCAC
The DNA here is from genome assembly GCF_964263255.1 of Lissotriton vulgaris. NCBI lineage: Eukaryota > Metazoa > Chordata > Amphibia > Caudata > Salamandridae > Lissotriton > Lissotriton vulgaris. The sequence goes on from NC_141694.1 coordinate 319,904,479, forward strand.
AGAGAAGTAAGAGTCTACCATCTATTTTCAGGTCTGCTGTTTTGAATTGTAAAATGCCTCCCAGAAGATACCTACATAATACATCTGTAATATATTATGAGGGCCATTGGAATTAGGCGATTCGGTGGCGATTTACGCATAATTATGAATTTGTTGCATTTGCCAAATAATCCATCACCTGCTGAATAATCTGCAGATTTTAACAAAAATTAATGTTCCTCGCTCAAACTGGCCAAAACGTTTTCAAAAAATGGGTTGACTGGGGTTCCTGCACAACAGAATGCTTTGTGCAAAGGTTGCCTGGTTTCTTTCATTGAATCATAGCTGTATTTGGGTGTTAAATTGGTACATATTAAGGTGAATGACAAAATAATGCAGTAATACTATCACAAAATGAGCCTTATCATACCACATAATGACTTTTCTTGCTGCATAATTTAGTCAACCTTGTCTATAATTTGGTCATCTTCTGTTGCATAATTCCAATGGCCCTGTATATATTACTGTTTTGCAGGCATATTTATTTTTAGAAGGCAGTGCTTAAGACGTCTCATATTGTTAAAACAAAGTACAGCAAACATTGAGCTTCAGGAGGCATATTTCAAAACATAACTGGGGCATAATAAAATAGTTCTTTGGGGGGTGCAACGGGCGAGTGTGCCTGCTCTGTGCCCTTATGGCTGCAGAAGCTTATGCTGATATCGCTGATGCACATGTAGCGCCAGAGCTATCTTTAGAGGGTGATCCCTCATTTGCAAGGGGGAATGGCCCCATGCAAATAAGGGAATGTCTCTGCCCCCACACTGTATTATGGACACGAGTGCAAAGGCAAAAATATCCTTAGAAGGCACATTGAAAGTGTGCAACAAAAAGGTGGTGCACGGTCAGTGGGCCTACTGAGGGCAGCCCTCCGGATGGATGTGTAACGGCAGTTGCATGAACCTCCTAGACATTCCCCTGCAGGTGGGTGTAGTTACTCACTGCACCCACATGCAGGGGATTTCTAACTTCTCTTTAAATTGCAGGAGGGTTGCTGTCTGCAAAGTGAAACAGAGAGACTTTGAAGCTACTTCTCCGCATTCCACTGAATGCACTGCCCTGGGGCAGCACACATTTGTGGCTGCCCTATAAGCAGCACATTCATTGTAATATCCACACTAGCCCGGTTTATACCTGGCGCACCAATTTATAGGTACGCCATGGTGCAAACAAAGAGAGTGAACATTATATGTGATAGGGACCCTGATGTGCAAAATATTAAATGTTGGTGAACAGCATATTGAACTGTATGTGCGCATAATTATGATTGCTTAGAAAAAAATAAAACAATCGAATCACTGTAATTATCCAAAGTACTGGATTAAATGTTTCCATCACCCATCTTAAAAAGCCATTGCTATGTTCACATCACATGCCTTTTCTTGCAGCATAATTGAGCCATCCCTGCCAAACAGAAGTTACAAGCATGCAACTACACCGAACAACAAGTTAGCATACTTTTTTAATAAAAGCAGTAGATGTATAATTGCCTCTGAAGTACAACTGTGGAGTTCCACAGCGTTTACCAACCAGATCGAAAAAGATCGAACTGATCAGCTGGAAAGAACTTATAATGATTGAGGATGGCAGTGGTGGCTGCTGCGGAACAGGGGTTGCGGGGGGCTGGAAAAATAGAAGTAAAGACCACTAACCTGTTCACGCAACACGCTCCTAGTCATCCTCTGCTCTCTCGCTCCCTAAAGCAGGAAGCACCCAGCCTGCCCTACGCCAATCACAACGCTGCATGATTGGTCTGAGTGCCCTGGTTCGGCACTCAGACAGGGACTGCAAGCCTGTGAATGATCTCCTCCCAGGCTGTGCATTACATCTCGGTGAAGAACATGCTAAGTGCGCCTGACTGTTTGGCCGGCTCAAGGCGGCTGGCCAAATGGTCATGTAAACTTAAGATGCATATACCACTCCTCCTCCTGCACTGTTTAGTTTAGTTTAGTTTATGGCATTTATTAAGCGCTTGGTTGCACAGAGAACAGTGCGTCCCCGTGCTGACAACCCTACCTACAACTCTTCGGCCGGGCTCAAGAGGCTGGACACAGGGGCAAAAATACACTATGTTGAGTTTAACCTGGGAAAGAGATGGGTTTTCAACCTCTGTCTGAACCTGGTTTCAGAGGGCTCCATCCTCAGTTCGATAGGTAGGTTGTTCCAGTTGTTGCTGGCGTGGAGTCTGAAAGAGCGTCCTCCCATCCTTGCTCTGTGTATCCGAGGTACCACTAATTGCATGCTACCCATCGACCTCAAAGGACGTGTAGGGCGATATACTGGAAGCAAGTCCTGGAGATATGGAGGTGCTTTTTTGTGGACTATACGGTGGGTGATGCACATGGTTTTGAAATTGATTCTTTCCTTTATTGGGAGCCAATGAAGGGTGCGTAATGCAGGTTTCCCCGAGGCTCTCCTAGGGAGGTTGAGGACCAGCCTCGCTGCAGCGTTCTGGACGCGTTGAAGCTGTGTTAGGCCCTTTTTACTAAGTCCACATAGGAGGGAGTTCCCATAATCTAATTGGGAAGTGACCAAGGCATGTACCATGGTTTTTCTGGAGCTAGGGGGCAATAGGTCCAGGATTTTCCTTAGGACCTTCAAAAGTCCGTAGCATTTTCCTGCAACCTTACCCACATGATTGGTGTAGGCAAGATTAGACAGTGTGACAGAAGCCCAGCCCCTCCCTGCCCAACCAGGCTCAGTAGAGAAAAATAAAATGATATTGACATCCTGTTATTATCATTGTTCCTCTGTTGCACTGCTCAGAAGCAGTGGGGCTACTCTCCTCCATCTTAGTGGAGAAGCCGCCGCTGGATGGTGGGATGCTAAAAGCCACACAAGGCCAATTTCAAAACAAAATTTTTAAATAAAAAAAAGTAAAGGAAGTGCCAGTAATTGGAGAACTAATCTTTTTGGATGACAGGCCCAATAATCTAGAATTTAAATGAAGTAGACGAGGCTTTCATTGCTGGCTTAAAACAACTTCCTACGCCTTACAGTGGTTCAGAGAAGATGTGGCTTGAAAACTGATGGGATACGCCCATTCCATCACCAACAAAAATAATACGGGGCAGTAACATGCAAGAGCAACCGTTATGCGTGGTATAGTTAAGCTAAAGAAAGCCCATAAGAAAACAAATACACCTATAAATCACTCCTCATACACTAAAAATGTGTTTTTCTGGTATTAACGTCAATCGGCTTTACTAATATTTTGGTATCACAGTTTTACTTGGCTCTTTGCAAATGAATGCTTAAAATACAGATTCCAAAAGGAAACAACATCTATAGACCAATCAGCTTATTCATTTTTATGTCAAAATGATGACATTCTGGGCAAGCAATTTCTATGACACACATCTACACCGTTCGTTGGAAATACAAAGGTTCATGTGAGGTGAGGCACAGAGGACAACAGGAGCGCTGAAGCATGGGGGTGCAGTGAATAATTTATGATTATTCTGCTGCATGCTTTGCAGAGAGAGTGTTACTGTTGCTCTGTGCTTAATCGCCACATTAAATGGTAGCTGATCCCAGTGGGACCAGAAGTGTAATGCAAAATCATGCCCCCTCCCCCCAAGACTGTGGTGATGAGAACTGGAGTCTTCCATATCCCTTGGATATAAATGAGCCTCAGGCTAAATGAGGGGGACCACGCGCCACAGGGGCTGCAGATGACTACTCTATGCCCTGGGTATGAGACAAGTGTAAGCATTTATCGTCGCCACACTGTTGTAATTACTCCCACCACCGGCGTTTAACTTCATATCTGGTGTAAGTGTTGGGGCAAAAACAGTAATACACAACTGCTGGTTAATGAGTGTTTCACTTAAATCAGGGGTCTCCAAACCGGTCCATGCCAGATTTTTTAAATAACTACATGTATCTCAATGGGGATATCCAAAAAATCTGGCATGGATCCGGCCCTCCAGGACCGGTTTGGAGACCCCTGACTTAAATCATCCACCGGGGGAACCTGGCACAGTCACCAGCTAGTCAAAGCAAATATTACCAGTGACAAACGCGACCTAAAGGTTCCGCTATCAAAGTGTGGGTAGCAACGCTCCACAGTTGTACGGCAATATCTTTAGATGAAAAGCAAAAAAAATTACTTATTGTCTTTGTAGGATTTAACACAAAAAACTTTAGCCCTGACTGAATCTTCATCCACATTTAAGAATCAAACCAAATACACACGATTTATGCTGCAATTTACAGAACAACAGAGGTCTTGTAGTGAGTATAATGAAAAAATGGAGCAAAGACTTGTGATAACATACTTTGGCAAAGCAAACAGGTCTGTTTTTAATGTGCCAGTGTGTACTTAAGCACTGGCAACTTCTTTTGATATGTGTTGACTCCACAAATGTGGTTTATCACATTAAAACCTATGCACGTGCTGAGGAAAAAAGTAGCAAATAAGGATTGCTTTCTTTATGGAATGCATATTGGAGAAAACATATTGCCTTTGAAAAACAGCTTTTATAAGTATGAAGTGTTCGGATGCAAAATGCTTTTTCATGTAGTCCAAAGGAAATACTTTCTGGAAGGCAGATTGATAGACCAAATAGCCAACATTATGAGATGACAGTGTAGTACTCCTCTGGTTGGAGCCAAAAGTCACTCTATGTATATTTTGAAGAATTAGTTACAATATGTCTTGCAGACATCAACACTGTCATCCCCGGCTTTAAAAGGCAATTTGAGCATGTTCACATACGTACCGAAGGTCCCCTACCAAGCTAATGTGCACACTTACTTTCATGAATGGCAGGAGAAGGTGGGTGTCCAGTGTGGCAATTGGGAGGGGACTGCCTTTTATTTAAATAAGTCTCAGTGAAACTGTCACTCAAAAAGAAACTATTTTCCCAGTGAAGATAAAAATGTTATGTTGTGTAAAATACACATTTGCGATTTGTATCAAATTTGCACAGGTAGAATGTTTCATCTGGTACAAATTACACATGCAATACATTTTATCTATGAGAGTACTCATGGAAACCTATTGTTGGACTGGATTTCCAGGACTACTACGGTAATTGTTTTGACAGCCCTATGAAATTCAGAAATTTGCTCTAAACATTTGAGGGAAAGTATCAAAGTCCATTTACATCAGGATATGAAATAATGTTGCCTAAGGAGAAAATCAATTCAAATGATTTTTAAGTTAACATTTCCTATTTAGTAAAATAAAATCCTAATTAAGTATAAGAAAAATGATTATTCATCGGAGAACACACCATCCTCGACCCATCCCAATCCGGATTCCATGCCAATCACAGCACTGAGACAGCCCTACTCGCCGCCACAGACGACATCTGCACCCTCCTTGACCGGGGCAACTCTGCAGCCCTCACCCTCCTTGACCTTTCCACAGCCTTCGACACCACCTCCCACCACACAATAATCACCAGACTATGAGAGGCCGGTATACAAGGAACTGCCCTAGACTGGAACAGCTTGTTCCTCACTGGAAGAAGCCAAAGGATCAGAATACCACCCTTCCTCTCCACCCCCACCTGCGGAGTACCACAAGGGTTCCCTGAGCCCGACCCTTTTCCACATCTTAATGGCTCCCCTCGCAGACATCCTCCGACAACATGTCCTCAAATCGTATTCTAAGCAGACAACACCCAGCTCATCCTCTCCCTGACAAAAGACCCCACCATCGCAAAACTCAACTTTCAGAGAGGAATGCAAGAAGTGGCAGTCTGGATGACCAACAGCTGCCTAAAACTCAACGCAGAGAAAACAGAAGTCCTCGTCCTTGGTACTACCCCCTCAGCATGGGACAACACCTGGTGGCCCACTGCCCTCGGAAGCCCCTCCAACTCCCTCCAACCCCTCAGATCACGCAAAGAACCTCAGCATCGTGCTCGATGCGGCACTCACCATGAACCGACAGGTAAACGCAGTCACCGCCAGCTGTTTCAGCACCTTGCGCATCCTCCAAAAGACCTTCAAATGGATCCCCCCCGAATCAAGGAAAACGGTCACCCACGCACACATCACCAGCAAACTCTACTATGACAACGCACTATACGCTGTCATCAACAAGTACCTACTCACCAAACTGCAAATGATACAGAACACCGCAGCCAGACTCGTCCTCGACATCCCCAGGCACGAACACATCAGCAAACACCTGCAGCGACTCCACTGGCTGCCCTTATAGAAGGTCAACTTCAAAATCCTCACTCATGCCTACAAGTGCCTGCACAACAATGGACCCAAATACCTAAACGACAGAGTAAACTTCCACGTACCCAAAAGAAACCGGTGATCATCCAACCTCACACTGGCTGAAACCCTGTGGATCCACAGAGCCAGATCAGGTGGAAGATCGCTCCCCCACATTGCAGCCAAGACCTGGAACGAGCTACCGGCAGACATCAGACATGCCCCCTCCCTAAACACCTTCAGGAAGACCCTCAACACCTGACTCTTTGGCTGAACAGAACGTTGCACCATTCCTCCCCCCCCCCCCCCCCCCCCAGGGCCTTGAGACCCACACAGGTGAGTAGCAGGCTTTAAAAAACCCTTGATTGATTGAACTTAAATAAATCAAACATATCATATGAGAATCTTATAAGGTTGTGTTTGATTGTTAGACAGAAATGCTCAACTCTCATTGTGGCCTACTACCACCATTTAAGAAAGTAGCAACATGTAAGCTTTTTTAAAAATCATTAAAATAAAATTGTTTCTATGATTAAAAGATCTTTATATTGTTAGGTACTTCGACTGAAAGTTTCAATCATATAGTACATTACATGCAGGAATTGCACCATTGTCGAGTTTATTATGACACTCAACAACAAAGTTAATTTAAATGTTAAATTTCATCATACATTTCATGATATCTTTAAGAATATAAAGTAATCGATTACTAAACATTTAAAATTCACTATTTGATTAATCCTACTGTTTCTACCTAGTCACGTAGACTTTTAAGGTGCTGTTACTTCAACTTTTCTCAGTTTCAGTGTCGTTTTTCTAGATGTGTACAATGTGCACATTTGTGATTTCATTGTCAAGATTGGTTTATATGATGTGTAAAGCATGATCAGCTTTTATTCTGCATCATGTCTGTACTAAATAGTTATAAGTTGAAAAAAATGTTGGCAAATTTTCTCACAGTGTACGAACAAAGGTGTGATGGGATTTGTCAGTTCCACATTTAGAGAATTAAGAAAGTATGTTAACTCATATAGGCTTGGTGTTTTGCAAGGCAATTAGTGTTAGCAGTTTGGAAGGTCTTCCATCATCAATTCCTCAAAAGGTACAATCAAAAGGAGAGACCATCATCCACAGAACATCACCTAGTTCAGTTAGCATTGTATCTATGCCAATCCCTCTAACATTAGCACTACTAGGCCTTTGTTACAAGTCAGGCAGAGCAGAATTACGTCTCGGATGCCATTCTGACTAATTCCAAGTGGGTCGGTTTTTCCACACCCGGTGTTTCTGGGTGCAAAAGAAGCAGACTAGATTTACCATGCTGCAATTTCACATGGTAAAATCACATGATGCTTTAGCTGCAGTAGCAGCTAAGTCTCTGACCCTGTATTTTTTTTGTGACAAAAGCATACAATATTCCCCCTCATCAGAAAAGACCTTTCCCTTCCCTATCATCCTCCTCCAATCCCCTCCCCCGTAACTCCAACCTAAACCAACCTAGAGCAGGTGATGAATGTATGTGATAAATCCCACAGAAATAAGAATTTCATGTGTATTTACAAATGAAAATAAATGTTGGTCTCACAGTAATTCTCGCTTTCATGGGGTCTGTCTCATAACTAAATGGTACTGGGGCATATTTACAGAAAAGTAGTTGTAATATCACATGCAATTTACTAGGCCAAGAGCACCATGCAACTGGGAATGAAGGTCTTAGAGTTGGATAATGCATACAACACTGTCACTGTAGAATCTGTGACACCCTATAAATACCAGCTCATTCAAAAATGTTGATTTTAAGTTGACAGCATTATTTAGAATCAAGATTTTCTTAGGTTTCACTTTTGAGATTGGCAATCGCAACCATTGAACTTCTGGTACATCATTAGTGTATCGCCATAACTTTCCACATTCTTTTTAACTGTCATCATGGGGTAATTAAAGTCCCAATGCTGATTTCCATCATGGTAATACTTTTTTTGTATTCTTCCATTGCTGTCTCAAAGATGACACCTTGTTTTCTATTCCCCTTGTGGTGTCCCTACATGTGCCTCAAAGTAGATATAATCATGGTTTCTTTCTGTCTTATTACAACTCTAGTGGATTATTCTATGCTACAGGTCCCATGTCTAGGGTCTTTACTGTCAGGACTCTTGTAGAAAAAAAAAATCCTTTACCATTTGTCAACCAATCTTCATTTTATTTGAGTGCATCCTCTCCACAGAATCCACCCACAGCACATCACAGGATCACTCAAGAATCAGGGCCATCTTCATTCAGTGGAGGCTCAGAATTCTTGGAACTCACCAACAGCTAGGTAATCTGCCACTACAGTTCTTCCCTACAACTTGATGCTGCTACATTGTAGACTGCAAGAGCAGCCCACAGCTTCCATCTCATGAAGGGAATCTGAAATCATGCACCTAGACTCACTGTTGTAGATCCTCGTCTTGATAAATGCAAAACAAAACCTGAACTGCCCAGCAGGCATCATAATACTGCTTATATCCACAGAAATTCCTTCAGAACAGAATCATGGTCATCTGCATTGTGAAGCATCTGCTGAAGCCTTCCACTGAGGGGCCATCACCTTCTTGAAACTCTGCTGAAAGCCAGCCTGCCCTATGTACTAAACTTAGTCCCATTTTCTACACTACAGTAGCCCAATATGTTGCTTTATAATGGAGTTTCTTTCTAGAACAGTTGGGGCAATACACACATAATTTCTCGACTTTTTCCAAACATCCCTAACGCCGCCTTTGGCTTTGCCAATTTCTTTTTTCTTTTTTTATAGAGGTCACTTGTAGCTGGTGTATAAAGATTCCATGGACAGAAAGTGTGTAAACTGAATTTGTGAAAATGTAGTCCTTAGTAGTGCAAAGCATGTTTAAAAGTGAGGACTTACTTCTAAGCAAACAGTTTATGGAGTCCTGTAGATGCAGGTGTAAAAAATTGAATTATTTTCTGAGAGGGTGGAAGCCCCACTCAGGCAACAAACAAAATCATTGTCAGGTTGAACTACAAAAGTCACTAAATTAACGTGTGCTCGCGACTCTGGTAGCTTGACACAAAAGCAGTCAGGCTTAACTTAGAATCAATGTGTAAAATGATACCAGAACAAAAACCCAATCAGTAGAATTGAAGATATACAGGCAACAGGTAAGTCCCAGTGAAAGTTACCTTCTGAGCCCCAAGTAAAGAGTTCCATTCACATTGGAAGAGGCTGCGAGGAGGAGGCTGTGCATCGTGGATGGACGTCACTAGAGAACGAAGAGCAGGCTGGGCATCACAGTTGGTCATCAGGCGAAGAGCTGGTCCGGTGTTGCAGACAGTCTTTGCTGCAGATTTGTGTTGCTGGTCATTGAGGGCTGTAACAAGAAGTGTAGTTCTCGTGATACCGGTCATCATTAGAGGTTGATATTGGTGCACAGACTAGGTAACACCGGAACTTTGCATCAACAGTCACTGAGGACCACAGAGTCTTCATGCGAACGATCTCAAACTTCAGGATTTTCAGCTTTTCTGAAAAAGGAGTACCCTCTGATGCAAGGTAGAGGTTCAAGCAGCAGGTCAGTCTTCTTGTAGCAGGGCAGTCCTTCTGTAACTTCCACAGGTACAGGCATGTTCTGTTAAGTGGCTATGGACGCCCAATATTTATACGTGGTGCCAGACTTTCTGTGGGAAGGGGGTTACCTGTCCTACTCCCACATCTAATTCTGTAAAGGTCTTCCCCGGTCTTGGTTCCAAATTGTCTTGGGAGGTGACAAAAGGCAGGGCAGGCCTGGTGCCAGTTCTATTGTGTGTACAGGAGACAAAGCCCTTTGAAATGTATGTGGGGCTGGGAACTGCCCATTCTGAGTCATCCAGTCCACACCTAATGTTATAAGGTAACACAGTGTTCGTCAATGGGTGAGACTGGCCTTACAACAGTGAAAAGTGACTTGAAGAATTTTCCACTGTCAGTACATGTAAAAGTTAAGTACACTTGCCCTACTTTTCAAATGTAATGCACTCCGACCTATAAACTTTTAGGGCCTACCTTAGAGGTGACTTAAGTACTAAAAAGAAAGCTATAGTTCTGGCAGAACCACCAAGTCAAAATGGCTTTTAGAACTGTACTACAGGCTGCTGGGGCAAAACCAATACATTTTTAAAAGGCAATTTTAGTGGGTGGCACAATGAGTGCTGCAGTCCCACTAGTAACAATTAATTTACAGGCCCTGGGCAAAGGTAGCACCTTTTGCTATGGACTTACAAGTAAAGTATTTATTCCAATGAGGTAGGTGCCCACTCTATCATGTTTAACAGCAAGAACAGAAGCCCTTTAGCAGTAATAAAGTCAGGTGTACAGACTCCCAATGCCTACAAAAAAGTTCAGCAACAGAAGGCAAACAAATCTGGGGATGACCCTGCAAATATGGCAAGGTCAGATCCAACAGGAGGCTTTTCAAGTAAATGGCTGATAGAAGTAGAGCTAATGCTAATCATCTTAGTTCAACACTGGTTCAATGCCTAGAAAGAAATGCAAAAGTACTCATTTTAGTTGCAGCAGATGAATAGAAGAAACTGTTAGATCTGTCATGAAGTGCGCCTACATATATTCAAAATGCGGACACTTACACACTTTATCACAATTTATTTCATCTCCGCATTGATTTGCAGTTTGGAGGAAAAATCAGAGTGAAAGATGATGCCCACATTTTGTGCTAAATTGGGACACAAAAGCCAAATCCAGATACCCATAATCAGGATCTGTGGACATCTATGCCCACAGTTATATCTTACTAAACCAAACCACTGTCCCCCATCCAAATGTTAGGGTAAGGAGTAAGAACATGAGAATTCTCTGGGAAAGATGAAGGGGCAAAGAAAATGAAACTTGATGTGGCATTTAACAGCTCTTAGTCTGGTAAAAGTTGACCAAGGAGCGGATAATTTGCAGAAGCAAGCATGTATTGGCAAAATAGCTCATGGAAATCTACGACTTGCAAAGATTTCCATGAGCACTCCTCAGAATTGGCCCTCATCTGCAGGGTCACCCGTAAACATTTTTTCTTTTACCCTTTACTGCACACTTTACTACTGCTAACCAGTGCTAAAAGTGCTTTTGCTCTCTCCTTTAAACATGGTAAAATTGTCTCACACTCAATTGGCACATTTAATTTACTTATAAGCACCAAGTAAAGTGGTACTACAGGTACCCAGGGCCTGTAAATAAACTGCTACTAGTGGGCCTGCAGCACTTATTGTGCCATCCACTTAAGTAGTTCTTTAAAACATGTCTTATGCCTGCCATTTCGGTCTCTGTGTGTATTTTTAAACTGCCATTTTGACCAGGACAAATAAAGATTTTGCTAGAACTAAACATTCCATTTTAATACATAGAGCACCCCTATGTTAGGCCCAAAACAGCCCTTAGGGCATCATGTATTGTATTTAATACGTTGGATATGTACATTTAATTTGTACATATCTTGGTAGTTGAAAAACTCTAATTCCTTTTCACTATTAAAGAGGCCTACCTCTGCCATAGGGATGTTACATTTAATAAGTGATAACATTTTTTGGGGAGAAAGTAGGAATGTCATGTTTAATGTCTGGGGAATTGTGAGTAAACCCATCCTTAATGGTATAGCTAGATTTTAAGTCAAAATTCTAACAATGCCACTTTCAGAACATTGACACTCTCTTGTCTTAATCGTCTGTTGTCTGCAGCGTACATCCTAAATCACATGGCTAGGTGTAGTTAGAAGATGGATTTTGTGTATTCCTTTGATACAGTATAACAATAGAGGATCTGGAACAAGGACAGAGGCAGGAAATTCCAGACACTTCACTGGGGGTAAAACTCCAGAAGATTCCTCCAATTCAAAGGAGGCCCCAGGTATGCAAATGGGACCCTCAAACCCACTCTTCACTACGCTCCTGGACCTGTGGCTCCTACGGAAGGACTGCCCTGCTGCCAGAGGACTGCCATGCTGTCTGAGAAAGAAGACTGGACCTGCCCCCTTCTTCCCAGGCTGAAGAGACTCCACGGGTCAGAGGACTTCCCTCCTTTTCTGAGCTACAAGGACACACCAAGCTCCAAAGGCCTCTCTGCAACTGCCCAGCAGACCTGCTGCAACTGGACTTGCCTGGAACTACAATGGGACCGGCCTGAGTGCTGCTGGCCTCTGCTCGGTGTGAGTTCCTCATTCCCAAGAGGTGCCTCCAAGGTCCTGAACCCTTGCGTAGCATAAGTTGAGCTTCCTTCGGAAGAAATTGAGAAATCCTCAGGTTTTGGGCTCACCCTCAACCAAGGTAAAGAAGCTAGGATTCATGGTACAGTGAACTGAAATTCAAAGAGCAAGTCAACAAAATTACATCTGCATCCTTTTGCTCTAGGAGGTTGATAAAAAAAAAAAAGTATATAAAAAACGAAAAATTCCTGCTCCTTGAAATTTTAAAAACAGTGAGCATGGCTATGGTATTCACAAGGATTGACTACTGTAATAGTCTCTGCCTTAGTCTTGCATCAGGTCCACTGAATAGACTCCAGATTTTACAAAACGCTGCTGCCCGTTTCATCTTTAAAATTCCCAAATATGAATTGGTGAGAGAAGCCATTAGAAAACTGCTGTGGTTGCCAGACAGAGGGCTTTGAACTTGCATCGCTGTCTGTCTGGCATTTAAATCTCTGCTTGGACTCGGGCCTGACCAGTTTATTAGAAAACTTAAATAGTACATACCAGCAAGAGCGCTACGCTCAGGCTCTGCCAGGAACAAGGTGGTCCCCCCATTTAAAAAGGCCACCTGGGGGAGGAGAGTTTTTACAGGACCACTGCAATGCTATGGAACAGTCTGGCATGGACTCTAAAAACAGCTCCTTCCCTACTCCGCTTCAGAAAAGCCTTAAAAACCGAGCTTTTCACTCAGGATTGATAAAGCACCCTACCCTCTTGCTTAACCCGTAGTGATTACTGCTGCTGCCTTAGATCAGACTTCTATAGCGCCAAAACGCCCTCTGGCATGATTTGCGCTTCATAAATCATATTTACATTACATTAGATTTGCAGACAGCCCCGTTCACACCAAGATCTTTCCAACTGCCAACATGTAGTTCCAACATGTAGCTCCAGCGACTACCAGCAATATTAGGTCTGCACTTTGCGCTACAGCATTGATAGCCCATGGTGACCACCAATGCAAATCTCTAGCAACAACTGTCCGCAATGCCCGACAGGATCTTCATGCTACAGGGACAACTGTCAGTGATGCCTGGCCTGCTCTTCGTGATACAGCGATGATGATCCAAGACACTCTCCCTGCTCCTCGCGACCTTCTCCACCATGAACAGAACTCTTCATGCTGACTTCAGAACTAACCCTGTCCCTGTATCTGGCCTGATCTTAATGGCAGTCAGCCTGAACTTGTGACTTTCACTTGGTCTCGCAAGACCAGGTAGTCTTGAGTGGTGCTTTGTGCTTGTAGGTGCTATACTTACCTTAAATCCTTTAAATTGCATAACACCTGTTCTGCTGTTTTTTTGTCGCTTTGGTGTTAAATAAGTTATTACATTTTACTCTAGTTTTCTAAATTGGTGTTGGATTTTTTCCTGTGTTGTGTTTATTACTGTTTGAGCGCTACATAAATACTTTACACATTGCCTCTAAGTTAGGCCTGTGCCACGCTACCCCCCCAACCAACAATCCAATTTCTCACAATGACTAACTAATTCAGATAAGTTACAACACAGTAATTCTGCTATTACTCAGTTGACATGTTAAAGGAATTCTTATTCAGATTTAGAAACTTCCACTGTAGCACAAGCAACAAACATTTTCAATGCAATAGGTCTCGCTTTTGCGATCATTTAAGCGATTGGCATTGCAAATGGCAATGCCTTTGATTTTTGTGTTTTAAACCAAACAATTATATAAAAGGCATTTTGCGAAGCACTTTAATGTTGGCCACGCCCATTTATTTAGACGCTGCTCACGGTATTCAGGTTACAGTGAGCAGCGTCTAAAGAAAGGGGCATGGACAATATTAAAGTGAAAGCGCATATGGTTCGCTTTCACACAAAGTAAAAATACATTAATTAACAAACGTTGCGCACGGCTTCTGAAGTTAAAAATTGTCCCTCACAATTATTTTAATAAAATAAATAAGCGCGGCTGCTAATGTGAAAGCGGCCGCTTGTAAAATAATTAAGTAAGCGCGGCCCCTAAACTGAAAGTGGACTGCGCCGTAAATTTAAAAGTGAGTAAGTGCAGCCACTATAGTTAAAGTGGACCGCATAGTAATTAAAATAAATACAGTAGTAGGCGTTCTGTGATGTTGTGTGTGGAATAGGGGAAGAGCATTAAGGAAAATAGTGCTGATCAACTTATAAAGCAGAGCACGTAACAACCCCAGTAAAAGTCCAGTCCTTAAGGCGGCAACTAGAGGAGACAAGGCAGCACCAAGGAGGGAGTAACAAGCCTCATAATGAATCGGAAGCCAGCGTTCACAAAGGATAATAGCACAAACCAATTAAAAATATGGGCGGAGAGTGGGAATGGCTTCTAGTGCATACCCTAATACAGCATGCCTCAAAGTACGAACAGTGCATGCGCGCTGCCACTAGGCTCGAGTTAAAAACGCATTTAACTCCCTAAGCAAGTCTGCAACTACATCGAAAGCCATTCAAATACATGCACCCCTTCCTGCTGCTTACAGACACTCCATTTCAGGATGCAAATTGAAGGGTTCGGGCGTTATCAGGCAAATCACACTAAGTTAAAGTTGTCTCAATTATGAGTAAAGCAAATTTGGGCAGGTAAAAAAAAAAAAAGTAGTTCCTAAATGATTTTCTTAGTGTTAAAAATAATCACACCATCAAAGTTCAGGCTATTTTAATCACCAAAAACATGCAAAGTGTTGTCCAGCTTGAGCACTTTACAATATATATATGCTCTGGCAAAGCAGTGCTACGAGTAATGCAGCTGCAGATTATAAACAAAATTCAGGTCGCAAAACTAGTCATATGAGCAGTGTCCTGCATTAAATGCTTGCAAGGTAACATATGAGCACATAGACCACTGAACATTCATGCAGCATTGGTTATATTAGAAACAAGGTACAATACCTCTAGAATTCAAGCTCACATTTCTACAATTAAGAGAAATGTCACATTTCAACACATCCACAACTGTTACCTGGGATGTGTCAAAACAGCATACCTCTCAAACAGAACCACTGCCTGCGGCTATAGCAAAACAATGGAGTACCTTATTGCATAAGACAAGAGAGTGCTATGTTACAGCAACATACTCAATGTTATACAGTCGAGCAGACTAATTCGGAAATAGTGAAAGAAAGTAAGAAATCATATGCAAATGTATTTTTAAGTGGCTTCTGCCTCGTGCAATTTTTCCCAGTGCATTTAGTAATAAAGCAGTTTTCTGCCTAACTTTCCAAAGTGTCAGATAATTTATTTCCCTTATTTATTAAGTTGATTCGCCTCCAGTTATTTAGCAAAGGGTAACATACAAAAAGCTTTACACAAATAAAGACTACATTATGTTGACCGGATTGCAGCATTCCTCTACAAAGTACTTCCAAAACCTTAGAATCGTAATCCACTTTATAGTAAGTCAAACTTTGGTGACCAACCTACCTTTAATTGACATGAGGCTGGAAATGTTTTAATATAACTAATGCAACATGTAGCAGAGAACTGTCATTTACAAACAAACAGTTTTACTGATAAGAGTATGTTTTATTAGTTTGCATCACCAAGTAAAGCATCTTGATTAGTTCTGACCTGACCCTATTAACATTTTTGTTTCCATCCCACTTCAGAATTACAAAACAAATGTGCTTTATTATAGCTTTCCAAACTGTTGAATGTTTTCATTTCATTTACAGGTATTTACATTTTGTTGTGTTGCCGAAAAAAATGACATATTACATTTAGCCTTTCCTGTCGCACAAAAGGGCCTTACTAAGAAGTCACTGTATCGGTATAGGAACCGCCCCAACCATCGGTCAGCGGTTCGACATACCTAATTACAATGCAACCGCACATGGTGAGGTCGCAAACTCCTATTTACCTATGGGAGCGAGGGCTGCAGCCAGAAACCAACCATAGCACAAGTTTCCATACAGAAATGGGAGTTTATGAATCCCTCCACCGTGTGGCAGGGATTCACAGAGGTGCACCATAAGTGCCCCCTCGGCCCCAAACGGAAGGCTGCAGGGTTTAAGAGGCCCTGCTAATGGCCCCCAATATCGCGTTATGACAGGCTTTCCATGTCAGAAACCCCGACTTCTGTGGACCCCCAGTCAATCATTACTGTAATCCACAGACCCCCACTAAGACTCTGTAATCTGGCAACTGCTGCATTACTGGAAGCTGTGACCCTGGCTTAAGCAATTTGCAAAAATAGAGAGGCAAACATTCATCAAACAAAAACACCACTTAACAAATGAGGAAATATTCTAGTTAGTTGACAAATATATATTTAGAAAATGTTTTGTAATGGAAAAGTTGCCGTATTTCTAAATTCAACTGATGCCACTTATTGACCATAATATATTGTTTGATGTCTTTGCACTGCTCCCACAAATCACTCCAAAATCACCAACTCAATTTTCAGACTCCAATAGCAAATTCCTTCGCATTTACCTAATGTTTACATTTAAGTTTACATATTTCTTCTTTATTTACTTAAACTTTATTAATCTGTTAATATTATTCTGTTTTCTTAGCAATCGCGGACCCCCTGAGTAGGCGTCACAGATTCCTAGGGGTCCCTGGACCACAGGTTATGAACCACTGGTCTAGAAAGTTCAATATAGCACCAATGGGAGTAATAAATGTATGACCACAGCATGACTAAGTAGGACTTTAGCCTGTGAGAAAGACCTAAGTAATAGTGTTCTCATTCCGTTGAAGGTGTCTAGTCACTGTGTTGATTTGGGTTAGGTGCAAAACTTTTGAATTTTTGATCTGGTCAGTGTTTAGCACCTTGGTTGATGTGGTTGGCGGAGGTCAGATCAACAAAGACCAGGTGGAAGCACTGTCACAATCTTGCCAAAATACACAGGCGAGAATCTCCATTTTAGGGGAGTTAAGGTTAAAGTGGTTCTTTAGCATTCACTGTTCAATTGCCAGGAGTCATTTGCCTAGACGGCTTGAGGCCAAAAGGATTTTCCAGTTTTCAGACAATCTAGTATCACTTACTTAATTCATGCAGATACGCTTGAAGGAGTTTACAAGATCTGAAACAGGGTAAAATTATACATTAAAGGGGAGGGGCAATTGCTGAGCCTTGAGGGACATGTACTCAAAAGATAAATGCTGACGAGCTGGATGGAGGAAATATGATACTCTACACTCGGTTTGAGGTAGGATTTCATCCAGTTGAGGACACAACCAAAAGAGTTTGAGGTAATCCTAAACCTGAATCCCATGTGTTTAGTTCAAAGAGACTACAGATCAGAAAAAAATATTTTAAATGAATTTACATGGAAATGCCCTGGAAGATATTAGCCTACAATTTCTTCGGGCACACTGGTCAACCACTTGCTTGGTAGGATTACTTTAATACAAACATTTTTCATATCACTCTCTTTGACTGATAGGGAGAAATTGAAGATTACCGGTCTGCAGCACAGGCGTATAAAAAGGCAGTTCTTGCAAATGTTTAAGGATTGAGGTCTGCATGCTAGAATGATATATTTATACTCTTCCTTAATACATAGGTTTCCTATTTGATATGGTGGATGTTGCCCTCTTTGGACAGGCTGGCAGTGGGAGACTGCTATTGCTTATTTTGTATAAAAAGCATAATTCTGGATTATCAGCTTTTTTAATTAAGTGTTTCCAAGGCACTGCTGACGTCGCTGTGTGTTAAACTAATTGACTAACAGGGTGGAATATGAAATTTCTTGGACTATTTTGAAAATTTAGCATTTCAGATATGAAGAAAGTAGAGCAACTTGGAAAAAGCTGGTCTGTGGTAACACTTAATTTTGGGTTTCAAGATAACACAAATTCGATGCAATCAAACTCTTCTTGCATACTGAGTCAAAGTATCAACAGGCACCTTGACATTATGTAATTTTGTCATGAATATATTATTACAGGGTCAAGTAGGAAAGCCATATGAGGAGTCCCTTATTGTTACCAAACCACATCATTTTCTGTGTCTGGCTGTGGAAACACAATATTTGATTGATGATATGAATACTGGGATCATCCAGCCTGACAGTTATCCATTTACTTATGAAACAAACACCCAATATAGCCTTCAGCTTTATATGAGCTTAAGTTATGTTTGAATATTGTTAGACCCGTTAGACTTAGGGTGGTCTTACTCCAAATGTTTGGTCTTACTCCTCAATTTTTGATGATCTCATTTGTGCTGGCCAGAGGACCCTGCACACTTTTCCACTGCTAACCAGTGCTAAAGTGTATTTGATTCCTCCTTAAAACATGGTAACACTTGATCAGCCCTAACTGGCATATTTCATTTACATATACGTCCCAAGTAAACTGGTACTACATGTACCCAGGGCATGTAAATTAAATGCTAATAGTTGGCCTGCAGCAATGTGTGTGCCACCCACTTAAGTAGCCTTACAAACATGTCTTGGCCTGCCACTGTAGTCTGTGTGTGTACAGTTTTTAAACTGCCATTTTGACCTGGCAAAATAAACCTTTTGTCAGGCCTAAACCTTCCTGATAATACATATAAATCACAGGATAGGTTTTGGACTGGCCAGAGGGCGGGGAGCACTGTATTTAAAATGTAGGACATGTGCTTTTAAGTTCTTTGAGTCTTTAAGTTTGTTTTTTATCTCCTGGTAGTGAAAAACTTTACCTTCATTTTTCACCACTGCAATGCCAATCATTCCCATAGGATAACATTGATTTACCTTATTACCTTTTTTAAGTGTAATTTCCAAATGGGCATATGTAACAAGTTCATGTTTGGTATCTCTGGAATCCTAATTTAACATCCTGACTTATGGGGATGACTGATTTTAAATTCTTAAAATGACATTTTTAGAAAGTTTGCATTTTCCTGCCATATCCATTTATTGCCTGTAGTGTGCCTGGTCTTATTACTGGGTGTAGCTGAAAGTTGGCCTTTGTGTATTCCTCCTATACAGCCACACAAAAAAGTTCTAAATCCTTCACTCTTCTATCCCTCCACTATCCTTTTTAATCCAAATAACAGACTAACATATCCACCACTCAAATTACTTTCATATTTCACTATACTAATTCACCACTAATCCTTTATGGGTTCCAAAGTAGCATGCTACTCACTGAAAAAAGGTATTCAATGCCTTGCAGGGGTAGTAAGCGCTATATAAATGCAACTACAATACAACACAATACACATAATAGGAACCTGGGTGTGCCTGGAAGGACCTTCACTTGCAGGATGGGAGGGAGGAGCAGGGCACAGCCCCACTTACACCTGCATAGTTGGTGTCCTGCATCCACACAAAGGGCTGCATACAAGATATAGTTAGTCTGGAGCCAGGTCAGGGAAGGCAGGATGCCTGGGGACTTCAAAGGGAAACATTTAGAAGCTTCTTCCCCATTTCATAACTGGGTATAAATACTGGAAGCGAGACAACACCACTTCAGTACACTTCTGGACGAGGGGATACTCTGCCAGGAAGAAGGACTGCTGAGCTGCTGAAGGACTGTCACTCTGCGAGACTGCTGCCCTCTTGGACTCCTGCCTTGCTGTGCTGACATGCTGCCTGCTAATCTCCTCCTTGAGGGGAGAAGGACTGGCCCTACATCTCCTGAACCCAGAACACTAAAGTGACTCCAAGAGCTAGTTGGCTCCTGACTTGAGGCTCAGGGACAGAAGGCTCCAAAAAACTTGATCCTGCAGCTGGACTCTTCCCTATGTGAGTCTTAACTGCCAAGTGCCCCTTCCCCCTTCCTGGACCTGTGAAAGTGGGCTTAAAATGCTCTACCAGTCTCTGTGGTTCCAGCAGAACCTAGACATCTCTTCTGCTGCGTGGTGTAACCTGAGCAGAATCACCGCACCACCACTGCTGCATGGGGCAGAACCTCTACAAAGACCCACATTACATCACATTGCAGGCTGATGCTGCGGCTCCTCACTTCTCTCAATGGCAGAGTTAACGACAATGCTGGACTCTGCATCACCATCTAACAGCTTCTTGGAGCAGACACATCGCCCGACTGAGCAACGTATTCCTGACTCCGGAATTCACAGCGCAAGTCCTCGCCAAAAGAATCTTCGATGACGTAGCAGGATCTCGCACCACAGCTCTGCGGCATCTTGGAACGGACACACTTCATCTTCAATACGGATCTACGCAACGCTCTTCAAATCTGGATGTAAGGTACTCTGTTCAGCGAGCCTAGCTTTGTCCCTTTAACCGGCCTGTGCTCCTTCTCCGGTTCTACTGATTTAATTTTTGTCATTGTGGTATTTATTAAAAACTGCTCTCTCTTTCGGTTTCTGTTGCGGGCTCCTTTTGCAGTATGTTTCCACTATATTACAGTTTGAAGTGTTGCACTCATTGTCGGTTAAGCCCGACTGTTCTGTGCCAAGCTACCCTAGGGTTGAGCACAGGTTAATTTAGGGCTTGCTTCTGATTTCAGCCGGAGAAGAATAGTGGTAGGTGCCCGAGAAGGGCTTCAGTCCCTCAACCACTAACTCAATTTCTTACAGATATGTTAGGTCACAATATGTCCAAACGCAATGGTCAGCTTGTACTATGGCCTCAAAAAACTCCAAGTAATGTGCCATTGAATTGCTATTAAAGGATACGGCTATTGTTCGACCTGACATTTTTGGTGCGGTATTCCCCCCAAAGTCTTTTGCTTTCAATACTCCTGTTTTACTGATTTATTTGTTTCTTAGCATTAGGACTCAATGCATTTTACCGTTGCTAACCAGTGCAAAAGTGCTTGTGCTCTCCCCTTCAGACATGGTAAAATTAACTTGCATCTATTGCCTCATTTATTATACTTTTAAATCCAGAGTTAATATTACTACATATACCCAGGGCCTGTAAGTTGAATGCATCTAGTGGGCCTGCAGCACTCATTGTTTCACCCACTAAAGTAGCATTATAAAAACTATCTCAGGCATGCCACTGCATCCTATGCAGATTTAGACTGCAATTTAGACCTGGCAAAATAAACCTTGTGTCAAGCATAAACTTTCCTTATTAATACATATGTCACCCCTAAGGTATGCACCCTTATAGGCTCTTACGGCATGGTGCACTCTTGTAAGGCTGATCTCTCCAATTGACTAACACTAGGTTACCTTATTACATTTAGTAAGTGATGATTTTGGATTGGCAGCCGATAGAATTATGGCCATGGTGACTGCCAACGTGAAGCTCCAGCAACGACCATCTGCGTCGCCCGACCGGACTTTGAGAAGGTAACTCTTTTAGGGGGACTAATCGGGTCCCTGTATCTGACCTACATTCTATCACGGTCAGCCTGAACTTTGTGATTTTCCCTAGTCTAGCATGAACAGATGACCACAGGTGGTGCTTTGTGCTTTTAGGTGCTACCCTTACTAAAAACATTGACATTTCACACCTCTGGTTAACTAATTGGATTATTGTTGTTCTGGTATTATTGTATTCCTTAAGATGTGCTCTATTTTTTCTAAATTGATTTGGAATTTTTCTTGTGTTTTGTTTTCACTTAATTACCATTTGTGTGCAGCATGAATGCTTTACATATTGCCTCTAAGTTACTAATTTTGTACCATGATCCCAGAGGGTTAAGCACAGCCTCATATAGTGACTTTGGCGGTTCACTCTGACAAGGATAATGGGTGTTGCCTGAGTTGGCCACCCCCTAACCAATAAGTACATTTCTTACACTTATCAAATGTGAAAAATGTCAAGTAGGTAGTTTGTTTATGTGTACATTACTGCATGTGTAGCACATTAAATTAGATATGTTTGTACATCATCACTGTCCACGCTCACACAACAGTCTCTTTAATACTCATTACATTAGATAAATATTTTGCCTATTTCAAACATCAGGTCCTACATACTGTCAATGTCCTTATTTACAAAATTTCTGTTCAAGATGGTTTGTAGGCAAATTAATAAAATATTTTTCTCTTTCAATCAATCAATCAATACCATTTATAGAGCGTGCTACTCACCCGCAAGGGTCTCAAGGCGCTGTGAGGGTGAGGGGGGCCGCTACTGTTCGAAGAGCCAGGTCATGAGGTGCTTCCTGAAGGAGAGATTGTCCTGGGTTAGTCGTAGGTGGGTGGGGAGGGGGTTCCATGTCTTGGCCGCAAGGTAGGTGAAGGATCTTCCTCCGGTGGTGGTTATGCGGATCCGTGGGACGGTGGCGAGGGCGAGGCTGGCGGAGCGGAGCTGGCGGGTAGGTGTTTAGAACGTGAGACGGTTGTTGAGGTATTCGGGGCCCATGTCGTGAAGAGCCTTGTGTGCGTGGGTGAGGAGTCTGAACGTAATCCTCTTGCTGATGGGGAGCCAGTGCAGGTCCCTCAGGTGGGCGGGGATGTGGCTGTGTCGGGAGATGTCCAGGACGAGTCATGCGGATGCGTTCTGTATGCGCTGGAGTCTTAACTGGAGTTTGGCAGTGGTCCCGGCGTAGAGGGCGTTCCCGTAGTCCAGACGGCTAGTGACGAGGACCTGGGTGACAGTCTTCCTGGTTTCAGTGGGGACCCAGCGGAAGATCTTAAGGAGCAGGCAGAGGGTGTTAAAGCAGGAGGAAGTAATGGCGTTGACTTGCCTGGTCATCGTGAGGGAGAAGTCAAGGATGAAACCCAGGTTGCCTGCGTGGCATGTGGGCTTAGGGGGTGCCCAGAGCAGGGGGCCATCACGAGTCGTCCCAGGCAGAGATGGATGGGCCGAGGATGAGGACTTCCGTCTTGTCTGAGTTCAGTTTCAGATGGCTGAGCTTCATCCATTCCGCAACGTCTTTCATTCCGTCCAGACCCTCAGTATCACAGAACCACAGTTGTGGCACCAGGTTTTCTTGAGGGCACGGCAGGATTTCTTGGAGTCTTTGAGGTCGTTGGTGAACCATGAGGCTTTCTTGCTGTCGTGGTTGCTTGGCAGGTTCTTCAGTGGAGCAAGGGCATCAGTGCAGTCGGTGATCCACTGTGTGAGGTTGCGGGCTGCTTCGTTGGGGTCCGTAGTGTTGGTGGGTGGGTATTGGCTCAAGGAGGTGGTGAGCTGGTCCTTGGTGACCTTGCTCCAGCATCTTCGGGGGGCTTGTTGCGGGTGGTGGTGGGTCGTTACTTTCCTGAAGTTGAAATGGAAGCAGCTGTGATCGGTCCAGTGAAGTTCGGTGGTATGGCTGAAGGAGATGTGGTTGCTGGAGGAGAAGACGGTGTCCAGCGTGTGGCCGGCGTAGTGGGTGGGGGTGTTGACCAGTTGTTTGAGTCGGAGGTTGGCGAGGTTGTCTAGCACGGTGGTGGTGTTGTTGTACTTGTTGTTCTCCAGGTGGAAGTTGAGGTCCCCTAGGAGGATGTAGTCGGAGGAGGCAAGAGCAAACGGGCTGATTAAGTCTGCGATGGCTTTGCTGAACTGTGATCGTGGTCCCGGGGGTCTGTAGATGAGGGTGCCTCAGAGAGTGGTCTTGGGGTCAGTTTTTATCTGGAAGTGGAGGTGCTCTGGGCGGTGATGGTGTCGTTGGTGTTGGTCGTGATGCGGATAGAATTTCTGTGAACTATGGCGATGCCACCTCTGGCTTGGTTGACGCGGTCTCTCTGGATGATCTTGTAGCCGTCCGGGATGGCTATGGTGATGTCGGGGGCCGAGGAGGCGTTAATCCAGGTTTCCATGAGGAAGGCGACGCCCGGTGCTGTAGTGTTGAGGAGGTCCCAGAGCTCAACGGCATGCTTGTGGACGGAGCGGGTGTTGAGCAGGATGCACTTGAGGTGGTTGTTGATGGCGTCTGTTCTGGCGGGCGCGGTGCAGGAGCAGGTGCAGGTGAAATTGCAGGCATGGCAGGTGAAGGCTCCGTGGGTGCGTTGCGGGGTGGCTTGGTAGCAGGCTGGCTGTTGCCCGGTGTTGTGCGTGGAGGGTGGTGGTGTCGTATTTCCATCGGGAGGGCTAGCTTCAGTGAGTTACAAGGGTTCTGGCGCTGGGCGCGGTCCAGGCGTGGACGGGCTTGCCTTTGGCGCACAATCGTCGCGCCTGCTGGGCGTGACCGCTGCGCGTATGTGGGAGAGAGGAGCAGCTGGGAGTCGGGAGTGGGGAGGCGAAAGTTGAGCGGGATCGAGAACAGAAAGGAAAAGTGGGCGGAGCAGCGGCAGGGATCGGGGGGGACACAGAGCGGGAAAAAGGTCAAGTGGAGAGCAGCAAGGGTTAAGTGGCACAGACACAAAAAGGTAACAAAAACCAAAACGGAGGCCCAAGCAGAGGAGGGCACAGAGCAAGGGAGCAACACAGGGTCCTTAGGGCAGCAGGAGCGGCGGCGAGATTCGCAGCAACAGAGGTGACACCAGGACACACGGGGGCCGTGCACTAAAAAGCAGCAAACTGGAGTGGATTCACAGCACACTGGTTAAATACTAGAGTCAGTTAAAATCAGAGAGAAGGAAAGGGGTGGAGTAAGTCACCGTAACTATTGCTTGTACTTCTATACCCGTTAAAAAAAACAATGAGGATTTAAAACTTGCCTCTTCATGTAACAAGCTAATATTTATTTTCTACTTACTCTGGTTTACTTTTTACAATGTTTAAATGGTGTTTTACACTGCCCAGGGAACATATTATAAAAAGGAGAGACATGCATTTGACGCTCTCACATTTAAATATTTTTGGGCTATAAATTCGAGTTTACAGAGCATCCCTGTGCTATAGAGAAATCTAGTTGAGTGCATCTGTAAGACTAGTTCGAATGGATAGAGGCAGTCACATGACCACGGGATAAGCAGCTAGTTCAGCAACAGCACTGCCCCCTTTCCTTTACTGTTATGAGTTGCCATTTCTCCTTCTGCCATTAATACAGACAATAGGCCACGTGGCACTGACCAATGGCTCTTGTTCTAGAACACAGGGTTGTAGAAATCCTCTTGCCTGAAGCCCACATGGTTTACGGTCAAAGGCTAATCTTCGAGCTTATTCCATCAACTGTGCAAGATGGCTTTTGCAGCACAATTCCACAGGCTGCTAGTTTATGGTGCAACAGTATAGTTAATGGAGCGGAGGACCATATGAAGCTAAAGCAGGACATATATCTCTTACGGTCACCACCCCTCCAGATCAGACCATACTGACCAGATTTTAGTGCTGAATTGGACTCCAGGATTTCTGCTCATTGTCCATGTGTCATGCTGTTCCCAGGATTTCAAAGAGATATTAATTGTAAATATAAAAATACAACTGTGATTATGAAACTTAAGTAGAAGGGGTCCAAGATACCTTTTAAATGGCAACACTTGACAGGCAATTAGTGAAGCCTTTTGTCAAGAGTTGTCTCTTTACTGCTTTTCGCTTCCACCTCGCCTCCATTCTCAGCAGGATTTGAGACTTTGCTCACAAGTTACCGCATTATATATACTATTGTGAAAGCTTAACATGCTCTCTGAAAAACACAAAACATTTCACATAAAATGTTTGATCATACCGGAAGTACAAGAGGAGGCAGCAGCAACTGAGCTTTGTGAAATATGCAGCATTCCATCTTCATATGAGAACTAGATCCCAATTCAACACATTCAATATGCGTGTTATATAGCATCTGTGTGCAGGAGTTTGTGCATACTTTCACTAATAATGGGCATTTATAAAACACCGTATAGCCAGCAGCATTGATCAGTAAGGTGAACTTTGTGGATGTATAGACACTTGAAGAGAAGCACACAATCCAGTATAGGAACTGGTCACCTTCAGATCACATAAAGAACCAATGTAGTATAGTATTAGGATTTGACCATGTGGGCTGACATTACACACAGTGCTTTAAAGCAGGCACAATAATAATCTAAAATATGTCATTATTACTCGAACTGGTACTAAGCATATTACATACAGATCGCTCTAGGAAATGCTTCACAACCACAGCTTTCTCGCAAGTAATATACTAAACATTACTGGACACACACAGATTACTGCAATGAGTGTCTTAAACCCCTAACTCTACGGGCAGATACATTTGGCAGGCAGTAATAGCTAGGTAGTAAGTAGCTTTTGCGGGCAATGTATCTACTGTAGTAAATTGAAGGTCAGAGCCTTGAATCTTTCTGCAGCTAACTTGGCATCTCATCATCTTTCTACGGTGAATAAAATAAACTCTACTATCCTGGAAAATGATAACTCCTATTAACACTAGTGCTCTGCACAACTATGTTAACGATTTGTATGTGTATAGTGCATCTAATTTTGGTATTGGCAAGGGGCTTGTCACTTTCATGTAGGCAGAGCTCCAGATTGTGCTTTAGGAGAGGTGTAACCCATGATATCCATAAGAATAGGTCATTGAAAGCCGAGGTGCATCGTTAAGGCTTTAGGGTCCTATTTGGGTGAGTGTTTAAATGAATACAGTGCAATACAAGCCTGGTTTCCATCAAAGACAGTGATTCCAAAATAAAAATGTAACACATTTTTGCAAAATTTAAATTTCTGGCTTTTTTATGTACCCTCTTACACACAAATACATGCAGTCCTTCTAGAGACAAGAGATAATGCCAGATCCCAAAAAGGCCTAAAAAACCAACTTGCCTGCTTTCCTATCTTCTTGAATAACTGATTGCAGGTAGAGTCAATACTGGAATTATAATAGCTCTTTGTTCATTTTTTGTCATCTGTGTAGGGATAACAAAAAAAAAGAAAGAAAATCAGGATTGCTTTCTGCTGCACGTTTAATTAGCACTGACTGTCTTAAAATGCTGCTCTTGGTCAGAGCCGTTTAAGCAATACAGTTAGTTCTTTTCAAATCTCTAGAGGTTGGCAAGTGCAATGAGCCGCCCTTAACCATCAGTTAGCAAGTGCTGCAGATAGCAAGAGTTCTCAAAAGCCCACATAGTCTCTTGAAAACGTTAAATATCAAAATGAGTTTGTAAAGAACATCTCAACTCCCTCCTTGCAATTAGCAGTTTCAAAAGAATCATTTGCTTTTAAAATAAAATTGTACTCACTATACATTTCCTTATTAAAAAGGTGAACGCTTGCAAAAAGTTTTGCTGAACTATTGTGCTGTTTTAAAAACGGTCTCCAGGGGATCATGATAAAATGTGTTTGATGCTTTAAATATTTTCAACATTTTATCATGGAAAGACAATGTAAAACCAAAATATGCAGCATGTAAAGAAAATGGAGGCCATTTTACAAAGTTGCAAATGTGAACCAGCAGGTCTGTGCCATTACCTCGGTACAAAAATAGGACTGTCCAACATACACAATAGTTCACAGAATTACTTGAGAAACCTGGGATAGTCAACAGTTGCAAGCTTCCAGGCATATACCGAGATACATTTATAACATTTTGCAACAAATGTACCTATTTACTCTTGCAACAATGTGTCGACCAAGTGCAACTGCACTTATTAACTTTTCTTCTCCTTTCTTTCCACCGAGAAAATATTTTTCTCTGTTGAGAAATAGAAATTGACTGCTTTCTCTTTTAAGGGCGTTTCCGAACCCATTCCCACCCTTGAAAATATTTTACTTCTTCTCTTGACCGAAGTAAATTCATGACCTTTTGCAAAGGTTGAAGATAAATTCGTGAATACCCATGAAAGTGTAAGTTTGCTGATGTCTACAAAATCACAGTGCATGCCAGTCCTGGAATAATACTGTCAGCCCACACCAAACACCTGTGAGCAGCTTTACTTATAGGAAAGTCTTTATCAAGGTAAATCCTTTTTACAAGGTCAAAAAATGTAAGCCAAGGGAAACACCCATTACATCAATGTAAATACATCGTGGTGCTGTCGCACCGCGACTTTTACATCGCATGGTAGTTGACATCGCAGCCTTTTAGTCCGCATGCTACAACGGCGCGATGGCATTAACATCGCATGCAATTACAACCCATGCAATGTTAAGATGCCATTACAACGCAATAGAAAATGGGCTTTTCATTGTCACAACAGAAACATCGCATGCAATTAACGGGCAGAGACGACTTAAAATATGATGCCATTACAATGTCACGTACATGCCCAACTTTATAAAAATGCAGAACAGGAAGGGTCTGAGATGCGACGCATGCAACAATCTGAGATGCTGGCTACAATCTTTTTGGGCTACACAATCGCAACAGAAACGCTGTTATTATTTTATATATCTTACAATTATCGCATCGATGACCGTGAGAGGATGGGGTCTAACGGATAGCTCTGCCGACTTTGGTGCTCTCAATCCATCCATCGCTATCACTACTGGGTGGATGAATGCATGAATTAAAGGATGGGTGGAAGGATGGCTGATGGTGGGTGTTATAATGGCGCATATGTCAATATTGATGGGTGGCTGGGTGGATGGATGTATCACTACTGGGTGGATGGATGCATGAATTAAGGATGGGTAGAAGGATGACTGATGGTGGGTGTTATAATGGCGCATATGTCAATATTGATGGGTGGCTGGGTGGATGGATGTATCACTACTGGGTGGATGGATGCATGAATTAAGGATGGGTGGAAGGAAGGCTGATGGTTGATGTTATAATGGCAATATGTCAATGTGGCTGGGTGGCTGGATGTGTGTATGGCGAGTTGGTGGATGGATGGATGGATGGATGGATGGATGGATGGCTGATGGTTGATGTTATAATGGCCATATGTCAATGTGGCTGGGTGAGTGGATGGATGGATGGATGGATGGATGGATGACAATTTTCCAAAAACTGTGGCTGTCACTACTGGGTGGATGGATGCATGAATGAAGGATGGGTGGAAGGATATGTGTGTGGTGGGTGGGTGGATGGATGGATGAATGGCTGGCTGAATGGCTGGCTGGGTGGATGAATGGCTGGCTGGGTGGATGAATGGCTGGCTGGGTGGATGAATGGATGGCTGGGTGGATGAATGGATGGCTGGGTGGATGAATGGATGGCTGGGTGGATGAATGGATGGCTGGGTGGATGAATGGATGGCTCTATGGATGGGTGGATGCATGAATGGGTGCTGGATGGATGCATGGATGGGGAAAAGTGTGGATGGGTGCATGGCGGCGGATGGGTGAATGGGTGCATGATGGCAGACCGCATAATGAGTGTGTGGTGGGTGGATGGATGGATGGATGGCTGTATGGGTGGATGGGTGGATGAATGGATGGCGGATGAATGGATTGATGGATGGATGAATGGATTGATGGATGGATGGATGGATGAATGGATGGATGGATGAATGGATGGATGAATGGATGGCTGTATGGATGGCTGCATGGATGGATGCATGGATGGATGCATGGATGGGTGCATGGATGGGTGCTGGGTGGATGGCTATGCATGGATGGATGTGTGGATGGATGCATGTATGGGTGGATGAATGGATGGCGGATGGATGAATGGATGGCTGTATGGATGGTTGGATGGCTGTATGGATGGGTGGATGCTGGGTGGATGGCTGGATGGGTGCTGGGTGGATGGCTGGTTAGGTGCATGGATGGATGGGTGCTGGGTGGATGGCTGGGGGAAAGTGTGGATGGGTGCATGGCGGTGGATGGGTGATTGGGTGCATGATGGTGGACCGTATAATGATGTGTGTGGTGGGTGGGCAGCTGGATGGATGCATGGATGGGGAAAAGTCATGTTTCTGTTCTGCCTACTCGCATCCATAAACTGGTTTGTAATACCCCAAGCCTTTTTCCTGGGGAACACCCGTTACAACGAGTTGCAAATCTAAACTATTAAGAAACAGGTGCAAGGTGCACATATTGTGTCAACAAGATGTGTTGATAAGACATTGCTCAGTACCTTTGGCTTTCTTAAATTGCTTTTTCCTGATTAATTTATCATAGAGTCATACTGTTTGTTTCGGCATTTCTTTAGAATATTCCTGCTATCCTTATTTGCGTGTAAGTAACATTTTCCCCAATATCTGTAGTAATATTGGAGAGCAAACTAACAATCCCAGAGGTAACAACTGACAGGGCCCAGTCTGTGCAACAGAGGGCAGAAGGGCACAAAAAAAAAAAAAAAAAAAAAAAGAGGGAAACAGAGGGCAGAAGAGCACGGAAAATGAGGGAAACAGGGCAGAAGGGCACGAAAAACAAGTGGGAAATGAGGGCAGAAGGCCACAAAAACGAGGGAAACAGGGCAGAAGGGCACGGAAAACGAGGGAAACAGAGGGCAGAAGGGCACAAAAAACAAGAGGAAAACAAGTGAAACCGGGCAGAAGGCCACAAAAAACGAGGGGGGCAGAAGGGCACGGAAAACGAGGGAAACAGGGCAGAACAGCACGAAAAATAAGTGGGACACTATGGCAGAAGGGCACAAAAAAAAGAGGGAAACCGACGGCAGAAGGCCACAAAAAACGAGGGAAACAGAGGGCCGAAGGGCACGAAAAACGAGGGAAACTGAGCAGAAGGGCACGAAAAACAAGGGGAAAACGAGTGAAACAGGGCAGAAGGCCACAAAATACGAGGGAAACAGAGGGCAGAAGGGCACGAAAACGAGGGAAACTGAGCAGAAGGGCACAAAAAACAACGGGAAAACGAGTTAAACAGGGCAGAAGGCCACAAAATACGAGGGAAACAGAGGGCAGAAGGCCACAAAAAACGAGTGAAACAGAGGCCACCGCCCCTCTGTCACCGCGCCCTGTACCCCACCCCACCCCACACTGTACAGAAGACCAGAAAGCTAGGAATGCAGTTTTATGATTTTTCTAATACAAAGACGCGCTCCTTGGAGAGAAAGAAAGCTAATCATAAGATATCGCTACAGAAACTAACATATAAAGTACATTGCAGAAACAATCTGCACGGGGCTGGGTTTGTCACTTCGCTCGGTGCGGTGGGTAAACAAAGCAGCTAACATTTCACCATAATTTTCAGCTGTGTGGGCTCAAACATCGCGTTGTCATGTCGCGCGATGTGAAGTCGCCGATGTGACACGCGATCCAATTACATGGCCGCATTTGCGTCGCAACAACATGCGATGAGAAAATTGCCGGTGTGACCGCCTTTGCGATGTAATTGCCGCAATGAGAACTCCTGCGATGATATTGTGGACGATGGATCGTCATACAACCGTAAGGCAAACCTACACACACACACACATATATAGCTTTGAGAATCTGGTCCATCATGGTTTTGACCATGATAAGATCTTGCAGTGGATATATTATATATAGTTGCAAAATATCAACATCCAGTCATTGATATAGTTGCTTGGTGCGTGCTCACAATTATGACAAACATGAGAAGTGAGGCACAGTGAAATAAAGTGATTTTCCCGGGAATAACACAATATAGTCAAGTGGCTAAGATCAAGTGTGGGCTGTCTTCTAGATCCTCAAGAGGCAATCTAGGCAGTGGAACACAAGCTTAATTTCCATTTATTTACAGAAATGTTTTATAAAAAAAACTCCTAGGTTTTACTTTAAATATACCAGAGACCTGCTTCCTCACAAACTAAGATAAGAAAGACAGCACAGGTACAATTTCAACAATGATATATCTAAACCTTCGGCATAAACAGACCTCCGGCATAATGAAAGTGCTGACACATGGAAAGTCCTATCATGATTAGTAAACAAACTTAAAAACAGACGATTCGAAAAACCCTAAAAAGACCCTATGAACACTGAAAGATACAACATAAGTAGATCTGTAGTATATTCAGAGTCCAGTCTAATCAGAAAGTTGTCTAATCAGAGACTTGTTAGATTCCACATCCCATCTATGAGCTTTGTATAGTGGGCGATATCAGAGTTCTAATATAATGAGAAACCTGACATAATCGGTCACGTCGAGACCTGATAGCAAATGGGACCAATCAATTATTTTGCCGAACTAGTAGATTTCTGGAGTTTCTCATCCACTGGAATAGTAGATGCTTTCGAATAAAATTACAAAACCTTGTAAATATATGTGCACATTGCTTTTTCAAGGGCTTTAAATCCCACGCTCAATATAGTGTGGCAGGCTAGGTCCTGCATATTGTACAGTCACTCATATTCTGGCTTTACCCAAGTGAGTCATGCTTTTATGCAGGATCACATAACTGTTAAATAACTAATGTGTAAACCTACATGCAACTGCCCATTTTTAAACTTGTTTAGCTTGGAAATGATGGCTACAGGAACCATCATGAGTAGGACAGTGGCATAATTTAAGACGTGATGCACCGCACAATGTTTTTGCATGGCAATAGAGTATTCCAACAACATTTCCCTGCACACTACTCTTCTTCCTTTATGCCCTCCACCTCACTCCTCAACGCTTCTCACTACTTCCTGATTAGTGTTGTTTACTATGTGTTTCACTCACAAAAGTGAATTAAGACCACCCAAGTTATTCGGTAACATGTAATACTGTTTATTCGTTTGAGGTGGACTCGCTTTATTTCACTTTTATCTTTTTATAGTTTTAAAGAATTATTGCACATATTTATTATCTAACAATCCACTACTATTAGTAAGCGTGTTATTTCTACAAATTTGATCCAGCAGGTTTTAACAAGTGTAATTTGCTTAATCATGGAACAAACTCAAACCAGTTTTTCAACAAGTGATATAAAATGTAGGTAATTTCAACACACCCTGCCTACTTGGCAGTCAAGGGGCTCTGAATACAGAAACACCTTTATTTTGTTTTCCATACAGGGAGCCAAGAAAGATAAACCAGATGTTCAGAACAGAGTACGTGGCTAGTACAATAAAAAAAAAAAAAATATATATATATATATATATATATATATATATATATATATATATATATATATATATATATATATATATATATATATATATATATTTGTTGTCCACTGTGTGTATATATATGAATTGAGTAAATTATGGCTTAGTGACATGAATGTCATCATATCATGTAATTTTAGTTAAAATCATGATATTTATTTAAGTATATTTATACATTTACAATTTGATTGGTTTTAATGTTCAACTTTTGTAACATTTTAGCCTGAACCAATCATGATATTATTTATTCAATCGTTCTGAAAAGTCTTGCATTCAAGCATTTTACAAATTATATTATATTAGATGCCCTATGCAGATATTTATAGAGAGGCAACAGAATGTGTCCATTCAAGCACATTTACTACATCGAAAGCCGATAATGTGAAGTGTGTTTTAATGTCTATTGTACCATGTGACGGGGGTATCAGCATCACTAAAAAACACAGTATAAAAAATGAAAGCTGGCTGGGTTTCCGCTAGTGAACAAGGGTACTCAGTATCCGAAACGCGTCTGACAGTGGTGGTTAAATAAACGAAGACATGCTTAAACTACTAAATCCACGGGTGTCCATTTCCCGTTTTCTTGGCGTGTCCGGCTGGAGCGCAGGAGAGAGTGTGGGAAAGAAACGAGGATATATATATATATATATATATATATATATATATATATATATATATATATAGATATAGATATAGATATAGATATAGATATAGATATAGATATATATAGATATAGATATAGATATATACTCCAAATGCCCACAAGGTAGGATTGCACACAAACAGCCGCCTGGATTCAGCGGGTAAAGGACCTCCATGTGCGCCAATAACTGCAGCTCCCCTGTCCTGGATGAAAGCCTGACGCGTTTCTGAGCCGTGTTGCTAGTCTTCAGAGGCTCGACCTGGGAAAGCGTTTCTAGGGACACACCCATGATTTGTAGTTAAGTCAATTTCCTGCCCCCAGATGGGCGTACTCAAATGCGCATAATGCCAAGATTTGTGGGTAATGTAGTCCGTGTCCCTAGTCCATTGAGTACAGTAATACATTCAAAGCCCATAGATGGGCCTCAGCGCACAGGCGGTCCATTAATCCCTTGCTTCTGTTGCTCGTGACAAAAGCCTGCGCCCCCCACTACGGAGTGGTGCAACCCTCGCGGCAGGAAATTGACTTAACTACAATTGTGTGCAATCCTACCTTGTGGACATTTGGAGCATTCATTTTCAAGCGGCAGTCCAGCTGTGAGGGTTGCACCACTCCGTAGTGGGGGGCACAGGCTTTTGTTATATATATATATATATATATATATATATATATATATTCGTTAGTCTCCCTCCCAGCTTGAAAAAGAAGACTTAAGCACTCCGGGTACGGCAACAGATTTTAATCAGAGCCTACGGCAGAGATGACAGATGCGTTTCAGACAACAGTCCTTCCTCAGTGTCGAGTATATATATATAATAGGGTTGCCTCAAACAGCAGACAAAATAGCAATTGTTGTAGACGTGGTGTAGTGTAGAGTTGTAGTGTAGAGTTGGTATATTCATAATAAGTAGCATTACTTAGTCTGGCTGATTGACCCAATTCTGTGATCTTCATTCTAGAGCATAAGAGTCACTGACAACACATTTCGAAGTGTTTTGCATGACTAAAGTTATTTTGAATAAGCACTTGCAAAGCCAATAGGGCTGGCCCTGGCATGCTGATACAATGATCCTTTTGTTAAATTACCTTTTTTATTGCAAGCATAAGCTACAAAAATAAAAATAAACCAGACCGCCACTTCAATGTGACCATACAAGC
Source organism: Lissotriton vulgaris (assembly GCF_964263255.1). Lineage (NCBI taxonomy): Eukaryota > Metazoa > Chordata > Amphibia > Caudata > Salamandridae > Lissotriton > Lissotriton vulgaris. The sequence goes on from NC_141694.1 coordinate 319,939,351, forward strand.
TTACAAAAATCATGTTACATTCACTTATATTAGAGGTTTACTAGAGATTTAAAAAGAAATTAGCCTTTCAGTTGTGCCATGAATTTTACTACTACTTTTTATGGAAGTTACAAGATGATCACTCGATGGAGAGCTAAAACTGCAGGTAGGTACCAGGTCATGTAAATACTTTCACACACACTTTAAAAGAGCTTTGGGATCCAGGAGAAAGGAACTATTTTTAACCGGATGGTCACAATGTGCAAAAATTTTGTTCAGTCACTCAAAGTGAAGGGAGCCAATTTTTAAAGTGAGATGACACATTGACCCATCGTGTTTGCTGTCCAAGGTGGAAGCAAACTGTAAATGAAAATACAAAAGATCAGTGGATGAAGCTTATTGACAAAATATAATTTATGATCTGAATTATTTGGAAAGCATTTGTCAGGAGACAGCAAAAATTGTCTCAAAGGCAGACTTAATTAACCCTGGGCGAAGCACTACGCTACGCTTGCGTAGTTTGCGAAGCTTGTGCAACTTTGCACTACGCGAACTGCACGTAGCACAGTGCGAACACGCGTAGCGTAGCTTAGTGCAGCAGTCATTTTTTGCTTGCTCGTGGTCCTTAATGTCAAGTTGGCGACCGCGAGCAAGCAAAATGACATCCTGGCGAGACTTTTTCCTCGCTCGCGATCAGCAACATCAAGTTGCCGATCGCGAGCATAGAAAATAAACCTCCCAGCGATATTCTCAATGCCGGGAGCTCAGGTTTCTTATTGCTAGTGGTCCTGTATACTCCTGACCACTCGCGATGAGAAACTACCCGTCCGCGTTGAGAAAGCTGCTGTTCGAGTAAAAATCTACTCGAGCTGCAGAAAACTAAAGCTTGCACTGTGCAAGTTGCCGTTTTCAATGATTGCACAGTGCCGGATGCTTGTCTGCACTGTGCAATCATTGAAAAATGCATCTTGCACAGTGCGAACATGCTACAACGCAGTTCGCGTAGTGCTACGCATAGCTCGCGTAGTGCGAAGTGCACTTCGCATAGCTAAGCGTAGCGCTACTTTGCAAACTACGCCCAGCCCTAGACTTAATGTGCCAGCAGGGCTAAAGTATTTTGCAAAAATAAAGGAGAAAAGGAAGCCTTGCACAAAGTCCTCACTTGCGGCCAGCTCAGATGGTCAGCCCAGGTACTGCTATAACCTCTCATGGACCATGGTCTGTCTCCTGCCTAAGCACTGGTTGTCTGGCCTCCCATTGTGTCACTCCAAAATCATTAGAAGGTATATCACCACACTAAGTGGAACAGATTTTGTAGACCCCGAAGCTTGCCACACCCTGCAGGTCTAGCATCAGGTAAAACACACAGAGAGTATTACTTTCATTTTCCTGAATATAACCACTAACTAATCATCAATGGGCACCGGTGTGCATGTAAATAGTAGAGCAACCACAGCTATGGTAACAAGGGTGCATACAGAATGTGTGCATGTATAGGTGAACATGTGTATGTATTTGAATGCAAGTATGACTGGGAGGGTATGTGTATCTGCCTGTGTTTATAGAGAACATTTATGTGACTTTATATCGGTGCAGGAATGCATTCTCGTATTTTGGAAGCATAATGGTCGCCATCTCTGCCTTACCAGAAGTGCAGGCATATTGTGTAAACTCCTGTCACTCTCTGCTTACGTTGGAACTAAGGTACCAACCCTTATGCCTTAGTAACCTGCCTGTTTTCTACCTTTGCCATTGTTTGTTCATCTTTCTTCTTAACCATCCTTCATCTTTCTCCATTTTCTGATGCTCTGGATCTAAGCCTATCGATAGAAACAATGGTCATTGTAAGCATAGTGGTGGTTCTCCTTAGCATATTGATGCCATAGGCATAAGGTTACCATTCCTAACATATTACAGGCGTCCTTGTCATAACTATGTACAAACATGAAACAGTAAGGGCTATCCTCAGCGTACCTGCCCTAACAGCCATTTCTGGTGTATGATACCCATCCTTGGCAGCGGAGGGCATCCATGGCATAAGAAGAGCATCCAAAATATTTGCTCAATATATGTAGCTCATGGGTAGGCATTCCTGGCAAGTGATGGTACATGGGAAGGTCAGGGGGAATCGGTCTATGTGAAGCACCAGTACATTTCAGTATTGATCAGAATAGAAGGTAACATTTTGGGTTTAAGCTAATATTTACTAACAAGCATTAACAATGCCAATAGGTTGGACTTTAAAGTGGTAATGCATAGTAATGTTTTAAAAACAGATAGGATCGCAGATAAAAAAAAAAAGCTATATTATTGGGGAAGTGTGCAGAGCCTGTAAAGGATAGACGTCCTTACTGTGATGCACAAGAGGGTTTGTGCTGCATTACAAAAAACAGCAATGACTATTTGGCGGAACATACACTGAAGGTAAAAAAATAATGCCATTATAGAGTGTTTTATATTTAGAGTAAGATATATTTTTCAAAAAAATCTTGCTGTCAAGGTACTTCCATTTCACAGAGCTGCATCAGGAGTTAGATTTGCATAATTTGATGCCAGTGAACCAGTCAATCCCCAAAGCATGACTGACTGAGGTGATCTGACATGTTTACGTGTAGATTACAAGTGGATGCCTTCAGCAATGGTCGGTTCCACCAAGTCATCGGACTACCAGGAACAGGGAATTGGAGGTGATGAAGAGGTTTTGCTGAATGAGCTCTTGAGATATTTGGGCTTGCTTACAGAGGCAGAGGAAAAGCACTGTCTATGTGAAAATGTGAATCACACAAGAGATCAGAGTATGAGGAGGGCCGACTGAAATCCCCTAAAATTAAGTATCAGACATCATTGAAAGTACATGAGTACTGAAGTTATTTTATAAATGCAAATATTAATTACTTTAACAGGTCTGTTGCAATACCAATGGAGAGGGAGGATGCTGCGCTTAGTGTTTTTAATGATACAGCACAGGAAGTTGTTGGAAACAGTAATCGAATGACTGTCAACCAATCCAAAGTGCAGTATTTACAAATTAAGAAGAGTAGAAAGGTATACTCCTAGAGATCAAACCAAACGATGGTAAAATAGAATCTTAGTCCCAACATATGAAAAGAATAGACATCACTTAACAATGAGGCCTAGAGACGTAATCAGACATGCAGACCTGGATCGACACACAATGCTAGAATAAATGAACATGTATGTAAAGTGAAAAGTCAAGATGAAATAAAAAAAATTGAAAATGATTAGGAGAAAAGAGAGGTAATCAAATTTCGAACTACTCAAACCTTTAGGTGGAACAAATTGAACCATGAAAGGGAACACAATTACACCTTAACAAGAAAATTGACAATGTAAGGAGAAAAGAACCAACAGAAATACACAAGCAGTTACAAAAAACTCAAGTGTCAGAATTAAGCTCCGATCCCAGCTCAGAAGTGGATACAGATATGGAGAGAGAAGCAAATAAACTGAAAAAAAGAGAACGATACAATCCAGCCAGTGGTTGTTGAATTGCATGTTTTAAGATTAGAAAAGCGAAGAAACCTCAGGTTAAAGGGTCCAACGATTCTCCGAAACAAAAAGCAGGAGAAACAAAAGGAGGAAGTGTGTGGCAAGAAACATTAACTTGGTGGGAATCAATTGAGATGAAAGAACAAACAATAAAACAAAACAATAGTGAATTTTAACACAGATTGAATTAACACTAAACAAGTTGAAAATGTTATCTTTGGCCTGTCTTTTTGTCCTGAAAAAATTATGAACTGTGCACAAACAATTGATCAGTTTAAGTTAACAAGAAATTAAAATTGAAGAAATTCAAAGCCATAAAAACAAATCAAAATGGAGCAACTAAGCATTTAGTTGATGATGATATGAGTAATCTGTTGTTAGCAAATTTAAAACCAATGCAGGACCTACAACAACTAGAGAATGAAACATAGGTCATCACCACAAAAGTAACAGAACAAGAAATCATAGAGCAAATGAGGTCAAATGTTTATGGAAAAGCTCCGACATTTTTGACTGCCTCCCAAATTTCTTTCAGAGAGTTGGGATTATTATTTATTCAGATTTAGTTAATAAAATATATATCTTTACAACAGAGAAATTAAAATACAAAGTACCTTTTAAACAGAAGGAATATTTAGATTTTAATTAAAAAGTTGAACAAAAGAAGAGATTGTGTAATAAGAAATTCGGACAAAGGCAGAAATATATTCCTCTGCTCACATGTATAAAAGAGAAGCCTATAGACACTTACCTGACGCATCATGTCAGTAAAAAGTTTGCCAAGGGTTTGATAATCGATACGAAAATTTCATATAATCAATAATTACTTGAATGGAGCAGTGTGCGTCTATAGAATATTTATTTTTATGGAATGACCATTCAAAGATACCAATTTTGTATTTAATTCCAAAGGTTTATAAAAATGAGACCAGTAATTGCGGCGATAGAGAGTACATCTAAATGTGTTCATCAGGACATAAAAGATACTGTAGGCTTTCTAAAATGTATTTTTAACATACCATCAGAAAGAAAATGTTTGTTAACGACACTAAACCCAACATCATTATACCATAGAGTCAATCAAAAGGATGGTTTGCCAGGATTGTATGAAAGTAGTGGAACACTTTTTGAACGTCCTTTTAAGTTGTGAAACCACATGCAAATGTTATTCATGATACCCTAGTCTTTACACAATAACTACTTCAAGTTCAATCAAGAGCATTGTAAACAAATAAGGGGAACTGCAACAGGCACCTGCCTGCCCCTAGCTATGTAAGTTTGCATATGGTTGGTGGGAGGATCAGGTGTCCCACCTAGTCCTGTTAGTTAAAGAGTGCAATGAGTATGTCGGCCTTTGGACAAGATTTATCGATGACCTCTTCATTATATGGAGAGTGCCGGTCAACAGTGCTGAAGGTTTTGTGAAAAAATTAAATAAGAATACTTTTAACAATTCATGAGTACCATAATTGAGAGTGAAGTAACTTTCCTTGACCTGTCAGTTTATATGAAAGAAAACAGATGAGAAACCAAAATATATAGGAAGCCAACTGCAATAACCACATTGCATGCCTGTAGCTTTTACCCTAGGAATGTAAAAGGAAGCATACTGCATAAGGAGAGCTTGAGGGTAAAGCATAACTGTAGCAAGGAAGAATAAGCTGTAAAAACATTAGAAAATATGAAAGATTTAAACAGAGGGGATACTAAGAAAGCATGTTGTTAATGGCCATGAATAAAACCAATTTGAAAAATATAGAAAGTCTACTATTTAACAGTAGAAACACAAACAATGGGAGAAAATATAATCAAAAATTGATCACCACATACTACAAACAAGAGGGATCAATACGGAAAATACTTCAAAAGTATTGGCACAGGATAAAAGAAATCCAATAATAGATTCAGCATTCCCAAAACGACAGAGTTGACCTACCGAAGAGCAAGGTCAAAGAGGGATGATTTGGTTAAAAAAAAATTGCTTTGAGAATATAAATATGAAGAATTGGCTTGGAAAAAATATGGGCTTTAGAAGTTGTGACAAATGTAGGGCATGTCAGTATGGGCTGAACAAAACAGAATAAGCTTCAGAATTCAATGAGTACCCTAGAAAGAAAGGAGCATTTCACTGTAGGAGTGAATATGTGGTATATATTGTGGAATTTTCTTGCGACTAGCGTTATGTGGGAACCATAATCTTACAGGTGCTGAGCAGATGCTCCAGCATGCGAGTGGTGGGAAAAGGCAAAACCTTTACCAGTTCAGAGAAGGATAGGATAGGGGAGCAGATTAAGGGGTAGTAAGGGTCTTTTAGTGCTCAGGGAAGGGTTGCTGTAAGGGGTTTTTAAGGTTGCCAAAAGGTTATCATTAAGGGGTGTAAGGGTTTCTCGGCTTAAGGAAAGTGCAGCTTTGAGGAGTAGAAAGGAGTTTTTAGGCTTCACGAAGGGTAGTAGCTTTTAAGGGTTCAGAGAAGGGTAGCATTAAGAGGATGTGAAGTGTTTTAGGATTCAAGGAAAGGCAGCATTGAAGGGTAGCTATGTGTTTTTGGATTCAGGGATGGGTAGGCAAATTTAGGGTAAGTCATACTACCAAATTCGGAACACTGAAGTAGTTGGAGAAGATGTTTTGGAATGCCCATATTGAGGATGTTATAATAGTCCAGTCATGCCATGGATTACTGGGGGCGAAGTCAGGAAACAGTTCTACAGGGCATTTTAAGATAGGAAAACATATGTTCCCATTCTGTGATTTCTTGATTGATCATGGCAAGATTATAATCAAGAGCGATTCTAAACTTTTTCCTGAAGTTGACAAGAAAAAGTGCTTTTCCAAATCTTTAGGACACCAAGCGGAGGACACGACAGATGGAGTTACCCGGATATCATCACCTCAGTTTGTCTTCATTCACACCAAAGCTGGAGTCAGATCCACTAGGCAAAAGCAGACATACAGTTTTGGAAATTTATTTGGGTCTGGTGGAAATTGTGAGAGCTAGAAATGATCAACTAGAGTATCAGCGTAGAGTGCTACTTTGATTCAATTATTTTTCTACTAGATTGGCCGGGAATAGACATATAGGTTAAATAAGGTGGGAATAAGTGTGAAGCCTTGTGGGACTCCGCACAATTATAGAAATATCTAAGGATAGGAAATCGCTCTTCTGATTTAAGAGCCTTCCATCTACAGAAAATAAATCTACTGTTGAAGGCGTCCACACTGGCAAACATTCAGCAGCACATTTTAGCATTGCATTGCACTCCCAGGAGGTAATTTCCATCATTTTACAATCTAATTAGCTACTATTTTGTGCAAAATATAACTAAACCAGAATAAAAGACAAGAGGGCTCCAGAGAATAAATGCACACTCAAGGCTTTTTTTGGAATTGCAAATTAAACTCTTCTCAAGAAAGGGGTTAAGTGTCTAACCACACAAGCAAAAGAGAACAAGCTCCTTCGAAACCTGCATCAATGAGGTCAATAATACTTTAAATAGAAAGCATGCAGATGTTGCACAACAGACAGATTATTTATTTAAGTCCATCACTGCATACCACCTTACATTTTCTTAGAGTGTTCAAGGAGGACTCTGGAGACTAACACTCCAAATACCCAGAGAGTCAATAGGTCAAATGAGACAGAGGACAGAAGCCCATCTCTTTTCAGCACATAACTGATAACAAAGCCGTAAACTGGATAGAACACAAAAGTTGTATAATTAATCTTTGATGACAAGACAACCAGCCAGTCTTAGGTACCGGATGAGCTGTACAGCATGTAAACAATAATGAATATAGTTCAACTGCTACATAGCCACTTAATTGTAATAAAGACAAGGTTATCCCTATAACAATGTAAGTGTTTGAAAGATTTCCTGAATCTTTGCGCTTCAACCCTGGAGTTAGATTATTTAACAGAGGAGCCATTCATGTGGACCTTCTGCCAAATTTCTGACAGATGGAGTTGAGGTTTTTGGACCTTCCGCATCTTGTTGGTTGGGTTTAGGGAGTAAAGCAGCTTGACAGTATAGTCTGAGCAAACACCATGTAGAGCTTTGTGAATAAGGCAGAGGATTATGAACTGGTATTTACTACTGCCAGCCAGAGGAAAGACTTCAGTGCAGGTGAGATATGATTTTCTTGTATCGTACCGAATATCAGAAGAGCAGCATCATTCCTTAACTCTGTAGTCTCTAGAGCGATTTATTGTGACGTCCTCTGTAGATGTCTTTAAAGTACTCCAGGATTTACTGGACCACTGCAAAATATACTTGGATTTTCTTGGAGAGGAAGGATTTCAATAAATGATGTAGGCGGTGAAAGGTTGATTTAAACAGCATCAGTTTAATTGGGCTAGGATTGACAGTTCCAAACTCCCAAATTAGTGGCATATTCTACACGCAATGGAGTGAAACTCTGAGATGTCAGCCAAATTACAGGACAGAGAGAAGGGATTAAAGCACCAAAATACAAGAGGTTATTCTTGTTCACATTGAAACATAGGCATTTTTGCATCAAATGCTGGACCTGAGATAGGCAGAAGGACACATTGACAAGATCTCCAGCATCATCTTCATCCTTGAGATTAATCAGAATGTCACTGGCATACACTTGATGAGCAATGTTGTGCAACTAAAGAATCTTGATAAGCAGAGCCGTGAAAACATTGAGAAATATAAGACACAGGCTGATCCTTGATGCAGCTATGCTAGCCTTTTGACTTTATTGAGACTAAAGGCCCAGTTTGACTTTATGTGTGATATTTAGCAGGAAGTGAGTGAACCATTGGAGCATCATTATCTACAGGCAGCTCAATAGACTTCAGGGGAATTGAAAATACCAATGGCCTTGCACTGCTTACTACACTCACCTGGTCAGTAATCCGATGTGTCCTCCATAGTCAAATTATACAGTGAAAAAATAACATTTGCACTCTTCACTGTTGGATTAATATTGTTCAACTGAAAGAGTTATTTTATTCAATTGCTCTACACCACTGCAAATAATATTCAGCACTGTGCAAGTCACAGGAAAGGTTTATTGCTCTCTAATGTTTAGGAGTGTTGTCTCAGTTCCTTGTTGATGTCAGAAGCTGACCTCAAGATCCTTTTGAAGGCTGTTTGACTCCAAGTGAAGTGAAAGTGATCAGATCAAAAAAACATACCAAATCTGGGTCCTGCATTAGATAATTGCACTCTTTGATGCTGATCCAATAAAAAGACCAGTGAAGTTGTTGGACAACAGCAGTATAAGACAATGGATTGTTGACCATATAACGAACTAGGTAAATGCCAGGAAGCAGTGCACCAAAGTAAACATGGGTCCATTCTATGAAAAAGCAAGATGCACAAATGATCCCACGTGGATAGATTCTTCAGTGCTTCTGGACATTTGTGAACAAATGATTTATCAGATAATTTTATGAAGCACACTAGTTTAAATCAAGTGAAATGCAAGAGAAAACCGGACATGAATTATAGCGCATGAATTAGGTCCCTTATGGTGCTGTTAATGGGGCATATTTACGAGTTCTGGCGCATCTCTGCATATCAGCAGAGATACGCCAGAACAAATGCGTCACGCAAAACTACCCTTGCGTCACGGCAGATGCGCCGCATTTACAATGCGGTGCGCCGTGGCGCAAGGGTAGGCAGATGCGTAACGCATCTCATGACGGAAGGGCGACGCATCGCTGGAGTCGCGTCGCAAGCAAGACGCAACTCCAGCAATGCTCAGGGCCGCCCAATACTTAACATACTGCATCAGTCCTTACGCCTGCTTCAAGTAGGCGTAAGGAATTGATGTAGCAGCAGCGCGGAAGTGCCTGCGTGAAATCTTGTAGATTTCACGCAGGCACTTTTGCGAGGCGCACAGGCGCCGGAACGCCCACCCTGCGTGGGATCGCCCCCATTGTGGCGCTGGGCTGTATAACGTGACTCATCTCCCAAGATACGTCACGTTGTAAATGCCTCGCAGGGATGCGCCACGTTTACTCCGCTGTTGCGTCACGCAAGGCGGCGTTAACGTGGCGCAAGGGGCTTGTAAATCTGCCCCAATGTTTTTAGCTAATGCTTTTGAACATGTGTCATCAGCCACTCATTTTCCCAAAACTTATTCGGGGAGGGGGACAGGATGGAAAGAATTTCCTTAACCATTAGCCAGAGCTTCAGCCACCATACAATAAAGCTTCACAGTAGATCCCATCACAAGCTGGTGCTATAAAAAAATTGTAACATAAATGCGTAATGGACAGTTTGATTGGAATCTCCTTGACTTTTCGCCAAATTTAGTCTCAAAATGTGAAGACAAATATGCCATTTGCTACCACTATTCCCAGAAATAAATCGTTTGGGGAGAACCGATAATTTCTCTTTATACCCTGCCTTGAAATGCATTCCATCTCTAACATACCTGATTCAGTGTTCTTCAAAAAGAGCTTTTCACCACATAATTTCCTACAACTACTTGGGCGATGACCAGAAAACACTGCTTGACAGTCTTTAAATTCTTCTAATTTTTACCAGTGTGACAGTCCAGTGCCAGAACTCTCACCAATGCTGCCGATATTGCACTGAATCGTGCTTCAAGACATGTTGTATATAGCATTACGTATAACCCGTGAATGTATCATGATTCACGATCAGTCTTTTCTCGCCATTCCAGGTGACCAGCCACCATATTCAGACTCCCACAAATAACTGTGATATTGGCCTGTAGAGCACAAAAGCTTGTGAAATCAGCATGCACAATTCTCCACACAAAAACCTCATTGTCCACAACAAACACTTTTTGAAGGTCAGTTGGGAAAGAACCCCACTGCCCGGTTATGGCTATGTCTCCTCACCTCACCATATGGAATGTATACTGAAGTAAGAGCAAGGGCGATGATGCTTCCCCTCCGTCCCCTTTGTCTTACTACTCACAGACAAGAAAGTAGCAGAGATTACATGAATTTCAAAGTGCTCACACCTGAATGACACTCACTAATCTTTCTCCATAATAGAGCAAGGGATTGGCCTTGCACAGGCAAAAATGAGGCACAAAAACCGCCATCAGACATTGTGAAAGAGAAATAATAGTTCAGGATAATCTGTTAAGCAGTGTGATTTAAACTCTTTATTGCGGCGTCTACAATTGGATTACGTTCTTGTTACGTACACTAGTCTTCATACAAGGAAGCATTTCTTTTTGTATTGTTGTTAAATTATCCGCAAGTGGCAAATCATTACACTTTACCTTTTAATTTGTGTACATTTAGGGAGGACTGGGGACGCAAAAATAGCCGAATCATTGCAGCAACGGACTTTTGAAAACAGAAACAGGGTATTGATTTACAGACACATTTATGTTTTCCCGAAATAGTCCATACAGTTATGACCGCTTACAATTTGTGTGACTTTCAAATCCCAGGTTCAAAGTCATTAACATCTTTCATACTATTTCTATTAATATGTGCATGCAAAAACCTTTTCAAAGTTAATGATGGCGATTTTCAAGCATTAAATCATTATGGTCAAAGGGCTAACAGTCTATTATTGTGTTAATTATGTACTTGCAAATTCGGATTTTATACTTTGGGCGTCTGGTTTCCTTATGCACCTTAGAATCTGGTTTCCATTTCTAGGTGTACCATTTATTGCTCAACCGAACAGAAAATCTCTGGAAGTTTTTTCAACATTTTCCTTAAAACTCCAAGTCAGTTTTGTGTTTTTCCTCTACACCGCACCTCTAAATAAGAATAAAGTAGATTTATTTTTACTACTGTGGACAAAGGGAAATGTGATGAGTCCTAGAAGGCGGCTCTTGCTTTGCAGCTCTTAGGACATTTGCGGGACCAAGTGACAACCCCAATGAGACCGTTCAAAGCTGTGGTTGCTTGCCCAGCATATGCAAACCTACTAATTGGCAGATGTGCACTTCTTGGCTAGAGTATATGGAGGATTCCATCTGTATGTGGCAACCCTGTGTAAGTGTGCTCTATCGGTGGTGCTTCTATGATCCTCGCCGTCACACAGTCCATTATAAGAACTAGTGCACCATAAGCCTTTAATTAATGGTCCTCCAGCAAACAAATGAATTTTCCTTCTGCAGAACAAGAAGTGCCAGATAGTTCAAACAGATAGCTCATCCAATGTTAATACTGTATAAGGACTGTTAAATCTAAAGGAATGATTTTGCAACCAAACACTTTACAAAATTAATTGACATAAATATGGTATGAAATTGTTTTTATATTTGCACGGTATACATACAGAAGGACTGGCAATGCCAAAATGGTTGGGATTTAAATAAAAGTTCCTTGTCCATCAATGATGGGCTTAAGAATTCATTAAATCATCATAAATGCACCCTATCACTCATCTTACCACTCGCGTCCATTCATTCATCCACTTATACAAACACAAACTCAGTCACAAAATCAACAACATATGCAAGATAGAAGAGTGAGAGTAGAACAAGAAAACATGCTGCCACATAAACATGGCAGGCATAAGCTTGCAATAGCCTAGTTACACTTAGCAGTAGATGGCTGTCCTACAATGGTGCTGTGCATTGGGTTTTGAAACTCCAGCATGACTGTCTCATTTACAATGTATTGGTCATCCTAAAATAGGAAAACTGTGAGGAATAGGAAACTATGGAGAGTGCCGTTCAAAAGCGGTGGCCTGGTCAAGATATTGGGTCCTCACAAGATGTGGCACACTGCAGAGGAAATGAACGGCAAACAAGCAGACTTAGTTCTAGGAAGTGCTAGTATTCTTTAAAATTAATTAAAATAAAAAGATGGGAAGGAAATAGACGAATCCATGGAAAAATGAAGGACTGGCATACAAATCCTGCCACTGAATCAAAATAATTTTGAGGAAATTGTACATGCGATGAGAAAAAGTCTGTGACAGAGGGTAAAAGAGCCAACGTCTGAAGTGGCAGACCCATTGCCCCATGCTGAATGTTATCATGGATGCCAGTGGAGTGCTTCAGACATCGACTCTATTGCAAAAGCTCCATTGACCTGTGGGAGACACAGCATTTTTCTGATGTGACTTTTTTTTAATCATTATAGGCACACAACTGCCAGTATTGCTTGGAGCTGTAGGGGGAGCCCCAGTGCTCCTGCTTGCGCCCCAGCTTGAACCCAACATGGTGCTGGCAGCAGAAAGCTCTGTAACTTTGCTTCACTGTCAAGAGTAGCATTTTTCACTGCTCCCGCCCGGCCGGGAGCAACGTTGTGTTTCTTGTCCAAGAGAGTGGGGGCAGGGTATGCCCACACTGACTTGGTCAGAGAACTGCAGGGTCTAGAGGGTCAGGGTCTAGAGGGTTAGGGTCTCCTTGACACTGCAATTGTTATCAGGCTCCGGTGGATGGGTCTGGAGGGGGTGGGGGTCGGTCTACGTTTTGGAGAGTGAGGCTGCATGCTCTCCTCCCCTTAAGGTAATTATCAGTTCTGGGGAATGGGGTTCCCAGGGCCTATGCAAGGCTTAGGGAGGTAGGCTGTGTGTCCCCTACCCACAATGTCATAAATGGCTCTGGGGGTTGGCATCCCTAGGTCCTGTGAAAGGCACGGGGTGGGGAGGAGGGGAGCACATCCCTGCCCTAAATATAAATAACTCTGCCCTAGAGGATGGGTCCCAGGGCTTCAATAAGGCTCGGTGCATTTAAATGAATAGTGCAACAACCTCCTAGGCCTTGACCCACCCCGGGGTGGGGAGGGGGTAGAAAAACGTTTTATTTCTCTTTTTTTCCTTTTATGTACCCATTGATCAAAATAGTTTTTTCACACCGTTTCCCTCCACCAGCCCTCGGTGTCAGGGTATCTCTATCCGGACACCCATATGTTTTTATTTTTATTTTGTCAGAAATCCTAAAATTACAACTGACCGATCTTTGTTGAAGTGTTGGCACTCAATCAGATCTTATGAAGAGATTTGTTAGCTCTGCAGATCCTTTCCGGCGTGAAATATCTATACATTTTGAACCTTCATTTCTTAAAATCTGCTGAACTGATTCATACAAAATCATAAAAAGCACGCTTTCTGCCATATTGTCCGATTTTGGTTCCCACTGTGTCAAATTTTCCCACGTGGAAAACAAGCTTAGGTAATCCACCCATCTCCCCTTGACAGATCGCCCTGAAACATTCCAAGAAGGAGCTGAAGTAGATGAACATTTTTTATAACATTTTGTGCAGATTTGTCAAACTGAGCTAAATTGAAAACCAAACCAAAAAATGCAAATCCTATGGGAAAAATAAATTGAGTTACTGGTTGAGGAGGGTAAATCCCAACTCTAGCAGCAATCACAATCTCTGTCAGAGACAAACACAAGAAACCCCCAAATTAACTTTTGGTTAACACTCTGGTAGTTTGACACAAGAGCAGTCAGGCTTAACTTAGAGGCATCTGTAAAGTATTTATGCAGCACTTCCAATAATCAAAGTGAAAATACAACACAAGAAAAATACCACACCAAGTTAGATAAATATGGTAAACTGTAGTAAATTATTTGACAAATGCAACAAGAACAATTGATGGACAGAATGCAGAACAATGTCATACATTTACCCCAGTACAGAGATCTGGGCCTAAATCCATTGTTTTTTTGCTCGCCATGCCATTCCAGTTTGGACCCAGCCATATGCAAATCAATCTCGACCCTGCGCCCAATGGGAACAGTCCAGCCCAGGTCCTTCCTGGACTGGCTGGACTGGAAACAAGCATCTTAGGACCGGTTTTGGGCTTACAGCCCTCATCAGACAGAATAGCTTGACTCCAGTGGTATGAGAGCACGGGACCCACGTCTGGGCATACCTGTCCCACTCGGGTGAAAAATGCAAAAAGAACATTTGATGGACTGAATGCAGAATAAAAGTGGCTGCTTGCTTATAGTATGTAATTTAATTGCATTCAATTGGCATACACTCATAGTCAGGTAGGTACTTACAGACCCAGCAACACTCCCACAAAAGCACTTATGTACCCGTCACTCACACACCCATAAAACCATTCACAAACCCATTTACTCACCTCCACATCCAAGTTTGAGTCAATAGCGTAACAAAACTAGAGGGAGCCCCCTGCAAGGTTCATGGAGGGGGCACCCCTGCAAGGTACGTGGAGCCCCCGCTCTAGACTCAATCGGGAGCTCTCTGGACAGAGTATTTTGCTGAGGGGCCCCCTGGAGCTGGGTCCTCCAGCACCGCGAGGGCTGCAGGGGCCTGTGTTACGCCACTGGTTTGTTTGTCCTTACTGTCTGGGAGAACATCCGCTGAATGCAATCTGCACCACAGGAGGAGTTTTAAGCAGACTAATTCACTCTGGCAAAGGGAGAACCCTGTTTGTAGTTGACCTTAGAATCAGGGCCACTAAGGGTACTGTATCTGAGAAGGTGGGAAAGGAGTAGAAAAAAATGAATGGGCAAAGGTTCCAGTGAGAAAGAGTTCCCTAATGGATTCAATGCACAAATTAGTGTATCCTCCCAAACCCAGTCCCCTGCGGAGCTCAAGGACAAAAAGGGTGATACGGACCTGAGGCTGCAGTTGGACCAATGGGCTCCAGAGGAGAGAAAAGCGAAGGCTGGGAGAGCCTTGGAGGAGAAAAGGGTCTCATTGACTCATGAAGTGACTGTCAAGGAGATGGATTTAAAGGACAAATAGCGGTTAAAGTCTAGCAAAAATGGTGGGAGCAAATCTAATGCAGAAGAAAGAGTCCATATACCCAGAGACTTGGTGCCTGATTGTAAAGAGGGGGTGATAGAGACAGGTTGTTTCAGGCATTTGAAGTAGCTCTAGAAGTACAAAGGATCTCTGAGGAGGAATGGAGTGCTGACCTTTGGAGTCAAATTCCTTGTGATGGAAGTGATGCCCTACTGGCTCTAGAGAAGGGTAAGAGGTTGAGGTATCCCACCATGAAGGAGGCCATTGACGGTAAGTATGAATTTACCCCAGAGGAGTTCAGGTTGTAATAGAGTGCCAATCCGAAAGTGTTTTACCAGTCCTGGGACGATTCTGTGGGTGTACCTTTATAATGTTTATAAAAAGCACTGTTGTTTTTTTAAGAAGCCTTTTCTAACAGGTTTACTCTTCTTCTATTTTTTCCCCCCAAGCGAACTAGGAAGAAGAAACTGGCTTCAGACTATGAAAAACATGAAGGTTAAAAGGTGAGCTAAGAAAATAATTAAATATTTCTGCTGACGGTACTTTGCACATCTAGGTCAGTAGTTGCCGCTTTATGCTTTTCCCCTCACTGTCTTTTAGAATCCTACATGTTATATACTGTTCTATGAAAGAAAGTACAGACTCATCTGTGTCCGTTCCAAATATAGGTGCATCTTTTATCCACACCAGAACAAGAATATGAGGAGCACCTCTTGCTTAGTACTCTTTTTGTGAAAATAAATAAGCCCTTTTACCAAAATTGGATTTGTTTTGTTGCAGATGAAGGACAATATAGTTTAAAATATGTGCTTATAGTACCTGCAAACACTTGATGGATGCAAACAGCAAAGGTCTCCTGAAGTCTTGAATTTGAGGTTACAGATTGTGGGGGAAACATCTTGTAAGTCAACCCATGGATATTCTGCACAGCTCACAATATTAATAATTGGTTTTCCCCCATGTTATCATCCTTTCAACAGTACATCACCTTTGGTGGGTGAGTATAGAACCTGAGAACAGTAAAAAGAGAAAATGCACCCACAGAAGATAATTGTACTGTGATAAGCATATGGCATTTCACACAGTGAGTAAGCATCTGACTTAAAGTTTTGAAGGCAGATGCTATTATAGTGACAGCAACGGATGGTTGTTCTCCCAAAGGTGCTGTACAGGTGGACTGTGTAGCTGCATCTGCTTTGTCTCCCATGATTTAGTTGTGCCCCCTTTCTGGAAC
The DNA here is from genome assembly GCF_964263255.1 of Lissotriton vulgaris. Lineage (NCBI taxonomy): Eukaryota > Metazoa > Chordata > Amphibia > Caudata > Salamandridae > Lissotriton > Lissotriton vulgaris. The sequence goes on from NC_141694.1 coordinate 319,955,724, forward strand.
TGTTTTTCAGTGCTTCCACATAGGACGTTATCCATGTAATACTGTTGTAGTGACCCTGGATAACTACTTGCTGCAGGTATTGTAGTAGAGATTTATATGTAACCTTATTTTCCCTTGATGGTATTGTAAGATCATCACCACTTTGTATTGTGCTTTCTGAAGTACTTGTGTACAAACGTGTATTTGTAAATAGTTAAATATGTTCTGTTAATTTGGTAATGGTTTGGTTTAAATTGTAGATTAGTAGTTTTACTCATAGGTCACAAACACACCCATACAGGTACTCCTACATGAACTTACACACCTATAGCCTCATTTACACAGGTACTAACAGACCCACATGTACACTCATACAGTTACTCAAAGTCCCATACAGTGAATCACACAGCCATTGACACATGCAAACTGCTACTTAGAGAGATTCATCCACCCATACAGGCATTCACATACCCACTCAATCAGCCACACACCAAGTCACACACAGATACAGCCATTCATACACCCAGGTATACACCCACTCAGATACACAAAACACATACACTAATACAGCTACTTGCGTATCCCATGATACATTGATAAAACCAACCACAGACTGACACATACATGCATGGACCAATGCAGCAACTGGGACATTCAGGCACTCACTGATACAGCCACCTGAGAGACCCAGGCTCACACTGATAGAACCTCTGAAACACCCAGGGACCCACCAATACAGCCAATGACATACCTAAAAACAAACTGATACAACCAGCCACACACCAAGACCGAAACGGACACACCCAGGCACATATCGATACAACCACTTAGATATTGAGCCAAACACTGAAATGGCCTCTCAAATCCCCACATATATACTGATATAGCCAGGGACACATCCAATTGCACACCAACACACCCAGCTAGACACTAATGTATCCAATAAGACACCAGAGTACAAATAGACACTCACACTGACACACCCAGGTATACACCGATGCATAGACTGACACATCCAGGCATACAGCAATGCCGACCCTGACAGTGGCGGCTCCTCCACTATGAAGAGGAGCTTCGCCCCACTGCTTTCTCACAGTGCGAGGAGCAAAACCATAAAATGGTAATAACTTCTAGTTATTACCATTTTATGTTTTCTTTTGTCGGCGGGCGGGTGGGTGGGTCTGCCCTGCTCACAGAGCAGCATCATAGTGATACCCCTTACTTGTTGTACATCCTCATGCCTTCAAACATGGTCAGTTTCCAATTCTTGTCATATGGGCACCCCCTTTTCTTTTGATCACCTTACACCCTTTATATTTACTTCTCTACTTCAGTCCCAGATATTGCTCTGTGAACCTAGACACTTCCGTTTCTTCTTCCTCTTGCACTCCAGTCTTCCCTGAATACAGCATGGTATCACGCATTTCGCCTCACCTCTTTCATCTAGACACCTCTGTCCCTCGATGACTCATCCTCCTATTATATCATTTCTGGCTCAGATGTAATTTATTTATTATTTCCTCTCACGAATTCAGCACAACATCACACGTTTTATTTAACTCTTATCCTCCATACACCTTTGTACCTTGACGACTCATCCTCTTACTCTATCATTTCCTGCTTAATTGACCTTTTTACTCTAGTTGTCCTCTATCCTTGATTTTCCTGGTCCACCATTGATAAAACAAAATGTCTCCTTGTGTTTACACGGCACCTTTGTAATAATTAGTAACCTGGTCCTGATGATTGCCTGAAATCTGAACAGGCAGATACGCCTCCGACATTCCAGCACAATTTAAGGCACTATCCTCGTGGTTACCAGAAAAAACGTTATGTGTAGATTCATGTATTAATGTATGGGAACTCACTGTATAGATCATATCATTTTTTCCTGCGCCATTTTTCCGCCGTATATATCCCTTCACTTATCACTTGTGCCATTCACCTCCTTCACAAGCACATGTGTACAGTTTTGTACAGGTTACATGACATTTAATGTAACATAGTGCTAATGTTCTGATCAAATATATGAAAAAGATTTTGCATTCATTGCTTTCTGGTTTCTTGTCTCCGCTTGTTTTTTTTCGTTTTTTTGGCAGCCTGCATGGAGAACATACCCACCCCTTGAGGCCCTGGCTGAGCACCATGTTACGGCGCTCAGACCATTCATTGTAGAGTTGTGATTTGATTAGGGTTGGGAGCCTGGCTGCCTGCTTCCTGTTCTGACCTGAAGTCAGACACAGGTGAGCAGGAGAGAAGACACAGGATCCGGCGGCAAGGTAAATTTGATTTATTATTCTTTTTTTGTTGCAGCCCGTAGCTGAACCTCCCCGCGCACGTCTGTCCCCCCACCCACTATGGCAGAGGAGCGTCACCCCACTGCTTTCTCACAGTGCGAGGAGCAAAAACATAAAATGGTAATAACTTCTAGTTATTACCATTTTATGTTTTCTTTTGTCGGCGGGCGAGTGGGTGGGGCTGCTCTGCTTACAGAGCAGCATCATAGTGCTACACTTGCATAAGTTGTTTTGCCATTATAACGGACTGCCACATAGGACCAAAGAGGTGGAGGAAACCATAAGAACTGAAAATACAAACGCAGTATCCCCACACAGGAAATTATAAAGCTGGCGCTTGGAGCCAAAGTGAGCCCGGCCTACTACAAGTGGAGGACATTAAATCGACAGGTCCACCCAGGGAAAAACTCAGGATTTTTTACAAGGGAGACTGTATAATATATTTTGTCTTGAAGGTGGTCGTAATAAGAATAATATCACCAAAACGCGTTGACGCATTTGTTTACAGAAATTGGTTGCATCCAAGGAACGTGTGGGGGTCTAATCGAATATAGAGGGCTGTAGACTCCTCCATACATGAATAGATTAATTCCATAAGAAACAACTTACCATTGATGTGATTAATTGTTTACACTAAAATGTTGCTGTCTCTCACAGTTTTTATGACGATGTATTATTTTTTATGTAATTTTCAATGTACTTGAAGTGTTTTTATTTGAAAAATTCGATATAGGGATTGAATTTAAAATAAAAATAACCTTTTTATGTATTTCTTTGCTATACTTCTCATATATGTGTTAATTGACTAGTGGGGTCTGGGGGGGGGGGGGTCTCCGATTGAGCGTGTATGAGTATGAAAGTATGAGATGATGAAATAGGGATCTTTTGTGCAACAAACAATTCACTGCAAAATACGCCAAAGAAAGCCCCAGTCGAGATCGGCCACCACTTGGAGGGTCAAATCAGGAAAACCGGAAAAGTCACATCGGCCCACAAAGACCAGGGTCTCCTCATGCAGTGCGCATCCTCAGTAATATTTCAACCCTCCGTCGAGACCACTCCTTCGGACGGTCGCGTCTCTAATGGCCCCACGTGTTGGGCGCCAACTGTGAAAATGTACCCAAAAGTGAGCACAAAAGTGCAGGGTCACCCTCTCATCCACGGGTCCAAAGATGAACAGAATAGAGATCGGCACTGGAGCTGAAGTAAAATAAATCAAGTTTATTAATCACTCATGAGTGGGACCACGTCCACACAACACTCTCAAGTGCTGCAGGAGGTAGTACCCTGAACTCACAGATCATCATCTTTATATACTCTTTTTTTGCGAAGTAAGCATTTAGACAGAAATGGAAGGAGCATTTTTAGAAATAGCTATCAGCAAACAAGGGCTGATGGATAACCACTTGGTCAGCAAACAGGGAGGGGAAGCAGGAATGCTTCTGGGAGCAGTAAACAGTCAACAGATAACATCTAAGACCAGGTGTACCAGCATCTACAAACCCCTAGCACGTACATTGCTTAGCCATGTCAGGAGGTCACGTAAAATAGATGACACAAGTAGAGTGAAAAGGCAAACAGCAAAGTACGAAAGAATTACGAAGGAAATGGAATGGACACCGCAGTCAAAAATGGCTGTAGCTTATGCAAAGTAAAATATTACACGTTTCGACAAACTGACTGAGAATGCTATCCATAGCAGCGCCAGCAGAAGATTGCAAGTTCAAATCGGAAGTGGATGACAATGTAGAAAAATGTTTGTACACATCTTCAACTTTACAATGAAAAGCATCTGCCACTGCGTTACAAAAAGATTGACTGAGATTATTAGACACCCTAGTTGTATCAGTTGTCAGTTTTTTCAGGGTGGCAAAAAGTTCTTTAGAGGAATTTGCAGCTGCTTGAATTTTATTTGTAAAATAAGCAGTCTTTTCCATTTAGGATCAAGGATTATTAGCTAAACACTTTTTATAGTTGACTTTTTTTATTCCTGTCTTTGACAGCGTTCTTTTGACGCTCTGAGCTCAGGGAACCATGGTGCTGATATATTATGCCAGGGCCCTCATCAGGAAGGCACAGAAGCTTCTACCAACCATTGCCCCTGCCAGCGCTGCCAATTACACTATCCAACACAACTATTAACCATCAAACTCCTACAAGTGTAACAATTCATACTATTCAGTGCCTCCCAAAGCTAAAAGATTGGTGTGGATGGCACATATTAGTGATTACTAATGTTTTTTAATTAATAAACAACGCTCATACCCAGATTTGGCAGATAGCGTCACCCTTTGGCAGACAGTCACAGGCACCAGTGCTAAGTATTAAGTGCCTGTGCTGAGCACCAGAAACCACAGGCTCAAATTAAGCACTGCTTTTTATCCTGGTCCTTTTAGTAGGTATCAGTGTTACAATAGCAGAATCCAGCCAGTGTGTATAGTGCTGAAGGGCGGATTCAGGGTCGACCGAGTAACTAGGAAGGGAGTATAATATTATTTGGTCAAAATGATCCACTTTAATCTTGTGCCACGCATGAGAGGAGGTCCAAATCGGGCAAGTTGCAAGACCAAGCTCTTCTTGACTAGGTTTCACATGGAAGAGAATAGCACTAATTTCAGGCCACTGTCATAAACACCAGTTAGCACAAACCATTAGGCATGACCATCATCGGTAGTGCACTAGAGTAGATACTAGCAGCCTGCAAACAGTAGGAACAAGAAAATCACCTCACTGGTAATGTAACATCCACAGCCTAATTACATCAGGGCGTAAAACAGCCCAGGGGGCGACTTCCTGTACTAACAGGCACCTAGGTCATCAAGCCTGTAACCAGGTTAATCAATCAATCAACCAGTCATTTGTTAAGCACACTACATACCCGCGAGGGTCTCAAGGCGGGGGGGAAGGTGGGGGCCGCTACTGATCGAACAGCCAGGTCTTTAGTATTCTCCTGAAAGTCAGCAGGTCTTGGGCCTGTTGTAGGCTCAGTGGGAGGGTGTTCCATGTCTTGGCGGCGAGGTGGGACAAGGATCTCCCACCAGTGGTTGTTCTTCGGATGCGCAGGACGGTGGCGAGTGAGAGGTCGGCGGAGCGGAGCTGGCGGTTGGGGGTGTAGAAGGAGAGCCGTCTGTAGAGGTAGGCTGGGCCGGTCTTGTGGAGTGCTTTGTGTACGTGGATGAGGAGCTTGAAGGATATCCTCTTGTTGACGGGGAGCCAGTGTAGGTTTCTCAGGTGGGGGTGATGTGGCCGTGTCGTGCTACATCGAGGATCAGTCGTGCCGAGGCGTTTTTTATGCGATGTAGTCGATTGATGAGCTTGGTTGGGGCTCCCGCGTAGAGGGCATTTCCGTAGCAGAGTCTGCTGCTGACGAGGGCCTGGGTGACTATCTTTCTTGTATCTTTCGGGATCCATCTGTAGATCTTGCGGAGCATGCGGAGGGTGCTGAAGCAGGAGGAGGAGACAGCGTTGACTTGCTTGGTCATTGAGAATGTTGAGTCGAGGATGATTCCCAGGCTGCGTGCATGGTCGGTGGGGGTCGGGGCTGCACCCAGTGCCGTTGGCCACCAGGAGTCGTCCCAGGTGGACTGGTTGGAGCAGAGGATGAGGACCTCCGTCTTGTCAGAGTTCAACCTCAGACGGCTGATCTTCATCCAGTCGGCAACGGCCTTCATGGAGGTTGGCTTTAGCGGTGATGGGGTCCTTTATGAGGGAGAGGATCAGTTGAGTGTCGTCGGCGTAGGAGATTATGTTGAGGTCATGCTGTCGGGCGACATGTACGAGCGGGGCCATGTAAATGTTAAAGTGTCGGGCTGAGGGAGAATCCTTGAGGTACGCCGCAGATGATCTCGGAGGCTTCCGAATGGAACAGGGGGGGCAGATGCTCTGGGTTCTGCTGGAGAGGATGGAGGTGGTCCATTCCAAAGCCTTGTCTGGGATCCCTGCGGCGTGGAGGCGTGCGCGTAGTGTGCGGTGGCAAACGGTGTCGAAGGTGGCGGAGAGGTCTAGGAGGATGAGTGCTGCAGTCTCACCGTTGTCTAGCAGGGACCTGATGTCGTCGGTGGCGGCGATGAGGGCGGTCTTGGTGCTGTGGTTGCTGCGGAACCCTGACTGGGAAGGGTCCAGGATTCTGATCTCTTCGAGGTATCGGGTTAGCTGTCTGTTAACGATTTTCTCGATGACCTTCGCCAGGAAGGGGAGCAGAGAGATGGGGCGGAAGTTCTTGAGGTCTTTTGGGTCTGCCTTGGGTTTTTTGAGTAGGGTGTTGATCTCGGCGTGTTTTCAACTCTCTGGGAAGGTCGCGGTCTCAAGGGAGAGATTGAGTTAAGAGAGATCGTGTACATGTACTTAGCTGATGCGCTGTCTTTATTGGATGAACTTGAAAAACATCCAAGTTTCAAGAAATAAAGAATTTAGCAGCGGTCATAAGCAAGCGAGTTTTGAACGCTTTTGTATGGCCATCTTTTTTGTAAAAGACACGGGAGTGCCTGAATCTACTTTGGCTCACCTGCGGCGCGATCTCCCCGATTCCGGTCATGCCTTCGCCGCTTCTGCCTCACCGCTCCCCTCCTGGTTCGAGCACCTCGAAGTCGCAAAGCATTCAGCACGCCACTCAGGGCTGTGGTCTTCTTGCTGGGAAGGCCACTGGGAGTCAGACGACCCTCTCGTCCTATTTATCGCTGATCGCCTTCGAGGCGGACGGAGAGTGCAGCACCTCACCAGCTGAATCGGTGTGGTGAGCAACCCCGATCCGCGCTGCTCTCCTGATAGGCTGAGCCTCCGCCTGATAAGTGTGCCTAGCGTCATCTTCCCTCGGAGTGGGTCTTTGAGTGGGCCTGTCGAGCCTCCTGCTCTCACAGCCGGTCGCTAATGGACCTGGACCGGGGTGTTTCGTGACCCTTCCCGGCCCCTTGCCTCGGAGTTTCTGCCGGGTCGCTTCTGGAGGAGTCTGCACCACCACTACGCACGCACAGCCCACTGCCTGCTTCTTTCCCCAGGAGTAATGCACTACTGCCACTAGCGGTCTTCCGCTATACCCGCCACAAAATGGCGATGCTCCAGATGGCCCCTGAGGGGCATTAAATGGACATGTTCGCTGGCCGAGGGTTGAGCTGTTTCCCCGACCTCTGGATCTGGCCTTCCACTTCCCGCTCCGCACCTCAATGCAGCCTGCCACCTATTCTGCGGAGTGACACGGAGTTGATTGAGCCAAATCACTGCCGATGATCAGGGCTCTACAAGATGGCGGTGTCCCCAGACTTGCCTAACCTCCATGCACCTGGCCGTCTGAGGACCCCCGCAGTGTTTGCTACTGCATGTTTCTCTACACTCCGGCTGCCCAATCTACGGAGTTTCGCAGAGCGGGCGAATATGATGCTCTGCTGCCGCCATCGATCAGCGCTCAGTAAGTTTAAATTAAAATTAATAAGATTAAATTAACATGGCGGTGACCAGATCTTCTCAGCCATTGAGAAGTGCTCATCAAAATAGCAGTGACCAGATCTCCCCAGTCATGCCTTCAACCTCCGTGCACCTGGCCGTTCTGGGGGCCCCCAATGTGTTGCGGCCGCACATTCTTGAGATCTAACTAATCGCACTATTCCTCAACGCAGCCTTTAGCCCATCTCTGATCTCTGATCTCTGACCTCCGATTGTGCCCTGCCTACCATCCTTCCCGCTGAGAGCACATTCAATTAGTCTAGAGCAGGGCTTTCACTCACCGTTGTCTGGCCTCAATGCAGCCCTCAGCCCATCTCTGGACCTCTGACCCTCTGCTGTGCCCTCCTGACTACCCTTCCCACTGAGGACACCTCCAAGAGTTCCTGAGGTAAGACTTATACCCACCCTTATCAGGACAATGTAGATCTTTCTGGCTGCACCAACCCCTGCTGAAGAGTTGTTCTCTAATGTAACCCTACTACTATTGAAGCCCTTTGTGAACTGGCCATAGCCTTAGCCTTAGCCTTAGCCTTAGCTCTTCTGGGCTCTCTAGGTGTGCTCCTTGGGCTCGATGGAACTATGACGACGCCCCCTGGGCAGATACCAAAACTGTTTGTACCTACTGCGGAGCCCGAGCAACCTTGGCCGATGCCCGGTGGAGCTGTCCTATGCAGCTATAGAGGAGTCTGGCCCCTTGGCCATCACCTACCCAGCCAGTCATCTGACATGGTTTTCCTTGTCTCCCCCATTTGTGTCTCCTTCCCTCCTCTTACCCCCTCCTCAGTGATTCTTTTGATTCTAACTGATGTAACTATGTATCCTGTAACTCGCTGATTCAAATGATGTAGATACCTACAGCGGAGCCCAAGCAACCTTGGCTGATGCCTGGTGGAGCTGTCCTATGCAGCTATAGAGGAGTCTGGCCCCTTGGCCATCACCTACCCTGAAGGACCGGGTTTTAGAACCCAGTGGCGTCAGGGAAAACGCCTGATGCCTTAGAGTTCCCCTGCCTTGGCAAACAGAGACACGGGACACTTCTTGATGATGTCAAAGACCAAAGTTTATTGACTGCAACCAGGAACAGAGGTCTACGAAGCACACACGGGTGGTTCGCTAGAGACTGCACAAATTCAATGAGCGGAGCATGGTCTTTTATGCCAAAAATCATGCCTCAGGCAACATTCCAAATTTACATTGGGTTCATACAAACTGACCAATGACAGTGTGACATTTCAAAAGTAGCATATGACGACAATCCCACTTTCCGTTGTCCAGCCCACCAGAAATGACCAAGCACATTCCAATTTCTTGTTCGTTCAGGCCGGACAAACCCATCATAAAACCCTCAACCCAAATCAGTGATTATGTCGTAAAGGAAGGGACAGAAACAGATTGGAAGAAAGATAGAAAGGTGGGTGCAGTGTACTATAAACTCGGGCATGTCCTGCTCTTTGATCTTTATCTGACCAGCTGCTTAACAAGGAACTGGCTCAACGAGGTCAGCCTCGGGCAAGGAGTCAGTTCGGCCAGGTCATTCAGAAGTCAGCTAAGGCATACGTGTCTCAAGGACTCGTTCGGCCGCAGTCATCGGCCTATGTGAGGGCAACCACACAAAATGGCTGCCGCACACAAAATGGAACCCGAAGGTTCAAACAAAATCCCCCAAAACGGAGTGTTCTCATCGAGAGATTCATGCGAAAACACTTGTACACGCTACACTCGTCATTTGCGGTCTGCTGACACAAAAATCCTCTATTTCCGACGACCTTTATTGAACGGGTTCGGAACCACCGAACCAGACCCACAAACTCACGGAACTACAACCCAGCCGGTCATCTGACATGGTTTTCCTCGTCTCCCCGTCCAGGTCTCCATCCCTCCCCCTCCTTCTTCTCCCTCTGTGTTTCTTTGATTCAAACTGATGTAACTATATAACCGATAGCTCGCTGATTCAAATGATATAACTATGTATCCTGTAACTCGCTGATCCTCATGTACAGCGCTCCGATACCTCCGGGTCTAGCCAGCGCTATATAAAACTTTGCAAATAAAAATACATAAATGACGTTGCATAGGTGGGGTGCGATGGAGCTGCTTGCTTGGTTGAAGAAGTGGTGCGGGAATGGGTCTGACGGTGAGCCGGAGTGGATTGTGCTCATGGTCTTGATGGTGTCATCGACGCTCACGCTGGTCCAGGCTAGCAAGGGGATGTGGTTGATGGTGTGCGGAGTGTCTGTTGTGTTGCTGTCTGTTGGGGTTGTGTGGGTGGTTTGGCTGATGTTTGATGTTTTTTGGTTTTTGTATAGCGCACATACACTCCAAGGAGCATCTTGGCGCTGACGGAGACGTGAGGGCTTGAGGAGAAGACAGGGTCGACCGTTTGGCCGGCGGAGTGGGTGGGCGTTGTGACGAGTTGTCTCAGTCTGAGGTTGGCGAGGTTATCGATCAGGGTTGTGGAGAGGTTGTCGTTCTCAAGGAGAAAGTTCAGGTCTCCGAGGAGGATGTAGTCGGTGGAGGTCAGGGCGTGCGTGCTAATGAAGTCGGCGATGGAGTTGCTGAACTGGGGGCTGAGTCTGGGGGGGGGTCGGTAAATGAGGGTGGAGTTGGGGTCAGTGTGGATCTGGAATTGCATGTGTTTGGCGGTGCTGAGCGCGTTGTGCTAGTCGAGACCCTGATGCTGTTCTTGTGGACGATGGCGATTTCTCCTCTGACTCCATTGCTGCGGTCTCTGCGGGTGATCTTGTGGCTGTCTGGGATGACTATGGCGATGTCGGGTGCGGAGTAGTTGTTCAACCAGGGTCTCTGTGAGGAAGGCGACGTCTGGGGAGGTAGTGTTAGAAGGTCCCAGAGCTTGACAGCGTGTTTGTGTGCGGAGCGGGTGTTCAGTAGTATGCATCGGAGGTGGTTAAGGTCTTTGTTGGCTGGTGGTTTGTCGGCTCTGTGGCTGGTGTAGCTGTAGTTCCGGCAGGCGAAGGGACCGTGTGTGCATTTTGGGGCGGCCTTGAAGCAGTTGTGGGTCCGTCCAGGGATGAGAGCGTGCAGAGGGCTGGCGTTGTAGTGGTGGCGGGTGCGGGGGCCAGGGGTTCTGGTGCTGGGTGCGGTCCAGGCGCAGGCGGGCGTAGACAGGCTTGCCACGTGGCAGTGGCGCGACTGCGCAGCGGCCGGCATGTGTGGGGAGGTGAGAGTTAGGAGCAGCTGGGAGGCAAGAGGCGGGAGCAGTGAATGGGCAGTTAGGGGGGGCGGAGCCACAGGGGACGCAGTTTCGGGGCGAAGAAGGAAACAGAAGGCAAAAGGGCACAACAATTGAGGGGGAAACAAGTGGCACAGAGGGCAAAAAGGTCACAAGACTACAGGGGGAAATGAGTGGCACAGAAGGCAAAAATGTCACAGGAAGGGCAAAAAGGTCACAGAAAACAGGGGGAAACGAGAGGCACAGAGGGCAAATGGTCGCAAGAAAGGGCAGAAATGTCAGAAATGTCAGAAAAAACGGGGGGAAACGAGTGGCACAGAAGGCAGAAAGGTCAAAGATGCGGGCAGGTAAGCAACAGAAGGCAAAAACGGGCAGAGAGACACTGGGGCCGTGAGGGGAGCAGAAGGAAAAATTTGGCAGAGAGACACAGGAGCAGCGAGGGGAGCAGAAGGGACACCAGGCAGAGAGACACGGGGGAGCGAGGGAGAGAACGGGTACAGGTGGTGCTGTGCGAAGGGGGAGCGACCTACCTGGAAGGGTCAAGGGGCGCTCTCCTCACCGTGCAGCGGCCGGCCTATATGGGGAGGTGGGAGGGAGGAGCAGCTGGGAGGCGGGAGGTGGGGGCAGCGAATGGGCAGTCAGGGGCGCAGGGACACAGCAGTGACAAAGAAAACAGAAGGCAAGAGGGCACAACAATTGAGGGGGGAAACGAGTGGCACAGAGGCAGAAAGGTCCCGGGAAAGGGCAGATAAGGTCACAAAATATGTGGGGAAAGGAGTGGCACAGAGGCAGAAAGGTCCCAAGAAAGGGCAGAAAAAGTCACAAAAAACGGGGGGAAACTAGTGGCACAGAGGGCACAAAGGTCACAAGAAATGGTTGAAAGATCACAAAAAATGGGGCGAAACGAGTGGCACAGAGGCAGAAAGGTCCCAAGAAAGGGCAGAAAAGGTCACAAAAAACGGGGGGAAACGAGTGGCACAGAGGCACAAAAGTCTCCCCTCTGCCCCTTGTAAGGTTACACAACACAACATGTGCCCAACCCTGGGGCAAAAATGCAGCCCTTGGGAGGGGGGGACAACCGCGCACCTCCCTTGCAGTTGATAAAGAATGTCCCCGGCGCCCAGCACAACATGTAAAGGGGTGGGTTGCAGCCCACCCTGTCTCCTCCAATGAAGAATGCCCCCGGTCCTGCAGCCTGTCCCGAGCCATCGTGGATCACGCAGACAGCAGGTGCACGTGGGCGGCCTCACCTAGGGTATCCTGGTGACATGCTGCTGTGTGCACGGTGCAGGTTCGCTGTGTCCGATGCAGCCATTGCCTACAAAAGAGGCCGGCTGTGCAATTAGCACTCTGGTCAGGCCCCCTTCTCGGCTGGGAGCCATGGAGCAAAAGTCCCCCTTGTGCCAGGGCCTTCCCCGGGCATGTTGGCCCACAGCAACCGGCAACCATGCGGTGCAGCCACTCCGTTTCATGAAGGGGAGTAGCGGTGCAGAACACGGAGCGAAGTCTCTGTTGGGTCCGCTCTCTTTGGCCCCACCCCTTTGCGACAGGGGTGTTGCGGGGCAACACAGAGGACTTATGGGCTGGGAAACCTCGCTCTCCTTGTGCCGGAGGGCAGTCCGGGCCAAGTAGCACAGCCCTGGCTGCACCAAAACAAATGGTGATGGCAGGACCAGAGAGGGAGAATGCTTCTGCGGCTGTAGCTCTCCCCTCCCTTGGCTCAACCGCCAAACAGAGGCAATGCAGCGCACGCACTGCATGGCAACCCGAAGCACCCTTTTTGTAATTCAGGGCAGGGTGCTAGAATCTACAGCGCTCACCCGTGCTGCTTTCCAATGATAGGAGGTAAATAACAGTTCTAACCATGCACGGTTACCTCTCAGACAGGGCATGCCACATGGCCCTGAGAAATCACTGGGGCAGAGGAAAAAGACTCTGGCAGGTCAGCAAGCAGGGTCCCCTAGCAGAGAGGCAGTCCTCTTAGCCAACCAGCAGGCAGCAGGTAGTCACAGACGGCGGTACCTCCTGGCACACAGCAATTCTCTGGCACTCCACGCAGTATCTTATTCCTTACATGGGGGGTCATAGCCCCATTAGTTATAATCCCAATGTCTTTGTTCTGGGGGGCACTTTATAATACAATCACAAGTGCACAACACACCCCATTCATAGTCTAAGCCTTGGCTACAGGTACACCACAGGGGGGCAGAGCCAGCATTGTGGAACGCAGGCACAGCCCCATTCAGGTGCAGGTGCTACTCCTCCCACCACTCCAAAAGCACGCCAGGTCTATTCAGGTGCAAGGGACATCCTCCCGCTACTCTAAGGTCAGCCAAGGTCTATTCAGCCTAGCGCTGAGTCACCCAGGCAGGGCAGGACACACCTCAACTCCCCCAGGGTGTGGCTGGAGTGAATGCACATGCACTCTCCCTGTCAGTCAGAACCAGATAGCCAATTCCATTATAGGCAGGCACAAAGACACAAAGCACACAGAAATGCCCACTTCCAAAAGTGGCATTTCTAAAATAGTAATATTAAATCTGCTTTCACCAATAAGCAGGATTTAAACATAGTCATGCTACCCCACTCATGTCAGAAATTACCACTGAAGCACATATCAGGGAATCCCCAATGCATCCCTATGAGAGGGCAGCCTCACAGCAATGAGTTACCAAATAGGCTATTTGTCACCACCAGGACATGCCACATGTTTAAGGAACATGTCCTATCTTTAACCTATACCGCACCCTGCCCATTGGGCTAGCTAGGGCCTACCTTATGGGTGACTGATAAGTAGCAAAAGGGGAGTTGCCGATGTGGCAACCACTTTATATGCCATGTCACAGCAGGAGTGAACTGTGTGTGCAGATCCTGCAGTAGCAGAGGCCTGAGACAGGTTTGAAAGGCTACTTCTGTGGGTGGCGCAAGCAGCGCTGCAAGCCCACTAGCAGCATTTGCTTTACTGGCCCTGGGTATATGGGATACCAATGTACAAGGGACTAATAGGTAAATTATATATGCCAAACAGATGTAGACCAATATTACCAAGTTCACCAGAGATGAGGAAAAAAGTTTTGTGATGACCCTGCAAAAAGGGCCAAGTTAAGCAGTTGCCAAATAGTTTTTTCTCCTTATGGGTTTTCTCCCCATTTGTCAACTTCTTAAGGACACAATAGACAACTTTCACATATACTGTTCTGTGAAGGTGGCACAGTGGAGTCACTCTCTCTTTGGGCGATCTAGAACTGAACTCAATAGACTGCTAAAGTGTCAGGACCTCTGAATCAGTTTATCTGACTTTTTGGATTCCATCTAGGATACAGCATTCTTGTGATTTTCACATCCACCTTGCTGTCCAACTCCAAAGGCAAAACTCCAGACATGGACCACTCACTTAACTTTACCTCTAATCTTCGAACTGTTAGAGTAACATTGAGGTTATGCATTCCCATTTCCTACAAAAAAAAAAGAAATCTAAACCTGAAACACTTATGTTTTTTTTGTCATTTTAGTAAAACCATCAATGGCCAAATTACAGCACTGCAGCAAATGCAAACAGTGGAATCAGGTATTTTTGGAGTTTATACATAAATGTGTGACCATTTAATTTAACAAATGTCAGTCTGTTTATGAATGGGAGCTTACAACTTTCTATTTTATCAGAAATTAAAGTGTACTATTTATCTATATTGATTTCAATATCAATATCTAACTGCATGACTCGCCATGAAACTCATTTTCTGCCCCTTTTTAGGTCTCACCTAGTGTTGCAGTGCATGGGCTGCACGCTTTGCGAGGCATGCTGTATTAGGGTATTTTTTAGAAGTGGTGTGGAAGCCCCGCCCATATTTTTCATTGGCTGGCGTCATCATTCAACGTAAATACTGGCTTCCGATTTATATTGATGCTTCTTAGTCCCTCCTTGCTACCGCCCTGTCGCCTTTTGGGACTGCACATCAGGGCTGGATCGTTTACTTGCAGGGTTATACTTACTCATCCAATTAGTGGTAAGCACTCTTTTTTAACGGCCGTGAAGCGCGATGCAAATATAAACAAGCAGCGACAGCTTCAGCTTTTTGTTTTACACAATGGGTCAAGAACTCTCTTGAGACCTAAAACGGTAGTCTTATCACCAAGCTATTTATTTACTTTTTTCACATTGGCCGCACATGCGCTTAACCTTTAGCCATGTTAAGCTGAAGAGAGGGTGCCGCGATTGTTGAAAAAGTGACGGAATAGATTTTTTTTTCTACTTCTTTACTTTTGCAATAGTCGCTGCACCCGCCCTTTACTTTAATATGGTTAAAGGTAAAGCGCGGGTGCCGCAATTCTAGCAAAAGTAAAGAAATAGAAAAAAAGAGTGGCCCGACATTTTTTTTCTTTTTTTTAACTCTTCTTTTGTTTTACGTTCATTGCTAACTGAAAAGAAAGTCTATTATCATGCTTGCCTATGCTTTAAAATAAACGTTTATTTCCTTGCCTAAAAATCTAGCTGGTGTATTTTTCTTTTTAAATTACGGAGCTTTATACTATTTCTTAAAGCCCATTTGGCAAGGTTGGTTCTTTGGGTGATCCTTCCTCTTTGCCACAAGCTCGGTCGTGAGTGTTTTTTTGTTCTGTTTGAATGAAGTGTTGGTCTGAATTGTGAAGAGAAGCGGTTTCAGGCCTTGTGTAGATGGGGCTGCCCAGGTAGCTGGCATGGTGGGGGAGGGGAATGGCTGCTGTTTCTTCCTCATGTCTTTTCTCCTGAATCTTCTATGTACTTCCTTCTCTACCTGTCGTTTTCGGCGGGAGATCAGTGTCTGCTCCGGGACAACTTGGACACCCCCACACCATTCAGTTGGGGGGCGGGGAAGAGATGGATTTCAGGGGCTCACAATAAGTGGGCTCAGCAATTCATTGTTCATCCTGTCCTGTGCCTCACACAGCTAAATAAACCTGTCCTTATTTTACGGGGATGGGTAAACTTTCCCCTATAGGAGAACGAGTTTAGTGGTAGAAACACTTCTGAGCTCAAATGGCTGCTGCTAAAACGGTGAAGAAAGCTCACACTGCCACAGTAAGAGGGGCATTTTGCAGTGCTTTTATAGATTAGCTTCATTATACTCCCCTGCCTGCACCTTATTGTTAGTGCTGTTTGGTCCAGAATCAGGGCGAGACTTTATCGAGTGAAGAAGGAAAGGGTTGCCCCATTGCTTGGTCTGTGTGATGCTGCATTTGGGAAAGGAGATAAAACAGACAGGGCTAGAAATGTGTAGTAAAAATGGTGTACAACTTAGATCACATGCCCCACGTATAGGATCTCAAAACCGTATCTTGAGATGCAGAAGGCATTTGACTACAGTCTTATTCCTCAACTAGGGTTGTATGGTTGTAAAAGGTGCCAGGCCTGTAAAATACTGCTTCTTGAAGTGGGCATGCACCTAAACCTCAGAAAAAGTAATTTAATTAGGAACGTAGATCAATAACACTTTGACATAAGAGAGAAAAATAAAGATTTGTAAACTAGGAGGTAGCATGGTATTTGTCAGAAACAGCACATCTCAACAAGAAACGCTGTACATGCTTGTTATTTAAATTTTTACTAATGGCGGTCCGCTTTAACTATAGGGGCTGTGTTTATTTATTAATTCTAGCAGCGCGGTCCACATTTAGCTGCCACACTTATTTGTTTATTTTGTTAACTAGTGCCTATGCGGCGCTTTCACGTTTATGTCAAGTCAAGTCAAAAAATGTATATAGCGCGCTACATACCCAGAGGGTCTCAAGGCGCTTGAAGAGGGGTGGGGAATTACTGGTCAAATATCCACGTTTTAAGTTGCTTTCTGAATGCTAGGTGGTTCTGAGTGAGGCGGAGGTGAGTGGGAAGTGAGTTCCAGGTTTTAGCTGCTAGGTAGGAAAAGGATCTACCTCCCATGGTGGTTTTGTTGATGCGAGGTACAGTGGCAAGGGCCTGGTTGGAAGATCGTAGCTGGCGTGCGGGGGTGTAGAAGGACAGTCGTGTGTTGAGGCATTCTGGTCCGATTTCATAGAGTGCTTTGTGTGCGTGGGTTAGGAGCCGGAAAGTGATCCTCTTATTGACGGGGAGCCAGTGGAGGTTTTTCAGGTGACCAGAGATATGTTCTTTGCGCGGGATGTCTAATATGAGCCTGGCTGAAGCGTTCTGGATTCGTTGGAGTTTTTTCTGGAGTTTAGCGGTAGTACCGGCGTAGAGGGTGTTTCCGTAGTCCAGTCGGCTCGTGACCAGAGCGTGGGTGACAAATTCCTAGTTTCGGTGGGGATCCAACGAAATGTTTTTTTGAGCATGCGAAGAATGTTGAAGCAGGATGAAGAGACGGCGTTGACTTGTCTGTTCATTGAAAGGGAGGAATCCAGGATGACGCCCAGGTTCCGTGCGTGGTCCGTCGGGATGGGTGCTTTTCCAAGGGCTTCTGGCCACCAAGAGTCGTCCCAAGCAGAGGGGGAGGTACCTAAGATAAGGACTTCTGTTTTATCCGAGTTCAGTTTCAGACGGCTGTGTTTCATCCATTCGGCTACTTCTTTCATTCCTTCGTGTAGGTTAGTTTTGGCGGTGCTAGGGTCATTGGTGAGTGAAAGGATCAGTTGAGTGTCATCCGCGTAGGAGATGATGTTGAGGTTGTGTTGGCGTGCGATGGCCGCGAGGGGGCTCATGTATACGTTGAAGAGGGTGGGACTGAGTGAGGATCCTTGGGGTACGCCGCAGATGACTTCAGTGGCCTCTGAGATGAATGGTGGGAGGCGGACTCTCTGGGTTCTTCCGGTGAGGAACGAGGTGATCCATTCCAGTGCTTTTCCTTGTATTCCGATGTTTCTGAGGCGCTGTAGAAGGGTGCTATGGCAGACTGTGTTGAAGGCTGCGGAGAGGTCAAGGAGGATGAGGGCGACTGTGTCTCCATTGTCCAGGAGAGTTCGAATGTCGTCTGTTGCTGCGATGAGGGCGGTTTCAGTGCTGTGCTTGCCTCGGAAGCCGGATTGTGAGGAGTCGAGGGATTTGTTTGTTTCAAGGAAGGCGGCGAGCTGGTTGTTGACTGCTTTCTCGATGACTTTGGCCGGGAATGGAAGGAGCGAGATGGGGCGGTAGTTTTGAGTTCGGTGGGGTCAGCTGTGGGTTTCTTCAGGAGGGCGCTGAGTTCGGCATGTTTCCAGCTTTCTGGGAAGGTTGCGGAATCGAGGGAGCAGTTGATGATGTCTCGGAGGTGCGGTGCTATGATGGAGGCTGCTTTGTTAAAGATGTGGTGAGGGCATGGGTCTGTGGGGGATCCT
Source organism: Lissotriton vulgaris (assembly GCF_964263255.1). Lineage (NCBI taxonomy): Eukaryota > Metazoa > Chordata > Amphibia > Caudata > Salamandridae > Lissotriton > Lissotriton vulgaris. The sequence goes on from NC_141694.1 coordinate 319,973,910, forward strand.
GAGTGGATAGAGTTCATCAGACGGATGGTGTCTTCGGTGGAGATTGGTTTCCAATCATTGAGGGTGTTCAAGGGAGGTGGGGGTAACCATGGGCGGAAAATCCGTTTCGCTCGCGGATTTTCGGTAAATTCGCAATCCGCGAGATTCGCGAATCTCCCGCAAAATCCGCGAGCAGCGGATTTTGCTCGCACTGTTCGCGTGAGTTCGCGCCCCGCGAATAAGTGCAAAATTGCAGAAATACGATCTTAGCAAAACTGAAAGTAACTACTTACCAGGTTCAAAAGTTCAGGCTCATCATTAGTAGCCATTTCCTGTAGTGCTTCCTGAGGGGCCCCTCCAGAGTTCAGTTGCCAGTTGAAACTATTATGTGACCCTGCTCTGAACCTCAGAATAGTTACACATATGCTACAAAGGTCCTGAATTACAGCTAAGGGAGACAAGCAGGAGCCAGGCTGGAAGTTCAAATCCATTAATCAGCCCCTAATGCATTATTGTCAGTTGGGGCAGGGCAGGTGTTGTAACTAATTTTGCAACAATGAAAGCACTTAGCAAGTGCAAAAGATCACTAATCAGGAAGCACTAAGGAAGCAGGTGCCAGCTAAAAAAATATTCTGTGACACATTAATCAGCCCCAAATTAATTCAGGTCACTTGAGGCAGGGAAGGTGTGCTTGCGTTGCCACAATAATGTACACTGACTGGACAACCAGAGGGTGCTGTGATGAAACAGAGGGTGGCATGGGTGGGCCAGAGGGTGGCATGAGTAGTCAGAGAGTGGCAGTGGTGACAGAGAGTGGCAGTGATGAAGAAGAGTGTCCCAAACAGGCTGGACACGTAGAAACAACAAGTTCGCGAAACTTGCGACCCGACAGGTAAGTTCGCAATTTGCGACATTGTAAAAAACCCACGCGAACTGGCAGAAACCCGCGCAAACACAAAAAAAAAAAATCCGCAAATTCGCGAGAATTTGCGGATTTTGCGGATTGCGAGTTCGCAAATCCACAAAATTCGCGAACGCGAGATTCGCAAAATTCGCCCATGCTTCCTGCAGGGGGATGGGTGAGTTGGTCTTCGGGTTGGTTGTCGAAGCTGTTGTGGATGTCTGCGATTTTGTTGTGGAAGAATGAGGCTAGGGAGTGGCAGAGGGCTTGGGAGGGGGTGATGTCGTTGGAGTTGGCCGCGGGATTGGTAAATTCCTTGACGATGTTGAATAGTTCCTTGCTGTTGTGGGCGTTGTTATCTAGTCGGTCCTTGAAAGCGGCTTTCTTGGCATTTCGGATCAGTTGGTGGTGTATGCGGGTGGCGTTTTTGAAGGCTTCCTTGGTGCTGGTGGTTGGATCGCGCCCTTTTCTTTACACAAACCTCGTCTGAAGAAAGGTAAGCAGCTGACATTAAAGTGAAATTGCGGCATGGGCACTTTTACCCCAAAAAACATTTGTTTGTCAACTTGACAAAACAGATGCTTTTTTTGGGTCGAAGCCTCCATGCAGCACTTTAAGTTTAATGTAGGACACGCCCCTTTCTTTAGACATGGTTTTCTAAAGAAAGGGTATGCGGGCTCCATAAATGTGAAAACGCTGTATGAGCGCTAGTCAACAAATATTTGCAATGCAATAGGTCTTACATTTGCGAGAGTTTAAGGTATTGCATTGCCAATATCTTAAACTCCTGTTAATGCGAGACCTATTGCATTGCAAATGCTTGTTAGATTTAAGGTCTATTCTGTATGGCTTGTACCTCACCAGTAAAACTGTGCGTTTGTCGGATAACAGACATCAGGATTGTGCCAGACTGATTCCATGCACACCCGCAGGATATGCTGGCATATCTCCCTGCTAACCCACAGTGCACCATCTGGACCCCTAACCATACAAGGCACCAAATGTGTGTGCAACCCCAGAACATGACAACCCAGATCACCAAGGAAATTGTGGTAACAGATTTAGAATCCATTTGTTTGGACTCTGACGCATACCCAAAGAAATACACAATGCAAGGCGTTTCAATATTTATTGGAGCACAGTGATTCTTGTATAAAATATGTGCTCTGAAATAATCAATAGAATGAAACCGATTAGAGTAACTAGCATTACAAGAATGGTGAAAAATAGGAACATTACCATCATTCTATTAAGACAGTACATATATAAGAGCATATCAGTACTGTGGACAGTGCACTCCTACCTAGCACTACCTAACCTAGTCTTGCCAAATCCCAGCCCTGGTGGTCTAACTCTCCATTACCCGTGGGTAAGTGTCATCAGGCTGCCCATCTTGGTGTAGAGCAGGAGATACCTTGAATTGGGCTGGAATTCTGACATGTGGAATTCTGACATGTGGTAATCTCGCAGGGCCAGCTGAGTGCGCCTCTATCCAAACAAGGAAGTGGTTCTGTATGTATTACAATAGAACCCATGTGGCCATGTCGCAACCCCCTGTCAGGCCGCAATTGTTTATTCTACTTGGATAGCATTGCCTACTGGATAATAACAAACAATAGTTGTGCACTGAACTTAATTCATTGTACTGAATGTTTAAGGTGTAGCAACAGTGTGGCCACACAGTGGGATTGTAAGCAACGCAGGTTTAGAGAGCGTTATCCTACATGGTCACACAACTTAAGAAACGTGAGCATCTAAATGATAGAGTTTCTAAACGGGCCTAACCTGACAACGTGACAACTAGGGGTCTGATTTAGAGTTCTGCAGACAGGTCACTCCATCACAAACTTGGAGGATAGCTCATCCATTGTGTTACAAGTGCATTATATTAAATGGCATTTGTACTGTGACAGACAGGATATCTCACATTTATGGTGCAGTAAGCCATCTGTTGAATTCTAAATCAGGCCCTCGGTTCTCTTTGGAATCAAATATTAAATACACATTCAATTCCAAAGTGCCTCCATCTGTTGTTTTTGTAAGGACTGGCATTTCACTATAATGCAAACTATGTGGTTCATTATTGCCGATGGGCATCTTCAGAAGCCGAGTTAGATAAGTACCATAATTGGAAAACGTCCCTAATTAAAATTACGACTTTCTACAAATTTTAGATAACTAGTTGCCAAAAGCAATGAAATGAGAATGGTGTTAGAGTCAGCAAGTAATGATGGACACCAAGTAAACCAGAATGAAATTCACTATCTCATAGTTCAGGTCTCAAGTCTGGCCATGAACTGTATTGAATCCAGGACAGAGAGCACATGCCACACAGATTCACCATTTACTCCAACTGTCATGAGCAATGAAAGTTGAACCATCACTCAGATTTCTAACCTCTCTATGCCATATTAAATGAATAAGGCCCGACCAAGTAAATGTACGAAGAACCACGACTCAATATTTATCAGTGTACTTCCATGGTTATGAAAAATGTTGCGATCAATTTATGGCAATTCCATGACGGAGGTAAGAACATAAAATCCTCCTCAACTGTTGCTGTCCTGTAATGGTGAAGACTCTTTGCAGCCAGACCTAGAGCCGAAATAAATCAGTGCAATATACATATGCACCAGATGTCTTTGAATGTACGCATTAGAGCAAAGCTCTATGAAAGTTCTGTAGCAATGTGTTGTTGCTTATGTGGTGTTCATTGTGCACTCAATACTTGTTGTATATGTATACAGAAAGGAAAATGGTATGCACTGATGGATCTCGGTTTCTGTGCCATGTAGTGAACTGAACATTTTTGGAATACCTCACATCTGCGCATGAAGGCCTTACAGCGGCCAAACTAAAAAGTCCTAAACTTATTAAATCAAGGCCCACATTTAACAAAGTCAATAGGCCTGGGGCTTGAAAAAAAATGTTTGCATTTTTTTTAGAAGTACTTTTTGCGTGCAATCTGGAGCGTGTAAGTAGCAAAAGTTCCGAAGGTTTCTCAGGACAGGACTCAATATGCAAAATATGCAGCAACAGCCTCCAGCATGAAATCACGGTCATCATCGGAAAACAGTTCAGCCATCCAATTAAGTAGCATGAAAGAACATACGTGTTCCTCCAGCATTGGATCCTCTAGCATCATCAGAGGACAACTCAGTGGGTTCTCAAGAAAGCTCTGTGCCAAGAACTCATGCACTGTCGCAAGTATGTCCCAATGACCCATTAGTCCATGCATCGCTGCCAAGGCCATAATCCTGTCGCCAGAACAAACCAACTCGGGAGCAACTGCGGGGCTCATCAGATGATTAAAAATCGACATCAGGAGACACCGTCTTGCTGAGACACAAATCAAGGGCCCAATCGGAATCGCAGCTCAGGCAATGAAACACAGGCTGGACACATGTAAAATAGGAAAACCGAAACGATAATCCAAATGCCGTGCTTAAAGTCGCAAGCGGGAGTGTGCCATAGTAATCAAGCATTCGGTTGCGAAACACTGACAGGAGGGGCTGTGCGGCCACTAACACAGGACGGGCATCCATGTTTAATAACTGCGCGATGCATCCTTTTCCATGTTGCACATTGAGAGGTTGAAATCTTTACTGTTCTCTGTAGCTGAAGCCACTGCTGCAACGTGGCTTATCCACGCATTAATCACATTACCATTTGCCTTGTACAAGTTCACTAATTGTATGCGATATATTGCGATAGGGAGATATGAACCATTAGGTAGCTCATTCCTCCATGAGGCATGGTCACTTCCATTCACTTATAGGTGCCTGAAAGACGAAAGAGAAGTATATCTTAATGGGGAGGAATGCACAGAGTGACCTGACCATTCATTGATATGCAGACACATCCAGTTGCATGGTTATTGTAATCAGGACCGGCCTAATTTAGCCTGTATTTTGAGAGGCACTCCGGTTCCCGCAATAGTTCCCACTTTCACTTTACTGGCGAACGGTAGTTATTTACTGTTGAATAACGAAGAATGTTGTGGGTTAATTAAAGGTATCGCTTATGTGGCAACAGTATCAGAATGTGTGGTCTGTTGCAAAAACGTTCTGTATCCTCCTACACATGGGAATTCAGATGTTTCCATCTGGCCGTGCATCCCAACCTTGAAAGCAGAGTTCAATGGTATGAGTAGAATAAGAGCCCTTTTGCCTCAAAAAGAGGTGGTCCTGAGTTCGGCCCGAGAAACATTTGTCCTTCACATAGCTAACATGCGCATAGAGGTGCAGGCGCTTTTAAATACCGATTTGCCTTTACATTTCAGCGAGCTGGTACATCAAATCTTTAATGCCTCCTCCACTTCTGGCCTCGCTCATTTTTGAAAATAGTTAGCATTGGTCTTGTGACTTCCTTCGAGAAAAAATTTGGAGTCATCCCTGCTTTCTTTCATTCTATATTTTCAAGCCTGTTTGGTGGCTTCCCAGTTTTGCTAGCATTAGCTGCAGGCGTTTTGGTGATATTTTGTTTTATTAAAGGATTGGATTAGTAGCATTGGGCCGATTTTAATTAAGAAATGTATTTAAAAACGTAGAAAATGTATTTTGTATGTATTGTCAAAATGTGATGTTGTGTCTAATAGCTTGTTATGTGTACTGTAGAAGCATTGTAAATAGGAGGTATACTGCATAGGTTTTAGTTTATGTACACTTTTTGCAATTAAATGTATTCTGGCTTTTAATATAAATGTTGTTTAAATTTCAGAATGTTTGGGAAACATTACATGTAATCCTGATGAAGGTGGTCATATATTACTATCCACCGAAACGCGTCTATGCCAAAGGAGAAATACACCTTAAATGAACTGAGGATAATTCTGACCGTTTGGCTGAATTACTTTTCTGTTTTGGATCTCCTTTTTATTGATAGGAAGCTCATGATTTTTTGTATGTAATGTTCCTTCTTTGACTAATGTCTGTTTCCCCATTTTTAATTGCGTTTCGATGTATATGAATAAACTGTGCAGGATTATTTTAATATAGTGTTTTCTGTCATATTGGTTGCATTGCTTCTATAGTTTTATATATGTTTTTTAATATCTGTTTTATGTGAGTGAGATAAGTGTTCTCAAGTTTAAGGTGTCCAAAGGGAATCTTTTTTTGACGAAAGATACCTCACATCTGTACAGAATTGGTGGGTGATTAAATATCAAACCTTTTAAAACATGTTTACAAAACTTGGGACCTTCATTCTCAATTATCATCCTCATGTAAATCTTTTTACGGTTATAAATACAACCATAAAATCATAAAAGATATACTTTATAAAAATTATAAAAACAAGTAGGTATTCATTCTTGTAGCAGCATAAAAGTTTAAAACATGAGAATAAATTGACAATACATTACTTTAAAATTTCTCGTGTACCATAGCACGATTAAACAGTTCTAGATTGCAATGGTCTCAAAGCTGCACGTAAAAGGCATGACACAGCAAAAAAACATGCCAGTCCAGCAGGAGCTGCAGATAGATGAGTGACGGGCGAGATTGTGAGAAGTTCAGGATTTTCAATGCCAGGAGAAGAAACCGCTTCCTGGGCAAGCTGAAATATTTACCAAAGCAGCACAAAATGTAAGATATCCTGTGGACAACCCCCGCACTCTGCCCCACTCCCATAGGTATTCCAGACCATATTTCCCTTCACAGTACTCCCTTTCCTGCCAAGAAAAGCCAACTTACACATTTTGTCTTGTGGTGGTCATTTCTTGGCCGCAGTTTATTAGGAATACAAGGAAACATGCATACTGTGCGCTTTGCATGTTAGGTCATAAGAAACTTCCTTGGTATTGTCTCTTGGCCGTTTCTTTTGTAGGATGGATTTTTTTGCACCCAGTTTGGGTGGGAAGGTAGCAGCTTCTGTCCCGGAGTTAGGCCACCTCGCTACCTTGTACGACTTTGTTGTACCCTGCTATCCGGCGGGGGCTGGGCTGCGAGCACCGTCTCCGTTTGCTACCCCCTCCTTTGGTAGGCCAAGCTACCCAGCCTTGAGGCATCCCAGAGTCGCTGTCCTTAGGCCAACTCCCCCAGCCGTGAGGCATCTGAAGGTGAGTGGACCTATTCTGGCACACCGCCCTCCGGTGTGCCTCCGTACCAACCGATATCAGCGTAGTTCTTCGCCACGCTGTCTGGGAGGCTGTCGTCTTCTTGCGGCTCCTCCCCCCCCCACCCCCCCAACTACATCCTGAACTTTTTATTGGCAACCAACCAATACCATTGCGCCCCACAAGTTGCTCCAGAATATCCCCATGCCTTCCTGCTAGAGGTGCACCCCATCGCTGGCATGGTATTCCGGGCGGCCCGTGAGGATGAGCCCGTGCCTGAACGTTCCCAGTCCATCTGCCTGCAGAATTTGTTCACCGTGAGGTTTAACTTTTTTCGTGAGTTCTGAACGCCTTTGTGAGATTCCGCCTCACGGCATTCCCTTCTGCTGATCAACTCGGACCAGATATTTGCTGTGAGTCCAAAGGCTCTGGCTGCCTCCGTGAGGTCTTTTTGTATTCCGTGGAGGGGTACTCTCCTCCCGGGACTGGTAAAATCATTTCCCCCGAAGGTGTATGAGCAGCACATCCAGGTGCCACCTTGAGTCTGCCCGTAGGTCCTGGAGGGTTGCCGGCAGCTGGTCCCATCTCATGCCTGATCGGCCGTACCATCGGATGCAGATGCCTGCTGGCCGTTCTTGGAGCGTGCGGCCCCCGTCTTTCCACCAAGCATCCATCTGTCTGATAAATGAGTGCCCCACTACCCACACCAGGCGCAGTCTTCTCCCTGTCAAAGTAATGGAAAACGACCAGTCACTCCCGTATTTGCCCCAGGAAGGATGGTGGATCCCTACGCCCCTGCTGCGCCTCCCTTTTCAAAAAATTGTGGCCTCACGTATGTTTTGTATACCCGTGACTGCCATCTTCCCACTGCCTGTATTCCTGCCTCGCAGCTGTGAGTTATTAGCGGGGTGCTGCTGCCACTACTTTGCACTAAACTGGCCTCCTTGCTTTATTGGCGGGGTGCTGCCACTGCCGTGTACACCAAATTTGGCCTTTCTTTAACTTTGGGGGGGGGCGGGGGTTGCCAGTGGCGTCACCACCTGCTCTGTTGCCAGCCGCTGGTCACGCTCGCACTTCCCGTCTTGCGTGCTGTGGCCTGTTATGCACGGTGTTCCCATGGTGCCCCTGGCGCTCCCTGTTGGTGTTGCTCGCTGGCTTCCTCTGCAGTCAGGCTCAGCGACCTCTTCTGCCGTCTGTTAAGGATTGTCCTGCCCCCCCAAAAAGCTCTCGTTCTTTTCCCGGGTGTTTCCCAGGTCAGAGGGTGCTGTTCTCCTGCACTTCCTCATGCGCATGCGTGGGTCGCGAGACCCTTCTCCTCCTCTTGGAAGCGTCACCTTGCTCCCTCGCCACACGCACGGCCCGCTCGCTCACCTCCTAGATTCACTTTGCTGCTTTTCCCGGCAAACGCAGGATGCGAGGTGAGTGGGGGGCGGGGGGGGGGGGGGGGGGGGGGATCATCGCGTCCCGGGGTGGGCTCCCGCTGGGCGTCCATTTTGCTACCGGGTGGGCTCCGACAGCGCTGCAATCACCATTAGCCGTACGGCGCTGCGGGGTGGGCTCCTGCTCGCTGCTCCTTTCGCTGCCCGGGGTCCTCCGTCAGCCGGGCTTCATGGCGTCACGGGGTGGGCTACCGCTCGACGTTAGTCTTGCTGCCAGGTGGGCACCGGCTGCGCCTCAATCGGACTCTCTCCGTCAGGCGGGTTTCACGGCGTCGTGGGGTGGGCTCCCACTCAACGCTACTCTTGCTGCCTGGTGGGCTCCGGCTCCGTCCCTTCTTGCCGCTCCTCTGAAGCAAAGGGCTACACGGTGTTGCGGGGTTGGCTCCCGCTCGCTACCTTCTCGCTCCTCACGTTCTCACGTTCTCCACCGTTCGTTGGGTACAGCGGGTAGGTTGCTGGACGTTCCTTTCACTCCTGGCGGTCTCATCGGTGCCTTGGTCCCACAGGGATTCGCCTTCTTGCCTTCTTGTCAACAAAATACTGTGCCAACGCCGCGCTGCTCCCCCGCTCCTTGAAGATAGGAGCTTGCTTGGGGGAGCAGCGCTTATAAGCCCCCCCTGACTCGCCTGTGTAGACCCCCACCCATTGGGGGGGTTGGTATCCCACGCTGGCCCTCGTTGGCCGGGGGGGGGGGGGTTGGAGCCACTCGGCGCTGGCCCTCATTGGCCCGGGGCTTCCTCTTCCATTTGTCTTCCTTTGCTCGCCAAACTGCGGTCTCCCGCCCCTTTTGTCCGGGGGCGCGCCGTTGGGGTATGGCGCCAGCTCTTGAGCACCCTTCGGGCGCAACCTCTGCGAGACACTTCGCAGCCACAGGGCCCCAAAGTACCAGAGCGAAACCAGTCACATGAAGAGGTCAAAAGACGGTGTAACAAATTAAACCTGAATCTCACCACCACAAATCTATCCCTCTCATTAGATATGAAAGAGAGATAGAGGTTTATACCCTGGACAGGTTTTAGTAACTGGTGCTCCGTACCATAAGTTTCAGCAACTGTGTGGGTTCACGTTACAATATGACACATTCAATGAACAAATCTCTCCCTCTTTTGAGCTACAAGGGATGCAGGGAGTGATAGTTAAGGAATATGTCGGCCCTAAGCATACTGGTAAAAGCTGCCTTCACATAGGCAATCCAAGGGATTCTTTGCATGTGATCAAAGGACAAAAATTAGAAACCCTCCCCAGTGCATATCTTGATCCAACACAGCAGGGGCCTGAGAGCAACGAGGTCGCCAATATATCTTACACCAAGCTCCTCATGAACAGAAAAGTCTGTGGTACTTTGAGGAACCTGCAGGATACAACTTAAGAAAGTATTTTCTGAAGGCTGAAACTTAGGCATTGTGTAACCCATTACCTCACTGCTGTAAAGCACTTTAGAGACGCACTTGGACTGATACAGCTTGACTAAGATGTCTGGTGACCAGGAGCACCACCTCTGTGCAAAACTAGCTTCCGACTCAATGGTCTTGACCAGATCGCATCTCTTTCCCTCACCTAGAGGTTTCCAGTACATGATAACATCAAATAGCACCCCCAGATAAAAGAACGCTGGAACTTTTGCCAGGGTGCGACTCCCCACCTTAAAGGTTTTGAAACAGGTGGATTGAAGGCCACCTACCATGAATTATAATTTTATGAAGTTGACTGCAAAGTCCAAACTGTCCATAAAGGAGACAAACTAATCCAAGAATGGCTACCGACGCCCAGCAGTAACTGCTATGAGCCCCCCATCATCAGCATCGAAAAAGACCAGCAACGATCTCGTTCCCACCCTAGGGCAGCCAGCCTACACAGACAGGAGGGCCTGTTCCGCTCCAATTATATAAAGAGTGAACAAAAAAGGCCAGAGTATGCAACCCTGACGCACTCCCTTGTAGTACTGAAGGGCTCAGTGAGCTCCAGCGCCTGTGAGTACTTCACCGCAGCAGAGGTGCTGGCACATACGTTCGATTGCCATTTCTGGATCCACGCCCATCAGGAGGAGCTATCTCTCAAATATTTAAAAGCCATGTACGTATACCCAAAATATTGTTATTAAATACCAAGCTCAAACGTTACTCATTGATACAGTTACTGCTACACAGTGACAATTATTAAAAGACAATTAAAAGTGCTTCATTTATGAAAACGTTCTAAGATATGAGAAGGGTGGGTACATATATTAAAGTCACCTTTTCACCTTTCCATGCAGCCCGACATTAGTTAATTAAAGAATCCGACTGTTGTTCCCTTGGTTTCCAGTGCTTGCTGGCCCGTGCAAAATGTTAATTACACGTTCGAAATTTAACGAAATTCGTGCATTAACTAGTGTTAATTTGCTGAAATACTTTGCCGTTACGAGATCATGTTATTTTATGTACTTTTATTACTCGCGGGACACTGGTTTGACACAAAAATATCTTAAGGCAACAATAAAACCAGAGCAAAATAGATTCTGCTCGAACCAACCTCCGGGTGGGTGTGTCGGGTGACTTTTGTGTCTAGAGTATGCTCCGCATTTCATTTGCACACCACATGTCAACATCGCAATTTTCAGGCTAACCACACATTTAAAAAAAGAAAAATCCCGTTTTGGGTTAATAAATGTAAGACAGATGTGATGGTTAGGCTTCACCTGCCACAAAAGAGGCCCTTCTATACATCAGCGCAAAGTATATTCTTGGTTACAAAAGATAAAAGTTACTCGGCTTTTTGATGTAACTGTTTCCCTTCAGTTAGCACGCTAATACACTAGACCGTGTTATCAGAGCAAACGTCAGTTAATTGCCCAGCTCATTCGAAGATATATTGTCGTGTAGAACATCCTTGAATGCTTATGCCTTTATAATTAAAGCCGTCCTTTGTACTCAAACGCCACCCAGTATTATGTTGTAAACACATTGTTCCTAACACCATAAAAACAATAGGATCGCTGAACCAGCTGGCTGGGCTCGTCCGTGTGCTGGCAACCAGGCCAGACCACAACAGCACGCTGCTTGCAGAACCCTCACTTCCACGCAGTAAAAACAGAATTGTTTACAGCTCGTTACGTGGCGCCCTGTCTTACCTCTCGCTAACGCATGGGACATACACTCGAGTGGCATATGGCATAGAAAGAGACAAAACCTTCAACTGTTGTTGCACCCTGACTGAATAAATCCACATACTCTGATTGGGTCCAACCAAAATGTATCTATTGTGAGCTCACCAGTAGGGTGGAAAAAAAGCTTTTAGCTGTACCTTAGGTATTCAGTCCGAGGCCCAGTGAAAACGTGCGTAACACATATTTTCCTTCCTTTCAGCTAATCGCTGAAGAGGCCAATTGTCAACAATTACCCCAAGGCCCATTAGCAATTACATAAATAAACATGGCATCTCGCATGTCTTCAAAGCCAACATTTTATGCTCACTGTGTTGAATTAAGCATAGTGTTTTGCAAAGGGGTGCTAGCAGGATTAATACATGCATGTTGGCATATAATAGGACTTTTCATTTTGCTTGACTTGTTGAAAAGTATTTAGGCTCGTCAATTTTACTTTCAGCGTTAATTATAATGACTATTTAGACACAGCGCACTGCTAAATTTGAGGGATATTCATCAAACTTTTGCATTGCGCTTCCACCACGCAAGGCAGCGCAAGGGAGATGCAAAACCTCGCACTATATTTACCAAGTCACCTTGCGTGGCCTAGCGTGGCTTGATAGAACTGGAGTACCATTACTGTGCTCCAAGGAGGCGTTCCATGGGTGGAACTTTGATTTTCTCCAAGCATCCACCTATGGAAGTTGGCGCATTCTCAGATTTACCAAGACTGGTAAACCTGGGAAGGGGTCAAAATGGTACACCTTCCCAGGGTAGGTGTAACCAGGAGAAATATTATTTCTCCTCGTTTTTTCTCTGCCTACGAGTGCTGTATTCTACAGCACACATAGAAAGAGGAAAACTCTTCTGAGGATTGCTTTTGTGCAGGTAGGTGTCCCTTCCTGCACAAGAACTATCTTTTCTGCAACACATGCACCTTTGCACAATTGTGCAAGAGTGCCTGTGTTGGCACTAGGCAGCACTTGGAGCACCAGCACAGGTAGAGAGCAGGAATTAGACAGATCTTGAAAGATATGGCACATCCCTCCCCTCTCCCTTTCATGGAGCAAGGTGTCTTTCTACTTAGCATGAAATAATAATAAATATGGCCATGTATCTCTTAGCCCTCAAATAATAGGTGTTGATGTGCCAAATTTGAGGGCATTTATTTGGTTAACTTTGCAGTGATGAAAGGCAGAGTGATACACAATAACTGAAATATCCATCCATCTGCTTCAACAACCAACCAACGCACACCATGACCGAACAACCACCCCCCACCACCACCCTCCACGCCTGGACCCCGATCAGCACCGAAGACACCATCCGCACGATGAACTCCATCCACTCCGGATCACCGACCGACCCCTGCCCTCACCACGTCTTCAACAAGGCCGACGCTGTCATCGCCCCCCACCTGCGAGACATCATCAACACATCCTTCGACACCACCATCTTCCCTGAGAGCTGGAAACACGCCGAACTCAGCGCTCTACTCAAGAAACCAACAGCGGACCCCACCGACCTCAAGAATTACCGCCCCATCTCGCTCCTCCCGTTTCCAGCCAAAGTCATCGAGAAGACCGGCAACAAGCAGATGGCCGCTTTCCTCGAGACGAACGGATCCCTCGACCCCTCACAGTCCGGCTTCCGAGCCAACCACAGCACCGAGACCGCCCTCATCACCGCCACCGATGACATCCGAGCCCTGATGGACAACGGAGAAACAGCGGCCCTCATCCTCCTAGACCTCTCCGCGGCATTCGACACGGTCTGCCACCGCACCCTAGTACGGCGCCTCAGCAACGTCGGAATCCAGGACAAGGCGCTGGAATGGATCATCTCCTTCCTCGACGGAAGAACACAGAGAGTCCGCCTACCACCGTACAAGTCAGAGGCCACCGAAGTCATCTGCGGCGTCCCCCAAGGATCATCTCTGAGCCCCACCCTCTTCAACGTCTACATGAGCCCCCTCGCGGCCATCGTACGCAAACACAACCTCAGCATAATCTCCTACGCCGACGACACCCAGCTGATCCTCTCCCTGACCAACGACCCCGCTGCCGCCAGAGCCAACCTGCACGAAGGAATGAAAGAGGTAGCCGAGTGGATGACGACCAGCCGCCTGAAACTGAACTCGGACAAGACGGAGGTCCTCATCCTGGGCTCCTCACCCTCCGCCTGGGACGACTCCTGGTGGCCTCCCGCCCTGGGCACCGCACCCAAACCGACAGACCATGCACGCAACCTGGGCTTCATCCTGGACTCCTCCCTCTCCATGACCAGGCAAGTCAACAACGTCTCCTCGGCATGCTTCAACATCCTACGCATGCTACGGAAGATCTTCTGGTGGATCCCCACCGAGACCAGGAAGACCGTCACCCAGGCCCTCGTCACCAGCCGACTGGACTACGGCAACGCCCTCTACGCCGGTACCACCGCCAAGCTCCAGAAGAGACTTCAGCGGATCCAGAACGCCTCAGCCAGACTCATCCTCGACATCCCAAGAACCAGCCACATCTCCGGACATCTGAGAGACCTTCACTGGCTCCCCGTCAACAAAAGAATCACCTTCCGCCTCCTCACCCACGCACACAAAGCCCTACACGACCAAGGCCCGAGCTACCTCAACAGCCGAGTCAACTTCTACGCTCCCAAACGCCACCTCCGATCAGCCAACCACGCCCTCGCCGCCGTCCCCCGCATCCGAAGAGCGACTACAGGAGGAAGGTCCTTCTCCTACCTGGCCGCCAAGACCTGGAACTCCCTCCCTCCCGACCTGCGCCTGACACAAGACCACCTCTCCTTCAGGAAGAAGCTGAAGACCTGGCTGTTCGAGCAGTAGCGGCTCCCCCCCCCCCCCCAGCGCCTTGAGACCCTACGGGTATGTAGCGCGCTTTATAAGTGTCACTGATTGATTGATTGATTGATCCATGATCTGACTCTTTGGTTTGGAAAGCTAAAAAAAACAAAAAACAAAAACGAACTGCAGTACTTAATCATCGAGCTGTATTTTCTTGTTGACATTCTAGTTTAGAGTCCAGCTTAAGGATTAATGCACACCAAATCTGGGAACAGCCAATCAAGGTGAAGGTCGGTCACAGATCACCCGGATACATTCAAGCAGGTCATAGGCAAGATCCATTTCCAGTACAGAAAAAGACAAGATTGGTCCCGGTGCAACCTAGATGCCAATCTAGAGGCCCGTTCAGCCCAGACTTCCCATCCCAGCAACCAACCCAGCATTCAGCGCAAAGCCCAGATCAGAACCAAGACAGTACATTGCTTGATCACAGTGAGCATCAGTTCACATATTTGTCAACATTAGAATGGGTCTTCAGAACAGGCGTAAAGCTCGTAAAAAGTGGCACAGAAGTAATTGGACTCTTGTCTTTTTTAACACTGACTTACAGGTAATATTTTTGAAAGATTGATTGTAACAATGAGGTGGATTGCTGGATGTGTGCGCATCTTCCCATGGTAAAGAGGACGTGATTCTAGGCCAATGCGGCTTGTCATGGCTACAAATATGCATGTTGTAATAGGGATACTGCATTTTGTTTCTGAATGTACTACACTTTTCAGCACATTTTCTTGCATGAATATAGTTTGAGAAAATGCAGAAAAAAGTCTGCCAGTTAGCTAATAGTTTCCCTCCCACTCTTGGGACCTCATTAGAAGGATCTTCTGGGGCACTGCACCTTTCAAGCGAAGTTCAAATGTTGCGAAGTACGACATCTAGAAATATCATACATTATGTATTGGGCTTCCTGACCTACAAGGTATTTATGCGATTTCTACTACTAGCTGCTTCCTGGGCTCATTCTTTAATAAATATGACCAGCTTCAGTTTTTTTTTAAATTAAAAATAATGCCTCATCAGTATACTTATGCTGATGGAAAAAAGAGCACGCAATATGCACCTATTTATAGGAAAGAACGAACTAAAACAAAAGAAAGAAAATGAAAAGGAAGAAAAGAAGTCAAGAGATGGTTTTGGGCTAGAGCTAGTCAAGCGCTGATTACTATTTTCAATCAAGCATGTTCTCAGGTCATAGGTGATGGTTTAACTTGGAGTGTAAACTCTAAAAATGTCACAAAGCATGCAAACCTGGTAAATATATTACTTGTGTGCCTTATTCCCCAATCACTGCAATTGTAAATTGCTCATGGATGTATCCGAATCCCATTTTCAGCACACTGTTCTAACTCTCCAAAAAGGTTCATAAAGAGATTCGGCCTAGTAGCAAGGGCCCAGACAGGTTACCACATTATTGAGTCGAAGGTTTTATCAAGTGAAACCACATGCAGAATTATACAGGTCCGTACATACTACATTGCTCCTGCAGCTACATGCAGTATTCTTGACCATTTTTTGGGTCTCCAAAAAAAAGCACACATTACCATACTACTTCCTGGTACTGAAGGGAACTACTTTGTGTGTGGATGTGCTCATTGTGCAAGAGCCATATGCCATACCTCATAGTGAAGCAAGCCAATGGCATTGCCCCTTGATGTATGCATGAGTGGGTGGGGGAAAAATGTAATGACATGACCACAGATAAATGGATGAAGTGTGGCTGAAAACCACTATAAGTAACTAGGTCATACACATTTTAGAAAAATCTAAAAGGTTTCGCCTAACACAAACCTAAAAATAAATTCACTAGTTCTGCCGTTGGCAGCCAGACTCTTCCCTTTGAGAAACGGGTAAGAAACAAAAAAAAAAACAAAAAAAAACAAACAAAAAAAAGTGTAAGAAAGAAGGAAAATGAAAGGCAGGATAGAAATGAAGCTAGAAAGTAGTAATGAAACAAAAAGAAGTAAAGAAAACCAACAAAGGAAGACAAGAAAAAGAAAGAAGGAAACAGGAAACAAATAACATTTAAAAAGTGTTACAAGTACTTCAAATTAAACACAATAAAATCTGATGTCCTCCTTAACCCCTTCCGTGCTGCGAACGTCCAACGGTCGTCACGTGCACTACCTCGCTGGTGCTGCGCACGACCGTTGGACGTCCGAATCCCGTTAGCGCGATCGAACGTCCGCACTGGGGCGGAATGTTCGACGCGCTAAACGGGTTAAGCAAAGTTTACGGAATCATTGGTGAAATAGATTATAGAATAAACGTGTTCTGGAGAATTGTCTACATATGAATGCACATATATATTATTAAAGCTTTTGGTTAGCATACTGCATGCATAGTAAAAAGAGAAGAACTTCAATACAGATCACTTTCAATTGGACACGATCTGTTATGCTGTGAAAATCCAGCAGTCAAATAAACAAAGGACACTTCATAAGGAATTTACAACCGAATTGGTAGGAGACAGGAACGGATAACACTGGAACAGGTTCTGTGTTCTCATCTGGTAAAAAGCATCTTGCTATCACCTTAGGCTCTAAACACAAGGGCAACACTAAAGGAATTATGATGTAAAAATAAAAACACCGACACTGAAAGGAACTAACTTTTGTGTGGATGTGCTCATAGTCAAAGAGCAAAATGCATTCATTCAAAGTGAAGTTGACCAGTCCTGAAGTAGAACATCGGGAGGAAGGAGCAGACGCACCGAGGCTTGCTGTAAGGGGCGCACCTTGACCAAAGTGTGACTACAGGGGTTTCTGTGCCCTTCTTCCATGGTGCGTAGAAAACCCATTGTTGGGGCAATGGGAAGGGGGATCAGTTAAGAGGTCACTCTGGTTTGGAGGCAAAGGATATTGTCTTATTAGGATTCCGTATACCAGTCCTGATGAAAGCCATGGACTCAATTGAGCCACAAGGCAGAAACACGTTGATCGTAACAGTAGTAATGGGTTACTAATTCCCCTAATCCCCACAATTGATTTTAATCACCAAGTGTCATATCTAGCGAATAAAATGTTTTAGGATGACACATTAGTTTTTAACCGACGTATATCACGGATCCACTCTAAATTAGAAGTGCCTCCATGACTCCAGGTGTAGGCCCGCTCTCCATCAAACTGAGGTTTTGAAGAGCGAGAATTGTCCTGTGATGAAGCATGACACCAGGTGGTGTGGGAGGCCAATCCGTTACATATTTTTGTATGCCCAACACTTGTACTATGTAGCGTTAGATGGGATACATCACATATCGTTATAAATTTAAAAATTTACAGAGCTTATTTTGTGTACATCTGAAGTAGGCTGCCCCATGCTGTAGTGGGTGGAAGCAAAATGTGAATGACACAACTACGGATAAATGGATGAAGAGAGGTGGCTGAAAGCCCCTTAAGTATATTATACATATAATTTTAGTAAAATCAAAAAGTCTTGCCTAACACCAGACCCAACAACAACATGCAAGAGAGATAGTGGCCTACATTCTGTACCAAAGATGAACAAGTAGTGGCACACAAGTCGCTGAAAAGGCATCTTATGACCCATGCTACTTTGTTGGGTACTGACCCCAGCACAATCCAACATAAAGCCCCAGACTGATATTGCAATTTCAGGCATCCATCGGGAGCAATACGGGTAGTCTAACGCAACCAAGACATTAAGGCACCAAGTGGTCTGATGAGTTGTAGATATCTCCTTCATGGGCAGGACGTGCAGCATGTAAGAGTTCTACTTGCTTGGAGAATCTATGGACGGTCAAGTTGATCCTTGCCTACATAATTATGTGCCATATCGCTAATTCAAGATGCTGGATCCACCAGTACAGCCTGCCAGCTAATTGTATGGCCTAATTATACTAATTATACTATTTTTTTACCTTTTGATTCTTTCACACATACAGTATTTAGCAGAGTGACTTACAACTGTGGTTGTGAGGAATGCCGTGAACTATAATGTCATATGGCAGAAACAGGTTGACCATAAGATAGGGTAATATCAATATCCCTATTTCGCTACGCTTTTATTCCAATCCACTGGGGCATTCCAATAAAAAATTTTGCCAGCCATGAGATCGTTTTATTCACCGTTTCTTTCTGCACTCTGTCCCTCACTTTGCCCCAGAGGTAGAAGTATTATATGTGCTAGAAGAACACCCCTGCTCCTTTCCTACGGGAAAGTCCAAGCCCTACACTGGGCACCCCCTCTGATGGGAGAATAATTCTAAAAAAAGGCAAGACTTAAACCATTACAAAACAGCACAGTGTTATATGAAAAACAAACAGTATTTAGTATTTTAATGAAATATATACCACCCATTCAGTAGCAGAAAATGGCATTCAATTCAACCTCAAATTCAAATTAAAATTCAAATTAAGCGTTATTTCGGTATAAGATTTCATATCATAAAAGCATACATTTAAAATACATCGAAATCACCATACAGATTTCACTATATATCACAAAAGAGCCAGTATCATTACATTTTTGGATGAAAAAAGGGGAAATAATAATCATATTCATACAGAAGAAATACAATAAATATTTTAAAAGATTATTAAAGATTATGCAGATCAGAGAGCCCTATGAGTTAAAACAGTTTTTTTTATATAAAAAGATATATACAGTCAATTCATTGAATTTCTAAATTTCACCAATAGTTTCAAAAATTCAATTAGAGTAAAAATTATTTTCGGGGTTTCCATTCTTTGTAGTTTAAAAAACGCCTCTCTACAAGAACGGATCCCCCACTCTTTAAGAATTGGTCTTAACAGAATTTTTCTGGGGACATGATAAAATGTGCAGAATAAAGTGCAGTGCAAGTTTGATTGGAGGGCCACGTCATCACAAGGACAAGGCAGGATTTGTCTCGACCAATCATTACAAGATGGAAATGTGATCAGTCGAAAAAAGGAACCCATTCTAAATCTGGATAAAAGCATTCTAGCGTAGCTATTAATATCACTATTAAGATATAATTGTGGACCCCGCTCAGGAGTTATATTTTGATAGGCTAGGACAGACTTTTTTAGTTTCTCCGTCTTCCATCTTTTATTCTCTAGATGGTCCATAACCATTTTGCGTAGCCCTTTCCTTGATATTGATTCCATGGTAGAAGGGTTCTTGAAAAACTCTGGATGACCAATGTCATTCATCATATTTTCAACTGTCGATAGCCACCTAACACGCTTAACGCCGTCCAGTTGTAAACAGTCGGATATGATGTTGCGATTAAAGGCGGTTTCAGTGGTCAGCCAGAGTTTATGCCATAGAAGGATGGGTTCCGTCATAATAATGTCCGAAATGTATGCAAGGCAGAGTTCTATGTGTATAAAATAGTTTGGGGTGGATTTTGGTACCCCTAAGAGGTAACTGAGAAAACGATTCTCAGTCTGTTGAATACAAAGTGCCGAATCGATTCCCCACACCCCTGAACCATAAATCGCCGTAGACACACATTTGGCTTTATAAATGACAATCAACTCTTTTACATGTCTTCCACCAATTTTAATTGCGAAATTCTGCAAGGCACCAATGGCCTTGGAGAAAGCTAATTTTCACTAAAATAGCTTGTTTCCAAGTGGATTTACGATGAAAACAAATCCCCAAGTACGGGAATTGATCTGTAATCTCTATTTTTTTTATTATCTATGAAGACAAGGCAGGGTATTTTCTTTATTCCCTGTCGGCAAGACATAGAGTAAGTTTTACTAATGTTGACCTTCAGTCCCTTCTCCCTCATAAAAAGAGTGAACTTAGAGACTGCCCTCTGCAGGCCCAGTCTGGTCTGCGATAAAATTGCGGCACCATCCGCATATAAGAGGATGGGGACAGGGGAGCCCTGCACAACAAAGGGTAATCATAAGGAAAGCTGTTGAGATGATCACCAATTTCATCAATATAGAGTGATAAGAGCAGGGGTGCCAAAATGCACCCCTGTCTTACCCCCCTCCTAACTGAAAACACTGATGAGCACTCTCCCTGTTGTCCAAAGCGAACCCTCGCTCCAGCAACTTTATATAATTCTTTAATAAAATTTAAAATGGAAGGATCCAGATCGAGATTTTTAAGGGCAGCCCACAGTTGTTTGTGTTCAACACAATCAAACGCTGAACTTAAATCTATAAAAGTAATAAAAAGGTTCCCTTTTTTTGCTATGGTGTATTTGGAAATTAAGAGATGCAAATTAAGGTTCTGCTCAACCGTCCCCATACCTTGACGAAAACCATACTGAAAAATCGAGAGAATATTCGATTCTTCAATCCAATTTTGCATACGTTTTAAGAAGATTCGCCCCGCTACTTTTATTAGAGCATCAATCAATGAAATTGGACGGTAGCAGGACGGATCATGCCGGTCCCCTTTTTGAAAAATGGGGACCACTATAGCTTCTGACCAAGTTTGTATTAGACCGTGGGTGTTAGCACAGTTCATCACTAAAGCTAACAGTGGGGCCCATAAATCTAGATTAGCTTTAAAAACATCTACAGGTATGCAGTCTTGACCCGGTGCCTTACTGGCCGGGCTTTCTCTAATAGCCAGATTCACCTCTTCACATGAAAAAACAAGATCCAACGGAAGATTTTTCATGTGAGATTCGGAGATAGGAGGAAGTGTAATGCCGCCCTCAGGAACAGTTAATTGTAGCTCCTGTCCATCATACAAATTTTTAAAGTGAGCGACCCAGGTATCCCCGTCGATGGCAAGATCTATCATTTCCGGTTGGTTGCCTCGCCAAAGGGGGGCATTTACTGCCTTCCAGAATGCCGTGACATCTTTATTTCTTGAGGCAGAGATTAGAGTTTCCCAGGCTTTTTGTTTCAAGGCTTTTTCTCTGTTCTTAATAGCCTTGCGATAATTACATCTTGCCTGTCTAACAGCCTCTGTAGATCGCAGGATGGTATGTAGCGCCTTTTTCAGATTTTTTAAGGCAGCGGTACAATGTTTGTCAAACCAACCTCTCTTGTTATTAATTCCAGATTTAGGTTGCAGTGTCAATAGGGATTTAAGGGTCTGCTGAATTTTGTTAAACGAGTCTAATATTTTTTGGGGGTCTTCTAATGGAGATAGGCATATGTTAATCTCCGTACGTCTCTCAGATAATAAATTTCTAAAAAGTGTCTCAGGGATCACTTTATCCCATTTAATAGTATAGCCATTTGTCCGTCCCATGGAAACATGGGGTTGGTAGTTAATAGTATTTGTATTCATTTGTGACCTCTCTATATGTTTTCTTATGTTAAACATTAGAGCGTAATGGTCTCCATACACCTCGTCCAATGTTTTCCATGAGGAGAGCAAAGTGGCATGTGATTTAGAAAAAAGGGTAAAGGCAATCACTGAATTTGAGTCTCTTCCGTGGAAGGTAGTTTGAAAAGGTAGTGACAGTGAGCATAATTTGTTTACAAAATCTAGGTTAAAAAAAGAAAACTATTTAAACTATCCCCTAGTTTAGAATGACTAAAATGATTCTGGGTTTCATCCATTATACAATCTAGGCCCCAGAGTTCCTTTGGCCCATACTGGCAGAGATTGCAATTAAAATCACCCAACCAGGCAATCATACATTCCTTGTTGGTACGTTCTTTCAAAGTGACAACTGCCTGAGTTAGATCATTTAAAACTTGGTTTAAAGCTTCAGCAGCTAAATTATTATAAAAGTTTATTATGATAAGATTAAGGGAGTTACCCCATCCAATCATAACTATCTGGTAGGAATCTTTTGGGATGTGTGTCAGCACAGTTAGTCCACTAGTAATACTAAGATATGCTACCAAATAAGCATGGGCGGAAAATCCGTTTCGCTCGCGGATTTTCGGTAAATTCGCAATCCGCGAGATTCGCGAATCTCCCGCAAAATCCGCAAATCCGCGAGCAGCGGATTTTATGGCTTGCTCGCACTGTTCGCGTGAGTTCGCGGCTTCCCAGTACAACTTCGCGCCCCGCGAATAAGCGCTAAATTGCAGAAATACGATCTTAGCAAAACTGAAACTACTTACCAGGTTCAAAAGTTCAGGCTCATCATTAGTAGCCATTTCCTGTAGTGCTTCCTGAGGGGCCCCTCCAGAGTTCAGTTGCCAGTTGCAACTATTATGTGACCCTGCTCTGAACCTCAGAATAGTTACACATATGCCACAAAGGTCCTGAATTACAGCTAAGGGAGACAAGCAGGAGCCAGGCTGGAAGTTCAAATCCATTAATCAGCCCCTAATTCATTATTGTCAGTTGGGGCAGGACAGGTGTTGTAACTAATTTTGCAACAATGAAAGCACTTAGCAAGTGCAAAAGATCACTAATCAGGAAGCACTAAGGAAGCAGGTGCCAGCTAAAAAAATATTCTGTGACACATTAATCAGCCCCAAATTAATTCAGGTCACTTGAGGCAGGGAAGGTGTGCTTTGCTTTGCCACAATAATGTACACTGACTGGACAACCAGAGGGTGCTGTGATGAAACAGAGGGTGGCATGGGTGGGCCAGAGGGTGGCATGAGTAGTCAGAGAGTGGCAGTGGTGACAGAGAGTGGCAAACACACACAAAAAAAAAATCCGCAAAATTCGCGAATTTGCAGATTGCGAGTTCGCAAATCCGCAAAATTCGCGAACGCGAGATTCGCAAAATTCGCCCATGCTTACTACCAAACCCCCCTTGTTTCTGCCATGGTTTGTCGCCAATGCCGGAGCGTGGAAGGTCTGGTACCCTAGTAAATGCACTGGGTTTAAGGCCCAGGTTTCTTGAAAACAGAGGATTGAGTGGGTGTTCACCATATCCAACCATGATTGTGATGCAATTTTAGTTGCAAGGCCGGCCACATTCCAACTAAGTATGGAATATGCAATATAAGAAGGGGTAGGAGTTCAGGTATTAGAAAGAAGGGCCTCTACATTGATCTGACCACCAGGGATGCATTTTTCAGGGAGGGATACAGTGTCAACAAGGTCTTCATTCCCACTGATACCCTCCATGTCACTTGTCGTAGAATTAGTAGGAAAAATTAAGCGCTTTCCACTATCCAAATGCATACAATTAAACATCATTGGTGAGGCATCATGCAATGAACCCTCCGCCCCACCCCACTCAACCTTTGTATCACTGGAAGTGGGAGTGGTCTCCATGTCATACAAATTCAGCGAACAAAGATTGACATCATTACTAATTCCACTTTTCTCTGCTAAAGGAACACAGGTTCTCTCCCACATATTACTATTTAACTCTGCGGGACTACTTATAAATGGAGAAGTGACAATAGAAGGGGCAGTTTTGTTGGCTTCATCTGATGTAGGAGGAACACTCAAGCAATCTCGGGTATCCTCTATATCGAAAGTTGGCTTAACCAGTCATTCATTGGAGTTGAGCCCAGAGAGTGGTTCATACAGGTTCTGTAAGGGGATGTTGCAGAACTCATTAGGATTAACAGGGCGGCCAAAATTGGTGTTCGGAGGAAAATATCTAGGGGGGAATTGACATCCAAGAAAAGGGGAAAAAATTAGTTGTATAATTAGCAGAAAAATAAGGATGTGAAAGGTAGTGTCCCAAATTTATGGATATGGAGCACGGTGTACTACATTGAAGGGTTTACAGTGTTGACGATTTGGTGGTTGGATGGGGGGTATGAACAGAGCTTCAGGGTAAAAATAACTAAGATTACGAGTAGAAACACCTCCCTCCGTTCTTCCTGGAAACCAATCACTAATGTGCGTGACCACTCTGTGATCCCTGAAGTTAACTATCACGACATCCCCCTCAATGTCTTTGGGTCTGGGGCCCACCCACTTACATCGTCTAACGGAGAATATGTCTCCGTTTAGGTGAGGGGGAAGGAGCCTATTTTTTCCCCAACCAGAAAATAACTTTGTTTTTAAGATTAGCGTTATATTCGATGTTTCCGTTTGGAACGGTTGGGACTCCGGTAAGAACTATCACAAAATTGGCTGACTCTGGTGGCAAGTCCACTATATTCCTAGGATTTTTAGAATTTAAGTTTGCTCTTTGCTTTATTGTTGTCACAGGCTTCGTACTTAGAATCTTTGTGGGAGGAAGCGGTTTTTTGGGAACCGGCATTGCCTTTTCTTTATGTATAGCCTGTGCAACTGTTGGGGTGGACGGGTTTGTTTTATTTTTCAATACAGGGTTTTCTTTCTGGGGGATCTTTGGATTCACCTTGTTAGAGGTTAGCTGGTTATTTACTGTAGAAAATACCTTAAGATTACCGGTATTGGGATTTACGGTAAGGTTGGAGGCTGCCAAGATGCAATCCATTTTTTCCCGCAACCTTTTGACTCTTTCCGTAAGTGGGAGCAAAAGAGATTTTAGGAGGTGTTCAAACATCTCCATAGTATCTTTAGTCAACAAAATTTGTTCCCCTGAAATTGATGGTATTTGAGGCCCTTCTAAAACATCCCTCTCCGATTGACCAGATGGTTTATCAGTAGAGTCAGCGGAGGGGGAGTGACACGTGAACTGATTTCTCCTTTTTTAACCCCACCCTTTCTCCTTCTTTTCCTTGGTGGAGAAAAGTGTGCCTCGGAGGTTTCTTAGAATTGACTTTACTCCTGCTGACAGTAACTGATGGAAGTGTCTCTGTCGGAATGTCAGTATTAGGTAGTGGATTTGGGGAGGTGAAGTGTGATTGAGAAACAAGATCCATGACTACCGGAGAGTTTAAGTCTATTAAACAACTAGGAGTAGCCGATGGGCCATTTACAGTACCATCATTAGTAATATCAATAGATATAGGTGAGGAGTTGTGCTCTTGAAAAATGAGGGGAATATTATCGGTACTAAATAGCTCAGCATCTTCGTTCGAGTTACTTAAATTGTCAGATAGTGACTGCATAGATGCCTTCGGGGGAAAGTAATGGTGTCTTTTTCAGTAAATCAATTGAGAAGCGGCGCTCCGCATGTTTCTCGGCTAACAGCACTTCTTTATCTATTTCTTTGGTTGCCCTTGCAAAGTACTTATCCAAGGGGCCCAGTATAGAAACCCCAACCACGGCGGGTAGTGAGTTAGGTACCTCCGTAGCCATCCTTTCCGTTTATACTAAGCGAAAGGCAGCTCCCTAAACCGTGAGCTCAAATCAATAGAGCGTGTTCTCAATCAGAAAGAGCGCCACAGCCACATTTCTAGTATAATTTAAACACGAATGGAAGCACCGTTATCCCACCCCCCTAACTCCCTCCAAATAACAAGTAACTGGTGGATGAATACCTAAGAGTAAACGTTAGGGGATGGGCCCAGCCCAGCCTCCTGCAGCCTCTGACGGCCACAGGCGGCCCGCCCTTGTCCCAGGCTTCTCCCGGCGCACTCCAGCGCGCTCCCGCGCAGCAGTAATGTGTCTTGCTTTTATTAGATATGGCCCAGTTGGAAGTGGGCTTTTGCTGGCGTCCGATGCTCAGGGGGCGGGGCTAGCAGGGAGAGCGGGCCAGGTGTTTTAGATTGGCCAGCAGGGACTCCTGGGAGATGGAGTCCCCGCACTTGCTCGCAGCCCTGCTCTGCCCCTGTACACCCCGGTGAGGTTCACAAGTGACACCAAAGACCTCTCCTCGATGTGGGATCCGCGAAGCGGGTACCGAGAGTCGTTGCGTGCAGAAATCCAAAAATCCGATTCCCCGGGTTTGGAGGTTCAGTGACATAAAAAACAGCCCAGCAGAAGGATTCGCGGCACAGAGAACACAGAAAACAGAAGATCAATTTACTGTATGCTTTTTTGCAAGTTAAGGTGTGCCCCATAAGATGTCTATATAACTAATACTGAATAGCAGTACAATCAACTAAGGAATATTGTGATGTAAAACAAAGCAAGGACAAATAAATACACATCCAAAAAGGCTACTTTTCATATTCTCAGGGAAATTAGCAGACTGTTTAACCCGTTGCATGCTTGTGATGGAACCGCTCCGTCACAAGCCACGGGTGAGCTGTGCTTGTGACGGAACGGTTCCGTCACGGCCCGCTCGCCGCACCTGCGCGGCGCGAATTCCGCGCCTGCGCTGACTAATTAATGGGCGGGCTTGTGACGGAACCGTTCCGTCACAAGCGCAGCTCACCCGCGCGCGGCGACGGAGCGGTTCCGTCACAAGCACCGGACCGCTGCGCGACCGCCCCCCCCCCCTCCCCCTTACCGCTGAGGCGGAATAGCCGCCGCAGCGGAGGGGATAAAAAATATTTGTGGTTGTATTAAGAATTAAATTATGAATCTGTGCACTTACCCAAAGCAGCAAAAATGGTCACATCAAATTTGAAAATTGAATAGTTCTGCAGCAGCATCACTTGCTAATGTATAGACTCTATATGTGTCCCCATAGAAAGTGCCATTTGCCAATTCTGGGGTTCCAACTGTCTTCAAGCAACGTTTTAAGAAGTCTGTATGATATTGTGTTTTCGATCTCCCGGTTCTTATACTCTATGTGGTGCATCCGTAGATCTATTCGAAAGAAAACCCTCTTAGGAAACTCTGAGCTCCACTGCAATCTTACCTACGCTATGCTATGCAACAGCGAGATTAATGCGGTATTTGCACATATCTGTTTTACGATCATCCCCACTGTAATTAACCCTCTCCCCTGGTGTTTTAATTATAAAAATAGTTGTTTTAATTCAGACTTTTTTGTATTTTTTTTATAAATATCTATTAGATATAATCAAAGTTTTTAGCAACCGATAGGAGTTTTATCCATTAATGAACTAGTCATTTGCTATATACATGTGCCATTCTACCCCCTCTTGTATCTAACGTAGAAATCATAAATTTTGTTGTACATCGTACCATATCCAGCCTTAGAATTATGAGCAGGCATGAGGGAGCCAATCCAAGAATGTATTAAACACCTTGCACATTTGAAGTGTGTTGATATTAAAACACAGAAATAATGTATATAGCTTTTATGATGATATACTGTATTGTCTTTTTTTAGCTAAAATGTATTGTATTGTTTTTTATGTGCTGTTATGGCCTGTATGATCGGAATAAAGCTTTCTTTGACTGACTGACTGATATATTGAAAGCACAAACACCTTGTGCAATGGTGAGACATTGACAAGGTTAGTTTAGGTTTGGACTTGCATTCACTCTGGCCATTTTCCACCGAGGTGAAGCCTGAAGGCAGAATGCATTGAAAAACCATCAAGCTCTTCTTACCGCTTTAAGGAGACGCAATGTCTCAGCTTGAACAGTAAAGATAAAAATCAATGACAGAGGCAGCTGTCCGGTAAGAGAGAGCAGGAAGAGAGAGAAGACAAAGACTGGGGATAAGGCAGGTATGGAAACTCACCAGCAATTTGTCCACTGAGGGTGAAATAGTAGCCTTATATATTGCTGCCGAACGAGTTTGCAGGCCACACATTGTCATCAAGTAAAAAAAAAAAGTATACACTGTGGGTGGGGAGGTTAATACAGACCATTAATGGAGCATTCGAGGGTCAATTTTCACACTTGACCCTTGACTGCATTGTGCTGCATGAAAAACTACAACAATCACTGAAGAAAAGTATTTCTTGACAATGGTTGTTTCTTCTGAACTGGCAGAGTGGGCTCCTAGAATGCAAGTTCTTCAAAATCTGGGAGGGCTTCAAGTCAATAGAAAAGTTAAGCAGCAGTATTAAGCCCCCTCACCCCCCTTATATGAACTCAGTGGGTATTACAGATATCAGTCATTCCTCTGTCTCAGAACTCATGGCTAATACAAGGTGTCAAGCTGGCATATTCATCTTACTAAATAATGATATCTGTGTTCTGAGTGTACTCTTATCCGTTCGTTTCTTCTCCTGTCCTGGATGCTAAGGAGGTCACAAATGTTTCTGAAAAGGTAGTACTTCTTTATCCTGACAGATTTGATACGTCATGAATATCAACATTAGCTGCCCTACACTTTGAGCAAATTTGATGCACATTTGGTTTAGACTGCGGCTCCTATGTCTGACCTTACAACCAAGTTTGGAAAGAGCTAGCACCCTTTTGATGGACCAACATTAGAGGAAACCCAATCTCACATTTACTGAAGGAGTTGCTTTGCTTCTCTGGAACTTGTGAATTGTCACAGAGGGACTTCCAACCTCATCCTGGGACTTAAACAACAGTTTGTAACATTAGAACAGAGTGCCTAATTGTCGAATAGAGCGACCATGCCAGGGCTATTATACTACTAGGCCTACCCTCGACCACGGCATTCTGCTCGACCAGGTATTAAAGGCTGAAGAATCAAAGCAACAGCCATAGCCTCCTTCATTTACCTCCTTAAAAATCTTTTTTTATCAAGTCAAACTGTGTTCTTTCCTATGCCAATACCTCCAGCATCACCTGTGGCGTTTGTTCTTTCGACATGTTCGCTTAACAACCCTCCTCAACAGCCACATTTCCCAAAAGCATTATACTTTCTAAATAGGTAATGCCCAATATACTCCACCTCTTCACTCTTCAACAAAATGTGCTGAATGCACTAGTTGGAGATTGCAGCATAACTCCTTTCAATGACGAGAGCCGATTACACATAATACTAGCAACCTTGCATTCGCCCTTTGAGAAACATAAGGGAGGGAAGCACCCATCACTCTTGTTCTCATGCCCACTATCTCTGCATTTTTCCTTTAGGCATCCAGTTCTCGTTTTCTCACACTTTCTCTTCTCTCTATCCATTCATTCATTCATCTTCTTCAATCATCTGTTCTCCACCCATGCAATACATTTAACCGTCAATCCTGCCTCTCTACCCATTCATGAACATCAAGTGGGCTGAGCACCTTCTCTGTGAACGTCCCATGTTCTGACATGAAGACAGGTCTAATAAATAATGCATGACATTTAATGCATATAACAAGCACTGAAAAAGACATTTAAGTTTTGGCTTAAAACATAAGGGCATATTCACAAGGAGCTATTGAGGAATTAACTGCACTTTATCGCAGCCAAAGTCGTGATAAATTTACCCAATCATTCACAAGCTGGTGCTAACGGCCAACAGCACCACCTTTCCTGTGATAGCAGTAGCAAAAAACATCACCACAGAGGACCCCCGCAACTATCGCTAATGAAATGCAGAGTAGGCATGCCCGTGCCAAAAGCTGTGACAACACCACACCTCAACATTCACAATGACCAGACAGATCAGCGATAAAAACACAAAACACACGATAAGTCACGTTAGCAACAGCACTTTTACACCTGCTCTGACCTGGTGTAAAGTCAGACCACAGCCTGCCCCACAATAGGGAGCCCTACCCAGGGCATCATCGGAAGGGCAACAGATGCCATGGAGCAACTGACCATGAAGCATGGACACCCAAGAGGGCCACAACACCCACCTGGCACAGCCCCCCGGACCACCACAGAGGCAGCGCAGACAATTACAGCAGCCCCCAGGAAACGCACCTGCCTCACAGGCACAAGATCTGACAATGTCACTGTCCACTGCAGCCTGAAAGGGACAACCATCCTATGTATCCTAGCCATCATCGCCTAACAGGCCTACGGCACCAACACAGCGGACAACCAACATCCCACCGCACACCAACCTTCTGGCTGCGCACCACCAGTTGGCCACTGGCACACCCGCCACGGTCTGCGGAGTTTCAAAGCCAGCCACATCCAAGACCCCCACGCCTGTCCTAGACATCACCATCATTCTGGCACCCCAGTCCCTGTATGGCCAACAAAATGTGCAGGAACAGCTGGAGACCAAGCAAGGACCATACGCCATAGCCGGATGCACGCATGTGTAGGAGCAATCCACTGCACACATGTCCCACCTGTTCCCCCTGGTGACACAGCACACAATCAGCACAACAGGAAGCACACGTCACACATCAATGTGCAAGCAACATTCGAACACCGAGGGACCTTCACCAATGTCGCCTCCAAATACACAGCCAGTGTGGCTGATTCCTTCCCCCTCTGACAGTCCAACAGCAACCAGCCATCCCACGATGGCACAAAGGAAAATGCACAGCCCCTTGGCAACTTTCCAATTAACACCCCACTCACCTCAACTCCACAATCATGCGATCCACAACTCTGGCAATGCACACATTCCAAAATCAAAACCAACATGCACAACAACATGCCCACCCACCAGACAACTTAAAATGGTAACCTGGGCAAGCCGTGAACATGAGCCTTCAACAGCATGGCACCTTAGCCACAAAATGGCTGAATGTGGGAGAGATGGCAACCAGGCATATGTGAAGGATGCAGTCGAACCATGATTGGGAAAGTACACAATGCCAAGAGTGGCGGGAAAGTACTGAACAAACCGCAGAATTCAGAACACAACCATGTCCACGGCGGCATACACCTCTGGGGAATGGAGTGTAGTGGACAGTGGATGCAACCATGTCACCCCAACCGGTGGGGGTCTTTGCGGAAATATTTCCTGTTACGCATCACCCATAAGCGTGAGCAGAGTGGGATGGGCCGGCATTCGCCAGGCCAGCGTAGCGGTGTGACTAAAAAGCACGTAGCCCTGGGCATTGTCCTCATTAGTGGAGTTGCCTGAGATCCCGTGCGCCTGACATACCCCAGCCCGCAGGACCACAAACCTGTCAGGCCCGACCCTACAGAGCCAGGCCACACTAATCAGCATCCGACACCGGTGTGTGTCATGGAGGGCCCACCATGTGCCAGTGTAAGCTTCAAGCCAGAGTCTTTCTTCGATCAATGAAGCATAGTGCCATATGCGCTTCTTGCAACACATCTTGCCACAAACCCTGTCCAACGCCATCTAGCGAGCCGTGCTGCCACAAACCCTGTCCAACGCCATCCGGTTAACCGTGCTGCCACAAACCCTGTCCAACACCATCCGTCGAGCCGTGGATGAGGGACCAGGACAACCCTGGGGACCAGTGTGTCTCACATCCAGCACCTAGTGGCGTGTCACGAATGGCTGAGTCCACACCCGTGGGCGCATGGAGAGGAGTAGGAGGAAGATGCGGCTCAGTCCGGACAAAAGCCAGGTCACAGTCATGGAGGTGACTGAACACGTGGTGCCACTGAATCTGAACTACACAGGCCGGTGGGTCCACCAACCTATGTTGGTGACACTCTGTGAATGACCTGTGCTGTCCGCTGCCTCTGGTCTATACCGCTATCGGCCTAGGCGGTGCTCGAGTAGGCCACGTATTTGTAACAGAACTTTGAGTATGCAAAGGCTGATTACACATCATTAGACGCAAAGAGAGGCCTAAGAGGATGTCGCCTTGCAACTTGGAGGAGAGAAAAGGGTCATCGTTACAGAGGTGTTCGTACACTACCGACAACTGCCTTGGTGTCACAAGCGATGTGCATCGCGAGCCAAAGACACGTGGTGGTGGGCCACTGCTGACTGCTGACTACGGCCAATACTGGGGTCCAGTAGGTCACAGAGTCATGATTCAGTAATGGCAGAGTCCATGTAGGTGTACCGGCATCAATGCAGTCTGCATCCACACTCAGCCCCGGTGCCACCAAGTCTGTTCCCCAACATTCATGGACACTCTCTGGTCCAACAGTGGTGGCGTCTGAGCCTATGGACTTGGGGGCAGTTTTCACCCCCATACAGCTGATACGGCTTGGTGGTGGCAACGAGCTGTTGCATTCCCCTCCTCCATTTGCTGCTGCCTGATAAAACCAAACCTTCCGGCGTCTTGCCCTGGAAAACACCTTCCACTCTCCCCCGAAACATACACCTCGGACAATGATGGTTACCCGCTCAGGTCGCCTGGCCCATCTGACTGCACCTCAAGTCACCGTCCCGTGGCTGGTTGCCACTAACTCTGTGCTGGTCAAGTCCAGGACCCCTTCTCCGGAGACATAGGCTGGCCCCTGAGGCGTGGGCCTTGGGCTCATCAAGGCCATGACTCTGTGGCCTTCCGCTGTACACAGCCTTCAGACCCAAAAGCGTCCCTCCAGGGCTCACACACCAAAGCGAGTCCAGACCAGATCGGACAATGCATCACCTCAGGAGGCACAAGCCACCACCCCAAAGACCACCTCTAAACGCCATCTGCCAGAGTTGAAGCGGTGGTTCCGACAGACTTTGTGGTTGCTCAGGCCGGTCGTGGATGCCATCATCGGCATGTTACCCTGCTCAGCACTCCAGGTGCCAGTGACTCAGTGCACCACAGGTCATTGTCTGTAGCTGATTGTGTTTTGTGATGTGGAGTGGTTACGCAGGTATGTCACCTCAAACAGTGTGGGGGGCCCTGAGACGTTGATGGTGAAGATGATGCAGGTCTGACACACCCACTGCATCTGCATCAGGAATATATTGTAGGGGCATAATCCGAGACTTTTTCTGCACATGAGCGCGTTCATCTCTAGTGTCCACAGCCCAGTACACCGACTCACGGACACTTCTGCTTGCATGTTGGCTGTCCTCTGGACTTAATCCGGATCACCCCATGTTGCTCGTCAGTTGACTCTGTATTGCATGTGTTTTCTGTGTGGGTTGCACTAGTGTCCACTGTCCTAGTGGTTGCCAGCACCAGACATTCTGTGCAGAATGGCTTACACTCACCCCCACCCACTCCTAAGGACTCAGTTGAGAATCTAAGAGTTAGGTTGGACAAACATATGCACGCCCTAATCACTTCCAAACCTTGATTATGCTAACAGTCTCTATATGGGTCTACCAATTGGTCTGATCCGTAGGCTTCAGATAGTGCAGAATCCAGTGGCCAGACTGGTCTGCAAGGTTCCCCTTTGCAAACGTATTTTCCTTACCGGAGACAATTCCATTGGCTTCAGGAGGTCAAACGCATTGAATTTAAGTTTTACGTTTGCTCTCCGGGCATTTCAAGGAAGGGGGCCCACCTATTTGAAGAAGAGACTTCATCCTTACCAGCAGAACTAATCCAGAATTTGGGGGAGAAGGACTTTTGAGGTGGGGGCTCGAAATGCTGGAATAATCTTCCTGTTCAACTAAGCACATTGCAGTCTGAACAAGAATTTAGAAAGCCCTGAAAACGTGTCTCTTTAGTCGTAATGACTAAGGTATATTGACCACTACCTCTATCAATGTCCGTGGTAGCGCCGGGACACCTTATCTGGGGTAGCTTTACAGGCTTCCTTATTATTATTATTATCATCCAGCACAGGCGACACTGTACATGTGGCCCTGCCAATAAAGGGGCTGGATGCATGTGCCCATAGCCAGTTCAACATGATCTCTGCGTGTCCCTGTGGTCTTGTAGTATGCATGTGGTCCCTGGGCCTTGTGGATTAGTTGCTGGTAGTGTTCTGTCACCTCTGTGACGCCTGTCTTGTTTTCCTGCGGTTTGCACCCAGTCTTCCTCTCCCTCTTCTCCTTGGCCTTTGCCGACCCAGTCATTCATTGCTGGTGGTTTGTGGGGGTTGTGGGGTTCAAGTAGGCCTCTGCGATGAGTCAGGGGGCCTCCATGTTGCTATGTGCTTTGGCTTGTTTCTGGTGTATTTTTGCTGTGGTTTTTATGGTGGATTGTCCCGCCAGACGAGTGGGATTAGCAGGCCTGTGGCTGATTTTCATAACTTTTTTTTTCCTGCGGTTGGCCTCATTGCATTTTTTTCGCGTACTGCATTTTTGCGGCATGGCATTGATTTTCACGGGGACATTTGCTGCATTATCTGGTGCCTATCGCATGCTACCTCCTTGTTGTGAATTTCACTTTGACACAGGGTTGTTTTCCCGCGATTGGCTGCAATGTTGGAAGTTGCATTTCACTACTCTTGCAGTAGTTACCACACGTTCTTGTAAATATACCCCAGAAAGCGCAATTTTGTTGCCTGGCAAATTCATGTACGTGGTTCTGTGGATGGGTGAGCAGATTAATTCAAAAAATGAGTCAATGGCCCATATGAATGGAGGCTTCCTTCCATGTACTGAGCTATCCATTGATTCATACAGTCAGCAAGTAACTCATCATCCATGCACAAGGTCACTCATTTCTACACTCATGCTTCCTCTACACATTATAATGCATTCACCCACTGTCAATACCACACATACAAATTCAGAAATCAGTGAAGAGGTACTTTTAGCTATATCTGGGCCCAATGGCTTTGCCAACGTTTGATTTGCATTTGCTCTTGACCGCAATATTGTATGCTATTTGTTTATTGTTTTTAATTGATTGGGGACAGGGAGAGGGTTAAGAAGAGAACGTGTGAAAATGTATAGAAAAACGACTTGTGGTTCTAGAATTATGGGTTACAAAGGGGTAACTTCACATAACTCAACAATGGAGTTTACAGGGGCGCGCAACCGAGACAGTACTTTGTTTATGAGTGTGTCTTCATTATGTTATACATGAACAATGAAACATCTACTTGTACTGTTTCTTGCATATACTGCACTGCATGAAAACGTAGTTCGAATATTTTGAAACGGGTAGAGTCAGTATGCAGATGCACTCAATATAAAAAATGCACAGTACATAAGTAAATAGAAACTTAGATTTACTTCACAGCTCAGCGTGCCTCATGTAAACACCAGTTTCATTTTATGATTTAGTTTCACATTACATGAAAAAATGGCTCCATCCTTTTCATTCAAAGCGGTTTTAACCCCTTCGCTGCGGCGGGAATTCCGCCGCAGCACTAAGGGGGCGGGGGGGCCGAGCGGCGCTCGCATGCTCGTGACGGAGCCGCTCCGTCACAAGCCGCGGTTGAGCTGTGCTCGTGACGGAGCGGTTCCGTCATGGCCCGCCCCGCTCAAGCGCGAAATTCGCGCCGAGCGGGCCATGACGGAACTGCTCCGTCATGAGCACAGCTCAACCGAGGCTCGTGACGGAGCGGCTCCATCATGAGCATAGAATGGGTTAAAAAAAAAATAGGAGGAGTAAGGGTGCTTTGCAGTACAGACCTGGTTCCCAAGAGGACACACCTGTTGCTCAAAAATATGCAAACAGATACTGTAAAATTGGATCTCGTGTTCCAGTACCCGGGAACACTGAATTCAAGAACATTAGCTTCACACATGATCATGTGGAGTGGAGTTTCATACAGTCATTCTGCTTTGCCCAATTCATAAATCAGGTTCTAAATGTATTACTGAAAATCCTGCTGATTTAGTGGGGTGGGTGGAAAGAATAAGAAACCAGCACAATATGGGTGGTAGGTTGAGGATGTGATGGGGGCTCAACGGACTTTGCAGGCCACACCCCCAAAGGTTTGTTATGTCACTGATGCAGAGAAGTTTCAAAAGGCCAAAACTGTACAGGTTTAGGACTTGGTTATCCCGATCGATCTGTGTATACTGAACATTTTGGGGCCTATTTACAAAGATAAATATACATGTGAGTAAATCTATGCATGTAAATTTACTCTTACACGTTGTAGTAACTTTACTAATTTGGCTGTTCGCCATTTTGAGTGTTAACTTACTACAAAGTGTAAACTTACATGAGTCAATTCCCTGAATGCGGGTGTAGAACCTAATTTACGAGCGTAATGTTACTACTAGTAACTTTTCGCACTTATGGCCAGATTCCGAGCTGGTACGGAAAGCCCTCTGGACGACTTGGATCTGGAGAGCTTTCCGAATGACTTGTGCTCCAAGAGTCCGAGCAACCGATTCCGATGTGTCCATATAGTGAAGACGCGGTTTGCTCAGGCTCCCATTACACTCAATGGGAGCCCGTTTGTCGAATGTCTACACAGGCTCCTATTGCAAAAAGAGGTGGTTGGGGAAAAATGTGCACCATGTGACGGGCACCCCATGGTGCCCGGCACACTGTATATATTTGGATTGGGGTGACCTATGGCACCCCCCTGTGACCGATTTGTTGGGCCCTGGGTGAAGGGGTGCCTGCAATGGCCCCCGGAAGTCCGATTCCCACAGCCGTTTCATCCTGGCAAAACAGAGTCTATACAGCTGTCCGAATCGTGCATCATACTCGCACGTTCAGGAAGCCAAATCCATTGAGTGTTATGAATTGGCTGCGAACGAGTCGGACTGAAGGGATTGGGTTCGGAAACGATTTGGTCAGCGTGGACGAGATCTTCGCATTGTACTTGGTCGTTCCGAATGGGGGATAATTCTGTCGGACACATTGGCTCCGAATTGGATTTGCACATTCCGGAACCTGTCTGGAGGCCTTCCGAATGAGATCGGAATCAGGCCCTTAGTTGGAGGTTTTGGTCAGTGGGACAAAAAGCTCCTTAAGGAGAAGTAAACATATTTTAAAATATTTATTATACTTAAAAAAATTAGGAAAAATATTTTTAGGTTACATATTCATGTAAATTAATTGTATATATTTATTTTAGATGTGGAACATAAAAAAGCTTCAGCACTATTAACTTAATTTTGAAAATGTTTAATTAGATCAAAGTATTTGTTTATAGATGTATTAAAAATATATCCATCTTAAATAAAATGTGTATATTTTTTGATGTATAAAGTTATGCATAGAAAGTTGGTTTTTTTTAAAGTTACATTTATTTTTTAATAACAATTACATATTTTAAAATTAAAAATACAACATTAAATTTAAGGTTTATACATTTTTATTAAGTCAAATTAAACTCATTTATCTCAACACTAGCAGCCCGCCCCAGCGTTGCCTGGGGTGGAAAGGGGCTGGGGCAGTACACCCGCTCCCACCCCGACCCCCTCCCGCCCCGACTCCCTCCCGCCCCGACTCCCTCCCGCCCCGACTCCCTCCCGCCCCGACTCCCTCCCGCCCCGACTCCCTCCCGCCCCGACTCCCTCCCGCCCCGACTCCCTCCCGCCCCGACTCCCTCCCGCCCCGACTCCCTCCCGCCCCGACTCCCTCCCGCCCCGACTCCCTCCCGCCCCGACTCCCTCCCGCCCCGACTCCCTCCCGCCCCGACATTTTCATTTACTGCTGCCTCCTTCTTTCCTCCCCCACATCACAGTCTCACTTTCCCTTTCCTTACCTGTGCCGCCGCTCCTCACTGCACAGCCGCAAGTCACTGCACCGCCCTCCTCCTTCGTCATCACGCACGTCGCGGCCAGCGCTAGGTCCCGGCTGGCCGTACTTTCAGGGGACTACTTTGTTTACAAACGTAATTTTTTTAATTTTTTAAGGGAAGAACGAAAACTCCCTTGAGGGAGTAGCCAGGAAAATAAAATACTCCCCACTCGTATCACAATACATGAGTGAGCGCAAAACTCAATCCTGGTAGTTTTAGGGATGGTCCTCTGGAATTGGTGCCCTAGCTTTTCCTTTCTTCTCTTTTCTCATTTCCATGTTGTTTTCCATCTTTGCATTCTTCTACCCTTCATTCTTTTGTACTTCCATTCCATTCGCTTCTCGCTTATTTTTTTCTTTGCACTTTTTATCTTTTCTCTCATCTCATCATGCTTGAATCCCTGCCACCCTATGGGACCAAGGCGCATTTTATTTGTTTGCTTCTCTTTCTGTCCCGTGGCTTGCAGCCATAAATCAAAATTACTAAGGGTCGTTAAGACTGCCAATCCCCACTGAAGCTGGCATAGTGGGTGCCTCGCCCTGCCCTTGCACCTATCCACCAAACAGTAAGCCCATTGCTATTCCCAAATTGTATTCCTAAAATTACTACTGCTAAAAAGGACTAAAAACAATGGAAAATGTACTCCAGCTCTGGCCTGGAACAGGTGTAGCAAACATAGCCAACCAG
Source organism: Lissotriton vulgaris (assembly GCF_964263255.1). NCBI lineage: Eukaryota > Metazoa > Chordata > Amphibia > Caudata > Salamandridae > Lissotriton > Lissotriton vulgaris. Next base: position 320,011,836 of record NC_141694.1, read on the forward strand.
TTTTTCAACATCCTCCAACTGAAAATAATGCAGGCATGGGTTTGAAATAGAACCCCATAGGAAATAATGTTAAAAGGCATTCATTTCGACTTTTAAAGAATAACCTTTTTTAATTAAAAATAAATGTAACTTGAAATTAATTCTACACATAACCTTAAATACATAAAAATGTAAACATTTTAATTTATGTGAGTGTTTTGTAATAAATCTATAAAAAGTAATTTTTATTTACTTAATAATTAAGTTAATAGTACAGAAGTCGTTTTTTAAAAATGTGTTCTACATTTAAAATATATAATATTATTTTATATGGAACAAGTGAATTTCTTTTTTTGGTTTTTGTTGAAGACATTTTCTACAATTTCCCAATACTGTTCTATAGAGAGATGTCCGCATTAATGGTGGAGACTACTGCCTAAGTGTGATAAGTTACTAGTAGTAACATTACACCTGTGAATTGGGCTCCACCATCTGAATTAAGAGGGTGAAATGTGCACATTGAAATGTGGTATTAACTTTACACTCAGAAATGGTAAATAGCCAGAAGTAGTAAAGTTACTACAAAGTGTAAGAATATATTTACATGTGTAGATTTACTTACCTGTAAATATATCTTTGTGAATAAGCTCATGCATAACAATGTGTAAAAGGAAAGCAAATGTGATGATACATAATGTATGGTGTGCATGAAGTTTTCCTGCAGCACTACACAAACACTGTTGGTGAAAAACACAAGTATATTTCAACATGGGTGACCCCATTATTTTTTAGAACCTGGGATAATGCTCTGACTGGAAGGAAACAACACCAAGACATTTAGTCTCAATCAAGAAACAGTTTGGGTCTTATTAGGACTTTGGCTGTCCTGGAGCGGCAAAGCCATAAGTCCGCCAGAGTACATCTTTTAAAGTCTCTGGTGGGCAGTTCTTTGGTGGTCCCACATCAGTGCCTTTATAAAAGGCACACAATGGGAGCATCAAAGTCAGTTCCTGTCAAGTCCATGCCCTGCAGAAACTGGGGGTGCATGCAGACAGGGGCGCACAACATGCACTCCATGGTGCAGAGACACAAGGGGACCCTGTAGGGCCCCTTTGTTTCCTCACTGCCACATTTTTAAAACTGTGGTCGTGAGGAAACTTGTAATATGATTGGCGGGGTGAAGCGGTCCCACAAAGCATATGGCGGCCTTGGACCGCCGCAACACCGCCAGGAATCTCTGATCCCTGGGATTGCAGCAGTGCCAATGAGTCCCAACCGCCGAAGTTGTAATGGGGTGGTCGGCGGTGCCTGCACTGCCACCGTGGCTATGGTGGTTCAATGGGCCGTCATAGTCACTATAAGGCCCTTTGTCTTAACCCCTTTGCCACTGGGCTAATTACTCCGCGACGCGGGGGAGGGGGGCCGTGTGCAGCCCCGCAGTGCTTATGACGAGCTCAGCTCGTCATGAGCGCCGAAGGAGTTAATGAATTTAAAAACATAATTATCAATTTACCAAGGTAAGCAAAAATAGGCAGATAAACGATGTTGAATTACAATTTATTTATTCATTGCATATTTTCAATAATCTCAAGCTTTTTTAGGGGTATAAAGAAGATCCAGTGCTCACATTTAAGAGCAGAGGCATGCAGTGTTAAGTGAGTAATAGAAAAAGTTAATCGCGTAAAAAACAAAAGATGTAATACTCCTTAGGTTAATTTTATACAATCGAATAGGAGTCTGTATAAGTCTACTGTTGACGGCATTTCGACTCGTGCCAATATGAGGTCATCATCAGGACAGGGTGTGTGAGCACCCAATATCTGGTAGGTAGATAAAGAGAATCAATCCAGGGAAATAACACTCCCTATGGAGAGTTGGTAGGGAAGTATGGGCATCCAATTACCCCTGAGCGAAAAAACAATGTAGGTGAACTCCATGGAAGACAGTCTCAACCGGCCAGTGAGGTCAAAGCACGCTTGTTGCTGGAGAACGGGGTATTAATGAGCCATTTGCTAAATGTGCCTCATGGTTGTGTGACCTAGCGGTGAATGCTACAATGGATAGGAGCCAGGAAGGTGTATCAGACATTACACTGTCCTGGGAACAAGGATTTGAAGATTAAAACTCCTGTAGACTACTATATGAGACCTGTGGGGGGGATAGAACTGTGTCAGGGAGCCAGTAAGAAGGTCGCTGAGTTACTCAGCGCAGCATACTGCACCTATAATCAAGTAGCACGTCAGCCTAGCGGGCAAGAGGGGCAACGAATGGCAACGCGTCCTACGCAGATCCTTCAATGTATTTCTTAAAGGTGAAAAATACAAGAACATTTCCAGAAATGGGGGTTCACAGATACTGTGTCTTACATGATTAGCAGCCACAGTCTAGAAAGAGCCAGTTTGTGCATCACGCCAGTGTTTGCATCTCAGTTATCAGTAAAATAGTAGAGACAGCACTTTCCTTTGACACGTCATCGCCATGGACAGGATGCCCACATTTCCACACAGTATTTTACATTAGTCAGCAATAATTTCCATTCCATGCAATCAAGGAACAACAATATAATATTTTCACTTCACAAGATCAGCTTTGAGGGAAGTGTGGGAATACTAAGACCAACAAAACGCTAAGAACAATGTATGTATCATGAGGCTACTCACTTGGTGGCATATCAGCAAGGGCTTTATCTCTGGTTTTTTGGCTTTAAAAGTCGGAAAAGCAGAGATAAAAGCATCGCAATATCAGCAAGAGAGTGCTAACATGCATATTCGCATGTTAGCACCCTTTTGCACTATGCCTACCTTTGCATCTCTAATGAAATGCAAAGTGGTCGTTCCGGGCAGACACTACATGTCAGGACATCACTAGCACGGCTTCGCGCTATCAGCAAGGATTCCCTAGCATTTTAGCAGACGTTAGTTTTTTGAGAAAACGGCTGTTTTCTCCAAAAACTAACGTCTGCTAAATTCTTGACTTAGCCACCCCTAATGAAGGAGGTGGATTCTGCTGATACGACCACAGGGTCGTATCAGCAAGGATATCGCCGTTTTGCTGGGAACATCACTGGAAAACCAGCGATGTTCCCTGCAAAACGGCGATTTCCCTGCTATCGCAGGAATTTTCATCGCCTTGGAGATACACGTTGCTAATAATGCTATATCTCTGAGATAAAAACCTGCGATAGCAGGCGTTAGGGAAAGGAGCGCTAAGCACGCTTTGCGATAGTTATCGCAAAGCGTTGCTGATATGCCCCTTGGTGTTTTCATCCAGAAAATAAAAATAAGTTGCCACTCTCAGTAGATCTTCTCCCCGGCACACCTCACTACAGCTGCTGGACTCGTTTGGTGGGAGTGACAGGTGTGTGCTTACTTGTACACATCATACTGGTTACCAGAATAATACTAAATATATATACACATATACATAAATACACATACATATACACACAAACATATACACACAAACATATACATATATACACACACACCTACACACACATATATGCTCGATTCCGAGGAACACAGACTCATGAACTGATAGTGAACGATACCAGGCCACAGGTAGCACAGAGTGAACCCTCTTTATGAGATTAACGTTATGAAACTGAGCCTCACGCTGCCCGGCTCACTTTCTCCAGAGTTACAAGCATGGACTGAAACACATAGGATGACATGGAAGCCCTGGATCATTACAGAAGCAAATTAATTCTGCTACGGGCAAGAAGTAAATTAAAGTATTCTCCCTAAATTAGAAGGCTGTTCTGTGGTTCCATCACCAATCTCATAAGGGAATTCGCTTTTCTTCCACTTTTAAGTTAAATACATTCAGAATAAAAGTCATGTTACGGCTACTATACATAACTACGAAACGTAGACAAAATGCTAAAAATATCAACTAGTTCTTTGATTTTAGTGTACCCGAGTGGTGTATAATTAAACACCATAACAGAGATATAGCGAGCTTCCTCTTAAACTTTAAAGTAATTAAAACGAGCAGTCAAGATACAGAAACCCCTTCAATCCAAAACCCACTGGCGCTGACGAGTTCGAACACACGGGAGGTGGCACAAAAAGCGCATTCAGCAGGCGGCGAAGCACACCCAGTACCAGGCAAAACAACAATTCCCCTCGAACCACCTGGCAATAAATAACAGTCCACGGTCAAGTCAAAATAAACAAAGGCATCTCTGCCGTGTTAAAAGCTCGCAAAGCAGCCTGAGCGGAAGAGCTTACGGTGGTCTGTACTGAGTTGATAATATGATCTGGTTGGGGTGGGGGCAGAACCATGCGGTGGGGGCAGAAGCATGCGGTGGTACCATGTAGTATAAGACAGTGTGTGCGCACAGGACACAGCAGCTCTGCCTTCTCTAGAGTGAATAACGCTACACGCACCTGCCATCAAAGAGAAGCCCCGAACCTGCCCACCCTTTACCCTGTACAGCTGCCGGTTCATTCTTGTAATCGGTGTGGATAATTTGCATCTCTGCCCACTACTTCGACACATAAGCAACTATAACCGGAGTACAGGTAAAGCACAACTCTCAGAAACAGACCTCAATACTAGACAGCCCAGACATGGAACTCCCTCCCCGCACACCTACACAGACCCAGGACCATCTCACCTTCAGGAGACACCTCAAGACCTGGCTATTCGAGCAGTAGCAACACCTCCTCCCCCTCCTCTCCCTTCAGCGCCTAGAGACCCTCACGGGTGTGTAGCGCGCTTTACAAATTGATTGATTGATTGATTGATTGATGCAGCAGGTTCCGAAACAGGCAACTACATGCAACTCTAATCTGCCCGCAAATAACTTGTCCAGTATTTAAGAATGTCTCACTTACCAAGCGTCAAAGTATGGGGTGCTGCTCGGAGTTTCTGAACACGCTCAAACTTCCACGGGGCTCGCTTTCGCTTTTTAATTTCACTCTCTTGTACGCATCCGCAGGAAGAAGGTTGGCGGCTAATCCACTGCCCCGAGATCTTAATATTTAATGAGCTTACTAACCAGCAGCAAATAAAAAAAAAAAAGAGGAAACACGGAGGACGGGCAGCTGCGGCCACACAACAGCGGCTCTTGTTCGAAGTTAGAGTGCTGTTGCAGAAGAGGGCATTTAGGGAAAGGTGGGAAGCTGGTGCAGCCTGCCACAAGCCCTTCTTTTCTCGGGGACCCGCGCCGTCTGCTGCTGCCTGCGGCTCCCACCGATCAGCATGGTTCGGGAGAGCTATCCCAGCAGAGCGCAGCTGATCAGAGCTCAGAGCTCGCTAAAGAGGGACTGGCGCAGACCATCGCTCGAGGGGAGGAGTCAACACACCCTTGGCGCGCCGGACTCTGCTGTGGAGTGGCTGCAATGTCCCCTACGAAAGGCAGCCTTTGGAAGGGGGCGCGTGGGCTTGGGGGCGACGGCTGAGTAGCGAAGTGAGCCGTAAGCTGTGGTGGTGGTGGGTACCTGTTGGAGGTGAGCAGTGCATCCTGCGGAGCAGCTCTGTTGGTACGCCCCGCCCCGCTCTCAGCTGTCAGGAAGTACAACCGGTGTTCCATCGGTCGGGTGCTGTAGGGTCTTGGAGCCCTAGCCCCGCATGCAGCCTGACGGACGGGTCTCGGTAACCATCCTTAACCTTGAATCTAACGCTCGTCGCCGGAATCTTCCGGCTACATCAGCGTATTTTTGACAGGAATGCATCATTCTCCTCTGGTGAGAAAGTTCATGTTCTAATATGTGAGTGGACTTTCCATCGATACACTGAGGCGGATAGGCAAGGAAATATTAATTCCAGGTTTGTCAGTGGACTTATAGATAACTGGAGGGTGTAATTGGACGCCTTATTAGCATGTGGGATGGATGGATAATCTACCACACTGGGAATAAAAGATAAATGCAGGGCCCTTAAAACTAAACGCTCCATGGCTGAGACTCTCATGGCCTGGCCGGATTTATAGGTCGGAACCTTTAGTGTAAATCCTATACTGCACCTTACGGCATTGACCTAGGACTAGTACCACTCCATGCCAACTTTGAGGGGTTGCAATAAGGGTACAACATGGTACTTGATTTTGCATACCCAGATTTTCCCTTGCACATTTGACTAGGTATTACCAGGTGAAATCTGCACCAGAAAAATTCACAGAAGTGCAGTATTACTACAAAAATTAGAATTCTTACTGGTGGAAGTAGTGCTTTACCCGATCCTGGTATTTACGAGCACTTTGTAATGAGGGCCTGAATTAAGGACCAGTGTGTCTAGAACACAGGTGTAAAGCTATAGATCTATAATTGTATTTAATACAAACTTATCCCACAGTTCAGTAGTCCTGACACCACATAGAACTCGCAGGGAGCAGAACTGGCCGTATCGCTGGCCCTGCTGCAGGAGAAAACAGCCCAAAACTGACAATTGTCTCTGCGCATGAGAAAAAGGAAATTTGTAGTCAAGCGGCTTCGAAGCTATTGAATTTGGTCTTACATGTGGAAGGTACCCTGCACAGAGGCAGGGGTTGCACCCAGGATTAAAATTCACACTATCTGAATGTAGAGCGGAGACGACGCAGAGAGCGGAGCTGCACCACCCGAACTGCAACAAGAGAGTAGTACGGTGGGTGTGACTGGGTGGATAGGTGGCTTTGACTTGAGAGCCAGCCTCACAGTGACATCCTATAAGAAGTAGAGCACAGTACACAGAGCAATCATCTGGCTAATCAAAACTCTTCTTGCCCGTCTAAGCGACTTTTCATCTAGCAAAAAACATCTCTCCAAAGAACAGTTTTGGTTCTGGAAAGAACATTCAACAAATCAGCAACTTCTCAGAGTAGTGGACAAAAGCTAAAAGTATGATGCAATGTCAGGTAAGTTATTCTAGTTTATTCTTTCACAACTGATGGTCCTCATGTACAGGCTACAACTGCAGTTGCTGGAACACTGGTACAACAAACCCTAGTAGGGTTCCAAACCTAATTGGTCCTACCCTTCTAAACCCAACGTTCCAGCCCTACCAGCTTGATGCTTTTCTTCTCAACAAAACTAATAATAGTAAAACATCCCTGGTGACCTCTACTTTCCCCAAAACATAAAACTAAACAATTTAAAAATAGCAATATGGGAACAGTTCAAAACATGCATTAATAATGATAAAATCACCCTGTAGTATGATCAATCTAAGGTACAGAAGCAAAAAAAACACAGCTCCTATAGGAATTTGGAGCACATTTGTATAACTAAACATAAGAAGTACTGAACTACAGTGCAAATTCTCTAAATCTTGAAGGTGTGGTCTTGCACCTCAGAGGGGATCAACGTGAATTGCTAATGCTGGAATTTTCCTATTTGCTTTTACCCATACCCAACTAATTGCATACAAATTCAGACATTGAATTTGGGACAATTAACACAAAAAACTTCCAATAAACAGTTGACCATGTTGTACAGGAGCAGAGAAACGAGAAAACCCCTTCTGCATGTGCCCTGGCTTCTTGATCCTGACCCAGTCATCCTCCTTGCTACAAAGGGCAACATATTTAGCTGTGTAATAAAATTCCTGAAGGTTGTCTGGCCATTTGGAAATACAGGTAGTGTCCCTACCTCCTCCAGTGGGGCTGACCAGATCGACCAATGTTTTGTGATCAGTTCTGAAGATAAACTGACTCCCTCACACAACATTTTCAAAGTATTGTGTATCCCACCACATGGCAAGAGCCTCCTTTTATATGGTGGAGTAAGTGGATTTTGCTCCACGCAATGGTCTAGAAGCAAATGCAATAATTTCCTTACAAACACTGCTAATGTTTTGCATCAAAACAGCCTCTAAGTCGTAGTTGCTTGCATTGGTGATAATATTGCTTAAATCATTAGTGTCAAATGGTTTAAGTGGTCGGCAGCATACATTTTCATCTTTATGGATTCAAAACCATTGTCACACTCATCGTCCCACATGTACTTTGCATTTTTCTTTAGAAGTTTGCATAAGTTAAAGGGTTTAATTTTGGTCCACATTGTATAAAAACTGCTGCCTATGCGGATGATGTTCTCATTTTCTCGGATGATATTGAGCGGGCCATTCCCACGATTTCAGATACCATCAATCTTTTTTCTAGTGTATCTGGGTATACCCTTAACAGGGACAAGACGGAAATGTTCCCCCTAAATGCTTATTGTTTCCCAGCTCATATGGGTTCCACTGGCTTTAAATGGCAATCTAAACAGCTTAAATATTTGGGGACTGGGTTCTGTAGTACTCTTTATGATACAGTGGCTTACAACGAAGCTCAAACTCTTCTTAAGGTGCGGCATCTTTTGAACACCTGGTCGCTCAAACATATGTCCTGGTGGGGTCGTCTCCAAACTTTGAAAATTATGATTACACCTATCATTAATTTTGTGTCTTCGATGCTCCCTGTGAAGCTTTTTACTTCTTTTTTTCATGAGGTGGACTCCCTTACTTCTAAATTTCGTTGGAATGAGAAGAGAGCCAGAATTGCTTACACATTTCTAAGGAAACCTTATGATATGGGTGGTTGTAATTTTCCTGATTGGGAGAAATATCAAATTGCTTTTTTAGCCTCTCAGGGGGCTCTTTGGTTCTCTTCGGACCCTGGTCACATGCCTTCTTGGATGTTGATTGAACAAGATCTTTCCTCTCCTTTACCACCTTCTTCTTTTTAAACTACTTCTACCATATCTATTCCTTTCTCTCGTTCGATCATCTTAGATACCATTGCAGCAGTCAGGATGGTCGATAAGAGAGTTGCTATTCCAATTCATAAATCGAGATGTCTTCATTATTGCGTAATTCTAGAATTGCATTTATTATTGATCCCACGTTGATTTCTTATTGGGCTAATAAAGGGATTACGCTAGTCCGCCATCTTTATGACTCAAATAATGATCCGTTGCCTTTTTCTTCCCTAGCTCAACAATTCTCTCTCACTAATTTGGATTTTTACACCTTCCTAAAAATAAAAGTTGCTCTATCTAAATTGCGTCTGGATCCAAACTCTCCCACTATTATGTTATTCCATTTGTGGCTTCGATCGGGTCATGTGGCTTCCAAGATTTATAAATTTCTGGCCTCCACTTCCTCTGCCCTGTATACTGTTACCCAACAGAAATGGTTATGTCATTTTGATAAGGAAATGTCTGATCATATTTCTTCAGATTCTTGGCAGTTGATTGGGAAGCTTTCTCTCCACAACAAAATTGCCCCTTCTTTAATTCAGTCTAAATGTTTCTCTATCAATCTTCTTCATTGGACTCCGGTACACTTACACTCTCTAAATTTGAAGGATGATGATGTTTGTTGGAGTTGTGGTTTGTCTGTAGGTGATTATCCTCATATGTTTTTTGAGTGTTCGCTTCTTCAATCCTTCTGGGATTTAATACATAAACATCTCCAGTTGATTTTTAACCTTCGGTTTCAGCTCTCCTTTCCCATGATTATGTTGGGCCCACTGGCTTCCAGGATACCCCTGCCCTTGGATTCCTTAGACTCACAATTAATGGACCTTTTACTGACTGTAGCGGTAAAAGTGATTCTTATGGAATGGAAATCATTTTCCTCTGTCTCATATCATACTTGGTGGGCATGGGTCTCCTTTTTAAGAAGTGCACACACTTCGGTTGATGAGGCTCATCTGTCTCCTTCGATTTCTAGTGGTGTTTGGAGAACTTTGGATACATACATGGATTTGGCATCGAAAGGTTTGGTTGACCAATATCCCTTCGTTTCGCCCAGTTGAGTGTTGTAACTGTGTATTTGTGTAGTTCCACAGAAGATTCTTCCTTCCTCTCCCTATTCTTTCCCTCCTCCGCTGTTTTCTTTTCTATCTTCCTTTTCGCTTTCTTTCTTTTTCCTTATTTCCTTTCTTCTTATATTTATCTTTTTTCATCTCATGGTAATATATACTTTTCTTCTTTCATAATCCATTTAAGACTTAGTTAGGATGAATTTGTTTGTGACTTGTTCATGATTGATATTTTGTCCTTCTTCAATTTTTTCATCATTTGTATCACCTTTTATGGTATTTAACTATTTATATGCTCCTTTAAAACCAATACATTTGTTGAACTCAAAAAGAAGTTTGCATAAATATGAGGTTTTACTGGCACAATTTGCAACACATTTTGCTTAAAATTTTTGAGCCCTAAAAAGGAGCTCAACAGGTATGTAAGTGATTGGCTTGTTGCAGTATAATTTTCCTATTTAGAAAGATGACCACCAAAATTGTCATTCGCTTTGTGACGCTTGATTTCAGTAGGGCATGAGTCTTGTTTTGAAGGAAGTTGAACATTTTCTACAGTAGGTTGGGCACTTGTATAAATTCGATGCCGGAGGTCAAAATCAGAATAAAGCACTCTCGATACATCGGAGGTCAACGTTTGATCACCAAGACAGCAGTACCCTTGGCATGTCACTGAAAGGATGATGTGATGTCAGGTAAATTATTGTAGTTTATTCTTTCATAATAGATGGTCCCTGTGTCCAGGCAGCAACTACTGCTGCTGGAACACTAATACAACAAACCCAGTGGGATTCCAAACCCAATGTTTCAGCCCCATCAGCACAACTCAACATAAGCCATCAACATTTAACATCAGTACATTAACTGGAGTAGCCTTTTCGGGATGTAGCCAAAGCATTTGACTAAGCACACAGGACTGATCTACATGCTCCTTAAGCACCAAATTCCAAGTTACCTCCTAAACCTTGTAGTTAGCTACCGGGCAGAACACACCTTTCATGCTACAGTACAAGAGGAGTGTTCAACAGGACACTCTATTATTGCTTGAGTGCCTCAGGGATCAATTCTTGGACCATTTATCTTAAATCTATTTACAAACAATATTCCCACAGACCAACCTTGCTCTTTTTAATAATGATGTAACTGTTATCTCTCAGTCAGTCAGCTAAATGGAAGTGGCTTAGAATATTGAGGCATCCCACTGCAAAATATCTGGAAATATAAGCGACTGGCAAATAAACCTCAACACAAATAAAACTACAGCAACAATATTTACCAGAAAGAAGAGATTAAAGAGTATCCACAGATACACCTCAGTAGAGAGGAGATAAAGTGAGGAACCGGCAACTCCTAACTAGGGGCGATACTTGACTCCAAACTCATTTAGAGAAAACACGTTGTGAAAAATCACTAGAAAGCATCAGCCAAACTTGCTTAATTGCATCGACTTCTAAGGTTAAGTTAATGCATATGCGGAGCAAGGTGCACACAGTCAATGTAATTATTCAACCCTCAGTGACATATCATTTACCGATTTGGAGCAGTTGCCTGGAGAAATATCAGAAATCTCTGCAAAAACTACAGAACAAAGCCTTTGGAAAGCAGCATGTACTTCTTGTTTCACAAGAACTGCAGACCTCAACAGAGATTTAGACATTGAGGTGTTGAATGACCATTTCCAAAAACGGAGAGGAACACTTTACAGTATTTTCCACTAACAAATCACATATATTAATGAATGAAGGAATTGGTATAGTGCCAACAACTGCCCCAAAGGGCATTCTGGACCTGAAAAGGAAGGCAGAAGGTACAGTAACCAAAATCAAACTAAGCCAAATTGTTAAAAACACGTTTTCTTTTGCTTTTGGAATTGAGTTTCATATGCTGTGTGGTGTAGAGAAGAGGGAATATTATTCCACCCCTTGGCTGGAGAACGAGAGTTCAAAACACCAAGCATCAATCATTACTATGGGCAAAGGGGAACAATGAAATGAAGGAAAATACCAGGATCTACGTAGCCCTGAACAATAGAAGCTGCTCAACTGTTAAGTAGGCCACAACATAGAGAACAGAGCTTATCATTCAACCTCAAGCATCAAAATGTTGTAGTGCTGACTGGATGATAAGGTTACAGACTAACTTGTGATGCATGAGCTAGACCTGGAACCAGGAGCAAAAATGAACAACTGGCACAAAACGGAAGCCCAAAGAAGGTCTTCCACCTGATCTGTGATGGGAAGACCTTCAAAGATGAAGGAGGTCTAGGCACCAGAACAGAAAAACAGAGACGGACATGGCTTTCATAAATTCCTCCCCACGCTTTCAAATTGAAGCAGTGGAAACAAAATGAGGGTCAAAATGAACTCTAGGGGCCCAATTCACAAAGGTACTTATGTGTAGTAAAGTTACAAGTGTGGAGTCTCTGCGCTCAAAGCAGAATCTGCACTGCAGTTCTCTGGGTGGAGATCCCAGCCCAAGTGTGGAGATCCACCTGAGTTCAGAGACTCCACCATAATTGCAGCGACTCCCTACTCAAAGCTTTACTATATGTAAGTGCCTTTGTGACTGGATCCCCTTATTAACAGCCATAATTTTAACTGGCTCGTCCATGAAATGAGAGTAAATTATCCCCTATTCTTTCCAGCCAATTTCAAAGTAATGACAGAGAATGTACCATACTTCTTAGTTGTTCCCCAGATGATGTGGGAATGAGTGGAAGAGTACTCATCAAAGCCGACACCCATAATGCACAGAACAGATTTCAAACACAATGTCTGAAGAACAGCTGGAGTGTGAGATCCTGCTCTAACTGCCCTGCATGCTTCAGGTGCAACAGGACAGGGAGTGGAAATAGTTGTGGCTGCAACTCCTCAAAATGGCTCAACAACAATAGACTAGTGTACAGATTTAAGGCAACCAGTGAATAGGTCATAATCAATACTGATCCAAGAACGATAATGATCGGAAAGAACCATAAACAACAATTTGATCAAAAGTACAAAATCAGCATTTATTAAGTTTTTAAACAATTAAAAAAAATGTAAAAATCATTCATTTACTTTCATATCAATCATGCAGACTCACAGACATTCTGAAAACAAATTAAAAACATTGTTGAAGTGGTGACAAGGGGCCAGATGTAGGTACCAAATACCGGTCGGAAACTGCCGATTTCGGCCGTTTCCGACCGGTATTTGGCCTACTGAGATGTAGGGGACTTTTTTTGTCCGATTCGGTATTTTACCGATTCGGTAAAATTACCGAATCGCAAAAATACCGAATCGCAAAAATACCGAATCGGTAATTTTACCGATTTTTTTAAAAAAATTTGGGATGTAGGTGGGACTACTTTCAGTCCCACAGGCCCTTCAGATTCGGTATTTTAACACCCAATCCAATTGGGTGTTAAAATACCGAATCCAGGTGTGCATGCACATGTGTGCATGAACACCTATTGTGGAAATTGAAGAACTTGATGTACATAAACAGCATTCATTTCCCTTTTTCCCACTCCTCTCCCTGCGCGTACCATGAATACCGTAAAGCATTAACTACATCCCACTGCCAGCGAAGGCCTGTACTCCTGTGTACATGACAGCCATTTTAGGCACCCTGGCCTTTTGCCCGCCTAAGATTAGACTCACCGGCTTCCCTTCTGCGTGTATTCGAACTCTCTCTCTCTCTCGTGCATAAACCATGAAACCCTCTCCCTTTTGCGCGACCCTGCTATGAAAGGCAACCCTCCTGCTTGACCCATGCCCCCCCCCCCCCATTTTCCTCTTGAAGAAGCATCCTCCGCCTCAGCTGACATAACCCCCCAGCTGTATCTGACTGCCCCCGTTCTCTCATGTACGGGTCATAAGACCTCTCTCTCTCTCTCTGTGCGACTCTGTCCCTGCGCGCACCCTGACCCCCTCCTTCTCCCTCACATGGACAAGTCATAAACCATCCTCCTCTGCAAGGCCCTGTCCTTGGGAGTCACGGCCGCGCCTGACCAACACCTCCTTTCCCTCCATGAATGCCCCTCTATTGACAAAGCACTCCCTCCGCGCTCGATTGTCCACGCGGCATGAATGCCACTCCTTTGATGACCCCTTCCCCGAGTCCGACTGACCACACATGTCCGAGGCCATCGCCTAAGCCAGAGGATACCATTTACTGCACTTTATTGTATGAAGTCACCCCCCTTCAAAGGACTCACTATTGATCCTGGCCACCCCACCCCCTGGCTATGATCAGGCGCGCACATCCTAAACTGTTGACGGAACACTCAGCTGCGTGATTGCCCTCCCCTCTTATCAGCAGGTCAAGGGTCCCTATTGAGAATACATGTGGGGTAGGATTGACACGAGGATTATAGGGATGTCTTTTCCTTTGCATCACACTGTCCTGATTGTACTATCAAGTGTTTTGTAAGGTATAAAAGAAGGAGTCTCAGCTCACTTGTTAGAGCACCTCCCGATGACACCTTGTTTCGTGTCTGAAATGACTGGCTCTCCTCATGAGAAATAAACTCTGTTCTTGATTCCTGCTTCCAGCGCCCGTCTCTTTATTTGGTAACTATTCAACATGGGAACTAAGAGGCGGTTTTGCGCCAGCGGCCTGGGCATCGGTAGTAATCTGGGCTCGTGATCCACAATTGGCGCCCCATGTGGGGCCCATCAGTGACATAAGGTCCAATGAGAGAGATCCAGACGATGAGGTGAACATCTAAATGATCGGAGTATACCTGCCTTGAGAGGGCCCTCGTCCGGCTGCCGATTGAATGAACTTCACCAATTCTGAACGGACCTCTCTCGAGTGACCTACTGTCCTGACTGGAATCCCACAGGACTGGTGCGGTAAAATCATGGAGTAAGAGAACGATCGGGCGCTGGAAGGAGGAGGGCGAAGAACTGCCCACACGGTCCGGTCCGGGTAAGGTCGCGTAAATGCGACAAATTGTGAAATGATTGTTTTGGATAATACTAGTATTACGCTTTGTTGAAACCCTCTGGAGATTCACTGTCTGCAAACGGAGAAAACAACAGGCTCTCTCTCTCTGCAAGCAGTGAAGGATAGGTAACGCAGACTTTTGTCCCCATTGTAATCCGTCGTGCTTATCTTCCTCCCCCACTGTTTCCCGAACTACCGTTCGTGGATTATTGTCTGGAGATTCTTTGTCTGCAAACAGGGAAGAACAAGGTCTCTCTTTGCAGGTAGAGAAAGAGTAGGTAACGATAACTTTTCGTGCCCACTTATTCTCCCCACTGGATTGTTTGATTGACCGATTATTCGGTATTGGTTCTTTTGAGGTATTCACGGCCTCCAAACAACGTAGAATAGAAATATTCTGTCTAGTCTTTGTCCGCCGTGATAAGATAGGTAGTGCAGACTTTTGTCCCAGTTGTAATCCGTCATGCCTATCTTCTCCCCATTGGTTGGTAGCCTGTTTAGCCCGGACCGCTTATTAGAGTCGAACCATCCAGCTCCACTGGAAGGCACACCTAATAAGGACCTGCTCATTAAAGTGTGGACTAGTCGCTATAGCTTATAATAGGTTATGGCATAAAAATACAAGAAAAGGAGTTGAGCGAAATCAGTAGGCCACTGAGGAGTTATCAACTTCGCTAAAAATAAAATAAGAAATGTTAGAAACAACCCGTAGTAAGAAACATAAAAATGGCGAGGGAAGACAAGCTTGACACCAAGGCAAGCCACGAGGTAGCTAGGTTCCGTTGCCTATTCCTGCCCTAAAACATGTCTGCCTCATTGCCCACCACGCCCAAATAACGGTCACATGAAATAGATACAAATCAATAGGTACCTACCCCCATTCCGGAAACTCCCGAAGTGCCACAGGTCCGCGGTTACGCCCATCCGGTAGCCGAGGCCTCGAGGCATGCGGGGCTCGCCTGGACGCAGTCGGAAGGGGAGGCTGTGGGGCGGACGGCCCAGAAAACGGTGATGGCCTCTCCTTCTCTCCTCTTCTGCTGCCCTGCGGGCCACGGGGGGGGGGGGCTGTCTTGCCTCAGCCACCGACCACCCCCCCCCCCTCTGTCTCTCGCCTGGACCGGCCCGCGAAGAAGGCCGAAGCCACAAACAAGAACGGCGGCGCTTACATGTAGTCCCGCCACATGTCAACGCCTGGACAAGTGCAAGTAGTCCCGCCACATGCCGACGCCTGGGTAGTTACAGGTAGTCCCGCCACATGTCAAATTCCTGGAGAGTTGGAGGTAGTCCCGCCACATGTCAAGAAAGGGGGGGGCTGTCTTGCCTCAGCCACCGACCACCCCCCATCTTCAATAGCCGGCACGGCCAATATCGAAACGGCGGAGCCGAGGATCGGCGAGGGGTCGCTGGAAGGGGGAGGTGGCGCGAACGAGCCTCCCCCACCTCCCTCCAGGTGGAGGCTTCCAGCGACACCCCAACGCTCTTACTTAAAGAGGGTCCACATCGAAAAGCGGTCTTTTTGCCCGGGGCGGGCACATGCCCCATACCGTCTCTCCTCGACCTTGAAGATTCTATAAGAGCCGGGGGGCCCCCGACCCCTCTGCATGGGCGCCCCCGTCCCCCCCCTCATTGGGACCCGCGACATCGACACTCCTGCCGGCGCCAGCCTCAGTTTGGAAATGGCTAAAACACAGCCAAAGTACAGACTTGTTCAGTTCCGGTGGAACACCAGAATGACCCGGTAGGAAACTTGTTGTTGCCCTCCCCACTCTTTGACTGATGGTCCATTTGTTAGACTGTTACCACATTGCGAAAAACTTTTTGAAACTGCCAACGGAAGGTTCTGGTCCAACCATGAGTCATTGGAGACATTCTGACTATACCGGAACCTGCCTGACCTCGCCCAAAATGGCGCCGATACACGAAACGGAACTTTCGAACTCCCTGTTCACCCGGATTGCTCGAATATTGATGCTCTAAGATATGTATGCATTTTTGGACAATGAAAGTCGATAAGATGGATAGTGATTATGTGCTTATAGAAGAAAAGCAATACCGATATTGATCACGTGTTTGGACAATGAACTGATTTAGGGTGGGTACTGATTATGAATGGGAACAATGAATTGGTGTAATTTAGACAGTGAACGAGCATCTGGATAATGAATTAATTTATTTTTGACTGAATACTCGACATGCATCATGCTTGCTCTGTGGTAAAGTTTTATACGATTTTATTGCACTGCCGCACTTTATGCAATGAACTGCCACCAACTTTGTTCTTCCTATGTACAGTTCCAATCTGCTCCGTGGCCAGTCCACTGGGTTGTAGGCCTGTATTTATACATCAACACTTTTTATTAAAAGTATTTTGAAAATGAAAGCATAGTTGTAGCGGTTGCATTAATGAGTTTTGAATGTATTACTACTGTGAGCAACGAGAAAGTATGATGAAGGCTGAAGGTTAAAAAGGACCCGATATTTAGTAGCCACATTATGTGTCACAGGCAGCCGGAAAAGTGTTTTAGAAGCCTTAAAGCGACACCACAGAAATGCCACCTGACCGCCACCCTTGCACCCGACCAAAAGGGGCTACGACCAAGTAACTCATGTAGATACGCAGATCGTCAATAATTATCTATCTGACCTTACTGGTCCCTCTGGGCTTAAACGCCGAGATGGTAAAGAAATGCACTACGTGGAGATAGGTCGAGTATGTGGTAGGTAAAAACATTTCCGGATTTATGCGCGCTGATGTGTTTTGAATGCTGCACCCCCCCCCCTTCTTCTCCTCCCTTCTGCAGGTCACGTCGGAACCTTGGCTGAAGTATGGAAGGACGATGACCGAACTGCCGATGAGAAAGGGAAGAAGGGAATATGAGCATGGTCCTTATGACAATAAGTTCTTAAAAAGACGTAGACTTGACATGACTATATCTCCTCAGAACATAGCGACTGGGAGGATGGACTGACATAGAGACTTGACGGGTACTGTATGACGAAAAATTGGCCCGAAATAGCACGTTAGAAGAATGTAACTAGACATTTGACTAGGTAGGGAAAGGACGAAAAAAGAAGTGCACGGGTAAGGGTTACCAAGACTGCACCAATCTGGGGAATTAGAAACGTTGCTGATGTTCAAAATGTACTGCTTCCCCCTTCTCATACTCTTATAGATCTAGCCAAGCTGTCCGACTGTTCTCCCGATCAATACTTGCCGTTGCCTCAGCCCGGAGTACTTCCCACCAAAGGAAGGAACTGAAAAATGGTTTAAGATCCAACCATGGGTAAATAGCGCAACCAGGTTAATTTCTGATCGACTGATCGAGATGTAAGTATTGGCAATTGAGAACGCTCGAAAAGATAACAGGTGAGAGGGAAAAGGGAGGAAAAGGTAGACAGAGCTAAGCACGTAGGTAAATAGGATAGTAAAAGATAAGTAGGATATAAAAACATATAGATTGGCCAACTATTGTTTTATGTTTTTGTTGTGAATGTCTTATGTATGTAATACATGTACTGTCTTCCTTCGTCTGAGTGTGTGTGTGTGTACTGTAGGGGTTTGTGTTCTTTCTTTGTTTACGTCTCTCCGTTACCTGACCTCCTACTGTTCTGTGTTGTGAACGCACCAAACGACCTATTTTTGTACACGTCTCTCCCTTCCTCTATCCCCCTCCCCCACTCTCTCCCCCTCTCTCTCTCTCCCTCTCTCTCTCTCTCCCCTTCTCTCTCTCTCTCTCCCTCTCTCTCTCTCTCTCTCTCTCTCTCTCTCTCTCTCTCTCTCTCACTACATGTCATGCGTGTACCAAATGGCTCGTTTAGATTGCGGACAACTCTCACTCTATGAGAGTCTCCTTATTTCATCTTCCTTCTTATGGTAAAATCGTGCCTCACAGGCACCAGTCTGATTGGGTAATTATTGAACACGAAGGTGTTCAGCGAAATTGACCAAAACTAAAATGATTGTACCTCGCCATATTACTACCTCTCCTTTCTGCAAAATAAATGAACTCGAATTGGCTGAGAAAGAAAGGACAGGTAAGACGACTAAGGTCCCCCAATCCGGCCTTTATAGGGGAACTGTATGTCAATGGCACCTTATTTTTCTGTTCATCAGAGACGAACGCCAACGTCCAGCTTGACCCCCAATGCCCAGATTACCCCACCCCCTTTGCACCCAAGCGCGAATGCCCGAAGCATCCCCGCCCCATTGATAGACCCCAGCTGCTGTCCCAGGTGTAAACATGATGACCATGAGTCCCTCGAGAAAGACTTGTTTTACCTGACTCTCGATGATAGCGCCCCCGCCCTGTTTGATAAGGTTAGCCAGCCTTGAGGGGAAATGTTCCGAAAATGTCGAACATGATGAAATGCACAGCTGATGGGAATATTATTTTGTCCTCACTTGAATTATAAATGGGACGATGAATAAACTTGGCATGAACTCAGTAGGAATGCCGACATATGCACTACTTGGTAATAGACCTCTGACTGTGACCGATGAGCGTATCACCCAAGCACGTAGAATTAAGGGAGGAATTCACATGCATAAATGCCTTCGTCTGTCAGTTCTCTAAAAGCTTGTTTTTGTACCTATTCAAAGATTCACGATCACCGGAGGAGGAGGGTCGGACGTGGCGTACAGCCTAGCTGCAGATCTTGAGACACGTGTGACCTCAACCAAAGGTGGAGCCGCAGAGCAACAAGATACGGGACGAGACAGCAATTTCAAACGTGGAAAATGAAGCTTGATGGGCTGCCCTGAAGCCCCCCCCCCTCTGCTAAACCACGTGTGCCTGGAGTCTCCGTCCCCCTTCTTTAGGCCCAATTAATGGGCCTGCCTGCTTGTTATCCTTTGCTCCCTTGGTCCCTTTTGTGTGTCCCAGGAACTCTGACCCAACTCCACTCTCTCTCCTATCGACTATTTGAACCACACACCCACTCTTTTCCACGTGACACTCTTTTCCACATGACTTATTGCCAAAAGGAAGGCCAAAAGGAAGAACTGCATTCAACTGGGAATAGGGTGTTGCCACAGAACTATGGGTGCCGAGCATAAGGCACCGCTGAACGGATTGTTTAGGGAACAGGACTGTGGTCTAACAGCAGAGGACTGACCGCACCCTGCAACGCGTAAGGATAGACCCGAGCTGGACCTATAGCTCCACCGCCGGTGCTCCACAGCGCCAACGAAAGTACACGGACTAGAGCCTACCAGTGATGGCTCACTGCTAAAAGACACTGTGACGAAGAGATCTTGTATATTGAACTGAATTCCGCCCTCAACTGCCTTGGTCGAAGTGTTCATTGGTCACATTTTTTTTTAAGTCAGAAACATTTATGCTATGTAGTGCTTTGAAAATGATAGGAACTCGACGAAATGCAATCTCCTATGAACCGCATTCTGCCAAACACCTCAACTGTCCATGATTATTTGCCATATGTTAGTATTGACAACTGCTAATTCTTTGACGGCACCTGTTTATATGTACCATCATTGATTACGAAAATGAACGCTGTAATGTAAAAAGGGGCGACTGTGGAAATTGAAGAACTTGATGTACATAAACAGCATTCATTTCCCTTTTTCCCACTCCTCTCCCTGCGCGTACCATGAATACCGTAAAGCATTAACTACATCCCACTGCCAGCGAAGGCCTGTACTCCTGTGTACATGACAGCCATTTTAGGCATCCTGGCCTTTTGCCCGCCTAAGATTAGACTCACCGGCTTCCCTTCTGCGTGTATTCGAGCTCTCTCTCTCTCTCGTGCATAAACCATGAAACCCTCTCCCTTTTGCGCGACCCTGCTATGAAAGGCAACCCTCCTGCTTGACCCATGCCCCCCCCCCCCCCATTTTCCTCTTGAAGAAGCATCCTCCGCCTCAGCTGACATAACCCCCCAGCTGTATCTGACTGCCCCCGTTCTCTCATGTATGGGTCATAAGACCTCTCTCTCTCTCTCTGTGCGACTCTGTCCCTGCGCGCACCCTGACCCCCTCCTTCTCCCTCACATGGACAAGTCATAAACCATCCTCCTCTGCAAGGCCCTGTCCTTGGGAGTCACGGCCGCGCCTGACCAACACCTCCTTTCCCTCCATGAATGCCCCTCTATTGACAAAGCACTCCCTCCGCGCTCGATTGTCCACGCGGCATGAATGCCACTCCTTTGATGACCCCTTCCCCGAGTCCGACTGACCACACATGTCCGAGGCCATCGCCTAAGCCAGAGGATACCATTTACTGCACTTTAGTGTATGAAGTCACCCCCCTTCAAAGGACTCACTATTGATCCTGGCCACCCCACCCCCTGGCTATGATCAGGCGCGCACATCCTAAACTGTTGACGGAACACTCAGCTGCGTGATTGCCCTCCCCTCTTATCAGCAGGTCAAGGGTCCCTATTGAGAATACATGTGGGGTAGGATTGACACGAGGATTATAGGGATGTCTTTTCCTTTGCGTCACACTGTCCTGATTGTACTATCAAGTGTTTTGTAAGGTATAAAAGAAGGAGTCTCAGCTCACTTGTTAGAGCACCTCCCGATGACACCTTGTTTCGTGTCTGAAATGACTGGCTCTCCTCATGAGAAATAAACTCTGTTCTTGATTCCTGCTTCCAGCGCCCGTCTCTTTATTTGGTAACTATTCAACATGGGAACTAAGAGGCGGTTTTTCGCCAGCGGCCTGGGCATCGGTAGTAATCTGGGCTCCTGATCCACAATATGCCATGTGACAGACAGACATGCCCTTAGGGCATGTCTGTGTGCCACATGGCTCACATGCCTTTTTTTGGGGTGCTGGAGGGTGTCAAAGTGACACCCCCTGCACCCTTGCACAAATCGGTAATTACCGATTCGGTAATGCCCATTGCTTCCTATGGGCTTCAAGGCCCATAGGAAGCAATGGAGGATACCGAATCGGTATTTACAGAATCGGTAAATACCGAATCTTACAGATTCGGTATTTACCGAATCTGAAATACCTACATCTCCCCCCCTCTAATTTACCACTTCATAAATACCGATTCGGTATGATTCGATATTTATGAAGTGGTAAATGTAGATTTACCTACATCGGGCCCTAAATGTACCGAACTCATAAATCAGCACAATGTATGGAGGACAATGAAAGTTTAAAATTCGGGTGGCACAAATTCAAATGACTGTTGAAATTCTATGCGCGTTTCAACACAGCCAAGGTGCCTTTGTCAGGAAGGGGGCCACAGTAGGGACAACAGAAGAATCTGTGAAATGGGAGAAAGGTTTAGAGTGTGGATTTTAATGCTACCCATCAAACCCACTTCGCAGGTAAGAACTCTGTCAATAGGGGAACACGTCAAAGGTGACCCTTGTCCCAGTTACTTTAAACAAATGGTGTGGAGCTGTTGGTAAACCTATTGTGAAAAAAGAGTGTTATAACTGTGTGGCATTTGCCTGGGAGAAATGTGGAATCCAGTGTTTGGTTCTAGATTCCTCATACCTGGTGGCGTTCCTGTGAAGTCAGTTGAGACTGGGCTGGTAGAGGAACAACTATCACAATGTTGCAGGGACGACCTTTTTTGTGAATAAATACGTTCTTCATCTAACCTGCTCTGCTGCTTCTTCTTACCGTCTCATCACAAGAATTTGGCAGCAATTTTGCCAGCCTGCCCTGCGAGAAACCGGTAGCCATGGACATCTGCATGCAGACATCCTGTGGATCCTAATAGGTGTGCTGTTCCTGTCCAGACCGGAGATATCCTGCAAGTGTCCATGCCACAATGACTTCATATAAGGCAAGATTTTACATTTTTGAGGGTCCGTGTGGTCAACAGGAACCGCATGTGCTAACCGTTGCCTCGAGACCATCTGTCTCGAAAGATACACACGCTTGGTGGTCATTTGTCTGCTTCGGAGACTCACACACCTAATAGAGCATACTATAACGAAGTTGGTTCAGATACTTACAACTTTATTGCGAGTTGTACCAGTTTCTCTGTGACTCGCACTCCTAATTGTACATACCATTACAGGGAGCACACTTCAACTCACCATCAGTTATTCACACAACACTCCTGCAGATCACCTTACCATCAGTGATGCACACACTTGTATTTTAATATACTTTCAACCATGCAATCTCAAGGTGCCTTTCTATCAACCCCAGTCTTTCTAGCCTCAACCGGACCCCTGTCCATTGAATGGGAAGACTGGCTAGCTATGTTTGAAACTTTTATAGAAGCCGTGGATGGAGTTTGATTTACTGCAGCTCAGAAAAAAAGCCTTACTTCTAAACAACTTAGGTAAGGAGGGTCAACATATCTTTGAGTACGTACTACCCGTCACTCAACCTAATGGTGACCAGATTGAAGACGTTTATACAGAGGCTAAGAAAAGATTAGAACTTAGGCTTCCTAAAGAGATAAAGTTAATCATGAACCTTTACAAATTCTACAATCATCAGCAGGAGGAGGGACAAACCATAGACGATTTTGTCTCCAAACTAAGTGAACTTTCCTTAAAATGTAAGTTTAAAGCAATGACTGATGAGTTAGTGCTTGATTAGTTGGTCGTCCATTTTAAGCTCTTGGGTTAGGAGATATTCTAGAGGAACCAAAGGAAGTTTTTAGGAAGAGTTAGGCTGGTTAGAGGTATATGTCCACAAAACAATATTGAAGCCCAATGCAGTACCTGTGCAGCACAAAATGCGTAGGATCCCTGTGGTAGCCAGAGAAGCGGTTAAGGAACTTCTCAATCAAATGGTATAGTCTGGACTAATACTACCCATCGATAGTTCAATGAGGGTTTCTCCCATAGCGATCACTGAAAAACCTTAATGGCAAGCTTAGGTTTTGCATTGCCTTAAAATTGCTCAACCAAAATGCTGTAATGGACACTTATCCTTTGCCTGATATAAATGAACTGATTTTAGCTTTGGGTGGGGGAAAGTATTTCTCCAAATAAGACTTGAAGAATGCGTACCACCAAATCAAACTACATGAATATTCCAAACCACTCACTGTGTTAATCACTATGGAGGGAACCTTTTAGTGTACCAGTATGCCTTTTGGGCTGTGTTCCACAGCAAGCCTCTTTCAACGCATGATGAGTGAACTATTTAAAGACATGACTAATATAGTATATTTTCAGGATGACATTCTTGTTCTTGGAAGTTCAGGTGAACAACATACTTAGGCAGGCTTTGCACAAGATAAAGGATGCAGGGTTGTCTCTGAGACGTGAGAAATGTAAATTCTTGTTTGACAGAGTGAAATATCTGGGCTACGACATTTCAGCAGAAGGTGTAAGGCCAAAGGAAAATTTGTTAGATGCCATCAAATTAGCTCCCACGCCTAGTAACAAAGACCAGTTGAGATCCTTCCTAGGTCTTATTGAGTATCATTCAAAATCTGTAGAGAGATTTTCAGAGAAAACTGAGGTTCTCAGGCTACTCTTGAAAAAGGGTAAGTTTTTGAGTATGGGGAGTGCCAACAATCCTGCTTTGACAAGATTAAGAAAGAAATTCATGAAGCTGACATTCTCACGTCCTTCGACACCAAGTTGAAATCCATCCCCCCCGGTGGATACCGGTTTCACGGGTGTGGGAGCTGCGTTAGGACAAAAATATGAGAATCAAGAAAGGACTATAGCGTTTGCTTCTAGGACCTTAACTAGTTCCAAAAGGAACTATCCGGTCATTGAACGAGAGACACTGGCAGAATCGTGGGTTGCGAATTCTTTAGAACCTATCTATGGGATACCAAATTTGTACTACGGTCTGATCATAAACCTCTCTTGAAGGTGTTTTTACCGGGAGGTACGAGTACATGCTCTGTAAGGCTTGCTAGATTAGCTGCTCGGCTGCAAGAATACTGTTACAATGTAGAGCAAATTCAAGTATGGAGAAACGTCCAAGTGAACAGTTTGTCCTGGTTATCTTTGGAATAGCAAAAAAGTGGCTGGGCCATCTGTGTTGGCTAAGGAAAGTAAAGATTCCAGTTGTTTCAGTTCAAGATGTTTTGAGTGATGTGGGTGCCCATGCCATCACCAAACAAGATTGGATTAAGGAAATGGAATCTGATCTCACTCTGAATGAAGTAAATGGTTTAGTGATGTGAAGTAAACGAAGGGAGAGCACTGTGTCTCTTGGAGTTAGGCCCTATGTAAAAACTTGGATGAGTTGTCTGCGGTTGATGATACAGTGATACTCAGAGGCGAACTGTTTGTTCCTTCCCATGGTGTTAGGTGTAAGCTTATCTTTATTGCACATGAGGGGCATTTGGGGCAAACCAGAATTTAAAAAAATGTGTGCGGATTGGTGGTGTCCTGGCATGGATCCAACTGTGGATAAGTGGGTTGAGAAGTGCTGTGTATGCAGAGAAGTAGAGAAACATTTGAAAGTAGAAGTACAGGCAGATACAGGGTGCATTGTGGACCATGGGTAACCTTGGCATACTATCCGCATGGACTTCTTTGGTCTCATAAATGAGTTAGGAGCAGATCTCAGATTTGCCATGGTGATTGTGGCTGTACACACCAAGTGGCTTATAGTGAAATTCATGAAGGCGGTTACCACCAGAGCAACGGTGAGCATCTTGAAAGAAATTTGATATGAAGGTTTGCCTTGTGTGATCATTACTGATAATGGAATACCACGTAGTTGAACTACGCGGAGCTCCACGGAGTTGGACAAAAACTCAGCTCAGCGCCTTCACACACCCTAAGACGTAAATATAAAAAACAGAGATGAAAAACACAATTACCTCTATCACGGCATCTCTGGGCTGCCCTCCTCTTCCTCATCGTGGTCTCTTCTGCAAACCAAAACCCCCTATGTCAGACGTATATCGTGGTAGGACTGCGCACACATGCGCAGTCCTACCATGAACTATGTCTGATGTAGAGATTTCTGCAGGAGAGACCACGGCGGCGAGGAGGAGGGCAGTCCGGAGATGCCGTGATAAAGGTAAGTGTTTTTTTAAAATCCTAATATTTATTTATTCATTTAAAACATTTATTGGGGCTGGAGGAGGGAAGCTTACTGTGGGGCCTGGGGCTGAACCCCGCTCCGGTGTGGAGTCGGAGTTTTGCATACCCTCCACATTCACAGCAGAACACAGAGTATGCAAAAATCTGCAAGCTGTGCAGAGAGCGGAGTTCTCTGCCCATACATAGTAATAACTGTGTGGAATTTGCCTGGAAGGAATGTGGAATCCAGTGTTGGGTTCTAGTTTCCTCGTGCCTGGTGGCATTCCTGTGAAGTTAGTTGAGACTGGGCTGGCAGAGGAACAACTATCTGATGTCACAGGGGAGACCTTGTTTGTGAATACATACGTTCTTCAACTTACCTGCTGTGCTGCTTCTTCTTACCGTCTCATCACAAGAGGGAGCTCAAATAGTGGCCTTACTACTAAAGATATTACCCCTCATATATGACGTTAGGCCGATGAATACCTACTGTTCCTAAAGGATGTACACACTGAAACACATGGGGCCAGAAAAGCCTTCCAGCAAATCGGGGATGTATAAAGCTTAAAAGTTAACTGGAACAAATGTTATGCATCCCTCGCCCATCAAAGTTTAGCGAATGGATGGCTTTCCACTGCAGCCAGTAAGGTGAGATTTGAAATTGTTATGCTGTGCAAATGTACTGGAATGAGGCAGGCTTACTAGATGGAAACTGGAAATGTAAAACAGTCCACAGCACCTTGCAGAGTAACAGTGGCTTTCTAGAAAAACTGCCATTCTTAGCAGCAGGGAAACTGGCACTCTCAAAAATATTCCCAGTATTTTCTTATTTTACAACATTTCCAAGTAGATTACTCATGGAACTGTTCAGAGACTTTGATACCATACTATTTGAATGGTTTCTGGAGAAAACAGACACCGAGTGGCATTGGCTAAGCTCAACTACAAGTACGGAAGGTAAAGTGGCTGCTCCTGATTTCAAACTCTGCTACCTTGGAGACCAGATGGAAAAGGTAACTAAAAGTTTGTATGGATGATGGTCATATGATGTTAAAGAATTGACCGAAACCCCAACGCTAACAGAACTGGCAATCATTCTAATAGTGCAGGGGCGGCTCTAGGCTCATGGCGGCCCTGGGCCTGGGAGCGTAGGTAGGGGGCCCCGGAAGAGGGAGTCCGGGCGGGGTGGGGCACGGAGGCCAGTGAAGAGGGGGGTCAGGGTGTTTGGAAGTGGAACAGAGCCGGAGGCCGCCAAATCCCTGCTAGGGGCCGCCACGCGAATATGTATGCATCCGCAGAGGATTATTATATTAAGGATATATATTGGCGTGGTGGCCCCTGGGGTTTGGTGGCCCTGTGCAGGTGCACAGCTTGCACATGCCTAAGGCCGCCCCTGAATAGTGCCTAGGGGAGGGACAGAGAAAGCATCTAGATTAATGAAAGTATTCCGATATCGCTTGGCTTGGTGTTTGCAGCAGACACACACGGACACCCCTTTGCTCCAGAAATACCCCTAGTAAACAGGCCCTGTAATACAAAGAGACTGGATGAGCACAGGCATGGACAGAGAAGGGGATAGAGATGATTGGGGACTTAGACAAACAGGGAGGCCTGAAATAATATATTCCAAAAGGACATTTCCTCTTGTTCCGTTAGTGTCATGTTGCAGAAAACCTGGAAAAGACCCCACTGAACCTCCAACACACCAAATACTGAGGGCAGTCTACACTACTAGTGGTAGAAATAAAGCAGTAACAATGATGTTTTATACATTGGATGACCTGACAGTGACCTGACAGTGACCGTGAAATATGAAGTCTGTGCATGTTTATGTCTGTACTTTTAGGTACTCTAAAACACATGTTTAGTGCCATCCAAAAAATGGGTTGGTCGAGAAAGGGAGGTTTAAGAATTGAAGAGAGTGTGAGTGAAAAGTAGTGAAAAACGGGGAAGATAGGTAGGAATACCAGGATCCTAGATAAAATGGAAAAAAACCCTTTCGGAGAAAAGTGCATTTTATTTAGGACATTTAAAAACTTTAAGAAAAGACTAAAGGGTCCTTAAAGTAAGACAGACAAAGAGCAGTGTACACATTTTCTGAACTGTTATGAGCAAGCAAATAGGAAAAAGTATAAGTCGCCAATGAAACAGACCCACAAGAGATTTCAATATAAAATTAGTCTTTTGAGGGACAAAATTAGAATCCCACTGCCTTCTTAACTAGTCTCCAAATTACCAGTGAGAAACCTGAACATGAAGGGAAAAGGTGGTGTATATGTTAGATGTTTTAAGTTTCCCCATACCAGCAGGTGAGCTGTGGGAGCTCCAGCTTTAATGCCTAGAAACCGGGCAGCGCTGGCTGCCCAGCCAGCACTAGCAGCCAATGCGCAAGTGAACACTGCAGGTACAGCAAGACCAGTTACTGGAAGTACAACTGTTGGCAACCGTTGTCTACACTGCCTCGCCTAGATATCGCCTCCCCACGGCAGAGCCGATTGGAGTAAGTGTCCTTGGAGTAAGTTTGACTATAGGCACCCTTCCCACCCGTTCTAAGGCTCATGGGGCATTGTCTCCACTGAGAACAAATTACTAAATAGAATACCTAGTGGGTATTGTATCTTGTGCATGATACCTTGGCATGCAGATCACTTAGTAGTACTACTTGTACATACAACACTTTTTAAACATTCATTCACTTTTGGTAATTTTTTGACAGTGCTCGATAGTATAGTGAGTACAGAGGGATCCTGCTTGGTCCTGAAGAAGAGGCCGGAGTGCTTCGAAACATGTCGACCTACACAGGAGGAACTGCTCATTAAGGCAATACATCTCCAACCCACCTTTTAACAGTACCAGCTCCAATGAATATTAAAGTTTTCTAATCCATAAGAGCTAGGTTCATTTTAAATCCACTCTTTCACTAACTCCTGACCCTTCCACTCACTTACCTACCCAACACATGGTTTTCTGAAAATCAGTGCTCCCTCATAGTCGTAGGTCATGGCACTCCCCATCCCGCAGAAGGGCGGGAAGACCCCCATGGTAAAGCATGACACCAAGAGCCCTTTTGGTGCGTGAGGGGTATTTAAACAAAGACTATGTGCTTCCAACCACTGTAGAAAACACACACAATCAGTGAGTACATGATTTCAAGTCTATCTGAGGGTGGATCCTATGCCCAGATGCATCAAGCATTTTTGGAGTCGCAAACGGTGCGATTCCTTAAAATCGGCCGTTTGCGATTCCAAAAATGCTTTTTGAGATGCATCATTTGTTTTTGTAGAAAATCGCTAATTTTGCGATTTTCTAAAATGCGATTGCATTTAAGGAATCGCAATTTTGCGATTCCTTAAATGCAATGCATCATTTTAAAAAAATGTGCGAATTTTCAAATTGCAAGTGCAAATTACCACGAGGTTGAACCTCGTGGTAATTTGCAAAATTGTTTAAAAATGCACAAATATGCATTTTTTGAACTGTTATGTTACAGACACACATGTCCTTAGGACATGTGTGTATGTAACTTATAGGTAAAAGTACATTTCATGGGTGCAGGGGGGGGGTCATTTGGACCCCCCTCTCCACCCTTGACATGCTTTGTTGAATTGCGATTTCAAATTGCGAATTCGCAATTCCCATTCATTCCTATGGGCATTTCAGCCCATAGGAATGAATGGGAATTGCAAATTCGCAATTTGAAAATCGCATTTTTATGCGATTCGGTAAAAATTGCTATTTTTACAGAATCGCAAAAAAATGCGAGAAAAATGATGCATACTATTTTGCAATTCTTAATTTGCGATTCGGTAAATTTCGCAAATTAGGAATCGCAAAAAAGTAGTTTGATGCATCTGGGCATTTGTGTTTCTTAAACGTTTTATTAGGAACAGGTAGAAATGTCATGTTTGATCTCAAAAGTAATTGTAATTTAAACTCCTCTTTAATGGTAGTGTCAGATTTTATTTCAAAATTAAAAGAAATGCCACATTATGGAAGTTGTCATTTTCTTGCCCATTTGTCCTTGGTCACCGTACTGTGAATAGTTGCCAGTTGACCTTTGTGCATTCCTCTCATACAGTGAGACAAAGGGGGACTTGATGTTGGCATGATAGACTATCCTGCCAGAATGGTAGGGGCGGAGCTATCCCCTGCCATTTCTTACATTTCAAAGAGGCTACTTCCAGCACACACACAAAGAACTTCACACCCTACACCTTTTGGAGCCTTAAAAGGGTAGAAAGCAAAATTCCAGAACCACGTGTGGGGGTGGGGAGGGGGTCTACAAGTATCTCCCATTTCAAAGGATGACACCAAGTATACATATTAGACCCTCAGACCAACTCATCAGTTCACTCCTGGTCCTGAGGATGACTACCAGAAGGACTGTCTTGTACTTCAGAGGACTGCCCTGCTGCTGGAGGCCCTCTGAGGACTAGTTGGCTGGCTTCCTGCTCTGAGCTAGAGGGACACAGCAAGCTCCAACCACCATGAAGCCACGCCTGGGCGTGGCCTGAATGGGGTCCTGTCCTCCAAGTTGTGCCCACCCAGTCCTGGACAAATGGAAGTGGTGCTAAAGGTGGCCAAACATCTAAAAACCAAAATGTGGGACTCAAAATTTTTTCTACTAAAATGTGCCATGAGAATCGAAAGAAGACTCGGTTCTACCTGCTCGCTGATCCGCCCAAGGTGCATCTTTGGTTGGCCTGACTTTGCAGTAGCTCCTGCTCCATTCTTTTCTGCAGCTGTAAATCTGGTTCAGCAGCTCCTCTTTGGAAGGTATCCGGCCTTGTGGGCCCTTGTCGACTAAACCTGCTGCTTGATCCCAGTAGAGATTTTCTATGCCCAAAAACAGTGGCATAGTCCAAACGCAGAAACGTTCACTGTGACATTTTCCAGCATCTCCCCAATGACGCGCCGCCTCCTCAGATTCCACTTGCTGTCTTGCCCTTCTGAACTTCACCTTCTCCAACATTTTTCTTCAAAAACTCTTCTAGTCCGAAGGTAAGCCGAGACCGGACCAAATCCACTTCATGTATCCTAAGCGCTCCACGGCTATTTTTCACAAAAATTAGTGAAAGCATTTCCCCCATCACCTTTTTGTTTTTGCATTTGCTTCCTCAAGCGAGCTGGGTATGCCCAACTATTGGTATTGGGCTCACTGTAACACTGGGACTAAGCTATACCTGACTTATGAACCCTAACTAGGGTGAAATCAGTCCTAGGTTGCTTGTGTTCTGGTTCAGGGAGGACCTGGTCTGGCAGTTTGGGCTGGACTGTGTGGTTTGTTCAGCATCCATCCATCATCTGTTCTTTTTGCTTTTGTCACCCTAAGTGGGAAGGGTATGACAGGTGTGGCTCCCGTGCTCACTGTATCACTGGATATAAGCTAGCCTGGCTGAAGAAGGGTGATATCCCGAAACCAGTCCCAGGATGCTTGGTTCTTGTCCAGGGAGGAACTGGCTGTACTGTTTCCCTGGGGAGCAGGCTCAAGACTGATTTGCATATGGCTGGGTCCAAACTGGTGTGGCGTGGTGAGCAAAAAAAACAAACCAATAGATTAAACCCAGATCGGTGACAGTGAGTGAATGTGTGATTTGTTCAGCATTCCATCCATCATCTGTTCTTTTTGCTTTTGTCGCCCTAAGTGGGAAGAGTATGCCCAGACGCAGGTTCCGGGCTCACTATTTTTAGAATGTTGTAGATGACCGCAATTAGTGCTGTTTCAGTGCTGTGGTTATTTCTCAATCTTGATTTTTTGTGAAGGTCGAGGTGGGTTGTGAGATGTTTGTTAATGACATTCTCTATCACTTTGGCTAGATAGGGGAGCAGGGTGATGGGCTAGAGGTTGCTCAGTTGATTCAGGTCAGCTGTGGCCTTCTTGAAGAGGACATTGCTTTTTGCAAGTTTCCATTCATCTGGCAATGTGGCATGCATGATGGATGGGTTGATGAAGTGGGAGAGGGTGGCGGTGATTGGTGATAGTACCAGGTTGTAGATGTGGCGGGGGCTTGGGTCCACTTGCACCCCTGGGTGGATGGCACTCATGATTGACCCTGTGTCATTTCTGGTGAGGGTTGTCCATTTGGTCAGATGGATTCCTTGGTTGGTGGTAGGTAGGTTTGTGATGAGTTCTCTGGGGTTGAGTGAGTGTGCTACGTCGCTGTAGATGTTTGAGATTTTTCTGTGAAAGAAGTTAGATAGTTTTTTTCAGAGGCAGTAACGTTGTTGACAGGGGCGAAGTGAAATACCTGACAACCAAAATAATCCCCTTGCAGCTTTTGGAGCTTCTGTCGGTGTGGTCTACTAGTGCTTTTTTCTTGGTGTCTCCAATTTGCTGGTGATAGCATCAGAGTGAAGTCTTGTAGGTTGTTCTGTCAGTAGTGTTGTGGCTGGTTCCCCATTTCCTTTCTAGCTGTTAACAGTGTGTTTGGTGTCTTGTAGGCCTTCTGTGTAACAGGTAGCCTGCTTGTTTGATCTACTCTACTTGTTGGGTTTGATAGGTGCGAGGGAGTCCACACAGTTCTTAATCCAGTTGTTGAAGTTGTTGATGTCCTTGTTTAGATTGTCTGTGGGGATGGGCTGATCAATGCTGAGAGTGCTGACCCAGTCTGCTTCTGTCATTTTGCTCCACTGCTGCTTGGAGTGCTGATTTGAGGTATGTTGCTTTGGAAGTGAATGATGGACTGGCCGGTTCATGTGAGCTGTGTGGTGGAGTTGTATTTGATGCTGTTGCTTGTGGTGAAGATGGGGTCCATTGTGTGTCCTGCGGTGTGTCTTGGTTCTGTGATGAGCTGGGTGAGTCTGATGTTGCTCAAGTTTCGAGGAGTGCTGTGGAGCAGGGGTTGTTTCAGTCTTCCAGCTGAAAGTTGAGGTCACTGAGGAGACTATAGGCTCTGGAATCGATGGTGAGTGGAGCGACAAAATTGATGATGAGGTTGGCTATGGTGGCTTGGGGTCCATGTGGGCATTAGGTGAGGGTGAACGTTTCAGAGATTTGCTGCTTAAAGTGAAGGTGTTCAATGAATGGGGGTGGCTTTCTCTGCGAATGTTGTGAATTCGATGGATTCCTTGTAGATGATAGCAAGTGCTCCTCCTGACTATTGAAGGTGGTCTGTTGAGTGATCTTGCAGCCCGCCAAGATTGCTGTAGCCATGTCGGGAGCTGATGAGGGCTTGAGTCAGATCTCTGTGATGAAGAGGATGTTTGGTACGTTGTTGTTCAGAAGGTCCCATATGTCAGTTGAGTGTTTGCTGAGTGTGTGTTGAGAACCATGCATGCAAGTGGGAGTTGATGTGTGGTTTTGCTATGGTGTGTGGTGTAGGGTGGGAGTGTAGGTGTTGTTAGTGCTTGTGATGTGTGTGTTCGGAGGGGGTGTTGAGGGAGTTTTTAGCATTTGTGTGAGGATACTGAAAGGTTGATGAGCGGCAATACAGATAAATACAGAAATGAGTCAATGAGCAATAGGAGTTCTTTCACATGTTCTGTTTGTTGTGCGTTGTAGATTCTTTATTTCATATATCCATTATACAGTTAGGTATAGCCAACGCATTTCACCCTTGAAAAGGGCTTCTTCAGGGCAAGATATCAAAGTAGGCAAGGTTTGCATGTACAAAATTACAAAATGACATTCAAGAGTTGTGTCAAATGCGTCCTTCGCTTAGTCCGATTTGCACAACTTCCAGTATTCCAATAGCCTTAGTGTGTATGATATACAGCAATAAACTCAGTAGTCCTGTTATGATAGGTCCCCACTCCGTGTACGGTCCGAAATATTTTGCAAACCTTGCCTACTTTAATATCTTGCCCTGAAGAAACCATTTTCAATGGCAACACGCGTTGGCCGTGCCTAACTGTATAAAGGATATAACAAATAAAGAATCTACAACACAAAACAAACAGAACCTGTGAAAGAACCCTTATTGCTCATTGACTTATTACTGTATTTATCTGTATTGCCACTCATCAACCTTTCAGTATTTTGTATTTATCTGTGGCCTTGTGGCAGCTGGGCATTTGAGGTGGGCAATACATGTGCTTGAAAATATTAGTGACCAGACTGGGTAGTGCAGTTGTAACAAACCCTGCTGCCTTCTTTTTGCTTTGTGTAGGGATGTAGGTGGGTGGCTGCTGTAAAGCCGCAGTAGATACAGGTGAAAGCTCCAACCATAGTGCAAGGTGCAGTGCAGCAGCAGTTGGGTGAATAGCGTCCGGGGCCTAGCGTCCTAAGGAGTGCTGCAGAGTATTGCTTGGCAGTGATCAGACAAGGGTTCCTGGTGCTGGGTATGGGCCAGGTGTGGATGAGTGCAGGCACCCTGCCTTCGGTCCGCCGCTGGTATACCAGCGGCATGCCCACTGTGTGCATCTGTGGCACTTTTTTGATGCAGCTATCATTAAGTAGGTCCTGGGAGGGGGGAGAGGAGAACAGGGTCGCATGATGTCTTTTTCTGAGCTGATGTGTGAATGGAAATGAAATTCTCTTGCTTGGCCTAATCTTTTGAAGATGGTTTTGGTGGGAAATCAGTAAGGTCACTTCCTGTCTAGATGGATGATAGCAACATCAGTGACATCACTTCCTGTGCAGGTGAATGATGGGAGATCCAGTGATGCCACTTCCTGTGCTGATGGGAGCTGAAGCTATTTGTAAGTTGCCCTGCCCTGTAACTGTCTCCTAGGAACTCACCTTTCTGGGTAGGGGTGTGTGTTGCAGAAAATGAATGCTGGCCTATACTGAAACAGCAAACCTTTGCAGGTTTATGTCAGTAAAGGCATACCTGAACCCTTGCAGTGTTCTATTGAAGCTGAAAATGCATTTGTGAAATTCAAGGAGGTAAAGGCTTCTGCACCTGCATTAGGACACCATGAGTATGCAAAACCTTTTACTTTGTATTTTCATGAATGTAATGGATTTGCACATGAAGTGCTAGCACAGAGGAGGGGGATCAGAAGAAGCCCATAGTTTATTATTCTGTTATTTTAGACCCAATAGCGACTGAGCTTCCACCATATTCAAGGTCTGTGTCTGCTGCCACAAAGCTTGTTGAAGAGTCTGAAAATATGGTGATGACTTCTTTCTTAACTATTAATGTGACTCATTCTGTGATACCCTCCTTATCATTAAAAAAACAGCACATTTCCCCTGCCCAATATTCACTGTATGAAATGTTATTTTTTAAGCTTCTCACATTACTCTGACTCAGTGTCCAGCTCTGAACCCTGCCCCCTTCATACCCATCAGCAAGGAGGAAGAACCCCATCACTGTATTTTTGTCACTGCCCATATAACAACGCCAGTATGGATTTAGCCAATGTGCCTATTCATGACTGTAGGTTACCATATTTTTTGGATGTATCTTGTCTCATAAACAATGATGGTGTTCCGATTGCTAGGTATACTGCATATACAAGAAATCAGATTGTGGAAAGCTGTCACCTGCCAACTGTGAGATCAGCTCAGATTGCAAAGCATGTCACAAGACCCAACATTTTAACCATGGTAGAGAATGTATCCATGTATAAGGGCTCAAGTTTGTTTCTGGACTGAGGCACAACTTTGGGGTTCTGTGGATGCAAAGGGGTTTCTTAACATCATCCAGGATCCCTATTGAAAATGAACAGTATGTTCAAACCTATTGGATGCCTTACAGTTGCCCAAGAAGGTGGCAGGGGTAAAGTGTGCTGCACACTAGTATTCTCATGATCATGTCTCAAGGTGTAACACCCTACACTATTAAACGGATAGAAAAGCTGCTTTCCGTAACACTGCTCATATTTCAATGTATATTTCCTGTTCCCTTAATTTCATTTGAATTTTAAATTTGTAGAGCAGTCAGTTGCTGCTAAAAAGCCAGGTTTTAGGGATTTCTTGGAGAAAAGAAGATTTGAACTTTCCTTCAGTTGTAGAGGTACGGAGTTCGACAGTTTCGCATTTCGTGTGATGAAGCTTCTACCTCCCAGGTGGCTCATCTGAACACTTAAGGACAACTAAATATTTGGCAGTAAAGAATCTGAATTTTCCTGGTGGAGAGTATCAGATTACTTTTTTCCTCAGAAATTCAGGGCCAGAGTTATGTAGCCCTTGAAAGTAGTACAGAGGGCCTTGAATTCAATCCTTTTTCCTATAGGAAGCCAATGGAGGTTAGCCAAGGCCTGAGAGGGGGACGGATGGTTAGGATTTCCTAGTAGAAGGCATGCTGATGCATTCTGCAGTATTTATAATTTGTGAAGAATTCTGTTTTGAGTATTCAGAAAAAGAGCTTTGCAGTAATCCAGTTTGAATGCAGCAAGTGCAGTTACAATGGTTTTCTGAAGGTCTGTGGGGATGAAGGGACACACCTCCCTGATAATTTCCAGAACGTGGAAGACTGAGGAGGCTAAGGAGTTAACCTGATCACTGAAGGTCAGTCTATCATTGAAAATGATTCCCAGATTGCTCACCTTCACCACAGGCTTGGGCAATGAGTCCAATTCTTGTGGCCATCAACTGGGTGTCCAGAAAGTGGTGTCATTTCCCAGGAGAAGGTCCTTCCTTTTCCGGAAGTTCAACTTGAGGCAGTTGATTTTCATCCAATTATCTATGCATCTGATGCAGTTCTTAAATCTAATTACTATTTCATCTGGGTTACTGGATACCAGGACCAATATTTGTGTTTCGTTGGCATATCATGCAGTGGAAAAACTGAATCATTCAATGAGCTTGACCAGTTGAGTGACATACAGATTGAGTAGAGTAGGGTTCAAAGAAGAGCCCTGAGGCACCCCACATGGCAGCTTAACATCAGAAACAAAATTACCCAAGCTACAAATTGTTCCCTGTCCGAGAGAGAGGAACTCAGAAGGGTATGGGCTCATCCCCTAATGCTAAGCTCAAAAAGACAGTCAAACAAAAGGTCGTGATTGACCTATCAAAAGTCACTGAGTCAACAAGACAAGAGCAGCCTTGCCACCCTTGTCGAGTATGGATCTCAACTTTTTTGCAAAGACAATCAGAGTGGACTCTGGGCTATAAGCCCCTCTACAGCCGAATTGTGTGGAGTCCATCCAAAAGCATTTGGGCATCAATGAAAGAGGCAAGTTCAAGGGTTGGTGCCTTTTCAAGTATTTTGGAAGGAAAAAGGTTGCCCGGAGATAGGCTTTTAGCGGCTGGGGTCTTGTGTATTGAGACTGGGTTTCTTGAGGAGAGGGAGAATAGAGGCTTTCTTCCACTCGACAGGGAAATGTCTTGTTTCAATTATCTCATTAAAGATTTCAACCAAATGAGTACTTATAATGCCAGGGGTGAGATTTATAATTTTGGGTAGACAAGGGTCCAGAGAGGATCCTGACTTGGTGGACATAGTTAGGCTTAATACATGCTCTGCATTGAGCAGGGAAAATGTATGTGTAGTGTCATAATTGGATGGATGGTCCCTTTCATCTATAATGCCCAGATTTAGATGTTTGTTTGTCACAAAAGTATTGAAAATGTCCTCAACTGTAGCTCGGACAAAAAGTCTACAAGTGTATTCCAAAAGGCTCAGTTGCAATTTCTATAATTGGCCTTTGGCAAGTTGGCTACTTTTTTAAAATATGTTGAATAGGGGTTCTTTGCTCTTTACATTTTATTGGGAAAGTTCTCCTAAGGTCATCCTTTTAGAATCCGCAATTAGTCTCCACCTGTGAACCTGTCTCCTACAGAGCTCTTTTTGAGCTCTGAATCTATCTGAGAACCAGGGTTCTTACGTAGTGTTTCTCAAGCTTCTGTAGATTTTTTCGAGAGCCAGGGAGTTTATTTGAAGATTTGTCAAAATTGCAGGAGCAAGCCTCTGGATCATGCCGAATTGTAAAAGAGAACTTAAGTGGGCGCCTGGTTTCACCAACATTTCTACTCCCCAAACTTGCTAAGTTTTATCATGGAACAGCATATGTTGGTTGGGATAGCAAGGTAATTGTTGTATCAATTCAATGGATTGTGCCTTTATTTTCTTCCATAGCCTAAAATTATTGTCAATCATGTGACATTTGCCGATCACATAATGCCCTAAAGGATATTAATTCCACCCTCCCCACCCCCCCCCCCCCCTGCTCACACCTACTCATGGCACCTCTTCATACACCTTCAGATGGACGTTATCCAGATGCCAGAGGGTGCTTTTATCCCTCAGTCTGGAGTATCGTACGACAATGTAAGGAATTGTGGAACACTCTTTGTGTCAGGAGTAGTGCAGGACATTTGCGTGGCCTTAAGCAAGACTGGCATTTCCATTTTGCATATCACCCAGAGTCAGCAGAGAAGGTGGAAAGTAGCAACGCTAACCTTAAGGACAAGATAACTAAGATATGGTCTAAGACTCCGCTAAATTGACTTGATGCTCTGCCGTTAGCACCTTGGTCCCTGCAAATAATTCTCTCCCAGATGGCTAAACTGAGCCCATATTAAATAGTCATGGGCCAATTCATAAGGCTGCTCTTGAGTGCCTCAACTTCAGCTCCTAAGTTGGATCTACAGTTGAATGATTTTGCAGTTTTGCAGTATTGTGGAATGCTTATACAATGTCTCTCCATTTCCAGGTCCAAGCATCCAGTGCATTGACTTAGTGTACATTCATGTACTGCAGCCTTGCTTTTACAAACCCTACCAGCTTATGCTCATCCCTAACACAGCTGTTAATGTTGTAGTCTGGCTTTGTTGTTCCAGTCATCTCAGAGCAGACAAGCTTGTTCTCCTTGAGGCAACATATTTCCTGCTTAATTCTGCCCCCAGATCTGTTCCCTCTGCTGGAACTACCCCTGCTGCTATTCTGTCACCTGTCAGTGGGACAAGACCTCTGCGTCCACCCCCTGTCACTGCTCTAACACCTCACACAATGCTTGTTTTACAGAACATTCCTTATGAACTGTCCCCTTATGAATTCTGCCTTTCTCATGTGCTGTTGTTTTACAAGCAGCATTAGCAATGCATACCTCATTTGTGGATTTTGAGCCTATCCACTGCTGCCTGTGGATTTGACTGGGACTTGTTACCTGGGATATATTGTTTCTGCTAAGAGACACTTTGGTGATCCCCCTTCACAGAGGAGGAGCAGCTGGGGTGTTGTCTCTAGTGCTTTTTGATTATTTTCTCCTTTAATCCCAACATATGATAGAAAAGTTGCTTTAGATGAGGTTACCTATCTCCAAAAACGGATACCACCAACGGTCTAAAACAAAGCTGTGTCCTTGCACCTTTATTATACTCCTTGTACATTGCAGATATCGACTCAGTGTTAAGTTCAGATATGGGTGTGGCACCTGAATTAGGGGACAAAAAAATCACATCTAGCATATGCCGATTATTTACTAATTTTATCCTTAACTCCTAATGGATTACAGCATCAGCTGAACCAACTAGACACATACAACAAAGTGAATCGTCTGATAGCTAACTTATCTAAAACAAAAATTGTTACATTTGGACGATCCACTCCATTAAAAATGTGGACTTTAGGAGACACTTCAATCGAGGTAGTGGACCAATATAACTATCTCGGTGTAACAATCGACAACGGTTATCATGGTCAAACCACACGGTCTGTAAAAGTATAAAATCAATAACTATCACAAAATCAATCGCAAGATTTATGAAACTATGCAGAGGTAATGCAATTATCCCATCTCTAAAAGCTTTACAGATGAAAAGGATTCAGTTTCTATTGTACG
Source organism: Lissotriton vulgaris (assembly GCF_964263255.1). Classification (NCBI taxonomy): domain Eukaryota; kingdom Metazoa; phylum Chordata; class Amphibia; order Caudata; family Salamandridae; genus Lissotriton; species Lissotriton vulgaris. Next base: position 320,051,099 of record NC_141694.1, read on the forward strand.
CATCTCCTGCCATGAATAAGAAAGTCATTTTTGATTTTGAAAAATGTTTTATGAAATGCGTACGCACCTTACTCCATTTATGACAGGCTACTCCACATTGTATGATAAGGTTGGAATTCGGCCTAAAATCTCTGGAAATGCTGCATAACATCAGTTGTGTTAACTACATTATCGATTGTGCTAAGGCCGAGTCATGTACATTGAAACATCTAATAATGAAGGAACTCTGGAGCAAAAAAGTGAGAGATCTGCAACTTTCTACTACATTGAATTTATTGGGTGGTGGCAGCTCCTGAGGTTCGCTGGGGGTGTTACTGACAGCGTGTGCTGCTATACTGTTGAGGCTTGCATATAACTTTGAAATAATTCACTGAGATCGCGCTGTGTGCACTGGCATGATTTATGTTCTGGCGCCGATTTTTCATTTTTAAAAATATCACTCACCAATTTCGAGCACTGAGCATTGTTTTAATGAGCAGGCAGAACTAGAGCATTTTGGTTCTCCTTGTGGCCTCCCTCGCCCCGTTCCACCGCGGCTGACTGTGCCGATTGTGTGGAGGGCGAGGCGCCATCTTGTGTTTCCCAGAGCTAGGTTGGGCCGGAGTTAGCGGTCTAGCTTACCTTGGGAGGCAGGACATAAATTGACAGGCTGCGCAGGGCTACCTGTGAACTTATTGGGTGGTGGCAGCTCCTGAGGTTCGCTGGGGGTATTACTGACAGCGTGTGCTGCTATACTGTTGATATTTACAACAAGGGGTGGTGAGGGACAGAGTCTCTGAATTAAACAGAATACTCTCACCCAGTCAAGAGATCAGGGCTAGATCCAACACCGTTTTTTAGCTCACTGCACCATCCCAGTTTCAGAACCTGGCTGTATGCAAATTAGTCTGTTCCTGTCCCAGTGCATGATGGGAACAGGGCAAACCAAACTACACAAGCCAATTCTTACACTGGGAAGGAAACAAGCTACCAGGGACCGGTTTCTGGCATTTCAGCCTCTTCGGCCCGGCTTGCTTGAATCCTGATGGTGCAATGAGCAAGGGACTCACATCTGAGTATACCCTTCCACGCTTAGGGTGGACAAAAATATTTACAACAAGGGGTGGTGAGGGACAGAGTCTCTGAATTAAACAGAATACTCTCACCCAGTCAAGAGATCAGGGCTAGATCCAACACCGTTTTTTAGCTCACTGCACCATCCCAGTTTCAGAACCTGGCTGTATGCAAATTAGTCTGTTCCTGTCCCAGTGCATGATGGGAACAGGGCAAACCAAACTACACAAGCCAATTCTTACACTGGGAAGGAAACAAGCTACCAGGGACCGGTTTCTGGCATTTCAGCCTCTTCGGCCCGGCTTGCTTGAATCCTGATGGTGCAATGAGCAAGGGACTCACATCTGAGTATACCCTTCCACGCTTAGGGTGGACAAAAATATTTACAACAAGGGGTGGTGAGGGACAGAGTCTCTGAATTAAACAGAATACTCTCACCCAGTCAAGAGATCAGGGCTAGATCCAACACCGTTTTTTAGCTCACTGCACCATCCCAGTTTCAGAACCTGGCTGTATGCAAATTAGTCTGTTCCTGTCCCAGTGCATGATGGGAACAGGGCAAACCAAACTACACAAGCCAATTCTTACACTGGGAAGGAAACAAGCTACCAGGGACCGGTTTCTGGCATTTCAGCCTCTTCGGCCCGGCTTGCTTGAATCCTGATGGTGCAATGAGCAAGGGACTCACATCTGAGTATACCCTTCCACGCTTAGGGTGGACAAAAATATTTACAACAAGGGGTGGTGAGGGACAGAGTCTCTGAATTAAACAGAATACTCTCACCCAGTCAAGAGATCAGGACTAGATCCAACACCGTTTTTTAGCTCACTGCACCATCCCAGTTTCAGAACCTGGCTGTATGCAAATTAGTCTGTTCCTGTCCCAGTGCATGATGGGAACAGGGCAAACCAAACTACCCAAGCCAATTCTTACACTGGGAAGGAAACAAGCTACCAGGGACCGGTTTCTGGCATTTCAGCCTCTTCGGCCCGGCTTGCTTGAATCCTGATGGTGCAATGAGCAAGGGACTCACATCTGAGTATACCCTTCCACGCTTAGGGTGGACAAAAATATTTACAACAAGGGGTGGTGAGGGACAGAGTCTCTGAATTAAACAGAATACTCTCACCCAGTCAAGAGATCAGGCTCCTTTCTGGTAAAGAATTGGCTTGGTAGTTTAGTCTGCCCTGTTCCCATGATGCACTGGGCCAGGGACAGACTGATTTGCATATAGCCAGGTTCTGAGCTGGGATGGGGCAGTGAGATAAATAACGGTGATGGATCAAGCCCTGATCTTTGGACTGGGTAAGAGTGGTCTGCTCAATTCAGACACTCTGTTCATCACCACCCCCTTTTGTAAATCGATTTTGGCCACTATAGGTGTGGCAGGGTATACTCAGACATGAGTCCCTTTCTCACTGCTCCATCAGGATTCAAGCAAGCCGGGCCGAAGAGGCTGAAATGCCAGAAACCGGTCCCCGGTAGCTTGGCTCCTTTCTGGTAAAGAATTGGCTTGGTAGTTTAGTCTGCCCTGTTCCCATGATGCACTGGGCCAGGGACAGACTGATTTGCATATAGCCAGGTTCTGAGCTGGGATGGGGCAGTGAGATAAATAACGGTGATGGATCAAGCCCTGATCTTTGGACTGGGTAAGAGTGGTCTGCTCAATTCAGACACTCTGTTCATCACCACCCCCTTTTGTAAATCGATTTTGGCCACTATAGGTGTGGCAGGGTATACTCAGACATGAGTCCCTTTCTCACTGCTCCATCAGGATTCAAGCAAGCCGGGCCGAAGAGGCTGAAATGCCAGAAACCGGTCCCCGGTAGCTTGGCTCCTTTCTGGTAAAGAATTGGCTTGGTAGTTTAGTCTGCCCTGTTCCCATGATGCACTGGGCCAGGGACAGACTGATTTGCATATAGCCAGGTTCTGAGCTGGGATGGGGCAGTGAGATAAATAACGGTGATGGATCAAGCCCTGATCTTTGGACTGGGTAAGAGTGGTCTGCTCAATTCAGACACTCTGTTCATCACCACCCCCTTTTGTAAATCGCTATACTGTTGAGGCTTGCATATAACTTTGAAATAATTCACTGAGATCGCGCTGTGTGCACTGGCATGATTTAGATGCTGGCGCCGATTTTTCATTTTTAAAAATATCACTCACCAATTTCGAGCACTGAGCATTGTTTTAATGAGCAGGCAGAACTAGAGAATTTCGGTTCTTCTTGTGGCCTCCCTGCCCCATTCCACCGCGGCTGACTGTGCCGATTGTGTGGAGGGTGAGGCGCCATCTTGTGTTTCCCACAGCTAGGTTGGGCCGGAGTTAGCGGTCTAGCTTACCTGGGGAGGCACGACATAAATTGCACATGTGTCCTCGACTGCGCAGCGGGCGCAACAATGGCACGACGAAGATGCGCCTAAGGTAAGCCCGTCTGCGCCCGTCCGCGGCTGACCGGGGCAAGGGGCACACCACCATGCCCGTTTTTTGGCATACTCCTCCACTCAATTGCGTTTCCTCCACAGAAATTGGCCTCTCAACTCTGAAACACTGTCCTATGTCCAAGCCCTTGGTATTGCCTCGTCTATGTCCACCATACCCGCCCCTCCCCCCTTACTGTCGACCTCCTTTTGAACACAAGATCAGCTGTTAAGCACCAAATTGAAATTTTTGATCTCTTAGAGTCCAACTCCCCAGATCTACTGTTTTTAACCGAAACATGGTATCGTTCTGACTCCCTACCGAGCGTCCTGGCGGCCCTCCCGCTCCACTACTTTATGCTCCGTGCTGACCGACCGGAGGGGAGAGCTGGCGGCGGGGTAGCCCTGATTGCCCGTAAGGGACTCCATTTTCAGACACTTGCCTCGCCCACGATACCAGCAGCCGACTGCCTCGTAGTACGCTCCACTTCTTTTAAGATTCCACTTACTTGTGTACTAATGTACCGGCCACCCCAGCTATCCCCTGGTTTTCTGCCCACCCTCCAGGACTTATTGGCCACCTTGGCAGTCAACAGCGCCTCTGTCCTCGTTCTGGGAGACTTTAATTTCTGGCCCACTGACCCTGCTGAGGACACCATATCCAAAGATTTTACTCAACTGCTTCTTAGCCTTAACTTCACCCACCACGTCCATGGTCCTACCCACAACCGAGGCCATATTCTTGATCAGATATGGACATTAAACATCCAGATTTCTGTTCCAACTATTTCGCCTTGTCCATGGTCTGATCACTCCCTGCTCGCTTTCTCCTTAGATTTGAGCCTTGAAAAAACACCTCCTCTCTCCAAAAACACCTGGGCAAGGAACTGGAATCGAGTTGACATTCCATCCTTGTGCAACTCATTAATTACCACCTGCCCGGATTTATCGGGCTCGGCCCTTCATTCCCAGGTTACCACCCTAGATCGCTGGCTTTCCAAAGCCTGCGACCTAGTGGCCCCCCTGAAGCGGATCACCATCAACCGCACCCACAATGCCAATAAGTGGTTCAGCCATGGCCTTAAAGCCAAGAAACTGGAGCTACGACTGGCTGAACGAGCTTGGAGAATAGCATACTGCCCGACCCGAAGGCAACACTATATTCCCATTCTTAGTGAATATAAAAAAGACATCCTGGCAGCTAAGACAGAATATTTTTCAGGGCGTATTCTAGCTGCGGAAAGCCAGCCACATGAGATCTTTGCCACAGTCCACGAGCTGGCATCATCGGACAGAACCCTGCCCAGGATTCCCCCTTCTCAGGCCCTATGCGACTCGCTTAACGAGTTTTTCATTGAAAAAATAGTTTGTATCAAAGCCAATATTTCTTCCCCTTCGCCTACCTTCACTGACCCCCAACCACCTGGCAATAATCTGTCCCTTACCAACATTCCTGCACTGACTAAAGAATCCCTGCTCCCCTTACTCAGGCGTGTCAAGTCTGGCTCTCCAGCTGACATTTGCCCGGCTCGTATTCTCCACCAGATTTTTTTCTGATTGTCCATCTCCTGCCCTTACCCTCCTAAATGATTCCCTCACGCATGGCTCCGTCCCCACCCCCTTCAAGACCGCCATAATCATCCCTATACTAAAAATGCTCGGGCGGACCCTGCCTACCTGGCAAACTATCGCCCTATATCCCTTCTCCTGTATCTGGGAAAGGTAGCTGAGTCTCATGTCACTCAGATGCTCAGCTCCTTCATATTTGCCTCTAATTACCTTGCACCCTGTCAGGCGGGCTTTCGCCCCGCCACTCCACCGAGAAAGTGGTTATTTCGGTCATGGACCAACTCAGGGAGGGGCTCGACACCAACACCCCCAGGCCCTAGTCCTCCTGGATTTGTCCGCCGCTTTTCACATGGTGGACCATTCCATTCTTCTGTCCCGTGTCATGGCGGCGGGCATAGGGGGACAGATACTGGCCTGGCTAGGCTCCTTCCTGTCTGACCGTACCCAGGCTGTCCATCCGGCCGAATTCTCTGCCCCGCCTCGCAGACTGCAATGCGGTGTCCCTCAGGGCTCCTCTCTTTCCCCCCTTTTATTTAATCTTTAAATTTTCCCTCTTATTTCTGCACTGCAACAAATGGAGGTCACAGTTTACAACTACGCTGATGACCTCCAACTCATTTTTAATTTCTCCTCCCCTACATCAGGTATCACTAGCTTCCAGTCCGTCATGCTGTTTATCCGGGATTGGATGAATGCGAACCACCGTAAACTCAACCCGGATAAAACAGAGCTGGTTCTGACTGGTGGCAGTGGTAACCCTTGGTCTCCTTCTTTTTGGCCCCCCTCTCTTGGTCTTCCTCCCACTCCCTCCCACTCTGTCAAGACCCTCGGCATCACACTTAATCATCACCTCACACTTCACTCCCACATCAGCTCTGTTGTTTCCTCCTGTTTCTTTACCCTGCGTATCATTAGGAAAATGTCCCGGTTTTTTCTTCCCCTGCACTCAAACTGATCTTAATGGCCATGGTCCTATCTAAGATCGACTATGGCAACATTATTTACAATGGTGCCCCCGCCTATGCACTTCAACATCTTCAGCTGGTGCAGAACCAGGCAGCCCGCCTGGTGTATGGCCTATCTAAATCTCACCACTCTTCTTCTCTCCTTTTTGCTCTTCATTGGCTTCCTATCAAAGGGCCCTCTTTAAACTCGGATGCCTCACTTTTCAAGCATGGGCGGGCACGGCTCCTGCCTTTATCAACTTTGCCATTACCAACTACTGCCCTCCCAGAGATCTTCGCTCATCTACCAAATCTCTATTAGTCACTCCCCGCTTCAAGAAACTAAGATCGGGAGGCCAGAAATTCTCGGTCCTCGCTCCCACCTTTTGGAACACTCTTCTGTCTACTGTCAGACACTCCCCTTCCTATATGGAGTTTTGCAAGGCCCTTAAAACTTTTTTTTCCAGCAAGCTTTCAACCCCTAGCCCATTGTGTCCTTCCCGCTCAGTAATCCCCTTAGCGCCATGAAACTGCATAGTGAACGTGCGCTCTATAAATTCCTAAAAATACAAAATTCAATACTACAATGATGGAAATAGACCTTTATGAACTGCCTGATATTCAGGAGATGGGACGAATGACCAGGGATGTGCGGAAAAAAACTAATAGGTAAAACATTAAAGATATCACATTGGAATTTAAATTGCCTACGAGCCGGGAAATATAAACACACAGACTCAATAATTGATTCATGTACCCAGCAGGCTCAAGAATACTTGGGATGGAATTTGACCAACTACATTAAACAGAAATACGTAAGGTTCAGACAATTCTATATGCCGATAAGGAAGTTTGAAGGGACTTGGAATAAGGCTCTCAAAGATATTTAGGGATGTTGGCTTTGTGGAACCGGCAAGGAAACTCTTGAACATTTAATATGCATTTGCCTGAGACTTTTGCCCACACGGAGGTTATATTTACGCCCCATATTTATTAATGCCAAAATAAGAAGAACTACAGAGGCGATACGTTATTGTTTTAGGCTCACAGGAGGAAGAGAAATGAGAAGGATGGTACAGTTTTTGAGCATGCTTATAAAATATTACTTGACTAGATGATTTTTATTGGATCTGTATATAGATGCAAAGACAGGTATCACAACCTATGTATATCTTTTCTCTTACTATACTACGCATGTTAAATATGTGATTGTTTTATTCTACTTTTATGCCTGCCAATTTTCTATTCATTGTAATCAAATGATTTTTAATGCAATAAAGTATTTTACTACTACTGCTAGATGAGGTTGTAAGGAATGCAGGTAACATGGAAGAGATTGCTAGCTCCATTACCAATGCGTTAGGATTAGTGATAGATCAATTAGACTCACCTCCCAAGATGCTAGATTAGAATAAAAAAGAATTAGTTCATATATTAACAGCAAAGGTGGGGCGCGCTGTTCTAGGTTCTGAACGTGGCACTTATCTTACCAGCACTTCACTCAGCAGACATGAACAAATAGATCACATAAAGGATAGAAGCAGGAAACTGCATAAATTACAATACAATGTAGATTTTCATCTCCTTGACATTGGTTCGGTGGCAACTTTGGACACTGGAAAATAAAAAAAAATTCAAAATCATTGCAATAAATATTATTGTGGGGTGGGGAGGAAGCGAAATCTTTTGTTTCTAATGCTTTATCTGCAATGTTTACTCCACCTATATAGCACAGTGTGCCCTGATATATTTTAGATACAAATATGAATGTGGTTTCCTGTTAAGTACCTTTTAACCTTCATTTGCTTGCTAGTTTCATTGCTCTAGTAGGACTAAAATCTATTTTATTCAAGGTAGTTCATTTACACTTTTCCTGTATCTTGTAGTAAGGTGTAGTCTCGCTTTTTGTACTGGTAGGCAGAAGACTGTTGAAGAAACTAATAAAGTCAGTAGTATATTCAAGTATTGTATATTTTGCCTCAAGTACGTCTCACTTTTTTCTGTGAGGAAGTACTTCCACCTGTTCATGTTCCCAGAAAGTAACACGTTTCTGTCACATATCTGCATCCCTTACACTTTTATGGAGAGAAAATTGTATAGAAACCATTACATTTTGTATGAATGTTATCATTCCATGTTCCAACTGGCTGTTTGTGGACGAGAGCCCTGGTTGGTTGATGTGACAGCAGTCTTGATTATTTGCTGGGCCACTCTATATTTTTGCAATTGAAAGCATGTCCGACTTTTTGCTTCCTGACGTGCTCTGGTTGATTTTGACTTTTGCAGAGTGTGGACCACCACTGTCTGCTATTTGGAAAATTGCTCACTGCTGTCGACTAAATGGAGCAGTGCTATGGTTATACAGACAGATATGTTTGTCAATTTTTGGATGATGCCCTTTTACTGCTCTTCTCGAAATGAGACTGCAAATTCATTGAAGGTACAGAAGCAGCATGCTCGCTACTGCTGCCTGAAGCGCCTGGTAAAAGGCTTCCTAGTTGCTCATTTTTAAATTGTTATTTTAATTCCTCTGCACTTAAAATCGCTGCGCAGCAGACTGCACTTAAGAAAGGTAACAGAGGTAGCACGCTCACTACTGCCCTGAAGCGCCTGTGTAATGTTATCGATCACCCAGCAATGAACGACGCTGCAACCTGGTAGTGTTTAACCTTGTTTATTAAAACACGTCTACCTCTGAAGAGCGCCGAGCCTCAACTGGCGTTTAACGGTTATGCGCGCCAAACCTTTACGCAGCCTGCGTAGCATTGCACGGACGCGGCACGTCACGTGACCACGTGACGTTGTACACTAGAGCGCGCTACTACATATCTCCCCTTTTTCCAACGAGGAATCAGTTACTCATTCGTCCACAGTTCAGTTCATAGTCTCTGAATTTTGCTGGTTTAACCACCACCCTGCCACTACGGGTCAGTCTTACCGGGGTGTTGAGATTCTCACATTTGTTGCTTCCTTCTGACTCCTGCGCAGCCGCGCCTACTTCTCCTTCTCTCCAACTTCCTCGTGCCATCCACTCTTGCTCGCGTACCATTGTCTCTAGTTCTTGTGCACCTTCTCCATTCTCCTCAATCGCTCCCCCCGGAGCCTCCTGCTCCTCCAACTCCGTTTCTTCCTCGTCCAAGTCTGTGGTCCTCTGATCCCAGTTCAAGATTTTGTTACACCTCGCCATGCGATCTTGCGACCACACGTTACCATCACTCAGTAGGGCCGCCCTGCCCCGTACTTCCCTCACCTGCAAGGGCTTGCTGTATTTGCTCTCTCCTTTTCTCTGCGCATTGGCCAACCTCACTCGCACCCACTCTCCTTCCTCTAGTCCAGTGTTCCGTACATTCCGTCTGCGATCATAATGTTTGGTGTAGGTTGCTTGGGCTCTCTCGAGGTTGGCTCTCACTACAGCGGGCGACCATTCACTGGTGACTGTTTTCTCCTTCCACACTCGGTTGTCCTGTGTGAAAGGTTCTCGTCCTCTTAGTATTTGAAACGGGCTGTATCCTGTGCTGGTAGGCGTTATCCTGTAAGCCCAGATCATATGCCAAATTTCCGCCTCCCAGTCCTTGTCATCAGCTATGGCAGCTTGAATCGACCCCATTACCACCCTGTTGAACCGTTCTACTAAACCGTTTCCAGCTGGGTGATAAATGGCTGTGTGTTTGGCTCCTATGCCATTTCTATTCATGAATCTGTTCCACTTCTCTGATTTAAACTGGGGCCCATTGTCGCTAAGCACTGTCTTGGGGATGCCTTCTCTCACGAACGTGTCTGCCAGGAATTTGATAATCGCATCTGTGTCCATGGTTTCTCCTATCATTATCTCCGGCCATTTTGAGTACCTGTCCACCATGACACACACATATTTCTGCACTCCTTGCATGTCCAGAATGGGGCACAGGATGTCCACACTCAGTTCTTCCCAAGGGTTCCTGGGTAGATCAAACTGGCCCAGCTCAGGGCGGATGAGTTTGAGGGTTTTATCCGCTCCTTGACACCTGGCGCAGTTCCTGACATGTCTTTCTGCCTTCAAGTCCATTCCAGGCCACCAGTAGTCTTGCCTGGCTCTCAGCCTCAATTTACAGATCCCGAGGTGTCCCTCATGGAGTGCGTCTAATAGCCGGGTGATGAGGTTAGCGGGTGGTATTACCCTTTCGCCTCTGTGTACAAACACTCCCTTGTCACCTATCGATAGTTCCTCTCTGATTTCATAGTAGGGTCTGAGTTCCCCTCCAAGTGCTTTCTTTTCGGGCCATCCTTGCATCACGAACTTCTTCACCTCCTTTAACACTGCGTCCTCATCGTATGCCTGTTCCCATTCTGTGAGACTGATGGAGGCCTCCTGGTCCCCTGTGAGGGCCACCCACTCCTCTGTTCCTGCCATGTTCTCGCCACTGGATTCCATTGCAGCAGCTCTGCTTAGGTAATCTGCCACACGATTCCTGTTCCCTGGTATATGCTCCACATCATACCGGAACTCTAGTAGCTTCAACGACATCTTTGATATTCTTGGTGTGGCCTCGGCGTGCCCGATTGACGTCAGCACCTTTAGCAGAGGTTTGTGGTCCGTTCTCAATAGAAACCGTGTGCCCCACAGAAATTGTCTGAACCTCGCGGTGGCCCACACCACTGCCAGCATCTCCTTCTCAATCACACTGTACCGTTTCTCGGTATCTGTCAGCGTGCGTGAGGCAAAACTTATTGTCTCCATCTGTCCTTGTCCTCTGTCCTGCATAAGGACTGCTCCCAGACCTTTGTCGCTGGCATCCGTGGTCAAGACCGTTCAGCCTTGGGGGTCATACCCCTGAAGAGGAATGGCTTCCGTGATCGCTTTCTTGACATCATCGAACTCCTTCTGTGCCTCTCCTGACCATCGAAATTCGGTGCTTTCCTTCGTGAGTTGCCTCATGTGGTGGGTTCTGGAGGCGAAGTGTTGTACAAATTTCCCATAGTACTCGGCCATGCCCAGAAACGATCTTACTTCGTCTTTACTGGTTGGAGGGGGACTCACGGATCGCCTTGACATTTTCTGTCTTGGGGGTCACTCCGTCCACACCTATTTCATGTCCTAGATATGTTACTGATGACATTCCAATGCGACACTTTGACCATTCCGCAGTGAGGCCTTTCCCTTCCAGTATCCGTAACACCTTTTCCATTTTCGCATCATGGTCCAGCTTGTCTCAGCCCATTATCAGGATGTCGTCCTGAAAGTACTGGACGTCCCTGCTGTTTTGGAAGAGCTGGTGCATCAATTTTTGGAAGACTGCAGCTGCCGAAGCCAGCCCAAATGGCATGCGGAGAAACTGGTAACATCCAAACAGGATGATAAACGATGTGAGATGGCGGCTCTCCGGGTGCAGGGCTATCTGGTGGTAGGCGGAGGTCAAATCGATGGTGGAGTACCATTTGATGCCCCGAGTGCTGGCCAGCATCTCCTCTATTCTTGGCAGGGGGAACCTTTCTACTACAATGTTCTTGTTAAGTTCCCTAAGGTCCACGCACAGCCGGACCTTCCCGTTGGGCTTCTTAACTACCACCAGTGGCGCCAACCATTCCGCACATGTGATGGGCTGAATGATCCCTCTCTTCTCCAGTTCTTGGAGCTCCTCTTGCACTGCCTCTCGTACTGCAATGGGAATGTTCCTGGCCCGGTGAGCCACAGGCACAGCCTTGTCCTTCAGGATGATCCTATGTGCAAATTTCTCTAGCTTCCCCACCGTGCCTCTGAATACCTTGAGGAATGTCTTCCTCCATCTGTATTGGTCAGGCCACAATTCATGTTCAGTTAGTAAGATCTGCTCCGCACCCCCGGGGTCCAACTTGATGCCCAGGTCACCCTGGTCCAGCCACCCCAGCACGGAGGGTCCTTTTTCTGATACGTAGAGCTTGCAGGAGGCCGATCGGCCCCGAAATTCGAACTTCAGTGGTCGGAATCCCGCCATTGGTATGCGGTCCCCGTTGTACGTGACGGGGCGGATGTCTAACCTCTCCAGTTCCGGGCCTAGTTTTGGTGCAAACTTCTCTTCCCACACGGCCATCTGGACGATGGTGTACGGCGAACCAGTGTCGGCTATTACACTGATCATGATTCCTCCTATGGTCATTTCCAACACCGGCTTCATGGATCTTTTCCCATCCACATTCATGACTTGTCCATCCGCTCCTAGTACCTGGTCGTATATGTCAAGCACCGTGGCTACCTCCTCCTCCGGTGTCTCCTCCTGCGTGTCGCTGTCCTGGCTGATTAATCTCACCGTGCTCTTGGAGGCTTTCTTCCTGCACACCTTCTCGAAGTGTCCAATGATTCCACAGTACATGCATTTGGCACGAAACGCTGGACATTTTCTATCATGCGCTTCGTGCGTCCAGTTTCCGAACCTGTAGCATGGCTTCCGGCTGGTTCCCGCGTGTCTTCCTGGAGGTCCGCCATTACCATTCCCTTTGGCGCCACTCTTTTCTGCTGTCCTTTTCGCCGAGTGGTCCTTCCGGGACTCGTCCTCGTCTATCCTGTTCACCGTGACACTGGACGTGATCTCTTTCTTTGTTGCATCCGCACACCTCCTCGCCAGCTCTGCCCTTTTGACGATGACCATCACATCTTTCAGGGTGGTTTCTCCACTGGCCCATAGCTTATCTTGCACGGAGGTGCACGTGGTGTGCATTACCACTTGGTCCTTTATGAACTCCTCCTCCCAGTTGTCGTACTTGCACGTGGCTGCCAGCCGTTTTAGCGCTGCCACGTACTCCTCTACCGTCTCCCCAGGGCGCTGCTTTCTTTGTTGAAAGTTAAACCTGTCCACCGAGTAGTGTACGTACCTCCCCTTCTACTGCAGCAAAGTAAGTATCCGGAACCCTATGCCGGCAATTCTGGAGAATATATAAAAATCGTGGAAGGGCCAGCATCTTAAAAAGAGCAGCGCGACCCACTAGTGACAATGGCAGTGACCTCCAATGTTTGACATCGGCTCGCAGCCTTGCCAGCGGGGGCGCCAAATTGTGACTAAAAAAGAGAGCTGGATCTGGCGTGACGAAGATTCCCAGATACCTAAATCCATCCTCCGAGACCACCAATGTACAATCTCTGTCCATGGAGCACATATAACACCTACTTGCCCCAATTAATAGCATACCCGAATACTTCCCGAAATGTGTAAAAATATTGAGGACCGTATGGATGGACCTGTATGGGTTTGTAAGGTATAACAATATTTCGTCCGCATAAAGGGATATTTTGTCTTCGCACTCGAGTGGCCATCGCATACCCTTTGTCATTATGTCACGCCATATCCAGGCTGCCAAGGGCTCTAGCATGAGCGACAACAGCAACGGCGACAGAGGGCAGCCCTGTCTGGTGCCTCTCCGTAAGGCGAACTGCCTGGATGTATAATTGTTCACTCTGACCTGCCCTAAAATGTCGGTGTAGAGTAGCCGTACCCACCGTATAAATGTAGGGCCCAACCCTGCTCTAGCCAGAACTTCGAACATGTAGGACCATTCGATCGAGTCAAACACCATAGAGGCGTCAAGTGACAGTATGACTGCATCCTCCTCTAGATATTGCCGACGCCCCAACACATTATGGAGCCGGCGGATATTAAGAGCCGTGTTTCTCCCTGGCGTAAAGCCGGATTTGTCCGGATGCACAAGGGAGGACATCACTTATCCCAGTCTCGTGGTGAGTACCTTCGCTAAAACCTTCGCCTCGACATTGATCAAGGGAATCGGCCTGTAGGAATGACAATCATCCACCGGTTTGCCAGCCTTGTGAATTACCACAATACTTGCCAGCTGCTGGTCCAGCGGTAGAATCCCTTTCTCCCAGCTTTCTTGATACATTTCCCGCAGGTGCTGGACCATTTGGGAAGCCACTACCTTGAGAAACTCCACCGGGGTACCATTAGGCCCCATTGCCTTCCCAGATTTAATTTGGCCGATGGCCTTTCGAATCTCCTCATCAGATAGATCCGGGCGAAGTAGCTCCCTATCTACGTCTGAAAGAGTCGGTACGTCGCTGTCTGCCAGCAATTTATGCAAATCCTCCACTGTATATGACGTCGAGGGTGAGTACACTGTTTCGAAATAATCTGCACATTTTTTATTTTATTTATTTATTTTTATTTTAGAAGTTTTGTATAGCGCTGGCTAGACCAAAGGGTATCAGAGCTCTTCACAACATATGCATCAAATACAATAATGTACAGGCATGAGATCTAGGGGATCCAGGGGAATGGGGAACATGTAGGTTAGCGCAGTCGTGCGGCTGGCATATGACTGCAGGGAAGACACGCCAGGGGTAGGATGATCAGATATCAGATAATCAGCCATACATAATCGGGAATCAAAGAGATTAAACATCGAAGGGTTTCTTGAGCTGCTTCGGAGGGGAGGGTCTGATATACAACCATACAGAATCGGCCCTCAAAATGTTTGAGCACAAAGGATTTCTTGAGCTGAGACCCTGTTGTCAGACTCGAATTTTAGTAACAATGGAGTGTCAATTAAAGGACTGCCCAGGGACTGTCAGTTACCTCAACTGCAGTTGAGGAAGAGTTCTTTGAGAAGGATCTTGAATTTTGAAAACAAAGGGATTGTTTTGATGAGGGTTGGGATGGAGTTCCAGATTTTGGGTGGGTTTCCAGCAAAAGATTTGGCTGTTGTTCTTTGCTTGCAAGATTTTGGTGGAATGAGTAGGCACCTCGCGCCTTGCTCCTTCCTTTCCAGCCATGCAAGAGTCTTTCCCGCCCTATCTTCAAGTTCATACAGCCTATGGTGGGTAGCCGCCTGTTTAGCCAACATGTGTTCCCGAGCCTTAAGTTTGTATTCCTCCTTTTTTAGCGCCAGGCAATGTAGTGACTCCTCCAAAGGGTGGAGCGCATGCGCCGCCTCAAGTTCCCGAAGGGCTTCCTCCAGCTGCACCAGAATCACATGCCGTTTTACAACATGTTTCCCTTTTAACGACAGGGCATACCCTTTTAGAACCACTTTATACGCCTCCCATATCGTCTGTGCCGACTCTACCGACCCCACGTTTTCCTCCAGAAAGTATTCAGTCTGCACCCCAAGCTCTTCCCTGATATCCGGGATTTTTTAAGCAACCATGGGTTAAGAACAATAGTGCGACTCTGCTGCTTATCTCCATGAGTAAAATCTATTCCCACTGGGGAGTGATCGGATAAACCCCGGGGATATGTCCTGGGCTGCCTGAAGTTACCCACTGAGGCCGCGTATGTCAAAAAGTAATCAATTCAGGAGAGACTGCCATGCACATTAGAAAAATAGGTAAAGTCAATAGTAGTGCCCTGCAGCTCCCGCCCCACATCCGAGAGGCCCAATGCCGTGGTAAACTCTGCCATAAGCTCATTCGGCCTCACCCCTGCCTTTGCGGGTACCTGTCAGTCGTATCGTCCATCGTCATGTTGTTATCCCCATCCCATTAATAAAGTACCATCAGAGAGATCAGTCAGTATCCGGCCTAACTCCACTAAGGCATCCTTGCCCAGCGCTGGCGGCAAATAAACAGAAACTATGTTTAAGGCCCTCCCCTCCCACTGAGCCTCAACCACCGCAAACCGCCCAGCAGAATCCGCCCAAGTATTATGGACGATCAATGGAGTGTTCTTTCGAACCAGGATACCTGTACAGTGAGATCCGGTGGTATAGTCAGCATACTCCAGGAGCCTATACCCCCATCTATTCAGGGCCTTACTTTTTTTGCAAACCGAGTGGGTTTCCTGCAGGAGAACAAAGTCCGTGGATTGTCTCTTCAAATACTGCTGGAAGATGCCTCATTTTATTTTATCACCCAAGCCATTAACATTCCAGGTAAGGACAGAGAGCACTGAATCATGCTCAGCCCCCATCCTCCAGCACGGCTAACATCATAGTCTCACAGGTCGAAAACACAGCCAGCAATACCACTCGCAACTTGCAACGAAAGGCACCAGCATCACTTTTTAGTCTGTCACATAAAATAGAAACATGAAAAAGAAAACACTATAATGCATTACAATCACTATGAAACCCTTCTTCAAAACCCACGATAAAAGAGCAAACTTGTCCACAGTATAAGAGCACACCATTTCTTTGAAAACAGCAACTGACCACCAAACACCCCATCCACCCCTTGCCCTCCATCCGTCCCCCCTCCCTGCCTCCCTGCCTGTGGATTTAGAACAACCGACCAACAAACATGGCAGAGTGCCTCTCACCCCCCTAAAATGCTAGAAATGCAGAGGGATCCGGTCCCCCCTCCTGCAGACACACTATACAGTCATCGAAATTCACTGCCATCCTTGTCTTACAAAAACTAAGCAACATCATATCACAACAATAAAGTCAGCAAATAATACCACATCATAAAACCTGAGTACAAAAACAGTCTTGTTTCAATGAGCGGGATTCCAGTACCCCCCAAGACCCCCTACTTGCGTATACTGCCATATCAAGGCTTCGCAGACCAACACTGAAGCTTTTCAATCCTGCTCCTTCAGTCTACTTGTACCCGCTGCAGTGTCAGTACTTGCCGCCTCCAGCCGGACTCCCCTTTGTTGGCCAGTCCTGTCAGGGCGGTCCCTTCCGTGATTCCCCACTGTGTTCCAGCCCTCCATCCAGTCCCAGACCGACTCCGATGAGTCGAAGAACCATGACTTGCAATGTACGTACTCCGCCTCCGCCTATCGCTGCCATAACATCATGTAGAGTCGGCTCCGATCCCGGTGCATCGGCCACCTCTGGTCCCTCCTTGTCTGATCTCGGTGAGTCACCATTTTCTCCTGCTTTGGCCCAGGTGAATTTTCCCAGCTGTTTCTGGGCGGTGGTCCTAGAGCCTTTCCCCCCTGTCGCCATGGTCACAGAAGTCAAAACCCACAGACCCGTGTAGGAGGCACCCAGCCAGCCAAGCCGCAGCCAGACGAGGAAATCAGTTCAAGCAGATTGGCGATACCAAGAAGCACTATGCTCCGGGGTCTGATCCAACTGCCCTCCGCACGCGGCGGCCAGTTGTCAAGAGCCAGATACCAACCACCTCCTTATCCAAGAACGTACCACACTCCTTCTTGTTGCAGGACCCATGCGACGCCCATCACTGCACGCAGCGCTCTCAATAAATCCGTCTAGCCGGGCTCCCCAGGGAGAACCACCATTCACTGTATCTTCCTAGGTCTCCGGGGATGAGTCGCCAAGACCAATTTCCCTCATCGACTCCGTGGTTAAGGTTGTTGGTGGAGTCATCTTAAATAGATTGGCGGCCTGGCTAGAAGAAAACAAGATTCTCTCTGATATCCAATATGGGTTTCGCCCAGGTCACTCTACTCTGGTGCAATGCCTTAACCTCTATTTGATCCTCGTAAAGTACACTGTTGCCCGCCAGGGGACCATCTATATGGTCTTCATGGATCTCTCCTCCGCTTTTGACTGTGTCAATCGGGGGAAGATGTTGCAATCCATGAAGGCTATGGGGGTGGAGGAAAACTTGGTGGACTTCGTGTTGGACATGCATAAAGATACCAAGGCAAACATTAGATACGCCCAGGATCTGAGGGTATCTAGGAATTTTAGCACAGAAAGGGGTGTACGGCAGGGGTGTTTCCCAACCCTGTTAGTTTTTATTTCTATTTCTATTTTTGATGTTTGGAAAGCGCTCAAATGCCGTGGTGTCTTGGCGCTAGTGTGAGTGAGTCCAGATCCCGAAAACCATAGCTTGTGCCAGCCTAAGTTACAAAAAGCAGCGTCTTCAGGCTCTTCCTAAACAGCCTCCTATCTGGTTGGAATCTCATGTCCAGAGGTAGTCTGTTTTAACCTCTATATCAATGATCTAGATAAAATCTTGAGAGAAACAGGGGTTGATTTTCCATTCGTAGGACGCAGGGGATTGCCCGTCTTGCTTTACGCAGACAACGCAGTTCTTCTGGCTCGCACCCCAAAAAGCCTGCAGATCCTGCTCGATACTTAGGTTTATGGCTGAACGTGATCTGGCCATAAATAATTCTAAATCATATGTAATGGAAGTAGGGTTGCGCCCTAAGAGGCAGTTTTCCTTTAGGGTGAGTGGAGAAAAAGTACCTTTAACATCAACTTTCTCCTACTTGGGTGTCTTAATGGATGATCAATTGGATTGGGGTCCTCTACTTAGGAAGAGATGGGGGGGAAGTGTCTAGGACCAATGCGCGACTTTTAACTTTGCTAGAAAAATGGGTAAGCGCCCCATAGCAGCAATGATAGAAAATATATCAAGCGAAGAGTGTTGCGATTGCCAGGTAGGGCAGTGAATTGTGGGGATATGCAGGCCTAGAGGGTATCCAGGTGGTAGAAAATAACTTTCTAAAACAGTTACTGGGGGTCCCGAAAGGCACTTCAAATCTAGTAATCCACGAAGAGATTGGTTTAATTTTTTATTAGTGATACTCCGGCTATGCGCCCATTGCTTTTTTGGCTCAAATGTTGGCTGAATGAAGATCTCGGCCTAACCCAAGAGATAATGAAAGAAATCTTGAGCCTGGCTCATATGATTTGGATACCTTGGTTACAATACCTAAAGGGCAGCTTTAAAGAGTTGGGATGCCCGGACCTTTTTTTAAGACCCGATTGCATCACCAGATGAGACGTGACCTTTGTGAAGCAATGTTTTATCTTGCGTAAAAAAATTAGATAGAGATGGAACGGAATTGTCTAAAAACAGCGTTCGTAATTATTTAATGCTTAAGTCCACTCCAGATATGGAGCCATACCTGTCGTGGCCTTTGTCGGCTCACAAGCATTTTTTACTAACTAGGTTCCGACTGGATTATTTCCATCTTTTAGTAGCCGTCTTGAGAGGGTGTCACAAAGGACAAGTGTTAGCCCCCTGTGGCTGCGACAATTTGTCTCCTCAGGATTTGCTGCACTTTGTGTTCTTCTGTAGTTTTTATGATGCCCCTCGTAGGTTCTTTTTTTTAAAAAGTTAAATTTTAGTCAGGTTCGCCCCGCTCTCTATTATATGCAACTTCTAAAGCCAGATTGTAAACCATTTGTAGTTGCTTTTCTAAAATCTTGTTTTAGGTACACAAACAATGTGGACCCCTAAAGTTGGTTAATGTATTCTATCAAGTGATGAACCAAATCTCAATGACGCTGTGCCCATTAAATTTCTTTCCTCTCTCTTTAGTCCTTTTTGTATGTAGTGGGATATTTGCATAATATGTACTGATATGTATATTTGTGGCTTTTATATTTGTAAGAATGAATTGTGAACTTTTATGGTTTTCAAACATGTAAACCGAATAAAGAGGTCCATTAGGATGGCGTACGGACAAAGTCCGTCCGCCATCCTGTCTGAGGACGGGACCGTCCGCCACAGGTGCGGAGGTTCCGTCCGTGGAATTAGGATGCCCCCGCTACAGTGGCGGGTGCATTCCGCATTTTTAACATTGCGGCGGGTGGTGCTGAAAGCACCTCCCGCCGCAGTGTCAAAAATGCATGTTGTGCGTTTCAAAGCACAAGATGTCAGGCACCGCGCAATGCCTGCCATGTTGTATTTTGAAACACAGGGGGGTACCATAGGTACCCCCCATGTGCACCCCCCACCCCCCTTCACCCTGGGGGCCCGCAACGGGCCCCCAAAGCAAGGACCGTATGCCTTTTTGTGGTAGTATTGCCGCCACGGAAATGCATAGCCCCCAGCACATCCTAATATGGCTGGCAGTGTCTGATAGACAAAGCCACCATATTAGAGCTTTTCCGCCGCGGTCGCAAGGCGACCGTGGCGGAAAAGCGGAGGATGGTCTTCCCGTCCGCCACGGTCCCCCCGCCATTGTAATATGGCGGGGGAAAATAGGTGGCGGAGGGATCGCCACCGCCTGCATGGCCGTGGCGATCCGTCCGACATCCTAATTGACCCCAAAGTATTTTGAAATGAAATGAAATGAGTCGCCGAGGGCTACAGCACAGGCCTGGGGTCCGCGCTCCCGGGCACCCCAACAGTTACCAACCGAACAATCAGGCTGAACAGAGCCCACACACCAGCTTCATCAGTGTCCAACTGCAGGAGTCCACGCACCAACCAATGTCCATGTGAGACACTGCCAGGCTCTCCTCTCACTGCCCCGGATAGCTGCCAGCACACTGCTCCTCACTTTTGATTCACCACCCCTGCACTGCTTAACGCCTGATAGAAGGCCACAGCTTCACCAATCGGCCACCGTCGCTCTCCAAGCCCCCAGACAGAAACCCCGCATAGCTGCTCTGCGGGGAGTCCTGTCATCCCCGTCGTCAGTCAGCCACCAAGGACCTACCACAGAGTACCTGCAAAGCACCAGCGGAACCGCCCAACAGCCGGCCACCAGAGCGTCGCTGCGCCCCTCCTTCTGGGTGTCACAGCTCCGGGTGCGCAATCAATGCGAGGCAGCCGGCAGTGCCCCCTGTTCGCAGCTCACTCCCTCCTCGCAATGCCGTCTAGGCCTCCGCTGGTCCACAGCCACTCCCTGGGAACACCGCTCAGCTCTCCCCACCGCACAGGCCGCAAAGCTGGGGCCTCGAGTTCCGGGCAGCCTCTAGCGCTGTCCACGCGCCCTCACCCAGAATCCAGGGGCATCTCGGAGCCACCTTCACGGGTCCTCTGCAGCCGTTTTTAAGCACTGCCACATACCGCTGGGCTCAGATCTTGCTTGGGGGGAGTGCAGGCACATCCCCGGGCCAACATCCGCTCTCGATCGCGCCCTGGGACTGCCATTTTGCCTCCACGGCGTTCTCGAACTCGGGCGGCCACAGCCAGCAGGCTTCACTCCAGGGGGGGCAGAAGACCACACACCACACCGGGGGGCCCAGGTGTCAAGCCCCCAGCCTCAGCAGCTCCGCACTCGGTTTTGGACGGCTGAAGGTCGTGAAAAACACAGCGGAAGGGCAGGAGTACGTTCAGACTGCAGCCATCTCTCCTGGCTGCAAGCCACGCCCCCTAGTTGCTAATTTTTAAATGTTTTTTTTTATTCACCTGCACCTAAAATCGCCACGCAGCAGACTCCACTTAAGCAAGGTAACAGAAGTAGCACGCTCGCTACTGCCCTGAAGCGCCTGGAAAAGGGCTTCTTAATTGCTCATCTTTCACTTGCACATTTCTTTTTAAAAACACAAAGCATTTAATCTCTCTTGTCCTCACCACTGTCTCGTGTCCTCCTGTGGTTAAACCACCTTTACAACGAAACTTTCATTCCGCATACCTTCACTCCACATACCATTATAACGAAAGTACCATTACTCCGCAATACTATAATAACGCATGGCATTACATTTCATATGCTTTTACCACGCATGCTTTTACAACGAAATTCGTTGTAAAAGCATGAATGGTAAAAGCATATGTTTTTAATATTTAAGTTTAAGGTAAGTATATGCTTTTAGTTTGGGGGTGTAGGGATATATGTTTTGGGGTTCAGGGGTATATTTAGGGTTGAGGGTGGGCTTAGGTTATGGGGTGCGCAGGGTATTTTTAGAGTATACCATTTTTAGAGTACAGGGTTGGTTTTGGGGTGCAGGAGATATTTTTAGGGTTCAGGGTGAGTTGAGGTTTTGGGGTGCAGTGGGTATTTTAGGGGTTCAGGGTGGATTTTGGGGTGATGGGGGTATCTTAAGGGTTCAAGGGGGTATTTAGGTTTTGTGGTACAGGAACATTTTTAGGGTTTAGGGTGGGTTTGGGTTTTGGGGCGCAGGAGATATTTTTAGGGTTCAGGGATAGCATAGATTTTGGGGTACAGGGTTTTTATAGGGTTCAGGGTGGGTTTGGGCTTTGGGGTACTGGGGTATTTTTAGGGTTTAAGGGGAATTTAGTTGTTGGGGTACAGGGGCATTTTTAGGGTTTAGGGTGGGGTTGGGTTTTGGGGTGCAGGAGATATTTTTAGGGTTCAGGGGGAGTTTAGGTTTTGGGGTGCAGGGTGCATTTTTAGGGTTCAGGGTGGGTTTGGGGTGCAGGGTGTATTTTTAGGGTTTAGGATGGGTTTGGGTTTTGGGGTGCAGGGTGTATTTTTAGGGTTCAGGATGGGGTTAAGTTTTGGGGTGCTGAGGTTTTTTAAGGGTTTAGGGGGTATTAAGGTTTTGGGGTACAGAGGCATTTTTAGGTTTTAGGGTGGGTTTGGGTTTTGGGGTACAGGGGGATTTTTAGGGTTGAGGGGGGATTTGGGTTTGAGGGTGCTGGGGTATTTTTAGGGGTCAGGGTGGGTTTAGGTTTTGGGGTGCATGGGTATTTTAAGGGATCAGGGTGGTTTTAGGCTTTGAGGTGCAAGGATATTTTTAGGGTTCAGGGTTTCTTTTGGGCTTTGGGGTACAGGAGTATTTTAAGGAGTAAGGGTAGGTTAGGATTTTTGGGGTGCAGGGGTATTTTAAGGGACTAGGGTGGGAGTCGTTTTAAGGGTGTAAAGGGTCATTTAAAATTATATATATATATATATATATATATATATATATATATATATATATATATATATATATATATATATATATATATATATATATATATAATCACAAAGCAAATGGAGTCCCATCGAGCACTCAGCTTAAATTACCACAGAAGTCCAGGTTCTATGCCAAAGAAAAGAGGTTTATTAAACTCCTAAACCTTTGTGACGCGTTTCGCGCTTAAAAAGCGCTTGTTCACACAAAGTTTTGTTGAAAATAATCGTGCTTTATGGACACAGACATTTCCCGAATTCCGGGAACATAGAAAGTGGACTGTTTATGTATCGGCCATATTTGAGTGTCATATTGTTCTTTACGATCACTAAACATATATCACAATCAAAATTCGTTCAGATAAAACCGATAAATTACATAGTTCAGTCATGTACATCGATGTTGTTACTATCATGTCATGGCATATTCAGATACAATCGCATATGTCAAATCATATATCAACAAAAACCCACAGTAGTGCATTCTGGTATTGGTAGTCAATAAGTCTAAATAATGCAAAAGAACGTTATTATCATTGCGTCTAATTAGAAGTTCGACAAAGTTGGCGCAAGAACTTTCAGATTTCAACTAAATTTATCAGTGGCTGGTTAGTGCTCAACACATCTATATCAATTCTTATGTAGTAAATGCCTGTCACAGCTCGCGCTCCAGGTAACTCCTAAATCTCAGAAAGGATTAATTCATCGCTAGTTAGTGCGTGATAATTATCCTCCAACTTCAATGTATACTATTCACTTATTGTTATCAACTATGTGCCTCAAAAGTATCGCAGCCAAAAGACAGTCCAAATCCTAGCTTGTCCATATAATAGCAGCACTTCATAAACCTCATGTGATCAGAGTTACAAGATCCAAACGTGCAAATATAAACAGTGCTTCAGTTAAAAACATGAGTTCGTACATTATATTTTGTGGAAGATCATAGATGAAACACAGAGAAAGGATTCGGGTATCTCTTGTCAAGGAACTGTAGCTCTGAAACTGATCACCTTTTGGAAGAAAAAATCATGTCCAAATGATTTGAGGCTCGGGATACCCTAAATGGGTTTTCCAAAGAGCGTGTGATAAGGTCAAACAGGTCAAATGTGAAACCCTATTGAATTCCATTGAACCACAATGTTCAGATGATGGCAAAGAGAGTGAGACCCCCATCATCTTGAATTACAATGGGAATTCTGATATGATTCGCAAGATCCTGGTTAAAAACTGGAACATAGTGAAGGGGGTTCCCATCATAGGATCCAGTTTACCGGAAAGACCTAGTATCACGTACAGACGAGGAAATAAAAATCTCAAAGACCTACTAGTACATAATGACATAGGTAGCATGAAAACCAAAAGAGGTATTCACCTATGTGGATTTTACCCATGTGGGCACTGTAAAGCCTGTAATAACAGCCACATGGTAAAAGAATACTGGTGCCCAATCTCCAAGAAGATGATGGAGATCAAACGATTTCTTACGTGTACCAGCATGTTTGTTATCTAAGTACAAGTCTGCCCCTGTGACCTAAAATACGTAGGGAGCACAGCACATACGGCCAAAAAAAGAATCTTAGAACATCTGAGAGCCATAAATAAAAATGACAAACAGTATCCCGTTGCCCGCCACTTTGAAAGTCATCATTTTTCTGATCCAACAAAACTGTCCTTTTTTCATTGTAGAACAGGTGATACTGGGTCCAAGGGGTGGCAACTCTGTTCTAAAATTAAGACAAAGAGAATCCAAGTATATTATTAATTTATGTTCACGCTACCCGAAAGGACATAATATGGACGAAGAAATGGTTAAACATTTATATGCAGATTAGATTGAAATATTTCTGTTCCTGTATTAATACAAGAATGTTGTATTTGCTGCTTATGAGATAACCCCTATTCCATCTAATCTTCTGTCTATCTCTCTCGCTCTCTCACAGGAAGGAAGGGAGGGACCTTGCCGCAGGCCTGTGACAAGAGATACCCTAATCCTTTCTCCGTGTTTCATCTATGATCTTCCACAAAATGTAATGTACGATTTCATGTTTTTAACTGAAGCACTGTTTATATTTGCACGTTTGGATCTTGTAACTCTGATCACATGAGGTTTATGAAGTGCTGCTATTATATGGACAAGCTAGGATTTGGACTGTCTTTTGGCTGTGATACTTTTGAGGCACATAGTTGATAACAATAAGTGAATAGTATAAATTGAAGTTGGACGATAATCATCACGCACTAACTAGCGATGAATTAATCCTTTCTGAGATTTATGAGTTACCTGGAGCGTGAGCTGTGTGACAGGCATTTACTACATAAGAATTGATATAGATGTGTTGAGCACTAACCAGCCACTGATCAATTTAGTTGAAATCTGAAAGTTCTTGCGCCAACTTTGTCGAACTTCTAATTAGACGCAATCATAATAACGTTCTTTTGCACTATTTAGAAATATTGACTACCAATACCAGAATGCACCACTGTGGGTTTTTGTTGATATATGATTTGACATATGCGATTGTATCTGAATATGCCATGACTTGATAGTGACAACATCGATGCACATGACTGAACTATGCAATTTATCGGTTTTATCTGAATGAATGTTGATTGTGATATATGTTTAGTGATCGTAAAGAACAATATGACACTCAAATATGGCCGATACGTAAACAGTCCACTTTCTATGTTCTCGGAATTCGGGAAATGTCTGTGTCCATAAAGCACGATTATTTTCAACAAAACTTTGTGTGAAAAAGTGCTTTTTAAGCGCGAAACGCGGCGCAAAGGTTTATGAGTTTAATAAACCTCTTTTCTTTGGGATAGAATCTGGACTTTTTTGGTAATTTAAGCTGAGCGCTCGATGGGACGTTTGCTTTGTGATATTTATTTCTGGCTGCTCCGCCGGATTCGAGCCACCTCTTAAGACGCGAGGGATTGCTAGAAGGAGTAACTCATTGGAAATATATATACATAGATATATATATACATATATATATATATATATATATATATATATATATATACATATATATATATATATATATATATATATATATATAGAGTAATTTTACTAAGTTTATGACTTTGCACACATATGCATTTGCATTGTAATGGCATTCATGGTAAAGTCATATGCAGGGTAAAAGCTAGCTGGGTGATGGTATTGTGGAGTAATTGCACTTGCGTTATAAAAAAATGCAGAGTGATGGTATGCGGGAAATTAGTTTGCGGGATATCATCATATATTTGTTCCTGCGAGTTCCCCGGTCCACCACTGAACATTCAGTTTAAGTGGAGTGATCGATCGCAAGATCAGGGAAGTGACAACAGAGGACAGCATTCTAGCTGTTGACTTGCACCACCCTAAAACCCACATGCCATCGCAGCGCGGAGTGGATGCAAATTCATTGTAGGTACGGAAGCAGCACACTTGCTACTGCCGCCTGAAGCGCCTGGTAAAGGGCTTCCTGGTTGCTCATTTTTGAATTGTTATTTTAATTCACCTGCACCTGAAATCGCCACGCTGCAGACTCCACTCAAGCAAGGTAACAGAAGTAGCACGCTCGCTACTGCCCTGAGGCACATGGAAAAGGGCTTCTTAATTGCTCATCTTTCACTTGCACATTTCTTTTTAAAAACCAAATGCATTTTATCTCTCTTGTCCTCACCACTGTCTTGTGTCCTCCTGCGTGTTCCCCGGTCCACCTCTGAACATTCAGTTTGAGTGTAGGGATTGATCGCAAGATCTGGAGGTGTTCCCCACACACTTCTGGTGACAACAGAGGTCAGCATTCTAACTGTTAACTTGCACCACTATAAAAATCACCATGTCTTTCTCGACACGCAGCGGATGCGTGCAGCGGGTGCACCACCGGCGCGCTGAAGGCGTGTCAAAGGCAAGCCCGTCTGCGCCCGTCCGCACCTGGACCGGGCCCAGGACAATGCCCCCTGGCCCTCCCATATCTACAACTGGAAAAAAGGTATTATCCTACACAAGCTCTCAGCTTATGGAGATTAATGACATCACTAACACCCATCTCTGCCCCCACTTCAGTCTGGACTAATTTGTTAACAAACCATCCACTTGCTGCCCCAACTGCTTGTTCAAACTGGTTCTACCCATCCTACCCCTACCCTCTAACTCATGTCCCCGACCCTCAAACCCACAATACATCTATTCCGCCCTCATAAACGCACGGTCCCTTCCTAAGTCCACATTTGAAATCTCCGAATTACTAACCAACCACAACCTAGACCTCCTGTTTATAACAGAAACTTGGGGTGACGATCGTCCAGACCTGATTTTTGCAACGCCACTCCAGATGGCTATTGTGTACTCGGACAGGATAGACCTTTAAAGAAGGGAGGTGGCTTAGCGATTATTCAACAAGAGAAATATACAACTAAAATAGAAGCAATTGAGTCACCAGTCTCTGAAACACTGACCTTCTCGATTATGCTCTCAAACACCCAATCATTCAAAGGAACCCGCCTCTACCGTCCACCTGGCTCCCGAGCTGATTTTCTCCCAGCCCTAAACAGCTTGATAGAGCCAGTAGCCGGAGCCCCTGAATATACTGTCTAGGGTGATTTCAACTTTTACCTAGAATCCCTCAATGATAAGAACTCCTCCTCCTGTAGTTCCGTAGTTTTTAGGGTCTGGTTCGGTGGTTCCGAACCCGTTCAATAAAGATCGTCGGAAATAGACGATTTTGGTGTCAGCAGACCGCAAATCACGAGTGTAGTGTGTACGAGTGTTTTCGCATTAATCGATCAATGAGAACACTACGTATTTAGGGATTTCGTTTGAACCTTCGGGTTCCATTTTGTGTGTGGCAGCCATTTTGTGTGGTTGCCCTCACATAGGCCGATGACTGCGGCCGAACGAGTCCTTGAGACACGTACACCTTAGCTGACTTCCGAATGACCTGGCCGAACTGACTCCCTTGCCCGAGGCTGACCTCGCTGAGCCAGTTCCTTGTTAAACAGCTGGTCAGATAAAGATCAAAGAGCAGGACATGCCAGCGTTTACAGTACACTGCACCCACCTTTCTATCTTGCTTCCAATCTGCTTCTGTTCCTTCCTTTATGACATAATCACTGATTTGGGTTGAGGGTTTTATGATGGGTTTGTCCGGCCTGATTGAACAGGAATATTGGAATGTGCTTGGTCATTTCTGGTGGGCTGGACAACGGAAAGTGGGATTGTCGTCATGCGATATGTTTGAAATGTCACTCTGCAATTGGTCAGTTTGCATGTATCCGATGCTAATTTGCAATGTTGCCTGAGGCTTCATTTTTGTCATAAAAGACCATGCTCCGCTCATTGAATTTGTGCAGTCTCTAGCGAACCACCCGTGTTGTGCTTCGTAGACCTCTGTTCCTGGTTGCAGCAAATAAACTTTGGTCTTGACATCATCAAGAAGTGTCCCGTGTCTCTGTTAGCCAAGGCAGGGGAACTCGAAGGCATCGGGCGTTTTCCCTGACGCCGCTGGGTTCTAAAACCCGGTCATTCAGTTGGCGCCCAACGTGGGGCGACTTCAGCGGTACCGGTCCAAGCCCGAAGATCGTGGAGAGCTTCGTGTGAAAATTCTGGAGGAAGGCCAACCACTTCATCGACCCCTGTATGTCGTTGTGGTCCGAAAGTCTTTGCTGCGAGGTTCCCCGCTTTCCGACAGCTACGAAGGACTGCTGCCCTGACTGTCGCCCTGTCTTGGAGCCTTAGACGATTTGTAGAGCGAGACAATTGACGGGTCTTCTGGTGACGCTATCGACATTTTAGTTAAGTATGAGTGGAGCGTCTCCTAGTCCTTAGTTTGTTTTGGTATCCCTTTAGTGGATCGCTTTAATTTGGTACCTGCAGACCCCAAAGCCAAGGGACTCGTGTATTCGCGAGACTATCGTTTTGAGATTTCCCTTGTAGTTTGAAGCTAGACTAGTGAGCAAGATGCTTGTTCTTAGAAGACTTGGAAAGATATTTGGTTGTGGTTGTTCTAAGGATTCCCGGTTAGAGGATTTGTGTCCGGTTCCTCCAATTGGAACTACTACATATGAATTATACGTGAACCATGGTGTGGGCCATATTAGCTACAATGAGATCTGGGTAAGATATACGAGGAAAGACGGTGTCCTACAGTGGCCCCATTACGGTAGCTTTGAAGCTGAGATTTTAGATAATCTCGAAGTGAAATTGTTCAAGAAGAAAGCCCGGCCGGCAATGTTTGACTCTTTCCGCATATGGCGCAAAGAAGCCAAACAGAAAGAAATTAAATTAGCGAAAAAGAATAAACGAGAACGAGGTATGTCAATGGTACAAGCTGCTATTGCATATAGGGATGATGAGGAAGAGCAAGAGAGCGAACAGATGCTTAGGGTTAAGAAGTTAGCGGTAGATAGATGCTACCAGTTTTGCCGCCTAAAGAACAGGAAGAGAAGAAAGATCTTGCGAAAGATCCTTTAATGTCGCATCTATTGAGTTCGCCTTCCCCTTATTCACAGAGTGCTACGGCACCACCGCCACCAGTTGTGGCTATGCAACATCCGGTTGTTGTGCCACCTGTAATTCCTCCACAGACAGTTCCTCTTCCGTTGGCTACTGTTCCTTTGGCGCAGCCTCCTCAGGGGCCGCCAACTTTGCCTCCCCCTTTGTCTGCTACTCCTACGCCTGTTTATAATACTCCTTCTGTTATGACTTTGGATTCTTCTACTATTGTTCCGTCTTCTCTTATTCTTCCATCTTCTCCTTCTACTAGACAGCGAATGACTGCTGCTTTTTCTGGTTTTGTTTCTCCTTTGTTGGGACAATTGGGTATGTCTCCAGTGAGTGACCGTAGACAATCACGTAGTCAGTTGCCTGGTACAGATGAGCGTACAGTTTTGGATCACATGGCGCGTAGATGGGTTACGTATACTTCCCAGTATGATCTTGAGGGTATTATGGATGTTTTCCGCCAATGGAAAGCACCAAAGCAACGGTACGTCTTTGAAATGATGTGTGTGTTCCTCCATGAACAATGGATTGACGAAGTAGGTAAAGCTCCTGAAGATGTTGTATCGAGTGCGTTCCGAGTTTGCGAAAGGGACTATTGTGAGTCTCCATGACATTGAGAGAGCAATTGCGACGTTGTTGTCGTTCCGTAATGACACCCCTTCTGAGCGATTGTTTGAGCCTGATTCGTCAGTTAGGAGAAAAGCGCGTCAATATCCGATGCGAGATGTTCCTCCAGTTTGGAGACCTGCTGAACCTAATGCTCAGCCACCTGTTGTTGCGCACTTTCAGCGAGTATGGGTACATGTTCCTTGGAAGCGTGTTGAAGTTTTGGCGATGAAGCAGTCTTTACCTGATCCGCGCAAAAAATCCGGCGGGATATTATAAAGAGCTCACTCAAACTGTGAGTTCGTGCATCATGAATTTAGCGGACATAGACATGTTGTTTGGTAATGTTGTCCCACAGCCTATCTGGAGTACGATTCGACATACGGATCATGATAATGAATTGGGTGATACATGGGTTAATATTGTTGCTGCGAATGATAGACAAGTTGGAGGTGCTAAGTAACCCTGGGCAAAGCACTACGCTACGCTCGTGGAGTTTGCGAAGTTTTCGCAACTTCGCACTACGTGAGCTGCACGTAGCACAGTGCGAACACGCGTAGTGCAGCGTAGCGTAGTGCAGCGCTCATTTTTTGCTTGTTTGCGGGCCTGAATGTCATGTTCGCGACGCGAGCAAGCAAAATGACATCCCGGCGAGATTCTCAATGCAGGGAGGTGAGGTTTCTCATTGTGAGTGGTTGCGCATGCTCGCGACCGCTCTCAATGAGAAACTACCAGTTCGCGTTGAGAAAGCTGCAGCTCGAGTAATAATCTACTCGAGCAGCAGAAAACTACAGCTCGCACTGTGCAAGATGCCGTTTTCAATGATTGCACAGTGCCGGATGCTTGTCCGCACTGTGCAATCATTGAAAACACATCTTGCACAGTGCGAACATGCTACTACGCAGCTCACGTAGTGCTACGTGAAGTTCGCGTAGTGCGAAGTGCACTTCGCGTAGCTTCGCGTAGCGCTACTTCGCGAACTACGCCCACCCTTAGTGCTAAGCCTAAAGATCTCATTATTGAACTTCCTGGTAGGATAACTAACTATATGAAGACTTTGATGCCCGAAGTGCGTGGTAATTGGGACAAGTTGTCTGCATGTGAGCAGAAGAAAGACAAGACAGTGTCCGACTTTTTCACGCGGTTTGAAGAGACCTTTGTAGATCATAGTGGTCAGGATATGGCTACTGAGGGTGGCCAGAGATTGTTCGTTGACAAATTTGTGCATAAGCTGCTTCCTGAGTTGTGCACTAAGTTGAAGGATTCCGAGAGTGCTTGGGCTGTTTCTACGTCAGCGCAGATTTTAGCCACAGCCCAGTACTATGAAAATAGGCGCAAAGATGAGTTAGAGAAAGCGGATAAGAAGACTAAGAAATTGAAGACTAAAGTTCTCCTACAACAAGCTTATCCACCCCGTAATAATAATCAGCGCGATTATCAGCAACTTTAGCAATATTCGAGAAACTCGCAAAGGAACAAGTCTTCTCAACAGCGTTTTCCGTATGGGCCTAATCAGTGTGCGTATTGCAAAGAAGAGGGTCATTTTAAGAATAGTTGTCCCGTTTTGTTGCAGCGCATGAATGGTGCTTCTGGTGTACGAGATAGAGGTGCTCAACAGGCGCCTAGAGGTAGAGGTCGCGGACAGAACGTACATTCTTTGCCTCCACAGAACTCGATGAATAGTTTTGATCAGCAGCAAGGTTCGTCTGGTAGGACAGCACAGTACTATGTAGATGATTACTATGTTGAAGGTGACGAAGCAAATGGTAATGATTGTTAGGACAGCCATAGACAAAGAGAGGGAGTTGTTTCAGTTCCAGTAGATCAGAGTGGACCCTATGTTGAAGTAATTGCATCAGGTGTGTCAGATCCTTTTCTGCTAGACACTGGTGCTACAAAGAGTTCTATTATTCACTCTAAACTCCCTGGCGCACCTTTGTCTGGCTTTGATAATGTTTCTGTAGGTTTTTCTGGCACCCCGGTTACAAATCCGATTTCTGCTCCATTGTCTCTTTCTGTTGGATCTTGTAAGTTCAAAGCACCCCTTCTTTTGACTACCGGTTGTAATGAGAATTTGTTGGGATTAGATTTATTGCAGAGATTATATGCGACGCTGTATTGTTCTCCGTCAGGAGTTAATCTTACCTTGGGTGAGAGAGTGATCTCTCCAATGTACATGTCGAAAGACAGACTTCCATCTGAATTGTCTTCTTTACCTGAGTCATTGTGGGCTACTGGTCCAAACGATGTGGGCCTACTGGAAATTCCTCCATATGTGACACTGAAGGCGAATGCTAAGTTACCGCGCATTCCACAGTACCGTATCTCGAGTGATGGTGAGCGTGCACTTTTAGCGATCATTTATGATTTGATCGAAAAGGGTGTAATTGAGGAAACAAGAGGTAATGTGTGTAATAGCCCTGTTCTGCCTGTTCTGAAGAGAACTGATTCTTCACAACCTCCTGTATATAGGTTTGTCATCGATCTTCGCAAAGTGAACAAGATTGTTGTTCCACAATTTCCTGTTGTGCCTGATATCACTGCTTTGTTGACTCTGATTCCGGATACAGCCACGTGATTTTCGGTGATTGACTTGAAGAATGCTTTCTTCAGTATCCCGATTGCCATGGAAAGTAGGGACATCTTTGGATTCTCTTTAGGAGGACGAAGTTTCCGCTTTAAGCGTGCTCCTCAAGGCTATTGCGAGAGTCCATCGATCTATAGTCAAGCTTTGAAAACGCAACTTGATCTGTTGGTTTTACCTGATGGTGCAGCCCTTATTCAATATGTTGATGACTTGTTAGTTGCCGCTGATACTGAGGAGATTTGTAGAGAAGCCACTTTGTCACTGTTATGCCACTTGTCTGATTTTCATCACAAAGTTTCTCACTCCAAGTTGCAATATTGTCGACAAGAAGTAACCTACTTAGGTCACCTCTTATCGAAGGAGGGAAGGAAACTGACACCAGAGAGAATTCAAGCTATTGCGAAAATGAGTGTGCCTACGACACAAAGAGAAGTACGTGCGTTTTTGGGTATTACGTCGTACTGTAGACAGTGGATTCCTAATTTTTCTTTGCCAGCGAAACCTTTGATAGCCCTCACTGTTAAGGATACTCCAAATCCTATTCCTTGGACTGACGAATGTCAGAAGAGCTTTTCCGAATTACGCAATGCGTTGTGTTCGGCTCCTGTGTTGGGTACTCCCGACTACAGTAAGCCTTTCACATTGTATGTTCACGAGAGAGAGGGATGTGCATTGTCAGTCTTGACTCAACAGTTTGGCGATAAGCAACGCCCATGTGCTTATTTTTCATCGACTTTAGATTCGGTAGCAAGAGCGTTGCCGAGTTGCTTGAGAGCAACAGCAGCAGCGGCTGTTTCAATTAGACAGTCTGCTGGTTTGGTTATGGACAATACGTTAGTGGTAATGGTTCCACATGCAGTGGATACCTGGTTGAACCGTACCAAGACACAGCATTTAACTAGTGCTCGCTTGTCGGGTTACGAGTTGACGTTGTTGGCGAGTCATGTGCACATTAAACGATGCAACACGTTGAATCCAGCCACGTTATTGCCAATTTCAGTTGAGACAGATATTGAAGAACAACATGATTGTTTTCTGAGAACGGAAGAAGAAACGAAAGGGAGAGCAGACTTAAGAGATACTCCTCTTCCAGAGTGTGATGGTATCTTATGGGTTAATGGTTCGTGCTTTAAGTTGCCGAATGGTGATACGACTGCGGCATATGCTGTTACGACTTTGCATACGATTGTTGAAGATGCACGTATTCCACAAAATTCAGCACAAGCAGCGGAGTTGATTGCATTAACGAGAGCATGTGTGTTTTGGCGAAAGGAAAACGAGTGACTGTGTATACTGACAGCCAGTATGCATTCGGTGTGGCTCATAGCTTTGGACGTTTGTGGCGTGAACGTGGGTTTTTGACTTCGCATGGAACGAAGATTCAGCATGGGCAATTGGTGAATGAACTTCTTGAATCACTTACTTTGCCATTGCAAGTAGCGATTGTGAAATGCAGTGCCCATAAGAGAGTTACGGATGATGTTGGTCGCGGAAATGCGTTTGCGGAAGAAGTCGCGGAAGAAACTGCGAGAAATGTAATGAGTCGAATGTATGTTGCGGGTCGGGCGAGATGGGTTCCAGAGAAGAGTATGTGTGAAGATACGATTCAGAGTGTGAAATCCATTCAAGCTGAAGCTACAGAGAAAGAGTTGAATGAATGGAGAGAAAGTAAGGGTAGATTGGACTCGAATGGTTGTTGGACTGATTTGTCCGAGCATCAGAGATGGTTGCAGCCTGCACGTGTGTGCTTCCGGTTGTTACAATGGCTCATGGCATGGCACATATCAGCGTGAAAGGGATTTGCAAGTTGTTGGCTCTGGTTTGGCAGAATGCGGGAATTCCAAAATGTGCAGAGAACTTGGTTAAGAACTGTATGGTATGTTTGATGTACAATCCTGGTAAAGGAACTCCAACACCAGCTGGTCATTTTGCTCCTCCTACGTATCCGTTCGAGGCTTTGCAGCTAGATTTTATCCACATGGAGAGATGCAACAACTTGAAATATGTTTTAGTGGTTGTTTGCTCCTTTTCTAGATTGGTAGAAGCTTATCCCCTGAAGGACAATACTGCCTTGTCCACAGCGAAAGTCCTGATAAAGGAATTTTTCCCTAGGTTTGGAATGCCGAGAATTATCTGGAGTGACAATGGGAGTGAATTTGTGGGTCAAGTCATGAAGAGAAGGTGTGAGGGACTAGGAATCCGGCAGAAATTTCACGCTGCAAATCACCCCCAATCAGCTGGTTTAGTTGAGTGCTATAATGGCACTTTAAAGCTAAAGTTAGCCAAAATTCAAGCGAGTACTGGTTTACAGTGGCCAGAAGCTTTGCCTTTAGCGCTTTCGTCCACAAGAATGACTGTGCATTCGAGAATGGGTCTGAGTCCATACGAGGTGGTCTTTGGTCGCCCAGCGAATATTTGGGGTGTGCCGAGGCCAACTAGATTCAGTGAAATTGAGTACCCTGTGTTGCTTGATTACTTGCGCGAACTGACGACTAAATTGCGTGTTTTACACCAACAGGTGCATGATAGCCTGCCACAAGCTTCTGAGGATCCAGGCCACGCAATTGAACCTGAGTAATGGGAAGGGGTCCCAGTATTCAGTAACCCTGTAAATTAAGTGTGAATTACTGATTTTACTATTACGTACGATTCCTTGCACTTTCCCTCACCTATTCCCAGCACTATTTCACAATACCCCCCTGTCCTTCCCTTTGGGGCACTTTCAATAACTACGGTTTAATCATTGTGCAAAGTTTACATACTATTTGTATCATCCCATTGTGAATTAAACAATGTGGACTGAATTTATGTTTGTTTGATTATGTTTCATTCTTTTGGTTAAATGTTTTCCTGAATACTGGGACCCCTTCCCATTACTCATTGACAACCCAGGTCCCTGTATTTCTAACTGGGTAAAACCCCCCTTATGAATATTCCACGCAATTGAACCTGGCAGTTGGATCTTCATTAAGAATTTTCAGCGGAGCAAGAACGATCAGCCCCGCTGGACAGGACCCTATCAAGTGCTCCTGTCTACACATTCTGCAGTTCGAGTGCAAGGCAAGAAAAACTGGATCCACGGTGTACACTGTAACCGAGCACCATTGCCCTTACCGTACGATCAGTGGGTCCAGGAAGGACTTTCAGACTCTGAACCAGAAACTGTTCTACAATTTTTGCCATTCAGCGATGCCCGTCTGATTGGTACGAACTCTGAGAAGGAAAGTGACGATCTATTACAAGAAGCTGTGCCTCCTTTGAATCGATTGAACACTACTGAGCCTGATTTGTTGTTTAAGGACCAAACATCTCCTGGAAAGAACTGCTATAATTTGCGACCAAGAGTCGTTGGACAAATAAAGCACAAATAAAAGTTTTTATGATTTTTCTGTTTGCAGGTTAACTCTCCACCGAGGATCTACTCATTTTTGTTTTTCGAACCGCCATCTGGGTTCAGCTGTAGGGTCACAGTGCTAAGTCTTTGGAGTGCATGCCTGAGACACTAGGTCGAAGGTTCTGGTTGGCCTAAGGGAGTTGCCCTGGGTTGACAGAGGCATTCCTTAGCATAGAACACCCTACCATCGCGAGCAGCATATTTAGTTAGGATGGATTTCTTCGAGTTGGAGAGACCTGCAAGGACAATGGATTTTAAAAAGAGGATATGCAAACTGATATCAAAGAAAAGTTTTTTAATACCGTGTTTATTTTTGCTATTGAGTTTAATGAGATTTTTAATTGGTTATGTGACATTCTCTTTTAAAGTGATGTTTATTCCCACTGTGCAACCTACACCTACACCCACTATTTCTTCTCATTCTTTTCATCCTTTGCCTGAACATGAGGTAGTTAGACTATTGGAATTTGCCAACAATTCCTTTATTCAACTTTTGCACCAACACCAGTTAGTGATGAACACGACAAACTGTTGGATTTGTGGTCTAATGCCCCATACGACTGATAAAGGTATTCCGTACTTGGTTTTGTCTTTTAGTTTGAATGGTTCGATTTGGGCTTACAGAACGATGTTCATTTATGCCTATAGTGTTTATCCCCTACGTTCACCGAAGGACAATCCGAAGAATAGTGCTGTAGCAAGAGGCATAGTCGACATGGTTAAGGGACTAATGCCGTCGAAACTATTCCGACAGATGAAATACAACCCTATAGTGGTTGGGATATTACTAGATATGGAGTTAGTCTGAGTGTTAACCAGCGAGCGAAGAGTTCTCCACCGATTTGGATAGTGCCCCATCAGGGTCGCTATTTTCTGCAGGGTAATGGCAAGAATCCGAGAGTTCAGCTAGGGAGAGCGTTTGTACTGATACTTACGTATTTACGTCTCAGTCTTCCCCAGCATTTCTAGCCACTAAGGGTACCTACATTGTTTGCTATGACAAAGCATATACATGGTTGCCCCCTGATTTTTCGGGCGCATGTTTTGTTTCTTTCCTGTTGCCTCCCATTTTTACAGCTGCGGCAGATTACCATAAGACGAGAGTTGCTAGAGGTGTCTTTAGTCAAGAAGACACTGCAGGGCAAGAGTTGGGAGATTTCTTTTAAGGGTTTTCTGCCGTTCTGGGGACCAATGGCTAACATCAGGAATATTCGCCAGTTGACGAGAGTGGTTGAGTCCACCATAGTCGAAACTGCTGGTGCCCTTAGTAACTTGACTGCTGAGCTCCAGTCGGATAAACTTATAACACTTCACAATAGAGTTGCCCTTGATGTCATACTAGCAGATCGAGGTGGAGTATGTAAACTGATTCAATCGAGCTGCTGCGTTTTCATTCCTGACAACGCACCGTCAGTCTTCCAGGCCATTTCCAAGCTCCCATTCTGTCCATTTGGATAAAGGAGATTGGTCGTTGATGGGATGGTTATGGGGATTGATATCCACTTGGGGTTGGAAGATTCTGATGGTCATTGGGATGGTCTTAGCAATCCTTTTCATGTTCTGTCTCTGTGTACAGTGTGCTCCTGCTATTTGTGGCCTTTGTGCTACTTCATGTGCAAGGAGACCTGTCCAGAAAGAGGTACTAACTAATAGGATGATGCTACAACAACATATGGATGATCTGATGAATATAGATCCAGATTAAGATTGAAATGGGTTTGGGTCTGTTGCCTATGTAAGGGTAAAAGGAGGTCTGTAGTTCCGTAGTTTGAGGGTCTGGTTCGGTGGTTCCGAACCCGTTCAATAAAGATCGTTGGAAATAGACGATTTTGGTATCAGCAGACCGCAAATCACGAGTGTAGTGTGTACGAGTGTTTTCGCATTAATCGATCAATGAGAACACTACGTATTTAGGGATTTCGTTTGAACTTTCGGGTTCCATTTTGTGTGCGGCAGCCATTTTGTGTGGTTGCCCTCACATAGGCCGATGACTGCGGCCGAACGAGTCCTTGAGACACGTACACCTTAGCTGACTTCTGAATGACCTGGCCGAACTGACTCCCTTGCCCGAGGCTGACCTCGCTGAGCCAGTTCCTTGTTAAACAGCTGGTCAGATAAAGATCAAAGAGCAGGACATGCCAGTGTTTACAGTACACTGCACCCACCTTTCTATCTTGCTTCCAATCTGCTTCTGTTCCTTCCTTTACGATATAATCACTGATTTGGGTTGAGGGTTTTATGATGGGTTTGTCCGGCCTGATTGAACAGGAATATTGGAATGTGCTTGGTCATTTCTGGTGGGCTGGACAACGGAAAGTGGGATTGTCATCATGCGATATGTTTGAAATGT
The DNA here is from genome assembly GCF_964263255.1 of Lissotriton vulgaris. Classification (NCBI taxonomy): domain Eukaryota; kingdom Metazoa; phylum Chordata; class Amphibia; order Caudata; family Salamandridae; genus Lissotriton; species Lissotriton vulgaris. Next base: position 320,088,937 of record NC_141694.1, read on the forward strand.
CACTCTGCGATTGGTCAGTTTGTATGTATCCGATGCTAATTTGGAATGTTGCCTGAGGCGTGATTTTTGTCATAAAAGACCATGCTCCGCTCATTGAATTTGTGCAGTCTCTAGCGAACCACCCGTGTTGTGCTTCGTAGACCTCTGTTCCTGGTTGCAGCCAATAAACTTTGGTCTTTGACATCATCAAGAAGTGTCCCGTGTCTCTGTTAGCCAAGGCAGGGGAACTCGAAGGCATCAGGCGTTTTCCCTGACGCTGCTGGGTTTTAAAACCCGGTCCTTCACTCCCTCACTACTGATCTTCTGTCAGCGGGTCTATGACAATTATTGACAAAACTGACTCATCTGGCGGGTCATACTCTTGACGGCCTCTTTACCAACAACAGCCACATCTCCCTATCCGCTGTTATCCTCTTAACCTGGACAGATCACTTTGCAGTAATGTTTACAATCCAGACCACTAAACACAATCTCCAGCACGCCAGTTCCGGTGCTCCCAAACAGTTTCGAGCATGGAGGAACATTGACATTCATTCTCTAAAAACATCCCTTTCCTCCACCCAACACGATGTCACAAATGATCCCGACCTAGCCTCCAACAATTACTCACACTGGCTACATACCGCCTTCAGCACCTTAGCACCACCCAAGAATATTTTCTCCAACCGAAGTGCTCCCTCCGCTCCCTGGTTCTCAGAAGCGCTCAGACTTGAGAAGCAATGATGTAGAAACCTAGAAAGGCGTTGGAGCAAACACTATGACAACAATGACAAAACTCCATACAAGAAAAGCAAATTTTACCTTACTCAAATAGAGTCAGCTCAAAACGCCACCAAACAGCTTTTCCAGGTGGTAACCAAACTACCCAGCCCACCGGTGAGCGAAACCATAGATTCCTCTCAAGCTCACTGCAATTCCCTTGAAGACCAAGTCAATCAAATCTACTCCAACTTCTCAACCCAGGTCATCTCCGTCCATCCTAAACATAACACTATCACCAACGCCCCGACCACCGTACTCTCCGAATTCAGTGAAGCTTCACCCATACAGATAACAGAGCTTATCTCCTCCATTAAATCAGGATCCCCCTTGACCCCTGCCCCCTTCCATTCTAAAACTCATTCCAGACTTAATTGGACCCTCCCTCACCAATATCTGCAACACAATGTTCCATTTAGGTTCCTACCCAACAGTCTGGAAAAAGGTCATTATCAAACTCCTACTAAAAAAATCCAATCTCGATCCGTCAGGATCTAAAAACTACAGACCCATTGCATGCCTCCCTTTTCCATCGAAATCTTCGAAAAAATCATGAACACTTAACTATCCCAATTCATTGACCACAATAACCTTTTGGATGACACCCAATTTGGATTTAGGAAGGGCCTCTGGACCGAGACAGCCTTCATTAACCCTTTCGATGCTGATGACGAGCTCAGCTCGTCATCATCCACGGGTGGCGTGTGCTGATGACGAGCTGAGCTCGTCATGTATCGCGGAAAAGGGAAAACAGCCGCACAGCGCAAAAATCGCAGCAGCAGCGATGCGGTTAAGGCATTAGACGAGATCAGGATGATCCTTGACCAAGGTGGTGCTGCAGTCCTGCTACTACTGGGCTTGTCTGCGACCTTTGACACAGTCGATCACTCCATCTTGATCGACTGTGTCTCTTCTATCTGCATTCATCACAAGGCCAGAGCCCTTCTAACCTCCTTCCTTTCCGACCGCACCCAGTCAGTTAAACTCAGCGACTTCCATTCGCCTATATTCACCCTTCCCTGTGGGGTGTCCCAAGGATCCTCCCTAAGTCCGACCTTATTTAACATCTATGTGTCGGACTTGGTCTGGGTCATCAAAGCTCAGGGGATGAGACTAACCTCGTAGGCCGAAGACACCAAATTGGTGTTGGTAGTACACAACGATGGAGGAGCAGTTGCCGCCAGCTTCCAGGAGGGAATGCTAGCCACCAGCTACTGAATGGCAAATAACTTCCTAAAGCTAAATTCCGATAAAAAGGAAGTTATGATCTTTGTCAGCCTTGCCCCTAGTTGGTCTCCAACATGGTGGCCTACCTATTTGGGATCTCCTCCAGGACCTGTCACAAAGGTTAGGAACTTAGGTGTAATGCTCGAGGACAAACTCTCGTTCATTCACCATGCGAACACAGTTGTCTCTTCATCCTTCTACACCCTTAAAATGATAAGGAAACTTCTGCCATTTCTTTCCCCCAGTGCCGGCAAGACCCTCATGTGCACATTAGTTATGTCCAAGGTGGACTATTGCAACGGGCTCCTCCTAAATGCTCAGGAGAAAGTCCTCAACAAATTGCAATTAGTTTAGAACTCAGCGGCCAGATTTCTCTACGTCACTCCCAAGTTCAAATCGATCTCTCCAGTCATACGTCAACTTCACTGGCTGCCTATCAGAAGCCGGACTAAATTCAAGGCACTGTGCATCGCATATAAATCTATCAACAATACAGGACCTGAATTCCTAAAAAAATTACAATGCCCATACACCCCCAATAGACCCTTGCGCTCCTCCTCAGCTCACCTACTTACTATTCCTCGCACACAGAAAACATTCTGGGTAGACAGACGATTCACAGTTGCTACAGCCAGACTGTGTAATACCCTCCCCCTCCACATTAAAACCAGCCCTCCCTCCTGACATTTAGGAAACAAGTAAAAACTTGGCTCTTCAACCAGTAGTCACCCAACGCAGCGGCTCTTCTTTTACCTCACAGCGCTGAGAGACTCCAGGGTATTTGCGCGCTATATAAATTGTACAAGTAAATAAATAAAATAAGCTTCTCTTCTTCCAAAGTCAATTAAAAAAACACTTTTTTGTTGGCTAAAAAAAAATATATTGTCAAAACTTACAGATTTCCTGTGCACTATTGTATGTAAATCTGTTACCTTTATTGCAAGAAATTGGATAATAACTTGGGGTGGGTGACTATTCACCTCAAGTAATAATCACAGCCCATGTCAGAGTTAACCCTGAACGAAACTAAATTAACTAGAGCTTAACCCCAATTCTTTCAGCAAAGATATCCACAAAACCTGCCTCTTAGATGATGGGTGACAAAAACAAATCAATTGTTCTTACATCAGAAAAAGGTTTAGGCAGGAATCACCAACCAATTCAGGGGGAGATTCGAGATCATCCAAAACTAAGCAGCCACACTGGTCCTTAACCTCTCACAACACTATCACATCACACCTCACTTAGGGAAACTACACTGGCTCCCTATACACCAACTCACACAATTCTAGCTCCTTATCCACTAATACAAAGCACTACACAGCACAGGACCAGCATACTTGAACAACTGCATGCAGTTCCACCAGCCCTCCAGGCACCTGCTCTGAGCTGGACTCTCAGTGACTCACTTACCATGTATACACAAAAGTAGGTTGGGAGGTCTTGCCTTCTCATACATCACTCCCAAAGCATGGAACAATGTCCCACCCAACATTAGGGCCTCTTCTGATCTTCCCGAATTACACAAGTAGGCCCCTCAAGGCAAACCCCACAATCTCCGAAGCGCTGGGATACCTTCATGCCTGATATGGTGCTATAAAAATCAACATAACAAAAATCTACATAATATCTCCCCAAACCAAAATAATACAACCACCACTGGGTAATCTCCCTACAAAAGCTTGCCAAAGACCAGTAATACTCATTACACTGTGATTTTCCTTTCTCATTGCTTTCATATGGCGTTTTGGAAAACGTGAGACTTCGTCATTTCACTTTTTAAACACAGCTTCTTATCCATGTTCCTCCTTTCGTTTAGGCTCTAGTAAAGATCACTTCCACATTGTGCCAGTTCCATTCAACAGGCGTAATAATATACTTGCTTCAGCTTGTTCCTTATACACTCACACTCCACCAGGAGCTAATATTTGTTCTAGCTCAGCCGTTCCACTAAGCCCTCCAACTAACTCTTGGTGAAGTAGATCTTTACTAATATAGAACACTTTTACGCCGTGTAAAGAATCAGGAATCACATGCACAGATATGATACTCAGGATATTATAACACGCCTGGTTACCACACCCTCCCTTCCCATAGAAACAACACACACAAGGTACTGCAGCCTATTTACACAGAAAGGCATACATACTCCATTCACTCTCCTGCACTCACCGGCCTCAAAATGCACATGCAAATACTCAACTTCTGCATCAGAACACACCCCCTTACACTTCACCACTAGATTAACAGGTCCAACAAATGCATAATAACTGCACCGAAATATGTAAATGAGTAGGAATGCCAAATAAAACAATACACATATCTGGCTGCAAATTCCCCACTCTTGCAACCCGAACCACTAAACCATGCTCATGAATTACAAGCACCAGACTAGTGGCTCTATAACCATGCCTGTTGCAAGCATTGCCAGGCAACAGAAATAACACATTTTACAGTTGCAAATTCCCCACTCCTGGAACCTGGCAGTGGTCGCTCGCCTTGTCTCACTACCGCAAGTAAATAGACCATATCCATATCTTCAAAACAGAACACCAAAAACAGAACGTCTACAAGTTCCTTATACCTGCCCAAAAGGCTCACTGCCCTTCCAGTACTTCCAGAGGACATCATGCCTTCCACACAAGTAAATACTATATGCTTGACAGATTCATACTGTCACAACAGCACACAATGACAGCCAAGCCCTCACTTAACAAACCCAAAACAATACACACAACTTGTTGAATTTCCTATTAGAATAAGGGCCAAAAAAAAATGCCCTTTATGTCTAAAGAGAAAATGAAGTAGTGGCATTAAAATGGCTAGGGCCATATTCAAAACGTGAGTTTACATGTGTAGATCTCTTCACAAGTAGTTCAATACCTACATAAAGGTGTACAATTCCTAATAGTTTCCATGTGTTGATTTACATCTATATCTAGGCTTAAGAATCTCCATCCCATTAAATGTAAGGATGGAGACTCCTATCATTGAATTGATGACGGAATAGTTACTATTAGACTGAAAAGCTAAATTAACTCTTTGCAGGAATTAGGCTGGGGCTCTGAAGAAGAACATCAGTAGGTCAAAACACTCTCATGTACTCAGAACTATGGTCTTCAGGCAGGCTTTGGCCTACTCCTCTGGAGAGTACCATGGATAAAGGCGCTATAGTTTCTAATCAGGGCCTCAGGGCTGTAGATGGGATGCCCAAACCTGGTTTCAGTACCTTCAGATACACCCATAATAATCTGTAATGTACCTGTCACTCATTGACACCCATGCAAGCCCAAAAGCAATACCTAACAAGAAATCCCACACAATGCATCACAACGCAAAGATATTACATCTTGATGAGAATAAGAGCATGTAACAATTCAATGCAACATACCAGCATACATTCAATATAAATTATTTTTTGAAGTACCTTATGTAACGCATTTCCAATTTTTTTTTACTGTTACCCAAAAATGACGCAAACCTAAACATAGCTATCTGCATACATTCTAGCTGTAGCCACACCCACGCTAAAGCTCGATCACTGTTGCCGTATCTCATAAATGATCCATTAAAAAAAAATGAAGAGGTTTGATTACGATGGCGGAGGTTCCGCTACCGCCAGCCGTGCGGTGGCGGGCCCTCCGCCATCGGACGGCGATTCTCCTCCCGCCAAATTAGGATGGTGGGGGGAATCGCACCGTGACTGTGGTGGGCACTCCTGCACCCGCCACGGATCTACCACAGGCAATCGGTCCGATTGCCTGGTGGATGATTCAGATAGCATAAAATGGTGGCGGTGCCTAGTAGGTACCGTCCGCCGGATTATGATGCTGGCCGCAGCGGGTTAACCGCCATTAAAAGGCTGGCGGAGAATGCATTTGGGGGCCCTTTGCGGGCCCCCCTTGTGTTGCGGGGGAGGTGCACCCACGGTACCCCCTACATTTCACTGCACTAAGTGGCAGTCACCGCGTGGTGCCTGTCATGTAGTGCGGTAAAAAGCACAACATACATGTTTAGCATTGTGGTGGGTACTGCAGCCAGCAGCATCCTCCACAATGTTAACCATGCATGATGGGACCGCCACGGTGGCATTGGCATCGTAATCTGACGTGCCGAACTGCCACGTTGCAGGCGGGTGGTCCCAGGCACCGCTACAGTGGCGGGTGTCCTCGAGTCGGCCCGCCATAGTAATGACACCCTAAAACATTTTAAATGCAGATATCAGACGGCATAAAATGCTAATTAAATTAATGATCAACAATGTGTTTTAGCATTAACAAAAAATGTTTTAGATTTTTCGTGAATATGTGAATGAACCGTTGACAGTTTAAGCTGTATCTAGCTAGAGCTAAAGTTGGTTAAAATAATCCATTAAGGAAACATGAAACATAAAAAAAACACCTGCTGTTAAAGGAAACCTTAGACTTTATGAACGCTAGAGCCTTTATGACTGGCTAGATTTTTCTGATTTTTAGAAGGTGACAGATTACCCTAAATCTCTCTGGAAAAGATAGCTTTTAATTTACAACTATATCCCCTTGCAAAATTAACCAAAAGCGTACCTAAAAAAAAACGAACACATAGTGAGGATGAGAAGTGAAGGGGTCATTAGGATGGCGGAAGGACCGCCATCGCCGGGCTGGCGGTGGCGGTCCTTCTGCCATCATACAGAAAATTCCCACCGCCAAATTAGGATGGTGGTGGGAAACATAATGGGTCCGACTTGCAGGTAAGAAAGTTTGTTTTTGGAAATATCAAAGTTGTTAATATCATTTGCAAAAATATAGATGTTTAAAATATTGATGTTTTAATTAGTGTTATGTATTTTAGTATGTATTTTAAAAGTATGGGATTTATTTTTTTGTATAAGATTTTGTTTTGTTTTTAATATATGTGTTAGCGGGTTGTGGGTTTATAGGGGAATAGGGTTGGAAGTAATTTAATTATAATAAATTCATGATTTTTTTATGTATAAGTATTTATTTAATTTAGATTTTATAGTGTTACTTGTGGAATTAATTTATTATTAATTATTTATTAATTCGCTGTTTATTATTAATTAATTAATTGCCAATTAGGTTAATTGTTTCATTTTTTAGGAGCGGGTTGTGGGTTTATATCGGTTCGTACACCTACGATCATGGGGTACGGTTCGTACACCCCATGATCTTGGGGGTACGGTTCGTACACCTACGATCATAGGGTACCCCATGATTGTAGGGGTACGGTTTGTACACCTACGATCATGGGGCACTGTTCGTACACCCCATGATCATAGGTGTACGAACCGTACCTCTACGACCATGGGGTGTACGAACCGTACCCCATGATCGTAGGTGTACAAACCAAACCCCTACGATCATGGGGTGTACGAACCGTACCCCTACGATCATGGGGTGTACAAACCGTACCCCATGATCGTAGGTGTACAAACCGTACCCCTAGGATCATGGGGTGTACGAACCGTACCCTATGTGATTGTGTGGCTCTCCGTACGAATTGCTCATACGCGACATTTACCGTACGAATCGGGTACTCATTCCCCGGTCCGGATCGTACTTGTCGGGTCGTACGGCATGTTTACGATTTGTACGGTTCACTTTCAGGGTCCCTATCATACGGATTTTCCCTTTCTTTTCGTTCGGTTTGCATAGATTCGGACGTATTTTTTTACTACGGATCGTACTACGCGATTCGGACGGATTTGTACGATTCGGACGGAAACAGCTATGAATTTGAATCGTCGTACGGAGTTGTTTCCCGAATCGGAATCGACCCCTATGTAAACATTTTTAGGTGTGGGTTGTGGTGTTTATTCGGGGAGAGGGAGGAAAGTAATTCATTTTGAATTAATTACGAATTAGTTGATTATTATTATTAATTTATCAATTGATAAATATTTATGGTAAGTATTCATTGTTATTGTGTGTGTGTGTTGTTTTTATAGGGGTAATGTTGGGGAGTAAATTAATTTTTATTTGTTTTAAACTTTTCAAAATTGATAACATTTGTTTAATTGCTAATTAATTATTTTAATTATGGAGGTACATTTAAAAAAATTGGGTTGTGAATTGTGTGGTGTTATAGAGTAAGAATTAAAAAAAGTTACATTTGTATAGAAAAAAAACATTTAGTTTATAAAATGATACTATTAAAAAAGAGTTTTTTGTTTTTAAATTAATTTTGAATTTTTTAAAGTAATATTTTTAGGTATTTGTTAGATCTTTTTACCATTCTAAGTTGTTTCTATCTTTTGTAATATTTAAAACTATTGTATATATATTATATTTTATTGATTTTTAAAATTGTTTGTGATGTTGTTGTTAATTTGTTTGTTTTTAATTTTTAACTGACTCCAGTGGAACTATTAATTTTACCCCTCCGCTATCTAACACTTTCCCTACCGTTGCACTCACTAGAGTGGGAATAGTATTTTTTACCCCTACACTATCCAACACTTTGCCTATTGTTGTTCTCACTAGAATGGGAATAGTAACTTTTACCACTCTGCTATCCAACACATTCCCTACTGTTACACACACTGGAGTGGCAATATTAATTCTCACATCTGCGCTATCCAACACTTTTCCTACTGTTGCACCCATTAGAGTGGGAATACTAAGGGCCCTATTAGAATGGCAGGCTGACTTTCGTCCGCCCGCCACCCTATCACTGCTGGGACCAGCCACCAGTGGTGCGGTGGTCGTGCACTGGCGTTTAGGATGCCACCGCCACCGTGGCAGTGGTATCCTCTATTCCCAGCATTGTGGCGGGCGGTGCTCACTGCACCGCCCTGTAGTGTAGTTCCTATATTCCCAATAGGCTCTGCGCATTGGAATAATATATCCTATAGATTTGACGTAGGACTTATGTCGACTAGGTCTCTATCGAATATATTAGACTTAATTGTGAGTGCCAGCTAGCTCAGAGGTCACTAGAAACTTTCTCAAATAAACAAGAAGGGATTAGTTTCTGACAACGGCATAAACATGACAACTTTGTTTCCCAAGATAAAACGTATCTTCAGAGTCGTGGAAATAATAGATAGATATTTCACTCAGTCATTCGTGCATGCTTTGTTTCATCAGAGGTGCAGAGAAATAGAGAGACAGATGTTTTCAATAAAAAGTATTTATTGAACAGTCTTCTTTCGCATGCAGAAGAAATGAACTGCTACAATCGTAATACTGGCTGTAAAATATAATGCATACAGCAAGAAGAGTATTATAAAATAATACTGTAAAAGCATGGTATGGTTTCTAAGCCATAAAATACATACATAAATAAATAAAGTCTAAAAGTACTCAACTGGTGCTTCTAAAAGACGCCTACACCGATGTATCTAACCTAAGACTAGTACGAGGGAAGGAGTAAGTGTGGTTTAGCATAAGTTTAGTATTCTTTTGCCAAGAATCTATCCAAGATTTCCCTTAGGGTCTAATCAGCTCCGAACCTTGGTTTAGAATGAGGGAGGTTTGGTATCTCTCGGTCTCAGGACTCGATTTCCCAACACCCCGCAAGGGGAGCTTGGAAACACTGGCGCTGGAGTTCTCGGCAGGAGAAAAGACAGGGTCTCCCTCAGTGCATCTGCTGGAGGGTCGGCTTCCTTCGGCACTTGCTGTAGCGAGCTGGGCGGGCAAGTAGATAGTGGAACTGCTCCAAACCACCGTGTGTTTGCTAGGGCAAGTGTGGGCATATTTATACCTTGAAGGTGTCGAGTTTGACGTAAAGTTGGACATAATAACGTCATCAAAAAGTCTCAGTTCTTTGAAAACTCCATGAGTTCTTGGACAAATCAATATTCAAGCAAGGGGAAGTCCCTGACTGCTGAAGCCGAGTTTTCCAAGAAATCATTGTGGATTTTCAGAAAGAGTGGAAGTATCCATGCCTGTATTTGGACTGCATGGGCTATGTCTAAATATGGTTATGATTTCTATGCCTATATAAGGACAAGGTGATTTATACCTATATAAGGGCATGAATCGGGAAAATTACACTAGGGTCCTAAAATGCTATACAACAGCCCACCACAATGCTGGAAATGCACTGTGTACATTGTCATGCACAAGGTGACAGGCATCGCGCGGTGCCTGCCACCTTGTCCATGAAAATGTAGGGTTTGCCATAGGTACCCCCCATGTGCACCCCCCACCCCCCAATACCATGGGGGCTTGCACCATGCCCCCGAATGCAGACTCCGCATGGCTTTCCATGGCGGAGTCTCCGCCATGGAAAGACATGCACCGCTGCCCATGCTAATGTGGATGCCGGTGTCTAGCAGACACAGCCACCATATCTAGCCCCTTCTCCGTCTAGTCGACCGGCAGAAAACCGGCAGACGGTCTTTCCGTCTGCCGGGGTCCTCTCGCAAATCTAATATGGCGGGGGGAAGTGGTGGCGGGTGGGGCATGATGTAGGGTGGATTGCCACTGCCATGCGGGCGGTGGCAATCCATCCTACATCCTAATAGACCCCTAAGTTTTACCCCACCGGTATCCAACACTTTCCTTACTGCTGCACCCACTGGAGTGGGAAAAGTTATTTTTACTCTTCCACTATCCAACATTTTTTTTACTATTGTACTTACTAGAGTGGGACTATTACATTCTAACTTCCGCTATCCAACACTTTCCCTACTGTTGCACTCAATGGAGTGGGAATTGTAATTTTTACCCCTTGGCTATCCAACACTTTCACTGCTGTTGCACCCACTGGAGTGGGAATAGTAATTTTTACCCCTCCGCTATCTAACACTTTCCCTACTGTTCCACTCCCTGGAGTGGGAATAGTAATTTTTACCCCTCAGCTATCCAAAAATTACCCTACTGTTACACTCAATGGAGTGCAAATTTAATTTTAAAGACTATTAAATATTTTAATATTTCAATTTAAAAGTAGCTTTTACCCCTTCGCTACCCAACATTTTCTTTACTATTGTACTTACTGGAGTGGGAATAGTAATTTTTACCCCTCAGCTATCCAACACTTTCCCTACTGTTGCACTCAATGGAGTGGGAATATTAAGTTGAACCCCTCCGCTATACAACACTTTCTCTACTGTTGCACTCACTGGAGTGGGAATAGTAATTTTTACCCCTCTGATATCCAACACTTTCCCTACTGTTACACTCACTGTAGTGGGAACAGTAATGTTTACCCCTCCGCTATCCAGAACTTTCCCTACCGTTGCACCCACTGGAGTGGGAATAGTATTTTGTACCCCTCCGCTATCCAACAATTTCCCTACTGTTGCACTCACTGGAGTGGTAATAGTAATTTTTACCCCTCCGCTGTCCAACACTTTCCCTACTGTTGTATTCAATGGAGTGCAAAATTTAATTTTAAAGACCGTTAAAAAAGTAAATTTTTTAATTTATAAAATAAGGTTTGTTATTAGATTTTATTTTATAAGTGTATGTAAATATATATATTTATTTATAAAATTATAAAATAAATAAAAAATAATAGTGTATTACTTGTTTTAAAGGAAAGGTATATATATATATATATATATAAATATATATATATATATATATATATATATGTGTATCCAGCCCGTCTACACCAGTGCTTAGTAACGGAGGAGTAGTAATGCATAAAA